>NW_024543219.1:13087500-14357500 GCF_018167655.1 Microtus oregoni
CTGGGGCTTCCCTCTTGGAGTATGAAAGTGTTTATCAGGCTTTTAATATTTTTTTCCCTACAGGAACCCACAGTTGAGAGACTTTGAACTTTTAAAGAGATGTTGGATTTTTAAAGAAAACTTGGTCTTTTCAAGTATTGACATATTTAGAGATTGTGGGACAGAGCCATCTTTCCATCAACCACACCGCCTGTCTTGGTGATATTCATTCTGAGCAGGGCTTTGTGAACATGAACCTGTGGGCGCTTCTTCCGGCTCTTCCTAATCAAGAGTCACATCCCTCCTCTGTACCGTGGGGACAGACTACGGCTGAGTGCTAAGTCCTGTACATCTCACTACAGGTGCCTCTGCATCCCCAAAGCATAACTACCCACATGCAGGTGCAAGCATCAACAAGCGCATTCACTGCACCTGTGTGAGTGGTTGTTGATTTTAGTGTAAAGCGCTTATATAGCAATGAGTCCCATTGGGTTGAAAACAGCATTGTAACTAACATGTTAGAGGAATTTTTTTTTACATTCAGAATTTGTAGAACTATATTTGTAAATGAGCTCAATCTATAACTGTTATCTAGTCTTAGCAGGCCATTATCAGGAGTAGGTGGCATCATCACTTGACTCAAGCAATGTTACAGGTTCTTCTATGAATTCTTCTTGGCTTTTTTGAGAGAGGGTTTCAATGTAACCCTGGCTGTCCTGAAATTCTTTGTGTAGACCAGGCTGGCTTTGAACTCAGAGATCTTCCTGCCCGAGTGTTGGGATTAAAGATATGTACCTCCATACCATTCTATGAATTTATTAATACATCAAAAATTAATGGTTATTTTGGTTAGTCAACAAGGAAGGACTGTTCACAAAACTGGCCAGCTCTGACCCCTTCCTTCCCATAACATTAATCTGACTTCCTCTGTAGTCATGTGCAGTTTCCCTAGCTGCATGAAATGGAAATGGACTGCATGAAAGTGGCTGGTCATGGCAGTAGCTGGCCTAGACAGTCCTTCCACACCGGGGAAATCAATATACAGGTTGGCCAAGGCTACCCCAGGAACTACAGTTCCAAATTCAAGATTTAATTATATTAATTCAATTGTTCTAAGGCAAGAAAACAATCAGATTTTTAGCAACAAAGAGAATTTCTATTTGATGTGAGTTTACTCTAGACTTTCCCAAGAATCAAACCAGCTCACTTCTGGTGTCCTCCTGTTACTTAACAGCTTCCCTGCCTGATATTTGACTTTACAGGAATGGAAAGGTCATGCATTTAAAGGTGGGCACACAGCAAACTTCACCACAAGATTAAAATGAACAGTAAGGCTTTGCTAAGATGCAGCTTTCTTTATTACTCCTTATTCTCTAAGCATTCCTACTTCCTAAAAGAAATACAGTTGGATAAAAACCTCAGTTGACTCTTCTGTTTAACATGCCCTCTCTTTCAGTTTTTTACAGTGTGAAAGTAACACATACTCAATGCCTTGGTTTGGCGCCCCCTTTTATTCCTAAATTTTAATCCTATTAGCAAAAACGGCAAATCCTCATGCAAGCAATCGGCTTCTTTATATTGCTCCACAGAAGGTTTAACTAGTTAAGATCTTTTCCCCAGGAAAGGACAGAATTAAGACTGTCCTCCTGTGCTTCTGAGTCATCATTTGTTCCATGACCCCACTGGATCACCCTAGAAGCCATTGTTCATACTGTCAGTCAAGACCAGCAGAGGATGTCTTCAAGGTCTTCTGGGGTCTTGGAGGTATGACTCAGAGGCAGAGCCACTCGCTTGCCTAGACTGAATGAAGCCGTGGGCTTGATCCTCAGCACCAAAGAGAGGGAAATAAAAAGATCACACCTAAGCTTACAATGCTCTGTGAAACTTTTTTATTATGGAAGCCATTCCCCAACTCCATCTTCCCTGTATAGACAGTCTGTTACAGTCTCAACAGTGCCAGAATTTCCATAATAAAGGCATATAGTTATTATGGGAATTCATTTAGCCAACAGCTTTTGAGGGTACTAGACTTAAGGGCATGGTCTTCTGTCTGTGAACTGATTGCTTTTAAGAGAAAGGAGGGGCTCCCTCACTCTCTTGGGTGGTGGTTGGGGATCTGATGGCAGCTCCAAGCACCCACAGAGCAGAGGACCATCATAGCTGCCTACCTTATTGTTCATGAGTGTTCACCAATAAATATTTTTTTTTCCGAGACAGGATTTCTCTGTAGCTTTGGAGCCTGTCCTAGAACTAGCTCTTGTAGACCAGGCTGGCCTCGAACTCACAGAGATCCGCCTGCCTCTGTCTCCCGAGTGCTGGGATTAAAGGCGTGCGCCACCACTGCCCGGCCACCAATAAATATTTAATACCTCCCTTATTTTGTGCTCTCATGGATTCACATCTTCACGCTTATACCTGGCGCCCAATGTGAGGGTGGAATATGAAGTTTAGGCTCAGGAATCTCTTTTGGAAAAGAAAAAAGAGGGAATGGATAAAATGAGATAATAGGTAGATCAGCGTACCTACTATTAGTTACAGACAATTTACATTGGTGTAGATTCTTGTACATTGATATATATGCCTATTTATCTACATCCTGGACATTTAGTATGTGTGTTTCATGCTTGATGGTTGTAGTTCTATTTTATATACCTTTTCTTTCTCCTGGTTGACACTTGATATTTGTCCTTACTGGCAGCAGGCAGACACATATACAGGAACAGCAGTCTGAGAGCTCACATCTTAAACCAAATGCATAAGGCCAGAGAACAAACTGGAAACTTTTTGAAACCTCAAAGCCTACCCCCATTAACTTACTTCCTTCAGCAAGGCCAGACATCCTAGATCCCCAAACCATGCCAACCACTGGGGACCAAGAGTTCAAACACATGAGCCTAGGAGAAGCATTGTCATTCAAAGTACCACAGCTTTATACAGATACCAAAAAGGAAATGAAAAATATGAGGGCTACCACTTCGGGACTAGGGCAAACCTCACTTTGATGGATTATACATCAAAGCCATGGAACAGCCAGTCATATTCGGTCCAGTCGTGACTGAGGTCACTGTAACCTCAATCAAGTGATTCAAACATAGCTTTAAATGCAATAACTGCACATTCATTACTTACCCCTTCATTTGGTTCTCCACACACACACACACACACACACACACACACATACACGCACACGCACGCACACGCGCAAACACACACGCGCACACACACACACGCACACACGCACACACACACACGCATGCACCTCCACCTCCCAGTATTTCTCCAGATAACCCAGGGTTCACTGTCTCCATAAAACCAAATTAAAACACAAAAGGACATTTAGGGGCAGTAAAACATTGATGGGTAGGGCTTAGCAGAGATCTATGAACACAAACCCTCACACTAACTTCCAGTTAAACACAAATGGCCAAATATACACATCACCTCTTCTCAAATCCCAAATAAAAGTGGAAGTACATTTTTTTGTTATTGCTTTGTTTCATTTTTTGAGACAGGGTCTCTCTACATAGCCCAGCTGTCCTAAAACTCACTATGAAATCTAGGCTAGCCTTGAACTCACAAAAATCTGCCTGCCTCTGCTTCCTAAGTGATGGGATTAAAAGTTGTGTGCCACCATGTTCAGCTCAAAAATGATTTTTTTTTTAAATTCGTGAACATGTAAGTAAAAAAGGATGAGAGTAAGCAAAGTAGCGGGTGTGTGCCCTGTGCTGCAGGGGCAAATGGTCTAGAAGTGAACGCACTAGCCTGCAGGGCTCAGAAACACAAGGCATGGGGAAAGAAAAGCAAGAGGAAACCAAAGCCTCCATGCTGGTCTGTCACAAGTTTAAAAACACATATTTCACATGCTAACAGAGCCCCCAAGTGGCTTGGCTCGCATTACTGTGAGACCATCAAGAGTCCTGGTTAAGATACCACAACACTGTAAATACTAGGAAATAGAAAATAATGGAAAGGCCAGACACTGAAATACTATAAAAACTCTAGAAGAAAGCTGTGAAGTAGAGTGGTAGGAAGAAAACAGAACACCAAAAAAAGGTGGTCCATGCATAGAAAACTTTACCCCATTTCCAGACCACGCAGTGAATAAGACAACTCATCCTCGTGTAAAACCACACAGGAACAACGAGAGTGGAGAAGTCCCACTTGGCTATCTGCCCCTAGGCACGTCCACTGGGATTCAATTCTATGAATATCAGGAGCGCGGACAAAGATGTAAATGCAAGGAGGGCAGGAAACCCTCAGTCATCCTCAGTGCTTTCTGGATTCACACCAGACAGCATACCGTGTATCTAAGGAATGTGGGAAACCCTTCACTGGTTAGAATCCTTTCTGTGGTACAACAGAACTCACACTGGAGAGAAACCGTATATGTAAGCAGACAGGAAATCCTTTCACACGAAGGGTGCACAGTGGACAGAAATCCCATGAATGTGTTCTATGAGTAACTTTCAAATACATAAGTATTCACTAGAGAGATACCATATGGTAACAGCAATGTGGAATAGTCTTCACTTTATTTTTTTTTCTTTTTGTACCCTCGCAAACCTGAACGTACTCACACTAGAAAGAAAACTTATCTGTGTCAGCCATGTCAGAAAGCATCGATCAGTCCAGTTCCGCTTGATAACATGAAGGACTCACAACGGGAAGAAACCCCAGTAAAGAACACATGAAGACTGTATAACCTCTTCTAGCACCCTCTTCTAGCACCCAAGAGGATGAAGAAAACATGAAGTGTGTAGTCTCTAGTTGCTTCTGTTCAGTTCATGAGCATAAAAGAATACACCCTGGCAGAAAACTTTGAACAATGGGACAATCAAAGCCTCTACTTGAATTCACTGGGAACCAGTGTAGGAGGTGGTGACATGTCTTCATTAGACTAGGCCTTACTGTGAGTATGAACCCAAATCCAGTCTTCTGGCTCTGTTTTTTGCTTACAAGACTTATATAAACATCCAAGTATTTCCTACAATGCCTTTGACACTGTTCTCCATATATGCAGATGCTCTTCAATTCCCTGCCCCCCCGAAATATAAAGCAGTTAGACCCATGTATATGCTTCTTCCCCTCACTGTTAACTAACATCCCCTTAAGACCCAGGGCTGAACTGGGGGGTGGGGGAATCTTGGATCTTTTTCAGTCAGGGGAAACCCTACAGAGAAAGTTGTGAGCTCATATGTCAGTGATGGGCTGGGGGAGAGAGGAACAGGCAGTGAAGGAGAAGCAGAAAGAGATATAGCGTTTCTAATCTTGAAAGCAGGGCTGCCCATGCAAGGACAGATTTTTAAATTATAACGTATATGCTAGATCCACAGAGATGGAGGTAAGGAATCTTGAGGGTCTCAGCAGATAGGAACAATTCTATAAAGTTCATTCTTACCTGGCAAGTTTGCTGAGGCCAAGGACCTGCTTGTTAGGAAGATAGCCAATGTGGACCTTCAGGGAAAAGAAAAATTATCAGCAAAATGAGGACCAGTAAGAGGAAACTATACAAGGACAGACTTGTTGCTGAAATGACAGAAGTCAAGCTGGAGCGCTCCTCGGTAAAGTTGGGTTCTTGATTCACATACGAAAGTCTGTCCTCTATCTAGGAAAAGGACACTTGACAAAGGGGGGAAATGATCCCATAACGTGACGGTATCATCAGAAGACACTCCTCTAAATGGCAGAAACTATATACAAATGTCATTATTACATGTGTCACACAGCTTTAAGAATCCCACCCTGAGCCCTGTGCACAGTTGTCTCCGCGTCCTTTTACTCCTAGTTGTCCCTCCTAAGCTGCTGGAGAGCTCCAGCATCCTGGCAGAAGAAAAAGGATGCAGTCTCCATGTGATGGCTCTTAAGGAACATGAATTTATGACCCAGGTTCTCTAGTTTTTCTTTTTCAAGATGGGGTTTCTCTGTTTAGCCCTGGCTGTCCTGGAACTCAAACTGTAGAACACACTGACCTCAAACAGGAGATTCACCTACCTCTGCCTCCCAAGAACTGGAGCATTAGCATCTTAAAATGTATCAGTGGATGGATATCTAGGGTGTTATCACTTTCTGAGCCAAGAATTGAAGTATGAGAAAACATGCCTTTAAAAGGACTAATAAAGTAAGGGGCCATTTGTTGGCAGTTGACCAAATTTAAACTTCCAGTACAATTGCATCCTGAATGCCAGCATGAACTAGCTTTCACATCCTCACTTAATGCTGATCAGACATTTATAGAGTCCATGCAGTAATACCTAGCACTGTGTTGTAAGAGTCTGAGAATTGTCTTCCTGATAGAACAAAGCCAAGAGGCACAAACCCGGGGATCATCACAGAAGGAAGCAGGATGCAGCAGTGAGGAACCGAGAACAGAACAAAGAACCCTGAGTCCAGCCCAGTCAGGGCACTAATCCTCTCCATCATCTTAGAGACAAGCTTTCTCACCCACAATAAAAGTCAGGGATGAGCAAAAAGGTTCCCTCAACATTACCTGTGGATAGCCTGACATTGCATATCTCCTGGTGTGATAGAATATGACGTCTTCAGCATTCTGTGAACTACTTGGGTCAGAAATGTTCAGACTACAAATCTAGTCTAGTTTATGGGCAATCCAGAGGTTCCAGGAGCAAACCCAGAAGGTTGGACAACTTACCAAGTTGTTTATTTAATTATTATCTTTTACAGAAACATGCTAGATGATATTACAGAATAAATAAAATCTGGGATTGGACTGACTGCAGTAGCAGTAAGTGGCTCCATATAATACGATTGGTCCTGTATTGAGAACTGCTGGTGTTGATGATGGGAACATGGAACGCCAGTAATACTAGTCTTTCTGCTATTAGATATGTTCCCTCTTTCCTTTATAAAAGTGTTCAGAGACAGACAGACAGACACGGAGTGTACAGATAGATGACAGATAACTATGCAGTGTACTGAATACTAAACTTCAGAGGAAAGTGCCAAGTGGTGTTAAAGTATTAAATATTGATGACTCCCACATGCTCCTGGGAGAGCAAATTGGTACAACCACTTAGCAGAGCCAAAGGTCAGCAGGGAGTGAGGTGAATATGGACACACTTATTACCAATAAAGACTCAGGAGTCATATTGGGTGAAAACCTGATAGATCACGGTAATGGTGGAGGAGCAACCAGCTGACCTCTCTCTACAATTCCCAGATCGAAGAAAGTCCAAAAAGCCTGTGAGTCTCCAAATGGCTCCCTATCTATCCTCGGTCCTCTGTATACTCTATGACTGATTCTTGTCAGCTAGTCCCTGGCTCCACCCTGATTCAAAGTTAACGTTATTAACAGAGTCTTGGGGTGTCACCGTGCTATCAAATATCCTGCAACACACTTATGATCCTACAGTCGCACTCCTAGACACAGCCGTAACAGAAATGAATGCATATGTGCACCAAGAGAAAGTTGGCGACCACAGTATTTTCAGTTGTGAGAAAAGAAAACACAAATGCCAACCGAGCGCTGAACTGCAGTTTGTACAATGTAATAATGCATAACTCCGAAAATAAACACATCTTTGTGTGTTGTTCTATTTCTCTGTTTCACAACCATAAAAAAGCAAAACAAAATATTTTAACGTAAAAGCAAAGTAGATATTAGTACTCATGTTATAAATTTAGATAATGGGTAAATATTCAATTATTCCCTATTAGTCTTCTGCTGGAAAATTAATAATAGAAAGTCAAAATAGAATTAAACTATTATGATAGTGGGCATAACAAGACATCTCTGTTATAAATATACATGTTCCCAAAGGTGCGCTGAATGACAATGACATGACTTATCTAGCTTGCACTGGATTATCTTTTTCTAATATAAAAGGGATAGAATCCAATTAAATTCACTAATGCCATAACCTCTACCTCCAGACACTTTGCGGTCATCCCTGTTTGTGTCATGATATCACACTCTGCACACATGGATCTTAGATCAAACAGTTCACTCAAAATATAGCTAAACTCTCCAGAGCTGCAGAAGCCACCTCTAAAGGAGTACATTTTAACCTCGCTATCCCAACCTACTCTCACGGCATCAAAGACGAAAGGCTGGTTCTGGGCATCTTTGGTTGTGTTCTGTTTGGTTTTAAGACAAGGTCTCTCTATGTAACACAGGCTGGCCTCAAACATCCTATCCTCCTGCCTCTACCTCATGAGTGCTGATGTTACAGGTGTGAGAACCTGGCTGGTTCTTTTTTTTTAATTTCCTTTTTTTAAAAAATGCTTTTTCAAGATAGGGTTTCTCTGTGTAGCTCGAGCTGCAATGGAACTCACAGAGATCCGCCTGCCTCTGCCTCCTGAGTGCTGGGATTAAAGGTGTACACCCACTGCCCAGCTTAAATTTCCAATTATTAGGTTACCCAAAACTGATAGGATAAAAAAAAACTATATAAACTGTAAACAGAGACTATTAAGAATCAGTAGACAATTTAAATATAATTATCCTATTTCAAAACTTTCATTATACATTCTTAAATTATTAGGCAACAAGAAGAACCTTACCCTTCCCACAAATGGAACGAGGTGATGCTCACACATGGAAAACATATCTATGTCCTTCACAATCACCATCTCATCGTGGTCCTCGTCAAATATGGCGTCATTCAGGACATCTGAGATCAGAAAAACACAAAATAGAAAAGCCAGTTTGGTTAAATACAAAAAGATAGTAAATATTTTTAAACACCCACTAAGACATTAAGAACATAAAAATGAAAACTGTCAAGTTCCCATTCTGAGTGAGCACTCTCTTCCTTCAGTTGATATAAAAATCCTTGGGACAATGTATCCTGAGACTTGGAGGAAGGGAAGCGAGGAGCAGGTACGACAAACACAGGCTGTTTCTTCCCATTCTCACTCTCTCTAACACGTGTACAAAGCCGTCAATGAGAAAACAGAGGCCTTAGCCCTCTCACTTCTGAGGCCTGTAACCTTGGCCTCTATTTGATCCAAATAGTTTTCTACACTTCACAAAGTTCTCCAAAGTTATTTGGGGAAGCACTGGACTTACACGACATGGTTGCCTTCCTAAAGAAATAAACCCCATAACCTGCATGTGTATTCCTCTCTAGGGAGCAGTGATCATAGGAAAGCTGTGAACCTCAGATATATGGACAGGCATACAAGAGACATTTCAAACAAAATGCTGTGTGTTTAAAAGCTGCACTTAGTTAAGTGTCCCTTCCTCATCTGCAAAGGAGGAGATTAACTAGAGGATGACCAAGAGAGTTAACCTGGGCCAGCAAGAGCACCCTGTTCTGGCTCCGGAAAGATAGAGGAACAGAAGCCACAGCCACCACCACAATATAGCCATGAAACTGACAAACTGGTGGATGCCCTAAAATTGAATGTCATGTGTCCTTGTCAAATAAGAAGAGACGTTACACAGCGGGTGCTTTCTCACTTTTACAAAACACATCCACGGATAGGAAAACCCCGACCTCCGCTTGGCAGACCACATAACACAGACAGCCAGTGTTAACTGAAAGGATTCGGGGAGTGCCCAGTCCACAGAGTCTGGGGAGAGGAGCATGGCTTTGCAGCCGCCCACACCTATTCCCCCTTGGGAAGGCAGGCTCTGAGTCAGAGATGTGCAAATGCCCACCCCCACTGCCTGACCTTCATGGCTCTGTACTGAGTCACCCTTGAGCCTCTGTCCCCATACAAGTCAGGTTACGTGGAGTCACCTGGAGTTGGGTGGTCAAAGAGTCACTATTGTGGCCACCAAGAATGAACATGTGTAGGGCTTTAAACACACAGAACAATAAGGGCAAGAGCAGGGCAGGGACAAACTCTCTGTCATTGTCTAAGTCAATATTCCTTCTCCAGCAGCCATCTCCTATGCAGAATACCCTGCCCTAACCTTTGGCTGTATTTCTGAAAACAGTTTAAATATAGCTCCTTGGTATTCCCGGAAGTACTCTGACTCTCTCCAAGAGTTTAATATCATGATAAGGCCATGTACTGTTTACTAAGATCTTTAGTCACGTGTGAAATATGATTGAGTGTGAACACAAAACATTGTTTCTAAATGAACAAAAGAGGATCATGGGATGTCAGGCATCCATTCTCTCTGGCAAAGGAAATTGTCAAAGTTCTCACAGCCACACAGCACACATAAGAGTCAGCCTCAAGTGAGGCTAAGCCGGAATCTGGTTCTGTCATCAGCTGACTGTTGGGCCTCAGGCAAGGTACACAATGGGGGAAACCTGGTGGATGGGGCAACTCGGCCATACTCTGACATTGGCAGCCACCTGGGTAGCATTAGCACGGAGGCACACTCTACACTATGGCCTTACTCTGACATTGGCTGCCACCTGGGTAGTGTTAACAATGAGGCACATGCTACACTATGGCCATACTATGACACTGGAGGCCACCTGGGTAGCCTTAGCACTGAGGCACACGCTACTTTAAGATCACTTTAAGTCACGTTTTCATCTTCTTTTTTTCTAGAGCCAAGTCTCACTAAGTTATCTAGGCTAGTCTTGAACTCCTAGTCCTCCCAGCTCAGCTTCCCAAGTAGCTGGGATGATAAGAGTAGACCACCAGGCATAGCTCAATGGATATTCTTTTGAATAAATCATTAAGGCCATAAAAAAATAAAAAAGCAGTGAAATTTCAGAGTTGAGGAGATTAGTGAAATATAGTAGCTAAGTGCAATTAAAACCAAAGTCAGAACTTAAAGTATGTAGCTATGCCAATATTGACTTCTTCAGTCTTAGTAACCATACCGTGAACATGTAAGGTTTTTTTTTTAGGAGAAGCTGGTGAAATTGTATATGAAACTGTCTGTACCATTCTTGTAATATTGTCTGAAGTCTTAAAAATTACTTCAAAATTTGAAATAATATCCGACAACTGCAATACAAAAACAGTGGCGTATGATTCAGTGAAAACACAGTGACCTGATGACAACAATCTGCCGAGTCTGAGTGGCATAAAGTCACTGGAAACATGAAAGGCTGCGCCTGTGCACTGCACAGCAATGCTCAGCTGAGGACAGGCCACAGGCAGTGGTGGCCCGAGAAGACAGTGCCCCTTCGCCATGAACTGGCCAGTTCCGTTCTGTGCAGCCTCGAAACTGCGTAGTGACACGTGATGGTCCTAGCGATGAAATTCTGGGGAAGGCGAAAGGATAGTAGTAGAAAAAAGATAGGAGGCTTGCGGGGGCACAGAAGTGGGAAAGGATTTGACTGCAAAATGACAGGAAGAAACTTTTAGAGTGGTTGAAAAGGCCCATACTGTCATTGCCCTAGCGGCAGCATGTGCGTGTGTGTGCTGTGTGTGCGCGGATGTGTGCAGGTGTGTGTGTGCGTGCATGAGTATGCAAGTGTGTGTGTTCATCTCAACCCACACCTTGCAGAGTTGGGAGATCTTTGTTGTTCCTTAATAAAGTTCACTTCATTTTTTTCATGTGTAACATATAAATATGCTTGTTCCCCAAAAGAAACAGTAGATGTCTAAATCACAAAACTAGTAAAACAATTACTTATAATTATGTGTATGGGGCAGAGTATGTGCACATGTGAACGCAGGTGCCTGTGGAGTCCGCAAGAGGGTAATGGATCCCTGGAAATGCTGGGAACTGAACTTGGGTCCTCTGAAGAGCAGCAAATGCTCTTAACCACTGAGCCATCTCTCCAGCCCAAATCATGTAGTTTTGACTTTGAGTTCTTATAAATGTTTATATACTTAAGATCAAACCAAAAAGAAACCTTAAGTGTCCTCACATGGCTTAAGGTTTTGTGTAGAACAGAGACACCAGCATATTGCCTTGCCTATATCCCATTTCATTAAAACGAGCCCAGACTACAAACTTGACCGCACCAAGTCATTTTTCTTCAATAATGAAGCTTCCCAGCTATATTTACTTATGTTTGCTCTCCCGTATCTGAAAGCTGCCGTCTGTGGATAATAAGAACAAAGCTTTATCACAGATTGTTTTAATTTCCTGCCTGTTATCAGTAGCAAGAAGGTAACCCTGGAAACGGGGTCCACACCACTCTCCCTCCTGTCCGCTAGTCACAGCCACAAAGGAAGCCAGAGCAGCCTCCCGAAGTCAAGGTTTGTCCGCACCACCCCTGCACTTGTCAGCTCTAAACAATGAAGTAACACGGCCCAGCACCCATCCCTGCAGCTAGGACCCGTCCTGGAAACACAGTGAGGCCGCAGGGTGAGGCTCTCTGCGCACCCTTTGAAGTGGGGGTTGTCAGACCCTTCCAGTGGTTGTGCTAAAACACAAACTGCTGGGTCCCATCCACACAGTCCTCTGTATGTCGGGATGGGCTTGAGGATCTGATTTCTGAAAAGACCCCAGACCTGTGATTCAGTCTGACCCATGTTCTGAGAACCCCTGTTCTGAAGTCTCAAGGCTACAAGAACGCTCATCTCCTAGATGCTGCTCAAACATGCACGTGCATATTTAGGACAAGCACAGACTTTTTCCGCCAGGAAGAAAGGCAGAAGGGAAGGACTCTGAGCAACAGGACACTCCCATCAGTGGAGTCTGTTTTACTGTTTTCAGTGTTTTGGGCACGAGAAGGCCAGGCTGTAACACTTGATGCTTCTTCCAGCATTCGAACCTGATGAAAGATGGCTTTGGTACCTTCAGTGTTCATCCATCCTAAGGAAAAAGATATAACAGGGTCTGCCTACAGTTTTTAGGAAAGATAAGGGAGAGGAACAGTGGTGCCCAAGGATTGAAAGGGGGCAACACAGCCCAGGGCGTTAGAACTCTTTGCTCTTGCCCAGGATTAAATCCTTTAAGGTACCATCAAAGAGAAACAGACCTGCACCACAGACCCACCTCCCCTGTGTCACTACATCAGAGGAACTTCCAAGGACCACAGCACTTGTGTCATTGGCTGCCTGACTCCACAGGGAGTGGGTTCCAGGCTGCCAGAGTTAACACTCCATCCTTGGCTTTGGATGGAGTTTCCACAGTGCCCTTGGGACACCATGCACCAGACCCCTGCAGGGTTAGCTTGAGGGCTCTCTCACACCTCCCACTAACAATTCAGACATCCAAAAGCCTCTGCCTTCTGCCTTAACGCACTCAGGCACTCTCTGGGAACTTGGAAATTACCAATTTCCACTGGTAAATCACACATTTACATCTCTAGCCTAAAACTGTTTAGGGCTCTCCCTTTACTCTGTGCAAATGCAGGGTTGGTGAAGATATTCTCCCATTTAATAGGATGCCTTTTTGTCTTAATGACAATGTCCTTTGCTTTACAGAAACTTCTCAGTTTCAGGAGGTCCCATTTATTCTCTGTTGCTCTTGTTGTCTGTGCTACTGGGATTATGCGTAGGAAGTGGTCTCCTGTGCCCATGTGTTGCAGACTACTTCCCACTTTCTCTTCTATCACGTTCAGTGTGGTCGGATTTATATTGAGGTCTTTAATCCATTTGGACTTGAGTTTTGTGAAAATTCTATGTATCCTCATGTCAGAATCCATTCTAGATGCTTCTGCTGCATAATCAGAAGTAAGTGTCCTACAGCTAACTTCTTAGATATATAGATTCTATGGACCAGAAATGAGACAGGTATTTGCCGCTGTTCCTCTTCCTTGGGGCTGGAGTCAACTATGGGCTTTGACCCACGTGTCAAACACCAGCACGCAGTTCCTGCATGTGCTCAGGATGTTCCCAGAGAGCAGAAGCCTTGGGGTTGTTGGACTCTTTATATGACAACTCAAAGCCCCAGAGAGGCTCACGTTCTTAAGACATGTTCCAATTAGGCCAACAGCATGAGACAGGGGATATATTGAGCACCCAGTGCTCTTTGCAGTTTCTTAATTCTTCCAGGTCAGGTGAAGCAGTAGTACCACCATATACAAAAGGAAAAGGAGAACAAGTCTATAGACAAGACAGTAATCATACAGGTAAGGGACAGGTTCACATGTAAGCTCTTATCTTTCTGTAGTCAATAAAATCAAACTTGCATTGTTTAATGGTGGGGATATCTTTTGGGGCTTTTTTTTGAAACAGAGTCTCATGTATCCCAGGCCTCACCTCCCAGGTGGTGGATTACAAGAATGTGCCAACTATGCCTGGTTATGATAGGGTTAAGCTCTGGGAAATGAATCATTAAGCAGTTTGCTACTATATGAATACCATGGAACATGCTTACACAACCTACTATACACTTGGATAACATGATCTTAGTGGTGTGTATCTGTGTGTGTATGTCTACATATTTATAGATATATTCTGCTGTTTTAAGGCCATGACAAACAAAACACAAGATTAAAGCAAAAAGAAAAGAATGCAATTGAGTGGCAAGATGAACAAAGGACGAAGAGGCTCTCCAGGTGCACCAAGGCAGACTGTTCCATAGTTAAGTGCTTTTAGTGAGTAGGTGCACATCCTGAAATAACGATTAAGGGTTTAACATAGTCAGGCGATGGTGGTGCATGCCTTTAATCTCAGCATTTGGGAGGCAGAGGCAAGCAGATCTCAGTGAGTTCAAAGCCAGTCTGGTCTGCAGAGGAACCCTGTCTCAAAACAAACAAAATAAGGAGTTTAACATAACAATCACCACCCGGGATCATGGTGGTTTATTGTTGTCTAGCATTGGTGTTATACACAGTTGTGTGTGCTATGATCCTGACCTACTGGCAACAGAGGAGCTTGACACGCATCAGTAATGGGGTGTCCTGACCACCAGGGTTTTTGCTCCATTACGATCTTACGGGGTCACGATAGCATACATGAGTGGTGCTGATGGAAGCCTGAGGAGGCCCAGAACTGCATATGCATCCTCTTCTCTTGAACTGCAGGACCAAGTTTCCTGCAGTTCAAGATCATTTCCCACCTCTGCACCTCCCACAAAGGGCACCAGGAACCCTGTGGGGAAGCTGTCCTGGCTCAGGTTCCTATAACACTGAGGAATTTCTATGAAAACAAGAATTCTATAATTCAAATTACATTTCCTCTTTCATTATCACTTCTGTCACTTGAAAGAGAGCTGCTGCCAGGAGTGGAGGTGCACACCTTTAGTCCCAGCACTTAGGAGGCGGAGAAAAGTGGGGTCTCTGTGAGTTCAAGACCAGCCTGGTCTACACAATGAGACTTGGTCTCAAAAAAAAAAAAAAAAAAAGAAAAGAAAAGAAAAGAAGTAAGAGAAAAAGGAAAAAGGAAAGAAAAGAAATGCCATGCTGAACTATTCTATAATATATATGCAATTGAATAAAAGAATGTATTTTACTGAAAATGCTTTTTCTCAGAGTATATAAAATATTTGGGTTTTTATATTTATTTTTGTGGGAGTTTATTGTTTTTAAGTAATCTAGGTAATCTAGGAGTGGCACTGTTTGTCAGACCTGGCATTTATTTGGGATTTTTTTTCTTTTCCTTTTTATTTTATATTTTGCAGTTTCCTAATATTTAAATTTCCATATTTAGCTATTTTTCTTTGGTGAAACACAGCTTTCTATTCATGGTCCCTGATCAATTTTAACAGCTGAGCAGCACGGCTAGGCTGACTGCTTCCTGGGCAGTCTCTTCAGCTTGAAGGGTTTGCAGGATACCCGTCAGCCAGGGATTGGAGGGACTCTGGAGACTGGAGCGTGTGAAGTAGCTCTGAGTCATCAACTTCCAGCAACACGCTAGTGACCTTAGAAGCAGGAGCTGGGTGTGTGACATTAACTAGAGAAACAACTGTCCACCCAACTTTTGCTTTTGGTGGGGGACCGATGGCAACATGGAAGCGGTCCACGGTTCTTGGCCTTGTACGTGGACAGCAGGCTGTCGCACGGTGACTGAACATTAAGTCCACCATGGAACAGGGACTCCTGCAGCATATTTTCACTGGGAAACAATGTGAAAAGCAAGAACAGCTACAGCAGCAGCTGCTGCAGGACCAGACCCACCGTCTACAACTGTTGTGTTAGCTACATGTGTTGTGTTAGCTACATGTGTTGACATTGCTTGTACAACCTGTAAGGAAACTGGGCTCACGGTACTAAATGATGACGTCAGAGCAACTGAGTAGATAGCACTGGTGAGGAACTGGAATGGACAAACCCTGAGCAGTCCAGGAGGACCTGGTCTTGATGGAACAGCCATCATGAGTGACATGAGGAGGTGCTGGCTGGCAGAGGTCGGTTACAGGGCGGGGCCATTTTCTACCTATACTGGGTAGTGGAGTGAGCATGGCGTTCTTAGCTCACTGAGCTGAAGCTACATACCGTGGCTGTCATAATATTTTTAATTTATTTGAAAATCCGAACATGTACTTAGAAAATTAAATATACTACATACAGTAGACCCATGAAGTTGACTGTGTTAATTTACTTATATATAGGTTGCTGAGGATATTTCTGACAGCTTGGTAGGGGGCGAGTATCAGAATCAGGTAGCTTACCAACATTTATAAGATGAAGGCTTGTATAAAATAGACACCGTCAGCAGTCTGCTTTAATCATTTACTACTGTGGAAATACACACAAATCCATTTTTAAAGTAAATATTTGGGATGGGGAAATAGCTTAGTTGGAAAAGTGCTAGATGTACAAGCTTGAGGACCTGCGCTTAGGGCCCTCAGAACCAATACAAAAGTAATTAATTAATTAATAAAAAACTAGGCTTGGTAGCCATAAGGGTGGCCACAATCTCAGCACTGGGAAGGCAGAGGCAGGAGGAGGATCCCCAGGGTCTTGCAGACCATCTAGCCAATCAGAGAGCTGCAAGTTCAGGGATCCACACTGTCCCAGAAATCAATTAACCTTGGTGTCCCACACACATGCGCATCCATGCACACAGAGTGAAACGTCTCCAGGTGTGTGCTAGTGTAGCCCACTACACTAGCTGTGCCATTTGTAGTCAAACCCTAACAAACACTTCAGCATTAAATCATAACTGGAAAAGCATTAACTGGGCTGGTGGAACAACTCACCCTTGCCTAGGATGCTCAAGACCCCAGGTTCAACGCCTGACCCACAAAACTATTAACTGTTGAACCATTATGATTTCATAGCTTCCCCCTTTGTCATGAGTTTGTGTTGACTTTCTCTGCCAATCTTGAGCAGTTCCTCTCTCTCTAGTAAGTTGTATAACCCAGTAAAAATGATCTCTCATAGTTTGTAAATGTTTTTACTATGTATAATACATATAACATTATCACCTCTGTATTAGTCTGTTTGTTATTAGTAAGAGTTCCTGTCAATAGCAGATTACCAACACTTAGAAGACTTGGAAGCTCGACAAGAACGTAGAATTCTACAGGGGTTGGTACCTGACACTAGCATTGTTCCAGACAACTGTGGAGCGCTGTCAAGCATTTTTATCCTTGCCCATATCCCTATCTCAAAAACAGCAATAAGTAGACCCCAAGAAGAGTATCCCAGTATAATGTGGGGAATTTGGCTTAATCAAGATGAGTTTATGTAACGCCTGCACTACTACAGGACGGTTTGCTAGCGGGAACTAGGCTGGAGACTTAAAACATGCACACAGACCCTCTTAATGTGGCTGACAATTGAGGCAGACTGAGAAGCCAATGATAATGGCACTGGGACCTGTCTCTACTGCATGTACTGGCTTTTTGGGACCCTAGTCTATTTGGATGTACACCTTCCTAAGACTGGATGGAGGGGGGAGGGCCTTGGACTTCCCACAGGGCAGGGAACCCTGCCCTCTTTTAGGACTGGAGGGGGAGGGGGAAGGGTTGAGTGGGGGAGTGGAAGGGAAGTGGGAAGAGGGAAGTGGGAATTTTGAATGGAATTATTTATAAAGTAATGAAAAAATTATTAGAAAAAACAATAAATAAAATAAATAAATAAATAAAATGACTGGGTTTGAAAAAATGCATACAGACAGAGACACCTGGACACTGGTCATCCTTGATACAAGAATGCCAACTTTATTGTGCTCCAGGGAAACTTTTATAGGGACCCTTAACTGATAGCCACGCCCTAACTCGTAGGATTTCCAGCTGCAAAACCCACCAGAATTCACTCCCCTGACATCAGAAACTCATGAAGGTCTCATGCTCAGAGCAGCTGCAGGCACAGGAAAACAAGTTGTTACACTCCAGCAGGCAAAGGGTCTGAGGCAGGCAAAGCCAAGGGGCCAGGTTATACAAAGAAACCTGTGAGAATCACAACTGCAAACATTTGCTAAGACACTTGGCATTAAGGGGCCATGGTCAACTGGACGTGGGCGCATATGTTATTGTGTTTCAAAGCCTATTATTTTAGAGATCAGCAGAGTGCTTACCAATGAGACTGTCACATCAGGGACTTGCTTTAAGATGATTCAGTAAAGAAGGATTATGAGGCAGGGGGGGACAAAGCAAGATAGATCTGTATTTATGTCAACAGTTGCAGAGGCTGCATGGTGGGGCGCAGCCTCTTCTTCTGCACACCGAAACCCTTCCGCAAGAAAGGATTTAAAATTTCTAATTCTTGGCCAGAGAGATGACTCAGCAGAGGACCAGGGTAAGGTTCCCAGCACCCATATGGCAGCCATCTGTAACACCAGTTCCAGAGGATCCACTGCCCTCTTCTGGCCTCCATGAGCACTACACATAAACAGTGCACAGACAAACAAGCAGACAAAACCCCCACACAAAATAAAAATAAGTCTTTTACAAATAATTTTTAAAGCCATAGTCCTAACAAAGCACCAAATGATCTCTCTCCTTCAAAAACAAATACAAATATCCATTAAGTCCATCACTGTGTACGCCAAGCTGCTGAGAATTCAAACAAGAGCATCCACAGTCCCTTCTTTTCTGAAGATGTTCTACTGTAAAAATAAAATTCTAGTAAATCAGTATCTTCAGCCTTGAGCATAACAGATTTCCCAGATAGTTCAGATCATCTCAGCTTGTTTGTCCCAGAGTATAACTGCCACAGACTCAACCGAGAATCTATAGCTGTCAGAAACATCTCCCTCACACAGGCTGGAATTAGGATCCCTGCAATCCAAGACTCCTAATCTAGAAACCAGTTATTAGGCATCGGTCCTCTCCTGGTCAGTTTTGGTACTGCAGTCTCATTCACCCAAACACTGAACTCAAATAGGATGCTGCAAATGCAAACCTGGGAGGTTCTAGGATGTAGAGGAGTTTCTAGAGCCAGACAAAGCAACGGCAGGAAAAATGCAAAGAAGGAAAGAGCCAAGTAAACTAGTAAAATATTGTCATTGCCTGGAAGCCATGTCACATGATGCCCATGACCCTCTCAGCTCAGCATCTCTCCATCCACCACCTGGAGGCTGTGCTCCCTGCGCGTGCCTTGGTGTTCTCTCCACAGCACAGGAATACGGCATGTTCTACAGGGCAATTATGGGGACAGAGCGAGGTGACACCTGTCAGGCGCTCAGGGCGGGCAGTTAGCAGCCCCAGCACCACTGTACCCTCCACGCTGCCAATTCCCCGCGCTAGTCAAGGGCCTTTGCCAAACGCTCACAGAGCCATGTGGTTATTGTCATATTTCTCCTTCCTGTGACTGCTTAATGTTTCTCTCCTTTGGTGGCTGTGAGCTCCTGTGAGGGTAAGAAGCAGATTCGGCTTCACTCATTCTGTGCCCAGCACAATTCCCGAACACTGCAGAGAAATTAAATGACTCTAGGCCTGGTGGTACACATCCTTAGTCTCAGCATCCGAGGGGCAGAGGCTGGTGGGTTTCTGTGAGTTCCAGGAGAGCCAGGGCTACCTAGAGGGATCCTGTCTCTAAATAAATAAATAAAAATTCCCAGGGAATATTATGAATAAATATATTCAGTACTGCTTTGGATTGAACCCTCCCAAGAAAATCATGCTGAAGCCCTGGGTGCCTCTGCACGTGACTCTGTTGGCTACAGTGTTGCTGCAGGTGTTACTCAGAAGAGATACACTACAACATGAGTCTACAGTCACCAGTGTCCTCAGAAGACAAAAATGTGGGCATTGACAGAGACAGAGATTGGAGTGTGGGCTGCAAACCAAGGATCAGGGATTGGATTTCACAACCAGAAACGAGGATAAGGCATGGGAGGTCTCCAGTACAGTTGCAGAGGGTTTGCTGGTTCCGCATTCTCAAACTTAGCCTCCAGGACTGTAAAATCACTGATGTGAGCTGCTTAAACCCCCAGTGGTATTTCCGCATGGCAGCCCTAAGACACTAAGGCAAGTACCAATGCTGTGGTGGCGGCAGGGAGAATGGCCCTCAGAGGCTCATGTTTAAATGCCTGCTCCCCAGTTGGTAGAACCATTTGGAAAGGATTAGGAGGTGTGGCCTTGATGGAGGTGTGGCCTTGGTGGAGGTGTGATACTGAGGATAAACTCTGAGGTTTCAGGAGCCCATGCCAAGCCCAGACCCCACCACCCCGCCTCCAACCTGCGGATAAGATGTAAGATTCCAGCTACTGCCCCAGCACCTTGCCAGCCAGCCTACCGGCTGCTACACTTGCCAACATGATAGTCATGGGCTCGCTCTCTGAAACTACAAGAAAGCCCCCACTTAAATGATTTCTTTTATAAATTGCTTTGTTCACGCTGTCTCTTACAGCAAGAGAAAATTAAGGCACGTGACATGCTTGTCCATCATTTTAGAACTATGCATGGTGCCTCTACCCACCTACTCAAGCTTTTCTCCCCGTTCTCATAGCTCTGATCCACATAAACTGCTGTGTCAACAGCTTCCTGATTTCCCCTTTACTCATAGGTCTCTTTCTGGCTACGAATATGCTCTATTTAACAATCCACTAACAAAATTAACAACTGGAAGTATTCATGAGTCAAGATTTAAATGAGCCACATGACATATCTGTCCATTGTGACAGTTCCTCTCTTAAGATGAACTGTTCTGTGTGCGCATGTGCACACAGCCAGAGATCGATGTCAGTTGTCTTCCTCAACTTCTCATCTTTTATGACACTCTCCATGAACCTGGAGCTTGCCAGTTTGTCTAGACTGGTTAGCCAGCAAGTCCCGGGGATCCTCAATGCTAAGATAATATAAGTGTGCCACTATGTGTTGCTGTCTCGTGTGGGTGCTGGGAACCAGAGGTAAGTTTTAATGGTTATTCAGTAAGCATTATATCAACTGAGTCATTGCCCAAGCTCATAGGACATGTATTTTAAAACAGAGGGCATGAGTTTGTCTTTCATCTGTGATATAGGAGGGAATAGGAAAGAATTTTATTTTGAGACTAGATGGATGGCTCAGAGGTTAAGAACATGTACTGTTCTCCTGGAGGACCCAGGTTCAATTCTCAGCACCTATTCTGCATAGCTCACAACTGCCTGTAACTACAGCTTCAGGAATGTGATGTCCTCATGTGGGCATATTCTCTCTCTCTCTCTCTCTCTCTCTCTCTCTCTCTCTCTCTGTGTGTGTGTGTGTGTGTGTGTGTGTGTGTATGTGTGTAACCCACATATATAATTAAAAAGTAAAATAAATCTCAAGAATTGTATTTTTGTCTCTCTTGATGCTTCAGAGCTATCACTTTTTTGTTCACTGATGCAACCTGATCTAATAAATCAGACACATTTGTGATTTCCCAAGGAAAACCTTCCATAATTACTGACTTTTCTCATGAAGTAGTGAAGACTGTTTTTATAAAAACAAACTGTCCCATTGTCAGGATAAACTCTTCAGGGAGCAGGGACGATCTGCAACACAAATGACTGAGGGGGGCCGTGGTTTACTGTCCTTGCCAGTGCCATGGCCTCATGCTTGACTTTACATATGCTTTCTGAAATCCGGGACACTGTCGCCATGGTCATGAGGACTCTTGGCAGTCCAGGAGAGACAAGCAAAAACACAGCCGTGAAGAAACGCAACAGAAGGGTGAAGTCTTGTGCATTTTCACAAACTCAGAAGAGGAACAACTGAGGATGGGGCCGGGTAGAGCATTTAACCTTCAGTGGCTAATGCTGCCGGCAAGAGGGCTGTCACGATTCATACCTGGAGAAGACAGCGGAGAGCAAGGGCCACTCCAAAGAGCCTCGGGGAGTGGAGTAGCGGAGTTGCCAACTCAATTAGTGAAGGTTCTGAATGAAAACAACATAGACAACGTCTTTGTGCTGTATACCTGTAACCCCAGCACTCAGGAGGCAGTGGGAGAAAGGTGCCCTGCATGGAGCAACCCTGCAAGCTTAAAACCTCACCTCTGAAAGAGACGAGGGTTTGGTTAAACTGAAAGGAGACAGAAATGGAGAAAGAGGACTTGGTCTGAGTTAGACCAGGGATCAGCCTGTGATGCTAGGTTCAAAGGGAAGTCAGCCCTGGCAGGGGTGCTGGCTTCTCCTCCACCCCACCTCCTGGCCCACAGCTGTATCCCAGGGAGACAGCCAAGGGAGACTTGGTAACCCTGACACATGCAGTCCTGTCATGGATGACCACAGTCTCTCCCATGGAAAGGCAGTACTGGAAAGAGGAGAAAGGCCTGACAAGGAAGGGTGATGGGAAAATGACCAGCTCCCCAGAGCCAAGAAACAAACAGAAAAGAAACTGTAAGAGAATGGATAAAGGGGTAATATGAAATACCACACGGTTTCTGACAAGAAATTAATAGATAGGGCACCAAACATACAAAAGATCTAAATCCCTTCAGGCTGTAGACAGAAGCAGGGGGATCCCTGTGAGGTCTAGATCAGCCTGGCCTACATATCCAGCACCAGGTCAGCCAAGGCTACATAATAACTTTTATGAATTCAGTTGATAGCTATCAATAATCTTAAACAGTCCGTGTATATATTGTGGTAAATATCTATAAAATTCTTAATTTTCACCACGTATGGTATGCTGTTCGGTAGTACCCACAATGGGTGCAGCCACCACATCTGTGTAGTTCCAGAACATTCTA
The DNA here is from genome assembly GCF_018167655.1 of Microtus oregoni. NCBI lineage: Eukaryota > Metazoa > Chordata > Mammalia > Rodentia > Cricetidae > Microtus > Microtus oregoni. The sequence continues at coordinate 13,110,297 of NW_024543219.1, forward strand.
TCACTAGAAAAGGAAAGTTCATACACATTAAGCTGTCACACTCCTGCCCTCCATCTTCCTCAGCTGACAGAGGCCAATCTTCTGTCTCCATGTCAAAGGAGTTCCTACTAAGAAATTGGAACGCAGGGTGCTTTGGAGTCCTTACACTTCTGTAGCTGAAGCTCAGTTTATGAGGCAAGCCTGGGGCAATAGTTCTCAAATAACAGGCAAGTCTCTCTAGAGAACGATGTGGCTTGTATCAAGGCTGGAAACTCCTCTCCTTTGGAGTGATGAGCCCCACAGAAGGGAGAGACTCCGCTGTCTGATGGGACAACCATCTTTGTATACCCACTAGAGGCAGAATGAACAAGGCTCCATCGGGATGCTCCTCGTTACATCCTGGACTACCAAACACACCGACACTCCCAGATACTGAACTCACAGGAAATCCTTCAGTCTTTGCCATTTTTCAAGCTCTGCTTTTGAGACCCAAACCTCCACAATCAAAAGAGTGAAGCCCAGACTCAGATCTAGGTCTAGGCCAGCTTCCTAGCACTAGGAAGTGGTTTGCTTCCTTTGGGGCCCCACCCTTCTCAGGCTCTCATTTCCCACCCTTCCTTTGAGGTGGGGAAGGTTTGGTAGAAATAATTGTTCTTTCTGGGGCAGGTTCTCAGTCTCCCAACATCTTCGGGGAGATGGCAGGGACTGACAGGGGACAGGGTGGACTACCTTTCAAAGCAGTGCCGTTTTTTGTTGTTGTTTTTTTTTTTTCAGGAGAAATTGGTGGACGCAAAAAAAAAAAAGTCAGAGGTGCACAGATGTGAACTGAACATGAGGCCTTTGAGCTCAGCCAAAAGAATCAGGTTTTTTTTAAAATGGAGACCAACACTGCTCACCAATCAGGCAGCGAGGTCCTAGTCATCCTCCACTTCCCCTTCACCTGCCTTGGCATCCTACCTCACCAACTGCTTCCCCATCACTGGGTGGGAAGGGCTTGCCGCCTGAAAGCTTAGCCTGCTGATTTTAGTCTGGGGAGCCCACAAGCACGGAGTCCCAGGCCCACTGAACCTCCCCACGAGTTCTCAGCAGTAGCGGGGGGGCAGGGGTTACTTTATTTCTTTTGATAGAGCGAGTGTGAAAGGCTCCCAACAACAATACTAGCTCAAGAAAACCCCGCACCTCAAACTGCAGAAGCCTGAACCCAGAACTGTGCCAGGTTTTGGCAAAGTCCAAACCTGGAGTAAACCTAAGGAGGTAGGATGCAAATTACAACTCCGTGAAGAAGCGCCCCCCCCCCCAAACACACACGCAAGTACCTAACTTTGCACACTGACATACAAGAAGCCTGGCTTTACCCCCAACGCTCTGCACTGCGTCCCTTCCACAGGTGTCCAGGGGATCCTTAAGTCCAGGGGAAGGCGGTGCTGCCTGTGCCTCATCATGCTCTGGGCGCTCGTGTGAGAAGGTCCCACATTTTCTCCCGCCCCGGAGCTCAGTGTCTGTGGCCATGTCAACGAGAGCCCCCTCTCCCCAAGGCCCCCGGGCGCCAGCCACACGACCCAGGAGGAGAATCCGCCTGCTAGGCTGAGGCTCCTGGGCTGCGGCTGGGAGGTGACAGTTTAGCTCGCTGCGCCAAAAGTAAGCCAACTCGGGAAAGTTCCCGGAGCTTGCCCCACTTCCTGAAGCCGCCTCCCCACGCCCCACACTCCCCGGCAGCCGCACGGACCTGAGATGGTCTCCTGGTATCCCTTGGTGAAGAACTGCATGGCGGTGGCCGCCCTCCAGGGCGTCTTGAGCAGCCCCTGCCGCTGGGGGTCCTCACCCAGAGAGCGCAGGATGGACGAGTAGGCGGCCGCCAGGTTGGGGAGGTTCAGCTCGTTATCCTCCTCGCTGCGGGGCCGCCCTACCTTCCAGGCGTCGGCGGGCTGTGCGCCCTTGGCCTCGGGCGGCTGGGACTTCTCGGCAGGCCGGCTGGCCCCGGGCCGCGACAGCTCCCGCTCGGGGAACCCATTGGTGCACCTGGGTCCCCTCGGCTTCTCCGCCGGCAGCGGGCCCGTCTCCATGGACCCGGCGCGAAAGCTCCCGAGACACCCAGGGGTGCTGCAAGCGCTGAGGCTCAGTTTCGCCGGCGGCCGTGACCTGTGGCCGTCACCGGCACCGGGTGTCAGCCTGGAGAGAGAGACACTTGGAGCGAAGGGCAGCGGCCAGCTGGGGAGCTCCGCCGCGCCTCTCTTTTTATGGCGGGGCGACTCTGCCGGCGCCGCGAGCCTCATTGGCCCGAGCCTCTTGCGTCACGGCGCTCACCCCGCCCCTTAGCCCCGCCCTCCTGATTGCCCCCTAAACCCCGCGATTGCACAAGATTGACTTCAGGTTAGACCCCCTTGGTTCAGAAAGGGAAGATCTGAGTCAGCAAAGCGACAGGAGTCAAGGGAGCCGGAACCCGGGGAATAGGGACATCTGGTCCACCTCATTTTCGAAGTGCAAAGGGGGCGTGGTCGCAAAAATGTTGTGGTCTGGTTGCCCTGTGAAAGATGAACTGACAGGTGACCTTGCTGGGGCAGGAAGGGTGGAGCAAATTAGCTGGAGATAAGTAACTCCAGTGCTCTTTAAAAAACATCTTTTTTAATTTACTTTTTAGTTTTGTTTTATTTTGTTTTGTTTGAGATTATAATTAAGTTCATTTCTGCTTTCCCTTTCCTCCCTCCAAACCTTCCCATACACCTTCCCCCCACCCTGCTCTTTCAAATTCACAGCCTCTTTTTCTTTTTTTTTTTTTTTTTTTTTTTTGGTTTTTCGAGACAGGGTTTCTCTGTAGCTTTGGAGCCTGTCCTGGAACTCCCTTGGTAGACCAGGCTGGCCTCGAACTCACAGAGATCCGCCTGTCTCTGCCTCCCAAGTGCTGGGATTACAGGCGTGCGCCACCACATCCCGGCTTCCCTCTTTTTCTTTAACAGTTGTCACATCTGTGTGTGTTTCTAAATAAATAAGTACAGCCTGCTCAGTCCATATAATGTCACGTGTCTGTTTATGTTTTCAGGGCCAGCCATTTGGTACTACTGTGCTCTTCCCTGGGGAAGTCTCTTCCAGTGTCAGCGGGCCTTGGTTATCTGGCATTTTTTGTGATGAAGACATCCCATTCATTCGCCACCATCACCCAATCCATGTTCACATGCCTGTTGGTGTCATCCTTTGGTTTTGTTTTTTGAAACAGTCTCACTACATAGATCTGTCTGGCCTGGAATTCACACTGTAGACCACCAGGGAGGCCTTTAATTCACAGTATCTGCCTGACTTTCAAGTGATGGCATTAAAGACACGTGCCCAACCTCTTGGGCTTGCTTTGAAGGCTAGGGAAGTTGCGATTAAAAACTTGTGGTACACGTGTACCACACAGCTGCCACTCTAGAGACCTCTGCCCACTGTCAAGGCATGAGTTACAGAGGGAGTCCCTCTGCCTAGGAAGATAGAGTACTTGTAAGCTGCCAGATCCCTACACCACTGTTTTAACCTCCCCTGACCCTGTCTCTCACAACGATTAGAGAAGCTTGTTTTCTTCCATTACCCTGAGTCTGGTGATCAGCAAGAGGACGGGGCGGCCAGCTACATCCTCTAGCCTGACAAGGTGAGAAATGGCAGGAACTGCTCCTTGGCAAACCAGTGACATGAGCAGACAAGAGGGGTGATGGCTCAGCAGCTAAGAACACTTGCTGCTCTTCCAGAAGACTTGAATTTGGTTCCCACCACATCATCAGGCAGCTCACAACCATCTATAACTCCAGCTCCATGATATCCAAATCCCTTTGCCCTCCATGGGCACTAGCAATCACATGCACAGACCCCCACAAAGACACATACACATAATTAAAAATAATAAAAAAAAATCTCTTAAAGAAGAGTAGATGACGAAGTAGGCACCTATGTTCTTGACATTCGTATGATTGAAAACCACCTTCCAACCAGCAATTAGGATGAGTTTAGTTATGAGTCATTTGGCCACAAAACTCCAGACACGAGAAGACACTCACCAGTCCTCAATTACCCTTCTCCTGCCTAAAACGTCTCCCTCACAGCTTTCCCAAGGACGTTTCTGTAGACCAGCTGGCCTTGAACTCATAGATCCACCTGCCTCTGCATCCCAAGTGCTGGGATTAAAGGTGTGCACCACCACTGCCTGGCCTAAGGCTTCTCCTTAGAGCAAGAATCCATTCCTCTTGTCACCAGCTGAGTTTACCGCTGCCTTGCTTGCTTTCCTACTGACTAGCTTCCTGCCTGTGGTAAGCCTCCTGCTGGCTAACATTTGAGGTGGCCAGAACTTTGACCCTGGAAATATTGATTTGCAAGTGAAAAAGTGAGTGTTTTCATTGACAACACATTTGTGTCTTGTGGAGAAATAGGAGGCTGACAAATTTCAAGGTCCATTCCCCAGATGTTGGTACAAACAAATGTTATTGATCAACTGCACTTTTTTCTTCTTCTTCTTCTGGTTTTTCTGTGTAACCCTGGCTGACCTGGAACTCATCCTTTAGACCAGGCTGGCCTTGAACTCAGAGATCTGCCTGACTCTGCCTCCCAAGAACTAGGACTATGCCACAACCACCCAGCTTGACTGGACTCTTAACCAGTAACGTATGCTTTGATTTGATTGTTTTCTTTGAGATTGAGGAAAAAAATATATAAATAGCTTTGCTCAGTGGAAGGATTATGTTATAATTCCAAAGGTGAATTTTATCAGACAATCAAATTGGTATCTTATGTGTTTAAGAGTATCTTATGATGGTTTTCCAACTTTTAAACAGGTATTAGTAAGTCTAAGACTGGACCAAGCAGAAGATAAGCCCCTGGAACTGTCCTGTGCTAATAAAGTCTATTACTGTAGCTTGTAACTCATATTTATCGGGCATCTATTCCAAATAAACATTCATGAAAGAAGCATGAACATGCCTTAATCTCAGAGTCACCTAACACTAAAACAGGAGAAACGAGGCACATAAAGACCTGGCACATGGAAAGCCCAGGTTTCTACCCCCAGCGCTGTGTAAATCAGACATGTTGGCACAAGGGAAGTGGAGGCAGTAGGATCGGGAGTTCCAGATCATCTTCAGCTACCCAGAGATTTTGAGAGTAGCCTTGGCTAAATGAGGCCCTATCTAAATAAATAAACAAAACAGAAGAAACGGAGAGCATTGGCCTAGCATGCTTGGGCCTAGGCTCCATCCTGAACACTGCCAAAAAATGGGTGTGTGTGAGTGTGTGTGTGTGTGTGTGTGTGTGAATATAAGAAACATGCATGTCAGCGAAACTTTTAAAAGCTAATTACTACATTCCCATATATATCAGATATCAAATATAAATCAAGAAACTGTTACAAGCATAGCTAGAGGCCACATTTAAAAAAATAACTCACATGTTTAACAAGTAAAAACAAAGATACCATTGGAAATGTGTGTGTGTGTGTGTGTGTGTTTTCGCACATTCAGGTGAGCAAGTGCATGCATTCATGGGGAACAGATCAATGTCAGGAAGCTTCCTCTATTTTTCTTCTTCCTGTGTTTTGGAAACTCACTAAACCTAGAACTCACCAACTGAACTAGTCTCGCTGGCCAGTGGATTCCAGAGTCCTCCTGTCTTCATGCTCTTTATTCTGGGATTACAGGTACACACTGCCACACCTGACCTTTAATATAAGCACTGGGGATCTGAACTTGGGTCCTCACGCTTGCACAGCAAACATTACTAAGAACTGAGGCTTCTCCTCAACCTGGGGAGATACTTTTAAGTAGAGGAAATAAATAGAGATGCTTGCAATTTAAAAGAAAAAAAATGTTTGGGGGCAGTAATCTTTTTTTTTTTTTTGATTTTTCGAGACAGGGTTTCTCTGTAGCTTTTGGTTCCTGTCCTGGAACTAGCTCTTGTAGACCAGGCTGGCCTCGAACTCACAGAGATCCGCCTGCCTCTGCCTTCTGAGTGCTGGGATTAAAGGCATGCACCACCACCGCCTGGCCTGGGGGCAGTAATCTTGTGTCTTCCTAAAAGAAAAAAAATCACATTTGTAAACATTAACTAATAGATTATTTCTAAAAGAGAGTTCCCAATGAAAGTTTTATGCTAAAAATTAACTTTTCTTTTTTGATGCATCATCAACTTTTTTTTTCCAAGACAGGGTTTCTCTGTATAACAGTCCTGGCTGGCCTCGAACTCACCAAGACCTGCCTGCCTTTACCTCCTGAGGGCTGGGATTAAAGGCGTGCGCCACCACTGCCCAGCAAGTTCAACACTTTTGTCACTAATTCCCAGCACAGAGTCTTGAGATTTGTGCTCTATACTGTAAAATAAAGGCAGGAAGCCAGGAGGAGCCTGAGTGAACTTCTGGTTTCTCTTGCTTTCAGAGGCCAGTTAAGCCCTACAGGGCCACTAGTCTCCCTGTGGAAAGTGCCTCTGCTATGGTTTGAAGGTAAACTATCCCCCACCGGTGATGTGCTGAGTGCTCAGCCCCCAGCTGGTGGCGCTGTGTAGCGGGGGCGGTGGGAATGTTAGGACCGGAGGCCTCGCTGGAGGAAGAGATCACTGGGATTCTTTGGTCCCACTGTATCTTGTACCAGGAGTTTTTGCATCTTTCTCTTCTTCTATTTCCTGTCAGCCGTAAAGTGAAGAATGCCTCATGCCACACACTCCTGGATGTCCTACCCAAGTGCTTGGAGCAATAACGGACAAGAGAAACTGCTCATGCCTCCAAGGAACACAAGAGATCATTTATTCTGGGGCAAATATGAATAGCCATGGCCTAGGAACACGGATTTAGATAATCCCCAAATATGCTTTAGTGAAGTAGCAATACCATCAAGTTTTTATAGAAACTGAGGGAAGGTCATAAATCAACCCATTTTTAAAATTCTTTGATGGGTGTGCTGGACAGGCAGGTTTTAGTAAAGTGGGGAAAATTTACCTGTACCCCTCAAATACCATCTGACTGCATTCTTATTCCTTTAGTTGGTTTAGTGATGTTCGTAAACCTTCCAAAGGATGTACCTATATAGCTAGGGTTTCTATTGCTGTGAAGAGACACCATGACCACAGCAACTTTTATAAATGAGAACATTTAGCTGGACGGCTTACATTTCTGGATGTTTAGTCCGTCATCATCATGGCGCACATGGCAGCACGCAGGCAGACATGGTGCTGGAGAAGGAGCTATGAGTCCTGCATCTTGACTTGCAGACAACGGAAGTGGTTTGTCTCACTGGTAGTAGCTAGGGCATAGGAGACCTCAAAGCCCACCTCCACAGTGACACACTTCTTCCAACAAGGCCACACCTACTCCAGCAAAGCCACACCTCCTAATCGTGCCATTCCCTTTGGGAGCCATTTTCTTGCAGACCACGGCAGTACCGGATAGTCATAAAGACGTGAAGGCACTCACAGAGCCGGGAAATAAATGTGTATTAAAGATGGCCTGAGATAATTTGGCTCTGGACTTGGAACACCCCAGACATCCCAGTCTTGCAGTTCTGCTGAATCAGCCTTGTAAAAGGCTTAGCACAAGGGGCAGCTCTTTGCAGGAACTTTCACTCACAGACTGGAGCTCATAAAACACGAACAAAATCAATCTTTCCCCTTTCATCTTTTCTCAGGTATTTTCCTCGGAGCAGTGCAAAGTGTGATTCATAAAACTTGTGGCTTGCACTATCAACACACAGCTGATTTTTCAGAAACTCAGAAGTTTTTTACTTTAGGCGAAACTCACCAACATGGCACCTGCCAACTCTAGCGGGAGGCTGTAACTGTGTGCCCTCGGAGCTATGCCACTATTCTGAGTATGCAGCCTATGAAGAACTAGGCAGCTTGATTCTGTATATAGAGCATCAACCATTCAGCTTCCTTACCTGATACCCTCCCCCACAATCAGTCTCATAGACACCCCAGTCCTTAGGGAGGTGGATTTGAGACTTGAGGCTCCCACCCCCTCACATTTGGCACCCCATGTATAACTCTCCTTTGCAAAACGGGTCATTTCAGTGATTGGTACACTGTTAGGTTTCTGAAGCAGCTTAAAGAGACAGGAGGCAGAAAAGAGACTAGAGATCAACCTCAACAGACTTGACTGTATTTCAAACAGTGAAGGACAGACTCTCTTCCACAAGAAAGGGATGTCTGTGAAAGAGATGGGGGAGACTTGGAATTTCTCTAGGAGGTTTGGGATACAGCTGCTGGGACTACGTCCAGGCATGCTTTTCCCCCTCCTTGTATTGTCTGATCCATCAAGACAGGCTACCTTGGGAGACAGGCTGACCCACTGACTTCTGTTTGAGCAGGGCCAGCTAACCTTGCCAGAATTCTGCTTTTACAACTGAGGCATCCTATCAAATACAACGAAGCAGGCAAAGTACCATTTGGTAACAGCAGTGCCTTTCTGCCAGTGCCCAAAGACAATACGGGGAAGGAAGCTTTGACATCAGCAATATTATGTAACAGTTTAGTAGCAAAATGTAAACCATTGACAGCAATGGTTTTAAGTAGTAATGGGAGAAAATGGAGGCATAGACTAACTGGGAAAGGTGTGTCCCACAGACTTCATTAGCACAAGGTAGTTCAGTACCAAGCTGTAAGCATTTATATACAGGAATTGTAATGACAACAGTATTTCTAGCCCAGAAAGAGACCCAGCAACAGGTTCTACCCAGTCTAGTAATTTCTTTCTTCTAAAAGGCCAAGGAACTTATTTCTTCCTATCATTTCTAGGGCACAGGGCAGAAGGAGGTAGATAAGAGAGAGACACGGTGTCAAAGGCTGATTGCGGCCAGACTCGGGAGACAACATAGTCAGCTGCCAAGGCAACAGACAAAGCAGCATTAGATACTGATGGTTAGAAACATGCAAATGTCTTCAGGTAAGCTTGCTGAGGGCTCTATATTTGAAAGTCAAGCTTTGGGGGAGACTGCGGGTAACGTTGGCAAGGTCCTGTGCCGGCTAGTTTTATGTCAGTTTAACCCAAACTCGAGTCACTGGGGGAGAGGAAGCTCGAGTGGGAAAATGCCCCCATCAGATTGGCTGTGCTGCTTTTCCATGATTAAAATTAATGCGTGAGGACCTATGAGGGCAGTGGCACCCTTAGCAGCTGGTCCGGTATTCTAGAAGACAGCAGGTTAAACAAGCCACGAGGAACAAGCCAATTAGCAGCTCCTGTCCATGGTCTCTGCTTCAGTTCCTGCCTCCATATTCCTGCCTTGACTGCGCTGGATAACGGACTGCAGGCTGTCAAATGAAATAAATGCTTTCCTCCCAAAGTTTCTGTTATTATGGTGCTTTATCACGTAGAAATCCTAAGGTGTGTACACGAGAAAGCCGGCCTTATTTCACCCTGATACAAGGAGCAGGACTGTGGAGTCAACAGGTCCTAAAATGCTAACCCGTCATTATATGCAGGATTCAACTGAGGCCATATTCTCTTCTGAAGGAGAATGGAGCAACTTTGGGGGAGAATAGGAGAGAATAAAAGTTCCGAGTTAATGAAAGAGAAAACACATGGGCTCCATACTGAGTCAGGAGTCCGTCAGAAGATGATCCCTTCACAAGGGAAGAGTAGACAAAATTCAAACATTGCCTATTCCAGGAGAAACACTTCTCGGAAGACATCTCAGAAGGATGATTAACAACATGGTTGCTATCTTTGGACTCCACCATAGCTAAACTCTGTCCTGACCTTCACAATCCCTCGTGGAAGAAAGGCTCAAGCGCTAACCTCTACCAGAGCCAGGAGGTAGGGATGGAAAATGTGAACATGTCACTTTCAATAACATCAAAGCAATCAGGGGTCTATAAGTCATTACCCAAACACGGACATAAGACAGGAAGAGAGCAAGACAGCAGGATCAACATCCCGTTGTTTATTTGCTGCTGCCTTTTAAGCTACAGTTATTCTAGTCAGCAACTGCGGCTCCACCTCTGCCAGCAGCAGGTAGGCCACAAGAGCCGCAGCCTGAGAAAAGTCTGTTCCCTCAGGCACCAACTCTTTCAAAGCTACAACAGGAACATACCTACATCGCTATCCCTCTAAAGAACTCAAGATTCAAAGGTTGAGTAGACTTCTGCTCCCCAGAGAGGTTGAAGAGCAAGCAGCTCACCTCTTCTAGTCCCCCAGGAAATTCTCAGTTTGTCTCCTTGCCCCTCCTTAAAAACCCTCTCCACCTAGCTCCTCCCCACAACTTCCAACCAGCTAGTTTCTGACGCAACCTCCTGACTGCAAGTGGATGTTATTTAATTAAACACATCTTTTTTGCATCATTAAACAAATCTGCCAGAGCATAAACAAAAAATAACACACCTTAAAATAATGTTCTACAACAATATCTAATAGTCAAACAAAGCTAAACTAAGAAGTGAGCTTATTTAACTCGAGTGTCTTAAGTTTCTTTTTTTTAATTGATTTTTATTGAGCTTTACATTTTTCTCTGCTCCCCTCCCTGCCTCCCACCTCCCCTTTAACCCTCTCCTGAGGTCCCCATGCTCCAAATTTACTCAGGAGATCTTGTCTTTTTCTACTACCCATGTAGATTAGATCTATGTATGTCTCTCTTAGGATACTTGTTGTCTAGGTTCTCAGGGATTGTGATTTGCGGGCTGGTTTTCTTTTTTTTTTTTTAATTTATTTATTTATTAAGGATTTCTGCCTCGTCCCCACAACCGCTTCCCATTTCCCTCCCCCTCCCCCGATCAAGTCCCCCCCCCCTCATCTGCTCGAAGAGCAATCAGGGTTCCCTGACCTGTGGGAAGCCCAAGGACTGCCCACCTCTATCCAGGTCTCGTAAGGTGAGCATTCAAACTGACTAGGCTCCCACAAAGCCAGTACGTGCAGTAGGATCAAAAACCCACTGCAATTGTTCTTGAATTCTCAGTATTCCTCATTGTCCGCTATGTTCAGCTAGTCCGGATTTATCCCATGCTTTTTCAGACCTAGGCCAGCTGGCCTTGGTGAGATCCCAATAGAACATCCCCATTGTCTTAGTGTGTGGGTGCACCCCTCGTGGTCCTGAGTTCCTTGCTCATGCTCCGTCTCCTTCTGCTCCTGATTTGGACCTTGAGATTTCTGTCCGGTGCTCCCGTATGGAATATATACATATTAGAGTATTACTCAGCAGTAAAAAACAAGGACTTCTTGAATTTTGCATACAAATGGATGGAAATAGAAAACACTATCCTGAGTGAGGTAAGCCAGACCCAAAAAGAGGAACATGGGATGTACTCACTCATATTTGGTTTCTAGCCATAAATAAAGGACATTGAGCCTATAATTCATGTTCCTAGAGAAGCTAAATAAGGTGAATCCAAAGACAAACACATAGGCATCCTCAGGAATATTAACCTTCATCAGGCGATGAAAGGAGACAGAGACAGAGACCCACACGGGAGCACCGGACAGAAATCTCAAGGTCCAAATCAGGAGCAGAAGGAGACGGAGCACGAGCAAGGAACTCAGGACCACGAGGGGTGCACCCACACACTAAGACAATGGTTTTCTTTACTTTATGTTTAAAAACCACTTATGAGTACATGTGATAACTGTGTTTCTGGGTTACCTCACTCCTGGTAGCTTACTCAACCTACTTTCTTATACAAGTCAGAACCACTTGCCTAGGGTTGAAACCACCCACACTGATCTGGGTCCTCTCACATGAATCATTGACCAAGAAAATGCCCAACAGACTTGCCTACGGGCTAATCTTTCAGAGGTATTTTCCTCAGTTGAACCTCTCTTCCCAAATGACTCCAGCTTGTGTCAAGTTGACATAAGACTAAACAACACAACTTGACACAAACACAACATGTATCATAATCTTGTTTATCCCCAAGACCTCAAGTTAATACTGAGATAATATCATCATGTAAAGCACAGACAAACTTCTCTCTCAACTGTGGGCTACTATAAGATCAAAAACACACTAAATACTTTCTTACTCCAGGAGGGAAAAACCCAGGGCACAGTCACAATCAAAGCAAAACAAAACCAGATTTCAAAACATCAATGGCGTGAAACTTTCAGTGCTTGGCTTCTGGTACCCAGGCACAATCCCATGAGCTCCAAAGGGTCTGGGCACCTTCTCTGGTTCTGCCATCCACAACATAAACAACCTGCCTCATAGGCTCAGACTGGCTCTACTCCTTAGCTGCTGCTGTCCTTGGTGGTCATTCCCTGGTATTGGTATCTCAAAAATGCTGAGGTCTTCACTGCAACCAAGCTTTCACCCTCACCAAAGGCCTCTCCCTGCCTCTCTTCAGGGATTCTGATCTTGCCGCATGGTGCCAAGTCTCAGCTTCACTTCAAGACCCTTTTCCTCCTAAGGCTTCTACACCGGAGGCTGCACCTTCACCAACGGCCTCTCCTGACCTCTCACAGGGCTGAGCCTCAGCCACTCTCCATGACCTCTTCGTGCCTTCAAAACCGGTGCCATCTAGGAAATATTAACACATTGCCAAGTCCAGCTGCCCCTCTGGATTATAGCTTTTGTGTGCTAACCCTGAGGAAACACTTCCCAGAAAATTTCACCTCAGTAAAGCTGTCCTTCAGCCCGGGCAGACTCACACAGATTGTCTCAGCAAGGCAAAGGTTTCCCTTCAGTGGGGTGAGTCTCTTGTTAATCACGGCTGATTCTTCATCTTCAGATGACCAGAAACCACAGGTTCTTTTTGTGTTTTGTTTATTTTTCAAGACAGGGTTTCTCTGGGTAACCCTAGCTGTACTGGAACTTGCTCTGTAGACCAGACTGGCCTTGAACTCATAGAGATTCACCTGCTTCTACCTCCTGAGTGCTGGGATTAAAGGTGTGTGCCACCACTGTCCAGATAAACCACAGATTCTTAACACACACAAAACAATCACACTTTGCCCTCTGAAACTTTACAAATCAGACCTCTATCATCTGCATTTCACTTCGCACTCTTATCTTCCAAGCTCGCATAGAATGGTTTATTTGGTTTTGGAAACTTGTAGAATATTATTTTAACTAGGCAAAGATGTGTTGCACCTGTCTGTGCTGCGGAATATTAGCTATTTGAAGGTGCATTGCACTTGTTTATACTGCCTTGGTTACTGATGTGCAGGTGTGTTCCATTTGTTTGTGCTGCATTTGTGTATCCTTACCTGCCTTAGGCACCTGATTGGTCTAATGAAAAGCTGAATGGCCAATAGCTAGGCAGGAGAGGGATAGGTGGGGCTGGTGGCCAGAGAGAATAAGTAGGAGGAGAAATCTAAGCTTGAGAGAGAAGAAAGAGGAGAGAATAAGGGAGAAAAAAAAAGGAACATGCCCAGGTCCAAAGCCAGGCAGCAGACAGACAGACAGACACAACACAAGAAGCAGTGAAAGTAAGATATACAGAAAGAAAGGTAAAAAGCCCGGAGGCAAAATATAGATTCAGGGAAACAGGTTAACTTATATGAGCTAGTGGGATAAGCATAAGATAAAGCCAAGCATTCATAACTAATAAGAAGTCTCTGAGTCATGGTTTGGGAGCTGGTTGGGGGCCTAAGAAAACCTGCTACAAATATTCAGTTTTCTCCTGCCGAAAGATCCAAAAATTTCTACAGTCTTTCTCCAACAAAATGGTCAGGTCTGGCACAGAAATACCCCATGATCCTGGTACCAATTTCTCTCTTAGGTTTTCATTGCTGAGATAAAACACCATGATCAAAAGCAACTTGGGGAAGGAAAGGGTTGATTTTATCTTGCACTTCTCAGATCATACTCTCTCTCTCTGAAGGAAGTCAGGACTGGAACTCAAGGCAGAACTGAAGCAGAGACTATAAAAGTTTATTGACTTGTTTCTCATGGTTTGTTCAGCCTGCTTTCTTATGCTACTCAAGACCTCATACCTCGGCTTGGCAACTCCCACCATGGATTGGACCCTCTCACATCAATCCTATCAAGAAGATGTCTAGCAGACTTGACTACAGGCTAATCCTGGGGCCATGTTGTCTCAGTTGAGGTCCTTTTCCCAAATGATCCTAGCTTGCGTCAAGTTGACATAAAATTAACCACCAGATTAAATATCTCTCATCTGCAATAATTAGGGCAGAGGTGTTTCATATTTCAAAGGTTTGGGGGCTGGAAATACCTGCATGAGTTTCTCTGAGTCCTCTGTAAAAATCTGAAATCTGAGCAGCTGTGAAATCAAAAGCCAGTGTCAAAAAGTCTCAGAGCACCTTGGACTTCAGAAAGATGAAATTGGACTCTCAGTACCATGAGTTTGGTTCTGTTTGATTTTGTTTGTTTTTAACACACTTAGTAAGATACCTGATTGAAGAAACAGGGAATTACATCTCAGAAGGTATAAATACATTTCACTGAATAACACTACTAATGTCCATATACTACATTCCCAGGCAATGTGTAATATAACAGTTGAACAAGAAGACTTGTCTAACTTATGTTTGATTAGGACAGTGGTCAGGCTCTCGCCTGGGATGCAGTCGTGAAGACAGAGGTGGACACCTATGTGTAAAAAGTGATGCCTCCAGCTAACCACTGATAGTGAGACCACACACACCTGACCTGGGGCTGCCTTCCACCCTCTGCCTGACCTGTCAATCAGACAGCGGCTGTTTGTGGAGAATCTTCGGTTTACCAAGAATGGAAGATTTATTTTCTAGTCAACAAATGCTTTCAAGTAGTAATTTAACTGTCGATGAAAAATAGAAAAGGTGCTGCAGGATTTTAGCGATTCCTGGAAGCTCTCTCGTTATTGAATGAAGCTTCCTCCCAGTTGCCTGGGGAACTGATTTTAATGTCACACATCAAGTAGTTCTTCCCTGAATATAATTGTAGTTTATCTGATGCCTTGTTTAAAGCTGTTCAAATGTTTGGCCCCTGGTAATTATTTTTTGGCATCGCTCATGACAGTGATGGCTCTGAAGTAATTTTAATACATTTTTTTTCTAAATCCTACTAATTTGTTGAATAACCAGAGAAAGAAACTTAAATAAATTGAAAATGTCTATATTACCAGCAGAACCAAGAAAGAGCCATATAAACTTGTGATAACCCAATAGCTTTTTCAAGAAAGCATCTTAATGTCCCATTCACTGACGTCCCATCGGGGATGCTGAAGAGTGAGGTGGGCCTCTGCTTTGTGGGCGTCAATACTAGATGCCCAATCAAATATTTTTAACTTTTTTCTTTTACTAAAAGATTTTCAATTTTGCTTCAAGAAATCATGTTCCTGGCCTTGACTAGGAAAACAAACACCACCAACAACAACAAACCCTACACCTTACAGATCCCTTAAAGCTATGATGGTCATGGGCATAGTTCATCCTACAAGATATTATGTTGCCAGATGGTGACAAACAATACTGAGCTGATAAATTCAATTACAGCCTCTCGGTCTTTCTCTGCACAGGAGTACAAAGGCTAGACTAGAAGACTTTCTGTGCTCAGGAGACCACAAACCCAAATTCAGGATTACTGAGCAGAAAAACAGCAAGACCCCAATCCCCAAGAACAGCCGTGGACATCTTCCTTGGAGGATTCCCATTCCTTCAGAAACATAAAAGAATTTACTGAGCTGGTGGTGTTCAGGCCCTTACCTTCAATATGCAGATGGTAAGGACAACATAAAGACTTTGCTGTGAACCAGAAATTTCACCCTGGAATAAACTTTGTGATTGCCATGTCTGTGGAGAATTGGCCCTTGGTCCTGCAACCCTTACGAAGAGCATCACATCAGTCTGTCCCTGTGTGCCATGTTAATATCAGGGTGACAGAAAGAACAGCACGAATGTAATAATTGTGAGGAGGCCTTTAGATGGTCCTCTCCCTCAAAAACGCAAAAACCCACACCAGAGTGAAGTCCTATGAATGCGAACAATGTGGGAAAGCATTCAGCTGTCTCCAATACGTCGAGAGACATCTACTAAGGCACAGTAGAGAAAGATCTCATAGAGCCTTTGAAATCATGACACAGCTCACCCTGGAGAAACAGAGGTGAATGCAAGTAGAGAATCAAAAGCTTCATTTATCTCCAGGGTGCCCAACTGCACACAGAGGTTAGCCTTTTCTCTTCCTAACCCTTTCGCTCATGCAGCAACTCCCACTGTAGAGAAACACTATAAATGCAACCCTATGCTAGTTTGTAACCCTTTTGTTTCTATGTAAAATCAAGGACACATTCACACTGCAGAGAAGTCTAATAAGTTTAAAGCATATCACAAGGTCACAGCCTGGCTCAGCCTTGATGATCATGTAGTTTTCACCCTAAGGTGATATTTTGCTTACCAAAGATATCTCTCCTCTAAGAAGAATACTATATTAACTCAAATGAGCATTTCCTCTCTGCTATGTTACTTCAAAATCTCAAAATTTCTTCTCGGTGGAGAATAAGACCAGAAAATAAGACCACTCCCACTTAAAGCCAAATTCGAAGCAAGCTTTATTTAAATACTGGCCAAGTGGAAGAGCTCCGGTCAGGTCCATATCCAGATTCCTGAGAAATGGGCCCAAGTCATAGTTTGCAGCAGCTTAAGAAGGAAAACCCAATAATTCATTGCATTTTCCATCAGGTCCAATCAGGGGCAAGCATACATCCTGACACATTTCCTGCCTGTGAACCTCCCGCACATCCGGTGCAGATGGGTCACATAAGCTTACTTAGGGGAGTGAACACAAGTGGCTTGTTGTCTCCCATAAACAATAGCTCCAACATTTCAGGAACTTTCTGTCCTTGGGCAAAGGGCTTGCAGATCAGAGGCATTTTTTTGTTTCATGGATCTCTTAGGCGTAGTCATTAAAACTTAAAATGTAACTTTGGCTCTCACATTTTAATATCGGTGGAAAAGTTTGACTCACAAAGGGAACTCCTGACCAAACTCCTGACGTGCAGCTTGAGTTGACACAAAGCCCCAACAGCTTCTCTGTGCTTTAACTATACAGCACAAAATGTTTTCCTAAGTCTGAGGAATCTGCTAATTTATGCCAATGTGATACGTATTTGTTTAGAGTCATCTTGTTCCTAGAACGTGCAGGACTGCTCAGATATCTAATTCAATTTTTCAAAAAACGAACATAAAAAAGGCAAAGTATCTGATTTCTAAAATGGTAGTCATTTCTGACTGGGAAACCTGGAAAAGACAACCCCGAACCTTGTGTCTTGCAGCCATAGATCGCGAACACCCACTGAGGTGTTGACCAAGCTGCACAGGAGATGGCCAGGCTTGCTGCAGCTATTGCATGCAGCAACCAGTATGGGATTGACTGCTTATTCTGTAAGGGTGCTGCTTCTCCAGCTGGGCTTGCCCGCCCCACCCCCACCTTCCTAGTGCCTGAGGGCTTAGGTATCCTATGGAGATGCAACTACAGGTATTATGCCCGTGTCATGGGCCCCACAAGCAAGACCACTACAGAGTAGAGGAAACCAGCCCTGAAGCTTCAGGGTAAGGAATTTTAAAGGGGAAACCCACAAGACAGGGTGGCACAAGCCTTGGCGTTTCGGGATTGGGTAAAAATATACAACTTTCTGATTTGTTGGTTGGGGTATAGAAGAATTTCAAAACAGTGGTTAATCAGATACCTACAAGGACGTTTGAAGCAAACAGGCATAAACAGATGTTGTTTGGACATCCTTGAGGGGTCACTTTGACGAGGGCAGGCACAGTTTCTTGGGAATGTTTAATGCTGGGCTGCATTAACCACCCCTCCTCCCCCCCACCCCCCCTCCTAAAATGGAGTTCTTTCTCAAAATGGAGTTTGTTCTGCTCCTTCACAGGTGGAGCATGTATTTGTCGCTACTGCAAAGTCATCCTGTTAAAATGGTGGACATAAGCTCTGTAATGGCAGGACTGGTCCTGCTAGTGGCCCACCAACGTGGTCTCTGTCCAGCTGTGTTTGGGTGAAGAACCAAACCTGTGACTTGTAGAATTTACAAGGTACGTGCCTGGAGGGCTGGGTATGCCAGGAGTGTCTGCTAACAGTGCTGGGATCTCTGAAGGTGAGCCTCAGGGACTGTTACCTAGGTCTGTGTCCCTAGATGCTGCCCAGCTAGGAGATCAGGGCTACACACTTGGTTCATTGGCTGTTCTGAGGCCTGGAATCTGTGCTAGGCCTAACCAGGCTGGATGGTAAGGCCTTGTCCTGCGTGCTCCTGGACTCTCCTCCCGTCTACTCTTCCTACAGCTCCCTTATTGGAATACAAGCTGCAAGTAGGGGTACCTGCAGGGGTCTGTGTGGTATCTGGGTGCTTCCTTCTTCCCTAGGATGTCCATGGTGCAGGGCCAGCGGGGCCTTCTTGGGAAATGCCCCTGTTTGACAAGCTGACTGATTGGATGCCATAAAGACTTTGTGGGTTTAAAAATATTTATTTATGCTGGTCAGTGGTGGTGCATGCCTTTAATCCCAGCACACGGAAGCAGAAGGAGGTGGATCGTTGTGAGTTCAAGGCTAGCCTGGTTTACAGAGAGAGTTTCAAGACAGGCTCCAAAGCTACAGAAAAACCCTGTCTCAAACACACACACACACACACACACACACACACACACACACACACACACGCTGGGAGGTAATAGCACATGCCTTTAATCTCAGCAGTTGGGAGGCAGACCACACCTGCTACCATTTAATCTTTATTCGTGGATGAAGGGCTTATGATGCCCCACCCCTCAATGAAAGACCATGGGCAGCTGAAGGATGCCATGAGAAGGTGTGCCACTTTCTTCAGTGATATAGCCACTGACAAGTTGTCCGTGTTCCAATTAATAAACCCCAACTCGTGCTCATTCAAGTCACCACATTTAAACTCAGTGAGGAAAGGGGGCATCAAATAGTAGGGGCTTCCTAGGAAGGAGGAGGGTGATAAGAGAGGGTAGTAGGGGTGAAAACTCATTATATTCATATATAAAATTGTCAAAGAATAAAACATTAAAACTCTCTGCCTTCCTCCTCCCTTCCCTCTCATTTTCTCCCGCTCTCTGAAACCATGGTGTGCTGCCAAGTAACCAGCCTGCCATGCATTTGGAAACCTGCTCTGGACTGGAAGAGCCCCTCTGGGTCACAGAAGCTCTTAGTCCATAAGGCTGAGTAAGAATTCAAGTTCAGAGAGCATGTGGAAGTGCTTGCCTTGCGAGAACTGACTGGCTTGGCCAAAGAGCATCTCCTATGTCCAACAGAGGGACTGAAGAGCAAAGACCATTCTGTGTTCCATCCACCCCAAAGCAGGCCTCTAACTCCCCACTCTGGTACATCACACACACACACACACACGCGCACGCACGCACACACACACACACACACACACACACACACACACAGAGAGAGAGAGAGAGAGAGAGAGAGAGAGAGAGAGAGAGAGAGAGGGAGGGAGATTAACAAATAGGTATTGGAGTCTGGCTAAACTCGACTCAAAAACAGTGCGGATCTTAGCCCCAGATTGTGGAAGTTCAAATCTCTCAGACACACCTGCAATCTAGGTGTCCTAATCCTTGCACAAAGGTGTAGCTCACTCAGCCTGGGAGAATCCCTCAAGGTCACATAACCACCAAGTGGGTGTGACTGTTCCTGTCTTAGGGGTCTCCACACTGCCTCCCTTTGCAGTGTGTCAAGAGTACGTAATTGAAGTGTGCCGTCCACACACTTGAAACTTAAATGGAACCACAAATATTTCCCATAAAATGTATCAGATAACTCCAGAAAACATTTTTCCTGGCAAACATACATCTGATCCCCGCCCCCCTCCCTGAAAAAAACTGGAATTCAAAGCCATGATCAACATCTTTCTGCCCAAAAGAGAATTTTCTCATATTTTATTTTATTTGAAAGTATTTTCTTCTGACTGAGGATATAGCTTAGCTGCTTGACAGGGATGAAGCACTGTGTTCAATCTCCAGTACTACAAAAAAATTGGTTTTTCTTCTGCCTACAAAAATACGAACATTTGGCCACAGTGGTAAAGAGCCCAAAGCTGAGGTCAAGAGCTCAAACTGAAGCCCTGAAGACTGGGATTCCCAAGTCCTTTACTCTGTGGCCTTGGAGAAATGTCATTTCTCTGCGCTGCGATATTCTTACTGGTAGAGAGGAAAAACGACTTGTAAAATAAGAAATAGCATCTACAAAAAGGCTCTGGTAAATGTGCCCGAGCAGTAACGGTTAGGATGCCCGCAACAAAGACACATCTCGTATTCTCCTCATCCTCTGTGGCGTCTATCGACTTTATTACAGAGCAGCAGAAAGCCTTTCTGTCTAAGATCTTTAAAAACAAAACAAAGGCTAACCGCTGTTTGTGCGGCTGCACCTGTCTGCACACTTACTTAGCGCCACCATATCCTGGAGATCAATGCGGTTGTTTGCCTCGGGACACAGTATCCCGGCAACACAGATTTAAACCAAGTCAGGCTCCTCCATCAAGTGGCTCTTTGCAAGCCTCCATAAATATTAGTATTATCCCTGCTTAAGGGAAATGAGCAAATGTTATGTTTATGCACTGCCTCTCTCCTGGGATTTTATAACGCTGAGCCAAGGGTCCTTCCTGAGCTGCCGTAGACCCATGGAAGCACAACAGTTTGCACCATGCAAACAGAGCAGGTGTTCAGATTTTCCCAGACACACACACCAGGGTCTTACGATGCGAAGGAAGAGATGCAGTCCTGTGAACCCTCAAACTCATTTGCTGATAGTCACAAAGGTCCCAGGAAGTCTTCCGGCTTTCCCGCACCAGGGTCTACCCTGACATTCTCTCTCTTCCCATCGGACAGACTGGCATGCAGCTTTAAGATAAAATAACACTCGGGTTATTGCCAAGACATTTAGCAAACAGGGTATAAGTTTTCCATGTTTTAAGTGTAAATATATTCTTCATTCTAGAATCCCTTTATCCTTTCCACATCTGATTGGAAAGGAAAACAAGCATGTCTGCTTGAATCCCTCCAGACAGGACATTTACTCTGCTAGCCACTAAGTACAGGCTTTATTTGGGATTGATAAACAAGCTTACCATATTTTAATAAGAGAGAGAGAGAGAGAGAGAGAGAGAGAGAGAGAGAGAGAATAACATGTGAGAATTGGCTCTCTCCTTCCACTGTATGGACTCCAGGGATTGAACTCTTTATCACATCTGGTGGTAGCCGCCCATCAGCTGAGCCATTCTCTGAGTCATTTCCCTGGCCCCTGATAAGAGGCTGTTACTGGAAAAATAACAATTATCTTAATAAGATTTAAACCTCCCATAATTTCACCTTTTACAGTCATTTTACTGTACTTCTGTTTTCTCTTTTCTTTTTTTAAGTTCTTAAGTTTTTAGCATGTGTTCATGTGTAACCTGAGGCAGAGGGCACATCGCCACAGCATATGTGTGACGGTCTGGAGCAGCTTTGCTGAGCCAGGTCTTTCCTTTCTCCTTACATGGGTGCAGGAGGTTGAACTTAGGTCACCAGACAAGAGACAAGAGCCTTTACCCTGAATGCTCAGTCATCTGTGTCAGCCTAGTCTGGGGATTTTTGTTGTTGTTGTTGTTGTTGTTGTTGAGGACAGGGTCTTCCTGTGTCACCCAGGCTGGCCTTGAATTCCTCAAACCACGGCTTCACGCTGCAGAGTATTTCGATCACAGGTGTGTGCCACAGCCCACCATGCCTCACATGCTCTAGTTCTTCTTAATGTTTTCCTATCTCCAGACATTTTCCCTTACTTTATCATCTTCCATTAATAATCTACATTTCATTTCACCGTTATATTTCCCATACCACAGCAAAGCTTTCTGTCTCGTTTCTATTTTATTTTTATTTTTTGTAAATATTTCATAAGGCAGTCACTTTGCATTTACACATTGCTTGTTTGACTAGTTGATTGGTTTTTGTTGTTGTTGTTTATCTTTGGAGACAGGGTCTTACTATGTAGTTTTGGCTGTCCTAGAACTTACTGTGTGGACCAGACTGGCTTCAGAAGCACAGAGAACCACCTGCCTCTGCCTCCCAAGTGCTGGGATTAAAGATGTGCACCACTATGCCTGGTCTTATTATTAAATTTTAAATAAATTAAATTTATCCAAGTTTGTACGTATCAAACAGGTAAAACATTTCAATGCTTGTGTATATTGTGTAACATTTAAACCATGTGAACAAGATGGCTTCAAATAGTATTTCTTCTTCTTAGACATGTATTATTTCTCACTATGCAGCCCTGGCTGTCCTGGAACTCACTGTGCAGATCAGGCTGGCCTACAACTCACAGAGGTCTGCTTGTCTCTGCATTGGGAATGCTGGGATTGGAGGTGTGCACCACCACCACATCCGTCCATGTATTATTATTCCTTTATAGTGAGAATTGTCGTAACTTTCTTTTTTTTTTAAAGATTTATTTATTTATTATGTATACAACATTCTGCCTCTGCCCACATGCCAGAGGAGGGCACCAGATGTCAGTACAGATGGTTGTGAGCCACCATGTGGTTGCTGGGAATTGAACTCAGGACCTCTGGAAGAGCAGCCAGTGCTCTTAACCTCTGAGCCATCTCTCCAGCCCTTGTCATAACTTTCTTAGAGCCTTTTAGGATCTACAGTCTGCAGCCGTGCGACAGCCCTGAGGAACTTACTGTTGCCGTTCAGCTATAACCGGCACTGCAACACTGAAGACCCGTGAAAAGGATGAACGCTCTGGTCTGGGGGAATCCTAGCATTCCAAGCTATCCAAAACAAGGTAATGCATCCGGGCAGGTCAGTCACCTGGCCAACAGAACACCCCCAGGAAGGCAGTCCCACCTTAGATCAGCAGTTCTCAACCTGTGGGTGGCATCTCCTTTGGGGATCACATATCCCAATCCTTCCCAAAGTTTCTCCAACTTGGATCAAGTATTCAAGCACGAGCCTCCGGGGGCCATTCTCGCTCAAATCTCCACAATGAGTGAGGTCATGAGGGACTTCCTTCCTTTCTGTGTCTGGCTTATTTCACGTAACAGAATCACCCCCGGTTTCATACCTGTATCAAGTGGTAAGATTTCCTAATTTTCTAAAGACAAGATCTGAGTAAATTGGGACCATGGGGACCATGGGAGAGGGTAGAAGGGGAGGGGAGAGGAAGAGAGGGGAGCGGAGAAAAATATATAGCTCAATAAAAACATTTTTTAAAACAGATTTCCTTATTTTCTAGAGGCAGATACTGTTCCTCTGTATATAGAGCCCACACGTTCTTTATGTAGTCAGTTTTTAAAAATGACTTTTGTCAGTTTTGATGGTTCACACCTTTAAACCCAACACTCAGGAGGCAGAGGCAGGTGCTTCTCTGGAAGTTCTAGACCAGCCTGGTCTACATGACCTGTTCCAGGCCAGCCAAGGAAACACAGTGAGACTCTGTCTCCAGAGTAACGAAGAGCTTGTTATTATTACCCAGGTCATTTGGTAAAGCACCGTAGTCACAGAGACCAACATTTACTGTCACATTGGGACAATCGCTGAGACTACCCAAATTCTGAATGTGTACTACGTGTAGACAGACAGTTTAGTTTTTGCATTAAGACACATTCCCTTACTCTGTATTTATAAAAATCTAAGATAAAGAGAACATCATAAACGATTTGACCTTGAGAAAACTATGTAGCTTTCTAGTTTTTAAAAAGGGTAGTTTTAAACCAGGCAGTGGTGGCGCACACCTTTAATACCAGCACTCGGGAGGCAGGTGGATCTCTGTGAGTTCGAGGCCAGCCTGGTTTACAAAAGTCTTCCAGGACAGCCAAGGCTACACAGAGAAACCCTGTCTTGAAAAAACCAAAAATAAAATAAGCGGGTAGTTTTGTTGTTGTTTTGTGTGTGTGTGTGTGTGTGTGTGTGTGTGTGTGTGTGCAGGTGCTGGTGGACACCAACCCTCTGGAGACAGATTTACAGGGAATTGTTAGCTATGTGTGTTGTGAATTCTGATCTTTCTGAAGAAAAGTATGGTTTTGTTTTGTTTTGTTTTGTTTGGAGGGGGGTATTGTTATTTCATTTTTTGTTTTTGCTTTACTGAAAATTTATTAGTCCAACAGTGCATTGCTGTTTCTTTTCAACATCTTGTTTTGCAGCTTCCTGGCTTCCTTTATCCTTTTTGCTTGGATGCCAACGAGCTAGGCCCCAAAGCTAGCAAAAGCCTGAAGTCCATCTCTCTCCCTCGGCGCTGAGTCCGGTTTTCTCCCTTTGGAAGACATTCGGGAAGGGCATCACAGGTCCTCTCAGGTGGGCTGGGTGGCCAGTGTGAGTTCTCTAGCAGAACTGCCTCCGTTCTTGGAGCAGACGGCTTCCCCGGAAAATGTATGGACTTGGAGCCCTTCTCCTTAAGACACGACACATGGCCGGGAGTGATTCAGTAGACTGGTTTCGGCTCCTTAGGTCTACAGAGCTGCCAGGGGTGCAAGCCACTTTCTTATGGATACCAGCCACCCTGAGTTTTTGCAGGCTAAAGCCCCTGCCCAGCTCGGATCTTGGGGTGGTATCTCACTGTAGGGCACCTCACTACAGGCCTGATGGGACAGGAGGCGGGGCAAGGGGCAATGCGGAATGCTTCTCTTGCCAGATCTTGCATTGGTTTATCTTGTGCACTAGCTATTTGAACCAAGTAGCTGCTTCCTTGAGGAAGTGGGGCCTCAGGATCCAGCCAATCCAGCTCGGCGCCGTGGCTGTCTCCTGTTAGGAAGCAAGAATATTGAAACACTGTTCTCGCTGGCTTCCTTACAAATATCGTGGGCTTTGTGGGGCTGGGGATCAAACCCAGGGTCTTACAAATTCCAGACAAGTGCTTTACCATTTAGCTATATGCAGGGCCTCGCCTTTCTAAGCAAACTCTTTATCTGAAAAATGATAATAATTTAATGGTTGCTTGGATTGAGAAAGTAGCTCATTTAGTAGAATGCTTGTTTAGCATGCATAGAGCCCTGAATTTGATCCCCATCCTGTATAAACCAGATATAAACCAGAAACCAGGCACATGCCTGTAATCTCAACACTCGGTTGGTAGAGACAGGAGGATCAGAGTTTCCAGATCATCTTTGGTGTTACACAGTGATTTTGAAGCTAGTCTGGGCTACATGAGACTCTAATATATAAGTACAAACACACATGTGCACACACACACACACACACACACACACACACACTCCAATAGTTCCAGTGCCTCTCACTTGCTAAGCAGTCAGCAAATGCTACTGCTAAGGGAGGAATTGCTTGATCTTGGTTCAGTGGTGTTGAGGATCCATTGCTGGGGAAGCAAATGGTCACCAAACGCCACCCTCAGCCCTGCAATGTATGTTTTCAACAAGATTAATCACTGGTCAAAACAAGTGAGAAAGAAAGTATTGAACTTACACTAACAGCTATCAAATTAGCTTATACTATTAGTCAACGCAAAGGGGCAGCCTGAAGAAACACGCCGAATGCGATCAATAAAAAACATTATCTGCTGGCCAGTGGTGCCAAGCTCGCCTCTGTCAGAAACTGCCAGCGTCTCTTCGGAAGAGCTCCAGACAGGCGACAAACCGCCTCTGACTGCCCAGCTCACTCAGTGCCCCTGGGCAAGACCTGAACTTCTCAACCTCCAGCCAGTCTCAAGCTCTAGCAGATGACACATGGGCAGGTCACTCAAAAAGCAGGTCATCTGCTTTGTTAGTCCTTACATGTCTAAATACTGTTTCAAACATGATTTTGAAATGTAAATTGGCTCTAAGTTGTTTTTCACTTTATTTAGCCAAAAGGCAGTGAAGCAAGTTTTTAAATTTATTTTATTTACTATGCCCAGATTATCTCATCCATATATATATATATATGATGTATTTTACCCTCTCTCCCACTCCTGACGAACTCCTTCTTTTCCCAGTAAGCCCTCCTCTCTATTTTTATGTCATTCATCGTCTTCCAACCTGCAGAGTTGGTTGGTTAGTTTTTTTATTGTTCTTTTTTAAAGATTTATTTTATGTGTCTGAGTGTTTTGCTTACACGTGTCTGTGTACCACACGTGTCTGAGGCCTGAGGAAGCCAGAAAGGGGTGTCAGCTCCCTGGAGCTGGAGTTACAAAAGATTACGAGCCACTGTGTAGATGTGGGAACTGAACCAGGGTCCTCTGCAAGAGCAGCTGGTGCTCTTAACCGCTGAGCCATCTCTCCAGCCCTGATCTGCTGAGTTTATTTAGGGTGAGGAAGGTTATTTGCTGGAACATGGGAACTTAGGCTAGGCCAATGAAGAAAATGACTCCCTCTGTCCCACAACCATTTACCACCAATGGGATCCACAAGGAAGGGTGGAGCTTGTGAACCCCTTATGTAGTGGTTTGATTAGTAATAGCCCCCACAGATTCATATGTTTGAATGCTTGACCCATTAGGAAGTGTGGTCTTGCTAGAGTAGGCGTGGCTTTCTTGCAAGAAGTGGCTTCCTGGGGTCTCAGAAGCTCAAGCCTGCCTAGTGGCTCTCAGTCTCCTGCTGCCTTCAGATCAAGATGCAGAACTCTCAGCTCCTTCTCCAGTACCATGTCTGCCTACATCTCCCTGCCATGATGATAATGAACTAAATCTCTGAAACTGTAAGCCATTCCCAGTTAAATGTTTTCCTTTATAAGAGTTGTCACAGTCGTGCCGTCTCTTCACAGCAATGGAAACCCTGACTAAGACACCTTCTCTGCCCCTGATAAGACCCATCTTTTGCAGGCAACCACACTGCTGTTAGCTCCTGAATGCAGCAGCCCTGCCATGTTGTAGCAGACAGCATTTCACAGCGTTCCTCCCCACCCATCAGCTCTTGCACTCTCTCCGCCCCCTTCTCCACAATTCTCAGGATCATGGGGAGGGTGAACTGGAGGTCTGCTCCAGGGCTGAGCACTCAACGGTCACTTGTTCCCAGCATTTTGGCCAGCTCTGAGTCTCTGGATTAACTGTTGTCCCCTGCAAAGAGAAACCTCTCTCACCAAAGCTGGGCTGGCACCAAATGCCTAATCGCCAGCCCTCTCTTCCTGGCCTCATCCAGCCACTGCCAGTCCTCAGCTATGGGCAGCCCATTCTCCCCTCTGACTCTTCCTTTGCATGACCAGATTATTCTGGCTTTCAGAGATGGTAAAATGCTCAGTGCCAAAAGGGAAGAAGAACCAACATTTGTAACTTCAGATTTAAAGAAAACTTGAAAAAAAATTTCCACACACTTGTAATGACATGCAGATTCTGCAAACATTAATGCTTGCTTCATTTATTTCTTGTAAGTCAATCAGTACTGTGTATAAACTTAATGTGTTTTTATTATTGACTTTTATTTATTATTTTGTGTGTATGTGTGTAGATATGTTTGTATGTAAGTGTGTGTGTTGTGGTATGTGTGTTTGTGTATAGGTGTAGAGGGGTGTTGGATCCTGTATGTATATGTGTGTAGGTGTGTGCCTATGTGTATGGTTAGGTGAGTGTGGGGTGTCTGTATAGACATGTGTGTAGGCGTGTGAATATGTTGTGTAGGTGTATATATGTACATGTAGGAATGTGTGGGTGTGTATATGTGTATGTGTGTAGGTATATGTGTGAATGGGTGTGTAGAGTGTGTGTAGGTGTGTACATATGTGTATACAGGTATATATGTATATATGTGTGTGCCTAGGTATGTGGTGTGGGTGTATGTAAGTGTGCATGCTATGAAGCACATGTGGAGAATTATGGGAAATGGGTTCGCTCCATCCACCTTTATATAGGATTCAGGGTAAAACTCAAGTTTGCATAGAAAGTGTACTACTTGAGTGAGCCGTATCACCAGACCTCAATGTGTTTTCTCTTCATGGGAACTGAGATACTCCCTGCTCTACCAATTCTCTCTAACTCACACCTCAGATAGATTTTTAAATATGTACTCATGGATGGTTAGAATATATATTCATATAAAATGATATAAGTATATTCACTACTACTCAGGTGATGCACACATGTGGTCAAGCATCAATGTGAGCATCGGTATGAACAGTGAGCTTGTGACTGAAAATCACAGTTCCAGTGTGAGCACCAGTGTGAACAATGAGCTTGTAACAGAAAGCCACAGTTCCAGTGTGAGTGAGCATCAGTGTGAAGAGGGAGCTTGTAACAGAAAGCCACAGTTCCAGTGTGAGCACCAGTGTGAAGAGGGAGCTTGTAACAGAAAGCCACAGTTCCAGTGTGAGCACCGGTGTGAAGAGGGAGCTTGTAACAGAAAGCCACAGTTCCAGTGTGAGCATCGGTGTGAAGAGGGAGCTTGTAACAGAAAGCCACAGTTCCAGTGTGAGCACCAGTGTGAACAGTGAGCTTGTAACAGAAAGCCACAGTTCCAGTGTGAGCATTGGTGTAAACAGGGAGCTTGTAACAGAAAGCCACAGTTCCAGTGTGAGCACCAGTGTGAACAGTGAGCTTGTAATGGAAAGCCACAGTTCCAGTGTGAGCATCGGTGTGAACAGTGAGCTTGTAACAGAAAGCCACAGTTCCATTCCTGCTTCTGCTCCTCTAAAGCACCAGCTCTTGTTTGCTTTTTAAAATAGTGTGTGTGTCTGTGTGTGTGTGTGTGTGTGTGTGTGTGTGTATTCATGTGTCTTTGAGTGTCCATTGATACCAGAAGAGGGTGGTAGATCTCCAGTTACTGGAGTTCCAAGTAGCTGTAAGCCACCATGTCAGTGTTGAGACTGAACCCAGGTCCTCTCCAAGAACAGCCAGTGTGGAGCCATCATTCCAGCCACATAAGGTACCAGCTCTGAACTAGCGCTTCCTGTTTGGGCTTTCAGTGGTGACCACAATGTCCTTGCTCCCACTTCTTACTAACTTAGCAAACTGACTTTTAATTTACTACTATGAACAATGGGAATTTAGCACACTTACTCACCTCTAACTTCCATACCAATACCATTTTTCTTAGCTCTTCTGAGGGCAAATATGTCAATCAACACATGAAGTCTTAACATTTCCTCCAGTCACTGCAGGAAGCCAACTGATCTCCTGTTTTGTAAGTGAAGAATGTTAGTATTTCTGGAAGCTGCCACTTTACTTGGACACAGTCTGTTTAGACCGATTTCATTCTGACCCATTATCACAGGGAAATGAAGCTCTCTGAGGAAGCTGGACCTAGTTCTAGTGAGCTGGCTCAGGGGGTAAAGTCACTTGCTGCACAAGCCTGGTTGATCTGAGTTCAACATCTGAGAACACACATACAAGTGGAAGGAGAGCATCACCTCCATAAAGGTATCCTGTGGCCTCCACATGGGCAACGGGCAGCGTGGCAGGCATGCCTGCACAAGGACAGACACACAGTAACAGCCAATTGAAACCTTTAAAGAGCAGGCAGGGTAGCTCTGTGGCTAAGCCGGAGTTCGACTCCTAAGACCCACATAGGAAAAGGAGAGAACCGACTCCCACAAGTTATCCTCTGACCTCTACAGACACTGTGACATGTATGTGCCTCCCACACACAAAATAAATGGGTATACCTTTTTAAACTGTTTTAAATAAACGCAACTACAGCTACACTCAGGCTCCTGCAGAAAACTTGGCCTTGGCTTACTAGAACACGGCCGTTGTGGAAAGATGGGACAGCACAGGTCAGGTGCCAAAATTATCTTGGCTAATTGTCTTAGGCCCTTGAACTTTTGCATCTGACCCAACAATCTTAGAACCAACAGAGCAGTTTCTTGGAAAGTGTTGCTAACTTTGATAGACTTCTAGTCTCTGGCAAGCCTAAAGCCAAGAATGCAGGGTGTGCAGCCGCAGCAGAGCCTTCCCTGCTTTGCTGCAAGCTCCCTGCCTTCTCTCCCTACAGGTGTTCCAGCACACCGCTGCAATGTTGGCAAATTATTCACTTAGGACTTTCTTTCGTTTTGTGACAAGAGACATTTGTGTCACCTCTCCAGATAGAACACGTCATTCAGGGCAACTTGAATTTTAATGTCTGGGCCATAGTCACCCTTGTTTGACTCAGCATAAAATGTCTTCTTTAAAGCAGTCATTACTTTCCATTGGCAGTTTGGGCACCCAGCATGGTGCCCAGAGACGACCATCCATTGGAATTCGCCTTCTGGCTCGGGTACCACCACAGGCCTTTTCTACCATTGCAACCTTATCTCGTTTTGCATTGATGGTCCCTGAGCACCAGATCATGCATTCCCTCCAATCCAAGAGTTTGGGGGATCAGGGGGACTTCCCAGGGTGTACAGTGGCCTCACAGGAAAGACCTGAAATAGCAGACCCAATTGTTGGATCAGAAGCAACCTTTTTGGCTCCTCTGGTAAGATAAATGTAAGGCATGCCCAGGAGTGTCTGGAACACACACATGTTCACAAAGTCAATATGCAGGAAGGACCAACCCGAGAGGTAAAACTTGGGATAAAACTGAGGAAGCTGCCTTCAAAATTCTTACCTAAATCAATCCAAAATCCATTCCGTGAGTTAGCGTAGACGTGGAACCCCTGCAAACATGAGAAACAGCAATTCAAGAAGGAAGTATCTAGGAAAAATCCTTTGACGTTCCTGCTGGATTCATGTTTTTTTTTTTTTTGTTTTTTTTTTTTTTTGTTTTTTTGAGACAGGGTTTCTCTGTGGTTTTGGAGCCTGTCCTGGAACTAGCTCTTGTAGACCAGGCTGGTCTCGAACTCACAGAGATCCGCCTGCCTCTGCCTCCCACATGCTGGGATTAAAGGCGTGCGCCACCACCGCCCTGCTGGATTCATGGTTGATAATTACGGTGTACCAATTTTCAGATGCTCAGACACTGAGGTGATTTAGCTGGCAATAGCTGGGCTTTACAAGTCCCTCAATGGGGAACATTTGACAGTCCTAATCTCCTTTTCTGTTTGTTGTTCTTTGAGACAGGGTTTCTCTGTGCAGCCCTGGCTGTCCTGGAAACTAGCTCTGTAGACCAGGCTGGCCTCAAACTCACAGAGATCCTCCTGCCTCTGCCTCTCCAGTGCCAGGAGAAAAGGGGTGAGCCACCAATGCCCGGCCAGCTCAGTTTTTTTTAGACTTACATTTTGAACTTCACTTTTAAACTGCCTTAGGCTGCACAGCCGGCGGCTGCACCTCCTGCTGCCAATTCCACAGCTTGAAAACTGACGAATGGATTTAAATGAAAGCTGTGCCGTGTTTGCTTTCTGTTTTGGCATGTTTGTGTGTGCTGCACACTTATGTTTGTACATTATTTACATGGAACAAAGCTGATTTAGAAACAAATAGGCATTCCTAACCTAGAAGCAGGCGCTCGAGCAGGGCAGAGCAGCCCGCTTGTGATTCCAGCACTCGAGAGGGTGGAGGCAGGCGGATCCAGACTTCAAACTCATCTTCAGTTACATAGGAAGAGCCAGCCCAGGAGTGCCTGAACATGTTTTGTTGTTGTAGCTTTCTTTCTTTTGCTATGTAGCCCTGGCTGGACTTGGACTCATCATATTGTAACACAGGATGATCTTATCTCAAAATAACCCTTTGCCTTAGTCTTAAGATTACAGGCACATACCATCATACCTGGCAACTTGGGTGAAATCTTAGGTAGGTCGTGGCACATGCCTTAAATCTCAGCACTTGGGAGGCAGAGGCAGGAGGATCTCTGTGAGTTCAAGGTCAGCCAGGCCTACAAGTGCTAGTTTCAGGGCATAAAGCTGTGACACAGAGAAACCCTGTTTCAAAAAACAAACTAAATAAATAAATAAATTAATTAAAAAAAAGATTTACTTAATAATAGATCTGGAGAGATGGTTCAGCGGTTAAGAGCACTTGTTGCTCTTGCTAAAGACTTGAGTTTGGTTCCCAGTAACTACTCTAAGTGGTTCACAGACACCAAAGGGATCTGATGCCTCTGACCTCCACAGGTACCACACTCATGTACACACACCCCGGCACAGAGATACATGCATGCACACACATGCATGACCTCCACAGGTACCTACATTTATGTACATACACCACAACACAGAGACACATGCATGAACACACATGCATGACCTCCACAGGTACCTACACTCAGATACATATACCCTGGCACAGAGATACATGCACACACATACTGTCCTAAATCTCTCCAGCCCCCGAACTCACCTCCCTGCCCCTAGCTTCTCTGATCCCTATATAATCTTAGCCATTATGGCTACACTGCCTCTTGACTCTCTCAGTCTTTTGGCTCCTGGCTAGCTCCACTCCAGAATCTCTCTTGCTTTGCTTGCCTCCTCTCTTCTCTCTTGCTGGGTTCAGTCTGCTCACCATGTTCAATCTGAACTATTCCAGATGCTTCTGGCTGTTCTCTCCTTCATATCTACAGAAATACAATAAACCTTTTCCTCAGTCATACCTAGGAGAGGTCACGTCCTCATTTTTTCATTCAAAAAATAAGAGGGGGATAGTTGGGAAGAGGAAGGGACAGGAGGGGGCAGGGCAGGGGCTCCCCAAGGGATATGAACGTAATCACAACACATGATGTGTGTATGTATGAAAATACGATACTGAAGTAAGCTATGGGCTACACTCGGACTCACTGGTTAAGAGCATCATTGCTCTACTAGACTAGAGTTCAAATCCCAGCACCCACATGAGGCTCACGAACATCTGTAATTCCAGCTCTGAGAGACCCAATGGATCGTATGGCCTCTGTGGGCACCTGCACATGTATGTATGCATAAATACACACATAAATAAAATACTTTTGGAAAAAGCCATTATTATTTACAGCTAATATATTTAAATAAAAGTTTTTAAAACTATGTGTGTATGTGCAGGTTACATGGGCGTGGCACATAGGTGAGAAAGAGCACCTGTGTCATCAGGCCAACAGAGCATCCACGTGCAACTTACAGAGTTAAATAAAGATCGCTAAAAGATATATGGAGTAGGAAAAGGTGTTGCATTAGAGTTACTGGTTTTGTTTAATGTTTCAACATGTACGACAAGCACCTCAGACAATTGTTAAGAATGTATAAACCGGGGAAAGATTGATGCCCAAATATTTATTTATTACACCTGGTGTCACAAACCTGTTGAAATCATAAAGCTATATAATACTAAATCTAGTAATAATTATTAAATGTCTAGGTTATTTCTAAAATTAAAAACCAAGCCAGGTGGGCCAGGCGATGGTGGCGCAGGCCTTTAATCTCAGCACTCGGGAGGCAGACGCAGGCGGATCTCTGTGAGTTCGAGGCCAGCCTGGTCTACAGAGCTAGTTCCAGGACAGGCTCCAAAACCACAAAGAAACCCTGTCTTGAAAAACCAAAAAAAAAAAAAAACAAAAAAAAAACCAAGCCAGGTGGTGGTGGCACACACCTTTAATTCCAGCATTTGGGAGGCAGAGGCAGGCAGATCCCTAAGTTCGAGGCCAGCCTGGTCTACAGAGAGAGTCAGGACAACCAGGGCTACACAGAGGAACCCTGTATCAAACAAACAAAGAAAAAGTGTTATGTATGAGAAAGAACATGCTTCTATAAAAATTACCAAACTATACAATAACTAAGGGCTGATAAGCACACCAAGCAGGAAGAAGAGAAACAGCTGTGTGGGGGAAAATGATGCCTACTCTATTAGAGCACTAAAGACGGCAGTGTTTCTCAAAAGCACGTGAGGCCAAGGACTGGCACAGTCCGAGAACAGGCTGGGAAAGCATGGACAGGATTTTCAGATGACCAGAACTTGTGAAAGACTGCAAGTGTGACCAAGTTGGGGAAACGACTTACAGATTTTCTTATCCCCTGTGCACGAACAACAGCGTTCACAGAGCATCGCTCTGCTCTGCACAGGAATGTGTGAGTTTCTGGCACTTTCTAGTCCATTTGTCTGGAGAATAATGAGCCCATCTTTCTTGTGCTTTGTGCGTGTGTGTGTAGCCCAGTCGTTAAAAGCACTGGCTGCTCTTCCATAGGACACTGGTTCAATTCTGAGCACCCCCCACAATTCTCTGTAACTCCAATCCCCAGGGATCCAATGCCCTCTTCTGGCCTTTAAAGGCACTGCATGTATGCAGTGCATCAACATGAGCCTATAAGGGTCACTGTCACTCAAACCACCACACCAGGTGAATTGTTCATCATCATAGGAAGTCAAGATAGGAATTCAAACATGGCAGGAACCTGTAGGCAGAAGCTGATGCAGAGGCCTTGGAGAGGAGCTTGCTCCTCATGGTTTGCTCAGACTCTTTCTCTCTCTCTCTCTCCCTTCCTCCTTCCCTTCCTCTTTCCCTCCTTTTATTTTTTTTTCTCCCTTAGACAGAGCTTGTCAGTATAATAGGCCCAACTGTCCTAGAACTCTCTGTAGACCAGGCTGGCCTCAAACTCAAGAGAGCCGATCTGTCTGTCTCTGCCTCCGAGTGCTGGGACTAAGGGCATGTGCCACCATGTCCATCTCAGCCGGCTTTCTTTCAGAATCCAGGACCACCAGCCCAGGGGTGGCACCACCCACAATGGGCTAGGCACTCACCCACCAACCACTAATTAAGAAAATACTCCACAGCCCCATTTTAGGTAAGCACTTTCATAGCTGAGGCTCCCTCCTCTCAGATGGCTCCAGCTTCTGTCAAATTGTCATAAAACTAGCCAGTCTAAGCCCTTGGTCAAATCCTCGTGGTTCTTCAGATCCTCAACACAAGCTGGGCACCTGGCGCCCTGGCACCTGCGAATGTGTCACCTCAGCTTGCTCCCTCCTCCTCAACGCTGTGGGCAAACAGAAACCCAGGAACGTCAGAATGCGCAACCCTGGTTCTTCCTAGGAAAATCTGCTTGTCTTTAACACAGAAGCCTTCTATCTGCTGCCAAAAATAAGACAAAGTCGGGGTGCTTCGCAGAAAGTTTAGATTTTTTTTTAAATTAAGAATGAATAACTCGCCGGGCGATGGTGGCGCACGCCTTTAATCCCAGCACTCGGGAGGCAGAGGTAGGCGGATCTCTGTGAATTCCAGACCAGCCTGGTCTACAGAGCTAGTTCCAGGACAGGCTCCAAAGCCACAGAGAAACCCTGTCTCGAAAAACCAAAAAAAAAAAAAAAAAAAAAAAAAAATGAATAACTCTGAACCTGATTTCTACAAAGCAGACCGGTGGCAACTTTGTCACTTCTGTGTCCTGTGTGGAGAACGGGTTTTCAGACCCCACATCAGAGCTGCAATGAATCTCCATGGCTCCAGCCCCTCTACCCTAGCCCCACCCCCTCCTCTCCGCCTTTAGTCCCTCTCAGGTTCCAGAAGCAGACCGCGCTTGTAGCCTGCTGACCACGACAATTCTGGTGGTGTCACCTGCAAGGAGCTAGCCATGAGGCTCTCTTGCCCCACCCTAGACTGGCTCAGTCACAATCTGCATTTTGTACCAACATTAGGGACTGATCCAGACTGCTAGCGTCAGGAGGCCTTGCTCACTGGCTCTGGTTTGCTTGTTTGTCTCCCTAAGTTTACTGAATTCCAGACAAGGCTATCTTCCCACTCCTCCCTGCTTTTACACTTCTTTATTAATTATGTAGGTTTCCTTGTAAGTTTTTATTTGTTTCCAATTGCTTGATGGGGCCTCTAGAGGGGCCGAAGGAAAAGTTGTGACTGGGCAGCAACTCAGCAAGAGATTCGAGTTTTCAGTCAAATCGGAAACACTGGAATGACAAACAGTTCTTTTTTTTTTTTTTTTTTTTTGGTTTTTCGAGACAGGGTTTCTCTGTGGCTTTGGGGCCTGTCCTGGAACTAGCTCTCTAGACCAGGCTGGTCTCGAACTCACAGAGATCCGCCTACCTCTGCCTCCTGAGTGCTGGGATTAAAGGCGTGCGCCACCATCGCCCGGCTGACAAACAGTTCTTATGGTTGTTTGTTGGCTGCTTGGTTGGTTGGTTGGTTTTGGGGACAGGGTTTCTCTGTGTAGCTCTGGCTGGCCTGAAACTCACTCTGTAGAGCAGGCTAGCCTCAAACTTACCTGCCTCTGCCTCCTGATGCTGGGATTTAAGGCGTGCGCCAGCACCACCTGGCCAAGTCTGCTTGTTTCTCTGTTGTTTGCAATGATCCTCTAAGCGCAGATGTGAAAAACCATGACAGATGTTTCGGAAGCTAATGGAGCAGGTCCTCATGCCGGCATCTCTTGGTGGTTTGGTTGGTTGCCCAGCATTTGGAAAGGACAGAGGCTGCTGCCTCTGAGTCCGAGGGCCAGCATCCTGCTAGAAACACTGCCACTCACAAGGCAAATGAGAAGCTCCAGCAAGGCAGAGGACCAAACTGTGTCTCTGCGTTATTTTGGCTGGTTCTAATTTTAGCGTTGCAACTTTGCTGTACATTTGTGCCAGTCAGCCATCCAAGAATTGTGGAAATTAATGTCAATGTTATGAAAGTTCCACAGATGGCTGAACCAAAGCCGATGGGGAAATGAGCTGGTTCTGATCTTTCCAATTCTCAAAGGCCCAATGTTCTCTCTCTCTTAAAATAAATGTCCTCAGTAAGATGCTATCCCAGGTAATTTTTTTCCCTGCTATAAACTGGATACTCATTAAAATCAGCTTAAATCAATGGTTCTCATAGCTAGATGCACATGAGAATCCCAGGAAATCTGCCTCTCTGCTGGAGAGATCTGATTCCATTTGTGGGAGGCTGGGGCATGCAGCAAGTCTCCTGCTCTCAGTGCCGAGTGTCAATGCTTGAACCATGTACCCT
This sequence comes from Microtus oregoni, assembly GCF_018167655.1. Taxonomy (NCBI): domain Eukaryota; kingdom Metazoa; phylum Chordata; class Mammalia; order Rodentia; family Cricetidae; genus Microtus; species Microtus oregoni. The sequence continues at coordinate 13,146,825 of NW_024543219.1, forward strand.
GGACATGGTGCTGTAAGAGTGGCTTGGGCACTTAGGCTTTGAGCTCTTGGCAAATTTGTCCATCATCATCCTCAGACTGTTGCCAGTGTCTCCACTCTCTCACTCAGATGACTGCTGTAATTCTGGGGATTTAAAAAAAAAATCAGTGAAGGAAGTGAAATCAAAATTACTTCTCTTTCAGTTGGCAAAATGGTTCAGTGGATCTTTTAAAGGTGCCTGCTGCCAAGCTCGATGGCCTGAGCTGGATCCCTGGAAGGAATCCATATGGTGGTAAGGAGAGAACCAATTCCTAGAAGTTGTGTCTTTCCTAAACACGTTCCAAGTCACATATAAACACACACACACACACACACACACACACACACACACAACATGCACACACACAAACTTGAGAATGAGTGAGTGACAGAGTGAATAAATGTAGGGGCTGGAGAGATGGTTCAGCAGTTAAGAGCACTTGTTGCTCTTGCAGAGAACCTGGGTTCAATTCCCAGCACCTACATGCAGTTTACAGCCATTCCAAAGACCTCTTCTGACACCAACATGTAAGTGGTGCACACATATGCAAACAGGCAAAACACTCATGCATATAAAATAAATATAAAAAATTAAAATTAAATTTAAAATGTTTTTGTTTGTTTGTTTTGTTGGTTTTTTGAGACAGGGTTTCCCTTTGTAACAGCACTGGATGTTCTGGAACTAGCTCTGTAGACCAGGCTGATCTGGAACTCACAGAGATCCACTGGCCTCTGCCTCCCAAGTGCTGGGATTAAAGGCATAACTTCTTTTTTTTTTTTTTTAAGAATCTAACTTTCAGTCAGGCGATGGTGTTGCATGCCTTTAATCCCAGCACTCGGGAGGCAGAGACAGGCAGATCTCTGTGAGTTTGAGGCCAGCCTGGTCTATAGAGCGAGTTCCAGGACAGGCTCCAAAGCTACAGAGAAACCCTGTCTCAAAAAAACAAAAACAAACAAAGAATCTAACTTTCCTTCCCTAGGCTAAAAGAGCCACATTAGGGCTTCTTATCATTGGATGTAGGGCATTCCCAACGATTCTCTCCCTACCAGGCTTCCTCAGCATTAATCTTGAACAGCTATAGCACAATATCAAAACCCCCATTTTACCAGCGTAGACTCCTTTGTGTCTGTGCAGGGTGTGTCTGTGTGCAGTTCTGCATGTGCAGCCTCCTGCAGCCACCCTCCTAATCAAAAGAACCCCACTCTACTACTGCTATGGTTTCAGTGGGGATGGAAAATGGGGTCCCCAGCTGGGGGTACTATTCTGTGATTTTCAAAAAGTGTTTTTAGATTTACAGGTATGAATGTTTTGCCTGCATGTATGCACACACATCATATGTGTGCCTCATGTCCCCAGAGGTAAGAAGAGGTATCCCATCCTTTGAAATTACAGACAGTTGTAACACATCATATGGGTGCTGGAAACCCAACTAGGGTCCTCTGCAAGAAGCTCTAAACTGCTGAGCCATCTCTCCAGCCCCTATTTTGTAATGTTTTTTTAGGTGAGGCCTAGTGGAAGACAAGGGCCACTAGAGACTTGACCTTAGGGTCGTAGCTAATCCTATGGTCCTCTCTCTGCTGTTCATCTCTGTTCATCATTACTGATATTCTGCCCCCACATGGGGCAAAGAAAGTTTGAATTGAGCCCTTTGAAACCGCAAGCAAAATAAATCTAAGTGGCTTTGGTTATTTAGGTCAATGCTACTCAGTAAAATCTAATCCAGCGTCGTCACAGGGTCCCCCTTGTTGCTCCTTCACCCCATCTTCCTTCTCATCCTCACTCTTTAACCATTTTGGGTTTTTTTGTGCCTGTGTTGCTTTTATTTGTGTTTGTGTCCGTGTGAACATAAGACACGCATGTACAGGTACCCACAGAGTCCAGAAGATGGTATGCAGAGTTACAGGAAGTACAGGCAGTTGTGAGCCACCCTACATGAACCCTGGGAACTGAACTCAGGACCTCTGAAAGAGCTTTAAGTGTTCTTCACTACTGAGCCATCTCTCTAAGAATCCTGGGTTAAGTGTCTTGGCATTGACAGGCTTGGGGTCCCAGACACTCTCTACCACAGCCCTCTTGAGCCAGGATGACCTGGTCTCCATCAGTCACATGCTGAGAACCCTGTCACAGCTGCCTGTGGCTAAAGAACACTGAGCTAGAGACAGGACACTGGGATTGATCCAGCTAGCTGCTATTTCTGGGCCTTGGTCTCCTATTATGTAAAAAGAAGCCACTCATCTGGTAGCATTACAGGTTATAGGGACAAGATAAAATAAAGTACATGGTTGGGGAAAAAAAAGAATCCTGGGTTATTTTGGATTGTTATATTGCATATATTCTTTGAGACTGGGATTGTCACACAGTATAATATTCTTGTGGTTATACAAGGCATTGATAGTACAGAGTTTGTTGTAGTTAGTTGCACGGTATCCTCTTGCATGCAAACACCATCATGTTTGAATAGTCACCCACTGAGGGATGTTTGCATAGTGCCTGAGTGTGCTTTCTGCTGCTGTGATCAAACGCTGGCTAAAAGCAACTTGGTGGAGGAAAGGCTCTGAGTGGCTTACAAGTTACTGTCTACCATCAATGGAGTCAAGTGAGGAACTCAAGGTAGAAACCTGGAGGCAGGAGCTGAAGCAGAGAACATGGAGAAAAACTGTTTACTGGTTTCCTTCTCTGGTTTGCCCAGCTACTTTCTTACATCGCTGTGGTTTGAACGAGAATGGTCCCCATTGGCTCATATGTTTGAATACTTGGTCTCCGGTTGGTGCAACTGTTTGGGAAGGATTAAGAGGTGTGGCTTTGCTGGAGGTGTGACACTGGGGCTGGGCTTTGAACTTTCAAGACTCCCAGTTAGCTCTCTGCACTGTTTACAGATTAAGGTGTGAGCTCTCAACCTCTGCCCTAGCGCCATGCCTGTCTGCCTGCTGCCATGCTCCCTGGCATGGCGGTCAAAGACTCTAGCCCTCTGAAACTGTTAGCCCCCGATAAATTGTTTCCTCTATGAAGTTGCTTTGGTCACAATGTCTCGTTACAGCAACAGAAAAGCAACTAAGATGATAGCCAAGACCCTTCTGCCTCGGAATGGCACTGCAGACAGTGAGCTGGGCCCTAGTACAACAATAAGATTCCACCGACATGCCCACAGGCCAATCAATATGGGGTAGGCAATCCACAACTGAGGTACCTTCACTCAGATGACTAGTATCAAAAAGCATGAGTAGATTATAGGTTTTGGACTATCAGAATTTATAAATTAAAATTAATTAATAAATTAAGCTCACTTAGTAGTGTTCTGTATCGTTGTTTGTTTGCTTGGTTTTGATCTGTTTCTACCTCGAAAGGGCTGGGATTACAGGTGTGTACCACACCTGGTTCTGTGTGGTGTTGGGGATTGAACCCAGGACAAGGTACATATCCTTTGGTCATTTTATTTTTTCCAAAGCGGGTTTCTCTGTGTAATAGCCCTATCATGGAATAAGCTCTGTAGACCAGGCTGATCTCGAGCTCACAGATGCACCTGCCTCTGCTGGGATTAAAGGCTACCACCACCCAGCTGTCATTTTCTAATTGGGAAGAAAGTTCTTTCAACTACTATAAAAACAGTCTGCCTTTCAACCACTTTCAATATAGGCAGATAATAGATTTAAATCCATTAAAGTAAGAAAGCTTGTTTGACAAACAAAAAAACCCTAGCTCTGAAATCACCTTTCAGACACTGAAAGGTTGGTAATGGTACATCTTTCAGTTTAAGATAGAGATGGGAATGGATCTATTGTAAGGAAGAACTGGTTCTATGCAAAGGGGTTGCAGCCCAGGTCTAAACCTGAGTCCAAGGGCAGCTCTTCCAGTAGAGCAGGCTCTAGATAGTGGGCATGAGATGGTGTCCTTGGTGACCCAGCCAGCCCCTCCCATTTTCTAGAACATTCTCCCTTATACAGTCTCTTAATTATTGGCTTTAAACGTGCTCCATGAACAACACAGATTGGCGTTTGAATACCACTTGTAGCCTTGCCAAGTCGACGCATAAATTGAGCATCACCGGTCCCATATCTGTACCATTTATAGCTAATAATTTCCTTTTTCACTCACAGATTTTTTATTTGTATTTCTCCTTTTCTATTTTTTGTCATTTTCACCAGGGATTTTTCTAAAGTATTGGTTTTTCTGGCTGTTTTATACTGTTGTCTACTTTCTGTCTATGTTCTCTCTCTGTAGACTATCATCAAAGATTAAGGAAAAAATAGATCAGCCACACCTTCTGCCTTTTGTGGCAATGACACACGTTGAATTTCAGGCTTGTGTTGTTTCAAAATGACTACTTGTTTTTGTCATTTCCTATATGGAACATGAGTTTATACTAAATACTGTGAGGCCAGTTAGTTTCTTACTACAGGATCATATATCAAAGAATAAATCCCCCTGGAGCTAGAGAGATGCTCAGTGGTTAAGAGCACTACAGCACTACTGCTCTTCAAGAGGACCAGGGTTCGATTCCCAGCACCCACATGGCAGCTCACAGCTATCTGTAACTCAGTCCCAGGGATCCAACACCCTCATACAGACAAAACAGGCAAAACACAAATGTACATAAAATAGAAACAATTTTTTTTGTTGTTTGTTTTTTTTTTGTTTTGTTTTTCGAGACAGGGTTTCTCTGTGGTTTTGGAGCCTGTCCTGGAACTAGCTCTTGTAGACCAGGCTGGTCTCGAACTCACAGAGATCCGCCTGCCTCTGCCTCCCGAGTGCTGGGATTAAAGGCGTGCGCCACCACCGCCCGGCTAAAAACAATTTTTTAAAAAAAAGAGATACTCCCAATTATGTTTGAGATTGAGTTGTCCAGAAAGTTTGTGTGGGGAAGGGAGAGGCAGAAGATGGGAAAGCAACAACTTTGGATTTGATTTTTTTCTTTTTTTCCTCTATTTTGTTTGTTGAGACAAGAGCTTACTATGCAGCCCTGAGATTTTTTGAAATAGGGTCTTGCTATATAGCCCTGAACGGCCTCATACACAGATTCCCCGGGCTCCGCAGTGCTGAGGTTAAAGGCATGCACCACCATGCTTGGCCATACGGCTCAGCATTCACTCCATGAGGCCATGTAAACTGTAGTTCTCTCAATGAGCTCTAGTCCTCCAGGTGTGACCTGGCTCGTTTTTCCTGTCTTACCATTACAGCAGGTACAGTTCCCTGACAATACCCTCACAAGCCTGGGCCACTGACATTCCCACATGAAAGCGGGGTAGGTCTCACGGCTCAGCACGGGAGTGCCTCTACCCAGGGTATGTGTCCTCTTTAGTTTCTTGTCAACTCGACACAAGTTAGATCACCTGCAAAAAGGAATCTCGATTGAAAAGGTGCCCTTCAAATTGGTCTGTAAGCAAGTCTGGGTAGTATTTTCTGATGATGTGACTGATGTGAGCGGGACCAAGCCACTGTGGGCAGAGAGTCCTGGGTGACATAAGAAAACACGCTGAAGTCATGGGGGGTAAGCAGGTAAGTTTAATGGTCTGTTTCAGTTCCTGCCTCTAGGCTCCTGCCTTGAGTTTCTTCATCATCTTCCCTTCATGGTCTACTATAAGGTGTAAAACCAAATAAACCCTTGTGCCTCAAGTTGCTTTGGGTCATAATATTTATCATGTCCTTGAGCCACAGTGTGTCCTTCCTAACCTTGGTCACTGTGGGATAAGAACTATCCTTTGGCTCCTGTACATCTGAATTTTCAATCTATTTGATCCTTTCCACCTATAAACTACCCCGACTGTGAGTCTCCTCACCTTATGATCTACACTCACACTCTAGCTGTGTGTTTTGGTTCCTGCTAATCTCTGCTTAGAACAGACAAAGTGAGGGACCGAGGAGACAGCTGAGGTCCCCGGAACCCACGTGCAGCTGAGCACAGCACACATCTGCAGTCCCAGGGCTCCTCTTGAGATGAGAGCTAGAGATAGGAGAATCCCCAGCAGCTCACGGGGCCATTGCAGAATTCACGCAAAGCCGAGGCTAGGACTGATACCTAAAGTACGACACCTTAACCTGCACTCACACATCAAACACATGCACGCACCACCCCAAATGTACAGAATAAACTGCCTGTTTAAAAGAGCAGTTAGACACTTCCCTTTTCTATACCACCTTATCGAGCTTCCAAAGACTCAGCAGAGCCCTGCTGCTGCTGATAAGAAGGCAGCACCCAGCAGCACGGATGCTTACACAGCCACAATCTCTGAGTAAAGCCTTCAGCCTTTCTCAGCCAAGCAAATGCTGTGGCAGAAGGTGGGACACGGAAAGACGATGTAAACACCACTGTGCAAATGAGAAGGTTTTATTTATTTAAAAGACCCAGGCTGTACAAACAACAGAAAGCCATACATTAAAAAAGTTCCCAGGTACACAAATTAACATACCTCATTTACAAATTTACACTTTTGGGGCCCATATTAAAAGCCACAGTCCTGAGGTAAGGCTGACAAGAAAGTAATCCATAATAACTCACTTGGGAAGCCGATGACCATGGCATTTCTACTACGAAACATAATGGAGGAAGGAAACCCTAGAAGGTTCTGTAATGCGTAGAGGTCTTAAGATGGAGACTTTTAATGATTTTTAAAGAAACAGTAAAAATGGCTTGCCCGCGGACATGATGGCATCCCCGGCAGTAACTGCAATCATGACATTTCTGTTTGGGGAAGGCAAGTGATCTACACAGACAGCTCTTACGCTCTTACCATTTGGTTTTTGCAGCACTAAGAATAGAACCCAGGGCCTTGTGCCTGCTAGGCAAGCACTCCACCTCCAAGCTGAACCCCCGCCCACTGCACTGTCTCTAGACACACAGGATAATAACATGTTCCCTGAAGACTAAAACAAGTCTAGGGTCCACCAAAAGCCAGAGCCAAGCTTGAGTATTTCCTGACTCTTCCATTCCTTATTCCTGCTTGAATGCAAAAGCTGACAGTTTCTGGTTGGCAGAAAGATCTGACGCTTTTTGCTTTTTAGACAGACCCAGATTCTCCTTGGCTGCTTCCTCCAGGTTTTCTGCCCCGCAGATCTCACGTTTTCGCTTCTTCGCTTCAGCTCCATCACTGGCAAGCTCTCCCTTGGCCTTGTTGGTCCATGCCTTTGTAAAACATTTGGGTGAAGAGATTTTTATGCACGAAGGAAAAAATAGAATGAAAATGGTCTATTTACTTCCATGAGTAATATTCTTGTATACAGAACAGTAATTAGCACTGAATTTTTAAGTTTATCATTAAAGGTTCTAATTGTTGACAGATTTAAATTTCTTATTCTGTGGGAGAAGATATTTGCAAACTAACCATCTGAACAAGGGTTGTGTATCCATAATATTTTAGCAACTTTGAAAACTCAATAGCAAAACTCCAAACAGTCAGGTTAAAAATACACAATAGATTCTACACAAATATTCTCAAGATACACAGAAATGGCCAACGGGCACATAAAAAGGCTCAGCCTATCTAATCATCAGGGTCTAAATCACAACTCACTGAGGTAATGTCCACATAGGTGTGGTGCTAAACACTTGTAATTCTGGACACTTGGGAGGCTGCTGAGACAGGACTGTCAGGAACTCAAGGGAGTCTAGGATAATTAATTAGATACTGGCTCAACAAACAACAACCATATATACTTAAGGGCTGGGGACCAAAGAAAAATGTATTTTCCTTGGGCACTAAGGACAAACATATATATATATGTGTGTGTGTGTGTGTGTGTATACATATACATACATATATATATCACACATATACATACAGGCAAATACACATACATGTACTTTTTTAAAAAAAAAAATTAAAACAAAATGTAATCAGCAACTAGGTTCAACAATGTAATCTCAGTACATGGGGGATGGGAGCAACAGAAGCAGAAAGACTGCCCAGAATGTGAGGCTGGTCTTACTTATACAGTGAGTTCCAGGGCAGTCAGGGCTACAGAGCAGCCCTGTCACAAAACCAAATAATGCCCAAAGCCACTATCATGGGATGAAAATGTAGTTCCGTGGACGAGTGCTTACCTAACATTCACGAAGCCCTACATTCTATACACAGAAATACAAAACTCCCCAAATTAAAAAACAACAAACACACAATCACAAATTTTGTCAAGTCTCTTCCTCTTTTATAATAAATTCATTCATGTCAATTTGTACAGGAAAACAGCAATGCTAAGAAGGTTGTAAATACAGCTAGAAACGCCGTCACTCACAAACCCACTCAGTAGCCAGTGTCTACACGGGGGTGCCTACACTACACACTGCCTCCCAAGGAAGTAAAGCCTGAGGTTTAATTAGCACACCACCCACATTCCAGCCTAATTTTTGTGGGAAAGCTGGACCGAAACACCAAGATTTTCCAACAAAAGGAAGTATTCTCATGTGAGCAGATAGCATTACAATTTTTCTACTTTAATGGACTTGAAAGTAGTTTAAAGTTTAAATTAAATTCATTTTTGCTTACTAATCCTTTTGCTTTCAGTTCATAACTAAAGCATCTTTTGGGGAGAGTAGGTCCCTAGCTAAGGACACACATTTACAGAGGTAACTTCTAAAATTATCCATGGATACTCAGTAACAACAAGTCCGTTTGTTAAAATTCACCCACATCTAATTTCTTCTTCACCGAGCTTTTTTTTTGATATATTCAATTTCCCAATTAAAAAGGCATTTTCCTAAGAACCTTTCAAACCTGGGAAGTCCACCGAGCTCTCATCTCAGCACAATAGCCCTTACCTTCCTCTCTTCAGCAGACAATACTCTAAATCGAATCATTCCCTCTTTTATTATGTCTGCTTCATCTGAAAAGTCAGGGTTGTCACACAAAATATGACTTCTGTTTTCTTCCAGCCACATCTGGAACCCGGTCTTTGGCCTAAAGTAATAATTATATGAAAAAAATTATACGAAATATACTATTTAAAGTGTCACATGATCTTTGAAACTAGTAACTAACCAGCCACTCACGACTCACATAAAGTAAGGGAGACACACTATACCAGTAAATAATATCCATATTTCTTTCAACAGCCTAGGCACTGCAGGATCATTAGTGGAGAAGCCTTTGCATGGTCAAGTCATCTGTCAGTGCAGAAACACAAACTCTGCATTTTCAGTTCTTGTGTGTTTATAGGTTCAAGGTTTCCAACCTCTCTGAGCTTTCTGAGGCCGCGTGGCCTGAGAATTCCTCCAGCTGTCATTCATAGGCTTGTTACTCAGCAAAGCAGCGATCTGAAACCCTGCTTACTTCTCAGCCCTTCCCATCTCCACACCCGCTCACCACTGACCTGGGTTCTTCCTGCACCATCTTTAGGGAAAACACTGACAAAGCACACTTGTAAATTTAACTGAATTCTATTACACTTTTTGTATACTTAAATGGTTTAGGTCATCAGAAGGTTTAATGAAAATATTTAAGTTTCTGAGCACTTGCTGCCATGCATCCTAAATGCTTTATGTGCATTGCTTTAAAGCAAAACCCTATGATTCAGAAATAATTAGTATCCCAACTGATAAACCAGGCAACTGAGGCTCAGAGCGATCACAGAATAAGAGTAGGACCCGAGACCGAATAGTTAAGCACTCTGACAGCAGAACCCCCGTTATTTAGTCCATTAGCTCCATTGTTTCTCACTAAATAATTAGCCTGAATGACAAAGAGACTTACAACTAAAATTTTTATTTTTAATTAATTAATGTTGCAACAAAGTAGCTCTGGCCGTCCTAGAACTTGCTTTGTAGACCTGCCTGGCCTTGAACTCACAGAGGTCTGCTTGCCCCGGCCTCCCAAGCGCTGGGATTAAAGGGATGTGCCACCACACCCAGCTGGGGCCTGGCATCTTCACGCTCCTCTGTACACTGACCTTTGGTTTTCAGAGTTTTGAGGGCACGCAGCTGGAGTTTCAGATGATGAATTTTTAGGATTTTCTTTTACTTCCTCAGTCTTATCGCCCTGTGAAGCTCTTTTCTGGAAATAGGAAGCTGCAGATGCCTATGAAACAAACAAATGTGTGAGTCTAGGGACACACACACCAACATTCAAGAAGATTGTGGGGCTAACCAAGAACGAACACATTCCCTAGCCATGCAGTGATAAACCACAGGCCTCTACCCCAGAGTGCACAAGGCCACCAAAGCAGTACCTGCTTAGACTTTGGCTTGGGCACAAGAGGCTTTATAACTGGAGATTTTTCATTATTTGCTGCTCGATTGAGAGGGATGGGCTTCCTGGATGATTTGTTCATATTGTCTAAAATATTAGTTGAACGTGTTGAATTCACTGATACAGCTGGCTCTTTGGAATTGACTAGCACCTGAAGAGAAAAGAGCATACTGCAGTTGAAAAATAAAATAACCCCATTGTAGTATGATTTTTGGAAATGAATTCATGGAGTAAACCCAGATTGAGACTGAAGCATATTGTCTCAAATACCACACCCTAAAGACAAACAGGGAGCAGCTGTCAAAATCATGAGCACTCAGCACTGGGGGTGAACACCTGGAAGCAAGCGACTGCAGAGATAGGCCTTTAATCCCCCAGAGCCTAAGGAGGTCATTTGGAAATACCTTTTAATGATATTATTCAAACAGAAAACATCATTGGTTACCTTGAAGGGGTTTACCCGTCCTTGGCTGCTAGAGAAAACTGCACCTATTATAAGAAGAAAACTCTCAATAGTGTTTGGTTTTTGTTTTTTTTTTTTAAAGATAACTTCTGACTTTCACAATACTAAACAGAATATTTTAATCTGTATTATATGAAAACAAAGGTACTGTGTAACTCCTTTTCTTTTCTTTTTTTGTTTTTTTAAAGGCAAGAGTCTCTCTAAGTCTGAGTGACTGGCCTAAAACTATTTATTATGTAAACCAGACTGGCCTCAAACTTACAGCAATCTCCCATCTCTGTCTCTCTAGTGCTAGTATTGAAGGTGTGTGCTGCCTCACCTGGTCCCCATGGAACTTTAAACTAACTAACAAACACAGACCTCTTTCCTTCTACTAACTAACAAACACAGACCTCTTTCCTTCTTTCAAGACAAAATAACATTAGATGGGAACTATCCCAATTTGCTGCTGTGAGACACACTGTGACCATGTAACATGGCGCTTAGGTTAGTAATCCCTTGAATGTGGACACCCACGTCCACCTACCAAGGAACAACCTACTGATGCCTCTTTCCCCATCTTCTGACATTTACCCCTTCAATTGCCTCTCTCAAGAACAAAACAAACTCTTTACACTTCCAACTACCATCTTCTCTTACAACCCCACTGACATCACTAACATCGCCTCCACACAGTGGTGTAAGGTCCAGCCCTCCTACACGACAGCTAAAGCCCCAACCCATTTCTTTTTTTTTTTTTTTTTTTTTTTTTGTGGTTTTTCGAGACAGGGTTTCTCTGTGGTTTTGGAGCCTGTCCTGGAACTAGCTCTTGTAGACCAGGCTGCCCCAACCCATTTCTATGTGACCAAATGTGGTGGCTACTGCCTGCCTTTATTTGACCTCTCAATGCTTTCTATATACTGGGTTCTCCCTTCAGAATTTCTTCCCATCGACTTTTTAGACCATTCCATCCCAGACCTGGCCCTTTCTCTCTGGACCAGTGGTCTCCCTCTCAGTGCTTCCTCTCCTCTCCTGTACTTGATGCTTAAAGGCTGGAAGTCGCTCGACTGAGGCTCCTGGTTCTTCTTGCTTTACAAACTCCCTAATGTGTGCTCACCTATGTCCAAAGTATACACTGCTCTACTTTTGCCAGTGGTTTCAGATTTATTCCAAGAGTCTTTGAAGCAAACACCTAACCCTGTGACCTACTTAGCTAATGTTAACACACCAGCTTCCCCTATAAACCTGTTTGCTTCTCCAGTGTTTCTGATGCTATACTGTTCTTCACTTTAGAAACACCTCAACTACGCTAGCTTTTCTTTCTACCACCACCGCTTGCCCAAGCCAATCTATTCAGTCTCACTCGGCTGCTCTAGCAGTCTTATGTCCGCCCCACCTCAGTATCGTGTGCGATGGTTCTGTTCTGCTTAGAGCTACCGTCTCCCAGGGACCGTACAATGATGACCGAGATTTTTAACACCATCTAGAAAATCGTTAACATTTGCCTGCTGCCTATCCCTGCAAGGCCCTACTGAACTGTTCTTTTTACCTCCTATATCCTTTTTCTGCAGTCTTCAGAAGTACTGTTTCCTCTGCCCTTGCTGTCACCCACAAAAATCCTTAGTGTCTGCCGTCAGTGTTCCATGAGAACATTCTCTGGTACCTAGCCTCTTCTGACTGGATTACAGCCATTGTTATATGCTCCGAGTTTACACAGATTTCTCACCTGATTTAAGAGCTGGAATATCAGGTGAATTTGCACTTTGGAATAAGTTCTGTCCTATTAATTAAAATAAACAATACAATGTCAGTGAGGAAAATGAAGTCATTCTTGATATTCAACACCTAGACAGCAGAGATACCGTGAAAAAACATGGACATTTAATTTACCTCAGTCAACCATGGAAAAGCCAATGTTCACGATGACTTTCATCTTTTATTTATTTATTTAATTTATTGTTGTTGTGGAAAGCACTCTGTACATAGAGGTCAGAGGACAACTTTCTACAGGCAGTTCTATCTACCTTTTGGTGTGCTCTGGAGGTGGCACTCGGGTGGCCAGCATGGCACAGCAAGCGCCATCACCTGCTGAGCCCCCTTAGCTTTCACTACTTGAAAACGTATCTCACCGTGGTTGTGTGGCTCCGGCCTTTCTTCTGGAACAGTCTCTTCTCTTTCTTCAGTGTCTTCTTCAACTTGATTTCTGGCCCGTGGCTGACTCCATTCTGTAGTGGTATGACTGTAACTGAAGAGTAACAGAATGATTCCATAAGCGACAAACATAAGACCAATTCATATCCAGGACAGTAAAAGAAAAATCAAATAGCTGTTGCTCTTTTACCCAGCATTCAGTTTCTTTCTGAAATCCTCTTCTTTCTCTTCTTCTGTCTGGGTTTCTGCCAACTCAGCTGCCTTCTCTGCAGCAAGCTCACTAAGTTTTTGAGCCAATATTAATTTCCGAGAGCGAGAAGCATACTTAATGGCTAAGTTCACAGCATTTTGAGTCATTAGACTGGCCAGTTCCGCACAGCGAAATTCTCGTTCCAGTTTACAAGAAAGCTAATGGGGAGAATCACAATCAAATCATGGTTAAGTAGAACTTAGGAAAACAAAAAGCTGGCGGGACTGGCAAACAGAACATCTTCTGGGTGCACTGCCTCACTGCCTCACGTCCACAAAACTGAAAAGCGTCTTGTATTCATGGTGGGCTGGCCTGACGCCCGCAGCATTTCTCAGTGGTGTAAACGAATAAAATAGTGCATTTACCACAGCAGCTTAGATCCACCGAGATGCGACACATTTCAGGTGTTAGCTATACTGGATGGCAGCTGTCCTTCAAAATTCAAATGTAGTTCTCCTAAGTTTTTCCAGCACCATCAATCCCAATAGGGCAGGGAATTTTAAAGAGTGAATTAAAACAAAGACCGGTTATTACTTTGCTCAGAACTGGCTAACAGATGCTTCCACGTGAATTTGGATGGGAGAAGTAGGCATCCTTAAGATTTCATGTATGTCTACGATCTTCAGCCACCAGAAACAGCCATGCAACCTCTAAATTAACATGTGCAATTCTTATGCCTGTTATACAAACGGGGAGATGGCTCAGTGGTTACGAATAAAGGGCTTCAGTAGGCCTGTGCATGGCAAACACAGCTGTCAGGCCTTGCCCTTTCCCCTTTCCTCCTCCTCACTAAACTACAGATTATATTTCTGAAGCTAGTCACCAAGGTCTAGCCCCTTATTTTGCCACTTCCTCTTCCTGAGCCTAACTACCAAGGTACAGCAATCAATGTATTGAAGGTTAGCAATCAAAAGCCCACCTTTTGGCTACCCTAATTAACACGCTCAATTAAAATAAACCAACTCACCCTAACAGAGAGCTTCCCTTTTTCCACTGATAAATTTACATTTGACTATGAGCCACGACTGTCTCCTTCCATCCAGAGGTGGTCCTTTGTCCCACCAGGACAACTATACCTTCCCCTCTCCCTCATCCCCTGTCTCCTGTCTTTGTCTCTTATTCCTTGCCCTTTGACCCTCTGGGGCAAATAAATCTCCTAGGTGATGAGAACTTGGTCTTGGGGTATCCTGTGTCAATTCCAGTTCTTTCAAAGAACACTCGCTGCTCTTAAACGAATATTCCTCCTCCTCCTCCTCCTCCTCCTCCTCCTCCTCCTCCTCCTCCTCCTCCTCAGGCCTTTATGATCACCAGGCACTCACATGGTGGTACACATGCAGACAAGTACTCGTTCACATAAAATAAAAATAAACATTAAAAAGGAAGACAAAGAGGAAGAACAACAACATTCATGTAATACATCTTAGAAAATACTAGTTTTTCTTTTTGGTTTGAATTCTGAAAATTCAGCACATGACAACCCAAGTTCAAAATGAGCTCCTGACATTCTGAAGGACACTAGAAGTCTTGGAACTCACGGTACAGGAGCATTTTGTGATTTAAACCCCTGACCTATGAGCATGAAGTTCTACATATTCACCTGAGCCTCCCCAAGAGTGTTGGTACGTAAGCCCAGAGCAGCACTTCTAGTCAAGGCGAACTCTGACTCAGGGCAGTGCAGTTCTCCCTCAAAGGTCAGCAGTGCACAGCCAGTGGAAAGACATGGATCACATACATGGACATCCAGTGGAAAGACATGGGATTACATGCCTTCCAGCAAACAAACCTTAAGAGACCCTGCTCCAAAAATACACACAGTGAAGAACCCGAGGCACAGCAAACCTGGCCAGTGGTGAGGACAACAGGCTGGGAAATTCAAATGCCTAAGGACATGCTTAAAAAGCTGTCTAACCCTGGAGACCTAGAACAGACCACACCTAAAGTTGTGTTGTGGCGCAGACAAGCAGCAGTCACAATGACTCTCAGACTGCGAGTCATGGGGAGCACCTGCTGGAGCGGAGCACCAGGAAAGCCTACTCTCCACCTATGGCCTTAGCTACAGGGCAACATTTCAAATATCTCAACTGTACCATCAAGAGAGAGATGAAACTTTAAGGGAAAAAATAAGATCTATGAATCCTAGATGGTAAATTTAGTGTTTATTTAAGTATCTTTAAGAACTATTACCTAGGGCTGGGCATGGTGATACACACCTTTTGCTCACTCAGGAGGCAGAGACAGGCAGGTCTTTGTGAGTTCAAGGTCAGGTTGGTCTACAGAGTGAGTTCCAGAACTGCCAGGGCTACACAGAGAAACACCCCGCCTTAAAGTAAAAAAGGATCTCAAGCTAAGAAAATAATTAAACTTTGTTTCAGCATATTTTACTCACCGCCAGCATTTTCATCAGAAGTTCTTGCTGCTCTTTTACCGCCTGATTTTTAGTGCTCTCTTCATACTCATAACCATTTTTAGCCAAGTAATCAAGGTAGTTGTGAAACAGGACCGAATGCCAAAACTGTTCCTGCAAAACAGATCAAAGTGCATCAAATTACCATTCCCTTAACACTCAACCCACCCCTCAAGGATCAGGTCCATCTTAAGATACCGGTTTTAAAATACTTTCTGAAAAACTCCTTTATATATATACTTATTTTACAACTCTAATTTCAATGGGCATTATAGCTTAGCTTTATGGTCTAGTTTTTATTTTTTTAAAAAAGGTGTCTATGTGTGTATGTGTATAAGACTGTGATTTCTTATATTAGTACTCAGAGAGCTTGGAAGACTAGTTCCTAGACGACTTGCCTTCTAACTCGAATGACTAATTGCAAGGTTTCAAAAGTCTTTTACGACAACGGGCTAGGTCTAGAGTCCGATGAGTTTACGGTCAGAGTGCAGCAGGCTTACCTGACCCTACTAGGGAAGGTCTAGCTCTGGTAAGGCCCTCCCAGTCATAACCCAGTCCTTAGCAGAGAGCCCTGGAAGCTGTGGCAGCAACCACAGGTGGCCGTGGGATCACAAGCAGTGCCCCACTGCATTATTTATAATATTTATAATTATTTATAATGCAGTATCATAGTGTAGTAATACTCAACACTGGCCACTGTGATGACTTAAATCTCCTCTGTCACAGGTATTAACTATCACATGTAGAGTATTAAGACATCCACATACCTCCATTTGGCCTTTCTCTGTGGCAGTCTGACAGTAAGGAAGCTTAAAGGATAATATGGCCACGGCGGGACGTGGAAGGGTGGGAGGGAACCGAGAACCTTTACAAGGGATGCACCTGTCAGTGAAAAAAGTTCCACCTTAAAGACGTTCTACAGTATCACAAAATCCGCTAAACTAAAAACTTTTCAGGAATCTGGAACTATGAGAGGTAATACTATTCTAATAGGCCTGGAGATTTCAAATGTCTTATAAACAATCCTATTATTACTAAAAGTCCACCAGAGAAATAAGAAGCAGCCACACTCACAAATGTGTTCATTTACATGATCTATGCCCCTTTGTCACAAGATGTCATGATATATGCCCCACTGTCACAGGAGATGTGTGACAGTCAGTACAAGAGAAACACAAATTTGAGCCGGGTGGTGGTGGTGCAGGCCTTTAATCCCAGCACTCGGGAGACAGAGGCAGGTGGAGCTCTGTTTAGTTAAAGGCCAATCTGATCTACAGAGTTAGTTCCAGGACAGCAAGAACTACACTGTCTACAATATCTCAAAACAAAAAATAAAAAACACAAACTAATTTTTATCCGCTAACAGTCAATGGACACTACTCACTGGTGACATGGACTGTTCTATGTGCACTACTTAACAAAACCATCTCATCTTCCCAGCAATTCTGGGACGCGCACTTTCTGTCTGAGAGCTGAGGGGAAATCCCTAAGTCTGACAGTGTGACCTGGCAGGCAGGCAGCATGACTCACGACTCAGAGACTGAGCCGTGGACCTTGACACCACACTGCCCTTCCAGAGTAACAACCCACACCGTCTTTACCACAAACACCAAGAGCAAGCCGAAGCCCTGAGAAGTTTTAATGAATCTTTCTCGTACAAGGGCAGTTAAGTTTCCTTAAACACAGCAGGAGACTACCGCAGAAAGAAAGCTGTAGGATTTCTTCTCAGGTCTGTAGTTATCTCCAGCCACACAGAGGGAAACAATCACCCCTAATGAGTGTAAATGAACAGACAGGACGGTGGCACACAGTTATCCTCTCAGCACTTGGGAGCCCGAGGCACAAAAACCACGAGTTTGAAGCCAGCCAGTCTCAAACCCTTACGAGGCTCTCAAAAAAAGAAGAGGGGAAGAGGAAGCAGCAGCAGCTATGACTGAAGAGCAGTATCCAACCTCTGAAAAGTCTGTTTCTTCAGAATAAGACCAAGGGAAGTATGAAAAGAGCCTGTCTCAATGCACAAAACTAAATACAATTTCACTTTCTTCTTTCCTTTCTGTTTTTGGGCCACAGTCACAAACACATAGCCCAGGCTGACCCTGAAGTCCCAATTCTCCAACTCCACCATGCTTGTAGAAATACATTTTTAATAAGCAAACTTTTCATTGCTGGGATTAAAGGTGTGCACAGCTACCACCTGGAGTAAGTGTTTGTTTTTTTAAGCTGTATTTATTTTGTGTGTATGAGTATTATGTACACCACCTTCATGTCCATGGAGTTCAGAGGAGGGTCCCCTGGAACTGGAGTATGGATGGTTGTGAGCCACCATATGAATGAACACTGGAAATCCAAGAGTCCAGGTTCCCTGGAAGAGAACTCTCAATGGTGGAGCCACTTCTCCAGCCCCCAAAGGCAGACTTCTTAGCACCTCAGTGTTTCAGATGTGTACGATTATCCTAAATGTGGGAGCAGACCTGCAGTTCTAGCACTCGGCGCAGTGGAAAGCAGGAGTTCAAGGCTATCCATGATTACAAGGTGATCCGAGCTCAGTTTGGGCTACATGAGATTCAATTTCAAGAAAACCACAATCATTGCTAAATTCAAAATTTTTATTCTAAATTATGAGTATGGCCGAGTGTGGATTTGTGCAAATGTGTAAGGTGCCCAAGGAGGCTAGAAGACTGCATTGGATCCCCTGGAGCTACAGCTACAGTTGCGAACAGCACATCTTCAATCTTAGTACTTTAGAGGCAAAACAGGTGCTCTCTGAGTTCTGGGCCAGCCTGGTCTGCACTGCCTCAAATAATAAGATGAAACATTCAATAACAAAATGAGTCATCTTAACTTTAGTAACTAGAGAGGTTAGCAAAATCCCTCATGGGTTCAAACCATAAGCTCCTGTTAATAGCTTTATGTCCAGAAATGGAAACACAAGAAATTTCCAAGGACAACCACACATCCTAACACCAATTAAAAAGTTAACTAATGCAGTCTCAAAAACACAACAAAACACAGCGCCTCATTATGTAACCCTGACAGACCTGCAACTTGCTTCGAAGACCAGATTGATTCAAACTCAGAGATCCAGCAGCTTCTGCCTCCTGAGTGCTGTGCCACCACACCCAGATTTTTCTTTAAAAAAAAAAAAATAGCATTTTTCCCTGTACTGAAGATGAAATTCGGGGTGTCTCCTACATGTTAAGCAAGTATTACTACTAAATCATATCCCCAGCCAACTAGTATAGCTTATAATACTAAATATATCAACAATGGAATTCTGCAGATTCTAGGCAAATATGGAAATAAGCATTGAAACCTTTATGGTTTTCTATTAAATTCAATTTTGCATTGTCTGAAAAGACTGTATTTTATCTTCTCAAATCCCCATAATGTGGACTATGCCCACCCCAAACACCCCTGCTTTTGTCTCATGATCTGCCAAGAGATGCCAGGAATAGAATATAGGAACTCCTGTCTCTAGAGAAACCTTATTCTGGATATTTTGCAAGTGGAATCAAACAATATATAGTCCTTTAAGACCATAATGTTTCCCAGGTTCAATGACATTATAAGTATGTATCAGTAATTTATAACTTTCTACAGCCCAATAATATAGATAGACCACATTTTAATTTTCCCTTCAGCAGTTAGCAAATGAAAAGCAAATAAATACACTGGTAGATGTGCTCGCTTCGGCAGCACATACACTACAAATACACGTACGAAGTCTCATACCAAGAGGAAGATGGAGCCAGGCACAGCCCTGTGAGTGTGGATCCCAGCACTCAGGAGACAGAGGTGGGAGGACGGCCTGAACCAGAGGCCAGACTCAGTTCTACACTCTGTGATAGCCCACCTCAGCTGCTGGGGATGCTCATGGATCCCAACCACCCAGTAGTGATCAGATTTCCCTTTGCAGTGCTCTCGTATGTTACAGACAGGAGTCCACGTGTTCCCAAGCCCTCTGTTAAGCATTCGAACACAGCCTTCGGAATCCACGTAACAGGGGGTACCTAAACAACCAACAACAAAGAAATCACTTGAAAACACAGCTATGCACTGTTAAATAAACTTCCAAAAATACACACAAAGGATTCAACTTTCATTTCAAAAGCAAAGGTGGAGGAGATAATTCAGGGTTGCTTTCTGCAAGATTTTCATTACCACACAGACCCAACTGAAGAGAAACCCTGACTCTGACTAAAATTTATTTTAAAAAACAAAAAACAACAGTTTCAGTGAAAACTATGCCCCCTGCTGGAATATAACAGTAATTATTTTTAAGTCAATTCAACTTTTTAAGAAGTTCAAACATACATCTGAAATCTCCTGGTTACGAAAGATACAATAATCAGCACTTGCTCTAAGGTGATGCTTTGGTACTGTTTTTATGCCTCTTTTCTCTAGTGGTCTAATTACTGTTCTGCCAAAAGCTCCCAGGTACGTGATTCTTAGGAAGAGAGAACATCACTGCTGACCACCTACCGTTGCTCCTCAGAACGTATGTACCCCTTTTGTTATCTTCAATCATTTCCATAGGTGCTAGACCCATTTGGCACTTGGGGAAAGGAAAAGCTAAAGAAATGGAGGCTACTTGGAGCAGTATTATTCTGGCATAAATAAACAATAACATTCCAACAGAAATGGCTGATAAGTTAAAGATGAACCAAGGTTTTCAAGTAAACCAAATGGCCAATGAAGGACATACATCCCTAGTAAGCTATATTTAAGTCCTTGAGAGAGCTAGCAGATGCTTAAATAAGGCACCTGTCATAAACCACTGTAACAGGTCAGTAATAGAACTCCAAGAGAAATATCATGTGATCCATTAATGTAACTTTTATTCATATATAGTACTTGTTTTTGTTTTTCCAGACAGGGTTTCTCTATGTAACAGCCCTAGCTGTCCTAGAACTAGCTCTTGTAAACCAGGCTGGCATTGAACTCAAAGAGATCTGCCCGCCTCTGCTCCAAAGTGCTGGGATTAAAGGTATGCACCACCATCACCCAGCTTTATGTAGTACTTTTAAACAAAAAATTTTTAGCATTTAATCATATATGGCCAAAATATTATGACTTAACATGTATGTAGTCAATGTAAATGAAATACTCAGAGTTTTTTGATATTCCCTTTTTTAAATACTAGTCTTTAAAATTCAGTATTCTATATCTATATATCAATTCAGACTGGCCACATTTCAAGTGTTCAAGAGCCACACATAGATTAAACACAATTTTAGAAACTTTCTAACTTATGTATAGAATTTATTGGAAAAGACACAATTTTATTAATGATCTGTATCTTCTACTTGCTATGTAACAAATAAATACTAGGAAACATAGTTTTCCAGAGTCGGAGAAATGGATGACTGGGTGCGAGCACTAGCTGCTCTTACAGAGGACTACAGTTTGGTTCTCAGGGCACAGAGGTGGCGCACAACCACCTCTAACTATCGCTCCTCTGGATCCCATGGGCACATACATACACATAATTAAATTTTAATATAAACAGTATTTTAAGTAAACAGTAAAATAACAAAGTTATTTTCTTCTTGAAATGTCTTTATTATAAAGAAAGGAAATGCTCTTGCCTTCAGCAGAAAACCCCAGCCACGCAAGGTAGGACTTCCTTGTAAGAGGAAGAGGGTCGCCATGCAGAACCTGTTTTTTCTTTTGCCCCAACTCTAGCAGCTGAACTCCAAGGCACTGATCTCCATCAAACCCTGTACCTAGAGAAATGCACCAGAGGTTATTCAGCCATAGTCAAGTCTAAATTATATTCTGGAACTAATTTACAACACAGTCTTAAAACAGCACTATCTTTATAGTTAACCCACATGAGGAACCGTTCTGATACATTAGAAACAGATTAGTAACTACACTGACTGTGTATGAAGTGGTACTCGTTCACTCAAGCACATCTGTGGAGAACATAATCGGTACCATTCCCTGGTCACGATCTTGGACTATATAATGTAGAAAGGGAACTGAGCACACGCGTCCATCACTTTCTGCTTCCTGACTACGGATATAATATAACCAGGTAATTTAATAAACCTGGTTGCCTTTACACCCCACCATGACGGACTGTGCCAGAATAAACCCTTTCTCCCTCGAGTTGCTTATATCACATGCTCTATACCATTATCATCATTATCATTATTATTATTGGTTTTTCAAGACAGGATTTCTCTGTGTAGCCCTGGCTGTCCTGGGGTTCTCTGTTGACCAGGCTGGCCTCGAACTCAGAGATCCACCTGCCTCTCTGCCTCCCGAGTGCTGAGATCAAAGGCATGTGCCACCACCACCCCACTCAGGTACTGTATCACAGCAACAGGAAAAGAAACTAAAACAGGGCCATTCAGAAATAGTTGGATACTCTGTCCCAAAACTCCTATCAGACCAGGCTGGCCTTGGCTCTTAGAGATCCCCTGCCTCTGCTCCCAAGTGCTGGGACTAAGCATGCCCCACCCCTGCCCAGCTTCATTCACCTCTTTTTACAAGACTAAGATAGCAAGTCTTACAGTCAAGCATCCTGACACAGTCTAACCAAAGACACTTATCTGAGGAAGGAAACAAAAGGAGATCAGTAACAACAGAAACAGCTCAAGTAGCTTCCATTTTACTCAAGCTATATTATCATATAAGACAAGGAAAACCTACCTCTATGGTAAACAATGCAAAGCTGTTCTCCGTGTCCTGCCATTGACACCACGGGTCCGGGAAGGCAGAAGATTTCTTTCTGAACGCCTCCAATAGTAAACAATCGAAGGAGCAAGGCAGTAGTAGCAGCAGCAGCCCACCCTTGACCAAGACATATGGCTTCAATATCTTCACTCTGAGGCATATCTACTATCCACTCCTTGCTTGAATCCCAAGAACTGAAGTGCAGGCAATGAAGCTTGCTAAAAATAAATAAAACAAGCCAGAAACAATTGAATTTTTATATTCTTTTACTTCCCAAAACAGGATTTGTCCATGTAGCCCTTGCTATTCTACAACTTGCTCTGTAGATCAGGCTGGCCTCGAACTCAGAGACCTGCCTGCCTCTGCTCCTGAGTGCTGGGATAAAGGCGCGCAGCAATGTGCTATTTTTATATATAACTAAACATGATGGCAAAGTTTATTTTTCTTATCTTATTACTACAATTGATTTTAAAGAAAATAATCATGAAGTTCATTTGGGGGAGGAGAGCTTGCATATGTGCATGTCTGGTGCCAGGGATACAACCACTGCCCTTAAGGTGAAAAACACTCTGTGACTGTGTTACATCCCAAACTCATGAGATAAACTTAAAATAATTTACATTAAATCTGATGACTCATATTTTGAAGGATATTTAAAGACAGAAGAACATATTTACAATATATTAAATGTAAAATATGAGGTAAGGGCCATCAAGAGTGCACACAGAACAACAACCAAGACTTTAAACAAGTTAGAAAGTATCAAAACTTTGTAAGCAACGGTTCTCATTAACAAAAAAATTAACATGTATGACCAAAGAGAGAGAGAGAGAGAAAGCAATCAGATATCACCAGTAAACTATTAACACGGCTAAAAGCTGATGTACTTCCTGTCTCTTCTCTATGCATTCGGAATGCAGGCAGCACCCAAATTTGGTATCAGAAGAAATACTGATTCTCTGAATACTAATTTTAAAATAAAAAGGAAATATACAGAGCTGTGATAACTGTCTACCTATCAAATCACATAAACTAGTCAACAATCCACTAAGCAAAAAGAAAAATTTGCTAAATACTACATTTTGATATCATCTTCCTTTTAAAAAATTATTTTTCAAAGAAAGATTTCAAATCTAATCTATGACAAAGCAAACAAAAATACTGAGGCCAGCAATAATCCAAGACTAGGACTGAATTAATTATAAGAAATATAAAAAATTTTTCAGATAATAAAAAATAATCTATACTCTGAAGTAGTAATTACTCACAAGTATATACCAATCTGTCAACTTATCAACCTGAAGGATGGTTATATTTTCTTGTATATAAATTATTGAAAAGGAGGGTTCATACAAAACGAGGTCAAGGATACATGCCATATTATTAATTCTAGGAGAATTCTAAAGGGAATTCAGGGGAACTTAGGAAACTGGCATTTTCTGAACATTCTACGAATGTTACATTATTAATAGTAATAGCAGTAACAACATAAAACATAATCTCATCTCTCTTGAATTAGAAGTCACACCCTATCATTTTCATATGCAGAAGATGCAACAAGGAGACAACTAAGAGCAAAACATATTCTGAGCTGTACTGGTGCTTACACCCAAGCCTAGTTTCTGGTATTCCGTAGTATAAAAGACACAGCTTGATCTCACAGTTCAACAATGCCAGATTCCCCCACCATACCTTGCTAATTCGTCAGTGCTTTCACATGCCAACAGAACAGCTTCATGGGAAAGAGTTCCCATTGTGTAGTTGAAAGCGTTCGATAGGTGTGTTGCATGATGGATGGAGGTGTCATGGAATTCCACATCTATGGCACTGTCCTGATCATCATTATAACAACGAATAATCCCAACAGAGTTCCACACCTACGAGTACGTAAGACCAGTTAAGAAAAACAAACTCCTAAGGCCATGTTACAAGAGCACTGACCAAGGACAATAGCTCAATCTGTATATCCAGAGTTACCACATTTTATCTAACTCAGCACAGCTCCAGAAAACAGTAGTAATTTCAGAGCTATAATGACTAATTATTCTTTCCTTTATAAAAAGTCACATAATCAATTAGCAAATGGAATACTTAACATTTTAAGAATTACATAACACAATTGAAAAAGCACTTATCCAAACCATTAAATTCTTAAAAATAAATACCTCAAACTTTGAGCTTCTACACAAATAAAGATATAAATGAAAAAAAAGATATAAATGCAACATTTATTTTTCTATTCAAATAACTGGTTACAAGATAAATATACAAACTGTAAAACAACATAAACTGGTACCATTTGGAAAGTTTATCTTCTACTGATGTACACTACAGACTCACACTTGGTCCTGTCAGTCTTTCTTTTTAATGTATTTGAGTGTTTTTCCTACATGTATGTATATGCACCATGTTCATGTCTGGTGCCACCAAAGCCAGAAGAGCATGTTAATATAGCTATAAATAAAATATTGACACTAAGATGTATTGCTTGATGAGAATTATTAACAAAGGTTTATGATGAAATACCTCCTTTTGTATTTATACTAAAATGTAAGCCAAGACCAGGTCTTCGGTAAAAACATCTAACAACATTTGCAGAAAGAAAAACATCAAATAAATAACAAATAACATCCTGAACTTTCAAGCTCTCAAACTTGAAGCAAATGCTAATATTTTCATTAATCAATTCAAGAAACATCTTAATGCTCACTGTGTTATACCTTGTTTTAAATACTAAGATATTAGATTCTCTATTCTAATTTTTAAAAATTTAAAAAGTTTTATGTGTATGGGTTTTTAATCTGCGTGTAATGTCTGTGTACCACTGTAAAGGTCAGAAGAAGATATTCAATTCCCTGAGACTGGAATTACAGACAGTTGTGAGCTGCCACTTTGGCTGGGCAATTGAATCTAACCAGCACTCATAACTACTGAGCCCCTAAGATACTAACTAGTTTTAAAAAAGAACAAGCTCACTGGGCAGCGGTGGTAGTGGTGGTTACACCTTTAATTCCAGCACACAGGAGGCAGATGCAGGTGGATCTCTGCAAATTTGAGGCTAGCCTGGTCTACAGAGTGAGTCTAGGACAGCCAGGATTGTTACACAGAGAAACCCTGTCTCAAAAAACCAAAAAGGAAAAAAAAAAGTGTTATAAAAACATCTTCCAACAAGTGTTTTATAATCCAAATAATATTTTACATAAAAATATAGCCAGGCATGACAGTACAATCCTAGTACTCCGGAAGCAAGGGCAGGAGGCTATCACAAACTTGAGGTCAACCTGGTCTACATAGTGAGTACTAGGCTACTCATTGAAATTCTGAGGAATAAGGTTTAGAAATATTCCAACAAGTATTACAAGACATACAGTCATATTTTTATTATTTTATTTTGCAAAACAGAATTAACAAAATTTTCAATAGTAATACTGAAATAAGATTAAAATTTTTAGTTAACCATGAAATAAACCTACCATAAAATTACATCAATCAAAATGCTCTAGCCTACTTACGCAAGGTTTTTAAAATTATTTTTGAATCTATCAAATAAACTGTAGGGGAAACAGTGCTTGAAAAATTACTTGAAAGTCAGGTGTAGCTGAAGGCTTACCATGAATCTGTGAGTGAGATGCAAGGGTGTAGAACTGGGCTGGAATGGCTTCTGTCGAGGCGTTGGCATGGGCCCATCATAGAACGGCCTTTGGGATTTTGTAAGGGGGAGATTATGAATACTGCCTGCCTGGTCGTCTTCCCCTTCCTCTTTGTGAAGACCAGTGTTTAGCATTGTTGCATCTACAAAACAAAGACGTATAAGACAATCATAATTAACAACCTAGAAAAGGAAAAGCGTTATGAAGAGCAGAGGGCGTTCCTACATTTCTCAGGCATGGCTGACACACTACTCGCCTCTTCCGGCACGTTAAGAAATGGAGCAACGATGCAAATGTCCAGGGAGACAGAACACACGGTGCCTTACGTCAGTCTAGGCAACGACACCAAACTCTGCTAATAGTCTCTGCATTGTTAGCTACCATCCAGTTACAGTAAAAATACTCATTTTACCAATTCTTGATTTCTATAAATCAGTTTCTATTTCTTTTTTAAAACGTTCTGGGTGGACCAGCAAGATGACTAAGCAATTAAAGCTTCTTGCTGTGCAAACCTGGTAACCTGACTTTGATTCCGAGAATCCACAGAAAAGTAGAGGGAGAGAACCAACTCCATGTATGCTGTGACATGCACACACACGAATCATAATTTTCTTTAAAGTCTGGGGCTGTAGAGACGGTTCAGTGGTAAAAGTGTTCGCCGCATACTTGTGGGTCTCAGAGACTGAACCCAGACTGTTAGCCTTAATAGGCACTTATATCCAATAAGCCATCCTGCTGGACCAGTTTTGTGTGTCTTTGAGTGCAGATACGCATATGGCACGACACGTGTGGAGGTCAGAGGATAACACTGGGAAGTGAGTTCTCTCCTGCTGTCTGTGGGACCTGGAAATCAAGCTCAGGTGGTGAGGCTGGGCATAAGAGCCTCTATCCTTGGAGCTAGACCTCTCTCTAACTTTTCTGTTGTCAATGTCATTGAGTTCACCTCTATTATTTCCTATTTGTTTGGAGTATAACTTATAGTTTGTTAGAAAGACTTAGGGGGCTGATTTGAAATTTTTTTAACATAGGATTTAGAATGCAGTTCTAAACACTAATTAAGCCATCTGATAGTTTTAATAACATATGGAAAACTAATAGCAAGGGGATTATCACACGCACAAAGTCAAATTCATACCAGCTGAGTTTTCATCATCTCCCAGGACATGACTTCTCCGTCTGAGACGATCCGCAGCCAGCACGAGGTCATCGTCCTCATCCTCATCATTTATGATTCCTTTTGAAAAAGAAGGCATCTCAACTGCATTGTCGTTTAGAAAATCGCCAGCGCTACTTGTATCGTCTCCATCAAAAAGATCATTGTAATCCTTTTCCACTCTACTAGACACCTTGAAAAATCAAATTAGAACATCTTAGTAAATGACGTAGAAAAACACAATTAGGCAAAAGAAGGCTCTTTTTCTTTTGCTGTTAATGTGGTGCCAGAGATAAACCCAGTTCCTTGCACATAAACGTATAGCCTTGATTTCCAGAGGCAACCTCTTTGTGATTTTGGGTTTTTGAGACACTGTACCATATATCCCATGTTGGCCTCAAACTCACTATGCCACTGAGTTTGCTGCCTCTACCTGGCAAGTGCTACAGACAACCAAACACACCTGGCTCCTAAAGACATGTTCAAACTCTGCCAAGCATGTTCCTATGATTTAAAGTGACTAGCCAATACACTGACTTTAGGTGCTGTGTACTCTGGAGACAGGCCAGATGTAGGGACAGTCAGCAAACATCATTTGCAGGAAGCTTCCTGAAGTGCTATCACCATGTAGCACTGCTAAGTCGGCCTGCTCACCCTGCACCTCTTTTCCAGACACTGCTAAAGAACAAGGCCCTTCCCCTGACACTCCAGCTCACTCGGCTGCTCTCCAGACCCCCAACCACCCTCACAACCTCCCACAGCTGCCTGCTGACCTCCATGACGAACTTAAAGGCCTGACTCTCTTCTACATCTTCCTCAAGGTTCCCAGCAACTGCTGGGAGTTCCCACTATTGTTTTTCTTTCCAACTCTAATAAGATAGTCCTCAAACTTCCTTCTAAGTCCATCTTAACTTGTTTTATTAATAAATAAAACTAAGAACCCACAAAAGGGAACCCCAATTTCCTCAATAACATGTAGAGACCATGAAAGGACACGGAGTCCACGAGAAAGCCTGTGGTAAAGGAGGGCTAGAGGGGCAGAAAAGGGGAGCAGGTTTTGAAGTTCAGCACTGACAGCACCCACCATGCAGAAGAAAGCTGGAATCTGGGAGAAGAGCTGTGACACTGGGAGGAACAAGAGCAAGGTCACTGTAACTTAAGATGCCCTTTCCAAACGCACTGGAAATATCTATCAAGGAAATTCTTCCTATGAATTCACATCACAGTCCCCTCTGTGAAAACCTCGGAATGTTCTCTCAAGGTGTAACATTTTCAATGCAAAATGAATCTTTAAGTGGGCAGGGTCCACATGTGATTCAATGAGGACCCTGAATTTTTGTTGTTTTGTTTTTGTTTTTTGAGACACGATTTCTTTGTGTAGCCCTGGCTGTCCTGGAACTCGTTCTGTAGACAAGGCTGGCCTCGAACTCACAAAGATCTGCCTCTGTCTCTGAGAGCTGGGACTAACAGTGTGTGCTGCCAAGCTGCCTAGCCAAGGGCTTGAATTTTAAATTGTGCTTTCTTTGAATGTTCTTATAGGATGCAGTTCTTTTTAAGTATAGGATAAAAGAGACAACTGGACCAGGAAACCAACCAATCACTGAGCACCCTGACTCTGAACCCAGAGTCAGAGAAAGAAACACTCCCTGTATTTGAGACCTGGGCCAGGGAGAGAAACATTTTTACCCTTGAACCCAGGGTTGCCAGCTCAGAGCAGGCTGGGAGCTCAGAGGACCAAGCAGAGAAGCCAGATGAAGCTTGAAGAGCGGAGCTAATTCCAGGCAGAAAAGGTTGATAAGCCAGTTGAGACCTGTCTCGGTAATTAAATCTTATTTTTTATTTATTTGTTTGTTGTTTTTCGAAACAGGGTTTCTCTGCCTATCTCTGGCTGTCCTAGAACTCACTCTGTAGCCCAGGCTGGCGTCAAACTCACAGAGATCCGCCTGCCTCTGCCTCCCTGAGTGCTGGGATTAAAGGCGTGCACCACCACCATCAGGCTCAGTTATTAAATCTTAAGTCTTAGTTCTAAAACATTTAACAATTCTCATACAAAATGCAAAAGTAGTATTTTACAAAAAATTACAAAGTAATAAAAAAGAAAAAAACAAGAAAATCATTTAGAAAAACATTCAATGGAGCAAGCAAAGCTTCCTTGTGAAATACGTGAGAAATTTAGGTTGAACAGATGTAAATAGCTTTATTACAGATGATTACTGAACATCTAAGATAGAAACAAAAGCTGTAATTTCACAAGAAAATAAGGCGGTTTACTCTATTTCCTAAATCCACACCGCTGCAGAAACAGTGGAAAAACTGTTCCTGCACAGTACACTATTACCTTGCTGCTCGACACCTTGCTACTGAGGTCGCAAACATTCTCCAGGATCCCAAGGTTCCCTTCCACATCAGTGTAACAGATTCGACCACAGGTAGGATGCCAGGCCAGGCCACAAACTGCATAACCTTTCTCGTGTTTCACCCTAAAAATGAAAAAGTAGGCTCTTCTAAAGTCACAGTCACTGGACTGGAGAATGTGATTCAGTAGTAGAGTCCTTGCCTAGAAGCATTCAATCTTCAGCACCATCCAAAACCAAATCAAAGCTACATTTCTTTACTTTCTAGGTAAATTTGAACATAAAGAAATTACACAGTACTGGAGATGGCTCAGTGTGTAAGGACTCTTGTCACCAAGCCCGAGTTTGACCTCCAGAACCCTCACGATGCGAGAACTGACTCATGCAATGTCTTCTAGCTCTACAGTACACTGCAACACGCATGCTCTCTCCAGTGTGCACACACACACACAAACAATGAGTAAATAAATATTTAAAAAACTAAATGTTTTTCATCATCTAAGAGCTATTTTCATTTTGATTAACAGTCAAAATGGGCAAATATTTTCTAATGAAACAAAAACAATAAATTGTACCTTTCCATGCAGTCTTTGGTTTCCACATTCCAAACTACAATTAAGCCATTAATAGTACCTGCAGCCAAATACTGCCCACAGGGAGACCAGGTAACTATATTGAGTGTCTACAAAGAAACAGTTAATAATAATGTATATTTAGAATCTACCCACTTTATTACCCCCAAATAGCTTTAAATCTCTAGTCTATATTATTCTAATTACATTTTAAATGGCAATAAAGTGTACTTATTTTTAACCTTTTAAATAATTTTCAGCTATTAGCATGTGTTGTTTTGCTAGCCAAGAAGAAATTAGTACCTGCCTAATTCTTTTTTTTTTTTTTGGTTTTTCGAGACAGGGTTTCTCTGTGGCTTTGGAGCCTGTCCTGGCACTAGCTCTGTAGACCAGGCTGGTCTCGAACTCACAGAGATCCGCCTGCCTCTGCCTCCCGAGTGCTGGGATTAAAGGCGTGCGCCACCACCGCCCGGCTTACCTGCCTAATTCTTAACAATGAAATATAACAGTATAAAACAATGTTAACATCCTGAAGAGAAAAAAAAAAGAATCCCCTCTAAGATTCACCACACCAAATGAAGACACCAGTAAATGAGGTGAATATTAGCAAGTCACTGTTGCTACCCTAAGCCTTGAACCGCAAAAACATACATAAGTATAAATAGTGAATGAATATACATCAGTAATTTTTGACCTAAAATTTGATAGAAATGAGGAAATGAAAGACAGAGACAGAATAAGAAAAATAACAAGGTGTTAGAGAGGTGGTTCAGTGGTTAGGAGTACTGGCTGCTTTAGAAGAGGACCAGGCTTGGCTCTCAGCACCCACATGGCAGCTTACAACTATCCAGAACTCCAGTGCCAGGGTTCACAGCCCTCTTCTGGTCTCCTCAGGCACCAGGCAAATACACAGCCCACTTGTACATAGGCAAAAAATAACAAAAAAAAAAAAACCATATACTTAAAGATTAAATTTAGCCAGGCATGGTGGCATACATTTCTAATCCCAATGAGGCTGTGGCAGGTGGATTTCTTTTCTTTTTCTTTTTTTCTTTTTTCTTTTTCGTTTGTTTTGAGACAGGTTTCTCTGTAGCTTTGGAACCTATCCTGCAACTAGCTCTTGTAGACCAAGCTGGCCTCAAACTCACAGAGATCCGCCTGCCTCTGCCTCTTGAGTGCTGGGATTAATGGCATGTGCCACCACCGCCTGGCAAGGTGGGTAGATTTCTATAAATTAAATGCCAGCCTGGTCTGCACAGAGAACTCAAGGCAGAAAGGGCTATGTGGTGAGACCCTGGGGTGGTTTTAAAGAAACAGCCCCCAAAGCAAGTGGCACTATTGGGTTTGGTCTTGTTGGAGGAAGTGTGTCACTGTGGAGACGGGCTTTGCGGTCTCAAATATACTCAAGCCACGCCCAGTAAGACAGACCCCTTCCAGCACCGTGTCTCCTGCATGCCACCATGCCGCACCAGGATGGTAATTGACTAAACTGAAAATGTGGGCCATCCCAAGTAAATGTTTTCCTTTATAAGAGTGGCTGTGGTCATGGTCTCTTCACAGCAACAGAAACCCTAAGACAGGTCCTGCCTAAAAAAACCCTAACAATCTCTCATCAACTAAAATTCTAGAGACTAGATTCACAAGTCTTATTGAAACTTAAAATAAAAATTCAAGAATAATTTAGTCTAATATCAAGCTAGGGTAACTTTACTTTCTAGAAATTTATTTATATACCCATTTAATTTTACATGTATGGCGATTTTGCCTGAATGTTTGCCTGTGTACCACAAGAGGGCATCAGATACCCTGAAACTACAGTTTCTTGGTTGTGAGCTGCCATGTATGTAGGTGCTGGGAATCAAGCCTGGGTTCTCTGAAAGCAGTCAGTGATCTTAAGCCCTGAGTCATCTCTAGCACACATGCTTCCTCTGACAACTGTTTTAGTAGAGCATGCATTCAATTTTTGCTATAGTTACTGTTCCACGACATAGTCACTTATAAACCCACCTGAGAGATAGAACTATCTGAAAGATCAAATGGGTTAGTCCAAGTTTCTCTTTTGTACAGCTTTACAGATTTTTCCACAGGAACTGCTAATAACTATTGGGAAAGACAAACAAATTACATAAATTCAATTTGCAGAGCTAATTGCAAAGGTAATCTAGGTAAACTCACAAGACATAAGAGCAAATTTGAATTTCAATTCCTATTAATAAAACTCAAAATAAATCACATGATTTGAAAATTTGATAAGAAAAAATAAAAATGAGTGACCATCCATCTATTACTTTCAATGAAAAACAAAGCAATAGCATAGTAGCTACTGCATATAATAAATAACATGCTTGTATGAGTGAGAGAGAGCAAGCCACCTCGGTGCACACAGAGAGGCCAGAGGACAACCTGTAGGAGTCTGTTCTCTTCTTCCACCTAGTTAGGTTCTGTGGTTCAAACTCAGGCTGTCAGGCTTGTCAGCATAAAGACATCCCACTGGCCTCTGCCTCCTGAGTGTTGGAATTAAAGATGTGTGCCACCACAGGGGGAAAAAAAAGCTAGTCTATTTCTAAAGACTAACTTTCTTGTATTTTTTAAAGATTTATTTAATTTTATTATATGTGTATTTTATCTATTTGCATGTCTGTGCCACTCGCAAGCCTGATGCCCATGGAGGCCGAGGTGAGGGTCGGATGCCCTGGAACTGGAGTTACAGATGCCTGCTAACCACTTTGTAATTGCCAGAAATTGAAGCTGGGTCCTCTGAGAGAGCAGGTAGTGTTCTAAATTGCTGAGCCATCTCTCCCGCCTCAGAATCTACCCTTCTTATATCTAAAAATCCATCTCATTTGTTGCTAGGAAATAAAGTCAGAGTCCTCAATTTTTTTAATTTTTAAAATTACATTTACTTTTATTAATTTATTTTGTGTGTGCATGTGCAGCAGGTGGCCTTCTCCCAGGTGTGTCATCATGGAATTATTTTTAAAAAAATACATAGAATGCTTCATGAGTATGCATGTCATTCTTGCATAAGGACCATCCTAAAGTTCTCTGTATCATCCCAATTTTAGCAAATATGCTACCAAAGTGAATTTACACTCTTAAGTGTTCACTCAACTCATGGAGGCTAAGTGTGGTTAGCATGGAGGCCAGCATTCAGAAAGAGGCAGGAGACTTCTGCCTTCTGGACTACATAGCCCTGTGTCAAAGGAAATCTTCAAGATTCAAAAGGAAGGGTCTGTTCTGAAAGTCTCTCCAAATCAGAACCAGTTCTACTCATCATGGCAAATATAAGCAGACTATAAAAATTCATGAGCCGGCTGCATGTGAGCCTGTAATCCTAATACTCAGACGCAGAAGCATGAGTTTAAGGTCTTCCCTAGCAACACAGCAGCTTGATCATGAGCCCCTTCCCAAAATAAAACAAAAAATGCATAAATATATATGCATGTGTGTGAATATATGTAAGTATTCATGTATAGT
The DNA here is from genome assembly GCF_018167655.1 of Microtus oregoni. Classification (NCBI taxonomy): domain Eukaryota; kingdom Metazoa; phylum Chordata; class Mammalia; order Rodentia; family Cricetidae; genus Microtus; species Microtus oregoni. Next base: position 13,180,155 of record NW_024543219.1, read on the forward strand.
AATGTCTTTATTAATAAGCATTAACAGTCTAGCTATAGTTACTACTTTGTAGTTTGATAGTTTGTACTTAATACATTTTAAAGTCTATTTCATAAGAACACGGAAGATAGTCCTCATTCAATCATTAGAATCTTACTTTCAGGACTACCAACATTTATCTAACCAGTTGCCTAAAAATAAATCCCTAAGACATTTGCAATCTCATTGGACGGTATAATTTTTGTTATACATATACTGTAGTGCACAAGTATAAGTATACTTATAGAATATGCCTAAAAGCAGCACTGAGTCATTATTCTGAGAAAGACTTCCTTATCTCTTCAACCCTGCAAATAATCCTGTTTCAGAATTGTTCCATTAAATGTTAATGAATAGGAAAATAAAGGAATAATTCATGTAAACATATAACTTGAAAAGATCTATCCTTTCACTTTTACGAGATTCCAAGGGAGTATTCATACTCTTGGCAAGTGTTATTGCTCGTAGAGCCATCTTGCCAGTCCACACCCCAACTTTTCATATTCTTTTTAAAAATTGTCCGCTGTCCTCTCTGCAAGCATGTTATGGCATGCATGCATACAACCAAACATCACATTCATACACACAATAAAATTTTTAAAAGTTAAAACATTTCTTGAAGCATTTCAGTATTATTTGACTTAGAGTTCTAAATGATATAATACAAATAAAATTATAATAAAAAAAACAAACTTCTCACATTAAAAATTAACAAGGACTGAAAGTGTTGCTTACTTTCCCGGCTCCGGGCTGCCACGCGAGTCTGCAGATGGACCTGGCATTCACAACATCATTGCACTTTTGTAGGACTGGCCAACTAATAGCACATGTCTGTTTTTTAAAAAAGAAAATTTACTCCTCTTCATCAAAATTTCTCTCAAAACTGAGGTAAAACAGACTTAACAGGTGGTTTCTTCCATTTGTTATGTCTTGAGAAAATACAACTTAATACATTTTAACTGTCACAACTAATTACCTATTCTGTTTTAAGTCCTTCAGATACACGAAGAGTACAAACTTTACCCAGGAGCACTTTCTGTGCACATTAAACAAACATGACTCTCACAAATCAAAAAGCTCAAAAAAGGCCTTCAATAAATTAAACATGTCAACAAAAATAAATAAATCTTGAAAGGTATGCCATAAAATAGTAAGGCATCAAAGTTATCAAAGTCAGAACTACTTCCTTCAAGACTTCAGGCAGGAACTGTGGCTACTGAGGCCTACCTGTGAAGATTATTTCCCTTATCAGCCATAGTATGTGTATGGTCACAAACCCACTGACTGCCTCATGGAGACCACACTGTTCCTTCTGCCCAACCAGAGAGTGTTTCAAAAAATGTGTACCAGGTGTGGTTCTATGTCACTCTCCAAGTCAAGTATGGCTTCTGTCTTACTTCTCTATCAGCAATATCTAATACAAGGCCCCAGGCAGAGTAGCTATCCTCTAAATATATAATGACCTAATTGCCCCTTTTACTATGAGTTAGTGTAAAAGAAATTAATGTTCAACATATTTATGTATATATAAGATTATCCTGGAATAATGAAAGCAATGTTTAATGCTACTCAAAGGGAACAGATTACAAAGATAAATAATTACTTGGATCCTAAGATACTATATCACCAGAAATATCATAGAAATGGGCAAAATGCTTTAAATGTAAATTTTCTAATTTACCTGATCAGAAACATTCCACACTCTGACAGTTCCATCACAACTAGATGATGCCTGCAGAAATAAACAATGTATTTCTCTATAATTACAGTCATACCACATAGAAACTGGTTCAAATGAGTTAAAACAAGCCTTTGACCAAAAGGGTAAATATTTCTACCAATTCTCCCATAGCTTTAAACACATTGAAGAAAATGAAAAGGGAATGAAAGGCTTACCAGAAAGATATCCTTAGGATCAAAAGACAGACTTAAAACAGGGGCATCGTGTCCTCTGAATGCTTGCTGCTGGCTGTTATCCATCACGTCCACAACTTTGACCAGAAAATCACTACAAACAGTTGAGAGGAATCACATGAGTAAACACAAAAGTGTCTCATACGGCGTGGCTTGAGCATTTCAGAACAAGAGCGAATGCTGTAACACTGTTACAACAATGGAGTGTCACCCACATTCAGTAACTTGACCTTTCATTTCATTCAATAAAAATGCTGAAGATACAGTCAAAACGTCTTACCTTGTTAAAATAAAAGCACTGCCTACGCGGCTTCTCTAGATACTTCAAAGGTATTATTGCTAATATGCTTAACAGTTGCAACCATTTTAGAAAGTTCTATAACATCCCATCTCAGCAATCCAACAAGTTGGTTTTTTGGGTTTTTTTCCCCCCTATAAGGAGAATTAAAAGATTCAGAAACCAGGTATGGTGGTGCATACCTTTAAACCCAGTAGAGGCCATCCTGGTCTACAGAGGGAATTGGATTGCCAGGACTACACAGGAAAACCCTGTCTCAACCAACAAACAACCACAGAGATGGGGGGGGGGAGGGAGGGAGGGAGGGAGGAAGAAGAGGGAGGGAGGAAGAAGAGGGAGGGAGGAAGAAGAGGGAGGGAGGGGGAGATTGACTCTGCAGAAATCTGGATTTTGGTTCTACCAAAAATAATTTTTTAAATTTCTAACAAGTTATCACCTTCCTCTGATCTTTTTCAGCACTAGAGGCAATATATTGTTTTTTTTTTTTAAATCACAAGTTTGTCCTCAAAATGCTTTATTAAAGACTTGGCAACAACAATAAAGGTGGACAGTATCCTATAACTCTCACCCTTAGGAACCCTGTGTGAGAGCTGAACTTACCTGGACCCAGCAGCAATTTTAGTGCCGTCTCTATTGAAGACCACGTGGTTTGCATTTGTAGTGAAACGTGTTAATATGCCATCCGGAACTCCTTCAGGGAACGTGTAGACTTGGACAGTGTTGTTAGAAACTGCAGTGACCAACTTTCCGTTCTTAAAGAAAAATAAAAGTTAGCCATGTTGGCATAAGAAATCCAAATCAGTTAACAGTATCTTCATAATAAAAAATCCTGTAAAAACTGCAAAGCCTTATAAATGTAGTTCGTGTCTAGAGAGAACTCATCAGCATACTATTTGCCTAAAGTAAACACTAGTAAGAAAAATCTCCTAGCTTTAGAAAACTTAATTCTATCTTCACCAGCCAATCTTTAGCCTGTGTTTTTTTAATATGGTAAGAAAAAGTTATATTTTAAAGGATGCCATGAATCATAAACACGAGGAGACTCAAAAGAGGTTATCAGAGAAAACAGTTTCCGTGCAGAAGATGACATCAAAAGACAAAGACGCTGCAGCAGCCCCGTCGCCTTTGGGACAGATAAAGCCTCACAGACCCACAGCTGAGACGGAGGGACACGGAAACATGGATCGAGTCAGCAATGACAGCTGGAAGGCAGACAAGGAACTACTTCCCTTAGAGACCAGTGGGAGTCAACTGTGCTGCCTCCTGGATTGTGAAGCAGCAGTGCTCTAGGTTTTAAGCCACCGAGTTTGTGGTACAATGTTACACAGGGCTAGCAAACTAATATATAATCCTCACTTTGTTCTCCTTCCTTATACACTGTTAATAACACAATGCGTGATTATTACTGGAGAAAAAAAAAACCACAATATAAAAGTGCTCTGGGCAAAAAGTTTTCTACTCGTATAAAGTAATCTATTAATATTGAGGTTATGTCATTTTAACTTTTTCCTAAACCCATGAAATACATTTGTATATTTATTTATTTTTTTTAAATATTTATTTATTATGTATACCATATTCTGTCTGTGTGTATGCCTGCAGGCCAGAAGAGGGCACCAGATATCATTACAGATGGTTGTGAGCCACCATGTGGTTGCTGGGAATTGAACTCAGGACCTTTGGAAGAGCAGGCAGTGCTCTTAACCTCTGAGCCATCTCTCCAGCCCACATTTGTATATTTAAAACCCTTAAGCATCACACTACACAGATATTTCTACAACTTTTCCTATTTTTCACTTATTACAAACATCTTTTCTGATGCAGATATACAAAAGCTATCCTGTTTTAATAGTTGTATATCTATTTTGTGGCTCTATCAAATTATAAAACAAATTCTCTGAGAATTTCCTCAACTGCTTCCAACTTTTGCTATTCCAGTGGTCCTGGGCTGTACATTTCGGTTAGTAGGATGCTCTCTGGCGTACACAAAGCCCTGGCTTTGACCCCCTGCACTACATAAACCCAGCACGGTGCTGCAGCCTATGATCCCACCACTTGATAGATGCAAACAGTTCAGGTTCCGAAGAACAGGAGTTCAAGGTCACCCTTGGCTAAGTGAGTCTGAGGCCAGTCTTAGCAGAAGAAGACCCTCTCTCAAGAAACAAATCATAGAAATGGGGGGTTGGGGGGTAAAGAAAAATGCATGCAATATATTCAAAACTTCTTTAAGAAACATTTTCACTCTCAGACTTAGCAGTTAAGAGCAGTTACTGCTCTTCCAGAGAACCTGAATGTTCCAGGTTCCCAGCATGCAAGGCGGCTTACAACCACCTGTAACTTTAGCCCCAAAGGACCTGGTGCCCTCTGCTAGATTCGATGTGCAAGTGCAAACACACACATAATTTAAAAATAAATCTTTTTTAAAAAATAAAAAACTAAGTGCTTCCCCCAAAGATATAGTACAGAGTAAGGGAAATTAATATTTTTCTATAATCTTTCACCCAAACATATAAGTCACATGCCAGCATTACTTCACATCGAGTGAGTTAAGTACCTTCAAGGCACATGAAAATGCCTTTTCTCCAACATTAATAGACTTGGGATCATCATCGTCCAAATCTTCCCACATCCTCACATCACCATCACTTCCACAAGTCACAATGAAACTGTGAAGGACAAACAGCATGAAAATGTCACCCAGTTTCAGGAATACTCTTTATGGAATGCTACTTTTTGTTGTTGTTGGTTTTTTTTGTTTTTTTTTTTTCAAGACAGGGTTTCTCTGTAGCTTTGGAGCCTGTCCTGGAACTAGCTCTTGTAGACCAGGATGGCCTAGAACTCACTTAGCCAAGACAGAGATCCGCCTGCCTCTGCCTCCCGAGTACTGGGATTAAAGGCGTACACCACCACCGCCCGGCTGGAATGCTACTTTTACATATTCTGAAACAAAATCAAGACATTAGTGAATATTTTTCTCATTTTTTTCAGATAAACATCAATAACAGACTGCTAACTTCTCATTCTATAAAATGAAGATAAGTTTAATGTTCTCTACAGTTCTTCCTGGCATAAAATTAATCCTTGTAATAATGAAGAGACTATTTCCACATTGATCCATCATATATATCCCCAGTACTAATCAACATATGACACAAACTATAGCAAATGTCTGTTGAATAAATATATGAGCTCAACTACCCCAAAATAATTATTCAAATAAATAACTAGATGCATCTGTTATAGCTTGTTTTTCAAACTTCTCATCTCCCAAGTGCTTTTGTTTGTTTATTTATTGCGTATGTAGTGTTCTGCCTGCATATATGCCTGCAGGCCAGAAGAGGGCACCAGATCTCAGTACAGATGATTGTGAGCCACCATGTGGTTGCTGGGAATTGAATCCAGGACCTCTGGAAGAGCCGTCAGTGCTCTTAACCACTGAGCCATCTCTCCAGCCCCATTCTTTTTTTTTTTTTTAATGTCCTACCTGGCTACATATAAAACTGCAAATTAGCCAGGCAGTGGTTATGCATGCCTTTATTCCCAGCACTCAGGAGGCAGAGGCAGGTGGATTTCCATGAGTTCAAGGCCAGCCTGGTCTACAAAGCGAGTTCCAGGACAGCTAAAACTACAGAGAGAAACCCTGTCTCAAAAAAACAAAAACAAACAAACAAAAACCAGCAAATTAAATAAAAACAGTATAGGGCAAATGGCCAAAAAAATTATAAATTAAAAAAAGAGGAAGAGGGAGAAAGGGAAGGAAGGAAAGAAAGAGAAGATGAATGTTTAGGAGAAAAGAATGATTAATTCCTAAACAGAAAAATCAGAAGAGGTTCATAAGAAAGTGTTCAGCTGGGGTAATAGCACTGTGTTTATGTGTGTTCGCATGTGTGTGTGTTCATGTGCAGGCACAAGCATATGAAGGCAGATGTTTTCTTCTATAGCTCTTACACACTGAGGCAGGGTCTCTCCTGAACCTGGAATTCATGAATTCAGCTAATATAGCTAGCCTGCTTGCTCTGGGAATCCCCTGCTTCCACCTCCTAATCACTGGTATTGCAGGCCCCCCTGAATTCTGGTTGGTCATCTCCCTATCTCCAAACAAGATTAAAAGCAGAAGGCCTTGCATAGACACCCCGTCTACCTTCGCATATCCACCTCACGAATCTCCACATTACTTTACATTGTAGCACAGATAACTTTTAATTTTTAAGCAAGCAGGGCACCTGGGTCCACTGGCCTTTTGAATATACTCAGAATGCCAACATTACCACTCTACTGCCATGCCCCCAACTCTTTAGACTTCTTGTTTCTTTCTTTTTCATGTGGCTGGAGACTGTATTACCACTAAGCTATATCCCTGGCCTATCTTTATTATTGCTTAATACTCACTTAACCCTCAGGGCTCATTTCAAGACACTCCCTTACGAGACACTTTCTGTCCTTTAACCTACATCGCCTTCCCGCCCATATGCTCATCACTTAGTAGTGCTAAGCATACTTCTAAATATACATTTATTTTGTAATTAATTTGTGCCTGATGCTTATTAATCCCAGAAGACCTTAACTTCAATAAAGGGAACAGTCATGGCTTGTTGTCATTATCTCTAGCCCCCAGAAAAGTAGGCTCACAAATATTTTTTTTAATTTATTTATTTATTAAGGATTTCTGCCTCCTCCCCACCACCACCTCCCATTTCCCTCCCCCTCCCCCGATGAAGTCCCCCTCCCTCATCAGCTCGAAGAGCAATCAGGGTTCCCTGACCTGTGGGAAGCTCACAAATATTTTTTTATGGACCAACAGAGAGGGGTGGCATTGGAAGCCACACAACTTAACAGTACTTGACAGGAATGGCATTCAGAAAGATAAAAGGGAAGAAAAGGGGCTGCAGAGATGGCTCAAGACTATGAGTGCTGACTGCTCTTTCAGAGGACCCGAGTTCGGTTTCCAGCACCGACAGGGCAGCTCAACAACAGAAACGAACAAAAGAAAACAAATATACCTTTTTTTTTTTCCTAAGGAGAAGGGAGAAGGGCTCGCCCTAGTAAAATAGCAGTTTAAGAAAGAAACAGAAGAAAGTCACTTCGAAGTAAGCAAGTTAAAAAGAAAAGGGAAAGAAAGAGAACAAAGAGAAATAACATTACTAAGGCCAAAAGAGGCTACCATTGCCGACGGGATGAGCGATTTGACAAGCAGTATGCAGTGAGCGAGCTCAAAAACTGAACGTGACACCGAATGAAATTGTGGGTGGCGAGAAGACGCTACTCTGGGGAAAGGATTTTTAACTTTCCTGAGATTTAGAACTACCACGACAGTTGAAAGCAAATAACTCTCAGGAAACCGAAGCTTCTGTTTATCCCTGCCTCTCTCCCCCTCCGCCTGGGTCATCTCGGCTGACAGTTACACCTGGCTAGTTCTTTTTTTTTTTTTTTTTTATTTCCGGAGACGCTTACCTTCCAGAATCATCAAAACAGACGTCGGTGTGTCCTTCCGTGTGCCCGTACCTCATGGGCTTCTGTGTGGCCGGCATCTTTCCCTTTGCCTACCTGAACCGTTTTGTAAGAACTGGTATTTTCGTGCGCTCCACGCAGTCCTATTTCCCTCACCCGAGGAGCAACGGCACGTCACGGCGGAGAGTCTGTCACACCACCCGCCGGGGAGGAGACAAGCTTCTCCTCTGCAGGCTCAGGCAACGCGAGCAAGTAGCAGCGGGGTGTATCAGCTTCGGGGCTGAGGAAGGAGCAGTCTGCTGCGAGCAGCTTCCCGCGCTCGGGCGCGCTCGTCCTGTGCGCATGCGCGGCCCGCCGCCCAGCCGCCCAGCGCAGATCCCGACCGAGGTCGCCGGGTGCTGGCGTCAGCGGCGCGCCGCCACAAAGCCAAGAGCGGTGGCTGGGGCGGTGCTGAACCCGGAAGTGGTGGCTGTCCCCGGAGAGCAGGCGGAGATAGAGGCGAGTCCGACGCCAGGCTGACTGAGCGGGGCGGGGACTGTCAGAGAGCATCCGCCTCGCGGGAGCTGCGTGAGGAGCGGGAGTGGCCGGGCCTGCCTTCCGCGCTTGAGTGAGTGCCCAGTGATGGCGATGGTGATGGCGGCAGTTGCTCGGACAGCCCCAGTTAAGCTGCGCCCGGAGAGGTGAGAGGCGGGGAGGGTGGCCGTGAGGGCTGGGATCTGGCGCCCACCCTTCCAGGCTCTCCTCCCAGGCAACCACATTCGGCTCCTCGAACCGATCGAGCTCCCCGGGGCAGGGATAGAAACGGACCTTGTCGAGCCTTATTCTTCGTGCCCTCACTTTGTCATCTCTGTCGTGATGAAGGATGGAGTCGTTCTTGTTTCTTGTAGCTCTAGCTAAATAATGCTTAAGAGAGCTAACTCGGATTTCCTATTTAGTTCCCACTCAAAGTTTACCACCGTGCATTTAGATCTGAAAGAGAGTTCTCATTTATATTGTTGGACGCTTCTTTTCATCCTTGCAGCCCATAACGCATCCTGTGCTAAGTAAGGTCTTGAGCCCGTCAAGTTTATGCTTTTCTTGTTTCTTCATGGTCTCCATGTTAGTAAATTGGTCTCTGTTGAAAACTATGATTTTTGTGGGAGGGGGACTAGGATTTATCTTACGGAATTTCTCAGAGTTTTTGTGGTACCCACCATACAGTTTCAATCACTTACTTTTATCACCTGAGACATTTTTCCGTTGTAGAAGTATATTTCCCGGTTCTTCGGCCCGGATTCATTCCGAAAATTTACAAGCTTAGTTAATTCACGCCGTGATATTCTTGCTCTGGTAACATTTTGTAAAAATTAGGGTTCCAAGTAGACACCCAGGTTTGTATAGGCATAGAAAGAAAGAGTGGTTGGCTCAAAAAGAACCTGAGATTCTTTTGAAAATCCCAATTGTACCAGTTGTACCACAAGAATGCAGGTATCTGAGATGATGGTTTCTGAGTAACTTAGTTTTATTTTGAAATTATTCAGTTTTTAGATGGACCAATTTATAATTCTTTTGCCCAAGTAACCGGACAATAAAAATTGTTAGATATAGTGTGAGATTCAAGTTGAGCTGATGCTCATTTAGATATTGACTGTATCAGTGTGGGATTTCAGAGTAATGCTATTCAGACCTCAACACTCAGAAAACTGCAAAGAGGAACAAGAGCTATAGATGTAAATACTTTATAGTATTTGTAATACCGTTTTTACAACTGCAATACCGTATTTAAAACTGTGAATTGTGTCAGTATACCTGCCCGTTCTCTCTGCCCTAGCAATCAAGCCATTATTCACAGGTTAAGACAATATTTCCTTTGCTGATCTCACAAGGATGAATAAGCTTAAGCCTGAGGATTAGACAGCTCTAGTTTTTAATTTTATCTCTAACCTATTGTATGGCCTTGAGTGTGAGTGTGTCTTTCCTGAATGTCAGATTTCTCACCTCCAGGATGGATTTGATACTTAGTTCCATCAAATTATGGAAGGGCAAAGAAGTTACTCATGGAGGTCTAAAACTGTTAAGACCTCACGTTATTTATTAGTTAGGCACTTTAGGTATTTAGTGGTTTTCTTTAAAGTGGGGATTAGCCTGTAAAACCTTCACATGCCAGATGCCTCCAAAATTGTGAATCCTACCTTCAGCAAGTTTATGGCAGATTGAGGACAGTAGATCTTCAAGCAATATGTACAGAATGATAATGCAGTGATGAAATTTGCATAACTAAAGTACTGTATTGCAAAATCGTCAGGCTATCTAAAAATCATAACTTAAAAAAATAAATCAGTGTACCTATAATTCTGATATGAGTACCAAAATTTCCCAAATGAATTACCAGTGCATATCTCATTTGAGTGGGTATCTGAATGAACTCGCTGAAAACAATGTCAAGATTGGAGATCCAGAGGGGGGAGGACCTAGGATTTACCACAGGGCAGGGAAATCTGACTGCTCTTTGGGCTGGAGAGGGAGGGGGAGAGGAGTGGGGGGAGGGGGAGAAAGGTGGGAGGAGGGGGAGAAGTGTGGAAGGAGGGGGAGGGAAATGGGAGGCTGGGAGAAGGAGGAAATTTGTATAAGCCGGGCGGTGGTGGCGCACGCCTTTAATCCCAGCACTCGGGAGGCAGAGGCAGGCGGATCTCTGTGAGTTCGAGACCAGCCTGGTCTACAAGAGCTAGTTCCAGGACAGGCTCCAAAACCACAGAGAAACCCTGTCTCGAAAAACCAAAAAAAAATAAAATAAATAAATAAATAAATAAATAAAAAGAAAACCAAAGCAGGTCTCTGCCCACTGCTCTCCTGCCTAGCAGAAAAAAAAAAAAAAAAGATTGGAGATCCAGTTTCACTGAAGGTTAATTTGCCCTACTGTGACCATTTTAATATCCTGAGGTTCACAAATAGTGTTGATCTCAAGGGCAATAGGATGAGAGAACATAGATATATACCAAAGGTAATATTACCTATATAAATAATGTTATATAATCCTACACAGATATCCAACAGACTGTAGCAGAATTGCCTACTTAAGATTTTTTAAGATTTTATTTTTAATTGTAAAATGTGGGGGGAGGTGTGTGTGTGTGTGTGTGTATGGGAGAGAGAGAGAGCATCAAGTCCCCTGGAGAGCAACAGGCAATTGTGAGCTGCAAGATATGGGTTCTGGGATCTGATTTTGGGTCCCTTGCAAGCACAGCCAGTATTTATAGCTACTGAACCATCTCTCCAGTCCAGCCCCTAAAATTTTGTTTTAATAGAATACTTTTTTGTTGTTGTTGTTTTTGTTTTTGTTTTTCGAGACAGGGTTTCTCTGTATCTTTGTAGCCTGTCCTGGAACTAGTTCTTTTAGACCAGGCTGGCCTCGAACTCACAAAGATCTGCCTGCCTCTGCCTCCCAATAGAATACTTAATTGATATAAAAATTATCATTACTATGGAAGATGAGGCTGGAAGAGATGACAATAGCTGAGAACCAAATATTAGAGAAAAAAAACCAAAATTTTTTTAATCTCTCTAAATGTATTATGAATGAATGTGAAAACATTTATTCTGGGAATAAATAATACTTGTAGAAACCCAATAAGATATAAAAGAGAATATAGTCAAAGTCCCTCTGCTTTTAGCCACCTACTTCCTTTAGCCGAAAACAGCAGGTACTTGATTCTTATAATACCTTGGCAGTACTAGATTGACTTTTCTCATAGCAAGACAGATAAATTTTTAATATAATTTTATTCTTTGAGAATTTCACACATTATACTTTGATCTCATATTCACCACCACCTCAGTGTTCCCCCAACTCCCCCCAAATCCACCCCTACCTCCCCACCCTCTTTCAACTTGGTGTCTTTGACCCACCTTAATAACCTACCATTGCCTAATGAGTTACCCATATACTTATGAGTATAGGACCATCCGCTGGAACATGGTTGCCACACACAGATCCAGAAGATCTGAAACCCTCTTCTGGCTTCTGGGGGTACCTCCACACATGTGGTGCACATGGCCGGCTTCTGGGGGTATCTCCACACATATGGTACACATGGCCGGCTTCTGGGGGTACCTCCACACACATACCTGCACTCAGTCACAGACATATGAGTAAATCTTAAGAAGAAGCAGAGGGGGCTGGAGAGATGGCTCAGAGGTTAAGAGAACTGACTGCTGTTCCAGAGGTCCTGAGTTCAATTCCCAGCAACCACGTGGTGGCTCACACCCATCTGTAATGAGATCTGGTGCCCAAAACGCTGTATACATAATAAATAAATTTAAAAAAAAAAGAAGAAGCAGAGGAGGAGAAGAAAGAAGCAGCAGCAGCTGTGTAAAGGAGCATGTTTAATTAAATAGTAATGTGCTTTATGTATGCACATATAATTATATTTTAGAAATACTGGAGCTTTTTCAATTTCAGATTTATTTATTTGGTGTTTTGTTTTGTCATGTCAGGCTCTTGCATAGCTTAGCTGACCTTGAACTCCTGCTATTCCTGCATCCACCTCCCAAGTGCTAGCATTTCAAACACGTGCCACCGTGTCTAGTATATGCTCAGCTTTTCGTGATATATTTTTGGGCAGTTTCTAGCCTTAAATACATAGCTATTGGTGCCTCTCCTTCCTTTTTTACCTTCAATTTTGCCACTTTTTCATCTTTCATTTTTAGAAAAGTTCTCAGTGATCCTTATTTTTGTTAATCTCTTTGAATGTTGCTTTCGTGTACTTTAATGACAACTGTGTAAAGATGTGTCCTGATTTACAAGTGAGAAAACCAAGGTAGAGTTATACTTTCTGGAGCTTTGCAGTGTTGGAGATTGAACATGGAATCTGATGCATGCTAGTCCAGTTCTCTACCCGGGATCTGTAGCTCCTTTCTGTTCTGAAGCTTATTGAATGTTCCATATGTTAATCAATACACACCGTTTTATAATTGGAAATTACAAATTAGGAGGAAAATACATCAATTTATTCCATAAAGTGTTTTAATAAGATATCTTAAATATTCTGGTTTCTAAGATTCTGTTCTTCCTTCCACTTCGGGGAGGCCAGGTTTTGTGTGGTGGTCAGGGGCTGAGGGCCAGAGTCCTCATTCTTGGCCCCTTCTTCAAGGAATTGAAATAGAAGCTCCCATATATTTGCAAAAGTAGCAAGGAAACTTTATTTAAACAAAGCAATGTAAAAGATCATAATGCATTGTTAGGAAGTAGTGGGCTTCATGAACCAAGGTACTCAAGAGCCCCAGTTATCATTTGGGGCTTTTTTCTATGGGTTCAAGAGAAAAGGGGATTTTTGTTAAAAGGGAGCATGATGAGGATGGTTTCCTATTTTGATTGATGGATTAGGTCATATAATCATTTTTCTACGGTACATGTTTCTTCCCATAATGCATCTAACTTTAATCATATGCACATCCAGTTATGCACAGGCATAATTCGATAGTAAATAGGAGGTTCTCTAAAAATTAACACAGCTTTTTCTTTACTGCACATGTACCTAACGTCAGTTCACACTGGATCAGGACCAGGAAGTATAGCTAACTGAAAAAGGTTGTAAGCGTAGCTTGATGCTGGTGGGGGCCCCTAGCAGGTTGTAGGTGCATTGTTCAGAGAAAGGTATGTTCATAGCTCTGACGATAAGGGGACCTAAACTACCAAGCACATTAATAGAAGATAGGGGTGTGTAACACAAACCCAAGAAAAGTCCCAGGTTGCTAAACTATTTATTCCCTGGGCTTGCCTGCATCTATGGACTTCCAGCCATTAGTTCTCTGCTTGCCCTTTATATAGAGTAGCTGACTTCAGTTGATAAATATTTAGATATATCTCTTTATCTTTGGTTCATAAGCTCATGGAGTATACATTCGTTTTAATGTTTCCCAAATTCTGTTCTATAAAAATGATTTGTGGTCAGTGCAGGAATCTGTGTCTTAAGCAGATTTCTTTACTGAAGGGCCTTTGAAGAACTTTGTTTATGGGGATGTAGTCTGCCAGCAAGCACTTCTCAAACTTATTCCCCCAGAATAAGTATTTGTATTGTTTTATTTTGACAAATAGTAATTTCATGTATTTATCGAGTACAGTATGATTTTGATGGATGTAGACATAATAAAATGATTCCTGTAAGTTAACATTTGTAGTAAGAAGGTTAAAAAGTCTATCTGAGCATTTTGTAAATATACATTAACAGTGCTCACATGCAGTCTAATAAAGTACTGTACTGAAACTTCCTCCCACGCAGAATTTTAGGACTTTTGTTTAGTGGAATATAGATTAAAGAGTCTAGCATGACCAAGCTATGATCGGAAAGGAAGTAGAAGGAAGTGAGGGAAAGGGCAAATGAAAGTAATAGTATTAAGATAATGGTTTATTTGGGCTTTTCCTTTTTGTTTATTTGCTTGTTTTTTGATTGTCATCCAGTTCAGCCTTGTGAGTCCTGACTGGCTAACTCTTTAAAGGATATGCTTTTAAATACTTACTAGAAAATAAATACAATTTTTTTCTAGAACAAAAAAAAAATTACTAGGGAAAGGATAATTAAAGAATGATAACTTTTCAATCTCAAAAATTTTTTTCTCATATACAACCTGTTTTCGTTTTTTTGATATACTATTCCGAGGAATTCCTCTGTTGTCCACTAGCCAACTTGTGAAGCCTAAATGTTTATTTAGCATCCAACTTAAATATAGAGCTCTAATCTGTATACTCTGGGGACTGGGGTGGGTGCTGCAGGGAAACTTGCAGTCACAAAACTCGCAGGAAAGGTCACAGGACTGAATTGCTGTCACGGTTATAATGCATTTGTGAATTGGATAGTATGTTGAATTACTCTTTGGATCATCAAATTTACTTTTGGTTAGTATTAGAAATTAGAATTCTAGTCTTAAGTGTCTGTCAGCATTGTAGGCATAAGTAGTTCAATGAATAATATACATTCACAGATATAAAATATACTCTATTATTCAGCAATATAGAGACTACAAATTCGTTTTCCAGATGTTTAACCCTGTGATTAACTTTTATTTCCTATAAAACTCTTGAGTTAAAATTACCTTCCTAGCCTTACTCAATAGAAATATTAGTTATATCTTTTTCATTAGTGAAATCAGCATGTGGGCATTGATTTTTTTTTTTCATCACATCATGCCAGTTGAATCTGGAAACTTGCTTTCTTGAAGTAATGCTTACACAAACTTGTTTTTAAACTTTTGCCTCTTCCTCATTAAGAAAGAAAAACCTTTTGTTTTTTAATGTCACTGTTCATTTCCCAAGGCTGTGGGTAACATGGCTCCATTCATAAAAAATAGTACTGGATCAGGAGCTAAAGCAGCTTCTCCCGAATGAGGCTTTTCTCTTCTTTAAAAAAGGGAGATGGAGGGGAGTTTCTCCACAGCCCTGTCTGAACTGCTGTAGAGCCACCCAGCCATTCCATAACTCCTCTTTCTCTAGACAAAGCTGGGTAAATTCCAAGGATCAGCTTCGGGTAGAGTACTTATCCAACATGCATGGAGCCTGGGTTCTGACCCCAGCCTTGTAAAGAGTAATAATCGTGACAACAGAGGAAATTTTCAAGAGCTAATGACTGGCTGTTTGGAGCTGTGTTAGTCAGTGTTCCATTGCTGTGAACAGATGCCATAACCACAGCAACTCCTAAAAAAGAAAGCGTTTAATTGGGGGCTGGCTTACAGTTCACATGTTTAGTTCATCTTGGCAAGAAGCATGGTGGCATGTAGGCAGACACGGTGCTGGACAGATAGCTGAGTTCTACATCTGGATCTGCTGACTGCAGGAAGAGAGACACTGGGACGTGACTTGGACTTTTGAGCCCTCAACGCCTGTTCCCAGTGACACGCTTCCTCCATCAAGGCCATTCCTCCTAATCCTTTTAAATAATGCCACTCTTTGTTGATTTGGCATTTAACTATATGAGCCATGGGGGGCATTCTTACTCAAACCACCCCAGAAGCCATGTTAGTTTTATTGAGAACAGTGTGATTGAGTTTTTATATTTTTAAGAATTTGGAGCCAGGCATAGTAACACACAACTTTAATTCTATCATTTGGTAGGCAGAGGCAGGCAGATCTCCTGAGAGTTCAAGACTAACCTTATCTGCATAGTGAGTTCCAGGCTAGCCAAAGCTACATAGTGAAACTGTACTCAAAAATAAATAATTTTTAATGAATTTGGAGTGATAGGGATGTACCTCATTAAAAGAGCATATGTGAAACCTAGGTTTGATCCCAAGCACCACAAGTCTAATGAGACTTGTGAACAATATTAGAAAAATCCCTCCCAGGTCTTTAAGTGGGAAGATACAAGAGGGTTTTTTGTTGTTATTTTTTTAACATGGTACATTGATTGTTTGGTTTGACTGTTTAAGACAGGTTCTTATGCAGCACTGGCTGGCTTCAAATTCACTATGTACCCAAAGATAAGCTTCAAATCCTGATCCTCCTGCCCCTACATTTGTGTCACCATGCACAGGTTACATGATGGATTGTTATTCTTTCTATACAGTGGAGGACATTCTGAATATCTTTTACAACATGATCTGGACATCTCAACTATCTTTTTCCAATATGATCTTACTGCAGCAAAGGGCTTTTCTAGTAATTGTTAAGAGGTTACCTATGCTATGGTAAAACTATTAAAAATCTGCTGAGTAGTTTTGAAGAGTCACTTGTTAGCTCAGTAAAAGTGAAATTAAAATACTTGCGATTTTATGAAAGAAGAAAATTTGATTTGGATTCTTCTTAAAAGTTTAACTTACTTATTTTAAAAATATTTTAAACTTTTATTTTTGTATATGTGTGAGAGAGACACAGGTACAAGAAGAGGGTGTCAGATGTCCTGGAACCAGAGGTAAGGCAGTTGTGAGCCACCTGATGAGCTTGCTGCCTGATTCCCGTCATCTGGAAGAGTAGCAAGTGCCCTTAACCACTGAGCTATCTCTCCAGCCCCCAAAGCTCAACTAATTTATAAATACTGTTTCTTGAGATAACTTGTAACCCTGGAGTTTTAACAAAATTTTCATATTCATATCTCAATATAACAAAGATTTTTTTTTACTTCAAATATTACAGTTCAAAAATCCATCCCCTCGTCATATAGACACATGTAGTACACTACACTAAGTGAATAGACATGGAGCGGGCAGGCCTGACTCCAGCATGTTAGGACTCCCGCTTTCCCCTTCAGGGTAGCATCAGGTTACAGATGACAGTGAGTTAAGAAAGTTTTTGTCAGCCGTATAATCAATTTCATACGTTTTAATTTTTAGGAAAACAGACAATGCAAGGTAAATTTTCTTTCTTTTTTGAAAACTGTAACAATTGCATGATACTCTGGTCCACACATTGATATAACAAAAATCACTTTAATTATAAAATTAGGGTTCCTTAGTCTATAATGATACCTTCCTATAATCTTAGCATTCAGGAGGCAGGGGGATTGAGAGGTGGATCCCACCTGGGCTGCATAGTACAAGAGAGCTGGGGGTGTAGTCCAGTGGTAGGGCTTTCCGACCAGGAACAAAGCCCGAGTCCAGCCCTCAGCACACATGGGCAGGGATGGGAGTTGAGCTCCTCAGAGCTGCCATCTAATCTTTAATTTGCTTTATCCTTCTTTCAGCGATCTTTCCAAACATCCATCTTTGACCTTGGCATTGTCTGTACTGTGTGTCAGGAGACATCTGTCCTTCCTGTCTGTTCCCAGAGCCCCCTCTCGTGACTGCGTGTCTTCCTGGTTTAGACTTTACATCCCACTTTTAGAACATATCCTGTCCATAATTCAAGTAAGATTGTTGATAAATAGAAGGTTTATTTTCTCCTCTCTCGGATGCTTTGGCTCATTTTCCTTCAAAGTAAGAAACTTACCTTTATTTCCCAGTGGTGTTGAGAACCACTTTTATCTGTAGTCTTTTGTAAAGCTTTCCTTCTCAGGGTTACCTCAGTTTCTTTTATCTGATATTCTTAGGACCAGAAGCATTTTTAAATGTTGTTTATTTTCCCAGATTTTGGAATTTTTACATATATGTAATGAGATCTCGTGGAAGAGCCCAAGTCTAAAACCATTCATTCAGGTTTTATGTATATCTTATTCACATAGCCTGATAGTAATTTTACACGCATTTTTAATTTGCCTGTGTTTTGCCTGCAGCCCACCACGTAGTCAGGTGTAGAATCTTCCACTGGTGACACCAGCTGACCCTTTAAAAGTTTGACATTTTTGGAGCATTTCAGATTTTACATTAAGGAGTCCTCAAACTATCTTCATTACTTCTAGAAGTCTAAGTTTTTAGAATGATGTACTATTTAGCACACTTGTTGACTATGGAAACTCGTCCCTCTGTTCTGAGGGGGAAAATACTGTTGAAGATAAAGACAGCACTTGGTATAGTATTGCTTGGAAAGTTAGGAATAATTAGGTTTTATTTCGAAATGTATTAGTCTCTAACCAAACCACTTGATTGTTGAGGTTTTTAATATTCTGAAATTAAGAAACTTAATCATAATTAGCATGTTGTGTGACTGATTTTTTGATACGAAGTCCAGCTTTCATGTGAAAATATTTAGAAAAATAGGACCCCGCCTCTCAATTCCTGACTTAACTTTTGCTTCACTTACAAACACTTAGGTAGGCTGCAGAGATGCCCAGAAGTTAAGAGGATTTATTGGTTTTGCAGCAGACCTACATTTGGTTCCCAGCACCCACACCAGCAGGCTCACAACCACCTATGGCTGCAGTTTCAGGAGACCTCCAGCTTCCTCGGGTACCTGCATGCTCATGGCACACAATTCAAAATGACTAAAAACATGTTTTAGAAATACTTGCATAAATTCATTATGAATTCTAGTATGTGTAGCCAATGAAATTTACCTGCTTGTTTTCAAATGATCAAGAATGTTAGAGTAGATCTGGAGAGATGGCTCACTGGTTAAGAGCACTGACTGCTCTTCCAGAAGTCCCGAGTTCAATTCCCAGCATCCACACGGTGGCTCATAACCAACCATCTATAATGAGATCTGGTGCCCTCTTCTGGCCTGCAGGCAAAACACTGTATACATAATGAATAAATCTTTTTTTAAAAAGAATGTATGAAGAGAATACCTCTAAAAACTGCAAAGTCTGATAATGATGTCACTACTTACTGGAATTAATAGACAAAACTCTTTTAGAAGTATGTACTTGGCATTCTTATTGCTCCTTGGTAATTGTTTACTTAATAGATTCTAAAACTTTCAACTTGAAATTGTTGATATTTTAATCAGTAGAAATGGAAACAAGACAAGAAATAATACAGGTTATTAGTTCTAACTACTAGCTCATAGATTTGTAACTATCTCACACAGAATTTATGAGAAATAAATTGTGTTGTGAAACAAGAAAAAGAAACTGAAAGTCAGATGTGATGACACATGACTTTAATTCTAGCATTCAATTGGGGGAAGAGGGAATGCTGTAAAGTTAAGGCCAGCCTGGGCCGTACAGAGCTTTCCAGGTCGGCCAAGGCTACATTGCAAGACTTTGTCTCAGGAAACCAGTAAAAGAAAAATAGGGAACGGATAAATAAGTACAAGGTATACTGCAAAACTGTGAACTATTCCTATCCAAGCATGTATTATGGCTGAGAGAGGACCATACTGAAATTTCGCTATGAGAAAGGAATCCATTATGTTGCCTCCTTGGTATGAGGAAATATATCCCAATGTGGTGGAGCAATGCACAGGACACCTGGGGCTGCCTGGCAGTATGCATCCCTCCTTCATACTGACTGCTTTCACCTTGTGTCTAATAGGTGAGCGGGTTGCTAATGACTTCCTTCTTTCTTTCTTAGATTCATCCAGAAAGCGCCCAGAAGAATCTTCCTGTCAGAAAAGCTAAAAATGCGGTATTTATAACACTGGGAGTTTTAAGTAATTTGTTTAAAATGGCTGAAAACAATAGTAAAAACGTAGATGTCCGGCCTAAAACAGGCCGCAGTAGAAGCGCTGACCGAAAGGATGGCTATGTGTGGAGTGGAAGGAAGCTGTCCTGGTCCGGAAAGACGGAGAGCTGTTCTGAGTGGGAGACCATAGATCCTGAAGAAAAAGCCAGAGCTCCTCGACGGAGCCAAGAAAGGGACAGCTGCTCGCCCATTGACTTGGACTTAGACAATTCCTGTGGGCATAGATTTTTAGGCCGGTCCCTTAAACAGAAGCTGCAGGATGCTGTGGGGCAGTGTTTTCCAATAAAGAACTGCAGCGGTCGGCACTCTACAGGGCTTCCATCTAAAAGGAAAATTCATATCGGTGAGCTCATGCTAGACAAGTGCCCGTTCCCACCTCCATCAGATTTAGCCTTTAGGTGGCATTTTATTAAACGACATACTGGTCCTGTAGGTCCAAAATCAGATGAATGGGTGAGCACAGACTTACCTGGGAGTAAACTGAGGGATGCTCAGCTAAAACGAAGAAACATGGAAGAAGACATGCCCTGTTTCTCACATACCAGTGTTCAGCCTTGTGTCATAACTACCAACAGTGCTTCGTGTAGAGATGGTCACATAACTGGCTCTTTGATGAACTTGGTCACAAATGACAGCATTGAAGATAGTGATATGGATTCAGAAGATGAGATCATAACACTGTGCACAAGCTCCAGAAAAAGAAACAAGCCCAGGTGGGAAATGGATGATGCAATCCTGCAGTTGGAGGCACCTCCCAAGCACCACCCCCAGCTGGATTACGTTCACTGCCTTGTACCAGACCTCCTTCAGATCAGCAACAACCCGTGCTACTGGGGCGTTATGGACAAATACGCAGCCGAAGCTCTGCTGGAAGGAAAGCCAGAGGGCACCTTTTTACTTCGAGACTCAGCACAGGAAGATTACCTATTCTCCGTTAGTTTTAGACGCTATAGTCGTTCTCTTCATGCTAGAATTGAACAGTGGAATCACAACTTTAGCTTCGATGCCCACGATCCATGTGTCTTCCATTCTCCTGACATTACCGGGCTCCTAGAGCATTATAAGGACCCAAGTGCCTGTATGTTCTTTGAACCACTCTTATCCACTCCACTAATCCGGACTTTCCCCTTCTCCTTGCAGCATATCTGCAGAACAGTTATTTGTAATTGTACAACTTATGATGGCATCGATGCCCTTCCAATTCCTTCTCCTATGAAACTGTATCTGAAGGAATACCATTACAAGTCCAAAGTTAGGTTACTCAGGATTGGTGTGCCCGAGCAGCAGTGACGGGAAAGGCTAGGAGTGTGGACTTGCAGGTGGATTTTCATTTATTCTTATTTTTCTTATGCCTCTTTGAATTTTTCTACAAAGGCAGTTAGAATCCAAAATAAAACTGCCCTAAATTTTAATTCCAGATTAGTTTATTTTCTTATGATACACTTGTTATATATTTTTAAGCGGGTGTTTTTTTTTTTTGCCGTGTAAATTGTATATTTTCCCCTTAATTTACATATGGTCCGGGCATATTGAAATTTCAAGGCATTGCAAATGCATTTGAATATTGTGATTTTTTTTTTAAAAATAATCTTCTGCTCTTCCCTGCATGTGAAATGCTTTGCTAATCTATGCTATCGGTATTCTTGTATGGCAGAATAGTTACCTTTCCCACTTTGATTTTAAAATTCTTCAGTAAAGATGAGTGTTGTAGTCTGTCCATGATAATGTAATGGCAAATAGGAGTGGTAGGCAACAAAATGGTTTAAGATGAAACTTAATGTGTCTTTTTTTTAAATACTACCTAAAACAGGTTGTTTGTTTGTTTTTTAATTTGGCCATTGAAAAGAGATAATGTTATGTTCTAGAAGTGCATTTGTTCTGCAGTACAGCGGGATCATCAATAAATCCAAATACAGCAGCCACTCAGCCTGGAAGAGGTGACTGATATAATGTAACTTGCGTTCCTTTCTTACGGAAGCTTTACAAATAAAATAGCATTATTAGAAACTTGGAGTTGCCAAGACAGCTAGAGTTTTTCTGTATTAATTTGTGGACTGTCACTTCTACTTAGCTCTTTCCTGGGAACTCTGGTTTCTAAGGGAAATACATAGTTTCTAAACAGCTCCCATATCCACCAGTAACAAAGAGACCTGAATAGTTTCTCATTATTTGAAACTGAACTTAAATACAAATGCAAGCAAAAAACATGGTTCAATATTTAGGAAGTTTAATATTCATTTTGGTCTTCACAACCTAAATAATGATTTCTGTCTTCAGACCTAACATGTATTTTACGTGGCTTCAAAAAGGGGAAGACATGGCAATACCTTCACGACATAACATACTGGACAGGAGGGCAAAATAATATTTCACATTTACGATCGTAAGAGCAGCACAGCATTTTAGGACCATCACTGGCCTGAAGTAACCAGTAAGAAAGACAAGCAGTCTGTGCCCTATTTATCTACTCGGTGACAGACCTACACAGATTGCCCAGAGGTCCTCGTGGTAGGCTGTCTGCCCCTTTGAAATACTGTGGTAGTTTTTATTTATTTCCTGTGTGTGTCTGAGTGAGAGTGACAGTATCTCTCCATTAGCCTAGGCTGACCTCCCATTGGGGACTGGACAGCCTGAGTTTCAGGATTACAGGTTTCTTTTTCTTGCTTTCCATTTCCTTTCTTTTTTTTTTTTGTTGCTTTTTTTTATTTGTTTGGTTTTTGTTGTTGTGTAGATTATTTTATTTTTGTTTGTTTAAAATAGAGCTTCTCTGTGTAGCCCTGGCTGACCTGTAGCTTGTTGCATAGACCAGGCTGCCCTTGAACTCACAGAGATCCTCCAGCCTCTGCCTCACAAGCACTGGGATTAAAGATATGCATGACTTCGCCTGGCTAGTAATTGATTTTTTTGATGCTAGTTCTGCTGGATTAGAAAACTTGCTTCAGGCTGTATTAAAAGAACATTGACTCCTAAATTCCAAGTCAGGTCAAATGTTTCTTGCTGGCATAGTGGTGCACACCTCTAATCCCAGCACTTAAGAACCAGAGGGATGAATATTGCTGCAAATGTAAGCCAGTTAGAGCTGTATGGGGAAAATTTGTCTCAAAAAAAATTTTTCCCTTAATTCTTGTTGTATAATATGTTAAAGAAACTTTTTCTGATCTTGAAGGACTATTAATGTAAAGAAAACATTCTTCGGTATTGTTTTATTGGTCATGGTAGTTCATCCCTGTATTCCCAGAACTTGGAAACTGAGGCAGGAGGATTCCCATGTGTTCTGGAACAACCTAGGCTACAGAGTGAGACCCTGTTTCAATACCCTCCCCCCCCCCCCCCAAAAAAAAAAAACCCAACCTAATAGCTTCAAATTTTTCAACCATTACTAAATTCATGTGTGGAAAATCTTTTACCATTCTCTTTTAGAATTTTTTTTCCTTAGCGGTCTAAAGATGGTCTGGATCTGTGAGAGGTAGCCACTCAAGACATGCCTCTTACAGATGTAATGAGCCTCAGGCTGTGGACACTTGTGGGGTGACTACATACCCTCTAAAGAAGATGCTGCCCTTCCTAGAAGTGGAGTCTCCAACTACCTCACCTTTGCTATGGCACTTTTGTAGTTGCTGAGATGATGCTCCTCTTACTAACTGGTATAGCATTTCCTAAGTCTCCTTCTCTGGTGGCAGAATCTATAGTGTGGGAAGACTCCACTCACGCTCACAGCTCCTTATCAGAATTTGTAGACCTGTTGCTGTGAAACAATTATTTTTAAATATTTTTCTTTTAAAAGTAACTTTTTATCAGTACAGAACTATCTAAGGAATGACTAGCTTATTCTGTTAAAAGGTAGTTTTATAAAGAAAAGTAAAATATAATCATGTCTTTATAAAATTAGTAAATTTGTAAAATTAGTGTTTATATGAAAGTCAAGATTTGATTATCTTTTAATATACTTCAGACTGATTGCTTATGATATATTTTCTCTGACTTCTATTCTTTTCAATTTCAAGGTATTAACAGCTATCAATATTTTCAAAATACTGCCATATTAATACACACTGCCAGTTAATACACACTGCTTTGAAGTGTGTATTAACTGGGGACAGGAGAGACTCCT
The DNA here is from genome assembly GCF_018167655.1 of Microtus oregoni. Classification (NCBI taxonomy): domain Eukaryota; kingdom Metazoa; phylum Chordata; class Mammalia; order Rodentia; family Cricetidae; genus Microtus; species Microtus oregoni. The sequence continues at coordinate 13,203,908 of NW_024543219.1, forward strand.
TTTCTCTGAAATGTTTTGTGTTATCTTTGTAACTACAACGAAAAGAAACTGGACAGTAGAGACATGGAGGGACTTGAGAACTATCTCCTGTGAAGGAAGAAAGAGTGACAAGAAAAACAGGGAGCTGGGGTCTAGAGAAATGACCCGCTTTCCCGTGTTTGTGAAGAACAGCAGAACTCAGAAACTAACTCATGACAAAGGTTAAAATGTATTTACGACTTAAATAGCTAAAAATGAATAAATTTTATGAAGTACCCAAAGAAGTCTAAATTAAATGGAAATGTAACTCTTAACTTGACTTTTGAAACATTTGAATAGTGTCAGTTACAGCTGAAAAATTGTCCAGTGCAGGACTTGATGCGCACACCTTTGATCCCAGCACTCAGGAGACAGAGGCAGGCAGGTCCCTGAGAGTTGAGTAACAACCTGGTCGACATAGTTCCAGGCCAGCCAGGCTACATAATGAGACCGCCTCCAAACAAAAACGAAAAAGAAAGAAAGGCAGTCGGTATGGTGGAAATGTGTAGTTTGTTTGTGAGAGAAGATGGAACTAAAAGAAACAGAATATTAAAATTAAAAATTTAGGCATTATCTCAGGGAAATGCCTTGCCAGTGAAAGGGAACTACTTTCTCACTAATAGCTCTCTGGACCAGACGCCACTACCTTGGGAATCATCTTGCACAACCAGGAGGTGAACTTGACTTTTCCATCTCTCTTGAGGCTTTTCAAGACAGACCCTTCTGCTCATTGTTTAAACTACATCTTGAGTCACGCTGTGATTCCTGCAATAATGCTGAATGCATTCTTTTTAGTTTCCTTGGGTGTTTTTCTATGAAGAGTTATATGTTTATATGTGATCTTTCTGATACATAATCATGTTATTGGCCTAAATAATTATATGGCGAGAATATTAATTTAAAGAGGACCGGATAGGAATATTAGAGGAAGCTTTTAGTCAGCCTGTGGCTAGATTTATTGATTTGGTGAACAAGCCTGTATTCTTTGCTGACTTTCAGCTAATGGTGAACTGTGGTCAAAGAATGGCTTTCACTTAATGTTTTGACTTATTACAAAGAAGATAAAGAATGTTTTAGTGATTAGAAATCCTTTAAAACGTAGAACAAATGTGCAAATAAGACTCATCATCTTTTTATAAGAAAAACACATAAGCCTTTATCATTTATTCATGAGCTAAAGCCATTAAGCTAAATCAAATTATCAACTTCCTGTCTCTGGAGTTTGGTCGTTTTATAGACCCACATAGCAGAGCACTTCTTTCCTGTGAGACAGATGTTTTGAGATCTCTTACTCTCTTTCATTAAAAGTATTTGTCACTTTTAACTATAATCAGAATCCAGGAGACAAGCATATTTTTATTTTGGCAGGGCAAATTTCACAGACTATAGACTTAATTATAAGACAATCCTGAAAACAAAACAATGATAAAAAAAAAAAAGCTCATTTAGCCAGGTGTGGTGGTGCCCACCTTCTTTAGTCCCAGCATTTGGGAGGCAGAGGCAGGTGGATCTCTGTGAGTTCCAGGCCAGGGCTACCTAGTGAGAGCCTGACTCAACAAAAAAGAAAAGAAAAAAGAAGTAATAGTTATCCAAAGGAAAGGGCCTGTGACAAAACTAACCCTGAGATAGTGTTTCTAGTAAAGGGATTAGTCAATCCTAAGTCCTCTTTTGTCTTACTGTCCTGTGAAATGTAGGTAATGGTCCTATCCCTTGGTTTCCTGAACGTTCATTCAGTAAGAGGTGTCCCTTGGAGCATAGTTGAAAATACTTGCAAGTAGCTAGTACTAATCGAGAATGATCAGTTCTCAAAATAGCACCTTTGTGGAGCATACAAAAATCACATTCACTGAATCTGTAATAGGTCTTCTTGACTTGATCTGACAGTGGAGATAACAGAACAATTTGGGTCTATGGTTCAAACTCTACAATTAGATGATTGCAATTTCCTCCTGCCTTTCATAAGGTCTGTGTAAACGGATGTTCGCCTTATTTGATTACATTTGCAGGAATAAAGATAATTTTTGCCATGGCTATAAACCAAATCTAAGCTTTCAGACTTGAGCCATGCTGTAAAACTTGGATCAGTTTTGTATTAGCCAAGTATGAACTATATATACTCGAATATACAGAGCCTAATGATTTAATAAAGCTATGTTGTCAGTCATGGTGTGTGACCCATACTAGCTCCACTTTCTAATCTTGACAAACATTTGTGTGTGAGTTTAAAATTTTTAAGCTAAATAAAATTTTGCTTAATTAAATCTTCATATATAAAATCCAAAAGTGTTGTTCTTGTTTGTTTGTTTGTTTTTAAGATGTGTGTCGTGTGTTAAATTCAGGAGCATACCTTGATACACTTAGGAGGGTCAGAGCACAACTTTTTGCAGGCTGGTTCTCTTGTGGTTTGACTTTGAGACTGGGTCTCTCCTTGTTTGCATCCAGCCTCACCAGGGGAGTGCTGGAGTTACAGCTGCTGGCCACAGCATCTAAGGTTTCACATGGGTTTAAGTGATCCTATTCAAGTGGTCAGGATTTTCTGGCAATCACCTTTACTTGCTAATCCAAAATCTTGGCCCTAGCCTTGTGGTTTTATTTTTCAGCTCTTTATTATTATTGGGACCTGGAAGGCAGGGAAGGCCGAAGTCAAAGGATAATTTATGGAGTTACTTATCTCTACCTTTACCTTCATTCCAGAGGTCAAACTCAGATTGCCAAACTTGGACAGCAAGCACTTAACCGACTGAGCCACATTTCCACTTTTTAAAATTGATTTAAAAAGCATTTCTACCTTTGAATGAAAACGAGGACATGATCATTCCTAGTTCCTGGTTGATGGAAGGGGTTTTATTGTAGATACGAAGGTGAGAATTTCCAGAGGCATCTGGAAGGGTCTAAACTTGTAGCAGACTTTCTTGAACTGCCAGCCCCCAAATCATGGCACAGAAACTTATTATGAAAGCTTGGCCTTAGCTTAGGCTTGCTTCTACCCAGCTCTTCTAACTTAACCCATTTCTGTTCACCTACTTGCTGCCACATAGCTCATGGCATTCACCTCTCCTGCATGTGCTGCTTCCCACACACACACCTGGATTCATCTTCTCTCTGCTCAGAAGTTCCGCCTATCCTTCTCCCGTCCAGCTATTGTCCATTCAACTCCTTAGTAAACTAATCAGAAGGCCGCTTGGCAAAGACACATTTCCACAGTATATAAAAAGATTATTCCACAACACAAACTGAACTGGACCATGGGGAATGGACCAAGAGAAGAACCGAGGACCAAAAGGCCAAGAGCAGGAGACCAAAAGAGTATTTAGTCAAGATGGCAGGAGTTATATAGGTACCAGAGGCTGGGGGAAGGGAAGCCCAGCCACTGGGCTGGAGAGGTTTAGGGTAGGAGGCAGGATGAGAAGTACTGGGAAGAACCACAAGTTCTGAGTGAGACTTGTCCCGGGTTTCATTGGGACCTGATATATATTCAAATCAAAAGAAGTCTGGAAAGGAAAAACTTAAAAATTACAGATATGTTGCTTTCTGGTATATTAGTTTTGAATCCACAAGAAACAGAAGCCAGTACCAAAACCACAGGTCTTAAGACCGTGGTTCTCAGCCTTCCTAATGCTGCAACCCACTTCATGCTGTGGTGACCCCCCAACCATAAGATTATTGTCATTGCTACTTCATAACTATAATTTTGCTGCTGTTATGAATTTTAAATATCTGATATAGAACCCTGTGAAAGGGTCATTCCCCCCACACACACACACCAAAGTGATTGCACAGGTTAAGAACCAGTGTTCTCAATTTAAGACTTAAGAGATGACTCATGCTGGAGCCATTTTTGAGCGATGATAGCCCCAAAACACAGATTTAGGTTACCTCAAGTTCCATGTTCCAACTGGAACCAGCATCACAAAGTTATAGTTTTACAGAACAGAGAAAGTCATAAATCAAGGCAAGTTTAAAATACACTGGTGGATACACTTGAGAGACGGTTACATCCAAGATAAAGTTTTTCTATAGGTCTAAGATGCTATCTGATGACATACTTACTTAGCTTTTGTACTAGGAGATGCTAGTGGCCTCTTAGTACATTCTGAAAGATTTTTAATCTATTGTCACAAGATGTTAGTTTTGATAGAGTGGGCAAGTGTTACTATCCAATCATTTACTGGTCTTCTCTGAGGGACCTAACAGGATGTGTCAGCAGAAACAGCCAAGATGTGACACTAGCTGCTATAGCCACTAAGTACAGCACTCTCCCTAGACACATGTGCTCTATCCCCTCATAAAAGGCAAGCCCTTCTCACCCCTGTGTCTTTCCTTCTGCTCTCCTTCAGACCTCTGCACCCGCCCCCCCCCCCCCCAATAAACCTCCCACATGAGCTCTGTTGCACTGTGTGACTTTGTGGTATAGGGAAAAAGGGCCAGCCAAAGAAACCCCCCTGGTCCTGAAACCAGAGCCAGTGAAAGAAATACTTTAGTCACAAACCCAGAACCAAAGAAATACACCCTGACCCTGAAACCAGTGCTGAAGGAACACTGGCCCTAGGATCAGAGCTAATGAAAGAAATATGCCCTGGCCCGGAAATTAGAGCCAAAAAGCTAAAAAGAGCCAGTGAAAGAAACAGACTTTGACCCTATAACCAGAGCCAAATCTGCTGCCTCCTTCCACCACCACCAACAACAGTAACTAAGCAAAAATTCAACCAATACCTGTACAGGGAAAAGCACCAATCCCTGAGCACAATATTAGTCAATCTGAGCTCAAGGGACTGAAATCTGACCAATCCCCACCATGAAAATATTGTCTTGGAAAAACAACACTCCTAAGAAGCTATCATATCATATCATATCACACATGTCCTGCACCTGTTCTGTTTGCTGCCACCTTCTTCCACCCTAGCAGAGGCAACAACTCACCTGGATTCTTTCCTCCTAATAAATCTCTTGAGTGAGATTTAGGTGAAGACTCCCTTTCACAGGAGCAGGGCTGTAGCACTTACCCTGGGAAACTTTTCCCTAGCAGAACAAAGTTGTTACTCTCCAGGATACTAGACAAAACTGTAAAAATTTCCCTGGGGAAGCCCTCTCTTGCCTGACTGCCTTTCCCTAGAGCAGGGCTGTAAACTGATCCGCTTTCTGTGACCTGTGCTATTTCCTGAACCCTGACTGCCAGGATCCCTTTCCCTCTGAGCCACAAAGCTCCAACCCACCAAGGTCGCCTACTGCAGCTAAACTAGTACAGCAAGGAAGAGCCGCTGTTCTGGAGAGCTAGAGCTAGCCCAAGATAAGCTAATTAGCATATGGCAACATTCCAATCTTCCAGGCCACTGAAATTCCAACTAGCCACTTAGTCTCTGCGGCCATAGATTGCATTCAAAAGCTTTCATTCACAACACCTTTGGAACGTTTTCCCCCTTCCCTTATCTTTTTACCCTCAATTTTGGCTGGACTATGACTGCCAGCTTGGAATTTGGCTGCAAAAACCGCTGAGTGTAGGGAGTCCAAAATCTGCTTCTAGTCACGGTTTTTTGAACTCAGGAAAACAACCCAAGCTCCTGGAGCCACGCGGGCCCGCTTGCAATCTCGGGACTGCCGGCTGGGGGCGCCGGCCAGCTGGGCGGGGCAGGCGGAAATAAAGGGGAGCCAGGCGGGCCTCCGCACTTCCCTTTCCGGTTCCAGGAGGAGCCGCGTCGGTGCCGCCTTGGTCCGTCAGGCCTCTGCTCAGCTCTCTTGATTCAGCACCGCTGCTGTGCCGCGCCTAGGGCTCGGATCCCGCCGGGTGAGTCTGCTACGGCGCCCACGGGAGATGGGGCGCGGGGCAGGCGGGAGACGGCGCGAAGACGCGGGGTCCCGGGGGCCTGGCGGCTCTCGAACCTTCGGCGGATCCTCCGGGGACCAGGCGACCGAGGGGTCTAATGGTGCGCCTGTCGGTTCCGGGGGAACGCCCACGTCATGCCGGACTTGGGGAGTAGGGCTGGAGCGGGCGACCCTCCCCCACGCTCCAGCCGTCGCGACCCTCTGGGGGCCTCCTTCGCTCCGATGGATCCCGGGTTCCCTTTGTTCGCTTAGCCCTAAAGGGCGTCTTGTCTGTCGCCCCTCACCCCTCGCCCCACCACCGGATCCCAGCCATTCCTTTCTACTCCAAACGCGGTGGAGGAGACCCGAATTTGCCTTTACAGGAAGGAAGGTCTGGCGCCTGAAAATTTTGTGTGACAAGGTTCTCGCAGTTCGTAATTACCCATTCGTTAAATGACTGCCCGGGACAGAATGTGCCAAGGGCTGAGTAACGTTCTCCCTGTGGAAGATTTAGGCGCAGATAGAACGCTTCTCTCTGCCTTGAAAACCGAAAGTAATGTTTTCACTAATCCTAATGTTGCCTCAAACCAGATCCCATCCTCGATGTTACAGGCTACTACAGGAGTACAGACGTGTGCCCCCGCTGTGCTAAAGGCCTGTTTTGAAGCCAAACCCTCATTACCGGGGTCGCCATCGAAAGTCTTTGTGTAGTGGCGTTTCTTAGGGGGAGGGAAGAGTCGTTTTCTTGGCCGTGATGTGTAGGAGCCACTCCGACAAACTGGTTTGCTTCATGAACTTTCATGCAGTTGCAGAAGTTCGGAATGTTCCTTTTGATTACAGAAGGAATCACGACGTCCATCGTCATTCTCTCACTGAGGTTGAGGCTTGCTTGGGGCCAGTATGCTTAGGAATTCACAATCTTCAGATTCTGTAATTTATAGACTGTTATTTCAGAGGAGAGGTGACACCCCAAGACTCGGGGGGCTAATATTTGTACAGCTTGTACAGTAATGATATTTGTACAGGCAGGGCCTGTAGTTGAGTGCTGTGAGGCCCTAAATTCAATCCTCAAAGCTTGAGGGAAGGGGAAAAGCGGGTATTGAGGTTATAGCTGGGGGTGGATGGGAAATGAAATGGGTAGTGTGTCTGGTCAGCTTCTGTCACCCAGTGAGTTTTGTGCGGTGCTTAGGAGATTGCATTTTCTAAGCTTTCTAGTTTGGAAATAGACAAAAAGGTGTGTGGTCATGTTGTAGCGGTTGTAAAAGCTAACGTTTATTCCAGTTTTGACTATGCCAGGCAGTGATTATTTACAGATTTTATTTAATTAAGCCTCAGCAAATCTCTGGAAAAATACCCACTTACCCTCGTTTAGGAGACTCAACGAACTGGATTTGACCAGCGGCCCTGCAGGCCTCTACTCCGCTACCTTTGTGCGGTGTATCAGTTGTGAAAGAGAAGAGGGTGTGGAGAGTTAGAACAAGTTAAAAACAGGCACTGTTTTGGGGAAGTCTTCTGTTCCTAGCGTTCACACGAGGCAGCTCCCAACTGCCTCTGGGAAATTCCCAGAAGCCTCCTTGGGAACCTGCATTAGTGAACAAACCCATAAAAAAATTTTTTTTAATTTAAAAATAGCAAGAAGGAACATTGGCTTGTTGCTTGTCTGCTATTTCCCAAGCATTGCTTTAGTTGCTTGGTCAGATGGAGTCCTGTTTAGTTCCCACGTAGCATTAGTGGCTCGTTCTAAATACATGAAGACACTGAAGTTGACTCAAGTCAGCGGTAAAGTGTTTGGATCCTTGTCTAGACGCCTCTCCTAAAATCAGTTGTTGCTTTCTTTCTGTGTTCCGACCAGTCTGAACTGCTGCTGCTTTCCCACAGACTGTTCATTCTCCCTCCCAGATGTATACAGACTGTTCTCACCCTGGAGCCTGTCTTTAACCTAATACTCCCTTACTTTTGTTCCAGACTACAGACACAGCACGTCTCAAGAATGGCTGTGTGATTAACTACCCTCAAGTCCAGCAGTGAGTCACACTTGGGTTCCAATAAATATGAGTAAATTATGGAAGAAACTACTCGGCATTTTTAAATGCTCAAGAACATTCCATGCTTCTTTAGTTACTTGTAAAACTGAATATAATCTGATAAATTAGCCAGTATTAAAAGCTAACATAGATTCTATTGTGTTGAGTGGGTCACACAAGCATGGTTATGGTGGCACTGTTTAGTTTTGATTTTGCCTGAATGGGGAAAATCTGCTTTTTTTGCCCCTTTTACCAATTTTAAGGTTTAATCACCCGCCTTACATTCATTCAAGGAATTACCCATCTCTTCCTCATGATTAATACTCTCCTTATCTTCCTTAAGTATCTTGATGACACTCTGAATTAATTCCCCAGGTGACCCAGACTTGGACAGGGATTTTCCCCTTGTTTGTGTACCTTACTCATTATTCTTGGGACTCTGGTCAGTACTCCTTCCCCTAAAGCTTCTTCTGGAGACCAGGGACTCCTGCCAGCAACCTAACAGTTAGGATTCTCATACTGTGCCCCCTCCTTTCTTTAAGTGATGCGCAAGCTCAACATCAGGCAGAGCCTGCCCTGGTTTCTGTCCTGTTACCTCACCTCCTGTGAGCATCCCACTCTCTAATCTTTTTGTTTTGTTTTGTTTTATTATTTTATTTATTTATTAAAGATTTCTGTCTCTTCCCCGCCACCCCCTTCCATTTCCCTCCCCCTCCCCCAATCAAGTCCCCCTCCCTCATCAGCCCAAAGAGCTATCAGGGTTCCCTGCCCTGTGGGAAGTCCAAGGACCACCCACCTCCATCCAGGTCTAGTAAGGTGAGCATCCAAATTGCCTAGGCTCCCCCAAAGCCAGTATGTGCAGTAGGATCAAAAACCCATTGCCATTGTTCTTGAGTTCTCAGTAGTCCTCATTGTCTGCTATGTTCAGCAAGTCCGGTTTTATCCCAGGCTTTTTCAGACCCAGGCCAGCTGGCCTTGGTGAGTTCCCGATAGAACATCCCCATTGTCTCAGTGTGTGGGTGCACCCCTCGCGGTCCTGAGTTCCTTGCTCGTGCTCTCTCTCCTTCTGCTCCTGATTTGGACCTTGAGATTTCATTCCGGTGCTCCAATGTGGGTCTCTGTCTCTGTCTCCTTTCATCGCCTGATGAAGGTTAATATTCAGGAGGATACTTATATGTTTTTCTTGGGGTTCTCCTTATTTAGCTTCTCTAGGATCACGAATTGTAGGCTCAATGTCCTTTATTTATGGCTAGAAACCAAATATGAGTGAGTACATCCCATGTTCCTCTTTTTGGGTCTGGCTTACCTCACTCAGGATCCCACTCTCTAATCTTGTAGTGACTTCAGGCCCCTGTTTTGGGAGGCGCTTGTCACTGCTCTAGAGGCCGTGGGACCTGGGAGGATGGAGCCCATAGATGAGGTGAACTGCAGCCAAACATTAGGTAGGGCTGGGTAATCCCATGGGGGGGGGGGGGTTGTAGGAACCTGAGGGGTCAAGAGCATGGCCCACAGAATAAACTAACCAGGGCTCATAGGGGCTCACAGAGACTGAAGTGACAATCAGGAGCCTGTATGGGTCTGACCTAGGCGTTCTGCATATATGGTTGTGTAGGAGCAGGGGGCTATCTATGAGTATTGCCTGCTTTGGGAACCTTTTAAGCTCCTACTGGGTTGCCTTGACAGGGATGAGGATGCCTCGTCTTACTGTGACTCTTGTACTGTATTTGGTTGATATCCCTGGGAGGCCTGCTCTTTTCTGAAGGGAAACAGAGAAGTGGATCTTGGGAGAACAGGGGAGGAGGAGAAGGAAGGGAAACTGGTTGAGCTGTAGTATATGAGAAAAGAATAAATGCATATTTGAGGTGGGCTAAAGTCTCCGTGCAATAGCTCACATTTTTTCAGGGTCTCAGACATTTTATACTCTGAGAATTAAGAGGATTCACGTGAGTAAAAAGTGTCCAGTCACAGGGAGAAGCTGCATGTGACTTCTCGGACCATGTGTCAACACAGTATAAACAGAAACTTCTTTAGTATGCTTTTGTTGTTAGTGCTGATAGGTGTAGGGATAAGTCCCGCCCCTTAAGGGGCGTGTTCGCCTCGGGCTAATGTCTGCCTATAAATTTGGCGAGTAAGCTCCGAGCTCTCGCTTCTGCTTTCCTGGTCTCCGCGGGAATGGTGGTTCTGTAAGTCTATTTCTACATTAAAGCTATATATATATTTTTACACTCTGTCTGCATTCGTTTACGCCGCTACATTTTGGCGTCCAGCGTCGGGCTATTTTGCCCCCGACTCAAGCGGGTAGCCCGCTAGCTAACACAGCACCCTCCCGGGTGCTGTTTTTCAGTTCGTGACTCCGGCCCCAGTGCCGAGTCCGAGACACACTCAGCGACACAGGCCCATTCTGCCTGCGTTGGCTAAGTTTTTTTTTTTTTTTTTTTTTTTTTTTTTGGTTTTTCGAGACAGGGTTTCTCTGTGGTTTTGGAGCCTGTCCTGGAACTAGCTCTTGTAGACCAGGCTGGTCTCGAACTCACAGAGATCCGCCTGCCTCTGCCTCCCGAGTGCTGGGATTAAAGGCGTGCGCCACCACCGCCCGGCCTTGGCTAAGTTTTGCAGCGGAACCCCACTGCCTGAATTAGCAGAAGCTCAAGTACTTGCGGTTTTGCAACAAAAGCTGCCACAGTGTCAGATTTGGTCTGTTACAAAGTGACTTGGCCGGTTGTGGCCCACGCCGGTCGGATTTGCTGAAGGAGGCAGAGGCAGGAGGATCACAAGTTTGAGGCCAGCCAGGCAGTGGTAGAGCACGCCTTTAATCCCAGCACTTGGGAAGCAGAGGCAGGCAGATCTCTGAGTTTGAGGCCTGCCAGGCCTTGGTAGTGCACGCCTTCAATCCCAGCACTTGGGAGGCAGAGACAGGCGGATCTCTGTGAGTTCAAGGCCAGCCTGGTCTACAAGAGCTAGTTCTAGGACAGGCTCCAAAAACACAGAGACCACCACTGGCAGGAATCGATCATTGCAGGTAAAAAAATTTTCTTTTATAAATAAAATGTCTGAACACATTACTGTTCAAGAATTTAATGATTTTTTTAATTGTACCATGTGGGAGATTTTACAAGAGGTGTCTATCACCCCACATATATGGATCCTTCTGGGATTCGTAGTTTTCATTGGCACCAAATGGTTTGATAATAGAAATATGATAAAGTCTTTACGAGACGAATCCAGGATTCTTAAGGTAGAGATTGAACGCTTAAAAACAATTGAGAATGACAACAATCTTCTCAAGAATCAGTTTGAAGTTCTCCAGGCTGATAACAATCTTCTCAAGAATCAGGTTGAAGTTCTCCAGACTGATAACAATCTTTTCGAGAATCAGTTTGAAGTTCTCCAGGCTGATAACTATCTTCTCAAGAATCAGGTTGAAGTTCTTCAGGCTGATGTTAAGGAGAAATTCATTACTATGGAAGAGGGAACAGCTGATCTGGACCATAAGATTCAGTCCCTTTCTGTAGGAAATGAAACATTAACTGAGAGAATCAAAACTGCTGAATGTGACAATCGGATTTTGTCTAAAGCTTATGACAGATTGACGGAAAGATTGTCAATACAAGAAGGCACGGTTTATGCCATAAAAATTATGTCCAAAGATGCTAACGGACAAACTTCATACTTTAGAATCCTCAATGAAGGCTTTGGAACATAATTCTGGACAGGAGATTCAGACATTGCAGAAGGCAATGGTGAATAGAATTGAAAAGATTGAGGAATTTCTAAATTCTGATGAGGAAGAGCAAAGGGTAGAAAGGCAAATTTTAACTACATCTGTGGGTAAGTCTCTCCGGGACAATTTCCACAAAGCTCTACCTACAGCTCTACCTGCCTTTCCAGTAATAACAACAGAGAAGGTGATTGGTTCCAAAAACCCTAGGGTCATCAAGGAGGATACATGGGAGCCTGTGCGTATGAATGATCTCAAGGAAATAAAACAGGCTGTCATGACTTTTGGGATGCAAGCCTCTTTTGTTAAAGAGATGCTAAGATCTTGGGCCACGACAAGCAGAGCAACCCCCTCAGACTGGCTCCAGCTGAGCTCTGCGGTACTCGAGAGTGGACCGCAATTGAAATGGAAATGCTTATTCAGGCAAGAGGCTAGACTCTTAGAACAGCAGGAAAAAGCGAAGGGAATTGACATTTCCCTAGATCAAATTCTAGGTGAAGGGCTCTTTTCCGATCCTCAGGAACAAGCTAATTTGGATGAAAACACACTCTCCATGTGTACTACAGCAGCCTTAAGGGCTTGGGACAGGGTACAAGACCCAGGACAGAGAATGGAATCATTTGTCAGAGTTAAACAGGGTCAGAGAGAACCCTTTAGTGACTTTTTACAAAGATTAACTAAGGCTGTACAAATAGGAATATCTGACCCAGAAGCAAGACGTATAATGATTGAGTCTTTGGCTTATGAAAATGCAAATGTGGAATGCAAAAGGATTTTGGGTCCTTTAAAGCTCAGTTCAGCGCCGTTGGAAGAATGGGTCTTGCATACACTCAATGTTGATACATTTGATTATGGCACTGAAGCATGGGTAGAAGAAGCAATTTCCAATGGTAAAAGGAGACACCAGAATACCAAATGTTTTAATTGTGGAAAAATGGGTCATATGAAAAGGAATTGTAGACAACGGATTTTCAGAAATAATAATAATAATAATAATGCATCTTTCAGAAATAATAATAATAATGCATCTTCTAGAAATAACAGAAATAGGAGGACTCAGCCTTCAGGTTTATGTAGAAGATGTGGAAAGGGCAGGCATTGGACGAATGAATGCAGGTCTACAAGAGATAGACAAGGCAACCTGATACAGCCGGGAAACGTGAGAGGGGGGGCCTCACAGGCCCCCATGGCAAACATGGTTCAGTCATATCCAGTTTCTGCAGAGAACGTGCCTCATCAGGACAATTAGGAAGCCCCATGCCTACTGTTACAAGCAATAATGATCAGAAAGATAAGTTACGTGTGTTTTGGCAAACTTCTATAAATGATCAAAGACCTAAACTGAGAGTGTGTGTAAATGGCATTTTTATTACTGGCCTGCTGGACACAGGTGCTGATGTAAGTATCATTACCCCAGAATCTTGGCATCCGTATTGGCCTCTTCAGAATGTAAATGTTCAGCTCCTGGGAATTGGAACCCTATCTCGAGTAAGGCAGAGCACGAGATGGGTTGAATGTATAGGGCCAGAGGGACAAATAGGAAAATTAAAGCCATATGTAGCCAATATCGCAATGAATTTATGGGGTCGTGACCTATTACAACAATGGAATACTGAAATTAACATTCCTGCTAAATCTAGAGCCTATATTTCTGAGAATAATATTAAAAGATATTACAAACTGAGAAAACCGGCCATTCGGGCTGTAAAAGAACAAGCAATTGATGTCCCTTCAGAGATACCAACAGCCTTGCCTCTAAAATGGTTGACTGAGAAACCAATATGGACAAAGCAATGGCCTTTAGCTGAGGAAAAGTTACAGGCTTTAGAACAGCTGGTACAAGAACAATTAGATGCTGGACATATAGAAGAATCTACCAGCCCTTGGAATTCTCCTGTATTTGTGGTTAAGAAAAAATCAGGTAAATGGAGAATGGTGACAGATCTCAGGGCCATCAACAAGGTTATTCAACCTATGGGCCCTCTGCAATCTGGAATTCCTTTGCCCTCTTTATTACCAAAAGGATGGCCTCTCATAGTTATTGATTTAAAGGATTGTTTTTTCACTATACCTTTGCAAAAAGAAGATAGAGAAAAATTTGCCTTCACAGTGCCTACTTATAACAATTCTCAACCTTCGAGGAGGTACCACTGGGCCGTCCTCTCCCAGGGTATGTTAAATAGCCCCTCCCTGTGCCAATATTTTGTGAACCAACCATTGCAAATAATACGCAAGAAATTTCCCAAATCTATAGTATACCATTACATGGACGACATCTTGTTATCTGATTCAAACATGGATACCTTGAATAGACTGTTTGAAGAAATAAAGATACTTTTACCTAAATGGGGATTGCAATTAGCTCCTGAAAAGATTCAGAAGGGAGATTCTGTTAATTATTTAGGTTATAAAATAGGTTTGCAAAAAATTAAGACACAAAAAGCACAAATTAGGAGAGATCGCCTACGGACTCTTAATGACTTTCAAAGGCTGTTAGGAGATATTTCCAGTCTACGACCAGCTATTGGAATAACACCTGATTTAATAATTCATTTGAACAAAACCTTGGATGGTGATAAAGATTTAAACAGTCCCAGAGAATTAACAGCTGAAGCAGAAAAGGAACTGACAATGATTGAGGAAAAATTACAACAGGCACATGTGGACAGGGTGAATCCAGAGCTCGATTGTATTCTCGTCATACTACCATCAAAAATTTCTCCTACAGGAATTTTAATGCAGAGAGATGATATTATTTTGGAATGGATCTTTTTACCACATAAACCAAGTAAGAAACTGAAAACTTATGTGGAAAAAGTCTCTGAGTTAATTATAAAAGGCAAGCTGAGACTTCGTCAACTAGCAGGCATAGACCCAGCAGAAATTATAGTGCCTTTCACTGCTGATGAACTAAAGAAATTATGGGAAGATAATGAACCATGGCAAAGAGCTTGTGCTAATTTTTTGGGAGACATTAATAACAACTATCCAAAAAGCAAGCGGCTTAACTTCATAAAGAGAACCTCTTGGATTCTTCCTCGAATCGTCCATGATGCTCCAATAACTGGAGCCCGTACATTCTATACTGATGCCAATAAATCAGGGAAGGCAGGTTACAAATCAGAAGACTTAGATAAGGTGGAACAAAGTCCGTATAATTCTGTCCAGAAGGCGGAATTATATGCCATTCTTATGGTGCTAAGGGATTTTAAAGAACCTATTAATATAGTTACAGATTCACAATACGCAGAAAGAGTTATTTTACATATTGAAACTGCTGAATTTATACCTGATGATACTGAACTAACCTCATTGTTCCTCCAGGTTCAAGATTTGATCAGGAACAGGCTTTGCCCTATGTACATAACACACATCTGATCCCATACGGGTCTGCCAGGTCCTCTAGCACAAGGTAATGCAGAAATTGATCAATTATTGATTGGTAGTGTGCTACAAGCCTCTGAATTTCATAAAAAACATCATGTTAATAGCAAAGGTTTGAAGAAAGAGTTTTCAATTACATGGCAACAAGCTAAGGAGATTGTAAAGAAATGCCCTACTTGCTCTTTCTATAACCAAACGCCACTGCCTGCAGGGGCTAATCCAAAGGGCACCCAAAGGAATGAAATCTGGCAGATGGATGTGTTCCACTTTGCAGAATTTGGCAAATTAAAATATGTACACCACACCATAGACACATATTCAGGTTTTCAATGGGCTACTGCCCTGAGCTCAGAAAAGGCTGATTCAGTAATCACACATTTATTGGAAGTTATGGCCATCATGGGTATACCTGCGCAAATAAAGACAGATAATGGTCCAGCATATGTATCTAAGAAAATGAAACGCTTTTTTGATTATTATAATATAAAACACATTACAGGTATACCAAATAATCCTACAGGTCAGGCAGTTATAGAAAGATCAAATCGTACTATAAAGGATATGCTGAACAAACAGAAAGGGACTGAAAATACCCCCAGAAATAGATTACATAATGCTTTATTAACCTTGAATTTTCTTAATGCTAATGAGAAAGGAACGACAGCAGCAGAAAGACATTGGATAATGGAAAAGTCTGCTGAACTAAATCAACCGATTTATTTCAAAGATGTGCTGACCTCTCAGTGGAAGCCAGGAGATGTGCTACGTTGGGGAAGGGGTTTTGCTCTTGTTTCCACAGGAGAAGAAAAATTGTGGATACCATCAAAATTAATAAAGTTTCGATTTGAAGAGGAGAAACCTCTTGGAAAGGAGAAATGACAACTCATCCACAACGATGATATTCATACAGGTGGTAAGAAAAACATATAGAATGGGGGCAGGGTTCTGTTCTTATCTCCACAGGAAAACACTCATCTTTGAGAAATTCAAGGGACCCTGGATGTTTGGATACTGACAGATGGAAAAATACCTGCCCAATAGGAAATATCAAGAAAACTGAATGGGTTGTGTAAGTAATATTAAACCATATTTCTAAATTTATAAAGCTGGTTTTGAAGTTGGACTCTGGCTCAGTCCCTCTCCAATTCCAAGCCTGTTAGTAAGAGAAAAACCCAGAGTTTCTGGAGTTTCTGTCTCATGTCAAGAGCCATGATATGGGACAGAAAGAAATATGAGTTTAGAAAACATCTTTGCTTTTCTTCATATCTATCATACTTTTCATTGAATATATCTATCATGTCTTTCATTGAATATATATATATATGTCTATATATGTCTATATGATTAATGTTTAAGTTTTTCATAATGAACAATGAGTTTTTCCTGAATTGACATTTGAAGTTTCCAGGAAGAAGATGGGGCCCCATAACAACAACTCCACCTGGTTGATATGACGTCATGATACTGATAGCGCTACTACAAGACCTGCTTTGGGTACCAGCTGCACAAGACAGTTCCAACTTGGTTAGCTGAAATGGTGCACATCTTATACAACATTTTGGCCAGACCTGCACGAAAATACTCAGAGACTATTTGCAATTTTAAAAGACATTATCTTGAAATTTAACCATCATTTTACTTTCACAGGATCCCCCAGAAAGAACGTCGCCCCTATGACAGCTGGAAGTAATTCTAGAGAACGACGTCCCCTCTCCCAGTAAAGTTTGCCCTTGGGTTTAGGGACATCATTTAGGGGTTGATTATAATTAGTATATGATTGAGGGTTGGGGGAGGAATTTTATAAGCTCAGGGATCATTTTGAAAAAAAAAAAAGGGATGATGGGATAATAGACAAATATATTGGTATAGATTCTTGTATATTGATACAAAGTTAAATTATATTGACTATTGTACGCATGCATGTTTCTACCTCTGTTTAAAACATTTTTATGTATTGACATATATTGTATTGATATATATAGTATATATTTACCATATTGCAGTGTACATTTCTACCTCTGATTAAGATACTTATATAATATTTGTGTATTGATATATATTTACCTACTGCAATGTATATTTGTACATTGTTTATATTTGGAGGTCATTGTCCTCATTTGTTTCACAGTCGTTTATTGTCTTAGTCTTTAAGTTAGATAGATATTGAGAATTATATAGACTAATTGTCATCTAAGTTTGTCATTTATTTTATTTATTTATTTATTATTTATTTATTAGACTAATCAGGTTCTTTAGATATATAGAGATTATACTCAGTATAGATAGATAATCTTCAACCTCTTCAAAGAGCTGTAGAAAATGGCCTTTAATCTAACTCAGAGTTTCGTGATAGTGAGACACAATTGCTCCTGGCAACACCGAGAGAATGTTGAGCACCAAAAACACTCCATCTGGAGCCTTTCTATTTGGCAGAACTGGCCTTTGGGCAAAGAAATGCCCATACCTCAACCACTGACAGAGATACAGAGCGTGCATCAATGGATAAAACAGGACTGTCATATCCTGCCAAGACAGGGTAAGATAGTTTTGAAAAGTTCCTTGCCTTTAATAATGGTATGTCAGCGGTGGTGGCGCACGCCTTTAATCCCAGCACTCGGGAGGCAGAGGCAGGCGGATCTCTGTGAGTTCGAGACCAGCCTGGTCTACAGAGCTAGTTCCAGGACAGGCTCCAAAGCCACAGAGAAACCCTGTCTCGAAAAACCAAAAAAAAAAAAAATAATGGTATGTCAGTTATGTTAGGCCTTAGCCAAAATTGGTTGACTCAACGTTGCAAACGAGACTTTGGGTGATTGCCCAGGTAGTCAGTTGTCTCTGTCAATTGTTGCACATTTTGGATATATCTCATTTGTTGAGTAGTGTTTATTCCCTTCTCAGATCTTTGACTGAGTTGAAGATTATATAATTGTAGTTACTCTTTACATTATTTGGACTTCTTGAGATAGAATGTTTAGCAAAGCTTTTGTTCTCAATATTGTTTGTTGTATTTATTATTTGTTGTTATTGTATGTAGTTGTATTTGGTTTAGTTCTGTCTTATTTAGACAAAAAGGGGAGATGTAGGGATAAGTCCCGCCCCTTAAGGGGCATGTTCGCCTCGGGCTAATGTCTGCCTATAAATTTGGCGAGTAAGCTCCCAGCTCTCGCTTCTGCTTTCCTGGTCTCCGCGGGAACGGTGGTTCTGTAAGTCTATTTCTACATTAAAGCTATATATATATTTTTACACTCTGTCTGCATTCGTTTACGCCGCTACAGATAGGTTCTTGTTTTGTTTGTCCCCAAATCTCAAACTAAAAACAATAATCATACTTAATGCTCCTGAAAATGCTTCTGATGTTTAAAAACAAGGCCCATGTACGCCGTCACTATTTAACCTTCTGTCATTTGAATCCTGGTTGTCGCAAAAGAGAAAGGAGCCGTTAGTATTGGAAAATGCAATAAAATTGTTGCCTGGAAACTATGGATTCAACTGGAAGACTTTTCGGGAATAAAGTAATCACTAATGTCATAGCTTGAAAAGTAGTACTCTGCTCAGATATAGGTAACCAGTCAGAGAATCTGGTTCAAGGAGACTATTTATATCCCCAGGAAAAGGAGCTAGGAACCTAAAAAGAAAGGTACCCCACAGTGGGTGTGGCAGCACATGCAGGTCCTGGCTACTCAGAGTGCTTGAGCGGGCACCGATTCAGTTCCAGCCTAGAAACAATGCCACCCTGTCTAAAAAGGAAAGTAAATATCAGCATATGTCTATACCTTGCTCTTGGGTGAGATCTAATGTTTTAAACACATCAGCTATCTCCCAGTTCATCGATAGACATTAAGGCATTTCTCACCAAAATACTGGGTTCTTATTTATCACCCCCCCCCCAAAAAAAAATTCCTGAAAAAAATTGACCATGAAATTCAGGAACATCTGAGGAAACTACAATGGAGCTAGCACAGGTGTCTGCTTACAGTGTAGAGGTGCCCCGTGAGGTGTGAGCTAGCACAAGTGTCTGCTTACAGTGGAGGTGCCCCGTGAGGTGTGAGCTAGCACAAGTGTCTGCTTACAGTGTAGAGGTGCCCGTGAGGTGTGAGCTAGCACAAGTGTCTGCTTACAGTGTAGAGGTGCCCGTGAGGTGTGAGCTAGCACAAGTGTCTGCTTACAGTGTAGAGGTGCCCGTGAGGTGTGAGCTAGCACAAGTGTCTGCTTACAGTGTAGAGGTGCCCTGTGAGGTGTGAGCTAGCACAAGTGTCTGCTTACAGTGTAGAGGTGCCCCGTGAGGTGTGAGCTAGCACAAGTGTCTGCTTACAGTGTAGAGGTGCCCGTGAGGTGTGAGCTAGCACAAGTGTCTGCTTACAGTGTAGAGGTGCCCGTGAGGTGTGAGCTAGCACAAGTGTCTGCTTACAGTGGAGGTGCCCCGTGAGGTGTGAGAGCGGCTTGCGCATCAGCACTGCCCTGCACCTGTGAGCAGATCGCATCTAGTGCCTGGTCAGCTGGAGTTAGGCTACACACACGTGTGTTTGAACCTCTCTGCTTAAACAAGCTGACCTGTAAGCTGGGGTGATAATAAAATCTGCACTGTAGAGAGCATCCCTGTTCGCTGTAAGCCTTCAGTAAATACTAGTGTCAGTGACAGCCCACTGTTTTTAAAGGGAACTTGCCCTATTAATTGAGAAGGACTAGGTTAGTTATGAGTCCCTACTTAAAAGAATTGAGAAATAGTAAACTTATTAAACCATAAACATACTCAAAGTGGTTGTCTTTGTTGGTCATAAAATTGAGATATCACAAGTAGAGACAGCTCTACAGGTTTAGGCCTAGTTTCGGTGACATGGCTAAACACACCAAGGTTGGGAAAGACGGGGCCCACTGTGCTGCCTCCTGGAAAATGGTGAAGAAAATAGAAATAAGCCAGCACACAAAGTACATCTGCTCTATCTTTGGGAAGACCAGGATGAAGAGATGAGCCATTGGCATCTGACACTATGGTTCCTGCATAAAAACAGTGGTTGGCAGGGCCTGGACCTGTAACACCACTTCTAAGGCCACAGTGAAGTCTGCCATCAGAAGGCTGAAGGAACAGGAAGACCAGGAGAAACACTGCTGCCATTTGAGACTTAGCCTGCAAGACGGGTTAATTTACATAACAGAAGACCATTAATAAATACCATTTAAGAGAGTTAAAGGGACCTTCCCAGAAAGTTTTTGTCTCCTATAACAGCTAGTGTGCTTGGCATCTAACAAAATGGTGATTAGGTAATAAATAAGGAGAAAAAGAACACCTGTTGTCTTCTAGTCACAAAGGGTCAGTGACCAACAGGTCAAAAAGTGACAGCAGGGATCAGGTAGCCAGAAAGGAATGGAAGTGTGTCTTGTTTGTAGTGGCCAGAGATTAAGGTGAGCACTACCTTTGCACTTTATCCACTGTTGATTACACTTCAACTTGGAAATTGGTAGGGGTGGGGGTACCACATAAACGAGACGTCATCGTGGCAGGAGGATCAGAAGTTCAAGGCCAGCCTGATTCACACAAAATCCTGTCTCAAGGAAAAATAAAAAATAACAAAGTGTTGGTTGGGGCACTTTCCCCTGGATTCCGTGTCTAACCGTGTGGCTGACCAGTAGAGTAGGTGACCTGCCCAGTGCTGGCAGATCATTCACAGGAGGTGGACAGCACTGGGCCTGGAATTTATAAAGCTGGTTAGTCTGGTTTAAAGCAAGTTATAAAGGTTTAGTAATATCCAGAGGGTTTTGTTTTTGTTTGTGCTCTTTTTTAAGTTTAAAGGTTACAGCCTAAGTGTGCTGTACCAGTTAGATTTAGGCGAACTTGTATGTTTGACCCTATTCCACTTCTGATGCTTTTTCTTGATTATACATTGACTTAAGAAAAAATGAGTATATATTTGTAGTGCCAGTGCTTAAAAGAACCTATGCTACCACAAAAGTCAGCATTATACAGACAGAGCAGGTTATGGTTAGGAATATATATGTATGTACATATATATATATATACAGCAATAATTGATTATGAAAAGAGCAAGAAAGTGTTTAAGGGAGGCTTTGGAGGAAGAACGGGGAAGGGAGAATTGATCTAATTATAATCTTAAAAAAAAATCTTAAAAAGCTGAGCAAGCCAGTAAACAGCATTTGTCTGTGACCTCTGCTTCAGTTCATAACCCTTGGTTCCTGCCTGATTTCGAGCAGTGATGGATTGTGATAATGTACACCCCACTCTGCTGTCCCCCCCCAAGTCAGAATGTAAATTAAGTTAAGCTGAGCTGGAAAGAATGCACTTGCCCATGTGTGAGGCTGAAGGAGTTTCTACCAAGGGTCTCTTGGCCATGCAGGATCTCTTGAACCCAGAAGTTTGAGAGCTCATGCAGTCCTAACAAGAAGGAACTTGGTATGGTTATCTCAGTTTTACTAGAAAAATTTTCCTATGTAAAAGAAAACATAAGTGAGAAAGGTTCCATGTAAGTAAAATATATGTATACACAAATTCCTTTTAAAATATATAAAAATAACCGGCAGTGATGGCACACGTCTTTAATCCCCGCACTCAGGAGTCAGAGGCAGGTGGATCTTTGTGAGTTTGAGGCCAGCCTCGTCTACAAGAGCTAGTTCCAGGACAGCCAGGGCTGTTACGCAGAGAAATCCTGTCTTTAAAAACTGTGTGTGTGTGTGTGTGTGTGTGTGTGTGTGTGTGTGTGTGTAAAAATAAAAATACTAATTTTGACATTTTCTTTTTTTAGGAAAAATGTCAGATGAATTTTCGGTAAGTTGAACCTTGCTAACTTTTTTATTTTATTTTATTTTTTGTTTTAAGGAAGGTCCTTCCAGAGAGGGTGATGCATACTTGTAATCTCAGCCCTAGAGAGGTTGGGACAGGAAGGTTCTGAGTTCCAAGCAAGCCTGAGCTATACAGTTGAGACCCTAGCTCCTTATAAATAGTGAAAAAGTTAAAAAATAAACAAACCTACAGGGTCCTAACTAAGACAGCTCAGTTGCTGGACTTGTTAGGCATATGTGTTGTTTTGGTTTTTATGTTTTCACATTTCCTTTTATTTATGTTTATGTGTAAGTGCATGGCATGGGTACTCCAGTGCTAGGGGCTAACACCCTTTTGCCTGCCAGCCCCAGGCATGCATGTTATGTGTATAAACTAATGAAGGCAAGTTTACTTTCATGTTGCTGTGATAAGAGTATGACCAAAAGCACCTTGGATGGAGAAGCCTGCTCTCATCTGACAGCTCATAGTGCATTGTGAAGGGAAGCCAAGGCAGGAACTGGAACATAAGCCATGGAGAAACACTGGCTCGCTTTTTTGAGTCACATTCAACTTCCTTTGTTTTATTTCCCAGGGATGGTACCTCCCATGATGGACATTAATCAATACTTTTGCGTACAGGCCCATCTGATAGAAGCATTTCCTCAGTTGGAGTTTACTTTTCTCAGCTGACTACAACTGTGTCGGTTGAGAACCCATGCAACATGCACACCACACATACATAAAATTAAGTTCAGGGTCCGCCTAGGCTACATGAAACCTTGTCTTAAAAATAATGTATTTTGTTTTGACTGTATTTACAGTGTTATATAAATTGCCTCATTTAATGCTGAACTTAACACTAAAACTGTTTTTGAAACTAAGAAAGTAAAGGTCAAGAGTTGAGTGTAGAGATCGATCCTATCCTGTTCCCGCTGCTTGGAAATAAAACACAGTAGAGCTGCTGTAGTTAGAAGAATTGAGCTTTGGAGAGTTTGCACTGTGAGGTTAATGTTCAAGATACCTCAAGCTTCTCCGGTGAGTAGTTTAGTCTTTGAAGGTGCCACTAATCCCCAGCTACTGTGTCCAGTTTGCATGGGATTTTCATCATGTTTGACTTGCCCCTGGATAGGACAGATATGACATACCTGTTTTGTGTTACAGTTGGCAGATGCGCTGCCTGAACCATCGTCTGCCAAAACGTCTGCTGTGAGCAATGCAAAAGCCGGCCAATCTCCTCAAGTCTGGCCAGGCTCCAACCCTTGGAGTAACCCAAGTGCTCTACCTGCTGTGCCCTCTGGACTCCCGCCAAGCGGTGCAGCGCCCTCTCCTGTGCCTTTCGGACCAGCGCCAACAGGAATGTATCCGTCTATGCCTCCAACTGGACCACCAGCCGGACCCCCAGCACCCTTTCCTCCTTCTGGACCATCATGCCCCCCACCTAGTGGTCCTTATTCAGCCCCTGCTGTGCCAGGCCCTGGCCCAACAGGGCCATATGCTACGCCAAATATGCCCCTTCCAGAGCTACCTAGGCCATATGGTGCACCCACAGATCCAGCTGGTACTTTAGGTCCATGGGGATCTATGTCTTCTGGACCTTGGGCACCAGGAATTGGGGGGCAGCACCCTAATATGCCATATCGACCTCCAGGGCCATACCCCACTGCTCCACCTCCAATGTCAGGAGCACCGCCTGTTCCATGGGGCACTGTGCCACCAGGAGCCTGGGGACCACCAGCACCGTATCCTGGCCCTGCAGGATCGTATCCCACACCAGGACCCCATCCTACTCCAAATAATCCCTACCAAGTGCCTTCTGGACCTTCTGGTGCTCCACCAATGCCTGGTGGCCCCCACGTAAGTGTTCAGCTTGTTATTGACAATAGTCAAAGTCACATTGATACACTGGAGCATTGGAGAACTTCTAAACTTAAATAGTCATGAATCTATAAATTGAGTAAATTTGAGGTTCTGGTGCAGCATTTTAAAGAACAGAAGTATTCCTGCCATTAAAAATAGAAAGGGAAGGTATCAAAGATCCCTAAAGACTGTTAGGATAGTGCTCGCTTCGGCAGCACATATACTAAGACTGTTAGGATATGCAGAGTGCTCTTAGCACCCTCAGATGACTAAGATGCATATCATGGACTGTGTTGGGGGACCGGGGTTGGGGGGGGCTGATTTACAATTCCACTTAACGGCAGCGTGAGGAGAGGCCTATGTGGATTGGTGCTGGGAACATGGTCAATGAGCATATAACAGACATTGCCCATCTCGCACAGTTCTCCCTGGGTTTTTGTTGGTTTTGGCCTTTTTGGATTCACTCTGTAGACCAGGCTGGCCTTAAAGTCACAGATCCTCCTGCCTCTGCCTTCTAAGTGCTGGGATTAAAGGAGTGCACAACCTCTGTCTGCCCCCCACCCCTGGTAATTTTGAGCCTGGCACTATGCCACTATTCTTGTAAAGCAACCTGTTAACTCTAACCACCAGATAGCTAAACTAAGCACATCTCTCTGTAGAGTCGTTAAATCCCTGTCTTAATTGTGACGAGAAACAGTCTTACTAAAATGTCCTCCAAAATCTCATTAGTGTAATTTCTGGCTATATATTTTCCCCCCATTTTTTTTTCTTGCCAAGTATGGCACAGCAAATAACATAACTTGGTGTTTGGATTTATTACACAGTAAGTTTATTTTAAGCCACAAAGAGTTAATAACTATACATGTTAATTATCTGTGTGGGGCACAGAGGTCCTTGTGCTCTTAGATAAGCACTAGGGGAACCAGGAATGTTACATGTTAAACACACAGGGCTGTCTCTTCTGAGGAGGAGATGTAGAACCTGTTTCCTGTCCAGAAGACTGGGAGCAGATGTGGTTAATAGCCTGGTGACCTTTGCACTGTGTGGCCAAGACCACACTGGATCCTTACTGTGAACTTGTCAATCTATAGAATCCATCTTTATGCCAGAGTGTTTCTATGTGCTCCTGTCTTAAGTCTCATTTTGTACATGGGCTTGAGTTATTTTTCACCAGGAAAGTTTTCACTAAATTGTGCTCTACTTAAATATGCCTTAAATAAACTACTGAGGGCTGGCCTCCTCAGTGTGAACTGCTGCTGAGTCCTACAGATTGTCACTTGTTACCACTGCATGCAGACAGACCTCATGCGGGGGACAAGTGGCACATGTGGTGGGCAGTCTGCATACAGCAGCCAGCCACGTGTGTAAGTGAGCTGCACGCAGCAAAAGCGTGTTTTCCCATAGAGGCATATCCAGAGTGCTTTTGTTTTGCGATGTCGTAGATAAATCTAATTGTCATTTGATGCATGAGTGTTCTATAAACCAACAAATTGCAAATATATTCATATTAAGCAGTGAAAAGCATTGCCTGTAATACTCTGCCACCAAGAACAGGCATCCATACCATGGCCAGTACTGTTGGTTATGTTATGTTGATCAGAAAAATCCAGAAAATACCTTGAAAAGAGACTCATACAATTAGTAGTTCTGTTATTTTGTAGAACTTCAATGGGAACACAAATGTTACGGTGTCCTATGCAAATAGAAAGTGATTTAAGTTCCTAGGAAAACTTAAATGCAGTTCATCAGATGAATGAATGAGTCTGTTTCTGTCCTGTGGTCCAGGCGCAAACTCAGAGTCATTAGCAAAGATAACAGTAGCTGGATCTGTCCAGTCTACATGTTGGGGGAAAGGAGAATGATAAACATAAAACCAATACATGTGCTCAGAGGCACTCATCATAGATGATGCCCAGGTCAAAGCAGCTAGCATCACCAGGAAGAAATTCCCAGACAACATGGAGCTCTGTGTGTTTTGTAGAATAACCTCTCCCATGGTGCAAGGGGCCTTAACGTGGCCCAGGTGGGCGCACTTGACTTCTGATGTATTGGTGTCTAGCTGGAGGCCCTCTGCCCTCATCTTTGATGCCCCAAGGCTGGATTCACAAGGTTTCACTTGGATCCATCTGCAATGACAGACTCTTACCCATTCCTGATGTTTTTCAGCCAGCCAGGCTTCCAAGTCTCAAATTGTATAAGCCACACAGGCCCATCTAAAGGCAGTTTAGAATGTTCTGTAGGTAAATTTTTAAAAATTTAGAATGTAGAATGTTCTGGGGTAAATTTTAAAAAATTAGATGCAAATAAGCCAGGCGATGGTGGCGCACACCTTTAATCCCAGCACTCGGGAGGCAGAGGCAGGTGGATCTCTGTGAGTTAGAGGCCAGCCTGGTCTACAGAGCTGCTTCCAGGACAGGCTCCAAAGCTACAGAGAAACCCTGTCTCGAAAAACAAAAAAAAACAAACAATTAGAAGTAAATAAGGAAAGCGCAAGAATATGATGCTCCTCTTGTTTTCTTTTTTTTAATAATTGTCTTAATGTTCTATGTTTGCTTTCATTTATGCTCTGGCCTTGAGATTTAAAAAGAATGCCTGTAATATGATTAATATTCATTCCTTATGGTTAATTTGGTTTATTACTGTAGACTGATTCATTGTCAATTTTGTAAGCACTGCATCCTACAGAAGCCTTCTCTGAAGCTTAGGTACAGCCTGGAAAAATGTAGAATATCTGTCAATGCAAGCATGCAGGTGCCACACCGGAGGCACGAGAGCAAAGTGAGGGACATCCATTGCCATAATTCACTTTTCACCTCTGAGATTCACTCCAAGTGTATGACCATGGCAGTGTAAGGAGGCACACATTTGTCACACGGGCCTGCATGGGGTGTCCCGCTGCACATGAAGTCTGCTAGCATTCGCACATAGTGAGTGCTGATGGACCTGTTCTGGAGAGGCAGTACAAACTGCCCTTAAAGCAATACTCAGAATCAAGGCGCTCCTGGCTTATGTCCTAAACACAATAAAGGAAAACATGGGGCCAAGGAATGCTGACCTAAATTTGATAAGGACAGAAATACACTGTCTAGGAACAATGACAATACCAGTCAACAACAGGGAAACAGATTAAGGGCCCCCTTCAGGCAAAATTAGAGGATTAAAATAGCAAGCCAGTAACACTTGTGCCAGCTTCATGTGGTAATCAATCTGTCTTTTCAGTAGAAGCTGCTACTCATAAAAGCTGCTATGCTTTTCTTTGCCCTAAAGAGATTGCCATTCTCCTTCTGTGTCCTTTATGGGCTATTGGGGACCTATGTGGCAGTAGTTCTTCATGAAAGGAAGCATAGTTTATACAGAGTTATTGATAAAGATTGGAGTGGGGAAATCGCAGCCGTGATCATAGTGCCCAGTGACTGGCAATTTAAAGCAGAAGAAAATTGCATAATTACTGCGTCACAGGAAAATGTGCTTTGCAAGGAAGGATCTGGTAGTGCCAGGAAAACTGAAGTTAAAGAGCTTTCTGGCAGAAAAAGGATTCAGTGTATCCATTCTCCAAGTATTCTCTGACTGGTGAAGAGTCTGTAACTTTTCTTTAAAAAGGCCATTGAGGTGTCCAGGCAGACTTACTGAATTGCCATGTTGTTTCGAGAGGTGTTGTGTTTACAGTGACCCCTGTGGTCCAGTAGATTCAGGCATCCCCATCACTCGGCCCAGTGCCTTTCTGTTGTATTACGGAGCAGCGGGCTGTGTCCCGCCACCCGGCTAGCTTTACCCGAAATAATTACACGGAAACTGTATTCTTTTAAACACTGCCTGACCCATTAGTTTCAGTTTCTTATTGGCTAGCTTTTACATATGGATCTAACCCATTTCTATTAATCTGTGTAGCCCACAAGCTGGCTTACCAGGAATGATCTTAACCTGTGTCTGTCTGGAGTGGGAGAACCATGGCGACTCCCTGACTCAGCTTCTTTCTCCCAGCATTCCGTTCTGTTTACTCCGCCTACCTAAGGGTTGGCCTATCAAATGGGTCTAGGCAGTTTCTTTATTAATAAGAAATCACTCCCACATCATTTCCCCTTTTTCTGTTTAAACAAAAAAGAAAGGCTTTAACTTTAACATAGTAAAATTACATATAGCAAAACAGTTATCAAGCAAGAATTACAGTTACAATATTTATATCTATTTTATCTTTTATCATAACTAAGGAAAACTATAACTACCTATTCATTCTTCAACTCCATCAAAGTCTCCAGAAGGATATAATACTACCTAAGTAAACAAGAAATAAGAAAACTCTAGAAATGACAGAGACATCTCGCTGCCTGGACAGTCACCCAAAGTTCTTTTGTACGGTTGGGGCATCCATCTTCAGCCTTCAGGCCCAAAGTATCCAGCAGACATTTTCATGAAGCAGGAAATTCCAAAGACAGTTTAGTCATTATCTGTTGTGTCCTGTAGAATGTCTCGCAGACTCTTTCATGAGTCATGAACCCCGAAAGACCATCTCACCTTTAGGCAAGTTCAGCAGTCCTCTCTCTGCGGGTTCTCTGTGTCCATTTTATGCAACAGTCTAGGCAAGAGCAGTTTCTTGCCCAAATGGCTATCAAACTCCATAAGGATCCTCTTTGATGCCCATCTTTCTCTCGAAGTAGATTGGTGCTGCCAGGAGCAGACGTGTCTCATTGTCATGAAAAGTCCTAAGTTATTAAAATATTGTAAATGCCATATTCTGTAGCCTTTGAGAGATATGAAGAATGCCTATCTGAAATATATCTCTATATATCTAGAAAATCTAAGTAACATGACTACAAACTTGACTATTATGATTATCCATCAACAACCTATATTTCCTAATTATACATTACATTTTAAAAATGAACTACACAATCACACCTTATTCAAGATCAAAAATACATATACATATAACAAAATTGACCTTAAAATCCATACCAATGCAAATTATTCATACCTATATCATATCCCCCTTTAAATGTAAAAGAACATTTATAAACAATATTTTGGGAACATGGGCGCAGTTTTTCTCTCCAAACTGCTTTCTGCTGAATGGGGGCGCTGTTAATCAGATCGTTTAGGGTGTAATCTGTGTGTCAGGTTCATGTCAGTTGGCAGTTGAGTGAAGTAATTTTGTGAAGATGTTCACAGCAACTTTTCGGGAGGTCGTGGTCTATCATACCAAATTGGGATAGAAGAAATCCACAGGGTCTGGTCCTCTGTGAAAACAAAAGAAGACCCTTTCCAAAGTATCATATCCTTAGACCCAAATTTTGAAATCGTAATACCTTTATATCCATTCTGGTTTAGCTTGGCAGCCCATGTAATGAAATGTCTGTCTGTACTTAGCTCCTTTACAGTCAAAAATTTTAAAGAAAACACAATGTACATAATCCAGACTCTCTGTGAATTTTCCATTTTTACGTGGCTTATTTTTCTTTATTTCTTTTAATCTCTTAACTATCTGTACTCTGTCTCTTTAAAGACTTTACCCTTTTTTTAAGACATTTACTTTATTCTCTATATTCTTATTCTTCTCTCTCTCAAGCCTATGTACATTCATCCAACACTGTGATCCACTGAGGTCTGTTATGTCTGAATCTGTTTTATTGTGAATCTGTAATATTTTTACTATCCAGGAGCATTTCTTAAAATGTTAAGCACTTCTTAAAAACTTAAGTTGCACCATGTACAGGTAATACGGTACCGCCTGTGTCCTGCCCAGTTGAAACCTTAAATGCGCTGTTTTTATGGTAATTACGGTAGTTCCTGCCTGAGACCAGCACAGTTCAGCATGGCAGAGCTGAGCCAAGCCGCTCCTGCCTCAGAGCCATTTGGTGCCCCTGAGCCACACACAGTTCCAGGCACACAGCAGTCCACATTGCCATCAAGCAAGCCATAGAGCTTTACTCCAAATGCTCCATTTAAAAGCTCTGTCTCCCACAGGAGCCAGACAGAGATCTTAATGGCGGCACAGCCCAGAAAGCCGGCATTTTAAAACAGCCAGTTTTTTCCTGCTGCTGAATCAGGACAATTTCTCTCTGTGGCATGCCACCCACAAACAGCAAAAAGCTATCTTTTCCTTATTTTTAAGCCTTCTCAGGTTTTTAAGTGGGTTTAGCCCCACGTTGGGCGCCACTCTGTTGTATTACGGAGCAGCGGGCTGTGTCCCGCCACCCGGCTAGCTTTACCCGAAATAATTACACGGAAACTGTATTCTTTTAAACACTGCCTGACCCATTAGTTTCAGTTTCTTATTGGCTAGCTTTTACATATGGATCTAACCCATTTCTATTAATCTGTGTAGCCCACAAGCTGGCTTACCAGGAATGATCTTAACCTGTGTCTGTCTGGAGTGGGAGAACCATGGCGACTCCCTGACTCAGCTTCTTTCTCCCAGCATTCCGTTCTGTTTACTCCGCCTACCTAAGGGTTGGCCTATCAAATGGGTCTAGGCAGTTTCTTTATTAATAAGAAATCACTCCCACATCACCTTTCCTCTCTGCTCTCCTGTTCCTTGCATTAGCCGTTGCTCCTGTGAAGAGGCCTGAGAGTCTGGGTCTCATTAGCTTGCAGAGTAGTGGGAACAGCATAACATAGGCTGGGGGACTACTATTATGCCTTCTGTACTTAAACATTTTAATTTTGTGCCACTTGGTTTAATCTTGCTAGAGGTCATAGTTTTCAGTCCTGTGGGGTTGACTTTACCTCCACAGGCCATTTGGAGGGCCGTTTTCCTATGATTATAGTAGAGACATCAGTCAGCTCCAGAAACAGTTGATCATGTAAAAGTTTTTCCTTTTATGTTTAAGTCCAGTGCTGGTTTATCATTGATTCTTTAAGTAGCCAGGTCAGTTATACTTGAAACACCTGGCCGAGATCTTTTGAAGAACATGGCTTTCAAAAGCAGCTAATTTGCTCTGTGTGGAAGTCCCCACATTTCTCTGAACTTGAGAAAGTCCATGATATTTCCTATCTCTCTCTGAGGTCTAATTATTCCTTGGTGATCTTCACAGGCATTATCAAAAGCCATCCATTTAATAATAACCTTGAACCTGTCTCCCTTTAATTGTTTCTCAGTGGCATCTTTGAGTCTCCCTATGAAATCAGCATAAGGCTCAGAGGGATCTTACATGATTTTATACACACACACCACACACACACACACACACACACACACACACACACACACACACAGAGAGAGAGTCAGATCGCCTATTAGTTTTCATCCAAGCAGCCATAGCTTCATCTGTACTGTGGGAGAGCAGCTGATCTGTTGATCCTCATGCGCCAGCCCCTATCAGCATTTCATATGAGATGTTTCCCAACTCATCCCTCAGTCCTGGTTGCTAAACTTCTTCGTGGGCTTCCTCTGTAAGCCACATTTGTCATTGAAGAAATAGGGAAGTTCTAGAAGCATTTTAGCAATCATGTGAAAATCATACAACAACCTTGTGCATTAATTCTCTAACCAAAAAATATTCATAGCAATATGGAACAGTGAGTTCTTAGGCAGTTCAAGCCTCTTTAAAACCCATGTCTAATCCCTGATAACCATTTTGATTTTGCTGAGACTGCATTGGAAATATCAACTCACCTCACGAGGCTGGGGAGGAACTGAAAATGAATTGTTTCCCCGCTCTGCCCTAGCTTGTCTGTAGTCTCTCCTAAATCCTTATCAGGAAATGGAATAAGATTACAATAATGATCTGATTTCTCACCCTGTGCTTCAGGGTAGTGCATCTAAATGAGGCTTCCTTGAGGGAGCTGCGGGGTCATCACAAGCATGGTTGTGGGTGGCACTGTTGTTTTTAATTTTGATTTTGCCTGAATGAGGAAAATCTGCTTTTTTGCCCCTTTTACCAATTTTAAGGTTTAATCACCCGCCTTACATTCATTCAAGGAATTACCCTTCTCTTCCTCATGATTAATACTCTCCTTATCTTCCTTAAGTATCTTGATGACACTCTGAATTAATTCCCCAGGTGACCCAGACTTGGACAGGGATTTTCCCCTTGTTTGTGTACCTTACTCATTATTCTTGGGACTCTGGTCAGTACTCCTTCCCCTAAAGCTCCTTCTGGAGACCAGGGACTCCTGCCAGCAACCTAACAGTTAGGATTCTCATACTGTGCCCCCTCCTTTCTTTAAGTGATGTGCAAGCTCTACTTCAGGCAGAGCCTGCCCTGATTTCTGTCCTGTTATCTCACCTCCTGTGAGCATCCCACTCTCTAATCTTGTAGCAACTTCAGGCCCCTGTTTTGGGAGGCGCTTGTCACTGCTCTAGAGGCCGTGGGACCTGGGAGGGTGGAGCCCATAGATGTGGACTAAAGTCTCATGCAATAACTACTTTATTTAGAGCCTCACAGACATCTTATACTCTTGTAGTCAAGAGAATTCACATGAATAAAGTGTCCAGACACAGGTGCAAACCTCGCATGACGGGGCACACTGAACACAGCAAAAACATGTTTTTCCTTAGAAGCATATAAACAGCAATAGCCAATTGTGATGAATGATCAGAAGTAAACTCACTTCTGTGGGGTGCCTTTGGGAGAGACACAAAGACAGTCTAAGAACAAGTCTATGTTAGGAAGAAATTGAGGTCACAAAACTCTTGGTTACTTGGACTGTTCCAGCAGTTCTATTCAGCTGGTTATTGTTTTCACAGAGACACGCCCACAATTCTAGAAGTTGATTTTTTTCTCCTTTTCTGTTGCAGTACCATTAAGTTGGCAGTGGCTGAAGAGGTGGCGCGTTGCTCTTTGAAGTACATGGACATGCACATGAAGGCGTATATACAAATGGCTGCTTCCCTGTTGGTAAAGGGCGCTCATGAATGAACTTTTGTACCTCAGACAGTTCCTGCTTCATGTGTTTGGATATGTAGAACGTTTTGTGGGTACAATCAGATAAAAATGTAAAAGCAAATCATTTAAGTGTGGTTAATGTGGTTATGTACAGTGAATAACTTTTGATAATGTTTGTTTAAAATATAACTATACCCTCAGAATCTAAAATGAAGTGGATTATTGTTAGAATATGTAACTTAATTGGCAAAGTAATTCAAATATTTTTTTATAATCATCCCCACCTCATACCTATATAACTGAAAACAATCGCTTAATTGAAACATGACTCAACATTTTGAGGTCCTCTAGCTACACAAACCAGGGCCTCTTGTTAATATTTTAGCTACATAAATGTATTGTGTATGTGTTTACTAAGTTTAAGCCAACATTATACTCTGTTCTGTCAAAATAAGATAATGTTCCTATCACAAAAGCATGCTCCAAGGACAGGTTTCTTGCTCTGACAGCTCTAGGAAAATGTTGGTGCCAAATGTACTTAGGCAAGTTAGGGTTTAATAGAGTCAGACTGCTGTGTTCTGAACCCAGCCTCAGGACAAGACAGCAGGGAGATGAGGAAGGGAGCTGCTGGACCATCACTGCAGGACCTCATAATCCAGCCGCCATCCAAGCCAGCAGGTGAAGCTGGGAGCTTTCCTCTCACTAGTGACTGCTGGGGCTTACACAGAGATGGAAGATCCTCATGACAATGTGGAACCCATGAATCCTTTTTCCTTAGGAAGCATTTACAAAAGGTGGTTCATTTTTAACATGTTATTTCCTTATCAGTTCTGGTTACTGGTGGGACTAAATAAAGGTCATTTATGCCATTTTTTTTTTTTAAGGTGGAAAGTGCTCTAAATTCTAAATGACATTCTTGCAGTGACTGAACCACAACCGGTTTGAGTCATTGCAGGATTCCACACATGTAATACATGTTTCTTGGCCTCAATGTACCAGACAACTGAAAGGGAAAACTCTTGAGTTGGCAAAGCCATGGTTAGACCTCTGAATAGACCAGGTGTAGGACGCTGAGCTTGGCAGGTGGCTCGGGCAGATACATAACCATCTAGCTCTGTGTGCATGACTGCACACCTCTTCCTTTCTAAAGGACATTTCTTGTACCGGTACATGCTGTGAGTCTGCAAGGCAGTCTGCTCTGCAGCTCTCCCAGTAGCTACAAGGCCTGTGAGCAGTCAGTCCCACATGTATGACAGACCCTCATCCATCTCAACTTACAGGGTTCACAGAGGTGATGGAACATTCGGGAGGCAGAGGCAAGCGGATCTCTGTGAGTTTGAGGCCAGCCAGGTCTACAAAGGAAGTTTCAGGACAGCCACAGTTACACAGGGAAATCTTATCTTGGGGAGAAAGAAAAGAGATGCTGTATTTGCCTCCTAGTGGGTTCAAAACCTTATAATGGGGAGGTCGCGGCCCCAGCCTGAGCTCCTGATTGTCAGATGTAGTTGCGGGCTTTAGCTTCTCAGTGTGGACCTTCCCTTCGTCTGCTCTGCTGCTCCAGGTTTGTCCAGCTTTGGGTCAGATTTTAGAGTCTTTGGCTTCACACAGCAAAGCTGGTGAAGCACATTGAGCGTGTGCTGGGTGTGCAGGGGTGCCGTGGCAGTGACTGGTAACCTCAAATGTCCCTAGTTTTGCCAGGTGGGTTCAAACATTGATTCACCAAAGATATCTTCTGCATTAAAGCCTCATAACCTTTAGGTGCATTCGGTGCCAACAGTTTTCTAGAGCTCTGGCTGAGCGGGAAATCTGTCCTTAGAGTGTAATGCAATTTTGAAAGGAACGTTTTGTTATTTTGGCAGAACTGGGTATAATAATTGGATTAAGCTTAATCACAAAACAATTTCTGATTCTTCTCCCAGGGCTTCTTGGGTCTGGAGCCCGCCCTGCCAGTCTAGGCACCTGGGCCCTGGAATATACCGTCACTGCCCTGCCTACCTATGAAATTTTAAGCCAATAATTATCAGCTGCCAAGTTCATCAACTGGTGTGTTGTGTTGATGATGATGTTTTGGGGAGTGTCGTTAAGAGAATCTAATGGTCCATCCCACATGGTGTGCAATGGCCGGCACTTCCATTTTAACCGCTGCTTTATGGACTTTCTGACTGATAATGGGAACTTAATGAATTTATTATTGTCTAATGGAAGAGCAGACTTCAAAGGGAAAGCAGAATTTTCTGTTAATTTTTATTTTTTTCTGAACATTTCTGCTGTTGCCCTCAGGATAGAGTATTTCTGGGTTCTAGATAGAAACAGGAAAAGCAAAATTAAATAAAAAAACAAAAGGTAGCCAAATGAGGAAAAGAATCTGGAAAAGGTTTTATGTTTTTGTTTTAACCCAAGAAAAGAATAATACTGTTTTCAGGACAGTCCATGCTGGGCCAGGACTGGTCAACTAAAAAAAAACAATTTGTCAATAAGTGGTTGGTTCAAATGACAATTTGTAGATGTGGGTTGACAATGTCTAAATAAATACAGCAAAAACAGCGAGGTGTGTGCAAGAGTAGTGTTTCTGACGCTGAGGTCTTAGGTGTACCGTGTGCACCTCTTTATCCAAGGACTCCCGCCTCTGTTCATCGTACTGCCAGTAGAGGGTGAGAGGGCAGGCAGCAGAATGTTCTAGAAAACACGATGCACCTCACACTGTCTTTTAGAGATGTGAAAGCCTAACAAAAGGAGCTGCTGAGAGCAGTGGTGCCCTAGGGAAGACCAATCTTAGAGGAGCAAATGTCACCCTTTATCTTCAGAATTCTGCCCAAACAAGATGGGTAATAGTGACGGGGACTGGGATTGTGTGCACACCTGTAGCCTGAGGACTGAGTCCATCCCCTGTGCACATCTGTGATGGGCTCCGTGCTGGAGAGTTGGCCACACCCATACCAGGCACCTGATAAAACGTAATTAAGAGTAGCTGACAAGATAACAGATCTGGGGCATTGGATCTTTTTCTTTTTTGTTAGGGTCTCACTTTATAACTTTGGCTAGCCTGGAGCTTTTTCCCCACCCCCTTGCCCCGCATCTCCTTACCCCCTTTTCCTTTCCCCCCAAGACAGTGTTTCTCTGTATAACAGTTCTGGCACTTGCTTTGCAGACCAGGCTGGCCTCTAACTCCCACAGATCCACCTGCCTCTGTCTCCTAAGTGCTGGGATTAAAGGTGTGCGCCACCACCGCTCAGCTTCAGCTTGGAGCTCTTTAATGTAAATGAGGAACTCACAAAAATCTTCCTGTCTCTGCTTACCAAATGCTGATGTTCAAGCATATCCCTGGTTTGTTAATCTGTGTGTGTGTACATAGATATTCATATATATATATATGAATTTCTTTCAAGAGCTGGGTAGTGGTGGTGCATACCTTTAATCCCAGCATTTACAAAGCAAAGGCATTGGAATCTCTGATTTCTAGGACAGCCAGGGAAACCCTGTCTCAAAAAACAACAATAAAAGCCAAAGAATATCTTTCGAGATTGTAGTGCTGATCAGTGCAACTATTCAAGTATGGAAGTAGCAGGATGTTTTCCTCTGCTTGTCTGGATAAATGGGCTTGCCCAGCCTGTCACTCATGGCAGACATGGGCTGGTTGCCATTGAGTAGATTTGACTGATATGTGCTCCATAAAGGTTTTTTGTAACACTTTTTTTGAGATTGTGGTCTTCCATTTATTGAATATTGATAAATTTGGTGTGTTTTACAGCCTTATGCATTTTGTTTTGGTTTTTTTTTTGGTTTTTTTTTTTTTTTTTTTTGGTTTTTTGAGACAGGGTTTCTCTGTGGCTTTGGAGCCTGTCCTAGAACTAGCTCTGTAGACCAGGCTGGTCTCAAACTCACAGAGATCCGCCTGCCTCTGCCTCCCGAGTGCTGGGATTAAAGGCGTGCGCCACCATCGCCCGGCCAGCCTTATGCATTTAACTTCAGCTGCCTGTCCTGTGGTTTGAAACATACACATTGGTACTGTGAACTTTGTAAGCACCGGAGGTTTTATCACCTACTCCTGTATTTGCAAACAAAGACAAGTGTTGCTTGAAGTAGTAATTATATTTAGAAGTAGGCTATGGATGTGATACTTGATATTTTTAAGGTAAAGTAGTTTTTGTGTGTAATACCTGAAAGCCTTTTTAAGAAATTTACTTTCGCCGGGTAGTGGTGGCGGCGCACGCCTTTAATCCTAGCACTCGGGAGGCAGAGGCAGGCGGATCTCTGAGTTCGAGGCCAGCCTGGTCTACAGAGTGAGTTCCAGGACAGCCGGAGATACACAGAGAAACTCTTGTCTCAAAAGAAAAGGAAGGAAAGGAAAGGAAGGGAAAACTTATTTTCATGATTTCATGGTTTCTTCGTGTATTTTCTTCCTGGGGCCCAATTCTAGGCTTCTCCCCAAAGTCTAGACCCATTAAGTTCCTGTTTGTAGTCCTAAAGAAAGCAAGGGACTGCAGTTCCTGCTTGCATGTGACTTGCAGGAATTCCACCTGATTGCCTAGGACTGCCCCCACGGCTAGGCCACTCTGTAACCAGGTTATCTCTTCCTGAAGTCAGGGGACCATCCACCCTGCGGCCCGCCACCCTCACTCTTATAAACTGTTACTCCTTTTCCTCTGTCACACGTGGTGAGGGTCACATTAAGGTTAATGAGGTTGACCCTGTCATGGGAGTTAGCCAGCCTTACAGCTCCTGTGTGAGTGAGCTGAGAATGAAAATTTGGGGAAAGATTGCAGTCTTTAGCCTTTTAAATTAAATTTTAGGGTTACTTCTGATATTCTGTATGCCTGAACGTGCCCACCTGAAATCTGCTAAGAAATAGTGAAATTGAAATGTAAGACCGCCCTGGGGTGAGCCCAGGTGGTTGACTGACTTTCTCGTTGTGAGATAGCATTGCTCTAACAAGCACATGCTAAGTTTCCTGGCCAGGCAGGTCCCTTCACCACCGTGCTAGTACTCCTGACTGGTCACCTCTCTGCGGTAGACGCCTAGAGCAGGACTCAGTCCTAGCATGAGCACGTTTATTCACGTGACACACAGTAGAATCTAGTGCCACAACTATGGGAGCCATCCCCTGAAGTTTATTTCTGTGGTATTTGCATGTTTTATTTGCTTTTATATATATATATATATATATATATATATATATATATATATGTATGCTCGTACCTGCGTGAGTGTGTACCTGTGCAAGCCAGAAGAGAGCATCAGATCCTGAACTAGAGTTATAACTGAACGACCTGATGTGGGTGCTGGGGATCAAACTCGGGTTCTCTGGAAGAGCAGCCAGCGCTCCTCGTCACCAGGCTGTCCCTCCAGCCCTTACATATCTTTTCTTAATTGAGTGTATGAAGCTGTTTTTCCTGATACCCTGTGGTGCGCTGGCGTTCCATAGACTTGGGAAGAAGTACTTGCCCATAAATTCTTCATAGTGGGAGCAAAGTGAATATATTTAGGTTGTGAACCCTGACTCCTGGTTGAGATTTGCCTGAATCCTAACTGCAAGTCCTAGGAGTCACGGTGTGATAGAATCTTAGACTATCCAGCTTTCTAGCCCCACTGAAGTCTTGACTTTGTATAAGCTGTAAGGACGCTAAGGGGTTGAGAATGGGGGTTGGGGTGGTAAAGCTCTCACCACCTAAGCATGAGGAGGATCTGAGTTGGAATCCCTAGGACCTAGAAAGGCAGTGTGGAAATGCATGCTCTGTAATCTCATGGAACCTACTGGGATGTAGTAGGATACCTGGAACCTTGTGGGCCTGCTACCCCGGGACACACAGCAGCAGCTAGGCCCAAGAGACTTTCAAGATGGAAGGTGATGGACATCCAAGCTTGTCCTCTGACATCTACGTGCGCATGACACTCAGATACATTTACACACGAATGCATGCACACAAACCTTAAGGCACTGGGAAATTTAAGTTTGTTACTGTGTTTGTATTCTTTTAAGCGTCATTTTATGTAGCAGTTATTTAGGCTAGTATTGCTTAAAGATGGTTTAAGGTAGTTTTTAAAGGTAGCTTTTGGGGGGCTGGAGGTAGCTCAACAGTTAAAGAACTCTGATTGCCCATCTAGAGGGCCTGGTTCAGTTCCCAGCACCCATGTAGCAGCTCAGAACCATCTGTAACTCCTGTCTCAAGTGTTCTGATATCCTCTTCTGACTTCTTTGGGCACCAGACACATAAAAATAAGCAGTTAAAAGAAGAGGGAAGCTACTTTAGAGCTAAGATCCAAGTTTAACAGAAGTGAGGTAAAAGCCAGGCAGTGGTAGCATACGCCTTTAATCCCAGCACTGGGGTGGCAGAGGCTGGTGGATCTCTGAGAGTTCGAGGCCAGCCTGGTCTACAAGAGCTAGTTCCAGGACAGGCTCCAAAGCTACAGAGAAACCCCGTCGGGGGCAAGGGGAGTGAGGAAAGCCCCCAAGGCCATCCCTCAAGGCTGGAGTCAGCGGTCCTGTCAGGGAGACAGCCTGCCAGCTGGGTTAGCCACTCTGCTATGCACTAACCTTTTGTATGGTTCCTTCATAGACAGTTAACTTGATGTTTGCCATGCGCCATTCTGTCTTCATTTTGTCCTTAGAGGACCTTGTATGGATGCCAAAGCTCTGGGGATGCTTTTCAGGGAAGAGACCAGAGTCTGGAGCTTCTTCCCGTACTACCCTCACGCTCTGCTTCCTATCCTGGGAGCCAATGGTAGCTCTCTGCCTGCCAATCAAACCTTTGGTCACTGTAACACCTTGGAAGAGAAACACCGCCTCTGCAGTTCACATGCAGGATCCCACTTAGCGCCGCACGTGAAGACAAAAAGGTTCTTGCCTTGTTTATAGATGAGAAAATGAAGGCTCTCACAGATCCTGTGTTGTGGGACCAGGATTAAAGTCCTGGGCATGACTGTTTTAAGATTATGTCCTAGTAGGATGCTGTTTTCCAGAGGTGAGTTTCTGTGTTCTGTCGCTGCCTTCCTTGGCTGCCTAGTCTTGAAGAACTCCCACCAGCAGGTCAGTCCATCTAGTATTTAGTGAGTACCACACCTTGCACACATCCCTTTTCTGGGTTTCGTTGATTATAGAAAGCATTGGTATTGAAGCGCATACTGAGTTGCGGTGCCTCTAGTGCCGATTTATAACCAAAGCTGTGTCTGTGAAGACAAATAATGCTCACAAGTATCGGCGTTGAACGGCATTTAAAACGTGCATCTGAGAACAGCGTATAAAAGGCAACAAAGGGTCAGACCCACTTGTTCCAGTCCTTAGTCACCAGTCCTTAGAAGCGCAGTGGATATCCAGGGCTAAGGGCTAGGCCAAAGGTGACCTAGCGGATGGAACGTAGACCACAGAGGACAGTTCTGCCATATGGCTCGATGATTTTTCATTTCATCTCGCCAGTACAGGACGTACTAAGTAAAGACGTCTTAATGGTTGCTGAATGACACACTGACACTGCCCAAATGTTTAAATAACAATTTTTATTAAGCTTTTTTTTTTGGAAAAATAATTTGGCTTAATCATTCTAGAACTTTAAAACAGTTCCATTAGAAGCCGAAACAGTGTGCGTACTTCCACTTTCATTACTTCACTGGCTCCTGGTTGGGGTTTGCCTGAATCCTAAATGCAGGTCCTAGGAATGGTGTCACAGAATCTTGGAATATCCAGGCTTCTAGCCCTACTGAAGTCTTGACTTTGTATAAGCTGCAAAGAAGCTAAGGGGAGTGGGGTAGTGGTGGTGCACACCTTTAATCCCAGTCTTCAGGAGGCAGAGGCAGTCGGATCTCTGAGTTCGAGGCCAGCCTGGTCTACAAGAGCTAGTTCCAGGACAGGCTCCAAAGCTACAGAGAAACCCTGTCTCGGAAAACAAAAGCAAAAAAAAAAGCTAAGGGGTTGAGAAGGTTGGGGGGTGCGGTGTAAATCTCTTGTGACCCAAGGATGAGGAAGAGCTACATTGGGATCCCTGTAATACAAATCTGACAGAACCCAGAAGGCGACCCTTTTTGATTCAGTAAGCTACATAACTGCTAAACACAGGCTGAGTTTATTTCAGACTGAGTTGTGCGGAGATTTGGAACAGTTGGTCACTTCCTGTGCTTATCCATAAGACAGTGTCCGCAGACTTGAGAAGAAAAAGGTGGAACATTCTTCCCTCTGGCCAGAGATCACTGCTGCGTTAGAATAACCAAAGTAATGTCTATCTAATATGCTGCATATCATATTAGATTAAAAATTAGAGTGCACTGTACGGAAGTGATCATATATGCCTGTCTGGAATAATTCAAAACTTCATTATTCACCTATACCTCTACTTTGTATTCTCAAAGCCATCTTTTTGCTGGACCTGTAGTTCACATGTGTGAGGCCCTG
The DNA here is from genome assembly GCF_018167655.1 of Microtus oregoni. Taxonomy (NCBI): domain Eukaryota; kingdom Metazoa; phylum Chordata; class Mammalia; order Rodentia; family Cricetidae; genus Microtus; species Microtus oregoni. The sequence goes on from NW_024543219.1 coordinate 13,244,679, forward strand.
GCTGCAGGTCCCAGTACTAGGGAGAAAAGATCCTGTTTGGTGGGGCGGGGGTGCCTTGAGTTTTGGTTTTTTTCAAGGTAGGGGCTCACTATGAAGACCAGGCTGGTCTTGAACTCAGATCCTCCTGCTTCTGCTTCCCAAGTGCTGGGTTTAAAAGTGTGCGCCACCACTGCCCAGCTGAACGTATCCTGTTTAAAGAATGAGTTTTAGGGTTATCCTAAGTGTAGCATGTGCTCTCTGTCTCTCTCTCTTTCCCTCTCACAAACACACTATCCACACAACCAGTGTAGACTGTTTTCATGGTCACCTTGGGAAAAAAATGCCCTTCCAACCCATTTATGAGCATAGAAAGTGAACTTCATATATAGTAGTTAGGATACTATTCATTCTGTTGCATAGAAAACTGAGGTAGGGGCTGGAGAGATGGCCCAGAGGTTAAGAGCACTGACTGCTCTTCCAGAGGTCCTGAGTTCAATTCCCAGCAACCACATGGTGGCTCACGGCCATCTGTAATGAGATCTGGTGCCCTCTTCTGGCATGCAAGCATACATGGAAGGAATGTTGCATACATAATAAAAAAATCTTTAAAAAAAAAAAGAAAGAAAACTGAGGGAAAATAACCAAGTCATGCTTTGCAGCCGCATTCTCCTTGATAACTCATTAGCAGAGTATATTCCGGTTGAGACGCAGTATTGGAAGCCATACGTGTTAGGATGGACAAGCTTATAGAGAAGGGTGGCTTGAAATCGGCTGGGTAGGAAGTTCTCATTTCACTGGGTGTCCGTCCCTCAAAAACACCTGTGTTCTCAGTTCTGACCTTTGGTAGCTGCCACACGCAAATAAGGCCCAGTGTGCGGTAAAATCGCCTCTCGTTTCCTCCAGCCCTGAGAGTTTAATTGGAGGGAAGAAGGGAGGTGCCGCAGAGTTTCTCCACAGGACCCCTCAGAGGCCCGGAACAGCAAGGCATTAGCTGCCTCAACATCTTTGTCAACTCTAGAGCCTGTGGTCCTCAGGAAGAATCAAATGTCTGAGTTGTCACATTGATGTAGTCCTTAGGCTGTCTGCTGTATTCCTATCGCTGCCACGGCCATCTCACGGTACCGGGGCAGCGTTCTCACACACGGGGAAGCAGACTGCCGCTACCATCTCATGGTACCGGGGCAGCGTTCTCACACACGGGGAAGCAGACTGCCGCGACCATCTCACGGTACCGGGGCAGCGTTCTCACACACGGGGAAGCAGACTGCCGCGACCCGACCATCTCACGGTTCCGGGGCTGTGGGAAGCAGACTGCCACCGCCATCTAAAGGTTCCGTGGCAGTGGGAAGCCGACTGGCTTTGCTTTAGGCTACTGTTGGTGTCACAGTTGACCCCTTCATACCCACCATTTACTCTCTACTCTTTCCTATCTGCAGCATCTGCTCGTAGAACATTCCAGAATGGTTAATTGTTCACATAGACCTCTGTGTAGTGAATGACATCTGTTCTCACTGCAGACTGCATGTGTCTGTGACATCAGAAGCAGCTCAATGGTGTCGATTTGCATGCAAAGTGGCACCCCACGCTCCTCCAAGCCTGGCTATCCATTAGCTACCAGGGTCAGGAGAAGCCTCTCACAGGCTGAGCATCGGCAGTGGGAGGAGAGGTTTGCAGCCAGGGAGAAGTACAGAGGACCTGAAGGCTTTGGTGTGATGTGCCGTCAAGTGGGTTGCGGCTGTACATAGTCACACACTCAACTCCTATGGTGCTCGTCTGTACACCTGGCATGATTTTAAAAAGCGTGTGGAGAGCCGGGCGGTGGTGGCGCACGCCTTTAGTCCCAGCACTCGGGAGGCAGAGACAGGCGGATCTCTGTGAGTTCGAGACCAGCCTGGTCTACAAGAGCTAGTTCCAGGACAGGCTCCAAAGCCACAGAGAAACCCTGTCTCGAAAAACAAAAACAAAAAAAACAAACAAACAAACAAACAAAAAAGCGTGTGGAGGTGATAGAGATGATGACCCAACAGCTAAAAGCACTTGGCCACTCTTGGAAGGATCCAGATTGAGTTCCCAGCACAGGATAGGCAGCTCACAACCATCTGTGATTTTGGTCCCGTGGACCTGGTATCCTCTTGTGACATCTGCAGGCACTTGGGGTCATAGAGTCGTACAGGCACCCATACACACACATAATAAAGTATATGGACACTTAATTTTGAAAAGAACCTGTGCATATCTGCAATCCCAGTATCTAGGAGGATCGTTAATCCTGGTTTACACAGCAAGAGCCTGTCTCCAGAAACAGTAAGTCACACCACAAAGCCTCAATTTCTCTTGAACTGAAAAGGCAAATAAACACCTTCAGTAGTGACTGACTGTTGAGCAGGCAGTAGTAGCCTGAGTCCACGCCAAGGATTGTTCTTTTACTTTAGTTGCTTTAGTCAGGCACTGGTGGCACACGCCTTTAATCCCAGCAGAGGCAGGAGGATCTCTGTGAGGTCGAAGTCATCCTGGTCTACAGAGCGAGTTCCCGGACAGCCAGAGTTACACAGAGAAACCCTGTCTTGGTGCTGGAGAGATGGCTCAGCTGTTAAGAGCATTCCCTGCTCTTCCAAAGGTCCTGAGTTCAATTCCTAGCAACCTCATGGTGGCTCACAACCATCTGTAATGGGGTCTGGCGCCCTCTTCTGGCCTGCAGTCATACACACAGACAGAATATTGTATACATAATAAATAAATATTTAAAAAAAAAAAGAAACCCTGTCTTGAGGGGAAAAATTTAACTGCTTTAGAAAACAGTTGAATTTAAGAATATAAGCATACAGGTCTTCTCCCCAGTGATTCCCTCAGCCTGGTGTCCACTACCACCCACCAAAACATGTTCTTCAGGCAGAGCATAAATGAGTCATAATCCAGTTTGTCACACCCAGCCCTGGACAAACGGGGAGACCATTGTGAAACAGTCCAATCTGTCAGGCGTAGTGTTGGAGAGACCAGAGACTGGATGTAACCCCTCAAACACAGGAAACAATGGGGTGATGATTTTCTTTGCCGTGTTAAGGTAAGTGGAGGAAAACAGAAACCGCAGCCAGAACCATCCACCTGGTTTAACCCCTGGTCTCCCTGCTAACGGGATAAATGCCATTGAACGAGCCTCTCCGCGCATTACACCCTTCATTTGTCCTGCTTCTAAAGCTCAGGCTGCAGCAAATTCCTAACTGCGTGGAGTTCTGAGAGTTAATGAGCCGCATGACCCGCTGAATGCCAGGTTTTATGTGAGCTTTTCCTGAGGCCTGGAGGGTGTTGCTGCCTCAGGCTTGTAGAATGTCGAGCCAGGGAAATAAGTGAGAGCAGAGCCTCTTGTCTGGTGTGACGTCACTCGCGTGGGAAACAAACTCACCTGACGACCCTCTATTGCTCAGCTACTGCTTGTGGCACTAATGAGTCAAACAGCCTCTGAACAACGTTAACACTTTCTCATCAAGTCCTCCACGCACAGAAGTGAGGCGGTCAGAATGGGCCCTTCAGAAAATCCCGTTTCAGGGAGGGAACACTTTAAACTGCTTAGTCCCTGCCCTTGTTCTCTGAATCAAATCCATGTGCTGTTGGATAGGAGAGATAGACCGGAAGCACAGGTCCAGGTGTGGATTTTAGGGCGATGGGACCAAGCAGGCAGATGCTCTGTCCAAGGACCCACCAAGTCTACCAGAGCCATTTGATCTGAGTGGGGGCATTCCACACAGACCAGAGACTGGCGCGGTGCCTACGGCTTTCCCTGCAGCATCCCCATAAAATCAGCAGCTGACATACAAGCAGTTACACCATCCTTTCCTGCTGGGGTTGGGAAACGCAGGAACTATTCATCCAAGTCTCAGGCCGACTAAAGTGCTAAAAATCTGAAGCTGAGACGAGCTGGAGTCCAGTTCTTACTAAGACTAAAGCCGGGGGATAGGAGCCAGGCCAGGACAAGATGAAAGGAGGAAGGGCAACAGAAAAGAGAAGGTGGTCTTTGTGGCCCGTCCCTGTCGTTCCAGCACTCTATAGGCAGAGATAGGGGGAGGGGATCACCATTTCAAGGCCAGACAGATGAGCAAGTCAGGGTACACAGAAAGACTTTGAAGAAAACAGACAGGTCGCAGGGATAGCTCAGCAGTTTACAGCCGGTACTCTTCTGGCATAGGACCTGAACAGGGTTCCCAGCGCCCCTGGATTTACGGCACTGTAACTCCACCTCCAGGAGGCCTGACACCCTCTTCTAGCCTCCGCATTGCACTTCTGTGCACAGATTCATCCAGCTAAGCCAGCCTCATACCAGAACCTGAGATCCTCCTGAATCAAGTGCTAGGATTATAGGCAAGCTTCAGTGCACCCAGAAGAGCAATCTTTCCGAATGTTAAAACCCTAGATACCGGGCTGGAGAGATGGCTCAGAGGTTAGGAGCACTGATTGCTCTTCCAGAGGTCCTGAGTTCAATTCCCAGCAACCACATGGTGGCTCACAACCATCTATAATGAGATCTGGTGCCCTCTTCTGGCATACAAACATACATTGCAGGAATGTTGTATACATAATAAATAAATAAATCTTTAAAAAAAAAACCCTAGATACCTATGGGCAAAATAATAATTTTGATCCATACTTGATACATATTAAGTGTTGGGGGCTGCAGACCCCTGGCCCCTTTGCCTGCTGGAGTGAACTGAGCAAAACAACTTGTTTACCTGTGCCTATAGCTGCTCTGAGCACACGACCTTGATGGAAAGAGAGTGGGTTCTGATGAGGCCTGCAGCTGAAAGAACCTGAGAGCTGGGGCGTGGCTATCAGTTAAGAATCCCTATATAAGCTTGCCTGGAGCACAATAAAGTTGGCATTCTTGTATCAAGGATGACCCATGTCCTTGTGTCTGTCTATCTATGTGTGTTTTTAAGTCTCCATTCTAGTTCCCAGCTCGCGTTCCATCCCGTAATGCAGGCATTACAATTAAGAGACTAAAAATGTTATGATTAATAAAAGGGAAAAAAGAGACTAAAAATGGATTATATACCTAAAAGTAAAACTTCTAGGAGGAAATAGAAAAGTCTTTATAACCTTAAGTTCTAATATAAGAACTACAATAAAAGATAAGGACTGCTATATAGAGAAAACTTGTCTTGGAAAACCAAAAAATTACATCTGCGTGTCATAGTGGTACACACTTCTGATCCCAGCACTCAGGAGGCAGAAGCAGGTGGACCTGTGATTTTGATGCCAGCCTGGTCTACAAAGTGAGTTCTAGGACATCTAGGAATACACAGAAGCCCTGTCTCAAAAAGAGAAGAAAGGAGGAGGAAGGAAGGCATGAAGACAGACACGAAGGACTTTTTGGCTCACAGTTGGAGGAGACACAGTCCATCATGTTGGAGAAGGCATGGAGGCAGGAAGGTGCGGCATCTTTCGTTTGGTGTCAACAGGGAGAAATGACAAAGTTGGTTCTCAGCTCCCCTCCTCCTTTTCCTGCAAAGTATTATACTAGCATACCCAGGCCATGCAATGGCGGGCCCCACATTTACAGAGGATCCTCTTCCTTTGCTTAACCTAGTGGAGACAATTCTTTGCAAATATGCCCAGACACCTGACTCTTAAATTTCTAGATCCCTGTTAAGAGTTAATATTAATCATCACCCTGCCCGTGGTAAAGGCCTTCAAAAGCAGCTGAACAACCCAAGCACAGTAACATACAATTTTAATCAGAATACTCAGGAGGCAGAGGTAGGTGGATCTCTGTGAGTTTGAGGCCAACAACTTAGCTTGCTTTTACCTTGCACATATCTGAGAGATCCATGAGCAAGGGCTTGGGCTGGCGCTGAAACCGAAGCGGTCCGGTGACTTGTTAGTGACTCTTGCCTCTGTTAAAGTAGTTAGTCAGGATCGCTTTCTGCACACACCACGGCTCCTGATAGACACCTGATCTCATCATGAGAGAGGCCCAAGTTTAGCTGCCATGGCTGGGCGCAGAGCAGACGATGCCTATGAACACCGGCTGAACGGTCGTAGACTATGAATGAGACATCAACAGACCTCCATGGGCAAAAAGGCACTGGACACCTGTCTGTGCAGAACAGCGCAAGCAAGGATGCCTGTGTGACTCACCTGAAGGAAGAGCTTTGGAAGCCCACATTGAGTCTGTCTGAACTCAAAAGATGTCCACCTTTTTCCTGATATTTTTGCCCAATAGGCAATGAATAATAACTTTTAGCAGGTGGTATTGGTTGCTTTACTCTTTATTCTCTTGAGGCTCCCTCCACCCAGCTCCCAAATAATCACAGACAGGCTTATTCTTACTTACGAATGTCCAGCCTTAGCTTGGCTTGATTCTTGCCAGCTTTTCTTAAATTATCCCTGACAACATTTGCCTCTGGGCTTTTTCCTTTCTGTATTTCTGTACATCACTCTTATTCTGTGTCTGGGTGGGTGGCTGTCTGGGTGGGTGGGTGGCTGGGTGGGTGGGTGGGTGGCTGGGTGGCTGGCTGGCTGGGTGGGTGGCTGGCTGGGTGGCTGGGTGGGTGGCTGGGTGGGTGGGTGGCTGGCTGGGTGGCTGGGTGGGTGGCTGGGTGGGTGGGTGGCTGGGTGGGTGGGTGGCTGGGTGGGTGGGTGGCTGGCTGGGTGGCTGGCTGGCTGGGTGGGTGGCTGGCTGGGTGGCTGGGTGGGTGGCTGGGTGGGTGGGTGGCTGGCTGGGTGGCTGGGTGGGTGGCTGGGTGGGTGGGTGGGTGGCTGGCTGGGTGGCTGGGTGGGTGGCTGGGTGGGTGGGTGGCTGGGTGGGTGGGTGGCTGGCTGGGTGGCTGTCTGGGTGGGTGGCTGTCTGGGTGGGTGGCTGGGTGGGTGGGTGGCTGGGTGGGTGGGTGGCTGGGTGGGTGGGTGGCTGGGTGGGTGGGTGGCTGTCTGGGTGGGTGGCTGGGTGGGTGGGTGGCTGGCTGGGTGGGTGGCTGGGTGGGTGGGTGGCTGGGTGGGTGGGTGGCTGGCTGGGTGGGTGGCTGGGTGGGTGGCTGGCTGGGTGGGTGGCTGGGTGGCTGGCTGGCTGGCTGGGTGGCTGGCTGGGTGGGTGGCTGGGTGGGTGGCTGGCTGGCTGGGTGGGTGGCTGGGTGGGTGGCTGGCGGGCTGGGTGGGTGGCTGGCTGGGTGGGTGGCTGGGTGGCTGGGTGGGTGGCTGGGTGGCTGGGTGGCTGGCTGGCTGGCTGGGTGGCTGGCTGGGTGGCTGGATGGGTTGGTGGCTGGGTGGCTGGGTGGGTGGCTGGGTGGCTGGGTGGCTGGCTGGGTGGCTGGCTGGGTGGCTGGCTGACTGAGTGGCTGGGTGGGTGGCTATGTGGGTGGCTGGCTGGGTGGCTGGGTGGGTGGGTGGCTGGGTGGCTGGGTGGGTGGGTGGCTGGGTGGCTGGGTGGGTGGGTGGCTGGCTGACTGACTGGCTGACTGGCTGACTGACTGGCTGGCTGACTGAGTGGCTGGCTGACTGGCTGGCTGGGTGGCTGGCTGGGTGACTGACTGGCTGACTGGGTGGCTGGCTGGGTGGGTGGCTGGCTGGCCTTTGATGTCCTCTTCCCCTTGTTCTCTAATTGCTCCCCCTACTTATCCTCTCTGCCTCCCAGCCCCGCCTATCCTTGCTCCTGCCTCACTATTGGCCATTCAGCTCTTTATTAGACCATCGGGTGTTTTAGACAGGCAAAGAATCACAGCTTCACAGAGTTAAACAAATGCAGTGTAAACATAAGTCACACACCTTAATATTCCCCCACAAGCAGGGAAAATAGATTAGGGTTTGTTGGTGTAGATTTCAGCGAGCATGAAAGTCATGCTCCTCAGAGGGGTTGCCAGTGGCATATTGCCCCACTCAAGCAAATAGCCCCAACCCAGCCTGTGCAGGCAACCCTAATTAAATACAGCCACACACAGAGAGACATGAAAGGAGGAGGGTTTGGAGGGTTGGCTTAGCGGGTAAGAGCACTTGTTGCCCTTACGGAGGCCCTGAGATGCATACAGAGCCCATATGTTCAGTGGCTCCTGTAACTCCTGGCTCCAGGTTCCTGCCCTGTCTTCCTGTAATGATGAACACTTTCCTCCCCAACTCACTTTGGTCATAGTGTTTCATCCCAACATCCTAAGGCAATTCTGCATCAGGAAGCCTCAGTCTTCGGTCCTAAGACCTTCAACTGACTGAAAGAGGCCCACCGTCATCGTGGAGGGCAGAATGCTGGATTCAGAGTCTACTTACTGACTTAAATGTTGTTTCAAACTCTACTCAGCTTTACTAAAGTTGACTTTCCTGAGCAATCATGGCATTTCAAGTAAGACATAGGTGGCAGTCATCAACAGCATACATTGTTCAAATGACGCTGCTATAGACCACGAACACCAAGAATCCACTACGGAATCCATGAAATTATTTGGTGCTCTGATGAGGCAGATTTAGGGCAAGCATGCTGTTGAACGTTTTGCACAGCTACGTGACTTTCAGGAAATGAAATAACGACAGTTATCCTTATGAAGGTCCACTGTCATCAAGCAGGGAATGGCTGCTCTTCTGAGGCATGCCATCTCAGTGATGTCATATCGAAGGTCAGGTCCCTTTCCCCTGACACAAAACCAAATTTAGAAAATCAGGTCTGCCTTACTTACTGTTCTGTGGAGATAAAGAGACACTATGACCAAGGAAACGCTTATTAAAAAGGCATTTAATTGGAGCTTGTTAACGATTTTAGAGATTTAGTCCATTATCATCATGACGGGGAGTGTGGTCCAGGCAGGGGTGTGCTGGAGAAATTCTGAGAGCGGCCCCTGATTGGAAGGTAGAGAAAGAGGCTGGGCCTGATGTGGGCTTGTGAAACAGTGACACCCTTCCTCCAGCATGTCACACCTTCTAATCCTTCTCGAATTGTGCCACTCTTCGATGACCAAGCATTCGGATATATGAACCTATGGAGGGCATTCTTTTTCTTTTGGGGGGGCTTGGAAAGGAGAGAGAGCTAGGCTCTCGCTGTGTAGCCTTGACTGTCCTAGAACTCACTGTGTAGACCAGGCTGGCCTTGAACTCCTGGAGATCTACCTGCCTCTGCTTCCCAAGTGCTGGGACTAAAGGTGTGTGCCACTAGCACCTGGTATGGCGGACTCTCTTATTCAAACCACCACAAAGACCAGCGGGGTTTAAGGGAGTTGAGATAAGGACACAAAACTGGATCTGAGTTTTCCCACACCACAAGGTGTTTGGGCTACCGTGGATATATGTGCCATCAGGGATCCTTTCTGGGAACCAGGACCTCAAAACTAGTAAGGAAAGGCACATCCCCCAACCTCCCTATCCAGCTCGGGAAACTCTGTGTTAGAGGCACCTACTTCCCCTCCACTAAAAAAACTAAGGAAGTGGTCTGCTTGGTGGTGCACACCTTTAATCCCAGCACTCTGGAGGCAGAGGCAGGTGGATCTCTGTGAGTCCGAGGCCAGCCTGGTCTACACAGAAAATTCCAAGACAGCCAGACCTAGGGCTACTTTAAATAAATAAATAACACATAAACGAATAGATAAATAAATAATACCAGGAAGTGTCCTGCATGCTGACATCATAACATAGTTTAGGGGAAGGTAAAATGAAACCCAAAGCTTACGTAACACTGGGATTTAAAATGTGGTTAGGCGCCAGCATTATGCACTTCCTCAAAATGCACACCTTCCACTTGGCATCTGCAGCACCTCCCGTCCTCTGTGCCTGGCCTGGGTGGCATCTCCATGTTGGGCAGGGTTACTGCCATCCCTGTCAGCATCGGCTTCGCCCTCCTCCTCTTGGGACACCCTTGCTTCTTTCTTTGAAGGAGCCGTTTCAGGCGTGGACTCTGACTTTGGAGGGCAGGGTTAGCAGACAAGCCTGAGGGTCATCTCTGTGGTCCATCTTTTCTTGTCTTCACAGGGCTTAGCCTCCCCTCTAGCTTTCCCTTTGTGCGTGGCAGCCACTCATCAGGAGCTAGGTACTGGGTAGGGTGCGCAGTACCTACGGCTTTGGTCCCTCAGGGGTGCTGTTGCTGCTGGGTTTTGTTGTTTTGCTTTGTTTTCTTCACAATTCCATAAAAAAAAAAAACTGGGGCTGGAGAGATGCCTCAGAGGTTAAGAACACTGACTGCTCTTCCAGAGGACCTGAGTTCAATTCCCAACAACCACATGGTGACTCACAACCATCTGTAATGAGATCTGGTGCCCTCCTCTGGCCTGCAGGCTTACATGCAGACAGAACATTGTGTGCATAATAACTAATTAAACTTATTTAAAAAAAAAATTGTCTGGGTCTGTTGGGGCTTGCTTGCACTTCCAGGACTGGGAAGAAGGAGGCAAGAAAAGCAGGTGCTCATGGTCATCCTCAGTTACTTGGGACCCTGTGTCAAACAGCAGCAAACATCAATAAAACCATCATAATGAATGGTTTTTGTTCCAATTTAAGGTATGTTGTTATAGTTGCAATTCTTGTTTATAATAGAAAATGGATCATTTTATTTTACAATAGGCTGGTATTGTATGAAAATGAATAATGGAAACCACTTAATTAATTAATTAAAATAAAATATCTTCAAAGCAATGGACAGATGTGTTTGATCAAACAGCTGGACACCATTGCCTATCCATGCTGACTCGTGAAATTATCCGTCACAGGTTTTCTTGCTTAAAGAGGAAAGGGCAGAAGGAAACAAAAAAAAATGGTTTATTCAAGGTTGCTAATAACTTCCGGCTGGGTGTCCCCAAGGGAAAAGTCAGCCAGTCCAGTGAGCTGCAAATCCCTGCCACAGCCGTGCAAGTATAATACCGGTCAGAAGGGGGTGCTGTCTCCTGCCTGTAACTACCCTCCTGGGAACCATCATGTCAGGAGATGTTGATGATGCTTATAATTAATTATTTTTTATTACTCTTGGTTCAGTGTATCATATAACCTTTGATATTTCACTGTTGCTCCAAGCACCTCATGGGCAATAATGAGTCACTGCGTTAATAGTGCATGAAGGCATGGACCAAGCCTTCCCGGAGAGATGCAGTTGGTCCAACCAGGCAAACCCAGCCAGATGGCTTTTCCAGTCTAAGCAAACTCATGCTGGCGCTAGAGGGAAGGAGAAAGCTGGAGTATTTGGCAACTGAAAGAAGAAACAGAGAGGAACCTTCTAGCTCAGACTGAGGGTGTGTGTGGGAGGTGCCAGGCAGTGCAGCCCTGCTTAGCCAAGCTGCCACATCTAATCTGGCTTCTTAATTAGAAATGGAAACCCGCACAAGGATAGTGGCCCCTGGGCTTTCATTGATAATTAAAAGCTTCCATTTTAATGATAGTTTACGTTTGTGCTATGTGAGTACTTGCAGAGGGCTCCCCACACATAACAAGGAGAGACGGCACTAAATTACTTCCAGTTTACTGCTGAGGAGATGCAGAGGGTGAATGGTTTGCTTTGGCTTTCTGTGAGCAAAGCCTGGGAGGTGACCAAAAATCTGGGGCCTGATGCTTGCTCTGTGTTCTTTCCCTTATCAAAAAATAGACTCTCAGCCGGGCGATGGTGGCGCACGCCTTTAATCCCAGCACTCGGGAGGCAGAGGCAGGCGGATCTCTGTGAGTTCGAGACCAGCCTGGTCTACAGAGCTAGTTCCAGGACAGGCTCCAAAGCCACAGAGAAACCCTGTCTCGAAAAACCAAAAAAAAAAAAAAAAATAGACTCTCACTCTCTTTATGGCTGTCTCCAGTGTCCATTAGCGATGAATGTTTGTATACACTGGGAACTCAGAGATCAGCCAGCCTCTGCCTCTAGAGTGCTGGGATTAAAGATTAAAGACATCCGCTACCAACATCAGGCCAGCTGTGTCATTTGTAACAGCCTAATCTGGAAGCAAACCAAACTCCGCCAACAGGAAATGGTAATGGTGGGGCATTTCTATAGTGTGATACCATATGGCAATGAAAATAGATGAACAGTGCCAACCATCAGATATGACACTCCAGGGCTGGAGAGATGGCTCGGCGATTAGGAGCACTGACTGCACTTCCAGAGGACCCGGGCTCAATTTCCAGCACCCACATAGCAGCTCACAGCTGTCTGAAACTCCAGTTCTAGGGTACCTGACACCCCCATACAGATGCACATGAAGATAAGATCCAATGCACATAAATAAAAATAATTTAAAAAATAACCAAAATAAGCAAACTGAACGTAATGTGTAGGAAGTCAGGGCTAGTAACTAGGATGGGGTGGGGGGCATGAAGAAAACTTTGGGGTGCATCTAAAGTCCTGCTACTCAAACTGAGTTGCTATTACATGAGTAACATATGTGTTCACTTTGTATAAAATTCCCCAGGCAGCACGCCTAGAATGCATACATGTTTCTGCTCTCTTCAAGGAGCTGTGTTTATCCTTGTCTTCTTTCTTTCTTTTTAACTTTCTTTTTATTTATTTTTGTGTCTTCCACATCATGCATCTCAATCCCATTCATCGCCTGCTGCTTTGTATCCACCTTCCCTTGCAATCTCCCCCAAAATAAAATGAAATAAAATTGAAGAGATTTTTTTTTAAGCAAGAGAGAGAAAAGAAAAAGAAAAAAATCTCGTCATGGAAGCTGTAGTGTGGCACAGTAGTCACATAGTAAACCTTTTTGTCCATACATCTTTACTTAAAAGTGTTCATTGCAAAGTGTCATTGGTCTGGTTCAAGGCCTCTGGTTTCTGCTATACTATTAGTATCAGGCCCTCACTGGAGCTCCTCTTGGATATTCTGTTGCCGCCCTGTGTTGTGGAAATCCTGTAGCTTTGGGTCTACAGGACCAGCCCCTTCACATGCTCCAGCAGATCATAGTTGGGGTGGGTGTTGGGATGGGTGAACTCATAGCTCTGTTCCTGGGACTGGGTAGTTGCAGAGTTGGTCAGTCTGCCAGTTCTCCTCATCCTCATCACCAGAGTGAGCTCTCTGGCTTTGACCCAGCTAGCTCATCCTATGCAGCAGTGAGTAAAGGGCAGGACTGGTTCTCCTGCCTTCACATCCTCAGGGTCGGTTCACCCACATCCACACCAGCAGGGCCTGCTCTACTGTGCTGCCCAGGTGAGGTGCAGGGCCTGCTCTACTGTGCTGCCCAGGTGAGATGCAGGGCCTGCTCTACTGTGCTGCCCAGGTGAGGTGCAGGGCCTGCTCTACTGTGCTGCCCAGGTGAGGTGCAGGGCCTGCTCCCCCGAGTGCTGCAGCTGGTGAGGGACAGGGACGGTCCTCTTGCTCTTCTGACCTCAGGGCCAGCTCTGCCACCTGCCACAGGCGGCAAAGGGAAAATCTCTCCCTTGCCCATGCCACCATACGGCTGATGAGGGGTGGGGCCAGATCTCCACACTCACTCTTTTGAGGTAAGCTCCACTATTCAGACCAGGCTGGCCTCAAACTCACAGAGATCCACCTGTCTCTGCCTGGGTGCTGAGACTGAAGGTGTGCATTACCACACCCAGCTATTTGTATTTATTTTCCCCCCATTTTCATTTGTGTGTTTTTCCTTTTATGAATTTATTTTATTTTTTAATACACTTGAGTGATTTGCCGTGTGTGTGTGTGTGTGTGTGTGTGTGTGTGTGTGTGTATGCATCATGTGCATACCTGAAGCCCAATGAGGTCAGAAGAAGAATCATGTTCCTTGGGACTGGAGTTACAGATACTTCTGAGCTACCATGTGGGTGCTGGGAATCGAACCCAGGTCCTCTGGAAAAGCAGGCAGTGCTTTTAACTACTGAGATTTCTCTCCAGCCCCTCATCTTTCTTTTTCTTTTTAATTTTTGGTTTCCACTTTCTGGTTTAAGATAAGATCTCTCTCTGAGATTGGAGTTCATCAACTGACCAGGCAGGCTGTCCGGAGAGCTCCAGAGATCCACTAACCTCACCTCCCCACTCTGGGATTGCGGGCACAGGCTACCATAGCCAGCTCTATATGTGGACGCTAACAATAAAAGACCTAACTCTTTCATCCCAAAGGTGCAAAGGGCGCCTACTGACAAGAGGGAGAGGGACAGCTGGGAACTGAAGCTGTTCAGAAGTCTACAGCTTGGAGGAGGGAGAGGACTTTAGGGGAAAGGTGCTTGCTGAGCAAGCCTGGCGGCCTTTGTCTACCTCCAGAACTCATATAGAGGTGGAAGGGGAAAACCAGCTCCCAATGCCTTCTGACCTCCACATGCATATCATTCACACACACAATTGAAACATTATTATTATTATTATTATTATTATTATTATTATTATTATTATCTTAAAAGTTCATACCTAACTAGGCCTGCTGCAAGCCTGTAATCTCAGCTATTCAGGAAATTAAAACAGAAAGATTTCAACATCAGGAGTGCCTGAGTAACTTAATGAGACCTTGTCTTAGAAAAAAAGTGGGGGGGACTGAAGAGATGGCTCAGTAGTTAAGGACACGGGTTCAATTCCAGCATCCACATGGCAGCTCACAACTCTCTATAATTCCAGTTCCAGGAGACGCAACACCTTCAAACAGACATACATGTAGTCAAAACACCAATGCACATATAATAAAAATAAATTTTAAAAAGGATATTCCATTAATGTTTAAAAATAACCAGAGGTATAACTTAGGTCACTTACCTAGTATTCAGTATTCCTGAGGTCCTGGGTTCAATTCCCTGCACCAGAAAAGAAAACAGATGTTCCTGTTGAGCAGAAACTCAAGACCAGGCTTCCTTACCCCAGGACCTGCTATTCGTCAGCAAGCGGGGCTTCTTGCAGGACCACCCTGGCTGGAAAAAGACTACAGGACAAAAACATATTATGTTGGATCAAGGGCTGGACCTCTGGTCCAGGGCTCTACATGTCACTCCAAACACTGAAAAGAACATTCTTTCATCCAGGGCACTTTAGTGAAGCTTATCTGAGCAGAGAAGAGCTCAGGATCAGGCAGGTCCCACAAGCAAAACAAGTTCTGAGGACTCCAACCAATGGCTAGATCAGGCAGCATCTATAGAGAGCCAAAGCTAGGCACATCGTGCTGAAACACAATGAGTTCTTTAGTGAACTGGCCACTAGGTGTCTTATAACCAACAAAAGCCCACTATTGTGATAAAATCTAGGTTGGTTGATCCATTTGAACCAATACAGGCACCCTGGTAACATAATTTAAATATGTGTCTGTCTATCATCTATCTATCTATCTATCTATCTATCTATCTATCTATCTATCTATCTATCATCTATTTATTATCTATCTATCATCTATCTATCTGTCTATCATCTGTCTATCTACCTATCATCTATCTGTCTGTCTGTCTGTCTATCTATCATCTATCTGTCTATCATCTATCTATCTACCTATATCTATCTATCTGTCTATCTACCTATCATCTGTCTATCTATCTATCTATCTATCTATCTATCTATCTATCTATCTATCTATCATCTATCTATCTATCTATCTATCATCTATCTATCTATCATCTACCTATCATCTATCTATCTGTCATCTGGATATATCTATATGTGGTTGCTGGGAATTGAACTCAGGTTCTCTGGATGAGCAGTAAGTGCTGTTAATCACTGAGTCATCTCTCCGGTCCTACATAATTTTGGCTTACTAGTTCCATTTCCGATAATGATTCCCTGGAGCCGGAATGGCCAGAATTTAGGAAATGGGCTCTACTCGCCAGCATCATCATCTCAGATATCTCTCTCTGCCCCCTCATCTGTTTCTTGTAGCATGGATAATAAAAACCCAGGAATAGAAATTGGGGTTCAACCTGAAGGTCAGAAAAGCAAAGCAGAAGCCACTGGCTCTTAACTCAGACAGAAATGGGGCTTCTGCCTCCACGAGTTCTCAGAAGGAGGCTGAGCTGAGAGCTGTCTCCTCCCACTTTATCTTCCTCTCTAGTGCTGGGATTAAAGGAAGGCTCCGTTACAACCCTTCCACCTGGCTTGTATGGTGAACTAGTATGGCTCCTGGGGTTAAAAGTGGGTGCCACCACTGCCTGATCTGTAAGACTGGCCAGTGTGGCTGTTTGACTTCTCTGATCTTCAGGCAAGCTTTGTTTATTAAAACACAAATGAAATCTCACTACAGTTTCTCCCCTTCCCCAGCTCAGGTTTGTTTTCACTTCTGTGAAACAAGTCTCACCACCTAGCCCAGGCTAACCTTGAATCCCAGCAATCCTCCGCTCACTAGGGTCTGGGATTACAAGCCTGTACCAGGATGCCCAGCTCTCCCTGCCCACTAGGCGTTCTGTGCTGTGTGGGTCGGTTGAAGAAAGAGGGCCACTCCAAGATGTCTTTGAGGCTCTCTGGCACAGGAAGAAAGAGTTGTGCAAAGTCTGTTTATGGAGTGTTACACAAAAGTTGGTCTTGGGTAAAACAAGTTCCTTATACCAAAGCCCCTGAAATAATCTATAGGTTCTCTGAAGGGAAACATCACACCCCTGTAAGTTTAGTCCTTATCGTGTACCTGTTGGCAGTACCCAATCATTCAAGAAATCCAGGTGTGCCAGGACCATCTTGTGACCAAAGTTTGTAGAGCTCCTTCAGCTTTATAGAGACAGAGAACCATCACTGTATCCAACAATGGTTTCAAGCCCAGAGAGGCTGGCACTGGAGAGCCCAGCAAAAGGCCCACATCTTCTGTATGCCTGCTTAGAAGGCCCTTGAGATGACTGGCTATCGAACCAATGGAAACAAAGCGTGCGTGTGTGGAGAAAAGGCAGGAAAGGAGGAGAAGAGAGAAGTTTGCCTGAAGGACAGAGTAAACCCTTGATGGCCCCATATTCTGCAACCACCAGAGGCACGTGCACGGCAGGGTTCCAACCAGGCCTCGCTCTAACTGTCCCTCTCCCCTGGGCTCCATGCCTGTCCTCTACTTCCCTGCCTATGTAATCCCACTTTGATTGCTAAGCAACGCCATCCGTGGTTACCCTCTTCTAAAGCGCAGATCCTGAAGCCTGGGCACTTCAGCAAGTCAGTGGAATCAGTTCATCCTTTATCCAATCTATTTGAGAAGCGCCCTTGTAATAGGTACTTCACTAGGAAGCCGGGTACCCTGGGAAATAAGGCTTCATCAGGGTGACCGAGAAGATTCAGTTCAAACTTGAAGTACCGACTGGACACCTCTGGTCAGCAGAAAGGGAGCTGGAGCTGAAGAAGGAGGATAACTTGTGGAAGACTTACTGCTCCCTGGATCAGCATCACCCCCCGGTTGTGCTTGGCTTCTCATGCTGTTCTGATCTGTCAAATACTAACTCTGCCAGGAGTTACTGCTCCATTGTTCGCATGTTCTGAACATTCTGGCTTTTCTGCATGTTTCACTTAGGGACTTTCCGCCCGACCATTAGATCATGGTTAGGTTGCCTAGAAAGTTGTTTAGTTACCCATGTACACAAGAACTTCCTCGTTTCCCTTACCCTAGATTTACCTGGATTATTCCCTTGAAAAATGAGACTTGATCAGAATCCTGGTTGTCTCCATCTCTTGTGTCTCTTGTCCCATCCCATTCCCACTCCCTTTCTAGGGCCTCTAGGGTCAGGGTCATAACAGAAAAACGCACAACACTTCCTGGAGGAGCTTCAGCCTTGTTAGGGGCACCCAAGTACACAAGAGACTCGGGCAGAGCAAGGAAGTGTTGCTAAGGCTCCCAGGGAAGGAGCTTCACTTTAGAAAGCTGAGTGCGGCTGTGTCAAAGGGCCTTTTCAGGTGTTCTCATGGCTGAACCACACTGACTCTTTCATCCAGGAGCCCGGAAAGTGGGCTGTTACAACCCCATAGTTTTCTAAATATTAACATGGGTGTAACTTCCTGGTCTCCTTGCTTCCCACCCTCCAGAGTCCTTCCTAGCTGGTGTTAAAGGGAGTCATTCATACGTGTCTGTAGTGTGTTTAGGGGCCTACCCACCCACCCTCGCTTGTTCCTCCACTCCGGCCACTTGCCAAGTCCTGTGGTAGGCAGAGTGGTTTCACATTTACTAAGTGTCCCTGTGACAGATCCTGTCTGTCACTGTCAAGCTCACAAGGCAACCCTTGTGAACTCCACCAGCTCGGACAGTTAGAGGGAAGGGAAGATTGTGACCATAAGTGGAGACAGTGTGGCACTCTTCTGTGTTCCCAGCACTCGGGGGAGAGAGCCAGGAGGATCAGGAGATGGAAGTCATATTTGGCTACACGGCCAGTTTAAGTTCCAGGCTACATGAGACACTGTTTCAAAGCAAGCAAGAAAGACAGAGGGGAGAAAAGAGTCAAAAGAGTTGGTCTTGCAGAATTGGAAAGGAGGTCAAAAGGGTAAAATAGGTGATGAAGATGGATGGGTGGGTGGGTAAAAGGACACGTGGGACACGGAGGATGAAAAGAGATTGTCAGGGAAGGGCCACAAGGGGGATTGAGAGGAGCTGAGAGAAGAGGGGAAGGAGAATCTTTAAGACACATTTTGGAAAAAATGCCTCATGATATCTAATACCTCGGATGCTAGTTTAAAACTTTAAAAAGCTTAATACTTTTGAGACTTTATTTTATTTCTATTTCATATGTTTGAGCATGTGCCTGAGTGTATGCCTGTGTCCAAGGAGGCCAGAAAAAGGCACCGGATGCCCTGGGACTAGAGTTACAGTCAGCCATGAGTGGCCTGTGTCTGTAAGACAGTTTCTTTGGTGTCTTCCATCCACTCTGGCTCTAACAATCTCTCTGCCCCCTTTTTCTGCATAGCTCCCTAAGTCCTGAGGGGAGGGTTAGGTGAATCCCATTTAGACCAAGTGTCCCACGCATGGTCAGTCTCTGAATATTGGTCAAGTGTGGGTCCCTGCATCACTGCCCATCTACTGTAGGAGGAAGCTTCCCTGATGAAGGCTGGGCAAGACTGATCTGAGTCCCAGCCTGGTGTGACTCAGGGTCTCAGTTTCTGAACAGCAGCCCTCACTGAAGGAATGGGGGTCTTTGAGAAATGGCTTGCTGTTGATTTAGGTTAGCATTTGTCTTAGTTAGGGTTCCTATTGTTGTGATAAAACATCATGACCAAAAACCAAGTTGGGGAGGAAAGGGTTTATTTGACTTACACTAACACGTTGCTGCTCATGGCTGAAGAGAGTCAGTACAGGAGCTCCAGCAGGGCAGGATCCTGGAGGCAGGAGCTGATGCAGAGGCCATGGAAGGGGGCTGCTTACTGGCTTGTTTCCCCTGGCTTGCTCAGTCTGCTTTCTTTCAGAACCCGGATCAGCAGCCCAGGAATGGCATCACCCACCTGGACTGGGCCTTGCCCCATTGATCACTAATTGAGAAAATGCCTTACAGATAGGTCTCAGGGAGGCATTTCCTCAACTGAAGCTCCTTCCTCTCTGATGGCTCTAGCTTGTGTCAGGTTGACACACAAAATCAGCCAGCACAGAAAGCGAAGGCTGGACCAGAAAGCGAGTAGAGCCCAAAGAGCTGTCATTCTTTGAGGCAGATCTGGAAGACCTTGAAAAGCAGTAAGCAGGGGTTGCCACTTGTCAGACATGGCACAAGCGTCCAAGTAAGCCCTGTTGCCTGAATAAGGAGCTTTCCTGGTTCACTAATAGTCAGTAGACAAACAATTCCGTAAACTGCAATAGACCAACAATAAACAAGGGTGAGGGAGTCCTTCATTACAATAAAATGTCCACAGACAGAGGATGATGGAGGCGCACAGTCAAAGGCAGATGCTTCGGCTGGAGAGATGGCTCAGTGGTTAAGAGCACTGGTTGTTCTTCCAGAAGTCCTGAGTTCAATTCCCAGCGACCACATGGTGGTTCACAACCATCAATAATAAGATCTGGTGCTCTCTTCTGGCATGTGTATATATAATAAATTAATTAATTTTAAACTTCTGGCATGTATCTTAAAAGGATTTGAGGTACATGGAGCAGCCACTATGGGGTCACTGCTCTAGCACCAGGGTGGACTGGGCTAGACAACTTCTCCAACGCAGGACAGCCCACAGGTAAATCCTTGGCAAAGCACCCAGACAACACTGGGCTCCAGATGCTGCTGGGAGAATATGCCCTCTACCGGAGGGATGAAGGAACGCCATAGTTACAGGCCTGTGGTCATGAAATCAGCAAGCTTGCCTCCCGGGTATGAGACCCTGAGTTCGCACCTCCGCACTTGAAAGAAAGAAAAAAGCAACCCAGAGCCAAGGCATGGCAGCCACACCTGTAATCACCAGCTACAAGGAGGCAGAGGCAGGAGAGTCAAAAGCTCAAGGCCGTTTCAATAAATACGTGAGTCAATGAGGGCCAGAAATGTAGCTCTGCGGGAGAGTGCTTGCCCAGCACGTGCGAGCCCTGGATTGGCGTCTGTGTGCACAGACTTTCTGGTGAGGAGCTGCACGGGAATCCAGCAGAGAGCCCAGCTCTTGGCCCTGTGCCTACCTGGTGAACCCTATGCTATCTGTGCCGGACCCGATTACAGTGATGAGAAAAGCAATGTCGCCTCTGCTATGCGGATGGGGTGCAGTCCCAGATGAACCCAGGACATCCGGAAGTGCACTATGTGCTCTTATCTACCGAGCCAGTGCTCCTGTCTGCACTGGCACTTGCATGAGGTGCTGGGTTTGAACTTAACACAGAAAAAGAGGAGGGGGAAAAAACTCTGGAAACTCTTTTCTCTCTTCTTTCTGCAGCTCTGAATTGTTCGATTATCCCCCTGGGGTCATAAGGTCCCTAAGTATATCATGGTGAGTGGAAACCATGAAGGCAGGAGGGCGCATTGGCGGTTTGTCCAGTCTCCTTTGTATGTGCATTAGCAGTAGAAATATGGAAACTAAAGTATTAGTCACAATGCTTCTGTAAACTTGTTTCAGCTTACAACAACTAGAAAATCAGGCTGCTGAAAGTCTACCGTCTGTGCCAGCATTTAATTATGTATGTGTGTTCATGCATGTGAACACAGAGGATTGCAGGTAGATTTGAGCTGCCTGACATTGTTGCTGGGACCTGAACTGTCCTCTGCGACAGCAGGGTATGCTCGTAACCACTGAGCTAACAATTCAGTTTGTAACATTTGGGTTTTTCGACATAAGTACATTTTTGTATTGAGAGCAAATGAATGTTGTGTTGGAAGCATTTTTGTAAGAAAGCAGAGTTTATCTATTCACTATGCTCTTCAGAGTTGTTCTCCATGGAAGTACTTGGTTTGGAGTTTTTTTTTTTGTGTGTGTGTGTGTGCCTGTGTGTTTGTGTATGTATACATTATGTATACATATATGTATGTATATATGTAGCCTGATTAATAAAAACCTAAGACAGATTTTGGGGTTCAACCTGAAGGTCAGAAAAGCAAAGCAGCCAGCCACTGGCTCTTACCTCTACCTCAGTACAAAATGGCGATCCTGCCTTCAGGAGTCTCAGAAAAAAACTGTGTGTGAGAGCTGTCTCCTTCTGTCTTATATTCCTCTCTAGGGCTGGGCTTAAAGGTGAGCACCAGTACCACCCAGTTTCTATGGCAACTAGTGTAGCTACTGGGATTAAAGGTGTGTGCCACCACTACCTGGTCTGTGAGGCTGATCAATGCCGCTGTTTTACTCTCTGATCTTCAGGCAAGCTTTATTTATTAAAAATGAAATGATATATCACTGTATATATGTATGTATGTATCTCTGTCTCTGTGTGCATGTGTATCTGTGTATGTCTCTGTGCGTGCATATGTGTCTGTGTGTATATTTTTGTGCGTACATGTGTATCTGTTTATGTCTTTGTGTGTGCATATGTGTCTCTGTGTGTATATCTTTGTGTGTGTCTGTGTGAGTGTGTATGTCTCTGTATGCATGTGTATCTGTATGCCTCAGTTTGTGCATGTGTTTGTGTGCGTCTGTGTGTGTGTGCACATGCTCTTAACTTCTGAGCCTTCTCTCAGCCCAAACTATTAAATTAAAAAAAAATCAGTGAAATTTAGAGACAGAAGTAATGGTGGCCATGTGACTCCAGCGCTCTGGAGGCTGGAAAAGGAGACCCGCAAACCCAGTGCAAGCCTAGACTAACCCTTCCTGCCCCGCCCCCACCAAAAAAAACATGGAAGGAAGGAAAAAGTAGAGCCAGGGCTAGAGCCAGTTGGTAGAGAACGCATCGCAGATACCCACCATCTAAGACAGGAGTGGGACACCCCTGTGATCTCAGCACTTGGGGAGGTAAGGCAGAAGGGCTAGAAATTCATGCCCATCTTTGGCTGCCTACCAAGTTCAAGGTCATCTGGGCGACTGTGGGCTCCACAGAAATAAATACCTGCCCTGCTTTATAGCAGGAACTTGAACCTTCACCTAATTCGCTGCTCACAACGCCCTGGGGCTATTAAGGTCTCTCACAGGTAGTGGCCAACAATACTTTAATCAAGTCACCAAATAGCTGTGTTTTAGTATAGACCAGTACCTAATATCCTATGCTCCGAGAAGAACTCAGCATTGTTCCTGTGACAACCCCGTCCAGAATGCGGCGTCCTAAGTCTATGTACGAGGAAACACAAGTCCAAATTCAAAGACGTTCTGTGAACAACCGGCCTATCGTCTGAAAAATATCAGAGTCGGGAAACAGAAAGAGAGTCTCACAGTCTCAGAATAAAATAACATAAGCAGATCTGGCAACAGAATGCTGTGTGGTCTTGGATTTGGTCCTAGATTCAGGAGGAAAAAAAGGAAGGAGATTGCTGGAGCAATTAAGGATCTAGGTGAGGATAATGTGTTCTGCGAGGATTAACTGCACTGTGGCTGTGCGAAGAACACGCTGCCTAAAAGCTGGACTGGTCGTACATATCTAGTGTATGGACATTATAGGTGGTACATGCCTGCAATCCCAGCCTTGGCTTCCATTCGATCATAGCTCAGAAAACAAAAACAAACAGGATCTCTGCCTTTTCTCGGCCTTGGGAATGCACACTGAAGTATTTGTGGGGGAGGACACTGTGTCTCTCCTAGCTCCTCAGTGACTGGAGAAGTGGTGGGGCCTATGAGAAGCATTTGGGTCATGGACACTTTTCTCCTGAATGGAGTTCCTGGGAGCATGTGTCAGCTGTCACGAGAGTACTTACATGTCCTGTCCCCCTTTTGTTCCTTTTCTTGTTGTTGTAATCTGCACTTCTGCTTTTCTCTGTGAATTCAAGGAACACAGGGCCCCACCCACTCTGTGCTATTAACAAAAGTAAACCGGTTCTTCATCACTGACTCACCAGCGGGCGTTCCATGGTTCCTCTAGAAAATGCGTTCAGACAGCTAGTGAGTGTGGGTTAGGAATTACGTGAGGGCAGGGCAGAGGACTCAGTGGTCATCTGCCCTTACTGCTCTTGCAGTAAGGACCTGCATTTGATTTCCAGACCTATGTTAGGCTGCTCACAACTAGGTAACTATAGTTCCAGGGGAGCCCAATGTCCTCTGTGTACTGTGGGCATCTGCACAGATGTGGTGTACATAAAACTCACACATAGCTATAAATAAATATAATAAATCTTGGGCTGGGTGAAGTGCACAGTGTGTGCCTTTAATTCAGGTACTCTAGAGGCAGAGGCAGGCAGATCTCTGGGTGAGTTTGAGGCCAGCCAGAACTACACAGTGAGACACATTTATGAATTCTTTGTATTGTTCCTGGCCAGTTTTCTTTTTTAAAATTTTATTTATTTATTTATTTAGTTGTTTATTTAATGTGTATTGGTATTTTGCCTGCATGTATCTCTATGTGATTGTCAGGTCCTCTGAAATTGGAATTACAGACAGTCGAGAGCTGCAATGTGCTGGGAACTGAATCCTGGTCCTCTGAAAGAACGGCCACTGCTCTTAACGGCAGAGCCATCTCCCCAACCCCACTTGCCATTTTCCTCTATGACAGAAATTATATAAATTAAAAGCAGAAGCCAGGCAATACTCCGTAGACTTGAAGGTCCATGCTTCTTGCTGGGACTAGCATAAGGGTGAGTAGGACACTTTGGGGCTGTGGGAGGGGACAGGTAGACTCTCCCCGCGAAGCATGCCAAAGCCAAGAGGGGCAGAGATGGGAGGAGTGCTGGGGCTTGCTGGCTTCCAGTCTAGCTGGATACAACATGAGATCCGATGCAGGGAGAAATCCTGCAAGGAATAGGCAAGAGTGACAGAGGAGGTCTTTCGATACCCTCTTCTGGCCTCTCCATGTGTGCACAAGGGTGCACACCCATATACTACATGTATACTTATACTCACACAGGGACCTCAATCAAAAAAAAAAAGACCATTTTGGGCCTCAGTTTCTTTGCTTGTTTTAACTCGCGTGTCCCACACATTAAAGGACAAGTGCGACAAACTTCTCAAAGCAGGACAGTGTCAATTTGGGAACCCTCCAATGTTGGGGAATAGTGTTTTGAGGCTTGTTGCTTTTGTTTATGCTGCATTTGTTTAACTCTGTGAAGCTGTGTTACTTTGCTTGTCTAAAACACCCAATGGCCTAATAAAGAGCTGAACGGCCAATAGCGAGGCAGGAGCAAGGATAGGCAAAAGCATAAAACATCATACAACCCTCCAAGGTGTACATGATCTTGTAAGAGCCTCCTACCCTCCATCTCACAAACGGGGCCTGGAAAGGGTCTAGAATGACTGAGTTGCTGGGGAGGGCAACAGAGGTTTGCCCTCCCTTTGCTGCTGCCCACCTGGCCTGCGGGGAGTGTTTGTAGCTGCTGCAGGACATGGGGCAACAAGGTGCCTGCCCTTGGAACTCCTGGCCAGGTTACTGCCAGCTGGCCTGAGAAGGCCTGGAAAACACCCGTGCCGAGAGCCCCTGAGTCATCTGGGTGTAGCCACTGTGGTGATCCATTGTTGCAACGGAAAGAGCTAACAGAGTCCAGACAAATAGACTGGATTTTAGAACATGGATTTCCTCTTAATCTTTTAATACTTTTATTTTACGTGTATGGGTGTTTTGCCTGCATGTATGTACATCTGTGCACCGTGCCTGTGCGGTGCCCATAGAGGCCAGAAAGGGGCATCAGATTGCCTGGGACTGGAGCTCAGGATGGTAGCAAGCTCCCGTGTGGTTGCAAATCAAACTCCAGTCCTCTGGAAGAGCAGCCTGTGCTCTAACCACGCAGCCTACTCTCCAGCCCTGAAACACTTTGTAAAGATGTGTACTAATGAAACAGCTTGTTCTAACTGCTGGGTGGGTCAGCAGCATGCAGAGCGAGTGTAGCCCCCACGCCCACTCCCACCTTCGAGAGATCTGAGGGCTCACGCACACCCAGGGCATAAAACGTGATTTCTGAAGGTCCGTGATCAGGAAGTGACTGAGAATTTGCCTCCCTCTCAGTGAGTCTCCAAACCTCCTGTCTTTTCCACTTTAACAATTGTTGCTCTTAGCCTTCTACCTGGACAGGACTTTGCAGACAGAAGGTCCTGTCCATCTTCCTTCCCAAGACAGGGAGTATAGGTTTAGAACTGAAATCTGTGTAGGCTGCTGCAATGTTGCTTCAGATGTCTGACAGGCAGGTCACCACACACAGGCCTCCTGACCTCAATTGTTTTCCTCACAGGTCCAAAGCATTTCCTTCAGGCAGGGACCTGAAGAGGGACACCTGGCCCTGATGTCATGACAATGCTGATCCTGACGAGAAAAAGCTCCCCGAAGATCAGCTGGAAGACCTGAGACTAATACTCTGGTACAGTGGCCACACCCAGTTCCAGAATGCGCCCCACCTTGCCCCTGGGCGTTACATCTTAGCATTTAATTATTGAGATGGTTGTTTGGAAGTCTTGGGAAACAGGTACCTTCCTTCTGTCTTTACCTGTCTTGATTTTCCTTCTGCCTCCTGAGCTGAGCAGAGTGAGTTCATTTTGAAGGAAAGGGATGGAGAACCTGGGAAGGTGTTGACAGAAATCTTCTTTCCAGGTGACAAGTTGATGTCCAGCTCCTGGAGTACGGAGCCAGATATGGAATGGCTGGGTCCACACTCTGCCAAATATGGATGTCTGTGTCCTAGGGTGTGTACTGTCATGTGACTATGTTAGAGCCTTCTGGCCCATGAAAATTTTACATAACTCAGGGTGCATAACTATATAAAAATGGGTGTAGAGACGGGCAGTGGTCCTGCACACCTTTAATCCCAGCACTCGGGAGGCAGAGGCAGGTAGATCTCTGTGAGTTTGAGACCAGTCTGGTCTACAAGAGCTAGTTCCAGGACAGGCTCCAAAGCTACAGAGAAACCCTGTCTCAAAAATCCAAAATAATAATAATAATAATAAGTAAAGAAAGCAAAGACTGACAGATAATATGCTATAAAAACTTATTAAAGAGTCTTTTAAACTTTAAAAAAATTATATATATTATAAAAATTATAATATATATATATATATATATATAGAGAGAGAGAGAGAGAGAGAGAGAACAACTTTCAAAAGTCAGTTCTTTTCTTCCAACATGTGGTTCCCAGGTTTTGCTTTTGCAAACCTGAATCAATTTAAAGAATAGACAGACGACAAGGTAGGCTGCTTTAAAGTATTCACCTGGGGAGTGGTGGCACATACCTTTGATCCCAGCACTCTTGAGTTCAAGACCAGCCTGCCTGATCTGCAGAACGGGTTCCAGAGAAACCCTGTCTTGAAAAAGAAAATAAGTAAATAAATGAAATAGTTCCTTTTTGTAACTAAAATTCATATTTTACTTTCGCCACTGCCATGATTGGACCTAGGACCCCATACTTGCTGGGACAATCACCCTGCCACTGAGCTGTACCCCCACCTGTAACAAAAAATTATAAAGAAATTAATTAAATGCAGAGTTTGACATGGGTTTCAATGGGTACGCCTGTATTTTTTCGAACTGTAGCGTTCACCCAAACAGATTTCCACATAAGTTGACTACGGAGGAAGTAAATACTAGCTACAGATATGAACTCAGTGCTTGTGATAGCATGCAGAAGGCATGTGCTTGCTCAGGCCAGATCGAATCCGAGCCTGGAGGGGAGGGCGAGGAATGTGTCCCACCTGTAGCTGAGGAGCTACTGAAAATTGTCAGCTGCTGGGAGAGACGGTTTTCTTTAAGAGTGTAGTCCCCTTGAGCTTGTGACGTGGCTGGTGGGCTAAGATACTTTCCACCCAGTCTGGTAACCGGAGTCTGAGTCCCAGGAACCATGTTGCTGAAGTAGAGAACTGACTTCACACACATGGTGAATAAGGGTAATTTTAAAAAAGAACGTATCTCCTAGTAAGTGGACCACACTCCAATGGAAGGCCTCACATCTAAAAATATACGAGCAGCGCAAATTTGGACTGGTGACTAAAAATGTCAAGAGGAGGTGAAGTTGTGTGGGGAGGGGGAGGGTGGAGATGGGAGGTGAAGGGGTGAATATGGTCAAAGCACATTCACTGTACAAAATTCTGAAAGATCGAACAGAAAAGAACTAATATGGTAAAGCTAAGAAAAAGAAGTTAGCTAAGAAAAAAATGTTAGCTGAAAATACAAATTGTTGACAGCGGTTTCTGTCCCACCTGGCCCGGCAGCCGTTCAGTCCCAAAGGAACACACAGAGGCCTACATTAATTATAAATTGGTTGACCTATTAGCTCAGGCTTCTTATTAACTAATTCTTACATCTTAAGTTAACCCATAATTCTTGTCCCAAACTCAGGCAGGAAGTAGAGGTGGGGCAACCAGGCAGGAAGTAGAGGCAGAACAAGGAGAACAGAATTCTGGGAAGAGGAAAGAGTCAGTCTGCAGTCGTCACCCAGACACAGAGGAAGCAAGATGAGAATGCCTTGCTGATAAAAGGTACTAAGCCACGTGACTAACACAGAAAGAATTATGGGTTAATGTAGGACATAAGAGTTAATAAGAAGCCTGAGCTAATAGGCCAACCAGTTTTAATTAATGTAAGCCTCCATGTATTTCTTTGGGACTGAACGGCTGTGGGACTGGGCAGAACAGAAACTTCCATTAACAAAATGGCACCAACATGGACAACTGCATCCACATAAAACCTGAGAGACCTTGGGGAGTAATTCTAGACACAAAAGAACAGAGTTAAGCACAGCTTCTTGGTAGGAGCATTTTCTCTGGTGTGCTCTGTTTGCAAGAGGCAAGTATGTCTTATTTAAGAGAGGATTCATGACTCAGCTTTAGCTGCAAAACCCTTTCATATCTTTTAAGGGACCCATCAGCAAACACTTATATAGTGTCTATGAACAGCAGACAGATGAGACTGGGAGGTTTTACATCAGCTGATGGATTTTTCCTTTATTCAGTTTTTGAGATAGGGTCTCACAATGTAGCCCTGGCTGTCCCGGAACTCACTCCATAGACCAGCCTGGCCTCAAACTCACAGAGATCTGCATGCCTCTTCCTCCTGAGTGCTGGAATTAAGTGTGTACCAGCTCACCTAGCTTCTATAATCTGGTCTTATTTATTTATGATTTTTTTTGAGACAGGGTTTCTCTGTTTAGCCCTCATAACCTGGCTATCAAGCACTTCTTCTACAGGCTGGGGATGTGGTTAGCTTCCCTTCCAGAAGATGCCAGTTTGGTTTCTAGGACCGACATTGGGTTTCTCCAGCTGCATGTCACTCTTAATTCCAGGGGACTCCAAACTTTTTGGCCTCTAAAGGCATCTGCACATTCACAGTGCACATAAACCTGCACAGGTATACAAACATACACATAACATTTTTTTTTAAGTATTTATTTATTTGTTATGTATACAATAGTCTATCTGTGTGTATGCCTGCAGGCCAGAAGAGGGCACCAGACCTTATTACAGATGGTTGTGAGCCACCATGTGGTGGCTGGGAATTGAACTCAGGACCTTTGGAAGAGCAGGCAATGCTCTTAACCACTGAGCCATCTCTCCAGCCCCCACATAAAATTTTTTAAAAAGCCATTTCCAGCTAGGTATGGTGACTCACACCTGCAATCACAGAACTTGGGAGTAGGAGACAAGAGGATTGCTATAGATTTAAGGCCAGCTGGGGATAAAGACAGTAAGAGACTGTCCCAAAAACAGAGCCCCTTTTGGGTGTACATGTGTGTGCAGCATTTTTATTTGTTTTTTTTTTTTATGCCACACCAAGATTATTAGACTATGCTTAGACGTCATTCCTGAAATAAGCTGAAGAAGGCCTGCGCTTGAGGGTGTGAGTCACCAGGAAGCGGCCTGCTGAGAAGGCAGGGGGTTGCTGATGTGAGAGCTAGTTAAGTCTTGCTTAACACCCAATAGGGCTCAGGTCAGTCAGCTGAGCCAGCTGCGGAGGCCTGTGGGAGACACAGGGACTGATGTCCCCATCACTACGATAGCGATCAGTCTGGCCAGTGTTTATATCCTGGGATTCTGGGCGTTCAGAGACTGGAAGAGTAGGTTCAGAGAGCTTCTGTGACATCCGAAGTTGGACAGAGGAGTGATCCAGTCTTCACAAGCGGGTGACATTCCACGTTCCGCAGTGAACAGGGGTGGGATGTTCCCACAGGGATGTGAACTGGTCTTTGCAGAGAAGGAAGACTAGAAGTGAAAGAGGGCAGAGAGACGAGCAAGAGTAAGTCCCTGGAGGACACAGGGGCCTGAGAAGGAGAGGGGAGAAGGCCTGGCAGGCCCTAGGCACAGCACACACAGGGGAAGGGGCTTTGAAATAGGCACAGCGAGCACAACCCAGTGTACCCTCGGGGAGAACCGGAGCCCACGCCTTCCCGTAGGCTGTGAGAGACAGGGACGGTTTTCCAGTAAAACTGCACAGTCCCTGAAAGCTCTCGGAAGGAATTAAGGGAGTGGAGCAGAAAAGGTGCCACTCACCAAGGCACCTGGTTAAGAGTGACCGAGAAGTCCCCCTGCCTAGCTTCACAGCCCAACGTTGTCACTTACTGTGTGAACTTGGCCACGTTGTTTTCCTGTTTTTATGTCCCTGGATTTCTAGTTCTTTCCCGGTGAAGTTGGAATAATGACAGGTCTAACGGCTGAGGTAACGATGAAACTGCTCATATAAGGTACTGGTAATTGAAGGTGAAAATAATAGCCTCAGAAATAGTGACGGTGGCAAGCCAGACAGCAGTCATGCATTTGTTTCAGGAATGGGAAAGTAGACGAGGAGGAGGTGGGGAGAGAATATCCTAGAAGCTTTAGGACTAGAGGAATCTGAGGAGGAGATTACTGCAGTTACTCTCTGGGGCCTCGTCAACCCAGGCTGGTTCTTCCAAACCTGCCGCCAACTCTGGGAGTTCTGGTCCTCACCCCAGCTGTCCCAGGGGATCCCATCTGAGGCTGGGCCCTAACTGGCCATGAAATGGTTTTGTGTCTCAGTCAGCATTCTACACTGGCTCTCACATGAGCCCAACTCTTTCCCGTGGTGGAAGTATCACCATTTCCCCAAGAACACACATGACTTAATCACATGAACTAATTCTTTCTCCTTTCTCAACCTCACATCCCACATGGGTCCCATGCTGAGCCTCCTCCACCAACAGAATCTCCCAAGTCCACCCCTCCCTTCCCTTCCTCCAGCTTCTCTAAGCCCTCAGCCTCCTCTGTACCCTGTCTATCCCGTTCCAATTAAATTTCCCTACCCAGAGTTCTCAGTTTCTTGACAATGACCCACAGTAAGAAATAGACTAGAAAGCCAGGCAGTGGTGGCACAAGCCTTTAATCCCAGTGCTTGGGAGGCAGTCACAGACAGATCTCTGGGTTCTAGGCCAGCCTGGTCTACAGATCAAGTTCTAGGACAGCCAGGGCTACATAGAAAAAATAAAACTGAAAAGAAATAGACTCTGAGCCATCTCTCCAGCCCAAGAATTTTTTTCTTGTCTGTACGAATGACTGCAGGCCAGAAGAGGGTGCCAGATCTCAATACAGATGGTGTGAATCATCGTGTAGATGCTGGGAATTGATCTCAGGACCACTGGAAGAGCAGCCAGTGCTCTTAATCATTGAGCTATCTCTCCAGTCCCAAGGAAAGATTTTTTTTTGTATTATTACAACACTCTTGGCCTATTAGCTCAAGCGTCTTATTGGCTAGCTCTTATATCTCAAATTAGCCTATTTCTATTAATCTGTATCACCATATGGTTTTGGCATACCGGTAAGGTGGTAAGGTTTTGTGGGTTTTGTCCAGTGTCTGTCTCCTGTGGCGGCTACATGGCTTCTCTTGACTCCACCTACTCTCTCCTCTATCTGCTTGGAATTCCCACCTTGCCCTATTCTGCACTGCAATAGGCCCCAAGCAGTTTCTTTATTAACCAATGCTATTCACAGCATACCAAGGGGAATCCCACACCAGGGGAAGGCTAAGTGGCATGCTTTGGAGTAAGAACCTGCTTCCATCACTGCCTGACCAGTATAAATCATGGCTCTTTGTCCCTGTGAAGATGAGTTAACCGTTCCCCCTCGGGTGGTTGCAGTAGGCAAGTGATTCTAGCAGGGAGGAAGCTGCTCCTGTGAACATTGCTGCCATTAGGACCCTCCACCCAGCTTCACTGTGGGTATCCAGTCACTGAGAAGTTCCCACCTGCTGATGGCGTTGATGGGCGGCCTGTGGATGGCGAACCCTTCCAGGTTTGAACAACCCTTTCACAGGGGTCGTCTAAGACCATCTGACTAACAGACATTTACATTACTGTTTATAACAATAGCAAAATTACAGTTAGGAAGTAGCAACAACAATAATTTTATGGGTGGGGGCACCACACCATGAAGAACTGTGTTACATGGGTCACAGCACTGAGGAAGGCTGATAACCACTGTTCTCAAGCAAACCCTTCATGAGGGACACTCACACTCTGACCTACCCGCACCATAGTGTGATTCTGTGGCTCACGGTACAGACCCAGTGCCTCCCTGCCTGGTTGCCATAGTGTGATTCCGTGGCTCATGGTATAGACCCAGTGCCTCCCTGCCTGGTTTCAACCCCTGAGTCA
The DNA here is from genome assembly GCF_018167655.1 of Microtus oregoni. Taxonomy (NCBI): domain Eukaryota; kingdom Metazoa; phylum Chordata; class Mammalia; order Rodentia; family Cricetidae; genus Microtus; species Microtus oregoni. The sequence goes on from NW_024543219.1 coordinate 13,276,485, forward strand.
GCTGCTTACCACCTGTGTGACCCTGGCCAATTTATTTAATTCCCTGTGCTCAGTTTCCTCATCAAGCATATGAAAATATTTATTACTCACCGATAGGTTATTGTGAGGATTACACAAATTGAAAGATGAAAAATGCTAGCTTAGTTCCTGCCATGTAATAAACCCTAGGGCAAGGTTCATCCGTATTGCTACCATGCCTGGAACCCTTCTCAGCTGTGACTTTGAAGCTATTGGTGCGGTGTCTCACTGGTCCTGCCCTTCCTTACTCCACTCCCAGGGAGAGTAAATTGTCCCTTGCTCTGCCCACTGCAGTGTGTGTCCTGTTTGTTCTCCCCCTCCAGCAGTACCTGGTCACACCGCAGTTAGTATCTGTGTGACCCTCAGGCCCAAGGTTTGGTGCTCCTTAGGGGCAGGGACCATGGTTTTCCTGCTTATGTGTTATCTGCTTCTCCTGAATGTCTGGAAGACAGCAGCCCTGATTATGAATAATGATGAGGTAATGAATGAACGAATTGGTGGCAGGGGCAGGCCGAGCACCGAGTAAGAGCTGAGTAATAACAGTGGTCAGAGTTGGAGGCGTTTATCTACCTTGCGGCTTTCTCTTTGCCTCCTGGAATACTGCGTCAATAGCTTCGAAGCTCTTTCCTGACCTTGTACACACAGCACCAGGGATCACTTTGCTGGCTCTGACATTTCATTTGTGTCCAGGATGGTCTTTGTGAACTTCGGGGCTGTAATTCTCATTGCCATAAACTTAGATTGCACTTTTCATGGGCCTGATTTCCGCCACCACTCCAGTTCCAAGCTGGGTAAAGACCAAACAGGTGTTTCTTCTCTACTCTGGGCCTCTCAGCACCAATCCCACCCCTGCTTTATTTTTGAGACAAGTTCTCACTATGTAACCTTGGCTGGCCTAGAACTCCCAGAGATGCACATGCCTCTGCCTCTCAAGTACTGGGATTGAAGGCATGTGTTACTATACCCAGTTTGACATTTGTTCTTGTTGAGATCGTGGGCAAGCAGCTCTGAGGTCTTCATGATTGTGAACATCATTGCTGCAAGTGGTGACAAGGTGTTTGGAGAGCTTTGAGTTCCAGTTAGCTTAGAGGAATTGGCCTCTTCTGAAATCTCCTACCACAGTCTGCTTTCCAGTGCACGCTTGTTACTAGACTGCCAGAGTTCATAGAAAATGGCCAGGCTAAGCTATGCTTTTTGGATTTCCTGAGACATTTGCAACCTGCATTCCTATCCTTGTGCATTCACAGCCTATGACAGGCCCTTCAAAAGTACAGAGAGGGGCTGGAGAGATGGCTCAGTGGTTAAGAGCATTGCCTGCTCTTCCAAAGGTCCTGAGTTCAATTCCCGGCAACCACATGGTGGCTCACAACCATCTGTAATGACATCTGATGTCCTCTTCTGGCCTGCAGACATACACACAGACAGAATATTGTAAACATAATAATAAATAAATATTAAAAAAAAAGTACAGAGAGGGCTGGAGAGGCACTGCTGCTCTTTCAAAGAACCCACGTTAGCTCCCAGCACCAACGTGGTGGCTCTGTTACTCAAGTTCCAGGGCATCCAGTGCCCTCTTCAGACCCCTATGGGCCTCAGGCATACATATGGTGCAGAAATATAAGTAGCATGAATAATAAAAACCTAGAGTCAGATATTGGGGTTCAACCTGAAGACCAGAGAAGACAGCCAACCACTAGAGAGACCTTTTACCTCTACAAAAATCTTTAGACCGAAAGGGCGATCCTACAATGCTCTCCACCAGCCTCAGACTCCACACTCCATTGAGTTCCTGTCTCTTCCCCTTTATATTCTTCTCTCTGCCCAGCCATATCGCTCCTGTCTCCACCTCCCTAGTGCTGGGATTAAAGACGTGTGATCCCAAGTGCTTGGATCATCTTTGTGTGAGCTCTATTTCTCTTTTAGACAGATTCAATCCTGTGTAGCCAGTGTAGCCTTGAACTCACAAAGACCCATCTGCCTCTGTCTCCCGAGTCCTGAGATTAAAGGTGTGTGCCACCACTGCCTGGCCTGTAGGGCTGACTAGTGTGGCTGCTTTGCCCTCTGATCTTCAGGCAAGCTTTATTTATTAAAACACAAATAATATACTACTATAGATATAAATGCAGACATTCACATATACATATAAGATATAAATAAATAGATCTTTTTTTTCTAAGTGCAGAGATGGCTAAGGTAGCTCAGTGGGTAAGAGCACTTGCTGAGCAATGCTCCTCTGATCTTAGTGCCCACATAAAACACCAGGTGTGGCCATGGCACCGGTAGCTCCAGTTCTTCTGAAGGGGAAGGTGACAGAGTCACTGGGGCTTGCTGGTCACCAGCCTCGCTCCAGGTTTAGGGACAGATTCTGTCTCAAAGGCATACGGTGGAGAGTGACAGAGTAGGTCGGATGCATGGTGTCTTCCCCCAGTCTTCTAAGTGCACACACAGGTGTACAGTCCCCGTCCATGCAACAAACACCATCCCTGCAGCAAAACAACAGAAAACAGGAAACAAGACAGATGTTCAGAAAGCCAGCCGTGGTGGCACATGCCTGTAGTCCCAGTATCAGGAGGTAGAGTAAGAAGAATCAAGTCATTCTTGAATATACGTTGTTCACAGCCAGCTCCAGCTATGTGAGACCCTGTCTCAAACAAATAAATAAAAGTACAGAGGGCGAAATTCTCCATGTTCCCTGATTCTCTGCATAAATTGGTTCTCCCCGACTCACTGCAAAGATTTTGATGGCTGCTGGCCAGAAAAAGACTTGAGAATAATAGGTTGCCGACGTGGAGGTCTGTAGCCTGTCTGTCCTGCTCCCTACGCCCTGCCCTGCCCAGCCCCGCCCAGGCCTGCCAAGCCCCAGTTCTGTTTACAGTATGAGCACTTTCGGGCCAGAGAAATGATTCTTATCAGTAGGTCACATTACCCATCCACCAGCTGCTCCCCTTCTCTGCTTGCTTGTGCCCAGAGAAGGTGTTGCTTTGTCTCTTGAGACAGTCTGGTCTGGAGCTCACTATTCATACAGGCTACCATCACACTCACATCAATGATCTACTGCAGTCTCCAAAATGATGGGATCGGAGTCCTTGTTTTCAATTGTCTGTTTTCAGTTTGGGAAACTTGTTAAGCAAGCCTATGTGCTCCTGGGGGAAGGGAAGAGCGTGGTTTGGGAGTTGAGAAGGGACAGAATGTGCTGAAGGGCAGGCAGGAAGTGTGACAACTTCTGGAGACCGCAACAAGGTGGCGGGGAGAACCAATGAAGGGGGGTCAGGGGAGGAAGTGGACGGTCTGTGCAAACTCAAGCCCCAGAGCAGCAGCGACCTGGAAGGTGCGCCCCAACAGCTAGCACCCAGAAAAGACTGTCCTACGGGAAGCTGTGTGGCTGGTTTGGGCTTTATAGGAAAATCCTGGAACATGAGTCATGTAGTCATGGTAACAGGCATGGAAACCAGTGCTTTCTGGCTCCTGCCTGATCTAGCACACAGTGGGTAGGTTAGTCTATGCTCCGCCCCAATTAGAAGGTCTTTGTGGCTGGTGAGAGAACCAGCCTTAGCCAGTCCAAGCTTTAGAAAGGGTCCCAGGTGGGATGGTCAAAAGTGGGCTGCACAATCCAAATACAGATGTGAGACTGGGTATTTGAATATTTTAGGGCTCCATTTGGGTGTCATTCCTTCCTCCATCAAAGCTTTCCTTCTCTCTCTCCCCTTCTTCCTCCCTCTCCCCTCCTCCCTCTCTCCCTTTCTCTCCCTTTTTTTCTCCTCCCCTTCCTCTTTCTCCTTCCTTTTCTTCAATGGGATCACATTAGGTAGCCCAGGCCTAGGTGAAACTCCCAATGCTCCTGCTTCAGTTCCCCAAGGTCATTCAGGCTTCCTTGCTTTTTATTTTAATTTTTGAATTACAATTTTTAAGTTACAGTATGAAGGAACAGGTTTACTTTTTTACAAACCACTTATTTATTATTGTATACGTGACTGAATATATGGTATATGTGTGAGTCTGTGTCCATGTGTCATGGCTGTGTATGGTGGTCAGAGGGCCACGGTTGGACATGGTTCTCTCCTCCCACTATGTGGAACCCTGGGATCCAACGTGGGTTTTCAGGCTTGGTGGGAACACCCTTCACCATCCGGCCCCAGAGTAAAGGATTTCATTATGTCTTTATCACATGTGTGGGTCATTGTACTTGGCTCAAATCACCTCTTCCCTCGTACCATGTGCCACGCTCCATCGAGCCTCTTCATCTTAGAGAGACCATCTCTCCACCCTGCTCATCTGGAGGCAGAGGAGGTTCCCAGGCTAACACCGCACAGGCACCTCCCCTATACCACTTGCTGATGTCTGCCAGGGCCCATGGGAAACCACAAACTGAGCCTGTGCAGGCAGTCTGTAGCAGATTCTACCAACTCTAGTGTGCCAAGAAGCTCCAACATAGGGCTAGGGCAACCCCTTCAAACATGGCAGGAAGGTCATCCAGACAGAGACAGAAGTCATAAATGTGTGTTTTCTGTGTTGTCCTCCTGCTTAGCACAGTGTTCTCACTCTCTTTCCAGGTGCCCGTCTCAGGGTTCATGTCTTGGCTCAGCCAGCTTCTTCTAAACTGCCAGTGGCCATTTAGTAAACAGGACAATTACCGCTTCCAGCCTTCCTCCAGTCCTCCTCCATCCTCCTCCAGTCCTCCTCCATCCTTCTCCACCCTCCTCCATCCTCCTTCAATCCTCCTCCAGACCTCCTCCACCCTCCCCAGGTCCTGCTCCAGTCCTCCTCCATCCTCCTCCATCCTCCTCCAGTCCTCCTCAATCCTTCTAAACCCTACTCCATCCTCCTTCAGTCCTCCTCCAGACCTCCTCCATCCTCCCCCAGTCCTCCTGCAGTCCTCCTCCATCCTCCTCCATCCTCCTCCAGCCCTCCTCCATCCTCCTCCAGTCCTCCTCCATCCCCCTCCAGTCCTCCTCCATCCTCCTCCAGTCCTCCTCCATCCTCCTCCATCCTCCTCCAGCCCTCCTCCATCCTCCTCCAGTCCTCCTCCATCCTCCTCCAGTCCTCCTCCATCCTCCTCCAGTCCTCCTCCATCCTCCTCCAGTCCTCTTCCATTCTCCTTCAATCCTCCTCCAGCCCTCCTCCATCCTCCTCCATCCTCCTCCAGACCTCCTCCAGTCCTCCTCCAGTCCTCCTCCAGTCCTCCTCCATCCTCCTCCAGTCCTCCTCCATCCTCCTTCAATCCTCCTCCAGACCTCCTCCAGTCCTCCTCCAGTCCTCCTCCAGTCCTCCTCCATCCTCCTCCATCCTCCTCCATCCTCCTCCAGTCCTCCTCCATCCTCCTCCAGTCCTCTTCCATCCTCCTCCAGTCCTCCTCCATCCTCCTCCAGTCCTCCTCCATCCTCCTCCAGTCCTCCTCCATCCTCCTCCAGTCCTCCTCCATCCTCCTCCAGACCTCCTCCAGTCCTCCTCCATCCTCCTCCAGTCCTCCTCCATCCTCCTCCAGTCCTCCTCCATCCTCCTCCAGTCCTCCTCCATCCTCCTCCAGTCCTCCTCCATCCTCCTCCGGCCCTCCTCCATCCTCCTCCAGTCCTCCTCCATCCTCCTTCAATCCTCCTCCAGACCTCCTCCATCCTCCTCCAGTCCTCCTCCATCCTCCTCCAGTCCTCCTCCATCCTCCTCCAGTCCTCCTCCATCCTCCTCCAGTCCTCCTCCATCCTCCTCCGGCCCTCCTCCATCCTCCTCCAGTCCTCCTCCATCCTCCTTCAATCCTCCTCCAGACCTCCTCCAGTCCTCCTCCATCCTCCTCCAGTCCTCCTCCATCCTCCTCCAGTCTTCCTCCATCCTCCTCCGGTCCTCCTCCCTCCAGTCCTATCTTATCGGCTGAACTGTGTCCCTCCCACATTCATGCTGAAAAGCTAACCCTCAGTGTCTTTAGATGTGACTTTCTTTGGAATGGGAACCTTTAAGGATCTGAGAAAGTAGAAGTGGGGTCTCTAGGGTGACCCTCATCCAGTTGTATGACTGGTGTCCTTATATACAGAGAAGACTCTGGGACATGGAAATGTTCAGAGGGAGGATCACGTGAAGACTCAGAAAGAGCAGTCATTTCCAAGGCAAGGAGAGAGGCCTGAGAAGAAACTAACTTTCACGCGTATAAAACAGTCAAAGAATAAATAAAGGTGTTCCATCACAAAAGAAAACCAAGCATGGTGGTGCCTGCCTTTAATCCCAGCACTTGAGACACAGAGGCAGGTGGATCTCTATGAGTTTAAGGCCAGCCTGGTCTACATAGGGAATTCCAGGCCAGCCAGGGATACACAGTGAGAACCTGTCTCAAAAAGAAGGAGGAAACTAACTTGCTGTCCTTGAACTTCTGGCCCCTATATTTGTGAGCCCCCAGTCTACAGTACTTCACCACAGCACACCAGCAAGCTTTCCTTTTAGTCTGTTGTCTTATTTTCTGCCTCTTCTCTGTCAGGGGCAGCCCCACGGCGGCAGGAGCTGATGGGCATGCTGAGGCCTCAAGCTCTCAGGAGCGGCTCTGGCAGGAGGGTGGGGTTTGTAATAGCTAGTGCTAAAGGCCAGCTTGGGTTAGGCTGGTGGCAGAAGAGGGACAGAGGTAGCTAGAGCTGAGGCAGGCAGGGAGAGGAGCTTTTTTCACTTGACAGTGATACCTCTGATTCCCTTGATCTCTCTATCCTGACTGGCTAGGACAGCCCGTGCATTCTTGAGAGGGCTTGGGCAGGGAGCCTGTGTAAACCAGCAATGGGTACGTTGCTTCCCCTGACCCCATTATTGTGTTCTGTCCCCATGGAGTTCCAGGTTCCCAGCTCAGAAGCCAACTGTGGGCATCATATATGACAAACATCCTCAGGTCAGCCCCCTGTCTCACTTGTCACCCAGACGTAGCAACAGGATCAGGATACAGGCAGAGCTGGCAAAATTGCCGTGGACCAAATGTAACAAGTGGGAAGATCATTTTCTTCTCTTTCCTGGTTGCTCCAACAGTCAGCTCTATGATAGTTTTATGGGGCATCCTTCCTTATTTGGTACAGCATAGCTGGTTTCTGGGAAATTTCTTTTCTGGCTTTTGTTCATATTTCTTCATGCTTTTATTTTTATTACACTTGGTTGTTTGTGCCGGGGAGAACATGTGCTCGCCACAGCGCAGGAATGGAGGTCAGAGGACGTCTTGCGGGAGTCAGCTTTTCCCTTCCATGGCGTGGGCCCAGGAGCTTGGTGGCAGACACTTTACCTACTGAGCCATCTTTAACCCCATCACATACACACACACACACACACACACACACACACACACACACACACGCGCGCTTTTATATGTCCATAATTTTCCTTTACTTCTAGCCTTCTTCCCCAATTCTAATTTTCCTAGCTAAAAATTAACAATTGGTCCCCCCCCCCACCCCCACCCCACTCTGGTTTCTCCCACTCTCTCCTGGCTTTCTCGACCTAAAGTTCCCTCTTTCAGGCATCATCTGGACCTTCCAGAAGCTTCCTCCAAGTCCCTCCTCACACCGGGGTTGAAGTTGCCCTGAGGGCCTTTGCTTGACTTTCTATCGTCTTTTTATTAATCAGAGTCCTAATATCTCTGGACCAGGAGAGGCCACGTGGCCTGTTTGCCGCGGGTCAAGGTTAGGTTGTTCCTTCTTTCAAACAGCACAGTCATCGGTATCTAGTAGTCATTCCGTGACATTTTATGAGACCGTCTTGTACATTTATTTTGAATGAGTTTATATTGGCGTTGGGTTGGGTTCTAAAGAGTCATTTACTGCACATGTATAGATTATAAACTCCGGGCGCTCCCTGACATACAAGACCCTGTTGCTAGTTTTATCTGGCATGGAGTGGGCAGAGCAGTGTTCTCTAGGATGGGGCAGTGAAGCAGGAAGCTGAGCTGATGGTTTGGTTCAGCATAAATGAGCCTTCTAAATAAGAAAGACGGAGGCTTTATCTGTCCCTACAAACTGACCAAAGACTGCCCAGAGGGCAAGAGTGTGACTCATCTCTTATCTCCATAGCAACCTCTTTGACTGACCACTTCTGACTCAGCCTCTTAAGGCTTGGAACATTTCCAAAGACAGTCCTATGGTCCGTCCTGAGCAATACGCACAAGCTAATCATCTACAGATGACTCCTCAAACACTGGTTGCTAGGCTACCTGTGCAGAGGAGAGTTCACCGTGTCTAAACGCATCTGTAGCCACACAATGACTTCCGTGTGGAAGGTCGGAGGGAACAGCACTGCGGGGACAGTGCGGCCTGGAGAACGCGTCAATCTGTCCCAGAGACTCCAGCAGGCCTTGGCAGAGTCACTGATGGTGCTTGGGCACACACTCCCTCTGCTTGTGGGAGACCGGCTGAGGTCATTTGTTAATCCACTAATAAAATAGAGACTACAGAAATTCTGGAGAGTCAGGGGACACCTGAACCGCTCTGTGGATTTCATAAACCAGCGTCTACAGTGATCGGGGCTTCTGTTTGGTTTTGTTTTTGAGACAGGGTCTTACCGTGTATCCCTGCTGGCCTCAAACTCCTCTACAGATCAGACTCGCCTTCCTTAGACTGGATGGTATTTGCCTATTTCTGCATCCCCAGGTGCTGGGATCAAAGGCATAAGCCACCACACTTACCCACAGTGACTTTATTTTTAATACTTATATTTATTTATTAATTTCTAAAATCTTATCTGCCCATTTTAATATTTTTAAATGCCTGTGAGCATTGTGTGTGGGTTAGAGGACAACATTCAAGAGTTGGTTCTCTCCTTTGCTCATGAGTTACAGGGATCAGACTTGGGCTGACCTGATGGCTTATCTAGTCAATGCTACAGTGATTCTCTTCCCCAGTGGTTTCTTGTTGTTGTTGTTTTATAGCTAAAAGTTAGGACTTCTGGATTCTGCTCCTCCAGTGGAAGGAGGTTGGAGAAGCAAATGATTTGCCTGGTGTCAATCATTTGGTCTTCTCTACAGGTGACCAGGTGGCTCATAAACAGCAGGCGCTCACACCTTACCATTCTGGAGGCTGGACCTGGCACCAAGGTGAATTCTGGGTTTGCTTTATTGTTAGAGGGTGACTTCCCACTGTGTTCTCACAAGATGGACAATGGTTACTCCACTTGGACCTCATTATAAAGGCCCTGACTTGATGGCTTGTTTCTTTTTTTAAGGTGACACGCATCATGTGCGCACACTTGCGTATGTGAATGTGTGTGTCTGTGTCCCTATTGTGGTCCATAGCTTGATCCCCAGTTCTCCTGAATACTGGAATTACAGACATGAACCACTCTACTCAGATCTTTTATCTTGGTTGTTGTTGTTTTGACATAGGGTCTCACTAGGTAGACTAGGCTGACCTTAATATGTTTAAGTTTTTTTTTTTTTGTTGTTGTTAGTTTGTTCTTTGTTTGTTTTTCTATTCAATAGAAAGAAGCAGGGGTAAAGGAAGGCAGGGACGGGAGGGGAGGGAAGGGAAGGCCACCGAACGTTGGTGGCTTTAGGAGGTGCTGTAATTGGCTGTCCAGAAATGGAAAGAGCAGTTGACCACAGATGGAATTCTCTGGAGAGTGAGCGAGCTGCTCCCTCAGGCCTGACACAGCAGAGGACCAGAGCTTCCTGTCTGACTCAGGCTCAAGAGCCTGCCTTATAGCTGTCTGACAGACAGGCTTTGGGATTTTAGAGCAGAGAGACATTTGGTGCCAGAAGGACCATTTACTGTCGCCCTGATCGTGGTTATATTTAGTTCTCTATCCCTCAGCTTTCTCATGACTAACACAGGGTTTGTGAGCAAGGGCAGGGTGAAACCCCCAAACTGGACCATGGTTAGGAAGAAAGGGTTATTGGGGCTCCAGCTGCCAAGGTAACAGCCCCACCCTGGGTTGGGGAGAAATGCAAGTGGATTTTATGAGATGGTCCGCAGAATTGGGGGGATGGGGGTAGGCATTGAGCTGAGGCAGCCTGTTGGAATTGACTGGGAACTAGCTGTCCTTGCTCTAGGAAGTTGATATTTAGGGGTAGGTTAAGAGAGATTCCTGGTCAATAGAAACCACATTTAAGTTTCTGTTTACCCAGTCACAGTCCGTCTCTTTAGGACATTGTCACCAGCACTGCCATTTGGGGTGGCCGCTTCGGACCTCACAGGATTAAAATAATACTTACTCCAGAAATGTATGTAAGCCCTAGGCACAGTTCAGGGTGCATGTTTGGCAGATACTGGCCGATGTTATCATCTGAAGCCGGAAGAGAAAAGCCATCTTGAATCTCCTTAACCCCGTCTCTCATTTTTATCTAAATAACTGCTTCCATCCCAATGAGGAGCGGAAGGAGGGAGATGAGCAAGGAAGTCAGGACCATGAGGGGTGCACCCACCCACTGAGACAGTGGGGCTGATCTATTGGGAGCTCACCAAGGCCAGCTGGACTATGACTGAAAAGGCATGGGATAAAACCGGACTCTCTGAACATGGCGAACAACAAGGGCTGATGAGAAGCCAAGGACAATGGCACTGGGTTTTGATCCTACTTCATGTTCTGGCTTTGTGGGAGCCTAGCCAGTTTGGATGTTCACCTTCCTAGACATGGACGGAGCGGGGAGGACCTTGGACTTTCCACAGGTCAGGGAACCCTGACTGCTCTTTGGACTGGAGAGGGAGGGGGAGAGGAGTGGGGGGAGGGGGAGAAGGCTGGGAGGAGGCGGAAACTTTATTTTTTTCCTTTTCTCAATAAAAAAAAAAAAAACTGCTTCCAAACTGGCTAGCAGCCTCCTCACAAAGGGGGCTGTTCCTTTTAACAGCGTTTTATACAGACAGAGCTTTGCCCTGTGCTTTTGGTTTAACTGTCCCTTGCCCTGCAGGACTCTCCTCCAATCTTTGAGAAAACATCTATCTTCCTAGGACGCAATTCATTCATTCATTCATTCATTCATTCACTGATCAACAAATACCCACTGAGAAAAACCTACTATGTATCCTGTTCTGAGTAGACCAAAACACCAAAACTTGGGGTATTCAGACACAGCAAAATTCAGAGCAGAAGTGAATGCAAACGACCTCGTACATCTCAAACATGTCAGGGACCCCTGTTCCTCCCTCCCCTCACAGGTATAAGTTACTGTGCACTTCTGGGAAAGGCTTTGGGTGAAGGAAATGCAGACAGGATGTGACCATGAGGCAGCTTCAGACTCGGGAATTGTGCGGGTCTTAAGAGGGTCTGAGTGCTGACAGCAAGGGTCCACTGCGGGACACAGGTGTGGGGCATAGGCGTGTCCGTACTCCAGCTTGGGGAAGCTTCAGGGTCCGTGGGGCACGGCCCAGCCTGGCGCCTGATGGACTGGGGGATGCTGCCCCGCCCCGGGAGGACGGGCCTGACAGAAGTGTATTTATTAGAAGCACTCAGCCACCGCCCAACTTGCTAACAGCTAGCGGAGAGGAGCGAGGAGTGGAGCAGAGCTGCGGGAGGAGCACACAACAGGTAAGTGGCGTGGGGGAGAGGTAGACGGGTGCTGCTCAGTGCACCAAGAAAGGGATAGGCTCTGCAGCCCTGCCGGAGGCCACCTTTAGGGTCCCAGGCTCCGGTTCACGGCCATGGCTCATCTGCGGGTAAAACCTGGAGAAAGTTAGCCACGACCTACATACTTAGCATCCTTGGGGTGGTGGAATGCCATCGGGTCACAGGCACTCCTCGGAAGTCCTGCACTGGAGTGAGCCCCAACCCTCTTAAAGTTACCCTGCAGTTGACTCCAAGCAGTTGCCCCTAGCTTGGCCATAGGAACCAGGTCCTCCTTCCGACACACTGGGGGGCTGCCTTGGCCAGCAGGCTCCTTTGTTGCACCTACTGAGCCTTCCCCTACAGATCTTGCTACGTGTTGCCAGGTCTACCCGGTCCAGCAATGACAGGGTCTACAACCACTCTCCGCGTGCTAACCGCACAGAAAACAATGCTGATGAGGAACTAAAGTAACCTCTAAACTTTTTGCAAGCCAAGTGACTCATTCGTGCCCAATGTGATTTGTGCAATAACCTCGAGACCTGGGCAAAACATTTTGGGTGTGGTGGTTTTTGTCCAAGCCTTACCTGGAGACTTTTAAAGGTTGGGTTTATTATAAACTATCTGTTTGCTCAAACACGAATGTAGGGAGCCGATGATGTGGGGATTGAAACGGTGATTCCTATTCCAAAAACTGGAATCTTTGCAAGTTAGGGAGCAGGGTTTCTAGATAATAAGGACCCCTGGACCTAGTGACCCAGTTTATTTCAAAGACAACAATTGCAATCACAGCGTTTAAAATTCACTAATTTCTGAAATTTTAAGTTGTTTGCTTCAAGTTTATGTATTTCCATGTTTTTATGTATTTACTTTTTGGGGTAGGGGAGGGCGGGGTCTCAGTGCAGCCTAGGCAGGTCTGGAACTCACTTCGTAGCCCAGGCTGGCTTTCTCTTTTCAGTCCTGTCTCAGTGTCCCAAGTGAGATTACAGGTGCAAACTGCCATCCCCACTGTTTCCATGAAAAATGAAGTTTAATAACAAAAAGTTTGTTTTTCTGCCACAATAGTCTTTGGGGGCGGGTAAAGAATTTGAGATTGTAAGAGTTTTTGTTGTTTTATAATGGAGACAAGGTCTGGTCTTGAACTTGAGATTTTTCAGGCCAGTACAACCACATTTAGCAATTTTCTCCTTCTTGGTCACTGATTTTGTGTATGTGTGTGTGTTGTTTTGCTTTTGTTCCTTGAGATAGGGTCTTACAGCATGGCCTTGGCAGGCCTCATCTCATGCCTAGTTTATAGTCCAGGATGGTCTTGAACTCACGGCACTCCTTCTACCATAGTCTTCTGAGTGCTGGGATTACAGCATGTGGACTATCATGCTAGCCTGTGCACATGGATCTGAATACTTTCCTACCTCCTCACACACACACACACATCCCTACAGACATGGAACAAATAAGTGTACTTGAAAAACAATATCTGGGGGCTGGAGAGATGGCTCAGCGGTTAAGAGCATTGCCTGCTCTTCCAAAGGTCCTGAGTTCATCCAATTCCCAGCAGCCACATGGTGGCTCACAACCATCTGTAATGAGGTCTGGTGCCCTCATACATGCAGAAAGAATATTGTATACATAATAAATAAATAAATAAATAAGTTTAAAAAAAAAGAAAAAAGAAAAACAATATCTGGGAGCTGGAGAGATGGGTCAATGCAGCACAGTGGAAAAATCTGAGGTCAGATCTCCATCGCACACTGACCAAGCTGGGAATGGCCACAGGGGCCTGTCTCTTATCCTCTATTGTGGATGAAGAGACAGGTAGAGTCTATGGGCTCTCTCATGTTGGAGGGAGGCCACTCATTTGTCCCGGACGCCCAGAACCGAAATAATCACACAGAAACCATATTAATTAAATCACTGCTTGGCCCATTATCTGTAGCTTCTCATTGGCTGGCTCTTACATTTTAATTTAACCCATTTCTATTAATCTGTGTATCGCCACGTGGCTGTGGCTTACTGGCTAAAGTTCCGTCTGGCTCGGGTGGGTCTACATGGCTTCCCTCTGACTCCGCCCTTCTTTCTTTCAGCATTCACTTTAGTTTTCCCTGCCTATCTAAGTTCTGCCCTGCTATAGGTCTAAAGCAGTTTCTTTATTCATTAATGGTAATCTCAGCACACAGAGAGGAATCCCACATCACACTCACCAGCCATTCTAGCCAGGTGTGCACCTCGACTCAAAGAGAAATGGTATCGGAAAATAGGGTGAAGTGTGACTGCAGAGGACATCTGGCATTGACCTCTGACCTACACACATGGGCATGCGCACCTTCACATACAGGTGCATAAGCATGCATAACACACACACACATATACACATACACGCGCGTGTGCGCGCACACACACACACCTCAGTAAAAGAAAAGATCTATGGTTGAGAGGTGATACAAACAAAACAGTAAATACTGGTATTGGAAAAGCACAACATACTGTTAAAACGTGGTTCTTCTTAGCAACGTGGCTGTACACGACGGTATTCTGCCTTCAGTAGCCTGTGTGTTGGATGAGTCACTACCGTGTTCATGTTCTGGATAAAGTTTGATCTTACTATTTGTTTACTATTTCAGCATGCTATGTAGATCTGGGAGAACAAGCCAAAGAATTTTTCAGTGAAGTAACTAACAATGTCAGACTTGGACCCTGGTCCCACACTGCCAGTGAGATCGCTTTGGGCCACTCAGTTAGCTGAGTTGGCTTTAGAGTAGGAATATTTTCTCCGGTCAGTCTCATCAGATTGCTAACAAAATAAACAGAGCTGTGAATGTCCTCTGGGAATGGAAAATCAGCATGCAGATGCATCATTATACCAGCATCCCCTGCAGTTGTAACAGTGCAATCCAAACTGTCATCCGTGAATCACAATGAAATCTGCTGTTTCTAAAATTTCCTTTCATTAGACTGGAAACCGGCCCAAACCAGCCCTGATCAGAGGCTTTGAAAAGAACAAAGTTCAACGTGGAAATGCCCTACAGTTGCTAATAGTATCATTTGTAAATGTAATTTGATTGGTGTTCTAGCAATAGGGTACTTTTGGAAGAAAATGGTAAAGTTAGGTTGTTTTATCTTTCTCACACAGAATTTTTACGTGACACATATATCAAAGATTTGGCCTTTAGACTTAAGAGTTTAACATAAGTCTTACAGCCTCTTAAAATTGTAACCTACTTAAGGGAAGGCAAAGAAAAGTTTTCTTTTTTTTTTTTTAAATATTTATTTATTTAATATTCTGTCTGTGTGTATGTCTGCAGGCCAGAAGAGGGCACCAGACCTCATTACAGATGGTTGTGAGCCACCATGTGGTTGCCGGGAATTGAACTCAGGGCCTTTGAAAGAGCAGGCAATGCTCTTAACCACTGAGCCATCTCTCCAGCCCCCAAAGAAAAGTTTTCTTTTGAGGGAAGTGTTTCTGGTTTTTGGAGATGACCTTGCTGTGTGGCTTAGGTTAACCTTAAACACAATCCTCCTGCCTCAGTCTTCTGAGTGCTGGGAATCCCAGTGTTCAGTGCCACACCCAGCAATAGACTGCCCTTGGTTTGGAACAGGGTCTGCTTAGACCTGTAGCTTAGAGGACTTTACTCTTTTGATCCTTGTGCCTCGGCTTCTCTAGAGCTGAGGTTACAGGCGGTTACTGTCCTTCCTTGTAAACTTGGCTAGTTTTAAAACCTGAAACCCCTTATTAGTTTTTATTGCCTTGCTTCTGCACCTTTATGCCGGGATAGACGTTAACAGCCTAGATTGGTGGTTTTCAACCATACCTGGTCTTGGCCCTAGGGGATATCTGGCAATGTTTGAAAACATTTGGGGCTGTCACAGTCACAGGGTAGTGTGCTACTGTGGTCTAATGGCTTGAAGTCACAGATATTGCTGAAGGGGTAGGAAAAGAGTAATCAAACATACTAAGTTCCCTGCCTACTTTGAACTTCAAAACTGTTCCCTAACAGCCTCTAAAATGGACACAGGGTCTCACTGTGTAACCTTGGCTGGCTAGGAACTTGCCACATAGACCAGACTGAGCCTCAAACTCACAGAGATCTACCTGCCTCTGCCTTCTGAATGCTGTGTGCCACCATGCCCAACCTAAGTTTTAGTTTCTTAAGAAAATTCTGAAGCCAGGCATTGTGACTCCTGCCTTTGATCCCAGTAACTGGGAGGCTGAGGAAGGAGGAATGCCGTTAAGTGTTCAAGGCCAGAATGAGACCCTGGAACTTGGTATGTAGTCCAGGCTAACTTCAAATTCATGGTAGTCCCTGTGCTACGGAATGCTGAGATTACAAGTATGAGCCACCACACTCACCCAGTAATGTTATTTCTTGGAATACCAGAGGTGAGCAAATGAAGTCAGAAGAGGTTATGATTATTTCTAGGTCCAGGTCATTCTGGTGGTCTGGGTAATTCCAACAAAATAACTGCAGTGATTCTGAGCTCAGCTAGAACTAACCCCGGTCCAAAGCAGCCCTCTGGAGGCTGCTTGTGTTGCTTAGTACTAGAGTGTTGCTAGTCCAAGGCAAAAAATTTAATCCTCAGAACCCCAAGGGAAAGAAAGAACGAGAGAGAGAGAGAGAGAGAGAGAGAGAGAAAAGAAGGAGGAGGAGGAGGAAGAAGAGGAGGAAGAGGAGGAGGGAAAGAAAGAAGGAAGGAAAGAAGTATTGAAATATCTCCAAAGCAAAGCTGCCCTGTGCTTCACTCTGAGAGCAGTTGCATCAGGGGTAGTGGGGTTTCTATAGGCACCAGGTAGGAGCAGGAGAAAGTAGGGTATGTCTGCAAACCAGCCCTGGCAGCTTTGTGCAGGACAAACCTCTTTGACAGTTTGAAGCTCTCCACATGTTTCTGTTTCCATCGCCAGACACCTGACTTACCTTTGTTCAACTGCTTTACTGCTGAACATTTTATTTAGAATATCAAAATAAGCTAGGCACAGTGGCTCACACCACAGCCGGCACTTGAGAGACTGAGGCAGAAGGATCCTAAGCTCAAGGATGGACTACATAGAAAGACCTTTCTAAAATATAAAGCAAACACCCCCAAAACCAACAAAACCAACACTCCCAGATGTCACCTGTCCATCAAGGCTTTGAACCAGCACCTTTTTCCTTCCCAACTCACACGTAAGCTCTCAGATTTGCATGTCCCAGCAGAGTCTGGTAAGCATTGCACACCCTTGTGCGCATGTGTGAGCCCTGGGGTGCATGGAAAGTGGTGGCTCAGAGCAGGCATAAGTGTGTGCCAACGGAGAATAACCAGGCAGCAGCCATGTTAAGCTGTCTTGGAGATCTCAATAGGAGCCAACACATAGCTTTCCCCCGGTGTCCACAAGTGTAGACAGAAGTTTCTGTCCTGCCCAGTCTCGCAGCCATTGAGTACCAAATAAGCACACATAGGCTTACATTAATTATAAACTGTTTGGTCTACTGCTCAGGCTTATTACTAACTAGCTCTTATGACTTAAACTCACCCATAATCCTTGTCGATGTTTAACCATGTGGCTTGGTACCTTTTCTCAGTAAGGTATTCTCAGCGTCTGGCTGGTGACTGACCCTCTGCCTCTCTTCTTCCCAGAATTCTCCTAGTTTGGTTGGCCTGCCTATACTTCGTGCCTGGCTACTGATTGATCAGCATTTTATTAAACCAATACAAGTGACAAATCTTCACAGTGTATAAGAACATTATAAGGTCTGGGAAGAGAAGAGGGGTGAGGGGTGGCCTATGCTGAACATGAATCCTTTCAAGGGTGGAGAAACAGGGAGGAAGGCAGCCAAGAGAAGCCACACCTTGTACCGTATTTCACCTAGAGAAGAGGCAGAAAATGCTCACCCTGCTCTTTGCCCCTCAAGGCTTTCCTCTCAGACTTCAGAACATGAGCTCCTGGCACCGAGGTCTAACTCCATGATTTAAGTAGGTTTGGAGTTTAGCTGGAAAATATCCCCACCCCTCCACAAGATGTTTTTCGGTCCTGCACCTCTGGCTCGGGCAAAATGATCGCAGACTGGCTAACACTGCCCGTGGACTGTTTGGGATGCTGAATCTCACAAATGTCTGCAAAGTCTTAGGCTCAAATAATAATAATCCCCTCTGTCTTTTCTCTTTTAGGAAAATGGCAGACAGTTTTTCGGTGAGTATTTCATGCCCACTTTCTTAGCTCCACACACTCACATGGGTTAAAGGTTTCATTTCTACCACCCAGCTTTCCCTTTGACCCTATGAAGTTCCCTTTGGCTCACTCATTTGCCTGGGGACTGTTAGCTGGAGCCTTGCTTTCCCAGCAGCAGCTCCCAGGGAGAGAGACATGGCCTCTGCAGCAGCGAGGTCCCTGATGGAAGCAGCAGGACCGGTTGGGCCAAGGGCTGCCGCTGTTTCTCACGTTGATTAGAAAGCCTGTGCTTTTAAACAGCCAGCGGCTGGTGTAAGTTAGGAGAGCTTAGCCCCCCTCATCTGCGATGATGAGAGGTCAGAGGAAAACAACATAACAGCATGGGTTCAATCGCAAAGTCCCAGTCCTTGGAACTGCGAACAGTAGAGGAGGCAAGGGCAGAGGGTGACTCTTCTCTGGTTTCTCAGCTTCTCAGATCACAGATGCCCAAGTCCTGTGAATTCTATTTCGTGAATGAGTCCCATCCTCTAACAGTTTAACCTTTCTTTACAGCTTAACGATGCCTTAGCTGGCCCTGGAAACCCAAACCCTCAAGGATGGCCTGGTGCATGGGGGAACCAGCCTGGGGCTGGGGGTTACCCAGGCGCTTCCTATCCTGGGGCCTACCCAGGACAGGCTCCTCCAGGGGCTTACCCAGGGCAGGCTCCTCCTGGTGCCTACCCTGGCCCAACTGTCCCTGGAGCCTTCCCAGGGCAACCTGGCGGATCTGGGGCCTATCCTAGTGCTCCTGGGGCCTATCCTGCTGCTGCCCCCTATGGCGCCCCCACTGGAGCCCTGGTAAGGAGGAAGAGCTGTTTCATGGGCTTGATGTACAGGGGAGAGGACATTAGGGGGTGGGGGTATCTTAGATCCTTAAGGGCCAACCACAGGAGTGTATTGGTCAAGTTGAGAAAGGAATGTTCATATTGAGTTTATTCTGTGACCTGTTAGTCTAGAGAGACAAGGCATTGATAAATGTGCTTTAATATAAATTCAGTTGAGGTTATGGTAAAGAGCTGGACATAGTGGTACACGCCTTTAATTCCAGTACCCACAGGCACAGGGAGGTGGATCTCTGTGAATTTGAAGCCATCCTGGGCAGAATAGAGACCCTGTCTCAAAAAATAATTACATTTTCCTATACTATTTATTGTATTATTTTTATATAATGAGGTTAAGCTTATTATTAATAAACACTAGCAAGTGGGGTGGCTCCTACCCACAACTTCAGTAAATACTGAGTGCTCTTAAGAGCAGCAAAGTTCTGGCTCAAACCGGGAATGCAGGAGGCGGAACTGATGGACAAGGGGCAGGGGAGACGCCTCCAGCAATAACTTCAAGCAGGAACTTCCAGTTCACAGATCCGCTGGGAGCAACTCCCGGAAGCACATACCAGACTAGTGCAGACCAGAGCCAGAAGTGAAAGTCTGGGGACAGTTGAATCTAGGAGGACCAGAGGCAAGGACAGAGCTCTGGGGGAATTCCGGTACCTTAAACCGTAGCTCAACACTTATGAACTAAAGAGCTCATTCAACAAATACTCAACTTTCATATGCAAAGCATTCTGCCAGTGACCTGTAAGCACAGAAGCCCCAGGTGACACAAACCTTTTCTCAGGAAGCAGAATCACAGCGCTATATGTCATGTAACAAGGGACTGGAGAGTGAAGAAAGACTGTTGGCCAAGTCTACCTTAAACTGTCAGAAAAAGGATGTGTTACGGTTTGAAGCAGCTCCAGTAATGGCCAGAAACCTCTTCTCCTTGTGTGTTAACATTTGCACACACACAGGGAACTTTTGTCATTTTAGGCCCTGGGCGAGGGGGTCTCAGAATCTAGACGGGGGGGGGGGGGGCTCAACTAGGGATCTGTGTTAGTCACCTGTGTCGTAACCTTCCCTTTCCCCAAGAAAACCCAGTGCTTTACTGACACTCGGTCTTGTCTGTCCCCAGACAGTGCCCTACGAGCTGCCCTTCCCTGGCGGAGTCATGCCTCGCATGCTGATCACCATCATGGGTACAGTGAAGCCCCACGCAAACAAGTACGCCAACAAGTCTGTTGATTGGTTGGGGAATAAAGACACTCTTATTAACTACACATTAGAATCCTGGCAGGGCTATCTTCCCAGGTGATTCTTCCATGTCAGGGTTTTCAGAGTGAATGGTAGGATCCTCAACTGTGTGGCATATCTTTTGATCTTCATGGGTGAAAGCAGGGTAAGGACCATTGCTTTCCCTTTTGCCAGGCAAAACTGAGGCTCAGGTCTTACAGACAGTGACTGGCAAGCAGGGAAGCCAGGGGGCATTATTTATTTAAGGGTGGGAGAAGATTCTATCCATTAAAGATTTCATCAAAACAAAACCACCTTTGCCTTGGGTACAGGTTTGACTGAGGCGAACCAGTTTGGGATGAGGTAATTTAGGAGACCCACACTTATTTATAGCCACCCGAGGAAGACTGGACCCAGCAATCACTTCTAGTCATACTTACATTTACTATGAAGCAGCTGAGTGTCCAGAGCAATCCATTCCAACTGTCCCTGTGTTCAGAGGGGCCATCAACCCTGCTGTGACCACTGGTGACTCTGTCTCTAAGTCTTATGGATAAAAGGGAGATATTCCAGCCAGATGCACAGGTTTATTATATATATATATATATATATATATATATATATATATATATATATAGAGAGAGAGAGAGAGAGAGAGAGAGACAGAGAGACAGAGAGAGACAGAGACAGAGGGTTTCTCTGTGTAACAGCCCTAGTTGTCTTGAACTAGCTCTGTAGACCAGGCTGGCCTTGAATTCACAGAGACCTGCCAGCCTCTGCCTCCTGAGTGTTGGGATTAAAGGTGTGCACGACCACCGCCAGGCCTTGTATCCAAGAGCTTTTTAGGTGGGGGATTGGATATGGTGGTGCACACCCATAATCCCAGTCTGTAGGAGATGGAAGCAGAAGATCCTAAATTCAAGGACAGCATGAGCTATATAGAGCTTGACTTTGTCTCAAAAAAACAGAAATGTAACTATAAAGTCCTCTGTATCAGTTTGTGCCTGGCAAAGGAATGGGGACAAAAAGGACTTTGCTAGGCTGACATTTGCTCCTCTGGTTCTGCAGGGGAAGCACTATCCTCAGTCACCCTTCTTTCCACACAGCCAGGCAGAGCTCTGAGCTCAGTACCCCATCACATCCTGAAGCTTGTCTCGTATATGTATAAATGATACATTATTTTCAAAATATAGCTCTACAGAGTCTGTTCAACATGATGCAGAACCACACAGAAACACTGATACATGAAGGTCCTCGCACTAGATAATCCAGTGCCAGCGGTGCCAGGGAAGTAGACTGGGCACTCAGAGGCCAAAACTGACTCTGGGTCCTGTCCCACAAACAGTCCAACAACTTCATGGAAAAGTGCGTACGTGACAGATGACAATCTCTGTTCACACAAGGACTAGAGCCACTGGACACAAACACCGAGCACTGCTGTCACTTTCCCTGGCTTCCTGAGTTATTTAAAATACCCAGACAATCACTGTTAGGTCTAGACCACAAGCCTATTAGCTACTAGTGTTATTAGATGGAACACAGCTTTAGAAACCCAGGAATAGGGTCAGTCCCTTAACAAGACTTGTGAATGCCTAACACCCAGAAGAAAGAAACGGGTCAGAAAGTTCAAGTGGCACTTTGGCCAATGCCATCTGTAGTCAGAATTTTCCTTGGGCTGCCAGCTCACAAGAAAGAAGACACAGAGACTTCTTACTAATTATAACAGCTCAGCTTACAGCTTAGGCTTGTGCCCCTGCTCTTACACCTTAGCCCACTTCTGTTTGTCTGTGAGCTGCCGTCTGTTACCTTCACTCTGCACTGCTCATCCTGCTTCCTCTCCATCAGGCTGGAGACTCCAATTTTCTTCTTCCCTGCGCTCTCTCTATCCAGAAGTCCTCTCTGTACCGCCTGTCCAGCGATTGGCTGTTCAGCTTTCTATTAAACATGTAACAGTGACACACCCTCACACAGCATAAAGGATCAGTTCCACAACACCCATCTCATAGCGTGGAACGTCCTGACTCTCCAAGCAGAGCAAAGGGAGGAAACGTTAGCTCCATGTATGCACCCCTGCTGTTCTGAACCTCTGGCTGACGGCAAAGGCAGGCACTTGGCAGTTCTCAGGCTGCTGACTTGCTTTTTAACAGCTAGTCAATCTACCAGGTCAGGAAAGAGCCATTCTTATCTACAGCAAGGTATAAATGGCCTTAGGTTGGGCGGTCTAAGGCTATGCGATATCTAGGAGGCGTTTGCATGCGTGCACAAAAGTGTCTGTCAGGAACAGTGGCACCAGCGTCAGTCAACACCCCTCCAAAAACAAATTCAAAACCAGACAACTGGTGGCACACCTGGAGGTCAAGGTAGGAGAGAATCACAAGCTGGAAGCTAGCCTGGGCTACAGTGAGACCTGGTCTCAGTGAACAGACAGCACATGTTGCCCTGCTAGACGTTTGAGCTGATCACTATAGTGGGAGGGGGAGTGGGAGGCTACTCTTCTGAGCTGGAACTCCTCCTGCTCTGGCTTATTTGCTTCCTATATAAAAAGTGTTTGCTTTTGGAAACTTAGATGCTCTTGACTTGGTAATGTTAATATCTTTGATTTCTGGTTTAAAACAGGATTACCCTAAATTTCAAGAGAGGGAATGACATCGCCTTCCACTTTAACCCCCGCTTCAATGAGAACAACAGGAGAGTCATTGTGTGCAACACCAAGCAGGCTAACAACTGGGGAAAGGAAGAGAGACAGTCAGCTTTTCCATTTGAAAGCGGCAAACCGTTCAAAGTAAGTTCCTGCTGCCGTGCAGACAACGCTCTCTTATGAAGGGGAACACTGGAAAGCCATGTCTGTCCTGGGTCAGCCTTCCTCCCACCCTAGCGGCTAAACTTGGCAGGCTGGGGATGTGGCCAGGAGAGGCATGTTCTCACTAGACAGCTCCAAAGCTACACTCTTCTACACTAAAGGGTTTAAGATGGATATGGGTGTGTATTTCCCGACCTTTCCCAAACCGGCTACACACTAACCAGTCCTATAAATTAATATTTGCCATTAAGGAACTCCTTCCTCTGTTGCTGTTTTTAACTTCCAGGTATTTTAGGCTCCATTAAAACTAAACTTGTGTGTAGGCAAATTATGTTCCTCTGGTTCCCATTGTCTATCCTGCTGACCATTTTGGTGCCTTTTTATTGTGGTTTAACTCTGACCATCTAGATTCGCTTTGCTATTCACTACTGTCTCTGGATTGTTATCATTCCAGTAATAAAATAAAATATCGGACTTCTTAAACTCAGCTTACACTGGTTTAAAATCGATATATATAGATATTAAATATTATATTTAATATAATATATTTAATATATATATAACATATATATATTAAAAAAATCGATATACACATTTCTTCCTTCCCTGTTTATACAGAAATTGATAAATGGAAATTATACATCACAGACAGTATGTCCTGAAAAACACACGCATGGTGGAAAGCCTAAACTGCACACATTAGCACACGCATTAGCACACACTTTACCTGATGGTTTGCGTATTTGGTCTCCAGATACAAGTCCTGGTGGAACCTGACCACTTCAAGGTTGCAGTCAACGATGCTCACTTGCTGCAGTACAATCATCGGATGAGAAATCTCCGGGAGATCAACCAGATGGAGATTTCTGGTGACATAACCCTTACCAGTGCTGTACCCACCATGATCTAATCCAGAGGGGGCAGCTCTTATAACTGAAGTGTCATGCAAAGGCTCCGTGCTCATTCTGAGTGGAAAACTTTACACTTATTCCTCCTTAACCTTCTTGTAAGGCATCCATTTAATAAATATTCCCGTGCTGACGGACACCCGGTTTTTTGTTTATTTTCTGATACTAGGTGTCAAATCTTAGGCGAGAGGCAGCAGGGTCCCTGGTGCTGGAGTTACAGGTGGTTGTGTCCTGCCTGTCTAGGGTGCTGGGAACCAGACACAGGTCCTCTGCCAGAGTGGTCCATGCCTTTCGCTCTAAGCCATCTCTCCAGCACCCCCCCCCCTCCCCTTTTCTCCAGAGAGAATAGCTGAGCTGCCCATTCAGGCCTTGGACTTGCATTTCTCTTCCCAAGGTGCTGGCTCTGCTAAGGAGACAGTTTCCAGAGGGAGCAGGGACTGATCTGGAATAAATGGACTTCTCAATCCAGAAAACTTCCGCTAACGGAATGAAGGAAAGAAAGCCAAGTTATCTGCTCAAATGAGCAGGATAAGATGAGGACACAGATGTAGAGATTTGCTTCACGTTAGTATTTTACAAACCTACAGTTTGTACAGCATCACCAAAGTGTCTTGATGAATACTGGGCATTAAAAGATTATGTAATACAATATAAATACGGCAAAGAGAAGCGAATACTAAAGCATATTTTTAAATTTTCCAACAATTTAACAATGTGTCAGAGAAGTAATGATACGAAAAAAAAAATATCTGGAATTACTTCTAAGTCAAAAACCCTCCTGGTGCTTTTGACTGCGGAGTCTCACAGGTGAGAAGACGATGAGGTCACCCCCAAAGGAGATGTGTCTGGCACGACCTTGCTGTCTGGACTCCACCTGTGTGCAGGGACTGGCGTTGCTTAGGGCTGGCTGAAGAACAAAAACAGAGAAGTCATTGAATTCACCATCAAGAGTTGTCCCAAATAAACTTTCCACACTGCCAGTTAAGTCAGTGCTAAGGAATAAGCAGGTTTCCCAAAGCAACAATAAAATTATAAAAGCCTAAGACCTAATGGAAAGCAATCTTAAAAAAAAAAAAAAAACAAATTGTTCTGTTTTTGACCCAAGGTTTCTCTGCGCAGCCCTGGCTGTCCTGGAACTTACTCTGTAGACCAGGCTGGCCTCGAACTCAGATCCATAGGTCGCTGCCTCCTGAGTGCTATACCGCTGGGCGGTGGTAGCACATGCCTTTAATCCCAGCATTGGGGAGGCAGAAGCAGGCGGATCTCTAAGAGTTCGAGGCCAGCCAGGTCTACAAGAGCTAGTTTCCAGGACAGGCTCCAAAGCTACAGAGAAACCTTGCCTCGATAAAACAAAACAAAAAGATACTCATGCAGGTTCCACAAACCCTAAACCATGTAGCCATTAACGGGTCTTCCACCACAGTGTGGCCCTATTGGGATCTTTATAATTGCCCCAATCAAGCCCTACTTGAGTTTCAAAGCACTAATTTGGGCCGAAATAGACTGCTAGATTTAAGTACCTAATGTTTAATATTTATGGAAATGGAAAAAGAAATCATAGGAAAAGTATAACTACTAAGATTCAATGAGACGACACAGAGCTACAGAGCACCTCTAATTATATTACAGATGTCAAACCAGAATAACTTCCAGATCTACTTACACACCCAGAACCAAACAGATGAGACCTAAGAGGAGGGTAATGTCAGGCCTGCTACAGAATTAGCCTCACGCTGCTGAGACCAAGAGTGACAGTGACACAACTGTGCTCCAGAGACACAGGCGGCACAGGGCCTGACCAGAGACAGCAGATTTGCAAGAGGTCAGAAGTCAAGACAAAGGTGCATTAGGAATCCCCGGCTAGAGGACACACGTATCAGCTGCTATTTAACCCTACATTTGCTGTAGTGGATTCCTGGCTTGGCCTTTACATTTATTTAGTGAGTGTGTACAAGGGCAGGGAAGTCACGGAACAACTTGCAGGAATTGGTTTACTCCTTCCAGTATGAATTCTGAGGATTGAATCTGGGTGATTAGGCTTGGCACATCTTGCCAGCCCAGTGAATTTCTTATAGTCTAATATAAGCAAACCAAAGATTATCAAACCAAAGTCATTTCCTGATTCACGGTAGCAGCTGGTGTCAGTAAGCCAACAATGTTACCACAGTTATATTAGACTCATGAGATAAAAGACAGGAGACAAAGTCCTATTCCAGATCACTGAGAATGTCTAGAGATAGGCTGAAGGTCACTGTCCACTCAACAGAAAGACAACTATGCTGATCACGCCAATACCATCAATACCAGTGAGCATCAGGCAGAAAGTGGACAGTTTATAACTACAAAATCAGATTTCTGAAAAGATGGTGGATTTCAGAAAGAATGAGTCCATATTGTACTCTTATTGAGAGACTAAATACACACACACACATACATATATGCCTATAAACCCATGTTAAACACATAAAGTACATAGCTCTATGTTAAATTAATACACAAGAGAAAAGAACTTTTACAGGAAGACTTCAGCGGGGCTAACTTGGTAATTTACAAGTAAGAGATTACCTAGAGTAAAAGCTGAACTCACAATAACACAGCAGAGTACAACTGCAGTAGCCTCAGGGCTGAAGGAGAACATGGCCACAGAGGGCTGAGATGGGACAGACACCGCCCACCACCCCCGTGCTTTTTACAAGTAGTAGCCGCATCTTATGGGTTTTAAGACAGGGTTTGTCCATGTAGTCCCCACTATCCTGGAACTCGATCTGTAGACCAGGCTGGCCTCAAACACAGAGATCCGCCTGTCTCTGCCTCCTGAGCACTGGGATTAAAGGTGCGAGGCACCACCACCTGACTCTTCTTTCATACTTTATTATAAAAGCTTGAATCACTTAGAAACATCTGGCAGAATCTAAACCAGACACTAGGTAAGCTTTCAGGCAATTTGCCCTATCATATTCGAATAGCAGAATGCATGTCAGTGTTTTAGATTATTAGAATGTATGCAGAAGCCTTCTCTCAATTAAAATGTAAGCAGCTGTGTACTTTATGTGTACGGGTGTTCTGCCCACAAAGGCCAGAGAGGGAGGTGGACCCTCGGGGACTGGAGTTACAGGCAGCCTTGTGCTACCATGTGGGTGCTGGGACCTGAACCCAGATGCTACGGGAGAAGCAACCACTTAAGCTGCGCCCGCTCCCACTTCAGAACAGCAGATGATGTACACAGGGAATCACATGACACACATTTAAACCTTGCAGCCAAGTTGAAAAGTGAGCAACTTTCATTTTATACAAGAAATTATCATCTCAGTACCAGAAAGGGAGAGTCATAGGCTAGCGTGGTCTTCAGAACAAGACCCTATTCTGAAAGCAAACAAAACCAGGGTGGGTGAGAGGTAGGTGACACCTGGAATTCCATCCCTGGAGCCCCCAACAGAAGGAGAGAGCGCACTTCCCAAAGTTGCCCTCCGCCCTCCATACGCATGCTGCGATGATGCGGCATGTTCGCACCCACAGCAACTGGAAACAAGATAAAGCCAAGAAAACTTTACAATTGCATAAATCTAAAGTATACAGAAACTTCCCAAATTAAGATAAAAACTTACTGGATCAAGAAGTTGGGGTTCACAATTGAGCTGTCTATGTAATGGTTCTGAAAAACAAGGAACAATAATTTTTAAAGACTATTCTTTCGGTTAAGGGAGTTACAGATGGACAGGGAAAACCACCATCAGATGAGAACACAAAGCCATGCCTGCCTGTGTCACGTGGTTTTAACGCAATTAGATTGCTAGGTCAAATCCTTACTTTATAAGGGTCGCCAGGCAGTGGTGGCACACACCTCTAATCCCAGCACTTAGAAGGTGGAAACAGGTGGGTTTCTGTGAGTTCGAGGCCAGCCTGGTCTACAGAGACAACCAGGGCTACATAGAGAAACCCTGTCTCAAAAAGCAAAACAAAACAAAAAAAGTATAAAGGTCCTTAATAAGAAAGCACCAAACTTGTAGCATAAAGGTACCCACAAGATGCTGCTGAGAACAGACGGAGGCCAGTGTAGGTACACACCTCCAACCCAGCACTCAGGATCTATCTACATGAGGTCCTGGCCAGCGAGGGATACACAGGGAGGTCATGTCTCACACAAGAGAGGTCCAGGTAAAGACAGGAGATGTCTGCACAGTGTAACACTGTACTTTACTAGGTCTCAGGCAGACTGGGAACAGTGGAGGAGAGTAGGCCCATATACTATAACACAAATGTGAGGCCCAGTCCCTTTTACAGAAGAATCACAACACGGTAGATAGAAAACAGGCATGAGAGAGGAAAAACGGAATATTCTGAAGACAGTTTTGGGGATACGGGCTGAAGAAGAGAACCGAAGGAGTTTTTCTCACTGAGGGCTTCCAAACACGTCTAGCGCCAGACACCCCCATCTCCAGTGGACCAGCAAACACATCTATCGCCAAACGCCCCATCTCCAGTGTGGATCAGCAAACACATCTATCGCCAAAGGCCCCATCTCCAGTGTGGATCAGCAAACACATCTATCGCCAAAGGCCCCATCTCCAGTGTGGATCAGCAAACACATCTATCGCCAAACGCCCCCATCTCCAGTGTGGTCCAGCACTTGTCTCTCAAGTCTTGGGTTAGAAGCATGGTGCTCCTTGGTGCTGCTGTTTTGAGACAGCGTCTCACTGTATTGCGCTTGCTAGCCTGAAACACCATAGGTAAGACAGGCTGGTCCTGAACTAGGCGTAATCCTGTCTGCTTCTCTTTGGTTAGGATGGCCCCCCATCCAGTATTCTGAAACTAGCTTCTTTGATAGTTACAGTGAGCCTCCTTCTTCACCTTCGTCACGAGAAACTGTTCTCAGAATCCCACGACCATCGCGCCTTCCTCTAACTTATGTTCCACCCAGGCTGCACTGGGTCTGAGACTTTACCTGACTGGCATACTCTGGAGTCTTCCTGGGAGGTGTTTGGTGAGGGGGAGCTCTTCTCAGGGTCACTCATCAGCACATCTTGGGAGGTAGACTGTAGCTCCATGCCTTCCACATCAGACTGCACTTCTCTCTGCTTGGCGTCACCGGCCACTCGACCGGCAGGAAGAGGCAAATTCATCACCTCAGCGGGGAAACAATCCATTTCTACATTTATCTTATTTACAACCTGGAGGTAAAAGCGGGCAAAGATTCCAATTACCCATAAATGGAACAAATTTTTTAAAAAAGCCATACTGCTATGAAATATAAGAAAAACAGAAGCCAGGTGGTGGTGGCGCATGCTTTTAGTGCCAGCACTCGGGAGGCAGAGGCAGAGTGAGTTCCAGGACAGCCAGGGCGACAGAGAAACCCTGTCTTAAACCAACACCCCCAAAATAAAAAAGTGTAAAGAATGTCAGGTTGGCGGGGGGAGAACTGTAGATGGAATGCAAAATGAAATTAACAAATAAATTTGGGGGAAAAAAAGAATGCCGGGAAAAAAAGAAGTGACGTATTCCTTTAATCCAAGAACTTTGGGAGGCAGATGGACCTCTGTGAGTTCGAGGCCAGCCTCGGCTACGCAGAGAAACCCAGTCTGCACACAACAGCAACAACAACAAACCCACAAAAAGTAAAGAACACTATGAATTCTGCTGTCTTGTTCCACAACACAAAGATCTAACAGGAACGAGGACAAGCTTCTCAGCAAACACCTGTATCAGCTCAAAGATTGGCAAACTTTTTGTGAAGAAAGAGAAAGTAAATTATAAGAGCACACTGGGCCTGAGGGCACCAGACTACAGTGCTACTCTGGATGCTGGGGCAAGAGGGTTCCAGCTCAAACCTGCTAGGTCTATTTAGTAAAAGAAGGCAGACATAACACACAGATACAAAAAGATACGTCATCCAGTTTGGTTCAAAAAATAGAAGCCAGGGCCAGAGATGGCTCAAAGGTTAATAGCGCTGGCTGCTCTCCCAAAGGTCCCCGGGTTGACTCCCGGGACCCACATGGAAGCTCACAACCTTCTGTAATTCCACATCCAGGAGATCTGACACCCACTTCTGAACCCACAGGCACTACATGCACACAATGCATAGATATACATATGTAGGCAAAACACTCATTCATAAAGAAATTAAAAAACAATTTAAAAAGAGGCCAAAGACTGCTGCCCTTGCTCGAGTGCACTGGCTCCAGAGCCGTCTTGATGTGGTCTGAAGCAGACAAAGAGAGCTGTTTCCAGCAACCCACGGGCCATTCAAATGAGAACGATGCGACTTTGCATGATTCGCTTAGGCTGCCAAATGCAAGTTTTGTTATTTTCTCTTTCTTTCTGTCTGGTATAAACAGCTAACACCCTTGGCTACCTACCGCCACCTTGCAATAGGACTTACATGGTCCAGGGCACTTGACTCTTGCTCTCCAGGACACCAAGTGTCGTCTGCTCTGCTGGACCTGGAACAAACAGTGGTTAGACACCAATCGCTAAGCACATCACAGTCGTTCCATGTGGGCTTTGAGTCCACCCTTCACAGAGGGTGCTAGCTTGCACAATGAGGTCAGAGGTAGAGCCTGGCCCAGGGGAATGGCATAACAAAACTCATTCTTTTGTACGTTGATAAAAAATAAACAAACAAAAAACCTAAGAAGAGTTATCTTTCATAATCTCTTTGGGGACCCACAAGACGGTTCCCTGCCACCAAGCCTGATGACCTGAGGTTAACTCCTGGAACATGTTAGGAGGAGAAAACTGATCCCCGAGAAGCTGTCCTCTGGTCCACACACCATGCCACAGCATGTATGCAAGAATCTACACATTCAGCATGACTAAACATAATGTTAATTTCAATCTTTTCAAAGTTTGCTTTAAAAATATTCTCTTCTAGAGAGATAAGAGTTTGCTGTTTTTACAGAGGATGGGAGTTTGGCTCCTGTGTTGGTCAGCTCACAGCTGCTTGTAACTCAGGGTCTAGCAAACCTAAAATCCTCTTCTGAGCTCTGGGTACCCACACACACAGCACGCATGCACGTGTATACACACAACACATACACACACAAATAAAAATGAATCTTTTTTTTTAATTTTCAAGACAGCATTTCTCTGTGTAGCCCTGGCTGTCTTGGAACTTGCTCTTTAGACCAGGCTGGCCTTGAACTCAGAACTCAGAGATCTGTCTGCCTCTGACTCCTGAGTGCTGGGATTAAGAGCATGTGTCACCACCGCCTGGCATAAAAATGAATCTTAAAGAACAACTTCCTGCAAAGTTGCTTATTTTTAAGATGCCGTCTTGAAAGACATTTGCAACTGAAAATTAAAAAAAAAAAAACCCATTATGTGTGTGTGAAGGTCAGAGTGACCACAGGGGTAGGGAGCTCTCTCCTCCTCCTTTCTGTTGTTTGTAGGGATTGAACTCAGGCCAGGCAGCTTGCAAATCAAGCACCTTTATCCACCGAGCCATCTTGCTGGCTCCAGATTCTTATTTTACAATTTTATTTCCTACTTGTTCAAACTCCCTTCCCTCTATCAGACGCCTGTGCATTAGAAACCATTGAAAAGGACAGTTAGCTTATTTTAATGCATTTGTGGAGAGTGTATACGAGCAGAATGGACCCAGTTGAACTTCATTAGGACGCCATTTACCTTTCCTCAATCAACACCTGACACGGCTGCTGTAAGGGAGGACACCGGTCAATAACCTAGTGATTGCTAGTCTGCCCACGCTGGGCACTTCCTGTACAGGCCGGCCTAAAGGTGTGTGCCTCTGAAGCACCGCAGGAGCAGCGCGTGTCTGGGTGCGCCTGCTCTGGAGCCGAGGGGAGTGAGGCTCAGTTTCACAGGCCAGCCATGCCTGCTAAGCACTGGAGGACACCACACTGCTTCCTCTCCAGGGTACCGACCTGTGTTCTTTTGTTGAAGACATCAGCGTCACTGGGGCTGGTCTCAGACTCTCTGAAATCACCCCTCACCTCAGCCTCCTGGGTGGCCAGGGTCACCTCCACCGCACTTGCTTCCAACTGGAAACCTTAAGCCTGTCTCCTCAGTTAGAAAAGAGCAAATCTTGCCTACATATTTCAGGTCATATGCAAAATTTAATTGGAAACATGTCTGTCACATTTTACCAGCCTGACCATGTGAAATGATAAGTTAATATCAGTATCATTAAACGTGTAATGTACATTAAAGAAAAATACCTGCTTTCAAGGGTGTCTGAAAACAATGTCTTATTGACCCCTTCACGCGTGCTGCTCTGAGGGTCAGGATTCTCCAGCGATCTCCTTTGTCTCTGAAGGTCCCCTGCAGCCCGGCTCTCAGGCATGACTCTGCTGGCAGGTATGACTGCTCCAAATCTCTGAGAACGACGCTCAGAAGAAAGTGCTAGAAAAGACAAAATAACCTCCATAGCAAAAATCCTTTCTTTCATTTTTTGTTCAGAAAGGCAATGCAAATCCTGCTAACTAGGCCTCCTCTTGTCAACATTTGTTAGTCAGGTGCCAGGGGCTTTCTTTGAAGAAGAGAATTGTCACATCAGACAACGCTTCCCTCTGATATCCCATGCCTATGTTACAGCATTGTTCTTTCAACTCTGTGGCTGGAGGGTGACTCAGCAGTTAAGAAGACTGGCTGCTCTTCTGGAGGGTCCAGGTTTGATTCCCAGCTCTTCCTGGGGCTTCACAGCAGCTATAACTCCAGATCCTGGGGATCTGGCGCCTTCGTCTGGCTTCTGCAGGCAGCAGGGACACACATGGTGTAGATAAATGTGCAGGCAAAATATCCATATACACAAAACACTAAAACTTAAAAAATAAAAAATAGGTCCGTCTCTGACAATTAGAGACTATATTAAGAATATTTTAGAAGGGCTTGGAGAGATGGCTCAGAGGTTAAGAGCACTGGCTGCTCTTCTAGAGGTTCTGCGTGTAATTCCTAATAATCACATAGTGGCTCACAACCATCTATAATGATATCTGGTGTGTGTATACATAAGAAATAAATTTTAAACACACACGCACACACTAAAAAATATTTTAAAAGGTATAATGAAATCAGCAAGTGAGCTACTTCTTACCAATGTCTAACAAATGAACACTTGGGTCAAGAATCTCAACCTGGCAGGCATAGTAGTACACACCTTTAATCCCAGTACTTGGAGGCAGAGGCAGATGGATCTCAGCAAATTCGAGGCCAGCCTGATCTACAGCCGAAGAGTTTTAGGACACCCAAGGCTATACAGAGAAACCCTGTCTTAAAAGCCAAAATAAACAAGCAAACAAAAACACCAAAACCTCAGTTTGAAGAATAATTACAATAAATTCCTTTGCTGTTTCTTGTACAGCAAAGTATTTCCTGGAAAAGTTGAGACATGGGTTGTATCCTGCTGTAGTTACCAGATACAGCCAAAAACTGGGCTAGTCCATGGAAACAAACGGATATTGACAAATAAACTGTTGAGACACTCAGATCTCCTCTGCACGGCACTTAGGTGGTGGGTGCCAGAATCATATAGTCCTAGCAGGACGTGAGAGAGTGGGCAAGCAGCACGCAGAGAAACGTTTGAATAAAGTGATGTGAAGTGGGAGCTGCTGCTCCCTGACGCCCCAGCCTCCCCAGAGGCTACGGCAGGAGGATTGGAGTAAGATCCAGGCCTGCATGAGGTCAAGGATAGCTGGGAAACGTAACCAGACCTCGTCTCAAAAGAGAGAATTTCAAAAAGGGAGGCCATTGCTCAATGGACAAGCGCTTGCCTAGTGTATGCGTGCAAAGCTCAGTCTGATCCTGAGACTCAAAAGATGCAGTGATGTACAGGTTTCCACAGTTGCTCAGCTCCCTCCCGTTCCTCCTGTGCAGAGGCTGCAGTCAGCTGCACAGCTGAGGAGGGTAAAGAGCAGGTCCAGTTCCTCTTGCATCTTAGTTCTAATCTCACTTGTCATGGAACCTTACAGACTGGGACTACATGCCAGTAGCAGCTATGGAATCCTTGGAAACACAAGCCTGACCTTAAAAGACGGATCATGCACAAGCCTATCCGCCCACCCCTCGCAGAGTGTGGTTTGCGTGCGGCTTGCTAGCACGGCCTGTCTTCTAGGAATCGGGGCACCTTCATATGTTCACGGGAAAATGATTTTAGCCTCTACACAAACCCTCATTTGGCCCAAATATTTCTCTTAAGTTTCTGCAAAAACACAAACCTGAAAACGATTTAACAGGACTCTCAATTCTGAAAAACCCAGCATCAAACACTATTTTGTCGACTTCCTTTGGTGTCTCCACGGCTGCCACTGGCGCATGCTCTTCCTGCTTCAGCCTCGCTTTCATCGCGTTCTTTATGGCAGCGAGGCGGTTTCTAGCAGCCAGTCTTCCTGCATCATCCTGCTTTGTTCTGTTTGTTCCACCAGGCGCAATCTTTTTCTGCAGGGGAAATAACACAAATTAATTAAAGGTGACATTTCCACCCCTTTCCTCTTCCTTTGGTGAGGGCTGATACCATCTGTGGTTGGATGTAACTGACCCCATAATCTCACAGGGACTGGCTATTAGGAGGTGTGGCTTTGTTGGAGTGCGTATGGTCTTTGTAGAGGAAATGTGTCATTGTCGGGGTATGCTTTGAGGTCTTAAATGCTCAAGCCATACCCGGTGTCTCTGAGCTCCTTCACCAGCACCATGCCTGTCTGATCGCCACCATGCCTCACCATGATGGACTAAACCTCTGAAAATGTAAGCCACCCCAACTAAATGTTTTTCCCTTATAAGAGTTGCCATGGTCATGGTGTCCCTTCACAGCAAGAGAACCCTACCTAAGACACCCTCCTTGAACATTACCATCCTCTTCTGTTCCGTTGGTACTGAGGAAAGAACCCAGAGCCCTGTACACAGCAGGAAATCTTGCTACCACTGACATAAGTCATTAGTTCTTATAACTTATCTTGAGACAGGGTCTCACTAAGTTGTGCCAGCTGGTCTTGAGTGCACACCCACTCCACCCTCAGGACCAGCTGAGATTAAAGACTGGCACCACCACACCAACCAGTATCACCTTGTGTGGTGTGGTGGTCTGAATAAAAATGAAAACCATCAGCTTATACGTTTGAATGGTGGGTCCCCAGTTAGTGGAGCTATATGGGCAGAATTAGGAGATATTAGTTGGGGTGACTTTGTTGGAGGAGCTGTTCACTGGGGGTGGGGGGTTTTGAGGTTTCATAAGCCCACACCCAGTTCCCTCTCTCTCTAATCCTAAAGGAAGAGGATTACCCAGTGTGGGTTTCAGTAAAACCCAGAGCTACAGGACAGACACCCAGTGGCACGGAAATGCCATTCTTCTGAGACAAGAAAACAGTTCCCGGGAATGGTTTACTAAAGATACGGAGACAATGATGTGCAGAATTTGAGCTTGACCAAAACAGATTTGGGAGACCCAGAGCAGGTTAAGAGGCACAGGAATGGGGCTGGAGAGATGGCACAGCATGGAGGAGAGCTCACGACTATTTCAGAGGACTGAGTCTGGGTCCCAGCACCAACTCGGGGCTGCTATTAGCGTCTGTAACTCTAGCTCCAGGACACCACACCTGCTTCTGACTGAGAACCCACATACGTAAACACACGCAGAGTGGACAGCGGTAAATAAACTTACAATTTAAGAAAGAGGATGTAGACAGTAACAAAGAAGGTTAAATTGTATAAGCCATGCATCTAATAACGTTAGCCACTAATGGGCTAAAAACTCTTGATAACTTCTCTGAAGGCAGAGAGTGGTAAACCACGCAGCCGGAGAGAAATCTGTGAACAAACAGCATGCATGCTTTTCAGGAAACTCTGTGACTGACAAGAGCTGAGAAGGGGGTGGGACCCACAATAAGGTGATTCACCAGGTAAGCTGCTTGGTTTCAGTGTAATCAAGGTTAGACCTTGAACACATTTAAAGAGGGAGGAACAGACAAACTGGAAGGGAAATGCGTAAGAGTGAAAGGTGTGTCATCACAGTACAGGTAAAAGATTAGTTTTATTTGACTAACAGGGCTTGGTGTATAGCGCAAACATAAGGCACTTGCATAGGCTATATACTGCCCGGAGATGGTCCCAGGAATATAAAGGTCTCCCCAGCCAACCAAACTGTAGCCGAAAACAAAGTAGACAGAGAGAGACATCTGGTGATCAGAGGCAGAATTGCACCTCTTATGTGATATAGTATTTTCAGATCTAAACATTCAATAAGAAATACCCACAGGCTGTCAGGAGCAGCAGTGCAAGTCTATAATCCCAGCATCTTGGAAGCTGAGACAGGAGAATTCCATGCTTGAGTTCAGACTGGGATATATAGTGAAACCCATCTCAAAAAACATTTATCGTTATACTAGGACCTTTAATAAATATTCTCCTTTATTATGTAGATTTACAAATTTCCAGCCATCTACTCATTCCCTCAATCCTTGCAGTGAGACTTCATTGCAAGGAAATATTAAAGTTTCTTTTAATTCTTTAACATGTTGTGCTGCTAAGACAGAATTCAGAAGTTTTGTTTGCATAACAAACTATAAAGTATCAACCCAAGTTTATAGAGTCCTTCCAACAGCATGAAGAAAACTGACAAGTACGACAAATGTCCATAAGAAGCACAAGAAAAATGCACTTAGAAAAGACCTTAAAGTATGTGTACATGTGTGTGTCTGTGTGAGACTGTGCATATGGGTGCAGCTGTCCCCAGAGCCCCCTGGAGCTGGAATTATAGGCCATCGTGAGCTACCCTATGTGTGTGCAAGAAAGAGCAGCACGTGCTCTTAACCCGCTAACTGGACTCTTATTAGATTAACAAAGCATGTTTTACAGGAAAAGTAGAAAACCTTATTAGCATAATGAAGAAATACATAAAATCTTATCAGTCTACAGTCTGTCACACAAAAGCATGTAGACAGTGAGGAGGTGTGGTCTGCCCAATGAAAGCATGAATTGGGAACACCAAAGCCTGGAGTGACCCAACACTACCTTGGGCAAATGATTTACTCTTTCAGAGTCTTGAATTTCTCAGCCGTAAACTGAGGATACAGCACCCTCTAAATGGACTGCTATGAAGCTTAGTGGAACCACTTGGAATTTACAAAACATGGATTATTTATAGTTTTGCAATTAAAAGAAATACATAAACATAGGAGGTCTGTTCAGTTTTGTAAGACACAGTCTTGCTATGTAGTCCTGCCTGTCCTGAAACTTGCTACGTACACACAGCCCATGGTGGCCTTGGAGTCAAGGCAATCATTCTGCCTCAGCCTCCCGAGAGCTGCCATCACAGTGTGCCACGCCACGCGTGCCCACGCGGGTGCAGCTTCTGAGCAAACCCACGCCCGTGCTCATCTACCCACTGTCTAGGAATAGAAAAGTCACCTAGGTAACCCAATGCAATCACACATCTCGTTTCTCTTTAGAAGCAAACATCTTACTTCATGTTGATTGTACCCTTGCTTTCCCCCAAAGGCAATCAGAATGTAATAAGCATTATAGAAAACATAGCTTGTGATACAGAAAGCCCAAAGCTAAATATTTTCAAAACTGACATGGTAGAAGTAAAGAATCAATGTTTCCAAGCTGTCCTTAACCTCCACATGTGCTCTGTGGCACAACTAGGCCACCCCGCTCCACATGATTGAATGTATTTTTAAAAAGAAAATTAGAGGGGGCTGGAGAGATGGCTCAGAGGTTAAGAAAACTGTTGTTCCGGAGGTCCAGAGTTCAATTCCTAGCAACCACATGGTGGCTCACAACCATCTGTAATGAGATCTGGTGCCCAGAACACTATATACATAATAAATAAATTAAAAAAAAAAGAAAGAATCTAAAAAACAAAACAAAAACAAAACAAAACAAAAACAAAATTAGAGAAGCATCTATGCTAGAAATTTGGATAGAAAATGCACAAACCTACCCGGAGGACTTTTTTGCTTGGATTATTATTGTTTTTCCATCCAGCTTCCTCAAGTTTGATCAGGTTGTTGAACTTTTGGTTTACATCCTCGACCTGTTAATAAAAAGCCCAAGTTCATCCCATTAACGCTATGTTAAAATTGCTATATTATGACTATAAAATTACTAAATGCTAAATAAACTGAAAATGGTGCCCAGAACTGGATCGTCATTAAACTTAAAATCCTCTGTGTGTGTGTGTGTGTGTGTGTGTGTGTGTGTGTGGTGGCACAAGCCTTTAATCCCAGCACTCGGGAGGCAGAGGCAGGAGGATCTCTGAGTTCCAGGCCAGCCTGGTCTAAAAGAGCTAGTTCCAGGACAGGCTCCGAAGCTAGAGAAACCCTGTCTTGAAAAATCAAAAAAGAGAGACAGAGAGAGACTGTGTATGAGTGTGCATGTGTATGAGAGAGAGACTGTGTGTGTGTGTGTGTGTGTGTGAGAGAGAGAGAGGGGGGGGAGGGAGGGAGGGAGGGAGGGAGAGAGAGAGAGAGAGAGAGAGAGAGAGAGAGAGAGAGAGGGAGAGAGACCGTGGTTGAGCGACAGGGTCTTAAATCAATCCAGGATGACCCACACTTTGCTGCACAGTTCAGGATATACTTGAACTCCCTATCCTCCTGCCTCTACCTCCTAAACACTGGGGTTATTCAGCTTAAGTCACTGTAAATTGAGTGTTCAAATCAAGAATTTTTATGTTAAAATTGTTCATTGGTAGTTTTGGTCTAGAAATCTCTAAAACCTACAGAAAGGAAGTTATATATTAACAACTCTCCCAGATTCCTTTTAAGAAGTTATATATATTTTATAATTCTGAATGTGAATTATTTAGAGTGATGAGATTAAAGGTGTATTCCACCATACACTGCTCATCTGCTTGCTTCTTTTTCCTTCCTTTAAGATGGATTTTATTTTATTTAGCCAGGCAGTGGTGGCACACACCTTTAATCCCAGCACTTGGGAGGCAGAGTTAGATGGATCTGTGTGAGTTCGAGGCCAGCCTGATACAGAGCGAGTGCCAGGACAGCCAGAGATATCACACAAGAGAAACTCTGCCTCAACAACCAAAAACAAACAAAAAAGGGATTGATTTTATTTCATGTGTATATTATATCTGTTTGCCTGACCCATGTTGAGTATGGGTGGCCATACAAGGGAGTCAGATTCCTTGAAACCAGAGTTATAGGCAGTTATAAGCTGCCTAATGTAGGTGCTGAAAAAAGAATCCTAGTCCTGTGCAAGAAGAGCAAGTGCTCTAACTGCCGGTCCATCTCTTCAGTGCCTCATATATTTCTGAAATATAAACTCAGCAAGGTAGGAAATGTCCTTCCTCCAGACATACCCTCCTAGACCTCCATCAATACTCTGCTTTACATTATAATGTCTAACTGTATCTAAAAGGCTCAGCTTCCCGTTACGTCATACTGTATCTAAGAGCCTCAGCTTTCCATTACGTCATACTGTATCTAAGAGTCTCAGCTTTCCATTACGTCATACTGTATCTAAGAGCCTCAGCTTCCCATTATGTCATACTGTATCTAAGAGGCTCAGCTTCCCATTACGTCATACTGTATCTAAGAGCCTCAGCTTCCCATTATGTCATACTGTATCTAAGAGGCTCAGCTTTCCATTATGTCATACTGTATCTAAGAGCCTCAGCTTTCCATTAAGTCATACTGTATCTAAGAGGCTCAGCTTCCCATTACAACGCCATACATATTTAAGAGGCTCAGCTTTGCATGACAATGTGATGTGGGATTCCCCTCCGTATGTTGTGAACACCACTGGTTAATAAACTGGTTTGGCCTGATAGGGTAGATAGGCAGGGAAAACTAAACAGAATGCTGGGAGAAAAAAAGGAGTGAAGGAGAAGCCATGTAGCCCTGCTGGAGACAGACGCTGGAAACTTTACCTGGTAAGACACAGCCACGTGACAATACACAGATTACTAAAAATGGGTTAAATTAAGATGCAAGTGTTAGCCAATAAAAAGCTAGAGCTAATGGGCCAAACAATGTTTTAAATAGTATAGTTTCTGTGTGATTATTTCGGGTCTGAGCTGCTGGGTGGCTGGGAAACACACTAACGGCCTCCGTAAGTCTTACCGTATCTAAAAGCTGCTACTAAACCATTCACTTCTCTTCCCGCCTGTTTCAGGGTTTCTCTGTGGTGCCCTGGTGGCCCTGGCACTGTTGACCAGGCTGGCCTTGAACTCAGCCCTCCCTGCCTCTGTGTGGGATTAAAGGCGCGTACCACCATGGCCAGTTCTTTTCCTGCCTTCTCATCATTTCTATAAACACGGCCTGGCACACAACAGAATTCAGTAACTGCACTGGCTCACGCCTCCCACGTACAATCACCACAAACTATTTGACAACATGGGGAAGAGACAGTGCAACTTACATGGTACATTCCAATAGCTCACTTATTACATCCATTTTGAAGCAAATGTCGAAAACACTTGACACATACCTGAAAATTAACCATATCCCAAAATCCATCCAGATCTGAACAGGTGGTCTCCTTTTCACCTCGTTTATATTCACAGTTATCTATCAGTCCTTCAAACTGCTTGAACCTTTCCATAATAAGGAGTCTTGTTTGACCCACTGTTGTGCGAATAAGATCTTTAGCTAAAGAAGAAAGTAAATAGGGCCTTTTCAGTGAGCCAGCCAACTGAGACTTAGCCCCCTAATCCCCAGAGCTTACACAATTAAACTAATATAGAAAAACAAAGAAGAACCATCCCCAAGCTTTGTCACAAATGCTGGACACAAGCTCCTTGCTTCAAGCACCAGAAACAATTAGCAGTGTTCACCCTCAATCACACATGGCTTCTCAGGAACCATTCCCTTTCTCCTGTATTTTATGAGATTTCAACCTAACAAGTCAAGGTACGTAAGTATCCAGGACCTCATACTGCTAGCTTTTTAAATAGTTTCTCCAAATAAATAGGACTAATCTGTTCGTACTGATTTACATAATTATAAATCAGAACACATATTTATATAACCAAGGAATACCAGATTAACACCAATATATACAAAGTCACATTAAAACACCAAAATACACAAAAGTTGTACACTTCTTTAGCACAGAGATATTAGAGGATATATGTTGAGCAACTCTTGGCATTTTGAGCAATACTGAAACTGAAAGTTGGACACTAGAGTTTTAACTTCAAAAGGAATGCAACATTAAAAAAAATAAGGGTTATGGATATAGTTTGCTAGCCAAGCATGTGCTGAGCACAAAAAAAAATCCTGAGTTAGATCTTCTACGACTACTCTTACTACTACAATAAAAGAAAACCTAATACATAACGTAAACATTTTTATTGTGGCCCTTGAAGTGGACAAGATGACCAGGGTTCAAGGTCACCTTCAACTACAGACTGAGCGCTAGGCCAGCTTATGCTAGGAGAGCCTTTCTAAGATACACGATACAATGCTAACAACAAGAGAACGTCTTCATCTCACCATCATCAGGAATGTCCAGGTCCAGCTTCCTGTCCCACTCCAGGCAGTGCGAGGTCAATCTGTCAGTTTCTAACTGGAGGATTGTTCTGGAATTGTGACATCCACTTTAGTCATACAAGTGTGGCCACCTTAGTTCAGTCTTACCATTAGGACACTTTAATACACAGGACAGAAGGGTTTAAAACAAAGGTACAAAATAGTACATAAAAAAGGCAAAACAGTCATTTTGAAGATTTTATGTGCAAGGATTTAACGAACTATATAATAAAATTCACAAAAGACAAATTTCCTATCATCACATAACTCATGTATGCCCATTCTTCTATAGTGAAATTTACATGGGATGGATGATGCCAAGACACACTTCTCCCTTTTTCAAGCTACCATTTCTGATTTGTTCGGTTCCTCATTCAGAGGCTGAGTTCAACATCCCTTGGTGAGTAATATGCACTCAGACACTCGTCATAGAACTAAGTGTTGTTCTTTTTTTAAAAAATGCTGCAAGATCCCCTGTGGCAGTAGGCAGCGGGCTCTGGGAGCAGCCAGTCCCAGGCAGAAATGGCTGCGGGTCCCAGAGCGGCAGCCCGAGCGGTGGTGGTGGCGGGCCATGTGGCAGCAGGCAGTGGGCCCCAGGCAGAGACGGCTGCTAGTCCCCGAGCAATGGCTGGTTCCAGGCGGGGAGACACATGGTGGGCGGGCAGAAGACAGAAACATGGATAGACACGACATGCAGGGTGAGGTTGAATGTTTATTCAGGGAGTTATGGAGGAGGAAGGGTGAAGAGGAGGACAGGGAGAGAGAGAAAGAGAGAGAGAGAGAGAGAGAGAGAGAGAGAGAGAGAGAAGAGGAGAAAGAGACAGAGAAGGGGGGAAGCAGAGAAGTGGGGAGGCAGAAGCGAAGCTGCCTCTCCGAGAGGAAGATGGAAAAGAGAGCGAGCTCAGAACCAGGGAATTGAGGGTATATGTCTAAAACTTCTGTTTTCGAAAAGCCAAGGAGTTCTCTTGAGTTCCAGGGAGCCGAATTAAAGAATCCACCTTAAACAGGTCAGATACATCCCCCTCAATTCTTTGTTCTGCCAATACCTTACGGACACCAGACATTCCCATGCCACAGACATCGGTCAGAAGCAAAGAGACCAGCTATGCCAGGATATGACCAGCACCCAGCCTTCTCTCGTGCCCTCCCCAAAGACGACGCCCATAATCAGCCGGAAGCAGTCTTGAGAGTTCGCCGCCCCAGTTCCTTTGGGCTGTGGTGCCTGGTCTCCTGCTTTTTATTATAAGGAAGACCTGGGAATGTTGTGCTTTCCTGTCGCTTTAAGGGACAAGCCATGCCCACTTTCATTACCTCTGACCTGCCCGCCGCCATCTTGGGCCCTTCCTTTTCTGCTTCCTTGATGTGCGTGCTTTTAATTATAAGGAAGACCTGGGAATGTTGTGCTTTCCTGTTGCTTTAAGAGACAAGCCACACCCATTCCCCTCCCCATCCGCTGAGGCAGGCTGATCTTCAGCTTCCAGCTTGAGCTCGCTCTCTTTTCCATCTTCCTCTCAGAGAGGCATTTTCGCTTCTGCCTCTCTCCCCACTTCTCTCTTCCCCCCTTCTCTGTCTCTTTCTCCTCTTTCTCCTCTTTCTCTTCTTCTCTCTCTCTCTCTCTCCTTCCCTCCCTCTCTCTCTGTCCCCCCCTTCACCCTTCCTCCTCCATAACTCCCTGAATAAACATTCAACCTCACCCTGCATGTCGTGTCTATCCATGTTTCTGTCTTCTGCCCGCCCGCCATGTATCTCCCTGCCTGGAACCAGCCATTGCTCGGGGACCAGCAGCCGTCTCTGCCTGGGGCCCGCTGTCTGCCACCACATGGCCCGCCACCACCACCGCTCGGGCTGCCGCTCTGGGACTGGCAGCCATTTCTGCCCGGGACTGGCTGCTCCCAGGGCCCGCTGCCTGCCACCACATGGCCCGCTGCCACCATTTGGCACTTACAGCATTTCTGCTGCCTACTGCCGCGGGGATCTTGGAGCATTTTTAAAAAAGAACAACACTAAGGGCTATCAAAAATGACCTGAAGATAAAGCCAGCAAAATCTATGACTAAAGTCAGAGCCTTCCCTGAGGCACAGCACGGCACAGCTGCAGTCTAGTGCCAGGAGGCAGAAGC
The DNA here is from genome assembly GCF_018167655.1 of Microtus oregoni. Lineage (NCBI taxonomy): Eukaryota > Metazoa > Chordata > Mammalia > Rodentia > Cricetidae > Microtus > Microtus oregoni. Next base: position 13,319,475 of record NW_024543219.1, read on the forward strand.
AGGAGGAGCAGGGCAAGTGAGGCCAGCATGGCCCACACCTGAGTTCCAGCCAGGCGAGGCTACAACCAAAAACAAGGACAGAATTGAACAAACCCTCTCCGCAAGGTGACAGGGTCCTACAAAGTCTATTAGATAGTTTCTTCCTCTCTCTTTTTTGAAAAAGATTTATTTATTATATATATAGTAGTGTTCTGCCTGTGTGTTTTGCCTGCGTGCCAGAAGAGGGCCCCAGATCTCATTATAGGTGGTTGGTTGTGAGCCACCACGGTTGCTGGGAATTGAACTCAGGGCCTCTGGAAGAGCAGTCAGTGCTCTTATCCTCTGAGCCATCTCTCCAGTCCTAGATAATATTTATTTGAGTTAATCTTGCTCCCCAGAGAACATTTGATGATGCCCAGAGACTTTTCTTAAGACAAGGTGTATCTATAGAGCCCTGGTTGGCCTTGAACTCAGATCCTCCTCCCTTCTACCTCCCTCTGCTGGGAATAAAGGTGTGAAAAACTGAGCCTGGCTGGAGAGTTTTGATTATCACTATAGGTTAGGGATGCTCTAAACACTCAACAAGAACAGAATAGACCCCAAACAAGAAGTCCATAATCCAAAATGTGAGAGATCTAGGGCTAGTAGGAGTTCAGTCTGTTCTAACACAGGCACCCCAGAGTGCAGAGAGATTCCACAGCTACGTGCATATCAAAGAACTGAAAGCAGGTCCCCAAGGCATGCTTGCACACTCATGTCCAGAGCGGTCCTAATCACTAAAATGGAAGCAAGCCAAATGTCACTACAGCTGAGTGTGGCAGCACCAGAGTCAGAGACAGGAGGATCAATCTAGACTGGAGGCTGCTACAGAGAGTTCTGGGCTCATATGGTGAGTGTAGGGTAGTCAGGAGACTATAACATGATTCCGTCACAAACGAAAACAAAACAAAACATACAACAGAAATGTAGATGACAGATATATGGAGAAGCAAAATGTGAGTACGGAGTACACTTAAGATTTATTTTTGGGCTGGAGAGATGGCTCAGCAGTTAAGAGCACTGGTTGTTCCTGAGTTTAATTTGGTGGTGGCTCACAACCAATGAGATCTGGCGCCCTCTACTGGCATGCAGGCATACATGCAGAGCACTGTTACATAAAATATAAATAAATAAAAATTTAAAAAAAGATTTATTTACAAAGTGTATGAGTATATGCAAGTGCACCACGTGTGTACAGTACCCTTGGAGGGCAGAAGAGAGTACTGGATTCCCTGGAGCTGAATGACAGCTGGTTGTGGGCTGCCATGTGGATGCTGGAAACCAAACTCTCCCGAAACATCAGCAAAATACCCTTAAAGGCTGAGCTACCTTTCCAGACACCGCATCCCCATCCTGTTCAACCTTGAGAAACGAAAACTGGGCACAGGGCTTATGTCTGTAGTCTCAGCACTTGCTAGGCACAGATGGGAGGACTGCCCATGGGTTGGAGGTCTGTCTGGTCTACAAAGTGAGGCCCATGCTAGTTAGGACTACACACTGAGAAAGGAAAGAAATTCTAACACTACAGATCAATCTTAAGGATACTACACTAAGTAAAATAAACCAGTCACAAAGATACAAAAAATAAAAAACTCACTGGCTCAAAACTGTCTCTAACTCCAGTTCCAGGGACCCAAAGGCCTCTTCTGGCCTCTCCAAGCACCAGGCACACACACAGTACACAGCATACATGTAAGCATGACACCCATACATATCACAAACCAACCAACCAAACAGCAGCAGTCCATTGGTTATTAAAAAAAAGAAAAGAAAAAAAGACTTGATGGTGGCTCGGAGGCAGTGTGGAACAGGAAAGAGTTAAAGGATGCTGAAGGTGAATTTGATGAAAACACATCGAATGGAATTCTCAAAGGTTAATAACAATAACAAGAAGACAAGCTCTCATCTATCCCAGGCAGTTCTTGCAAGGGTTATGTAGCCAAGGACGATCTTGAACTTCAGATCCTCCTGGCCAGTTTGTTTGGTTTGGAGATCAAACTTTCCCGGGTGCTACGAGGTGCATTACCAACGGACTCTGTCGTCCCGTGCAGAAGATGCTTCCTCTCTTCAGCCTGGGCTTCAAGAGTGAGCAGCTGCAGCCTGTTAGAGCCACCAGCTGTGTCCACTAAGTAAAGTGTGACAGAGCAGACAATCGAGTGTGCACCCACATACGAGAGAGCGCTTCAGGTGCTAAAACCAAAGTCATCAACATTCACCACTACATGAAAACAAAACGATGTACCATACAAGACTTTTACACTTTCATTATTTACCTCTCAAAACATTCACAACAACATTAACAACTGCATGGAAGGGCCAGACTCTGGGCTGGGACGGCCACTTCTCTCACACCTCCCCTTACAACAGAACCCTGACTACGCCCTAGAAGTAAGGAAAGAAGAGCACAAACTGCATGGTAAAAATCGCACCAAAGCCAGTTCCTCTTCACCGACCACAGTAAATTGTTCAAGTATAAAATGGAACACCTTCATTTGGGGTTTAAAGTCAAGACACGAATGCGGATTCTCACAGCAGTAGCAGACGAACCTGAAATACGGCACATCATGCTGTGGCTGAGACGCCTGCCCTTCTCCTACTCCCAGGGATGTGGCTCCGTCCTCCGAAAGGCGACTGGAATTTGTAGCAGGCGCTTCCTTTTGGTTTAAGACATGTTCTATGTGAAAGAAACCATTACTCATTAAAGACCAATTCCTAAAATGACAGAACTCATGAGGTATCTTCTAAAACCCTTCAGTTTTAGCCTTGCTGAGCTTTAACGTTGCTGCTTCTGCCTCATTCTATTCAGATCTCGTCTATTATGGTCATCAGTGTGTGTGTGTGTGTGTGTGTGTGTGTGTTCGCACGCGCGCACATGCACGTGGAGGTCAGAGGTCATGTGCAGTGTCCTTCTAAGAGCATGCTCCACTGTCTTTCTGAAATGGTCTCTCCAGGGCTGGAACAGACCCATGGCAGTGTCCCCACCTCCCCGGTGTAGTCTTTAGATCCTGTCTGACCCACGTCCAGCTCGGTCCTTAGACTCCAGATCTTAGTGGCTGAGCGGTGCTCTCCCTAGCTCCTTCTCCCCATCTCCCACTTTATCGGGGCCCTGGACACATCTCTGAAGTACACACCCTACCTTCATCACAGGCTGCCGGAGACGTGAAATCCTGCTCTACATTATTTGATTCTTGTTGCACCGATATAGACGTTTGTACCAAGGGTCCATTTGCTGAATCCTGAGTTGTAGAGCTAAAAGTAACAGCAAAATGTACACTTCACAAAAGACAAAGTCCCCACATACACAGTCGAAGGACTCGAAACTTGTGTAGTTCTTTAAAAAGAAGAAGGCCTCACTACCTCACACAAAGTAGCTTTTAATTAATAAATTTCTATCCAGGTGGTGATGCATGCCCAAAACCCCAGCACTGGGTGGGAGCAGGCTACTGAAGATGTCGTGTACCAGGGAAGCTCGGATCAAAAGTCATTACTTGGGGATTTTTGTTTGGTTTTGACATGGTGTCGTGCTAGGAAATGGAGCCTGGCCTCAGACTCTGAACAGCCCTCTTCAGCCTTGCCAATGGGATGGCTGTGGGCTGGGCATGTGCCAGCCGCCCTGGTTAGGAACCTGAACAATGCTTATTCTGGGCAGGGAAACTTAAACCAACAGTGGGAATAGGGCTCTTTATTAAACTAATTATACGAGGATTCAAAGATATTGGAGCTCTTCCTCCCCCCGCCCCCCAAGACAGGGTTTCTCTGTGTAGCCCTGGCTGTCCTGGAACTCACTCTGTACACCAGGCTGGCCTCGAACTCACAGAGATCTACCTGCCTCTGTCTCCCAAGTACCAGGATTAAAGGCGTGCGCCACCACTGTCCAACTTAAAAATAAATCTTTACAAAAGAAATTAAGTAAATATTATTTAAGGGTTATAATTAAGTCACCTATTTAAAGCAAAGATCAACATGTTTATGGTGAATACAATTCATAGAAAATATCAAAACTATCAAAGATATTAGTGCAAGCTTCTGAAGAACTCTTCTCAAAGAAAACGTTTTTGTGCAATTCGTAGCTAGCATACTTTACTAACTAAAAATAGTGCAGAAAAAAGTAGAAATGTAAGATCGGAATTTGTTGCTCCTTTTAGTAAAGAGCTTGGTATTAAGAAGATTATTTGTGTATTAGTGTTTGTGTGTTAAAGTACACATCTTACCCATCTAGTTTTAAAGGGCTCCAGGGCGTCAGGAGGGCGTGGTCACTTCTATGACACGTAGGCGCCACTGGGTAGGTCTTCAGCCCACGAGGTGGCTGAAACACACAATGCTCGGGCGCAAAGGAATTCCTTTGCTTCGCTTTTGCAGGAACTGTCCTCGGTAAGCTCCTCACGGCTGGGAAGACTCTGTCCTGACCCGTTCCACTTGTTACACTGCTCTGTGGACCCACACAATTTTCTTCACTAGCACCTTTAGAGGGAATGACCTAGGTATAAGCAGAACAGAGCTGGAATTTCTCCTCCAGGAAGGCATCCAATCATTAAGACACAAACACACAAATAGCAGCAGTAGCAACAAACACGTTTGACACTGTGAGGGCCGTACTGATGGACATCACCACAGACATCACCATGACCCAGCACGTCCGACACTGTGAGGGCCGTACTGATGGACGTCACCACAGACATCACCATGACCCAGCACGTCCGACACTGTGAGGGCCGTACTGATGGACGTCACCACAGACATCACCATGACCCAGCATGCCTGACACTGTGAGGGTCGTACTGATGGACGTCACCACGACTCAGCACGTCCGACACTGTGAGGGCCGTACTGATGGACGTCATCACGACTCAGCATGCCTGACACTGTGAGGGCCGTACTGATGGACGTCACCACAGACATCACCATGACCCAGCATGCCTGACACTGTGAGGGTCGTACTGATGGACGTCATCACGACTCAGCATGCCTGACACTGTGAGGGCCGTACTGATGGACGTCATCACGACTCAGCACGTTTGACACTGTGAGGGCCGTACTGATGGACGTCATCACGACTCACTTCTGGCCACACCTGAGAGTGAGGTCTTAGACAAGCAAGGCAGGAAGAACCAGCCTAACTGTGGTGAGGGCAGCACCACTCTGGCAAACTGACTAAAAGGGAACGCGAGCTGAGCACAGGACTCGCTGCTGCCGCCATGTGACCAGCTACCTCAAGATTCCACAGGATGATGATGGACTATGTCCTCAAACTATGAGCCAAAGTGAACCTTTTTTTCCTTAGGCTGCTTTAGCAACAGGAAGTTAGCAAGAGAGCATCCACACGCACAGTTTGAAACTAAAATTGATATACTTAATTAAAATATATTAAAACTAAAATGGAAAAACTCAACTGACAAAGTACACCTTAAAAAAAAAAAAGATGGATTGATTGATTATGTATACAGTGTGTGCCTGCATTTCTGCCTGAATGAGGGTACCAGGTCTCATTATAGACAGTTGTAAGTTGCCATGTGGCAGCGAGAAATTGAACTCAGGATCTCTGGAAGAGCAGACCTCTGAGGCATCTCTCCAGCCCCAAAATACACTTTTATAAAATTTGCAAGGCTTTAAGAATGAGAAATCTAGTACTTACTGAGTGACTCTTATTCTAGAGGACCACACCCTTAGTAAAAAAATAACCTTGAATGGCGGTGGCTGGAGCACTGGCTCTGTGGTTAAGACCACTGGTTGCTCTTCCAAATTACCTGGGTTCAAGTCCCAGCACTCACACGGCTCACAACCATCTCTAACTCCAATCCCACGGGATCTGATACTCTCTTTAGCCTCCACAGGCACCAGGCGAACAGGCAGTTCATAGACATATGCAAGCTAAACACCCATACTCATAAAATAAATAATTCAAAAATAACCTTAGATTGTAAATCAGCTTTCCACAGAACAACAATTTTTAGTGTGATACAATGAGATCAAACCATAGAATACAAACATATTTTTCCAAGTCAGTTTAGTTGTTACTTGATATTTAGACATTTAAAAAGTTTTTGACTTATGAGGTCTGAACTCATACTCAACCTGAATAAGAATCCCAAAGGCCAGTATGTCAGTGAAATCAAAAACTAATGATAACATTCACAGCATGAGTGGAGATCAGAACACAGGTTCCACCCCGTGGGATTCGGGGATCAGACTCAGGTCATCAGGCTTGATAGCAAGTGCTTTTACCCACTGAATCATTTCGCAGGCCCCACAAAATAAATCTTAGAAGGGTTTCCTTTAAGACTTACAAAGATTGCCTCTCCATTTCCCTCCTTGGACACCCAGTATGGCTCTAGGGAGGCTTTGCACTATTCAGCAAGCGGTTCTTTCGTTTTTAAGATTAAGGTTGTATTCTAGGCCAAGAGACTAGAAACTCAAAATAGTTCCTTAAGTTTTTTTTTTTTTCTTTCCTTTTTAAATTTCTATGTGGAGGTTAGAGGACACTTGCAGGAATCAAGTTCTCTCCTTCCACCATGTGGGTTCTGGGGGAGTCGTCAGGCTTGGCAGCAAGCACCTTTTCCTGCTGAGCCATCTTACAGGCCTCATTGCTAGATGCTGTTAGAAACCCTAGCTTACTGAATGAATTCTTAAAACTCTGTCTAGGAAATTCTGCTAGAGATGGAGAAAACCTCGAATTCTGCAGCTAACTGGAAGCACAGACGACACCCCATTCTAGCTGAAACCCAAAGCAGCATCTCACCCTATAACCAGCTCTTGCAATATAGTCCCAGCTTGTTTTTCTACTCCCCATTTTCTCTGTTAATCAGAATATGCTTTCTCTACTCATAAAACTTAGGGTTAGATTAAGACACCGGTATCAGTAAATCAGGTTTCAGTATGTGCGCAGGCACGCTCTCAGAAGCATGCGCAGGCACGCTCTCAGAAGCATCTGCACACTTCATGTCAGCTACGGCCCGAGCAAGGAGATGCCGGGCATTTCGGGACAAGCAGACCGCATCCTCTACCTTGTCAGGCTTGGCGTCCACCTTTCTGGCAGGTCTTCCTCTACCTGGCCCCACTCTTTCAGATTCATTCTCTAAAAGAAAAAAAAGAAGCAAGACATCAATTTGAAAACAGACAAGCGCTCTTTTCTGCTGGAAAGATGAGAGCTTCTTTGTCAAAAATCAGGTATTCATGCCCAGGAGCGCCAGAAGCCCAAGCTACCCACCCAGGAGCAGTGAGTGACTGAAACCATGGACCCTGCTTCCACCTCAGGGAGCAACAGATCTGAGCCTTGGGCCCGCTAGCACCTGGAGAAGCGATCACTGGAGGCTCTGCTCTGCCTACCATGAAGGAGCCTTCAAAGTAGCCACAGTGCCAACTACACCAATCGGAGGAAGAGGGACTGTTCTGCCTGGAGGCTTGCCTTTGCATATGGCAAAGCCTCACACACACAGCAAAAAGTTGCCTTCTACTTCATCAGCTTCCTGGGCACTACACCAGGGGATGGTTGTCCCATCCTGCCAAGACAGGTAGACAGAACCCTACACCCACAGGAAACTCTTCAGGCCTCCTGGGCTCATCACCTAAAAGCAAGTACTTCTAAGACTGGTATTCCGCCAAAGACTACAGGGAGACTTGGGATTGCCTGGGTAGCTAGAAAAGCTCTCCCTTCTGCTCTTTTACTTCTCCCTCTCAGATCTGTCTGAGGGCATTTGGTGACTAGGGTACTGGTAGCTCATTACTTCATTTGCTAAGTTTCCTGCTAAAAATACAGACAGGTGTGCCTCTTTCACAGGCTTCATAGTCCAGGATTAACAGTTTTCAGGGGTATCTTCAGAGGTTCAGAGTGTCCAGTTTCCTTTAATTGTCTTCTAAAATGTTCATGCCTTTTAACCTAAAGCCATAGCCTTTTGCTATGACACCAAGATGCAAATCTGCCCCAGCTGTCTTACAGATACCTGCAGGTTCCTGGGAGAAGTTCTGCTGCTTTATCAAGAAATCTGGCCTGGTGAATATTAAGTCTCCAGTGCCTGTTTCGGCCCCTCCCATTTGAGCGTATTTTACTAGTCACTCCTCCTGCTGGGCCAAGACCAACCTGCAGAGAGTTCTCCAGATAACACCAGCAACTACACCAGCTCATCAGCTCCTGGGACTTCACCATTGGTACCGCCTCTCCAGGGTCAAATGGGTACTTACCGAGCAAATAAAACTTGGTTTTAAAGGGCTTATCTGCTCTCATCTCATTCATTCACCCTTGCCTCTCCGTACCAGGGCAATTCTCCCTTCCATTCTTTCTGGCCTTCCCAAGGCTAGCCCCATTCAAAGGGCCAATAGTAACAATTTATTTTTTTTCTCCTAGCAACCTGCCTTCTCAGTTATTTCAAGAAACAGATGCCTGAGGCAGTAAACCTGATGCCTCTCCAGCCACACCTACTGCTGAGTATGAGCCCATCTCCCAACTGTCTCCTCCCCAACATCACCTCTCCAGCCACACCTACTGCTGAGTGTGAGCCCATCTCCCAACTGTCTCCTCCCCAACATCACCTCTCCAGCCACACCTACTGCTGAGTGTGAGCCCATCTCCCAACTCTCTCCTCCCCAACATCACCTCTCCAGCCCGCGGGAAGCAGCTTGGTATTGGCATAAAATTAGACAGGAGGACCAATGGAATCGAATCGAAGATCCTGATATTAACCCACACACCTATGAACACCTGATTTTCGACAAAGAAGCTAAAAATATAAAATGGAAAAAAGAAAGCATCTTAAACAAATGGTGCTGGTATAACTGGATGTCGACATGTAGAAGAATGCAAACAGATCCACATCTATCCCCATGCACAAAACTCAAGTCTAAATGAATAAAGACATCAACATAAATCCATTTACATTGAACCCCATAAAAGACAAAGTGGGAAGCAGCCTTGAATGCATTGGCATAGGAGACCACTTCCTAAATATAGCCCCAGCAGCACAGACACTGAGAGCAACAATTAATGAATGGGGGACCTCCTGAACTGGGAGTCTTCTGTAAAGCAAAGGACACGGTCAACAACACAAAATGACAGCCTATAGAATGAAAAAAGATCTTCATCAACCCCATATCTGACAGAGGGCTGATCTCCAAAATATACAAAGAACTCAAGAACTAGACACCAAACTACCAAATAATCCAGTTTTAAAAAAAGGGGTACAGATCTAAACAAAGAATTCTCAACAGAAGAATCTCAAATGACCAAAAGACACTTAGGAAATGCCCAACATCCTTAGTCATCAGGGAAATGCAAATCCAAACAACTCTAAGATACCATCTTACACCTGTCACAATGGCTAAAATCAAAAATACCAATGATAGCTTATGTTGGAGAGGATATGGAATAAGGGGAATGCTCCTCCCTTGCTGGTGGGAGTGCAAACTTGTACAGCTACTGTGGAAATCAGTATGGTGATTTCTCAGAAAACTAGGAAGCAATCTACCTTAAGACCCAGGAATACCATACCCAAAGGAGGCACAGTCACACCACAAGGACATTTGCTCAACTATGTTCACAGAACATTATCCATAATAGCCAGAACCTGGAAACAACCTAGATGCCCCTCAACGGAAGAGCGGATAAGGAAAATGTGGTACATTTACACAATGAGTACTACTCAGTGGTAAAAAACAAACAAACAAACAAAACAATGACATCTTTAAATTTGCAGGCAAATGGACAGGGCAGACAAAGGATAACCAGCCTACAGTCCACAACCGAGAGAAGCTAGAACCCTCCTCCAGAAACAGATGAAGCAGACGCAGAGATCCACAGCTACCACTGGGCCCCCAGGCAGAGAGAGGGATGAGCGATCATAGGAACAATGGGGTCAAGACTATGATGTTCCCACCCCACAGAATCAGCTGACCCGATCTAGTGGGAGATCACTGACTCCAGACTGACAACTGGGAACCTGCATAGACCCGGACTAGGCCCCCTGAACAGGTGGCAATGGTGTGGCTTGGGCAGTATAAGGAGCCACTGGCAGTGGAACCAGGATCTAACTCTAATGCATGAACTGACTTGTGGAGCCCATTCTCTATGGAGAGGCACCTTGCTCAGCCTAGGCACGGGGAGGGGGGCTCTTTGGTCCTGCCTCAACGAGGTGATGCTGCAGACTTAGTTGATTTCCCAGGGGAGGCCTTAACCTCTGAGGAGTGGATGGGGGGGGGGGGGGCGGGGAGAGCGGGAGGAGAGAAGGGCGGGGGAACTGGGATTGGTATGTAAAAAAATAAATAAAAAAGAAAAACAGTTCAAAAACAGAAAGAAAGAAAACAGAAGCGATGCTATATTAAAGTACTAGATCATCTGGTAAAGTCTGAAGAAGGACAAATAGGAATATATATTTTCAACTTTTTTTTTTCTTTTTCTTTTTTGAGACAGGGTTTCTCTGTGGCTTTGGAGCCTGTCCTGGAACTAGCTCTTGTAGACCAGGCTGGTCTCGAACTCACAGAGATCCGCCTGCCTCTGCCTCCCGAGTGCTGGGATTAAAGGCGTGCGCCATCACTGCCCGGCTATATTTTCAACTTTTATGATTAGAAGTCACACACCATTACAGGGGACAAAAAAACAAATGAGATTTCCTGTTAAATATAAACCATCTGCTTTTCAAAATAAAGCTATGTCTCCCGTCTTTTTTCCTGATTACTAAATACATACTAATCATAAAGAAACAGAACCAACAAATCTTACCTCCAACACTAAACCAACCAACCAGACAGCTGGGCAGCCTATAACTTCCAAACTTCCTTGAAAGCCTGAACCAGCAGGATCATCTGTACCACATGTGTGTCCAGCTCCAGGACATAAGATGTCCTCTTCTGGCTCTGTGGGCACCCATCTGGCACAGACATATATGCAGGGGAAACCCACACACAAAAAATGGAAATAAATCTTGAAAAGAGGAAAAAAAAAAAAAACAAGTGCAGAGCAGTAGTTTGTTGGCAAAGGGCTTGGCGTGGTGCCAGACCCAAGTCTGTGTGCTGGCACCCACCCGCAGCCAGCGCTGGATCCCACGGTCAGAGACTGCACCTCAGACAGCACAGTGAGGGGAACCGAGGAAGTCATCCCATGTGCACAGCCCTCACCCACAGCTCCATTGCCAATTTGATTCTTCGGCATCTGTTTATACTAGTTTTTGTTTATTAACAAACACACTATATTTTAGAGTCATGGTTTTCTTTGACCCTTTCTTGTTCTTTATAAAGTGTGTCACTGTGTCTCTTACCCCCAGCAACTCTTGAGACTGGCTTGCTTGTGGCAGACGGGACTGCTCGGGTCATCTGCTTTGTCTTCTGAGTAGTGGCTGCTCCGGTCATTTTCCCTGACGACACCATGGATTGTACAGCTGGGAAAAATAATCTTAATCAGATGTTTTTTGTCATTCATAAATTATTTCCGTGGCAGCACCAAGTTCATCATCATTGCTAATGTTCCTACCTTTTCTCTCTTTGTCCGGTATCTTCTTTTCAGAAGTCTGTTTTTGGCCAAACCGTGCTGCTTGAAGGGCGTTCTTACTATCAATCTGTGAAGAATTGGGTACTTTGTTATTTAACTGCAAAGTAATTCAAAACACATTTCTGTGTATTTGTGTGTGTGTGTGTGTGTGTGTGTGACGGGGTTTCTCTGTGTAACAGCCCTAGCTTTCCTGAAATTAGCTAGCTCTTGTAGCTCTTGTAGACCACCAGGCTGGCCTTGAACACCCAGAGATCACCTACCTCTGCTGGGATAAAAGGCATGTGCCATCACCACCCGGTCAAAACACATTTTTAACTTGTAAGGTGATCTCAAAAGAATCAGTTCAACTCCAGCCTCAACCAATAGGAGAGTCTGGGCTATAAAAAAGTCTCTCTCTCAAAAAAAAAAAAAAGAAAAAAGAAAAAAGAAAAAGGAAAAAAAAAAAACACCCACAAAACAAAAACACAGCCAGGAAGGCATGCTCACACTGGCCTTTAGTCACAGCACTCAGAAAACAGACCTCAGAGATGTCTCTGGGGTCAAGGCCATGTGCTCACTTGAGAATTCTGGCAACACTAACATTAATTGTGGTTTTCTTTCCCCGAGATGAGGCCTTCTTGTGTTGCCTAAGCTCGCAAGCTAACCCCCTGCCTCAGCCTCAAAAGGAGCCATGAATAGTGAGTGAGTGGCTTGTAGGCCATGGTCTAGTGAGTTGCTCAGCAGTATAGAGCATGCCTAACCTGTACAGGTCCCTGGCTTCTGTCATTCCCAACATTGCTAGGGAAAAAGAAAAATCAACCAATTACAACAGCAAAGGAATCTCTGAATCTTATATTTACATTTCTTCTAGACAGGAAGCTTTTTCCTGGGGTTCCCTCACTTCCCCAAGACTACACCCCAAAAGTAAGCATCACAGGAAGGTTTTCCTGGGCTGCTCCGACTAAAATGTCACTCAATGCCTACTCCTCCTGCCATCTCCCATTGTTCGGACTATATGTACCAGTTTTCTTTCTAGGCCTAGAGTGAGCTTCATAAAGCTCAGAATTTTGTTTGGAACTGTAAGTATCCCAGAGGCTAGAGAAGTTAGACAAACATGGCAGTGAGTCCAATATGCTAAAAACATAAAACCTAGCTTCATATTTAATTCTCTCTTCATTTGTTGCTGTGTTTAGAGACCAGAAATGTGTCTCGCCCCACTGGGCTTTCCTCGTTCTGAGCTGATTTTATGCAGATAGCATGGAGTGCAGAGGAACAGCATAACGCCCACACAGCAGCATAAAGATGGGGCTGGGGCAGACCGCACTAAGAGGGGTTCATAGTGATGGAGCTGGGGCGGACCGCACTAAGAGGGGTTCATAGTGATGGAGCTGGGGCGGACCACACTAAGAGGGGTTCATAAAGATGGAGCTGGGGCGGACCACACTAAGAGGTGTTCATAAAGATGGAGCTGGGGCGGACCGCACTAAGAGGGGTTCATAATGATGGAGTTGGGGCGGACCACACTAAGAGGTGTTCATAAAGATGGGGCTGGGGCAGACCGCACTAAGAGGGGTTCATAAAGATGGGGCTGGGGCGGACCGCACTAAGAGGGGTTCATAGTGATGGAGCTGGGGCGGACCACACTAAGAGGGGTTCATAAAGATGGAGCTGGGGTGGACCACACTAAGAGGGGTTCATAAAGATGGAGCTGGGACGGATTACATTAAGGCTGCTCATGTAAACACTACTGTTTGTGACTGTGACTTTTCTTGGCATCTAGCCAGAAACTGCTTTATTTCACCACGAATTTTCACACTTTCACTCAGGTAACTAAATCACTATGTTTGCATCTGATTTTAGGTTTAAAATGAAATTACAAACTTTTGAGGGACTGGAGATGGCTCAGCAGTTAAGAGCACTGCCTACTCTCTCAAAGGTCCAGAGTTCAATTCCCACAAACACATCTGGCTCATAATCATCTGTAATGAGATCTGGTGTCCTCTTCTGGCATGCAAGCATGCATGCAGGCAGAACACTGTATACATAAGAAGCAAATTTAAAAAAAAGAAAAAACTCCTTTTGAGGAGAAAACAGACAGTACGCTATTTTGGTAGCAATTATCTATACACAATGATACCTTAGTGTGTTCCATGTGATCTTTGGCCTTTGATCTTGTAATTCGCCCGGTGTATGGAAAAGCCTTTTAAACAGTCAAAAAAAGGTGAATTAAACAAACAAACACTGGCAAAATTAATTACATGTCCCAGTTTAAAATTTAAACTTTTAAGTAGCTATTTTTTAGTTCCAGAGTTAAAGGAATTATTTGTCTGTTTTAGGTTAAAATCATAAGCGTACCTTTTCCGGCTCAGCTTTTACGCTCCTGTTGTCTGTGACGAGGAAGCCGGGGGCGTCAGGTCTGTAGAGACCCACTTTAAATACTCCTCGCTTAGCTTTCTCTCGCTGCTCTTTCAACTTTTGAAGCTGTTTCTCTTCTTTGTATTTTTGAAGGAGTTGTTTCCGCTGGTCACTCAGAACCATTTTCTCTGACTCTAAGGGGAGGAGGGTACCAAGCAACAGCCCATAAAATATTTAGACAAAATATTACAAAACAATTTTGGTTGTTTTGCGTCTTTTTTCCTTATTTATTTTATTTTTTTGAGATAGGGTTTCTCTTTGGATAGCCTTTGCTGCTCAATAGACCAATCCGCCTGCCTCTGCTTCCTGGAGTGCTGGGATTAAAGGCATGTGCCACCACCGCCTGGCAAGAAATGCTTTAAATCCTGTCCTGTTAATTCCTCAACACTGTAAAACAAGTCTTTTCAAGATCTAATTATTTTGAAAATTGTATTCATTGCTCATTTAAAAAAAATCAATGTACTGATTACGTCAGGCTGAATCAGTCAAAGAACTTTAGAATGGGCCATTTGCTCTGCCTTTTCCTACATGCAACAAGCCTGAAAAGTTCCGTTAATTTTTGACAATTGCCTACAATTGAGAGATGGAAGCAAGAAAAATGCAGGGTCTTGGCTATTGCCAGGCCAGACAGCGTTATCTATTGAGACCTGGTCTCTAAAAACAGAAGGTTCTTTTGGGAGTCTATAGTTAGCACAAAAGTACTTGCTTAACTGCCTAGCATGGGTGAGGCCCCGAGTTCAATTCCTAATCATCCTGCAAACCAAACCAAACCATTCTTTGGGAGGCTGTCCCTCCCTCACAAAGCCTTCCTCACGAGGGCTCCAGCTTTTGAACAAACCGTCTCTCAGCAACAACCTGGGCCTGCCTACCTTGCTCTGTCCTCCTTCACAAGCTTAGTGACTTTTGGTCTAAGAAGCCTTATACCTTGGTCATTCTCCTTATCAAGACCCCTCCCATGCAAATTTTATAAGCTTTTCTGTGAACTGTCTCTTGCATTAATTAGGTTCTTAGGCCCAGCCAAAGACCACCTAAGAAGTGGGCTCTTTGTTTTGCTTATTTCAAGTTTTTCACTTATTCCTAACCACGGTTTTTCTACAGCAGAAATTACATCTCAGGATTTTATTCGACTCAAGTTCGACCTTTGAAGCAATACTGTATCCTAGATGAGACTTCCAGTCTCTTTTGAACCCAGTCCTATCTGGCTTTCCTTCACCAGTCCCCTTTTGAGCCAGGGTCTCACTGTATATAGCCCCCATGGCCCTAATAGCCCCTGCTTCCTGAGACGTGGGACCAAAGACATGAGCCACTAGGCAAGGTCCCTCAGCTGCTTTCTAAAGATCATCCTTCCTTACAGACCTAACTTCAGTATGTCAACAATGGACTGTATTTACATATTTGCACATACATATACATACAAGCATGTGTATGTAATAATAATAGAAGAAAGACTATCAACTTGGTGGTGGGGCATAGGAAGGACTGGAGGGAGGAAAGGGAAAATGAGGTAATTCTACTTTAATTTAAAATGTATTTATCGAAAAGGAAAAATTTAACATGCCTAAAATTGAACTCTTAATTTTTTAAAAAGATTTATTTATTATGTATCCAGTGTTCTGCCTACACACTAGAAGGCAGCTCAGATCTCACTACAGGTGGCTGTGAGCCACCATGTGGGTGCTGGGAATGGAACTCAGGACCTCTGGAAGAGCAGCTGGTGCTCCTAACCTCTGAGCTATCTTTCCAGTTCTTTTCTAACACGACTGTTGCCTTCTACAATATTCCCTGCATATTTTCGCTGTGCTCAGACCACACAAAAGAAGCCTCCCTTTCAAACCCTGATCCTCGGCCTTCTCCATTTCCTGACACTCAGTAAACAGGCTGCTATTTTCTCTCTCCAAACACACTACCAGGCCCGCTCCTTTCTTCAAACATGCACTATTCACCTCAGGTCAGAAGAAACAAAAACCTCTGAGTGTTTTGTCCAGTTCCTGTCCCTCACATGATAAATCTGGAAGAGAACCAGATGTGGTAGCAGTCCCAGTACTGCCCTTTACAAAACCAGGCTCAAACACCTGAAGAATTATAAAATACCACTTCTAGGGGCCAGGAAGACAGCTCAGCAACTGAAGTGCTGATCTCTCTGTGGACCCATAGCGTCCACCAATGGAGAAGGACAACACCACAGAGCCGTCTCTGACCTCCACACTCCTGACAGAGAACACATGTACTCCCACGTACCTCTCACGTGCCACCCCAAGAAATGTTAAAAAAAATAGACAAACAAACACACAAAGCCTTCTAGGAACTTCTCTCGCTCACCGCTCACCTTTGCTCTGCATCACCGCCCTTCAGTTTCTACCACTCGCTATAGGAACAAAGCCGGACGCCAGTGACTCCGACCCAGAGACGGATCACGCTCGGCTCTCCTCCTCCAGCCCCACACACCCTCCAGGACACTCTGCTTTCACTGTTTTTATCTCTTCTGAGAATATCCCTTCTTGTTTACTCAGCTCTTTCTGTCCTCACGGCCCCAAATCATTCTGGGCAAATGTAAGAATCATCTCTTTGTTCTCTTCTCTAGAAGTATTTTTACTTCAAGCTTCTCACTGAGTTATTCAGAATGATTTTCTTTTGACCAGTGGAGTTCTTTAATTTTTCCTCCCAGGCATTAAACCAACTTTCCCTTTGCTCTTAGTATTTATCTGGTGTGTGTGTGTACGCTCACATGAAGGCCTGAGCATACATACGTATGTGCACCACATGCATGCCGGAGCCTGGGGAAATCGGAAGAGGGGTCAGATCCCACAGAGCTGGAGTTGCAGATGGTTCTGAGCCACCATGCCAGGAACTGCTGAGACCTCTCTCCAGACCGACTTTGACTTACTCTGAAAAAGTACTTACAATTACGAAAGGTCTTTACTTACTCGTTTTGGTACTGGCCTTTTCTGGAGCGAGGCTTTGAGGCAACTCAGGTATATTAACAAGATCTCTACCTTCCAGTGGAATGTTGACATCTCTCAAGCCGAAATGCCTGTTTCGTTCATACACCTTGTGTCTGTTTTCTTTCTGTGACAAGGACTTCCTGTGAGCAATGCTAGTTCGAATCATTTCAGTGCTTAAGTCTTTCCGAAGCCGACTGGCAAAATGGGATAAAGGCATCCTGTCAAAAAAGAGAAACAAACACCAACTTAAATGGATTTTCATTTTATTATTTAAAAAAATCAAATCAAATCTGAGACCAGGTTGTGGTGGCTGGCTCACCCTTTAGGTCCATCACCTGGGGGACTCACACAGTAGATCATTGTGAGTTTGACAGTCTGGGCTAAAGAGTAAGAGCCTCTCTCAAAGACCAAAATAAATTAATTAATAAAAACAATCATGATTTCTGTCCATCTCTTATACCACTTTGCACTCCCTTGAAATATTAAAACACACACCAGAATAAACAAGAGTAAATATGAACGTAGAACATTATCAGAGACCTACTGTGTTACCAGGGCCTATTTGGGGTTTCCGAATAGGAAGCTGCTCAACAGATTAAAATGAAGCAGAGAAAAGCTATAATCTCGAACATAGACGAGAGGCACCATGTGAAGCGGAGGCGGAGAAAGTAAAGGGCTGTGTCATAGAACAACTTCCTTAATCTTCCTCTGGTGAGAAGAAAGGAACCGGTGCCTTTCTTCTCAATTCAAGAAGCAAAAGTGGTCCGCAGGAGATGGCTCAATCCACTGAGTACCTGCCACACAACCACACAGACCTCCGCTCATCTCCAGCACAGGAGAGGCAGGCACAGCAGCACATGCCTGCAATTCCAGTGCTGCGCTGGGCAGAGTCAGGCACTCATTACCTGAAGCCCTTCGGCCAGCCAGCCCAACTGAATCAATGAGCTGCAGCTTTGATGAGAAAAACTCTGATTCAAGAAAACTAGGAAGAGAGCTGTCTTATTCTACTGTGCAACAAGACACCATGACCAAAACAAGGGTTTGTTTGGCTTACACTGCCCTCGGCATTGCTATCCTCCACGCTCCCACAGAACAGCCTTAGCTCTCAACATGCAACGGCTTCTCTAGCCCTAAGTTAAAATCTTTCACAATCCTCCCCAACACATGGTCAGGTCTGTCACAGCAATACCCCACTACGTGGGTACCAACTTGTCTTAGTGAAAATTTCTATTGCTGCAACAAAACACCGTAACAAAAAGCAAGTTGGGAAGGAAAGGATTTATTGGCTTACACTTCCAGATCATAGCCCAGCCCTCCCCATCAATCACCAATTAAGAAAATGTCTTACAGCCAGATTGTATGAAGGCATTTTCTCAACTGAGGTTCCCTTCTTTCAGACAACTCTAGTTTGTGTGGCAAACTGACGTTAAGACTAGCCAGACAAGAGCCATAGAGGACGATGCCTGCCGTTGACTTCTGGCCTCCACAGCACACACAAATCATCCTAGCATAGGGATTGGGGGACTGACACAGAAGGCTCAGTGCAGTTCAAAGCCAGACTGGGCTACCACATGGAATAGGGTTTGAAGCCCACCCACTCTCATTTCAGTAATACGCACTGTGAATATGCTCTCATGACCTCAGCACCTGGCTAAAGCCAGCCTATAAAAGACTATGACGTTGCAATCACAAAACCAAAATCCAGTACGTGGGAGGTAAGGGCTGGTTCATAGTCTTAGCTCCACAGGGTGTTCGAGGCTGCTGGGAGCTACAAGAGACCTTGTTTTAATCCTCTCCCCACCAAAACACAAACAAATGAAAAGAAAAAAAAAGCAAACTAGAGAAAGAATTTAAGCAAAACTTGGTAATACACTTAACCTCATCAGTTTGCCCCCATTATTTTTGTCCATCTTAGAAATAATCCTTTGTAAAGGCCTTTTCTTAGAAAGATAGGTTTTGTTTGTTTGATGTTTTTGGGGGTGGAGGAACAAGGAGGCTTCTCTGTGTAGCCCTGGCTGTCTGGGACTCGCTCTGTAGACCAGGCTGTCCTGGAACTCACAGAGATGGGCCTTCCTCTGGTCTCCTGTGTGCTGGGATTAAAGGCGTGTGGCGGCACCACCAGACTTGAAAGATCTCTGCTAATGTATTCAGCAAAACACAGAAAGACGATAAGGACCACAATAATTCCAAAAGTATTTGTATTCTAGTTTGTGTTCTGTTGTTACGATTCCACACTGCCTAAAAGATACTTAGGAGAGAAGACTGACAGGCCAGCGAGGGAAATGAAGGTAGGAACCTAGCGGCAAAACCTGAATGACCATAGAGGAACCCTACGCAGTGATTAAAGCAGCTGACTGAGAACAGCCGCTACTTCCCAGCTTTACGTGATGAGCAAATGTGGCTCTCACGTCGGCCCTTGCGTGTGCTCTCATACTCCCCAGTATTTTAGAACACCATTAAGATTTAGCTTTTCTTTAAGATTTTCAAAAACTTAATAACCACAGGTGGTAACAAATGACAGAGTCCTCAGAAAAAGCAGAGGCCGCAGTCACTTCTGGGATCTTTTGAGAGCTTACGGGCCAGATAGATTTTTATCTCTAATCCTTTCGCTAATGCTTTAGGGCAATATACTACATTTTCCTCATGCCGCTTTTTAAATTTTCGAAGACTTTTTTTATTTATGTGTATGTGTGTGCGTCTGAGCGTCCTGCCTATTAATGTCCAAAAGTGGGTGTCGGATCTCCTAACGCTGGCTACAGGGGGCTGTGAGCTGCCTAACGTGGGGTGCTGGGAAGCGAACCTCTGCAAAAACACAAGTGCTCCTAACTGCTGCTCCATCTCTCTAGACCAGGTCTCATGGAGCCCAGGCCACCCTCAATGGTGTGCAGCCAAGCGGACCCTGAACGCTCGATCTTTCTTACCTGACGCAGTTTCTGGACACAAACCCCACAATCGCGCAACAGAGACCTCCGCAGCTCCGCAGACTGAACTCCTCCAGCCTGCCCCGAACTGAAATTTCCCGCGGCCGGCCGCCGATTGGACGGACTCCTGCCAACACTTCCGGAAGCTCCCGCCCCTTCCTCTCGAACGAGGCTTGCGATAGGCTGGTTCTGGGCGACTTTTGAATTGTTTGGAAGGCGAAGGATTAGGAGGGGAGGGCGATGAGGGAGGCGGTAAACAGGGGAGCATCTGCACAGCTGGGGCGGGACAGCGAGGCGGGCGGGGAACGTTTCTTCTCGCCTCTCCAGGTCGTTTTCTCATCTTTCATTTTAAAAAATTTGTTTTCTTTTTTTTAATCTTTCTTTTCTTTCTTTCCTCCCCTCCCCTCCCTCTTTCTTTTCTTTTCTTTCTTCTTTCTTTTCCTCCCTCCCTCCCGCCCTTTCTTCTTTCCTTTTCTTGACAAGTTTTCTCTGTGAAACAGTCCTGGCTGCCCCGAAACTGACTCTGTAGACCAGGCTGGCCTTGAACTCAGAGATCCACCTGCCTCTTCCTCTTAAGTGCTAGAATTAAACGTCTTTTTTTGGTCTTTGATATGTTTTGAGACAGGATCTCACAATGTCATTTTGCCTGTCCTGGAATTCACGATGTGGACCAGGCTGGTCTCAAACTCACAGAGATCCTCCTGCCTGTCTCTGAGTGCTGGGATTCAAGGCGTAATCAACCACGCTCATAAAAGAAAAAGGTTTTAGTAAGGTTAACTGAAATAATTTATTCCATTTCTGCTTTCAACCGACGGTGAAATTAAGAGCCACCTTGAGGTCAACGAAAAACAACAACACACACATAAGCTAAGCTCTTTTTTTTAATTAATTAATTTATTTTATGTACATTGTGTTTGCCTGCATGTGGGTGCTGGAAATCAAACCCAGTTCCTTTGCTGAGCCATCTCTCCAGCCTAAGGCTAAATAAACTCTTAGGATATCAAGTAAACAAAACAAAGCAAAAAACATCCTAGGCCAGTGCGGCTGTGCTTACCTTGTATTTATAGGCTGCTGGGTTTCCTACAGACACTGGAAGATAAGTCAGGAAAGCATTTGTAAGAGTTTGTCTTTTGTTCTTCTCTGCCAACCTCGTGCTGCAGATTGTGCCTGTTCCTCCACAGCTGCAATGAGACCTCTAGGACATATAAAGAGAAAAATAAAAAGAGATAACTGACATAATATATCTTGTTTAAAAATGCTAAGACTAAGGGCTGGAGAGTTGGCTTAGCAGTTGGGAATGCTGTTTTTGCCCTTGCAGAGGACCCAGGTATAGCTCCCAGCAACCACATAGTGGCTTGTAATCAACTCTAACTCCAATTCCAGAAGATACATCACTTTCTTCTGACTTTTGTGGGCACATACGTGATGCAGATACATATGCAGGCAAAACACTCATGCAGAAAAGAAAATCTTAAAACATTTAATAAAAATTTTTGCTTTGTTTTTTTAAAGGAAAATCCAGAGCCCAGACTGGCTATGGTAGGGCAGAATTTTAATCCTGCAGTCTGGAGGTCTGTGAGTTCCAGAATCATAACCTGGTCTGAGTAGTGAGTTCCAGGCAAGTTTAGTCTACACAGTGAGATCTTATCTCAATCAAAACGCAACTGTTAGCGTTAGCAAGGCGGCAGTGGTACACACCTTTAATCCCAGCATTTGGAAAGGCAGTGGGGGTGGGTGGGAGATCTCCGTGAGTTCAAGACCAACCTGGTTTTACAGAGTGAGTTCCAGGACAGCCAGTCCCGGTTTCACAAAGAAACCCTGTCTGGAAAATCAACAAAGAAGCTGGGCAGTGCTGGTGCACACCCTTAATCCCAGCACTCTGGAGGCAGAGGCAGGCAGATCTCTGTGAGTTCTAAACCAGCCTGGTCTAACAAGAGTTAGTTCCAGGACAGGCTCCAAAGTTACAGAGAAACCGTGTCTCAAAAAAAAAAAAAAAAAAAAGAAAAAGAAAAGAAAAGAAAAGAAAGGAAGAAAGAAAAAAATCAACAAATAAAACAAAAACATAACTATTAGGAATATAAGTGAAACCATTTTGTGTAACTTAAAATCCATTTTGTGTGATTTCGAATAATGCAATGCCTATAAGACAAGAGCTTGCCAGCAGGTAGCTCTGATCAGAGCTGGGCCTCATAACCAAGCTCTGATGTGTTAGTAAACCCAGCCACATTCTAGCTCAGGTAAAAGCGAAAGCCAGGGCAGGCCTAGATATGCTAATGACCTAACCCCAAGGTAACCTTGATAGGTTAGTGAACCACCACCAATATGAACTTCGAAAGCACAAAGCTACTGAGCAGTGGAATGATGCCAAAACTGAATCTCACTGGAGTTACTCCTGAGACATGGCTTCTCTGCCCTCTCATTGATAGCCCTGGGTTAGCCGGCTAGAGACTAGCCCCTGAATATGACCCTGGTGTCAGTGACCAGCGAACTTCCACTTCCGGCACGGTCCCTGGACTCATACTTGCCTGCCTGTCGATGCTAACCACTGACCTCTGCGCTCAATGACCTGGTAGACCTCCATTGGTGCCATCCTCCCAGCCTGCCAACGCTGAAATACTCCACAGCTGAGGTGGGACTGACTTGGGATGAGCCAGCAAACCCCCCAAAGCATCCTCACCAGAGAAGACTCCCCAGTGGAAGCCTGTGCACTTCCTACCCACTTGGTGAGATGCTTGTCTAACTTTTATAATGGCGTGGTCGCATAAAGAGTGTCTGTGTGAACAAACGGAGCATATTTGAAGACAAATCTTGTGTGGACATCCTTATTGCCGACAGCCTCACAGTCCACGGGCAGTGCTTTCTGCAAAAACAAAACAAATTTTGTTTTTAAAATGCTAAGGCAGGGGGGCTGAAGAGATGGCTCAGTGGTTAAGAGCATTGCCTGCTCTTCCAAAGGTCCTGAGTTCAATTCCCAGCAACCACATGGTGGCTCACAACCATCTGTAAAGAGGTCTGGCGCCCTCTTCTGGCCTTCAGGCATACAGACAGAATATTGTATACATAATAAATAAATAAATTATACATATAAAATGCTAAGGCAGGAGCTAGAGGGATGGCTCAGTGGATAGGTGCATGCCGCTGTTGCCTAGGGCTGGGGTGCAGCAATGCTCAGGTGAGGCAGCCTGTGTAGTACCAGCACCAGGGGAGCTGGTACCCTCTTCTGGCCTCCTAGGCACCCAGACGACTGTGCACATGTCTACACAGACATACACAGAATGAAAAATGAAATAAAAATTTCAAAATGAATAGCGGCCTCCTCCCCGTTAGGTAACTATTAGTTATTGGTAAGCGCTAGAGAAGGAAGAGTCATTGTTTTCTTTGGAACCTGCTGCTCAGAACACCGAGGATGAGCTGGCTATGCTTGAGGGAGGAGGTTTCACAAAACAAAATAGACATGAACGTGTAAAAGAGATTTGTAGGGAAAATATCAAGGGAGAGCTTTTATCCGTTAAAACCTGTAATCAGTGTCTCTTGATAATGAACTACAGGGGAGTGAGGAAAAAACAAAGGAGAGGGCAGACCCAAATTGCTTACTGGGGTCTTAGTCACCGTTCTATTGCTGTGAAGAGACTCCATGGTCAAGGCAACTCATAAACCAAAGCATTCAATTGGAGCTCACTTAAAAATTCAGCGGGTAGTCCATTATCACCATGGTGGGGAGTACAGTGG
Source organism: Microtus oregoni (assembly GCF_018167655.1). NCBI lineage: Eukaryota > Metazoa > Chordata > Mammalia > Rodentia > Cricetidae > Microtus > Microtus oregoni. Next base: position 13,342,949 of record NW_024543219.1, read on the forward strand.
CACACGTGGTGCTGGAGCACTGGCTGAGGAAGCATGGTGGCACACGTGCTGGAGCACTGGCTGAGGGAGCACGGTGGCACACATGCTGGAGCACTGGCTGAGGGAGCACGGTGGCACACGTGCTGGAGCACTGGCTGAAGGAGCACGGTGGCACACGTGCTGGAGCACTGGCTGAAGGGAGCACGGTGGCACACGTGCTGGAGCACTGGCTGAAGGGAGCACGGTGGCACACGTGTTGGAGCACTGGCTGAAGGGAGCACGGTGGCACACATGGTGCTGGAGCACTGGCTGAGGGAGCACGGTGGCACACGTGCTGGAGCACTGGCTGAAGGGAGCACGGTGGCACACGTGCTGGAGCACTGGCTGAAGGGAGCACGGTGGCACACGTGCTGGAGCACTGGCTGAGGGAGCACGGTGGCACACATGGTGCTGGAGTACTGGCTGAGGGAGCACGGTGGCACACGTGCTGGAGCACTGGCTGAGGGAGCACGGTGGCACACGTGGTGCTGGAGCACTGGCTGAAGGAGCACGGTGGCACACGTGCTGGAGTACTGGCTGAGGGAGCACGGTGGCACACGTGCTGGAGCACTGGCTGAGGGAGCACAGTGGCACACATGGTGCTGGAGCACTGGCTGAAGGAGCACGGTGGCACACGTGCTGGAGCACTGGCTGAGGGAGCACAATGGCACACGTGCTGGAGCACTGGCTGAGGGAGCACGGTGGCACATGTGGTGCTAGAGCACTAGCTAAAAGTTTTACAGGCAAAAAGAGAGGGCCTTGGCCTGGTATGGTATGTGTCACCTCCAGTGACACTTCCTCCAACAAGGCCACATCTCCTAATCCATCTAATCCTCTCAAAAAGTTCCATCCCAGGTAACTAAGCATTTTAATAAAATCTAATAATTTTTAATATATGACCATATGGGGACCTTTCTCACTCAACTCTCCACAGCTAGGTTGGTGGTTGATGCTTGTCATCCCAGCAATCTGGAGACAGAGGCAGGAGAATCCCTATTTCAAGACCAGCCTAAACCACATAATGAGGTTGCTGTCTCTTATAAAAAATAATTAAAAGAAAAATATTAATTGAAAACTTCTCTTGCTGTGATAAAACACTGACCGAAAGCAGGGTGGGGAGGAGAGGGTTTACTGGGTTTACCTCTTCCTGGTCACAGTTCATGGAGGGAAGCCTGGGCAGAAACCTGGAGGCAGGAACTGAAGCAAAAACCATGGAGGAACTCTGCTGACTGGCTTGCTCCCCCTGGATCTCTTTGTTCACCTCCTTATGCATCTCAGGACCACCTGCCCAGGAGTGGCACTGGCCACAGAAAGTTAGACACTCCCACAGTAGGAAATGCCCTACAGACTTGTCTATAGGCAATCTGATGGAAGATTTATCTCAACTGAGGTATCCCTTCCCAGATAATTCTAACTGCTGTCAAGTTGATAGAAACAAATAATTATAATAACAACACCAAAACAACTTTACCTATATCCAATTTTTATAATATTGCAGACATAGCAGGAGATATAGCTCATTTGATATAGTTTTATCCTGGTGTGTATAAGACCTCAGATTTAAATCTTAGTATCTAAAAGGAAGAAAAAAGTATAGAAAAGTATGGAGCAGGCCTGGAGAGATGGTTCAGAGGTTAAGAGCACTGATTGTTCTTCCAGAGGTCCTGAGTTCAATTCCCAGCAACCACATGGTGGCTCACAACCATCTGTAATGAAATCTGGTGCTGTCTTCTGGCCTGTAGGCATATATGCAACAGAATTCTGTATACAAAATAAATAAATCTTTACAAAAAAGTAAGGATCAGCTAAGACTACATATTAAATATTTATTTATTTTTATTTTATGTGTATGAGTGTTTTGCTTGTATGTCTGTCTGTGTACCATGTGCATGCTAAGTGCCCTCAGATGCTTTGGGACAATGGTCTGAACCCTGTTACTTGTATTTTAATAAAACGCTGATTGGCCAGTAGCTAGGCAGGAAGTTAGGTGGGGTGACCAGGCAGGGAAGTAGAGGCGGGGCGACGAGAACAGGAGAATTCTGGAAAAAGGAAAGAGTGGGGGAGGGAAATGGGAGACTGGGAGGAGGCAGAAACTTTTTTTTTCTTTTTCTCAATAAAAAAAAATTATGCAAAAAAAAAAAAGGAAAGAGTTAGTCTGTAATCATCACCCAGAGGCAGAGGAAGCAAGATGAGAATGCCTTGCTGAAAAAAGTACCAAGCCACATGGCTAACACAGATAAGAATTATGGGCTAATATAAGTTATAAGAGAGGCCAACCAGTTTATGATTAATGTAGACCTATGTGTGTTTCTTTGGGACTGAACGGCTGTGGGACCTGGTGGGACAGAAACCTTGGTCAACACTCAGAGGCCATCAGAAGGTGCCAGATCCCCTTGAACTAGAGTTACAGATGTTCAATGGATATGTCTCCTTTTTACAAAGGAGAAAAATGAGTGAGAGCTGAAAGAACTCGCCCAGTCCTTACGGATTTTACTGTGTCAGGAGCAGCATGCTAAGTCTATGGGATTAATGACTACAATATCTTATACTTTCTTTTACTCAGGGTCAAGATACTTCTGTGGCTGTTGTTTGTCCTCTAACCCAAACTTGATTCCAACTGGCCAGTAGTGGAGACTGGTCTTGAACTCCTGATCCTCCTACTTCCACTGTATAAGTTAGGGGATTCCAAGTGTGTTCCACCATGTCCATCTCAAAAAAAAAAAGTTCATGCTGGTGAAATAGTTCAGTGGACAAAGATGCCTGCGGCCAAGCCTAACAATCTGAGTGAGTTTGATACCTGGGTCCCACATGGTAGGGAAGAACCTACCTCTGAAGTTGTCTTCTGCTGGGCACTCTGCAACCTTCACAGGCAGCAGAGAGATGAGCGTTGGGAGGCAAAAATGCAATTCAAAGCAAAAGGATTCAGTAGCCAGAGCTGGTTCAAACCTTGAGAGCTGTTTATTTTAGGTGTATTTAAATACAGCACAATCTAGTAAAAATTCTTGTGATGATTAATATTCAATCGCACAGGCACAGCAAAACTATCTAAATCTCTACGTGTGAGTACAGATCACACGTGACTACTTCAAACCTCTTTGTAAAGTGTGTGTGACACCTTCCATAAAGATAGACACAAAGAGCGGGGCGGTGGTGGCACACGCCTTTAATCCCCAGCACTTGGGAGGCAGAGGCAGGTGGATCTCTATGAGTTCGAGGCCAGTCTGGTCTACAAGAGCTAGTCCCAGGACAGGGACAGGCTCCAAAGCTACAGAGAAACCCTGTCTCAAAGATAAATAAATAGAAAGAAAGAAAGAAAGAAAGAAAGAAAAGAAAAAAAAAGAAAAGATAGATTGTATTCAGAGAAGTTACGAGCAGGGGTCAGGAGGAAGGTCCCGTTCGGGAAAGTTACCAGGCTAGAAAGTGCATCTGCTCCGGCCTTCCAGGCAGAAGACAGCTGTGCTTAGCATTCTATGTCCCCCCACTGCATGTTTGTGAGCACAAAGACCTCCATGTCCCTACAGTTCTCAGACTTCCGCATATGTACCATGGCATGCTTGGGCCTGCACTTCTACACCACGTAATAAACACGCCCACTGGAAATAAATAAAAGTGTGTGGAATCCACCCGAGACAACTCCTCAGACGTGGGTTTAAGTAGATGGTCTCTGTTAGCCCGCTGGTGACTACCCTGGGTGTCCAGGAGCCCAGTGCAGTCCCAAGCCTTTCTTACAATGAGCTTTTAAGCACAAAAACCATCCTGGGTTGATGTACTTCAGTGAACAAGAAGTTAGCCAGAAGAGGAACTATGGAAGCCAAAAAGCAAAGTTCGTACATTTATAGAGAGTTGCCCAAAACTATGAATTTTGGAGGATTAAGTCTTCGCTCTCATTTTCGGCAGGTGATGCTGTCTCCGTGCTGAGTGTTACAGCCTGAATGGTGCTCCCATCACGGCATCAGTTGTGCCAGGGTCTGGGAGCCTAGAAGGTCCAGGGGCCTTGTTACAATAGTAATAAAGTCCAACTGGATCAAATAACATGATTGCCTTTTGACTAAATGATTTCCTTTTCCAAAGGACTAAGTGCTCACTGATACCGTCCTGTTACTCCTCTTAATTTTTGTTACATTATAAACAAGTTATAGTTACAATTTGTTTTTCTTTTGGAGGACATTGTTCATTTGCAGAAAGGCAAGGAGTTTTTCTTTTCTGTATATTTATTTGCACACTCCAAATAGTTGTGCCTGTGGAGGGCCATGGACAGCTTACAGGAATCAGTTTTCTTTCATGCTGTGGTTCACAAGGCTTGATCTCAGGCCTCTGGGGCTTGGCATCAAATGCCCCTAACCACTGAGCCATCTGACTGACAAAAACAGCCAGGAGTTTTTCTTGAATATTTTGGTAGTTATTTATAATACAGGAAGAGATTTAGCAGTAAACTTTCAAAGTGAAAACCTAGCGCCCATGAGCATATTTTAATGAGTCCTTTATTAACTGTATCTTATAAATACCAGTGAGGCTATGTGTTAAAAATAACCTTGTTTATTTTTAATTGTTCTAATTTTGTTAGTAAAGTGTTGCCATTCATATAACATAAAACTAAAATAAAACAAGCCTAATATGGAAAAAATAAATCTCATTACTTTGCCTAATTCTCCTAGTCTGTGATTCATTTCTATAATTAACGTATGGCGATAGCTTCTGCTTTTAGTTTAATATATCTCTGCTCTTCAAGTTTTATCAGAGTCACATAGAATCCATTGATTTTCCTCTATTAACACTTAAAGTTTTATTATTATTAAGTTTATCTCTCAACCTCTGGATGCTGGTTTTGTTTGTTTATTTGTTTGTTTCAGTTTTACCATATAGCCTAAGCTGCCTTGTGATTCATGAGCCTCCTCCTTCTGCCTTCTGAATGCTGAGGGTATGGGCATGCACCATAGTGCCCACATCCTCTGTGTTTTTATTACTGGCATTTTATTATTTTTAAACATTGTTCTATTGGTTGCTTCATTGGCTTTAAATAATGTGTTAGAATTCTCTAGAGAAACAGAACATATAAAATCAATACAATCAGAACAATAAAATCAAATGGCTTACAGCTAGTCCAACAATGACTGTCTACAAACAGAAGGTCCAAGAATCTAGTTGTCATTCAGTCCACGAGACTGGATGTCTCATCTGGTCTTCAGGATATGCCAGAACCCCAAAGACATAGCATCTAATGCCAGTGAAGGAATGGACTTGCCAATAGCATAGGCTTCTTATTAACTAACTCTTACATCTTAAATTAACCCATTTCTATCAATGCATACATTACCACGAGGTCATGGCCTACCTGCAAGAGGTTCCAGCAGACATCGTTCTTCTACGGCGGCTACATGACGTCTTTTTGACTCGGCCTACTCTCTCTATATATCTCTTCCAACCTGGCTGTATTCTGCCCTGCTATAGGCTGAAGCAGCTTCTTTATTAACCAATGATAATAAAACATATTCACAGCATCCAAAGGGGAACCCACACCAAGCATCTGTAGGATAGCTCACAACTATCCATAACTCCAGTCCAGGGAGACTTCTGAGAGCACCAGGCATGCATAGTGTGCACACACATACACTGATGTACAAAAACACTCATGCACATGTGCAGTTCAAAAGTCTAAACAAATGAAAAAATAGTCTGTACATATAATATCATAATTAAACGCATATAATCTTCTGTAAGTCAAATAGCATGATTTAAACTACCTTAGAAGAAAAAAATCCTAAGAGTTTACTATTTCATTTCTTATTGTTTCTAGTTCCATTTAATTGCCATTACTGTTGAGTGAGTGATTTTTCTAAGGAAGGAGTGAATATTACACTTGCTTTTTTTTTTTACTTCCCAAACTACTTTATATTGGCCTCATGCTTAATTAATAATGATACTGTGTAAAAATGTTCTTCTCACACTGTTGAAGCTATCATCCCACTTATTTCTTCAGTGTTAGTTTTCATCTATTTGCTCTGACAGGAATGGAGAGAGCTGAACGCTCCGCAGGCTCTTTCATAACTTCTGCCTCGTGGATGTTGATGCTGTTACTTGGTGTGGCTTCATTGTGAGCTCCCCTTTAACATCACAAGATACCTTGTTTACATTTTAAACACTTATTTATTTAGTGTGTGTGTGTGTGTGTGTGTGTGTGTGTGTGTGTTTGCATATACCATGGCACATATGTGGAGATCAGAGGACAATTTATGAGAGTCATTTCTATTTTCTTCCTTTTTTTCTTTTCCGGAGACAGGGTTTCTCTGTAGCTTTGGAGCCTGTCCTGGAACTTACTTTGTAGACCAGGCTGGCCTTGAACTCACGGAGATCCCCCCTGTCTCTGCTTCCCAATGCTGGGATTAAAGGTGTGTGCTGCCTGGCTTACTTCTCTATTTTTAATTTGTGGATTTGGGGGATTGAACTCAGGCCATCAGCCTTAGTGACAGGTGTATTTGCCCATTTACCCACAGGGTTCTCCCACTGTCCCTTGTTTAGTGGGTTTTTCCCCTCCTTTTTGGTCCAAATCTTAAAGTTGTTGCCAGTCAGACTTTGAATTCCCTCTCTGGCCCCAATTTTGTCACCAGAAGATCTTCAGTGAACACTCCCGTGGCTTTGCAGCCCACTGCTCTGTCTGTGAGCACTCTCATGCTCTACAGCCCACTGCTCTGTGAGCACTCTCATGCTCTACAGCCCACTGCTCTGTGAGCACTCTCATGCTCTACAGCCCACTGCTCTGTGAGCACTCTCATGCTCTACAGCCCACTGCTCTGTGAGCACTCTCATGCTCTACAGCCCACTGCTCTTTCTGTGAGCACTCCCGTGACTCTGCAGCCCACTGCTCTGTCTGTGAGCACTCCCATGACTCTGCAGCTCACTGCTCTGTCTGTGAGCACTCCCGTGGCTCTGCAGCCCACTTCTCTGTCTGTGAGCACTCCCGTGGCTCTGCAGCCCACTTCTCTGTCTGTGAGCACTCCCGTGGCTCTGCAGCCCACTTCTCTGTCTGTGAGCACTCTCATGCTCTACAGCCCACTGCTCTGTCTGTGATGCTGAGTCTGGAACATCTCTGAAGCTATCTTAGAAAAAACCTGACTTGTTTTCCAAGTTTTGAGGAACAATTTCTTTCTTTCAATTTTTCTGGAAATTTAAATCCAAGTAGTTCTCAAAATTTGGAATATGTTAATGATACTCAAATTGTTTTCCACAATTATGGTTTTGTAAAGATTTATCTGTTTTGATTTTATGTGTATGGATGTTCTGCCACATGTAAGTCTGTGAACTACAGTCAAGTGTTGTCCATGGAGGCAGAAGAGGGTGTCAGATCCCCTGGGACTAGAGTTACAGACAGTTCTTAGCCACTATGTGGGTACTTGGAATTGAACCCAGATTCTCTGGAAGAACAGACAGCGTTCTTAACCACTGGGCTACCTTTCAACAACTATTGCTATGTTTTTAAAAAATAACTTTGATGGCATTTCAGAGGGATTAGCCATATTGCAGAATCTGTGGTTTGATCTAGAGCTCTTTGCACTACAGCATTGTTAGCAATAGGGCTGGAGAGCTGACTTAGTTAAGAGCATGTAATCTTGCCGAGGACCTGAGTTCAGCTCTCAGCACCCATGTCAGGTGGCTCACAACCATCTGTAACTCCAGCTCCAGGAATCCAATGCCTCACGGGACATTGTCATTTATAAGTACATACCCACACAGAGAAGATACACACCCAAAACACACAATTAAATATAAAATAAATATTTGGAATGTGATTGAATGTGGAGGACAAGTGTACCTGTGTGAATGGGTTCGTGACATAAGCATGGGTGTGTCATGCTTCCTCCATCCGTTTCCTCACCCAGGATGACTGCTTCCCTATAGAAACCTACCAAGATTGGCTAGCTCACTTCTTCATTCAACTCAAAGAATAAACTCACTGAGTTTCCAGGGCTGCTAGTAAATCTCATTCCTAGCACACAGCCCTCCTGCTCCCAGCTTCTCTGTACATCTGTCATTTCTTCATTCCTGTCCTGCCTGGTTCCTGCAATCATTAAGTCCCAAAGAAATCACACAGAGATCTACATTAGTTATAAACTGATTGGCCCATTAGCTCAGGCTTCTTATTAACTTTTATAACTTATTAATATAAGCCCATTATTCTTGCCTATGCTAGCCACGTAGCTTGGTACCTTATTCAGTGAGGCAGTCACATCTTGCTTCTTCTGTGGCTGGGTCAGGACTGCTGAATAGGACTTCCTTCTTCCCAAAATTCTCCTGTTCTCATTGACCCACCTCTACTTTCTGTCTGGTTGTCCTGCTTATACTTCCTGCCTAGCTACTGGCCAATCAGCATTTATTTAAAATATAATTGACAGAATACAGATCACTGTCCCACACCATCAGTAGTGCCCATCCCAAAGTCGAGCAGGCCATGGCAGCTGTTTAATCATTGGATCCACCATCTGTACACCTCTGCTTAGTGTCCACTAAGCTCTCAGTGCTTGGATTCTCTTTCTGTCCTTTCTGGACAGCACTAGAAAACCTACTAGGATTACGAGCCTTAGTGAGCACACTAGTTCCTCTGTAGTGCTGCGACCAAAGTAGTCAGCAGAAACAACCTAAGGAAATTTTATTTGGGCTCATGGTTTCAGAGGGGTTCAGTCCGTCATGGCAGTTCATGGTGGTAACACAGTGTGGTGGATGCCGTTGACATCACAACGGAACTAGAAGTAGAGAGTAAGGAAGGAACCAGGGGTCAGAGATGGCAGTCAAAGGCCTAATCCCAATCACCTACTTGTGCCAGCCTGTGTTCCCCCTGTGCTCTTTGCTGCCCGCTATCCCTTCTTTTGGGAAAGTATCCAAAATTACAGAGTTCCACAGCCTCCCCAAACAGAGCCAGCAGCTGTGTAACAAGTGTCCAAAATATGAGCCCGTGGGAGGCATTTCAGAGTAACACCATACTAGTGAATATTTTTTCAAAACTGGTGCACTTTTCGAGAGCTTTCACTGCCACCGTAGTTAGATTAGCATCATCTCAATAGGAATGACAGGCATTTGTCATCAGAATAGATGATAATGAAAACTGTATCAGCAAGTCCAAAAGTTAGAACAACCTACTTGCCTGTAATCTTATCAGTTCCACATATCCTCAAACTCAAGGCATTTTACAGCCAGCAGGGGTGATATTTGCAATGCCTCCCTACCTTCTGTGTGAGGAAGATCAACACAGGTCAGGTCATCAGAAAACAGACCATAGCATGTCAGAGAACAGGCAAAACCCATTGCCAAAATCATGTTTAAAGCAGAAATTGAGGTACAGCTGGGGTTATAGGCTTTTCCTATCTCACCCCATTTTTGCTTTGTGTGCTAATTAGTCTACACATTTAATTTTATTATAAAAATAAGTGATGCCATATATGTGATGTGATCTTTCTTTCTGGTTTGTTTTTGTTTTGAGACAATCTCTTGCTCTGTCATGCAGACTGGCTTCAGACTCACTACATAGCTCCGGTTGGCCTCAACTTCCAGCAATCCTCCTGACTCAGTCTCCTGAATGCTAGGATTTCAGATACAAGTTACCATGGCTGGCTTTAAATCCTGTTTTAGGAAGGTAAATCTGATTTTCTTAGTAGATGGAGCAGTTCATCTGCTTTCATCATCACCTGTGTCAAATCTGTATTGTCTCAATTCATCTGGAATTCTATTCTTGAGCTCTTCTTTAAAGGGACCAAGCAGCAGTACAGTGGACTCACCAAGTGGGGGGTGCCTCCGGGTCTAGCAAACAGAGCACACAATCCTGATTATATCCGTTCAAAACTTGAAGTGTTTAGACAGCAGCAGGAAATATACAGATGTAAGATATTGTGTTAAAGATATCATGTATCTATGAAAAGCCATTAAACTATATGTTTAATATGTGTACATTTTACTACACACATATAATACATCAGTAAAAATTTAAAAGTCTTCTTTTTGATACAGGGTTTCATATAGCCCAAGATGGCTCAAATTTGTGAAATAGCTAAGGCTGACAAAACCTCTCCCTCCCAAATGAAAACAAGTGTTTAGATCTACAGTACTGGAAAAATAACTAAATAGCTAAAAAATAAAATAACCATCAATGAGAGGCATTTTACATAAAGAATCATAAACTTTTTCCCTGTTATTGAAACTTCACAAGGAGTGCTAAGTGTGAGCAATTTTCCTGAGTATTGGGAACATCTATCTTTCAAAAAAATTATTTTATCTCATTGTAGTACATTTAAAACATACCGGTGGATAAATAAACCATGAGCATTATGCTGACAGATAGGAATGCCATATGAATGAGGGCTAAGAGATCACATCTGCAAGTATTATTAACATGTACAAAATTTATAAACACGATATTGAGTGGGATGTCTAAATAGCATTCCTATGAAAACTTTTACATACAGTTCCAAAAATATTCAAGATAAAATGTACTTAGGGATGTCCACATGGATAGCCAATGTTAAAGAAATGCCAGACAGGGGAGGTGTGGGGAGGGAATGGGAGGAGAGGAGGTAAGGGAGTCTGCAGTTGGAATGTAAAGTACATGAAAAACATTAATTAGTTAAAAAAAAAAAGAAAGAAAGAAAAGAAAAAAATACCAAGAACAGTTATTGTTGTCCTGTGAAATCGGGACAGTAGCTGCTCTTAAGGGGATGGAGGAAGACTGTTGGTTTGCATGAAAACGGCCCTATAGGCCCATAGGGTGTGGCCCTATGAGAAGGAGTAGGTGTGGCCTTGTTGGAGGAAATGTATTGCTAGGGGCAGGGTTGGAGGTCTCAGATGCTCCAGAAAGGTTCAGGGTCACACTCTCTTCCTGTTGTCTGGTGATGTGGATATAGAACTCTCAGCTTCCTCTCCAGCACTAAGTCTGCCTGCCTGCTGCCTGCTTCCTGCTGTGATGACAATGGACTGAACCTCTGAACTGTAAGCCTCTATTGGATGCTTTCACATATAGAGCTGCTGTGTAGAACACTAAGATAAGGATAGGAACAGAGAGGGCTGCCAAGGTGTGTCCCTCACAGTGCTTAGCCTGGGTGGTAGTCATGCAGCGTTGTAAGGAGGCCGCTCATTTGTTGCCAGCTGTTCAGCCCCAGAATAATCACACAGAAACGGTATTTATTAAATCACTGATTGGCCAATTACTTAAACATATTGCTAGCTAGCTCTTGCACCTAGAATTAGCTCATCTCCATTATTTTATATTTTACTACAAGGCTCATGGCCTACTGGCAAGGTTTCACCATGTCTGTCTCTGGTGGTGGCTCCATGGCTTCTCCTTGACTCCGCCTCCTTTCTCCCAGCATTCAGTTTAGTCCCTGCCCCCAACTCTGTTCTATCCTATCATGGCTCAAGACAGTTTCTTTATTAACCAATGGTATTTACAGCATTCAGAGGGGAATCCCACATCAATGCAGGCCTTTATTTTATAACTACTAATAATTACCCCTTAAGCAAAAAAGAAGATAAAAAACCAAACAATCCAATAATGTATTTTATACTCCAAGAAACCCAAGGTTTAATCCACTAGCTAACTCAAAATAGTTGTAAGCTCCTGGAATTATCTGTTGGGTGGCCAGCTCTTAACACACAGAGAACTCCAGAAAATTAATTATAGGATAGCCTTCTAATGTAAACTTCACATAAATGGCACTTAATTTTGTTGTGGTTTGTTCTACAAGACTGGGGGTCAAACTCATGATAGACAAACACTCCACTTTTAGCTGCAACCAATTTCTAACAATAATGAATACATCTCCATGCAATTAATAGCTGTGGCTATACTATATCTAGGGCATACTTTTGAAAATCAAGGCAATTATATATCTGAAAATTACATAAAATAAAGCATTAAAGATTTTGCCTGGCAAGTTCCATTATACAAGTTATACAAGAAGAAGAAGAGTGATGACCAGATAAGCCTTAAGAAGAAAAAGAAGAAAATAAAAGAAATTAGTCTGGATCTAAGTTCCTTTTGAGTAACAGTGTAAATGGATACTTTAAGTTCCAATGTTGGTGCAACCATTCTAAGTGAATGTACAAGTTTTATCAAATCATTTCTATCAGCCAAAAACAGTGCCAGCAAATGTTGCAGAGAGCAATTAGTTTCCTAAAAGCTGCCTGTCTCCTAATGCACCAGATGTTCTTCTCTCAGTCTTGTATCATGTGAGATAGCCCTGCTTATGTGCATTTAGACCTAACATTTTTTTTCTGATGTGGAGCTGATGCTTAGGACTAAAGTTGCTCCGGGCCATGGTGGCACACGCCTTTAGTCCCAGCACAGAGGCAGGCGGATCTCTGTGAGTCTGAGGCCAGCCTGATCTACAAGAGCTAGTTCCAGGACAGGCTCCAAAGCTACAGAAAAACTCTGTCTCGAAAAACCAAACCCAAAACAAACAAACAAAAAAAGGAGTGAAGTTGCAAGGCACGCTACTTTGTTCTGTCTACAATTTGCTCTTTCTGATGGCTCGCCCTGAAACCGAGGGAGGTTCTAAAGACAGGATAACATTGAGGATAGAGACATGGGCTCCTCTCAGAAGTCTAAGCGACCAAGCCCATGAGACTTGTAAATTATGGCATTGGTGATGTAGATATGGATTCGTTGATGTATGTAGCAAAGCCTTTATTAGCTGTATGGCTATCTATCTGCTATTTGCTGCCTAGTATCCCTTCTTTTGGGAAACAATCCAAAATTCCTAGTTTACTATCTGGTTTAGCTGGAATTGGGCTCAAGCTTATGGCCACGACAATGATTCAAGGGTGATCATGTAAAACAGTTGGGGGTGAGAGGCCAAGATACTTCAGGGAAAAGCATTTGCTCTTGCCAATGGTCTTGCTGTGGGAAGCAGTAAGGCTCGGTAAGGGGCCACCGTCTTGCTAACTTGAACGGTGGAGCAGTAAGCACACGCCACACATGCAAAGCATGAAGTGAGCAATCAGAAAAAGGCATCCTGGTCACAGTGAGGACCGCCGATTTAGGGCCAGCTTGAAACTCCCTGTAGATTTGTCAGTTAAACTGAGCCAATGGATGCACCTGTTTGACTCAGTCACCTGGGCACTGAGTCTGAACTGGCACTGTCAAAATCTAGGAGGACTTCTCACTGCTGCCCTCCAACTCCCTGCTCTAGGACTCACCAGCCATGCTGAGTCCAGATACTTGCTTGCATATAACACACACACACACACACATCCACATACATACACACACACAATACACGTTTTTAAACTTTTACATAGATACATATGTGTAAGTTACTTTTCTCATTACTGAACATTCATGACAACATGACATGGACATGAAGGGTTTATTTTGATTCATAATTTAAGGAGGGGTACAATCCATTATGGTGGGAAGGCATCGCTGGCTGCAGGAGAATGAGCCCACAGTCACCCATTGCCTCCTGAACTTTCCACAGCCTTCAAAAACTAGAGCCACTGCCAACACAAAATGAACTCGGCGATATTTCTGTTTATTTTAATTTGTTTGGAAGTTTTTTTTGTTTGTTTTTATCTTACTGGTCTTTTGCTTGTTTAATTTTTGCTTTTTGTTTTTTCAGGATATTTTTGCTTCCTGCTTTTGTTTTTGTTTTTTGGAGGAGAAAGAGAAGAAGGTACCTAGAATTGTGTGGGTAGGGAAGTGGAGAGGATTTGGGAAGAACGGGGGGAGGGAAAACATGATAACATGTATGATAATTAAAAAAGAATATTTATATGAGGCTAGAAAAATGGCGAGTTTTAAAAAAGTCACCAGTTGGGTCCAAGTGTACTTTAAACAGGTAAATTATATTTATTTTATGTGAATTGTATTTCAATTAAGCTATTATTATTATCTTTTAAATATTTTATTAATCCTCTGAGAATTTCATACAATGTATTTTAATCATTTTCACTTCTGTCTTTCAACGCCTCCCAGTTTCACCCACACATCCTCACCCACCTTCCTGTTCTCTCACTCTAAATTTAAAACAACTGAGTTCAATTTGTGTTGCCCAACTCCTCTGTGGAGTAGGGCTTGCTCTGAAATGTGGTTGACCTACCAGGGCCACATGCTTAAGGAAAATTGACTCTCCCTCTCCCAGCAGCTGTTAACTGTGCATAGCTCCTCAGGTGAAGGGTAGGACTTCATAACCCTGCCCCTTCCGTGCTGGGATTTTGTCTGGCTTGAGCCCCGTGCCTGCTATTGCTGTGAGTTCATACGTGCAACTGCCCTGTTGTTCTGGAAAGCACTATGCATGAAGTCATCCATCACCTCTGGCTCTTACAGTCTTACAAGACGCTCCCTGAGCCTCAGGGCTGGGGAATTTTACAGATATGATACAGAGTGATACATTCAGGGCTGACCCTCTGGTTCTTCTATACTGGGCTGTGCTGAACTTCTGCACTGACTGTCATCTTCAGCGTGGGCTCTGATGAGAGCTGCACTGATCTGGGCTCCCAGGTCATGCTGAACCTCAACAAAGCTAACCTTTCTGAGGAGAGACGCAAGGCCCTCCTGAGTTCGGTGACTTGAAAGCACAACTGAGTTTGTCATTGCTCTCCTTTCCTCTGGACTCTTCCTTCCTGACTCCCTGTGGGCAAGCTTCAGCCCAGCCCCATGAGGACACAGCACATTTAAGATCTTGCCTTATCACCTGCTCTGTGGACTTTCAGGCTTGCTTAACTAGCTCACAGCCTCAAAAGCCAGTTCCTTATGACACAGTAAGTATATTCAATTTCTTTGGTTGAAATCTGATTTTGAGATATGCCAGTGGCAGAAAGATTTTTCTATAAATATTCATTGCAAGAACCTAGGCCAGACATTTGGTTTAGGATTAGAGGAGCCATGGAATCTGCCAAATAGCAAACCAACACCACTCACCTTGGGAATGACTGTTGAGTTAGCTTTGTTCACCTGGGTTTGAAAAAGCAACCATGTGAAAGATGGAGCAAATTGTGCCGATCCTGTCCCCATTGGAAGGGAACCTGGGGGATACTGGGGATGATGGAGACATGCCCATTTGTTTAACATTTATTTAGCATGGTTCTATCCATTCCCTCACTCCACCCACACAATTTGATCAGAGGAGAAGATTTTGAGCTTGCACAATGCCCAGAAAAAGGACAAGAATCTTGGATGTTTTAGTCTGAGGGTGCCGTGGTTTGTACATGCTACCAGGATCTCCAAGTGATGCTGGTGTGAAGTGGAGCCTTTAGGGAAAGGTTAGGCTTTGTGGTCATGATGGGCTCGTTCAACAAAGCTCCAAACATCAGGACCAGCTGCTCAGGAACTGGAAGCCATGAATCTGTGCACCCTAAGAAACCTGTTCTGTTTCTGCTAATTGCACCGAGTATTTTATTATGGGGGTGAAAATTCAGCAGGGAATCTAGACAGATAGACCCGGAGCTCTAACCCACAGTAGCAAGAGCTCACCCCACATCGCCCAGTCTTCGAGCAATAAGTTAGAAGAAATAGAATCTGTATTTCTTTCTTTTTCTTAGAATTTGTATTTCTTTTAGCCCACTGAACTTCCTAGTACAACTTACTCTTCCTTTAATATGTTAAGACCAAAAAAAAAAAAAAGAACGCTGTGCTATTTTTTTCCCTCATTTTACATGCTTCCCCGTGATAGGGATTTGTCATTATCATAGATGAAATGTGTGTGCTAAATAGTTTTTTCACGGTCACAATGCTTACCAGAGGTAGCACTGGAGATGAAATCTAGTGCTCTAATTTTAGTGTAAGCCTGGAATCATGAGATTATTATTTTTCTGTCAAAATGCCAAACTGCACTAAAGAGACGCAGGAGCCTGCGGAAGTACGGCTGCTAGGGCAGAGGGCCTGGCCCGGGTGTTAATCCAACTGCCTGGCTCTGGTTCCTTTCCAGCATGATGTCACAGAATGTTGTGGAATTAAAATTTCCTCTCAAAGAATAGAAGGAAGTGAGCAGAATGGGGTGTTATTGCCTGACTCCAAACCTGTGATCTTAATTAACTTTGATGTGTTTCTGCCTCTCCAGGAGGGTAAGGTGCAAACATAAATTTGTAGACAGCCAAAGGAAAGTTTCGCCGATTTTCCAGGAGCAATTAATCTATACATTATTCATCAAATAATAGAACTTAGCACTTGTCTATTCTAGGCTTCCTTAAATAATCCTCCCTGTGGGTTCATTGCAAGAAATCCAATGATACGGAAGATACTCTACGGCCCGGAGAGGGGACACTGGTGATTATTTTGCAGACAGCAATTTGTTAATGAGGTCATTGCTCTGATTTTCTATGAAATTTACAAGTTCATTTAGATTTTCTGCAAAAAAAAAAACTTTAACTACATCCATCCATTTCCTATGCTGAGAATTAGGTCACTCACCCATTCACTCTTGATCGGATGCTGTCATAGGCACTAGCCTTAGAGCGAGAAACTGAGCAAAGCACCTGGTCTCATATGCAGAAGGTATTATGAAACGACAGAGGCGGTAGATCTCATTCACGGTTAAGTTATGTGTGCTGCCTGGTGACACACTTGTGTTCTTGGAAAAGACGAAAAATATGTGCATGAGCTGGAGAGTAAAGCACTGGCTGCTCTCCCAGAAGACCTGTGTGTGCTTGATTCTCAGCACCTGCATGGTGGCTCGCAAGCATCAAGACTGCCCATTTGCTCCATACCTACTCAATAGAGTACTTGAAGTCTTAACCAGAGCAGTAAGATGACTGGAGGAGATCAAGGGGATACAAAGAGGAAGAGAAGAAGTCAAAATATCTTTATTTACAGATGATATGATAGGATACATATATGACCTTAAAAATTTCACCAGGAAACTGCTACAGCTAAAAAATCTTACAGCAAAGTGGTAGGATACAAAATTAACACACAACACAGCTAGCCTTCTTAAACACACAATGATTAAAAAAAACAATTAGGGAAATAGCACCTTTCTTAATAGCTTCAAAAAACATAAAATGTCTTGGAGTAACTCCACCAAGAAAGCAAAAGTCTTGTATGATAAAATCTTTAAGACATTAAAGAAAGAAATTAAAGAGGATATTAGAAGATAGAAAAGTCTCCCATACTCATGGATAGGTAGGATTAATATAGTAAAAATGTCCATCCTACCAAAAGCAACATACAGATTCAGTGCCACCCACATCAAAATTCTAACACAATTCTTCACAGATCTTGAAAGCACATTTTTTAAGAATATTTATTTATTTATTTATTTACTTACTTACTTATTTATTTATTTATTTATTTATTATGTATACAGTATTCTATCTGTGTGTATGCCTGCAGGCCAGAAGAGGGCACCAGACCTCATTACAGATGGTTGTGAGCCACCATGTGGTTGCTGGGAATTGAACTCAGGACCTTTGGAAGAGCAGGCAATGCTCTTAACCACTGAGCCATCTCTCCAGCCCTTGAAAGCACATTTTTAATATAGCAACACACAACACACACACACACACACACACACACACACACACACACACACACCCCAGGATAGATAAAACAATCCTCAATAAAAGAACTGCTGGAGGTGTCACCATCTTGATCTCAAATTTTACTACAGAGCTATAGTAATTAAAACAGCATGAACCTTTCCTTAGGAAGGGAAGATAGAATAGTTATAGGTAAATGGAGTGGGGGAGGCTGTAACAGGAGGATCAAATGAGAAGGGGAAGAGAATACGGCGAGGGACAACTAAATCTAAGGGCCCCTTGAGGGGACAGATGGAATCTAATACAGTAGAATCTTTCTAAAATATATACATATATGAAGATGATCTAAATAAAATTGCCAAATAATGGGGGAAATAGAGCGCTGGCTGAACATATGACCAAATGAAGTACCAGGAATGGGTTACATCTAGTGGTTGGCCAAGGGTGTCCTATGGGAACCACCCAGGCTATTGTCCAAGCTATTGGTTGTTCTCCACTAAAGGACATCTCGGTCCTATTGCTGAAGACAACACTTATACAAGCTGGTGCTATGTAGGTTTATCCATTTTTGTCTCACTGAAGCTAGCTTTGGTTTCTACCCCCTGCCCTGAAAAGTCCCCCGAGAAAGCACCCTACCCTGTTCTAGAAACTCAGGGTGGAAATGCTCAAGTTAACTGCATGCTATTGGCTCTTGTTAAACTGCTTGCTTGCTGTACACACACACACACACACACACACACACACACACACACCCGCCAACCACCAACCTCCCTGTAATATACATTTGGGGCTGCTCTGTGAGAAGTGTTTCTCTCCAGGCTGTTGCTAGTCCCCTTAATACAGACCCTCAATTTGAACTTCGGTTGTGCTCAGTGGCCTTTTTACCCCATAACAACAGAGCTTTCACCCCTATGGACTAGAGTTCTTGGATCTGGGAGGTACTCTGTATACTACCAGAGCAGAAATGTAAGCGGCAAGCCAGCTACAAACCTTTTGATCTACAATGGTGATCTGCTTGCAGGATACGCTGATGCAATAGCTGCCCAAGCTTGTGGGAGTAACCAACCAGTATTTGATTTGGGTTCAAGCCCACTCCATGAAGTGGAACCCATACCCAATGCTCCCTGGGTGATCAAGAAACAAAACTAGATAGACAAGGCACTGTTTGCGGCTCTAGTCAGCGATATGAACCTGGGAGAGCAGGGCCTAAAAATGAGGAGGACTAAAGTCTCATGCAATCGACTTTATTCAGGGCAGTATCCAAGAACAATTCTGTGTTTTGAAGAACTGGAGGTCACAAGATTCCTGTCTTGTTTTCTTGGAGTTTTCTCAAAGGCACTCAGAAATCTCCTCGCACACAGGAACCTAGGGGAAAACCAAATACTACTCTTCTGTTAAAGGAGCTCAGCAGTAAAAGGACTCCTAATGACATTCTGCTAGACACATAGATCAGTGTCTTGCTCAGCCACCATCAGAGAAGCTTCCTCCTGCAGCAGATGGGAACAAACGCAGAGACTCACAGCCAGACATGCAGAGAGTGAGAGACCTTGGAGCGCTCAGCCCTAAATGAGATGTCTCCACCAATTCTCTCCTCTCAGAGCTCAGGGAATTCTGCAGAAGTGTAGGATGTAGGAACCAGAGGGAATGAAGAACACCAAGGAAGCAAAGCCTTCTAAAGACAGCAAGCACTACAGGTGCACATAAGGACCCACAGAGACTGCGGCGGCACGAGTCTGCACCAAAAGGTGTCCCAGAGCTGAAAGAAGGGAACACACACACTCATCTCTAACCCTGATAACCACTTGTTAATAGAAAATAGTCTCACTGGGGAAACATACCACTCTTAGGGGTGGCCCCCATGCCTAGAAATAAATGGCTAACAAAACAAACTCGGTTTTGTGCTTTTGTGGGTTTTCTATGTTTGAGAATATGTGTGTCTCTGTGGCTGTTTTTCTTATGTTTCTTTTATCTTATTTTGATTTGTTTGCTTTTGTTATATTATCCCTTAAATGCCTGCTTGTTTTTTAATGAAAGGCAGAAAGGGTGGGAGGGGAGTTGGTGAGGAACTGTGAGGCGCTGATGGAGGGGAAGCCATAATCAGAATATATTGTATGAAAATAATTTATTTTCAATAAAAGAAAATAACAATAATAATAGTTTCATAATGAATTGAATATGTTTTGATCAAATCTACCCCAATTTCCTCCACTTAAAACCTTTTACTTGTTAAATTAAATAGAAATATACAACTAAACAGCATGAAGATAGAGTTTTTGTATTATAATAAAAAGATTTCCCCTGTAACATAGCTCCAACCTCAGACATAACCCAGCATCCTCAGGAGTCCCCAGCTGTTCACATCCTTCCTTTCCTCCACAGCTCCTCGCCTGGCTTCTGAATCAGCCACTCTCTGGCGTTTCTCTCCCACTTCTTCACTCCTGTGTGACTACTCCTGCGCTAATTTACCAGGATCAAGCTTTCAGAAGTCATTTAAAGAGCCAAAGCTACTGTCTGTGGATTTGATGAACTTTAGATTTTGGTAAAGATGGTTAAGCTAACTGCAAAGAATTAATGATATTACTGACCACATATGTGTCCTGAGTGTATTCTATCCCTGCCAATAATTAAAAAATAATGAATAACGAGCCAGTCATGGCCCCAGGAGGCCTGGGCTCTTAGCATTGGTGGTGTGGAGGCAGGAAAGTCATGACTTCCAGGCTATTTGGTGATGGAGGAAGGTCATTGGTTAAAAAAAAAATAAAGAAACTGCTTGGCTGGCCCTCATAGGTTAGAACACAGGTGGGTGGAGAAAACAGAACAGAATGCTGGGAGGAAGAGGAAGTGAGCTCAGACTCGACAGCTCTCCTCTTGGGAGCAGATGCCTCAGAAGAGACGCCATGCCCTGCTCCCGGGCAGACACACGCGATGAAGCTCCAACCCAGGATGGACGTAGGCTAGAATCTTCCCGGTAAGCGCACCTTGGGGTGCAACACAGATGATTAGAAATGGGCTAAATTAATATGTGAGAATTAGCCTAGAAGAGGCTAGATAGAAATGGGCCAAGCAATGTTTAAATGAATACTGTTTGTGTGTTGTTATTTCGGGGCATAAGCTAGCCATGCAGGTGGCCGGGGTGCTGGGGATGCAGCCCCGCCGCTCTTGTCACTACAATTTGGGCCATAGAGTGAGACCCTGTCTCAAAAACAAGTCAATACAATGCCAATTAGTATCAACTTCATACATCTCAGCAGATGTCTAATGCTGGGGGAAGCCCCCCAAACATTTGTTGTGTCTAGAGTCCCTTTGGGTCTACAGGCTTCTCCTCCACTCCTTCCCCTTGTACCTATTTACTGTGGAATGCAGTGTGTCTGATTCATACCTCCTTGCCACTGACTACACACTCGTTTTGTTCTACTTATTCCTCTGTCTTCTATGCTTATTAGGAAGTTGGCTGGGCAGTGGTGGCACATGTCTTTAATCCCAGCACTCGGGAGGCAGAGGCAGGCGGATCTCTGTGAGTTTGAGGCAGCATGGTCTACAGAGTGAGTTCCAGAACAGTCAGGGCTCTTACACAGAGAAACACTGTCTCAAAAAAACAAAAACAAAACAAAAAACAAGAAAGAAAGAAAGAAAGAAAGAAAGGAAGGAAGAAAGGGAAAAAGCTAGAAATTGGCACTAGGTCCAGAGGCATCACCAGACTCGGGTTCAGTTCTTCTCACGCTTTCTGTGTGTGTATTTGAGACAGGGTCTCGGTATGTTAGACTTTAAACTTAGGATCCTCCTGCCTCAGTGTTCCAAGTACTGAGATTACGATTGTATTCCACTATGCTGATCCTTCACCTCCTCCTCCCTGTTTTGACAATCTTGTTTGTATTTGCTTGGACCAGGGCCAGGGAGTGAGTGTGGTCTTTAAAGCATGCTGTGTGTATGATAGAGAAGTACATCCATCCAGATGCCCAGATGGTAGAAGTTCCTTGGGTAAGCTTTTATTTATGCCCCCAGTACATTTCAGCTGTTGACATCCACAAGGTCTCAGGTTTAGCTAATGGGAGACCTTCACACTGGCTCCTAGCCTTTTAGCACTTCTTCATCATTCTTTGAGTGTTTTCTTACTTTCTTGCTCAGCAAGCTGTTCCAGGAACACTTTGACCTTACCCTCTCCCAGCAAGTCAACCATTTATTCTTTGTATCTTCATTATGGAGGATGGAGCCCCCTTCCTGTATTAATTCTCTTCTTTGACCACAACAAAGATGGCGCCTATGATCGCAACGCCCTCAGATAAGCTCCCTGCATATAAACCATTTCCCCACCAATGACCATCTTGCAGACTGAAACACCACCTTCACTGTGGCTAAACCAGGAGAGAAAATGATGTCTCCATAGTGAGGCACCCCATCTGCTGCTCCTACTGTAACCTGTAAAAAGCATGTTATCCAAAACATGGACATTTTCTTTTCTGGTAATGCCTCCTCCGTGTGTAAAAGTCACAGATGAACTCCATTTATGAGAGCTTTAAGAAATTAATCTCACTCAAGACGTTGCTGCTTTGTGTATTATAGCTGGAATCATCTTACTTGTTGCTTCCGCTCTGCCTACAGACTTACTGGGGATGGCTGTTCAACTTCTTTCTGGATATACAAATTAGACCAATGAGATCTGACCAGTGGGGCAAAATCGTGGAAAAATTTAAATTTATTTAGCCATGGACACCATCTTGAAGAAGTAATGGAAAAAACTCAAATCTCACTTTTAACTCAACAGATGTGTTCTAAAGTATTTACTACATGGTTGTAAGCCTTGCTGTTAAGAAAGACAGCTTTTATCTGCCTGGGTGCCATGGTTTACAAAGCACCCAAGAACTCACGTCCCAATTTCTCCTGGCTCATTGTTGATACTTGATAGGTATATCACAGGCTCGATAAGAATGTAGCTTGTTAGCCAGGCAGCGATGGAGCAGACCTTTGATCACAACATTCGGGAGGCAGAGGGAGACAGATCTCTGAGTTCAAGACCAGCGTGATCTACAGAGCGAGTTCCAGGACAGTCACAGCTACACAGAGAAACCCTGTCCGAAACAAAAACAAAAAGTCGAAAAACCCAACCAACCAACCAACCAAACAAACAACTAAACATAATGTAACTTGTTACAGGTCACTTAGCTATTAAAATTAGAATCCAGACACCTTATTTTATCTTTGTGTATGAGCGTTTACATCTGTGCATCATATGTGTGCCTGGTGCCTGAGGAGGCCAGAGGACTTCAGACCCACTGATGCTGGAGCTGCGCATGTGTGTTAGCTGCCATGTCCGTGAATGAAACCCCGGTCCTCTGTTAGAGCTGAACCATCCCCTCCAGCACCCAACACAGTTCTTTTAACTCATCACTTACTGGTCCCTTTCCACTACTGTATCTTTCTGAATTGGGATTTGTTCTCTATCCTCATGCTGTCTTGCTTACTAGACTCGAAACAGACTACTGCCTTACCAGGTATTAACAGGTCAGCTCTTGTGCCGCCAGGCTCGAGATCATTCTATCAGCTCCGCCAATCTCATTTCTTTAGAGCAGCTGAAAATGCACATTGTTCCTAAAATTCAGTTCCCCTCATTTCCAAGTTGTAGAATGTTTACAGGAAAATGACCTCCCTGGGGTAAAGTCTCTGAGTATCCTTCTAAGGTGAGCATGGTCACTTGGCAAAGGCGGTCATTCTGAGTGTCCTTCTAAAGTGAGCATGGTCACTTGGCAAAGGCGGTCATGTGCACAGCTGTTGGTGGGCCTCCTTCCAAGGTGCCCCTATGCTCCTTCTTCCTTGTATATTCTCCATCTTGCTGCCAGGAGCAGAGATCTGCCTGGGGTAATGACAGTGAAGGTTGTATCCTAGAAATGCCATCAGGGCCAGACTCAAGGGTCTCAGGGAAAATGGAGAGAGCTATGGCTCAATTCTGTACTATCATGTTATAGATGCTAGTAGAGAGAGCGACTCTCTTTGATCCGTCGGTATTCTGGCTTACCCAGAGACATCCTTAGGTTCACATGTATAAGCCTTCTGTGGGCTCCGCTGATTCCCCAGCACTAACTTGCCTTCTGTTACCGTCAATCAGTATAGCAGGTAAATGAGATGATCTGTCTCACATCTAGAGCTCTACCCTCCTGGGGACAGGGCTACTCCAGGTCATTTCAGCAGGGCGTAAGGAACTGGCTCAATAATGGGTGTGGTTGTTCATTAGTGACAATCAACCTATGGCCTTTCTGCACTCCTGATGATTGGTTAGGCTGACACAAATAATTGGAAATTTGGCAGAGTCACCTTCTCCTCCGGAAATAATGCCGTTCCACATGCAAACACGGAAGCCGCTAGCTGTACAGAAACCAAGGTAAGGGGAATGTAGCTGCTGGAAAAATAGAGATCCAAGGGATATAAAACATGGAAGTTACTGCCCCTGCCTAAGACAGGGTCTCTCTGTGTAAGCTTAGTCCTGGCCATCCTGGAACTCGCTTTGTAGACCAGGCTGTCCCTGAACTCATAGAGGTCCACCTGCCTCTGCCTCCCAACTGCTGGGATTAAAGGTGTGTGCCACCACCACCCAACCAGAGGGCACTCCTTTTGGAAATTTATTCTTTTGTGAATTTCCCCTTCCTCCCTCCCTCTCTCCCTCCCTTCCTTTCTTTCTTCTTCATTTATTTCTTTGTTTTTGTTTTATTTTGTTGAGGCAGCTTCTTACAACAAATTCCAGGTGGCCCGGAAACTTGCTATATAGCCCAGAATGGGGTCAAACTAAGAATTGCGGGGTTATGATATCTTAAATGCTGGCTTACAGATGTGAGCTGCCATGCCAATCTCCTTCCTTTTCTTTATTTTTATTTATTTGTGTGTGTGTGTGTGTGTGTGCGCGCGCGCACGCGTGCGCGCTCCTACATGTGTCCTCCTGGGTTTTGAGGCCAGAGGTCTATGTTAGGTGTTTTCTTCCATTACTTACCTTGTTTTTTGAGACAAGGTCTCTCACGGAACCCGGAGCTCACTAGTTACGTTCAGCTAGATTAGCTGGCAGCAAGCCCCAGTGAGCCTCTCGTCTTTACCACCCCAGCGCTCGTATTATAGACATTTACTGCGCACTCTATTTTTGATTGTTTTACTGGGGATCTAAACTCAGGTCCTCGTGCATAGTGAGCGCTTTCCTGATGGAGCCATCTCCCTCTCTTGTCTTCTTATACTTTTTCTTTTTTCTAACAGGAAAATGGCCCACAAGGTATGTTACATGTTAAAGGCATGGGCATATTGAATTCCCTTCTTGAGTATCTTTTTGTTGTTGCTTAGGTGAAATCTTATGTAACTCAGGTTGGCCTCAAACAGAATATGCAGCTGAGGCTGGATTTGAATTCCTGATCCTCCTGCCTCCATTTTCCAACTGCTGGGATTCTAGGGTACTATATGACATCCAGATTTCTTGCATGTATTTCTTATGGTGTTTCATTCACCTACATGTTTTTTGCCCATTTCTTGGATGTTGTCTATGGTGAACCCCTTAAAAAAGATTTCTCTAAGTTTCAAAAAGATGGGTACTTTCAATGTCTCAGTTTGTCATTAATTTAAATATTTCTCTTTTAATGACAAGTAATGGTATAGGAGGTTCTTCTGTTTATGTGTTGCTTTCATTGGTTAATGAATAAAGAAACTGCCTTGGCTTTTTGATAGGGAAGGACTTAGGTAGGCAGAAAAAACAGAACTGGATTCTGGGAGGAAGAAGGGCACAGTGAGAGACACCATGGATCTTCTGCCTGAAATGGACACTGGTTAGAATCTTGCCGGTAAGCCACAGTCACGTGGCGATACACAGATTAATAGAAATGGGTTAAATTAAGATGTAAGAATTAGCCAATAAGAAACTAGAGCTAATGGGCCAAGCATGTTTTAATGAATACAGTTTCTGTGTGGTTATTTCAGGGCTAAGAGCCGGGTGGGGCAAAAAGCAGGCCCTCTCCTTGCAACAAAGTAAAAATATTTTTGTGGTGGACAGAATGATGTTTTAAAATTTGAACACATTGTGAAATGGCTAAAATGAGATAACATACTTTATTCCACACATATTTTTGTAGAGCACTGATAGCCTGCTTCTCCGTGTTTTTCAAGCGTATGGTACATTGTTACTAACTACAACAGAGCTCTTGGACTTATTCCTCCTATGTAACTACAGTTGTGTCTTTTGACAAACATCTTCCCAACCCTCCTCCAGACTGGCCCCTGCTTTCCAGACAACGTTCATGAGGAAGATGCTGCATGTCTTTCTGTTGACTGGTCCGTGGAGTCACGTGGCTTCTCACCCATCTGATTAACATGCCATTGTCCCCTGAGAATTGTTCGCTCATAGTTTAGGTCTCAAAGCTCCTTGCGTTTCAGCCCCCACTCCACGGGTACCCGGAGCACACTAGTCACCCAGATGCACTGAGCTCATCTTTCTTCCCAAATGCCTTCCTCTGTTCTCCCCTGAAACATTCCCACTCTCCCTGCACCCCCAAATCTGAAGTAAGCCTTATCTTCCAATTCCCCCCTTCCAACCATATTTAGTCCATTACGTGCAATTTTTTTCTTCTGCAGTGAACTCGAGGACCACTACCTGATACAGCCCTGACCAATCAATCTCCTATCTAGATGACTGTGCTTGTTTAGCTCTCTTTCCCCACCTAGTATATGGAATTCTAAAAATCCTGCTAAGAGTCCTTAAAGACTCCTTTAAAAATCCTTCTATGGCATGTGTGACCTCCACCTTGGAGAGGGGGCAGGGTCTCACTATGTAGCCCAGGCTGGCTTAGAACTGGATCCATCTGCCCCTGCCTCCTGTGTGCTGGGATTAAAGGCATGTGCCTCCATGTCCAGTTTGGCTTGATCAATTTTTTTTTAAAGATAAAGTCTTACTCTCTAGCCCAGGCTAGCCTGGCACTCAGTATGTAGCCTGGGCTGGCTTAGAACTTACTATATAACCAAGGCCAACTTTAAAGTCATGGCCGTCTGCCTGCTCCAGCCTCCCAAATGCCAGAATTATAGGTGTGAGCTACCACATCTGGCTTCCTTTCTTTCTAACATCAATGTGCCGAGATCATTCCTTGCCACTTTTCTATGCTCTTGCTGCTCACATCCTTGACCTTGTTCTGTAATTCCCTTCCTTCTTAGACAAGATTTAAGATCACCTTTCCTTCAGTGCTAAGTCTGAGGTAGTTGTGGTGTTTCATGTGTGCAATCCCTGCAACTGAGAGACTGAAGTGGGAGGATGTTGAGCCTTCAAGGTCAGCCTAGATTTCAGTGTGACATCCTATGTCACCTGTCACCCTCATCCTCAAAAGCTAAGTTCAGGGCCTTGTTCCTCAAAGTAGTAGCTTCCTCTCTACTCTCTTTTCCTAGAATCAGACACACATTGGGCCAGCCTGGTAGAGGTCACTGTTAGCAAACTAGGTGGTGTAGGAAGCACCGCCATGGTGGCTAATGTGTCTTGTGGAACCTGGTGACCCTATAGATTACACAACCCGAGGGCAGACCATCTAGAAGTCCTCCCTGCGCCCTCGTTTTCCCTTTCTACTTTGATCTCCAGAATTAGAAATCCTAATTCCTTTTGAAATTCTTTTGGAAGAAGCAGACTAAATCGGAAGAGTGGCAGTTGACATAAAAAGCAAGCGGACCTGGGACTCAGGAGAAGGGGAGATCTGAAAGAGAGAAAATGAATCTAGCGCTGCACTAAGGCGTGGTGGGAGTGGGGGAAGTGGGGGATACGGAGTTGGGGTGGGGAGCTGAGATCTGGCCCCAGGGAGACAATTTAGGGAGTAGACTGAAAGAAGCTGAGGTGCCCTTTATCTGCACAGGCACAAAAGGCCTTTTGTACGTTTGTCCATACTGTGTGAACACGACCTGCTTGGTGAGGTCGAGTAGGAAGACTTTTCTGGTGATGAGAGCAGAGTTAACTTCCTTTTGGAATATGAGCATGACACCACAGTCAGGCTCTGGCCGTCACGGGTGCCCCACTTGCTGAGGTGTGTTGAAGGGTTTAATGGAGATACTGTTCTCAGAAGTATGGACCAGGTTAAGGGATTCAGCAAAGGGCAGGGAAAGACCCAGGATAACACCAGCTGATATCTGCTCCTGTCCATCTGCAGAGACCAGGGAGGGAGCAGGAGCACCGAGACCTGGGAAGCTGCAGCTGGAAAGAGACCCCTCAGTCACAGCTGGGGCTGTAGAGCAGCAGCCATGACCAGAAGGACACAGGCTCTAACTCCTGACTTTTCTCCAGTTTCTGATTTCTGGGTGTGGGGCCATGCTTCTCTTTGGTCATTTCCCATGGAAAGTCTCAGAAAAAGGGAGCCCAGGGTTTGAGGTTCTTGGATATCATCCTCGTACGCACAAGAGGAGTGGAGAGAGAGGTGATGATGGATCAGGGATAAACCCAGAATGGGTATCACTCTGGGCTTCCAACAGCCCCAGTCTGTTCTCTAAAAGGGGCCGTACCGCACTTCTCTGCAAACTCCATTGCAGAGCAGGCCCTTAGCCTTCCCAGGAGCACTAGGGGTTGAACAATCAGAAATAACTTAGATGTGCGTCCCTTCATGAACAAACATCCACTGGGCAGCCCTCGGGCACTTAGAATTATCTACGCTGGGCCGCATTTATCTTTTTTTGTATTCACCTTTTCAGAGTCTAAGAGCTGAGATGTGTCCTGGTCATTTTCTATGATGGGAGTTTTATGTTATATTCTCAAACAAACAACCCGGACACCCCCTACCCCGGAATCTTAGAGCACATGATGCAGAAAACCTAGAAAGTCACCACCATTACCTCATATACACGCATCTGAGTTGGGTGATTGTGGCTCTTTGCTCCCCATTTGTAAGCATCCCCCGTACATTTTTGTTTGTTTCAGTTTTGTGGTGTGTGCGTGCATGGGTGTGTGTATGTGTGTGTGTGTGATATTGCGGGTGTTCATGTCTATCACAGGTATTAGGAGTCTGGAGAAGGATATTAGAGGTCTTCCAACATCCCAGCATTGGGGATGTATTAGGGTGGCTTCAGGCTGTGGTCTAATTATTTCAACAATGGCTGTCTACCCACATGGAAGGGACACTCGAGTATGTGGCCCTGGCGGGTCTTGCCCTCCTACCCCATTCCTTCTGCCTTGCTAAAAACCATCAGATTACATTCCTAAAGTTAGCCACCAAGGTCTATTCCCTTATTTGGCCACTTTCTCCTTGTAGTGATTTGGGGAAAGAAAGGCCCCAAAGAGAGTGGCACTCTTAGGAGGAGTGACTTTGTTGGAGTAGGTGTGGCCTTGTTGGAGGAAGTGTGTCACTGTGGAAGTAGGTTTTTGAAGTCTCATACATGCTCAAGCCATGCCCAATGTCTAGATCACTTCCTGTTGCCTTCAGATCAAGATGTAGGACACCCAGCTACTTTTCCAGCACCATGTCTGCCTGGGTACCACCATGTTGCACCATGATGATAACAGACTGAATCTCTGAAAATGTAAATCACCCCTGTTAAATGCTTTTCCATTATAACAGTTGCTGTGGTCATGGTGTCTCTTCACAGCAATAGAACACTGACTAAGACAGCCCTCCTGAGGCTGACCACCAAGGTCAAGCTATGAAAGTATTGAAATCAAAAATGCCCTTTTTCTCACCTAATTAACAAGCTCAGTTAAGATTAAAGTCCTCATCCTAACACAGGAATTCTCCTTTGTACCTTTATAAACTGTCATTTTCCTGTGTGCCACATCTGTCTCCCCACTACCCAGAGGCAGTTCCTTGTCCCCCCTGCCCTGGGACGAATACCCCTTTTCCCTTTCCTTGTTCCGTCCCCTTTCTCCTTGGTCCTCTACTTCCTGTCTTTGTCTTTTATTTCCTGTCCTCTGTTCTTCTGGGGCAAATAAATCTTCTTTGTGCTGAGCACTTGGCCTTGTGGGTCCTAAGTCAATACTTTTCTTTTCAAGCATAAAACCCAATGATCGAATAGTTGTTTGATCCACAAGGATAGATGCCTCAGATAGTTTTCAGAATATTCAGGAATCCCGAAGAAGTAGCCTCCAATGTCAGTGAAGGAATCAACTTGCAGTCTTTCCCCAGCCATCTCTGCCATTGCCCAAATGGCTCCTGAGCAATGTGGCTATGGTGGCACAGATGGAGGTTATGTGGGGGTCGACAACATAGACTTCCAGTCACCAAAGCTACCTAGTTACAGCTGTTGCTGAGTGCCAGATCTGCCAACGGCAGAGACCAACACTGAGCCCCAGGTATGGCACCACTCTCTAGGTAACCATCAGTGACCTGGTGGCAGGTTGGCTGTACTGAGCCCCTTTCTCCATAGAAAGGACAATGGTTTGTCCTTACTATTGTAGATATAAGGATCTGCTTGTGGATTTGACTTTCTTACAGGTAATGCTTCTGCCACAACCACCATTCATGAACTTACAGAATGTCATTATCATGTCTTATCATTCCACACAGTATTGCTTCTGACAAGGAACGCACTTCAGTCAGAGACGCATCAGAGTGGGGCCACAGCCATGGAATCTATTGGTCACCGTGTTTCTCAACATTCTGAAGCAGCTGACCTGAAAGAGCCTTTTGAAGACACAGAAGACGGCACAAGCTTTGAATCAGCATCCAGTATGGTACTGTTCCTCCCATAGCCAGGGTATATGAGTTCATGAACCAAGAGGTGGAAGGTAATGTCTCTACTCTCATGCCTAGTGACCCACTCGGAAAATTCTTGCTTCCTGTTCCCAAGACCTTACGTTCTTCTGGCTTAGAAATTTTGTCCCAGAGCGGGGAATTCTTCTGCCAGGAGACACAACAAATATTCCATTGAACTGGAAGCCAAGACTTCACTCTGGTCACTTTAGGTTTGTTTCTTTTTTATAATTTATTTAACTTTATTTTATGTGCATTGGAGTGAGGGTGTTGTATCTCCTGGAACTGGGTTCACAGACAGTTGTGAGCTACCATGTGGGCACTGGGAATTGAACCCAGGTCCTCTCGAAGAACAGTCAGTGCTCTTAATGGCTGAGCCATCTCTTCAACCCCACTTTATGTTTCTGATGCTCTTAATCCAACAGGCTAAAAAAGGAATAACAGTGTTAGGAGGGGTGATTGATCCAGATCACCACGTGGAAATTGGATTGCCGCTCCACAAAGGAGGAAATAAAGAATGGGCAGTAGAGGGAGGGGGTTACAGATACCAGCTGAGGCCACGTGACCAGCTACAGAAAAGAGGATTATATAATTGACATGCATGTTTCTGTCACATTTTGTTAAGAATGTGCTTGTGAAGATATTTGTATGTTCTTTCTTTAATTACTATATCATGTAATTTAATGTCAATTGAGAGAGTATCAGTGGTTATCATGTTTAAGTTTTGATACACTAAAAGAATGTTCCTCAAGGGACATGACCACCTATTCTAAAATTTATAATGCATTTGTGGTCATACATGGAGTAATTATATTACATTCGGCACATTTATGGCCTGGTTGTCATTTTAATTTTGAAATTAAGCATGACCTAGGGAGATGTGACTGTGTAACAGCTTGGCAATGGGTGGATTTGTGACAGCTATTCTTGGTTGTGAATTTTACTATGTCTAGAATTGGCTGAAACCCAAGCCGCTGGTACATTTGTGAGGGATTTTTTTTATCATTTGAAGTAGGAAGAGCCATTCTAAATCCAGATCTTTTGAGGTG
This sequence comes from Microtus oregoni, assembly GCF_018167655.1. NCBI lineage: Eukaryota > Metazoa > Chordata > Mammalia > Rodentia > Cricetidae > Microtus > Microtus oregoni. The sequence goes on from NW_024543219.1 coordinate 13,374,135, forward strand.
TGATGATCCACCTTAAGTCTGGGCCACACCTTCTGGTGGCAGCCTACATAAAGGACAGGGAAGAAGGATGCCCTTTGCTTGCATGCTGCCAGCTTCATTTCTTCACTGGTGCTAGCAACTGAAGACCATCTGAGACATCCAGGTTTGCGGGCTGAACAACTACTGGATTCTTTCTTCTGGTAGACAGCTATGGTTGGATTAGCTGGGTCAGAACCTGAAGGTTTTTAACATACATTCATTCTCTCAGTATTTCCCTCTAGAGAATCTTGGTAAATACAATGAGGAATTCTTATCCTCACTTTTATGGGCATCATAATTTTTCAGGCTTCAGAATAAAACAGCTACAAGAGGAAAAGAGTCACTGGCTCATGTTTTACTAGCACTTTCTATCACGCCAACTGAGGTTAATGCCTGATGCCACTGTACTAATGAAGAGCTTGGTTCCATCCCTAGTACTGTAAAAACAAACAACTGAAGTTTAAAAAAACAAAAAGAAATAACGGTATGCTAGACTCCATTCTGGAAAGGGTTAAAGTATGGAAACAAAAGAAATCATTGATCACCAGGGATGCGGTAGGGAAGGATGAGCAGCCCACGCATAGAAGGGCTATGGGGCAGTGAAGCTATTCTGTGTATACTGCAATGATGTATGCATATCATCACATATTGCACCAAACTTGGAGACTACATGACACCGAGTGATAACTCTGACGTAGTGATGAACTTTAGGGGAACATGACTGATGTGGGATTCCCCTCTGTATGTGTGATTACCATTGGTTAATAAAGAAACTGCTTTTGGGCCTTATAGCATGACAAACAGAGCTAGTCAGGGAGAACTAAACTGAACGCTGGGAGAAAGAAGGCGGAGTCAGGGAGATGCCAGGGAGACACCATGTAGCTGCCGCTGGGAACAGACGAGCGGAATCTTGCTGGTAAGCCACAGCCACATGGCAATACATAGATTAATAGAAATAGGTTAAATTAAGATGTAAGAGCTAGTCAATAAGAGGCTAGAGCTAATAGGCCAAGCAGTGATTTAATTAATTTAGTTTCTGTGTGGTTATTTCGGGGCTGAGGAGCGGGGAACAAACAAGTGGCCTCCTCCTACACAGGATGCACACTGCGAGAACTCTGACATGATGATGGTTATGTATATGCTGTGCCCTGTAACAAACACCACCACTGTGCTGTAAACAGTGGAAGATGCTGTGCGTGGATGGGAGCTTGGACTTCCCATTCATTGTGAACTTAAGAATTACTGTAAGTGTCTAGCTTGTTCATTTAAAAAACTAAAGTTTAAAAGAAAGGTTGCAAGATAAGACAGAAAACGTCCAAAAAAAAAAAAAGTCTTAAACCAGCTTGGTAAGGTAGCACTAATCTACAGTCTCACAGTGAGACCCTATCTGAAGAGGGCTGGGGTGGGGTGTTAAAGCCAAATAAACGAATAAACAAATAATATAATCTTCCACCATATAATCATCAAAATCAGAGGTTAACATTGGTAAATATCACTACTGTTTCCTAGGCTGCCGTTAGATTCCATCAGGGGTTCCAATAATATATATAATATGTGCGATAATTCCGGTCCCTTTCAGGGGAGAAGGAAAAGAGGACTGGGAAACTTTCATTAGTTTTAATTGAAGTGCATCAAGGGAGAAGGAAAAGAGGACTGGGAAACTTTCATTAGTTTTAATTGAAGTGCCATTTGATGATGACCTGGTCTATGCCAGCTCTTCCCTGGTGCTTGAAACCAGGAACTTAGAGAAAAGATGCAAGCATTCAAAACAAACTGAATGTGATTGACAGCCGAGAAAGATTTGAACACACAAGACTGCTACCAAAACAAAATTCAGAATGCGCGCCAGAAACGCAAAACAGAATTCAGAATGCGCACCAGAAACGCAAAACAGAATTCAGAATGCATGACAGAAACGCAAAACAGAATTCAGAATGTGCGACAGAAACGCAAGCAACGTCAGAAGCGCTAGAAGGAAGTTTGGATGAAAATTCTGGTTTTCAAGAATGTGTCTGTTGAAATAAGGAGCGGCGGGCTGCGTCCCCGGCACCCGGCCGCCCCCATGGCTAGCTTTACCCGAAATAATTACACGGAAACTGTATTCTTTTAAACACCGCTTGGCCCATTTCTATCTAGCCTCTTCTAGGCTAGCTCTCGCACCTGGACTAGCCCATTTCTAATAATCTGCTGTAGCCCACGAGCTGGCTTACCAGGAATGATCTTAACCTGCGTCTGTCTGGAGTGTGAGAATCATGGCGACTCACTGACTCAGTTTCTTTCTCCCAGCCTTCTGTTCTGTTTACTCCACCCACCTAACGGTGGGCCTATCAAATGGGCCTAGCAGTTTCTTTATTGCTTAACCAATGAAATCAACAGATTGATATATGACACTCCCACATCACTTCCCCTTTTTCTGTTTAAACAAAAAAGAAAGGCTTTAACTTTAACATAGTAAAATTACATATAACAAAAAGTTATCAAGCAAGAATTACAGTTACAATATTTATATCTATTTTATCTTTTATCATAACTAAGGAAAACTATAACTATCTATTCATTCTTCAACTCCATCAAAGACTCCAGAAGGATATAATACTACCTAACAAGAAATAAAACTCTAGAAATGACAGAGACATCTCGCTGCCTGGACAGTCACCCAAAGTTCTTTTGTACCGTTGGGGCATCCATCTTCAGCCTTCAGGCCCAAAGTATCCAGCACACATTTTCATCAAGCAGGAAATTCCAAAGACAGTTTACAGTTTAGTCATTTTCTGCTGTATCCTGCAGAATGTCTTGCAGACTCTTTCATGAGTCAGGAACCCCGAAAGACCATCTCACCTTTAGGCAAGTTCAGCAGTCCTCTCTCTGCGGGTTCTCTTTGTCCAGTTTATGCAACAGTCCAGGCAAGAACAGTTTCTTGCCCAAATGGCTATCAGACTCCATAAGGATCCTCTTCGATGCCCATCTTCTTCTTGAAGTAGATTGGTGCTGCCAGGAGCAGAGTGTCTCATTGTCATGAAAAGTCCTAAGTTATTAAAACATTTAAAATGCCATATTCTGCAGTCTTTGAAAGATATGAAGAATGCCTATCTGAAATATATCTATATATATCTAGAAAATCTAAGTAACATGACTACAAACTTTACTATTGTTGTTTTTAATTTCTGCGGGTTAGACGAGGGTTACGCTAGAAAAGACACAGACACGCGGTGGTACCACGTGGTACACTTTTTAATGGGAGGGGAAAACACACTAGGAAAAGTGAAAGGAAGGGACAAAGGGAAGGGACAAGAAGGGAAGGGAAGGGGCAAACTCGTGGCTTGTCTTTGCTTTTAACGGGGGATGCAAAGGCTTCTGGGAAATGTGTCCCACACTTGCGTGCGCTGGAGTCCAGAGGGATGTTGGGAGTTGTAGTGTTGCAAGGGAACAACATTTCACCCTTTTGGTTTGATTAAAAAAAATTGGGGGACCTTAAAGGGTAGGGAATGGGGGCGTAGTCCAGTCTCTCATGGCTGCTTCCTGCTGACTTTGGGCGTTGAGGGGTCCAGGGAATGTCCGATTATCTTGGCAATGTCCCATTGGCGTTTGCGGCCGCTGGTGTAGTTGGTCACTGATGTCCATGTCCAGGGTTGCTGGCTGGTGTAGTTGGTCAATGATGTCCAGAGTTGCTGGCTGGTGTAGTCGGTCACCGATGTCCAGGGTTGCTGGCTGGTGTAGTTGGTCACTGATGTTTGAAGTCCTGGCTGTCATCTGAGGCGGCTGATTGAAGAAATCTGTGTGGCTTTTCCTGAGTAGCTGGGTCATCATTAAGATGCTGGAAGGCAAAAGTTGCATTAGTAAAAGAAAAAAATTAAAAGAAGGGGGGGGGAATTTTTGGGGAGCTGGGGTGAAGGGGGGGAGAGGGTCTTAGGATGTCCGGGGTTAAGAAATGATAAAAAAAATTAAATGATACTTATTCCTCTGTGTTTGATCCGTTGGGCTGGCATCCCGGAGCTTAAGGAAACTGTCTTAAAAAAAATAGATTCTAACCATACATCTCTTAACATTTCAGGGGCCACTGCTGCAGTCAGCGGCTGACCTGTTACATAAAAGAGCTTTGTAGAGGAGAATCTGCTTACCACTTGCCTTCGTATTTGATGGGGGTACCTGTAACGACAGCTAGACGGTTATTTATGAATTTAAAGAAGGGAGGGTGTGTTAACACAGCGACGGATCGGGACCATTGTTTTCCTTAGACTGTAGCAGAGGGAACTGAATCCGGCGTCCTTTGGAACCTAAGAGAACAGGGTCTGGTTTGGGTCACCATGTATGGAGGATTATCTTGAGCTGTGGAGACAAACGGTTAAGTGAATATTTGGTCCTGGGATCTGACTTTTGGCAGATCTGACAGGAGGCTGCTGTAGCTTTTAGGAGCCTGATATCCTTAGGTGTAACAAAGGGAGAGTGGTGGTTAGTGACAGCGGGAGCCTAGAGGGGCCTTGGAAGATCGAGGGGGAGGCGTAGGACAGGGAGGAGACGCTCCAAGCTGCCCATGTGGCCTGTGGCGGAGAGGAGACAGGGAAGAATTGGAAGACACGCACGACCTGTTGCGGGAGAAGTGGGGCGAGGCTGGCCCAGAGAAGGAACGGTAATGGGTGAGCTGTCGCTGTCGCTCAACTGGGCGGAGCGAGAGCGAGTGGCCCCCCCCGAGGCGCAGTGGGGGGGGTGTGGAGGCAGGGGGGTTGAGGTTTGTCTGCGGGATCCATAGTGGCGGTGGGAGCAGAGGGTCCCCGGAGGGATGGCATTGCACCAGCCTTCCAGATGTGGGGGTTGGTTACAGAGCCCACGACCGAAATGAAGTCTGTCCGCAAAAGGTAACTGGCCCGAACCCAGCTACCATACGGGGGGAGGAAAAGCCCCGGCCCCGGCTGGGAGGAGACAATTACCGCGAACACGGCAAGCCAAGAGCGCTGGCGTCCCGGGCGTTCTTGGGGCATGCTAACTCTTAACTGCCCCGACCCAGCAACCGTACGGGAGAGAAAGTCCCGGCTGAGAGGAGGCGATTAAGCTCTTTAGGGCACAGGGCCCGGAGGTGCCACAAGGAGCGGCCCGAAAGTGGACAGGAAAAAGTTAGAAAAAAAGGAAGAAAAAAGAGAAAAAGCCCGGAGCACCGAACTCCGGGTGCGCGGACTGAGCGTTTCGGCCGAGGGCAAAAAACCGGGGGAGGCAGGTTAGCAACCTAGCCCTAGCCCGAGGTGTGCAAAGAAAGCCAGCCGGACAGTCTTCGAATGCCCCAGGGGGAAGGAAGCCAACTCAGGGTAACTCACGGATCAGGATGAAGCTGTGGAAATGGCTGTGGAAACAGGTGGTGGTGAGCGAAGGCTGTCGGTTCTTTGGACCTTGTCGGCGAAACCCAGAGGCAAAAGCCTCGGGCACCGGACAGAGAGGTCTCCAAGTCGATGCGGCGGCACCAAATGTTGTTCTTAATTTCTGCGGGTTAGACGAGGGTTACGCTAGAAAAGACACAGACACGCGGTGGTACCACGTGGTACACTTTTTAATGGGAGGGGAAAACACACTAGGAAAAGTGAAAGGAAGGGACAAAGGGAAGGGACAAGAAGGGAAGGGAAGGGGCGAACTCGTGGCTTGTCTTTGCTTTTAACGGGGGATGCAAAGGCTTCTGGGAAATGTGTCCCACACTTGCGTGCGCTGGAGTCCAGAGGGATGTTGGGAGTTGTAGTGTTGCAAGGGAACAACAACTATCATTGATGATTATCCATTAGCAACCTCTATTTTCTATTATACATTATATTTTAAATGAACTACACAATCACAATACCTTAATCAAGAGCAGAATTACATATACATATAACAAAATTGACCTTAAATCTCTATCAATAAAGCAAATTCTATACTAATGCATATTATTCATATCTATATCATATCCCCCTTTAAATGTAAAAGAACATTTATAAACAATATTTTGGGAACATGGGCGCAGTTTTTTCTCTCCAAACTGCTTCCTGCTGAATGGGGGCGTCGTTAATTAGGTCTTTCATGGTATAACCTGTGTGCTAGTTTCATCTCAGTTGGCAGTTGAGCGAAGCAATTTTCTGAAGATGTTCACAACAACCTTTCAGGAGGGCATGGTCTATCATACCAAATTGGAATAGAAGAAATCCACAGGGTCTGGTCCTCTGTGAAAACAAAAGAAGACCCTCTCCAAAGCATCATATTCTTAGACCCAAATTTTGAAATTGTAATACCCTCATATCCATTCTGGTTTAGCTTGGCAGCCCATGTAATGAAATGTCTCTCTGTACTTAGCTCCTTCACAGTCAAAAATTTTAAAGAAAACACAATGTACATAATCCAGACTCTCTGTGAATTTTCCATTTTTACGTGGCTTATCTTTCTTTATTTCTTTTAATCTATAACTATCTGTACTCTGTCTCTTTAAAGACTTTACCTTTTTTTTAAACCATTAACTTTATTCTCTATATTCTTTTTATTCTCTCTCTCAAGCCTATGTACATTCATCCAACAGTGTGACTCATTTAGTGGTCTGAATCTGTCCTATTGTGAATCTGCAATTTTTTACTATCCAGGAGCACTTTTGATTTGCGCCTTTAAATCACTAGGCGCTTAAGAATCTAAGCTGTGACATTCCTAGGTCAAAAACAGGTACTGCTTGTTGGCCCCGCCCAGTCCAACATGGCGGAGCCACTTGTGCCCCTGATCTTTGCATATTGCACCATTAGCATGGCAGAGCTGCTTGTGCCTCTGAGCTGCTACTGAGCCATTGGCACGGTCTCAGAGCACTCTCCTTTCGATCCCAAGTGGGAACACAAACATCGAGTCCCATAAAAGCAGTTGAAATGCTTTAAAGCCAGAGTTTGCACTGGCGGCACAGTCCCAAGAAACCGCATTTTAAAATGACACAGCTTTTTTTCTGCTGCTATTGCCGAATCAGGAAATCTAAGGGTGGGCCTATCAAATGGGCCTAGCAGTTTCTTTATTGCTTAACCAATGAAATCAACAGATTGATATATGACACTCCCACATCATGTGTCAAACCATGTTCACAAGAAGCTGAAGAACAGACATAGAGATTGAATGAATTTATCCTACAGAAAAAGAATCTAGAAGCTTAGGATATATGGAACAAATTCTAAACAATTGGGGGGCGGGGAGGCAAGTGAATGGGAGAAAGTGACCAAAAATTAAGAAATTTTACTCCATTGGAAAGAAAGATTGGAAGGAAACCACACAATATAAGAAATTTGGAATTGCTGGGCAATGGTGGCATATGCCTTTAATCCCAGCACTCGGGAGGCAGAGGCAGGCGGATCTCTGTGAGTTCGAGGCCAGCCTGGTCTACTAGAGCTAATTCCAGGACAGGCTCCAAAGCTACAGAGAAACCCTGTCTCGAAAAACCAAAAAGAAAGAAAGGAATTTGGAATTGAATGCCTGAATGGAGTGTGGGAAAAAATGGGTTGCTCCAGTTGAGTTATTCATGCAAAGTTTATTTGAAGAAAAAATAAACTAAATGTATATAGTCCGTTAACAGATGGGAGGGAGGAAATCGGTACAATTGGTGACCATAGACGTTTCCAAACCAGTGCTCGAGTTACCATAGTTACTATTTTTCAGCCTGATGGTTTCTGCTCTATTCATGTCTTCTGCCTTCCTCCCATGACTTAAGCCCTGACATCTATGTCCCAAGAAGAAGGTAAGAAAGGGAAGGAGATGTTAGGGTTCTGAGCCCCTCGGGCAATTAGAGAGGGAATAGAAACCCCAGCAACATTGGGCTTGACACAAATTGACAAGCTCTCTAAAGAAGAGTGGGAGTGGAGGGCAAGCAAGGGTGGGAAGGGATGGAAGAAGAGGTTCCATTTTGTTAGGAGAGCTGGAGAGACAGTCGCAAACATTACAGAACACGGGTCACGAAGAGGGGAAATGGTGATAGAGTTTGAAGGAAGAAATGGCGTCAAGGAAGAATGTTCTGCTTGTAGAATGGAACCCATTCCCAACCTCAGGGACAACGGTTTCACAGACGGTAGAGACACTGATCCGGAATGGCAGACAAAGCTGTTGAAGGAAGTCTCGGGAAGTCCTGGTGTGGCTGACTCAACAGAGGCACGGTTGCTGCAGAATGACATTGCTCATAAGAAAGAAAGCAAGGGGCTGGAGAGATGGCTCAGAGGTTAAGAGCATTGCCTGCTCTTCCAAAGGTCCTGAGTTCAATTCCCAGCAACCACATGGTGGCTCACAATCATCTATAGAGGAGTCTGGTGCCCTCTTCTGGCCTGCAGGCATACACACAGACAGAATATTGTATACATAATAAATAAATAAATATTTTAAAAGAAAGAAAAGAAAGAAAGCAAGGGAAAAAGAGGCACCTTCAGCTCAAAGATGAATTTGATTCCAGGTCAAGAACTAAGTTGACCAAACGTGAGAGCAGAAGGTAGCAAGTAGTTCTTTTACCCACGTCTCCTATTCCAGTCTCAGGGACTTTTCCTACTGTCACCAGGACGTGGCCGGGTTGCTTCCCTTGGATCGTTTTGTTCTTGGATCTTCTTGCCCTCAGAGTGGTGCTTTTAGACTAGATGTCCTCTTTGTGTTAGAACATTACTCTACCACAAACCAGAACCAAAATGAACACAGAGCTCCCAGGAAGGGAGAAGCCAAATCTATGACGGAATTCCAAGTTCTTTCAGAATAACGTCAAGAAAAGAAATGAAATTTCATCCAAAAAAAAAAAGACCTACAAAAAACAATTCCGATGCAATTTCTTCTATACAGACAGTGCAGACTCTTTCTGAAACAGAGATAAAGATCAGGGATAGGAAGATGAGAAGAGCCAAAAGTCAAAACCTAAATTTCTTGCAGAGACTGAAAAGAATTGATGAGATATCATCAAATCTAGTTTATTTCTTTATAAAAGGAAGACTCAAAGCAACTGATTGAGAGTTCTTTAGGCTGGAGAATCCTTGGAGTTTAAGAAGAGAAAATTTATGCATTTAGGTACTTGGAAAACACCCTTATGTTCCTCGCTTTCAAACTGGTCAGAGATCCAAGGCTAATCACTCAGGAAGCAACGCTCTTACTGACCATCTCCACAATGAAGGACTCTTCTACAATGTTGCCAAGATCAAGGGTCCAGAGCCCTAAATGGATGGGTTTCCTCTAGGGATGGGGTCCCTCCGACAAAAGATTGTTCACTTATGTGAACCCCATCTTGACTCCCATCTCCTAGAGACTCGAAAGGCGTTACTCTAGCCTTCATCACGCTACAGATGCTGACAATTATCTATCCGTTCCAATCGCCACCTGAACTGGGGTCACTGGTTCGAGTGGTCCTTCTCTTATCCTCCTGTCATGGATCTGATGTTACAGAGAAGTCGAAAAGCCAAAGGCCATAAAATGTCACTTTCTCTTTGTTGTAGTTTCCCTATCAAAAACTCCACATGACCCGGACCAGCACCTGGGAAGTGTGGAGGGCCAAGTCTGGATTTCCGTTCCCAACTCCAACACATTAAAAGCTTGAACCGACCAGGGTGGGAGGATTTACACCACTATCCAGGCAAGTGCTGTGTAAATCAAGCTGGGTCTTTGCTGCCGAACTCCCCCAAGCCGCCTTCAGCCCTTCTTTATCCTCAGGCCCCTGGCCCCTTGGCAGCAATTCTTCCTTATTCTTCAGTAACTGATGTATGGGCATCTCTAGCGCTCCCCAGTTGGTCAGGGGCAAATCGTCTGCAGCCTGCTCCTCTCTGGGTCCCCGAGGTAAGGAAAGAACAGCGTGAAACTGGACCAGATGGTCGGCTGGGCTGGCCCTGTCCCCTCCAGCTGGGGCTCATTCTGCTGCCGTTCCCTCCCCTTCTTACTCCGTGTTCAGCATGATGGGAGAAGGACTTCTTTATGGCTGAACGCTGCCTTTGGCATAGGTCTCAGTCACACATGCATTTTAATTTTCATCACATTTATTCAGTGTGTGTGCGTGTGCATGTGTGTGCGCATGTGCGCGGGCGTGTTCATGCGGGCAAGCGTTTTGAAAAGTGTTGTTGGTGTTTTCAAGCAAGACTTGGCATTAGAGGTGTCGTTACGGCTGCTAAGAAAATGTCAGCAAACTCAGAAGCTGCACCAGAAGTTGCTGGCTTTTTCAAAGAACTCAGTTCTGAGTAAAAATCCATTCCATGGGCCGTTTTAGCAAGCTATGTAGCCGGGTTATTTTAGCGAGCCAGCGCCTCCTTGGTGCCGCAGGTGCCTGCTATTTAGGTGAGAGCACTCCACAAGGGCAGGGGCAGGCTGGCTGGCCTCCTGCGCATGCTGATGGCTCCTCCACTTACACTGCAGTCATTAGGAAATGCCATCTTCTCAAAGGCTTCAGAATGGCACAGGAGATCCTCATGGTTTATTTAGAGAACATTGCCGTAAGCATTAATAGAAAAAGCTCTCCCTATTCCTGGATTTTATTATCCGCTATAATGAAGTCAAGAATATTCTGGGAGCACAAAAATAAAAATTATTTTATTATTAGGCGACTACCGAGCTTGTTCCCAAAAGAATACACCAGAGTCTTCCTTCCTTTGTTTTATTTTCTATTCAACCTATTAAAAAAAAATTAAAATACTCTAGGATATTTTCAGCCACAGATTTTTTGGGGTCCCATAAATTGTTTTAATGGATGTATTGCCTCATATGACAAGAAGTCTTAAGGGTTGGTTAATCAGTCTCATGGATGTCCTGAAGGATACAGGCATCTCCTATTCTTCTGCTGTGCTGTCCTTGTTAAGTTTCTTCTGTTAACTCCTCTGACGTCCCAAGATTCCAGGCAGGCACTCTTCTAGACTCTGACATCTCAGGCATGCGTCTCACAACAGGGTCGCCACCTACGTCACCGTCTTATGTCCTACTTCCCTTCCCTCCCTCCCCCCAAACAGGAACATGTGTGATGAATTTTACCCGTCTTCTTTAAGGTTAAGAAAAGTCTTTTCACCTCAGCATGGAGGTATGTGCGTGTTAGGAGACTGAACCAGAAGGATGTCCAGGAATTTGTGGATAGACTGAGCTACACAGAGAAACCAGGCCAGCAAGATTCCTTCTGAACAAACCAAAACAAAGTATAACACCCTTTCCAACAATATCTCAGCAAACTTCCCTTTGTATTTTATTGCCAAGATTTGAGTCTCACTCACTGGAGCTAATCCGTTACAAGGATATTGGCCAATGCTGTTTGCTGGGGGAGGGTTTCTCAAGTTAGGGATTGTTGGCGTTTTGGGTGGCGTGACTGTGTGTGTGTTGGGAACTGTATTTCGTGATGCCCAATGTTAAGTGTTTATTGGACTGGACACCTACAGTGTCTCCCCTTGAGTGGTGACAACCAGTCTCTAGAAACACAGAAAGCCTTTTGGAAGTGAAATCAATCCTCCTGTGATGGGAAAGTGATTAGCTTAGGGCAATCGGTATTCACTCCACCGGTGCAGACCCACCGCACTGGAGCACAGAAGGCCAGCAGCGATCAGTTACCTATGCTTTCCCAGTTAATGCTAGTTTATCTAAACCAGTGGTCCTCCACCTTCCTAATGCTGCGACCCTTTAATACAGTCCTCATGTTGTGGTGACCCCAACCATAAGAGGATTTTCGTTGTTACTTCAAAACTGTAATTTTGCTACTGTTACAAATTGTATTGTAAATAAATGTGTTTTCTGATGGTCTTAGGTGACCCTTGTAAAAGTATCAATCCAACCACAAAGGGGTCGTGACCCACAGGTTGAGAACCACTTAACCTAACTGCTCAGTGACGTAGTTTTGCGATCAGTGATGGAGAATATCTAGTGAAGTGTAGCTCTGCTGTCTCTAGGAGATGCAGGTGGTCCTTTCGTCAGGGTATCTGTGCAGCAGTTCAGAATCTATCTCTTCCGTGCCTTCCTTCCGACAGCCAGGCCTCTCTACTCTCATCTGTTCTGTCAGTCATCCGCTGAGGTTAGTTCTCATGTCCCAGAGTCAACTATAAGGAAAAGTATGAGTCATTCAATGAATTCAACAGCTATGTGTTGGGTACCTGCTATGGCGGGGATGTGTATTAATAAAGGAAAATGACCAGGATTGACAGTTAGGGAAAGCTCTCTGAGGAGAGACATTTTAGCTAAGACAGGAGGAAGCGGGAGAATGGACGGGGATGAGAGCATGCCTGACAAGGACGGGCCACATTTCTGAGCGCAGACTGAAGAACCAAGAGCCTGGAGACAGCGATGGTGATGACAGTGGTGACTTGTGTGTGATGAGTGTTGGCCTGATATAGTTCTGTCCTCGGAGCGAGGCTGGCTTTAATTCCTTGTGTGCTATAATAACTGTCAGGATACACAAGGTTGCCATCTTCCTTTGTGATTTTTACTCTGACTCTTACATCAGCATTGTTACCTCGGCTCTTGGTTCTCTAGACGTAGCTCTTGGGCCTTTTGTTTTAAGAAGTCACAACTTCCGTGTGTCTGCTTGGTCAGCTTCAGACCTCAGGGTCTATGGCTTCTTCGGCTTTCTCTCTTCATCTGACTTCACGGGCTAAGGGACTCTGGGGAAGTTTCAGGAAGAGTCTTGGGATAGAGACTATGTCTCTTGTCTTCCCCTCTATTTTTCAAACGCTTATAACTGCAGGGGCTAAATGCTCCTCAGTACAGCTCGCTGTTGTCCCTACGGGAAAATCCTTGAACCCTTTCAACCTTTGCTTACCAGATACCTCCTAAGCACCAGAACTTGAGGTTAGCTGCATGGTATAAAGATGAATCAAACTCAGCTCCCCATGTCTGAGGAGCAGTCGTGCCACAGGAAATGGTACATCAAAATGAGAGCCGTTCATGCTGAGAGATAACGCTACGGCTTTGTGAAAGAACACACTTTTAGGATGGCTAGGGAAGTTCAGCTGTGTCTCCACGACTCCTCAAAGGACAAGCGGAATCTCAGCCAAAGATGCACTTGCTCAGTAAATGAAGCAAGTCAAACCCCATCTTAACACATAGATCACTGCATCTTAAGTGCTTTTAGGGAATCCTTAAACCAACACCTAAACTAGTGTTGTGGCTAACCAGTTGCAGGGAGGAACCTTTCGGGCTAAGGGATAAGAACAGGTTTTGAGAGTGAGCAGGGATTGTTCAACTTGGAAAAGGCCCGAACAAACTGACTTTCTTGAGTCCTGTTCTGCTACACTTGAACTGTGCTAGAGACAACATTCCATTCGCATCATTCATAGGGTCTCCTGTATCCCAGACTGGCTGTGAATCCACTAGGAGCTGAGCTCAGGGCCACACACCTGTACCCCAGGGCGCCGCAGGCTGAGGTAGCAAGAGCTTGTGTTCCAGGCTTTTGTTGCAGTGAGAAACAGGTCTGAATAAATAAACAAGCAAACAAACAGGGAGATAGGAGCAGGAGGCTTGGGAAATGAAGGTCACGAGACTGGCAGGATGAAGATTGTTGCTTATGCCCAGAATTCTAGTCGAAAGTCAAATACGCAGGGGCACATTGGGGAAGCACTGTATCCTGTTATCAGACTCTGCCCGGGTGTTAATTTTTATGATAGGAATGGGAAGTCTCTGGCCCAAATTTTTCATGGAATTCTGTAGCAGAAGAAGGAATCAGCCACCTCTTCCATGTCACCAGGAAGTGAAATATCTATGGAAGTTGCTAGGTCCCCAGTGCTGGTGGTAAAAGCTACCTTCCTAATGCCACTGAAAGGCTCAGGACACTGACAATCAGAGCTTCTGTGGGTGACGTCATAGGCATCAGGAGACCTAGCGCCTTAACTAGGTTTGCCATGATGCTGTCAATAATAAGTCTACATGTTCTTTATGAAAGTGTGGATGAACTAAAGTAAGTAGACCTAAGGGATATTTAAAAAATACAACTCTCCCCTTTTAGAGATAGACTCTCCTGTAGCCTAGGTTGACCTGTTACTTACTGCACTCCTGCCTCTGCCTCCTGAGTGCTTGATTACAGATGCCCACCACCATGCAAGTCAGTTTTAAACTTCATGCATGCCCATGATCAAGTGTGTATGCATACATGTGAGTACATGCCAGGCGTCTTCCTCAGTCACTCTCTACCTAATTTATTTACTTAATTTTATTTTATTTTTTATTTTTTGTTTTTTTTGAGACAAGGTTTCTCCGTAGTTTTTGGTTCCTGTCCTGGAACTAGCTCTTGTAGACCAGGCTGGTCTCGAACTCACAGAGATCCGCCTGCCTCTGCCTCCCAAATGCTGGGATTAAAGGCGTGCACCACCACCGCCCGGCACTTATTTACTTAAATTTTAAAATTTCAATTTATTCATTTTATTTTATGTGTGAATTTTTTGCCTGCATGTGTGTATGTACACCACATACACGCTCGGTGCCTTCAGAGGTCAGAAGATGGCATTGGATCTCCTGTAACTGGGATTATGGATGGTTTCAAATCACCGAGTAAATGCAAAGAATCCAACCTGCGTCCTCTGCAACAAGCGCTCTTGCCGCTCAGCCATCTGTCCAGTCCTTAGGTAAATATTTTTTAACATTTGTTTGTGTGTGTGTGTGTGCGTGTGTGTGTGCTCACACTTGCATGAATGCACATGTCATGGTACGTGTGTGGAGGTCAGAAGACAGCTTGGGGGAGTCAAGTCTCCACTTCCCACAGTGCATTCTGGGTATCAATGGACCATCGGGCTCGACAGCGGGGCCTTTACCAACTGAGCTACCTCTCTGGTTCCATTTATTTACTCGTTCACTTGAGATTTTTTAAAATTGTTATTATTGAGCTCCCCGCCCTTCCTCCCCTTCAACCCTCTCCCATGGCCCCCATGCTCCCAATTTACTCAGGAGATGTTGTCTTTTTCTACTTCCCATGTAGATTAGATCCATGTATGTCACTTGAGGTATTTTTATTTCATTTATTTATGTATCTAGTGTGTTTGTGTGTGCCACAAGACATATGTAGGTCAGAGGACAACGTACTGGAGTCAGCTCTCTCTCTCTACCATGTGGCACCCAGCAAGTGAACTCAGACCACCAGGCTTGGCAGGAAACACCTTTTCCAGCTGGGCCATCTCAGTGTTCCTACTGACTTATTTTTGAAAAAGGGTATCATGTAGTCCAGGTTGGGCTCAGACTATGTGACTGAGGCTGGTCTTGAACTCCTGCTCCTTCTGCCTCCACCTCTAGAGTGGTGGGGCCATAGCTGAGCCCCACCGTGCTCAGTTTATATGGTGCTGGAGCCTGAGCCCTACACCCTTATGAACACTAGACGCATACTTTACCAAACTGAAATACATCTATAGCTTCCTTCCCATTTTGGGGGGACCTTGTCTCTCACTGAACATGGAACTAGATGATCTGGCTAGACCGGCCAACCGGTCCCCAGGGTTCTTCATGTCTCGACTTCCCCCAACTGTGTTGACAAGCTTGTGATATCAGGCCTTGGTCCTTCACATGGGTGCTGGGGTTACAACTCGGGTCTCCCTGCTTGCTGGGGAACCCGTGACTGGCTGAGCCATCTCTCTGGCTCTGCGTTTAGACTTTAGAAAGCACTTTTGCCCTTATTATTTGATCTTCTCAACTGCACAGTCCAAGTAGACAGGACTGGCCTGTGTTCTGCGGTAAAGACGCACCTTGATGCAAGGCCTAATGGAGTCTGCCTTCTGTGTCTTGGTTTCCTTTCCCTGGAGATGGGGGAAGTGAGACCTGTGAACATTAAGAGCTTGAGGAAGAAGCTAAAGATGGACTAGATTGGGGGTTGGGATGGTTTTTTACCTCCGTTGGTGACAGGAATATGGTTATTAAACAGGAAGTGGTATGTCTTAGTTTTTCTCTTAGTTGATGTTGTGTTCCCTGCACAGAACATCAGTGAAACAAAAGCCTATGTAAGACCAAAGCCACTGTGCTGCTATTAATTTAACTTTGTCTATAGTGTTTGTTGGTTTGAGAAAACTCAGTTCTAGTCATTGGCAGGGTAATAAAAGTTGGTATGGTGTATTTTTACTTTTCTGCTGCTGGGCCACTTGGACTCTTTTATCTCCTATGGGTTTCTCTGCATCATTGTCAGCCTCCCCCAGGCACCCCTGCCGCACTGTCTCCTGAGTGTCTATCACAGGGCTCTTGGTGTTGTGTACTGCTCTGGCTTCCTGGCCCTTTTCTTGCTATTATACAGATGGAGAGAGGCAAGGGAGCACTTTCCTAACATGACGTCATACTTTAGAGTTAGACCAGTGCTGCTCGCCACACCCTAGCAGCTGGTCTGGGACTTTACTAGCTGGCAATGAGGCAGAACAATTTTATGCATGTTCTCTGTATTCATATGCATGTATGTTTATGTGGAAGGCATGTGGAAGATGGATGACAAACAGGTTTTTGTTTGTTTGTTTGTTTTTGTTTTTTGTTTTGTTTTTTTGAGACAGGGTTTCTCTGTGTAGCCCTGACTTGTCCTGGAATTCACTCTGTAGACCAGGCTGTCTCTGAACTCACAAACATCCTCCTGTCTCTGCATCACCACCCACCACGACCTGGCCACTTTATTGTTTGGTTTTTTGTTTTGTTTTGTTTGTTTTAATGTGAGTTCTGGGGATTGAGCTCAGGTTCTCAAAACACCAATTGAGCTTCTTCTCCGGCCCTACAGCTTGGTTATTTTGCTGTCGCTTTGGTTCGTTCGTTTGTTCATTTGTTTCAGACAGAACAGGTAGAATCTTGTGTGTAGAACAGACTGGTCTGGAGCTTGCAGTAATCCAGAGCCTTTGCCTCCTCAGTGCTAGGACAGGCATGCATGCTTAGCATGGCAGTTTGTTAATACCCAACATTAATTGCATTTATATCTGGATATTATGTTACAGACATTTTCATATAGTTATTGTTTGATTTGGTTTTGTTTTTTTTTTTTGGTAGAAGGTTTCAGTATATAGTCCAGGTTGACCTGGAACTCCTGGCAGTTCTCACAGATGTCACTGTACTGAGAGGACATCGGCTTGCATGCTGGTAGCATCTCATTATCCAAAGTTCCTTTTGATTTCCTGGGCTCTAGTGCAGTATCTGGTGTTAAAAAAATATGGCTTTGTTTTTGTTACAAACATTTAAAACTACATCCAGAGTGACGGCTAAGTGGGTCAAAGATCTTGCAAAAGCCTCATGCCTAGAGTTCCATCCCTGGAACCTACACACACATACATACAAAGCCTTCTGCTGCTTAGGAACTGAAACAACCAAAGATACTACTTCCTCAGCAAGATGAGAAAGGCTCATCCTAAATGTGGGCAGCACCACGGGACAGGCTGGGGCTCTGGACTGAACGTAAGGAAGATGCTAAATGCTGTCATTTACCTCTGTTTCCCGACTGTGGACACCATATGACCAGCTGCCTCGCTAATGCCGCTGCACCTTCTCCGTTTCAAACTGTGAGCAACATAAACCCTTCTTTTTATCTTAAGAAAGCTTTAGATTTTTTTTAAAGATTTATTTATTATGTATACAGTATTCTGCCTCCACGTATGCCTGCACGCCAGAAGAGGGCACCAAATCTCATTACAGATGGTTGTGAGCCACCATATGGTTGCTGGGAATTGAACTCTGGACCTTTGGAAGAGCAGCTACTGCTCTTAACCGCTGAACCAGCTCTCCAGCCCCCGAAAGCTTTAGATTTTTAATTCTATCTCATATTTACGAGTTTTGCTGCATCTATGTCTAGGTGTCATGTGTGCCTGGTACCCTTGTAGGTCAGAAGAGGGAGTCAGAGCCCCTGCACCTGTAGTTATAGCAGGTTGTGAGTTGCCATGTGGGTGCTGGGATTGAAATCGGGTCCTCTATAATAGCAGCAAGAGCTCTTAACCACTAAGCCATCTCTCCAGCCCCACAAAATAAGCCCTGCATTTCTTAAGTTGATTTTGTGAAGTATTTTGATCCCGGCAAAGAGAAAGTGACTGATATAGCCCACTATCCTGGTACCAATGTTGCCCAGAGTGGCCTTGAACTGCTAGCAATCTCCTGTCTTGGTCCCCAGATTCGGGGGTTACAGATGTGTGCCACCATGCTTGGCTTATTTTTAAGTGTGTGTGGGGGCATTCATGGTATACATGTGAAGGTCAGAGGACCACTTTTGGGGATCAGTTTCCTCCTCCTATCAGGTGGGTTCTGGGGATTGAACTCGGGGTGTCAGGCTTGATGTTAGGCACCTTTATCTACTGAGCCATCTCACGGGCACAATTTTGACATTTTGACACTTAAACTTCACGTGCAGGTCATACACATATGTTTTACAAGAAGTTTGTTTTCTATAGTTTAAGTTTGTTTGTTTTTTTTTTTCTCAAGACAGGGTCTTTGTAGGTTTGGAGCCTGTCCTGGATCTCTCTTTGGTAGACCAGGCTGGCCCTGAACTCACAGAGATGTCTCTGCCTCTGCTTCCTGAGTACTGGGATTAAAGGCATGTGCCACCACCGCCTGGTTTGAGTAAGGTTTAAAAAAATGTTTTATGTGTAAGGGTGTTTTGCCTGCACGTATGTGCACCAGGTATGTGTCTGGTGCCCAAAGAGGGCATCAGAGTCCCTGGGACTGAAGTGACAGATGATTTGAGCCACAATGTGGGTGCAGAGTCCCTGGGAAGAGCAACCAGCACTTAGTGCTGTGCCATCTTTCCACTCCTGAGAGTCAGGGTCTTACACACTGGACAAGCTGGTCTTGAACACATGGAAGCCTCCTACCTGAGACTCCCAACAAGCATTCCCAAGAGTAGTTTTATATTAAGTACCACGCCCCCTCATGCAGACCACGCCCACTCACGCAGACCCCCGCCGTGACGCAGGCCCGGCCCCCCTACATTCCCAAGAGTCCTGGACAGGAAGTGCTCGGAACTGAACCGGAAGTGCCTTTCCCTGGGCTCTAAGGCTCCGTTTCGGGTCGCGGAAACTACATTTCCCGCGAGACTCGGCGGCCGGGACAGGAAGTGCTCGGAACTGCACTGGAAGTAACCTTTCTTCGGGCTCTAAGGGTCCGTTGTGAGTCCCGGAAACTACATTTCCCATGAGGCTCAGCGGCTGGGACAGGAAGTGCCCAGTGGCGAACCGGAAGAGCCCTTTCCTTGGGCTCTGAGACTACGTTTCGGGATCCGGAAACTACATTTCCCATGCGGCTTTGTGGCCGGGACCGGAAGCACCATGATCTGGCACCAGGCAGTGCTTGCTGCTTAGTGCTCAGTGCTCACGCAGACCATGCCCCCTCACGCAGATCATGCCCCTCAGGCAGGCCCCGACCCCTACATTTACCATGACTCCGGGACAGGAAGTGCTCGGAACTGAACCGGAAGTGCCTTTCCATGGGCTCTAAGGCTCCATTTCGGGTGGGGGAAACTACATTTCCCATGAGACTCGGCGGCCGGGACAGGAAGTGCTCGGAACTGCACTGGAAGTACCCTTTCTTCGGGCTCAAAGGGTCCCTTGTGAGTCCCGGAAAGTACATTTCCCATGAGGCTCAGCGGCTGGGACAGGAGGTGCCCAGTGGCGAACAGGAATTGCCCTTTCCTCGGGCTCTGAGACTCCGTTTCGGGTCCCGGAAACTACATTTCCCATGGGGCTTTGCGGCCGGGACCTGAAGCGCCCTGAGCCGGCACCGGGCAGTGCTTGGTGCTCAGTGCTCAGGCAGACCACGCCCCCAACGCAGACCGTTTCCCCTCACACAGACCCCGCCCCTCACGCAATACCCGCCCCCCCTACATTTCCCATGATTCCGGGACAGGAAGTGCTCAGAACTGAACAGGAAGTGCCTTTCCCTGGGCTCTAAGGCTCCGTTTCGGGTCGCGGAAACTACATTTCCCATGAGATTCGGCGTCCGGGACAGGAAGTGCTCAAAACTGCACCGGAAGTACCCTTTCTTCGAGCTCTAAGGGTCCGTTGTGAGTCCCGGAAACTACATTTCCCATGAGGCTCAGCAGCTGGGACAGGAAGTGCCCAGTGGCGAACCGGAAGTGCCCTTTCCTTGGGCTCTGAGACTCCGTTTCAGGTCGCAGAAACTACATTTCCCATGGGGCTTTGCGGCCGGGACCGGAAGCGCCCTGAGGCGGCACCGGGCAGTGCTTGGTGCTCACTGCTCAGTGCTCATGTAGACCACGCCCCCAACACAGACCACGCCCCTCTCGCAGGCCCCGCACCCCTACATTTCCCATGAGTCCGGGACAGGAAGTGCTCGGAACAGAACCGGAAGTGCCTTTCCCTGGGCTCTAAGGCTCCGTTTCGGGTCGCGGAAACGACATTTCCCATATAACTCGGCGGCCGGGACAGACCACGCCCCCTCAAGCAGACCCCGCCCGTCACGCAGGCCCCTCCCCTCTACATTTCCCATGAGTCCGGGACAGGAAGTGCTCGGAACTGAACCGGAAGTGCCTTTCCCTGGGCTCTAAGGCTCCGTTGTGAGTCCCGGAAACTACATTTCCCATGAGGCTCAGCGGCTGGGACAGGAAGTGCCCAGTGGCGAACCGGAAGTGCCCTCTCTCCGGGCTCTGAGACTCCGTTTCGGGTCCCGGATACTACATTTCCCATGAGACTCGGCGGCCGGGACAGGAAGTGCTCGGAACTGCACCGGAAGTGCCCTTTCTTCGGGCTCTAAGGGTCCGTTGTGAGTCCCGGAAACTACATTTCCCATGAGGCTCAGCGGCTGGGATAGGAAGTGCCCAGAGGCAATCCGGAAGTGCCCTTTCCTCGGGCTCTGAGACTCCGTTTCGGGTCCCGGAAACTACATTTCCTATGGGGCTTTGCAGCCGGGACCGGAAGCGCCCTGAGCTGGCACCGGGCAGTGCTTGGTGCTCAGAGCTCAGTGCTCATGCAGACCATGCCCCCAACGCAGACCACGCCTCCTCATTCAGAACCCGCTCATCACGCAGGCCCCGCCCCCTACATTTCCCATGAATCCGGGACAGAAAGTGCTCGGAACTAAACCGGAAGTGCCTTTCCCTGGGCTCTAAGCTCCGTTTCGGGTCGCGGAATCTATATTTCCCATGGGGCTTTGCGGCCGGGACCAGAAGCACCCTGAGCCGGCACCGGGCAGTTCTTGGTGCTCAGTGCTCAGTGCTCACGCAGACCACACCCCCAACGCAGAACACGCACCCTCACGCAGACGCCGACCCTCACGCAGGTCCCGCCCCCCTACATTTCCCATGAGTCCGGGACACGTAGTGCTCGAACTGAACCTGAAGTGCATTTCCATGGGCTCTAAGGCTCCGTTTTGGTTCGCGGAAACTTCATTTCCCATGAGACTCGGCGGCCCGGACAGGAAGTGCTCCGAAATGCACCAGAAGTACCCTTTCTTCGGTTTCTAAGGGTCCGTTGTGAGTACCGGAAACTACATTTCCCATGAGGCTCAGTGGCTGGGACAGGAAGTGCCCAGTGGCGAACAGGAAGTACGCTTTCCCCGAGCTCTGAGACTCCGTTTCCGGTCCCGGATACTACATTTCCCATGAGACTCGGTGGCCGGGACAGGAAGTGCTCGGAACTGCACTGGAAGTCCACTTTCTTCGTGCTCTAAGGGTCCGTTGTGAGTCCCGGAAACTACATTTCCCATGAGGCTCAGCGGCTGGGACAGGATGTGCCCAGTGGCGAATCGGAAGTGCCCTTTCCTCGGGCTCTGAGACTCCGTTTCGGGTCCAGGAAACTACATTTCCCATGGGGCTTTGCGGCCGAAACCGGAAGCGACCTGAGACTGCAACGGGCAGTGCTTGGTGTTCAGTGCTCAGTGCTCATGTAGACCACGCCCCCGACGGAGACCACGCCCCACACGCAGACCCCGCCTATCACGCAGGCCCCGCCCCTTACATTTCCCATGAGTCCGGGACAGGAAGTGCTCGGCACTGAACCGGAAGTGCCTTTCCCTGGGGTCTAAGGCTCCATTTCGGGTCGCGGAAACTACATTTCCCATGAGACTCGGCAGCCGGGACAGGAAGTGCTCGGAACTGCACCGGAAGTCCCCTTTCTTCGGGCTCTAAGGGTCCGTTGTGAGTCCCGGAAACTACATTTCCCATGAGGCTCAGCGGCTGGGACAGGAAGTGCCCAGTGGCGAACCGTAAGTGCCCTTTCCTCGGGCTCTGAGACTCCGTTTCGGGTCCCGGAAACTACATTTCCGGTGAGACTCGGCGGCCGGGACAGGAAGTGCTCGGAACTGAACCGGAAGTGCCTTTCCCTGGGATCTAAGGCTCCGTTTCGGGTCCCAGAAACTACATTTCACTTGGGGCTTTGCGGACGCAACCGGAAGCGCCCTGAGCCGGGACCGGGCAGTGCTTGGTTCTCAGTGCTCCGTCCTCAGTCAGCCCACGCCCCCTCACGCAGACCACGCCCCCTCACGCAGACCACGCCCCTCACGCAGGCCCCGCCCCACAACATTTCCCATGAATCCCGGACTGGAAGTGCTCGGAACTGAACCGGAAGTGCCTATCCCTGGGCTCTAAGGCTCCGTTTCGGGTCGCGGAAACTACATTTCCCATGAGACACGGCGGCCGGGACAGTAAGTGCTCGGAACTGCACCGGAAGTACACTTTCTTCGGGCTCTAAGCGTCCGTTGTGAGTCCCGGAAACTACATTTCCCATGAGGCTCAGCGGCTGGGACAGGAAGTGCCCAGTGGGAACCGGATCTGCCTTTTCCTCGGGCTCTGAGACTCCATTTCGGGTCCCGGAAACTACAATTCCCATGGGGCATTGCGGCCGGGACCGGAAGCATCCTGAGCTGGCACTGGGCAGTGCTTGGTGCTCAGTGCTCACGCAGACCACGCCCCCAATGCAGACAACGCCCCCTCACGCAGGCCCCCTACCCCTACATTTCCCATGAGTCCGGGACAGGAAGTGCTCGGAACTGAACCGGAAGTGCCTTTCCCTGGGCTCTAAGGCTCCGCTTCGGGTCGTGGAAACTACATTTCCCATGAGACTCGGCGGCCGGGACAGGAAGTGCTCAGAACTGCACGGGTAGTACCCTTTCTTCGGGCTCTAAGGGTCCGTGGTGAGTCCCGGACACTACATTTCCCATGAGGCTCAGCGGCTGGGACAGGAAGTGCCCAGTGGCGAACCGGAAGTGCCCTTTCCTCGGGCTCTGAGACTCCGTTTCGGGTCCCGGAAACTACATTTCCCATGGGCCTTTGCGGCCGGGACCGAGAGCGCCCTGAGCCGGCAGCGGGCAGTGCTTGGTGCTCAGTGCTCAGTGCACACGCAGACCACGCCCCCAACACAGACCACGCCCCTCTACATTTCCCATTAGTCCGGGACAGGAAGTGCTCGGAACTGAACCGGAAGTGACTTTCCCTGGGCTCTAAGGCTTTGTTTCGGGTCGCGGAAACTACATTTCCCATGAGACTCGGTGGCCGGGACAGGAACTGCTCGGAACTGCACTGGATGTACCCTTTCTTAGGGTTCTAAGAGTCCGTTGTGAGTCCCGGAAACTACATTTCCCATGAGGCTCAGCGGCTGGGACAGGAAGTGCCCAGTGGCGAACAGGAAGTGCCCTTTCCTCAGGCCCTGAGACTCCGTTTCGGGTCCCGGAAACTACATTTCCCATGGGGCTTTGCGACCGGGACCGGAAGCACCCTGAGCCGGCACCGGGCAGTGCTTGGTGCTCAGTGCTCTTGCAGACCACGCCCCTAACGCAGACCACGCCCCCTCACGCAGACCCCGCCCCTCACGCAGGCCCCGCACCTCTACATTTCCCATGAGTCCGGGACAGGAAGTGCTCGGAACTGAACCGGAAGTGCCTTTCCCTGGGCTCTAAGGCTCCGTTTCGGGTCGCGGAAACTACATTTCCCATGAGACTCTGGGGCCGGGACAAGAAGTGCACGGAATTGCACCGGAACTACCCTTTCTTCGGGTTCTAGGTGTCCGTTGTGAGTCCCGGAAACTACATTTCCCATGAGGCTCAGCGGCTGGGACAGGAAGTGCCCAGTTGCGAACCGGAAGTGCCCTTTCCTCGGGCTCTGAGACTCCGTTTTGGGTCCCGGAAGATACCTTTCCCATGGGGCTTTGCAGCCGGGACCAGAAGTGCCCTGAGCCAGCACAGGGCAGTGCTTGGTGCTCAGTGCTCAGTGCTCACGCAGACCAGGCCCCCAACGGAGACCACGCGGCCTCACGCAGACCCCGCCCCTCACGCAGGCCCCGCACCTCTACATTTCCCAAGAGTCCGGGACAGGAATTGCTCCGAAATGAACCAGAAGTGCCTTTCCATCCCCTCTAAGGCTCCGTTTCGGGTCGCGGAAACTACATATTCCATGAGACTCAGCGGCCGGGACAGGAAGTGCTCGGAACTGCACCGGAAGTACCCTTTCTTTGGGCTCTAAGCGTCCGTTGTGAATCCCGGAAACTACATTTCCCATGAGGCTCAGCGGCTGGGACAGGAAGTGCCCAGTGGCAAACCGGAACTGCCTTTTCCTCGGGCTCTGAGACTGCATTTCCGGTCCCGGAAACTACATTTCCCATGGGGCTTTGCGGCCGGGACCGGAAGCATCCTGAGCCGGCACCGGGCAGTGCTTGGTGCTCAGTGCTCAGTGCTCACGCAGACCACGCCCCCAATGCAGACAACGCCCCCTCACGCAGGCCCCCTACCCCTACATTTCCCATGAGTCCGGGACAGGAAGTGCTCGGAACTGAACCGGAAGTGCCTTTCCCTGGGCTCTAAGGCTCCGCTTCGGGTCGCGGAAACTACATTTCCCATGAGACTCGGCGGCCGGGACAGGAAGTGCTCAGAACTGCACCGGAAGTACCCTTTCTTCGTGCTCTAAGGGTCCGTGGTGAGTCCCGGAAACTACATTTCCCATGAGGCTCAGTGGCTGGGACAGGAAGTGCCCAGTGGCGAACCGGAAGTGCCCTTTCCTCGGGCTCTGAGACTCCGTTTCGGGTCCCGGAAACTACATTTCCCATGGGGCTTTGCGGCCGGGACCGGAAGCACCCTGAGCCGGCAGCGGGCAGTGCTTGGTGCTCAGTGCTCAGTGCACACACAGACCACGCCCCCAACGCAGACCACGCCCCTCTACATTTCCCATGAGTCCGGGACAGGAAGTGCTCGGAACTGAACCGGAAGTGCCTGTCCCTGGGCTCTAAGGCTCCATTTCGGGTTGCGGAAACTACATTTCCCATGAGACTCTGCGGCCGCTACAGGTAGTGCTCGGAACTTCACCGGAAGTACCCTTTCTTCTGGCTCTAAGTGTCCGTTGTGAGTCCCGGAAACAACATTTCCCATGAGGCTCAGCGGCTGGGACAGGAAGTGCCCAGTGGCGAACAGGAAGTGCCCTTTCCTCGGGCTCTGAGATTCCGTTTCGGGTCCCGTAAACTATATTTCCCATGGGGCTTTGCGGCCGCGACAGGAAGCTCCCTGAGCCGGCACAGGGCAGTGCTTGGTGCTCAGTGCTCACGCAGACCACGCCCCCTCACGAAGACCACGCCCGTCACGCAGGCCCCGCCCCCCTACATTTCCCATGAGACCGGGACAGGAAGTGCTCGGAACTGAACCGGAAGTGATATTCCCTGGGCTCTAAGGCTCTGTTTCGGGTCGCGGAAACTACATTTCCCATGGGGATTTGCGGCCGGGACCGGAAGCGCCCTGAGCACCGGGCAGTGCGTGGTGTTAAGTGCTCAGTGCTCATGCAGACCACGCCCCCTCAGTCAGACCACGCCCCATCACACAGACCCCACCCCGCACGCAGGCCCCTACCCCCTTCATTTCCCATGAGTCCGGGACAGGAAGTGATCGGAACTGAACCGGAAGTGACTTTCCCTGGGCTCTAAGGCTCCGTTTCGGGTTGCGGAAACTACATTTCCCATGAGACTCGGCGGCCGGGACAGGAAGTGCTTGGCACTGCACTGCAAGTACCCTTTCTTCGGGCTCTAAGTGTCCGTTGTGAGTCCCGGAAACTACATTTCCCATGAGGCTCAGCGGCTGGGACAGGAAGTGCCCAGTGGCGAACCGGAAGTGCCCTTTCCTCAGTCTCTGAGACTCCGTTTCGGGTCCCAGAAACTACATTTCCCATGGGGCTTTGCGGCCGGGACCAGAAGCACCCTGATCTGGCTCCGAGCAGTGCTTGGTGCTCAGTGCTCAGTGCTCACGCAGACCACGCCCCCTCACGCAGACCATGCCCCCTCACGCAGACCCCGCCCCTCATCCAAGCCCCGCACATCTACATTTCCCAAGAATCCAGGACAGGAAGTGCTCAGAACTGAACCGGATGTGCCTTTCCCTGGCCTCTAAGGCTCCGTTTCGGGTCGCGGAAACTACATTTCCCATGGGATTTTGCGGCCGGGACCGGAAGCATCCTGAGCCGGCACCGGGCAGTGCTTGGTGCTCAGTCCTCAGTGCTCACGCAGACCACGCCCACAATGCCGACCACGCCCCCTCACGCAGGCCCCGCACCCCTATATTTCCCATGAGTCCGAGACAGGAAGTGCTCAGAAGTGAACCGGAAGTGCCTTTCCCTGGGCTCTAAGGCTCCATTTCGGGTTGCGGAAACTACATTTCGCATGAGACTCTGCGGCCGCTACAGTTAGTGCTCGGAACTACACCGGAAGTACCCTTTCTTCTGGCTCTAAGTGTCCGTTGTGAGTCCCGGAAACTACATTTCCCATGAGGCTCAGCGGCTAGGACAGGAAGCGCCCTGAGCCGGCACAGGGCAGTGCTTGGTGCTCAGTGCTTACGCAGACCACGCCCCCTCACGCAGGCCACGCCCCTCACGCAGGCCCCGCCCCCCTACATTTCCCATGAGACCAGGACAGGAAGTGCTCGGAACTGAAACGGAAGTGACTTTCCCTGGGCTCTAAGGCTCTGTTTCGGGTTGCGGAAACTACATTTCCCATGAGACTCGGTGGCCGGGACAGGAAGTGCTCGAAACTGCACCGGATGTACCCTTTCTTCGGGTTCTAAGAGTCCGTTGTGAGTCCCGGAAACTACATTTCCCATGAGGCTCAGCGGCTGGGACAGGAAGTGCCCAGTGGCGAACCGGAAGTGCCCTTTCCTCGAGCTCTGAGACTCCGTTTCGGGTCCCGGAAACTACATTTCCCACGGGGCTTTGCGGCCAGGACTGGAAGCGCCCTGAGCCGGAACACGGCAGTGCCTGGTGCGCAGTGCTCAGTGCTCATGCAGACCATGCCCCCAACGCAGACCACGCCCCACACGCAGACCCCGCCCCTCACGCAGGCCCCGCACCTCTACATTTCCAAAGAGTCCGGGACAGGAAGTGCTCGGAACTGAACCCGAAGTGCCTTTCCCTGGGCTCTAAGGCCCCTTTCGGTCGCGGAAACTACGTTTCCCATGGCACTTTGCGGCCGGGACAGGAAGTGCTCGGAACTGCACCGGAAGTACCCTTTCTTCGGGCTCTACGGGATCGTTGATAGTCCCGGAAACAACATTTCCCATGAGGCTCAGCGGCTGGGACAGGAAGTTCCCAGTGGCGAACCGGAAGTGCCCTTTCCTCGGGCTCTGCGACTCCGTTTCGGGTCACGGAATCTACATTTCCCATGAGGCTCAGCGGCTGTGACTGGAAGTGCCCAGTGGCGAAACGGAAGTGCCCTTTCCTCGGTGTCTGAGACTCCCTGTTGGGTCCCGGAAACTACATTTCCGATGGGGCTTTGCGGCCGTTACCGGAAGCTCCCTGAGCCGGCACCGGGCAGTGCTTGGTGCTCAGTGCTCAGTGCTCATGTAGACCACGCCCCCTCACGCAGACCACACCCGTCACGCAGACCTTGCCCCTCACTCAGGACCCGCCCCCCCACATTTTCCCATGAGTCCGGGAAAGGAAGTGCTCGGAACTGAACCGGAAGTGCCTTTCCCTGGGCTCTAAGGCTCCATTTCTGGTCGAGGAAACTACATTTCCCATGAGACTCGACGGCCGGGACAGGAAGTGTTCGGAACTGCACCGGATGTACGCTTTCATCGGGCTCTAAGGGTCCGTTGTGAGTCCCGGATACTACATTTCCCATGAGGCTCAGCGGATGGGATAGGAAGTGCCCAGTGGCGACCCGGAAGTGCCCTTTCCTCGGGCTCTGAGACTCCGTTTCAGGTCCCGGAAACTACATTTCCCACGGGGTTTGCGGCCGGGACCGGAAGCGCCCTGAGCCGGCACCGGGCAGTGCTTGGTGCTCAGTGCAGAGTGCTCACGCAGACCACGCCCCCTCACGCAGACCACGCCCCCTCACGCAGACCATGCCCCTCACGCAGGCCCCGCCCCCCTACATTTCCCAAGAATCCGGGACAGGAAGTGCTCGGAACTGTACCGGAAGTGCATTTCCCTGAGCTCTAAGGCTCCGTTTCGGGTCGCGGAAACTCCATTTCCCATGAGGCTCAGCGGCTGGGACAGTAAGTGCCCAGTGGAGAACCGGAAGTGCCCTTTCCTTGGGCTCTGAGACTCCGTTTCGGGTCCCGGAAACTACATTTCCCACGGGGCTTTGTGGCCGGGAGTCGAATCGCCCTGAGCCGGAACACGGCAGTGTCTGGTGCTCAGTGCTCAGTGCTCATGCAGACCATGCCCCCAACGCAGACCACGCCCCACACGCAGACCCCGCCCCTCACGCAGGCCCCGCACCTCTCCATTTCCCAAGAGTCCAGGACAGGAAGTGCTCGGAACTGAACCAGAAGTGCCTTTCCCTGGGCTCTAAGGCCCCGTTTCGGGTCGCGGAATCTACATTTCCCATGGGACTTTGCGGCCGGGACCGAGAGCATCCTGAGCCGGCACCGGGCAGTGCTTGGTGCTCAGTGCTCACGCAGACCATGCCCCTAATGCCAACCACGCCCCCTCACGCAGGCCCCACACCCCTACATTTCCCATGAGTCCGGGACAGGAAGTGCTCGGAACTAAACCGGAAGTGCCTTTCCCTGGGCTCTAAGGCTCCGTTTCGGGTCGCGGAAACTACATTTCCCATGAGACTCGGCTGCCGGGACAGGAAGTGCTAGAAACTACACCGGAAGTGCCCTTTCTTCTGGTTCTAAGGGTCCGTTGTGAGTCCCGGAAACTACATTTCCCATGAGGCTCAGCGGCTAGGACAGGAAGCGCCCAGTGGAGAACAGAAAGTGCCCTTTCCTCGGGCTCTGAGACGCCGTTTCGGGTCCCGGAAACTACATTTCCCATGGGGTTCTGCGGCCGGGACCGGAAGCGCCCTGAGCCGGCACCGGGCACTGCTTGGTGCGCAGTGCTCAGTGCTCATGGAGACCACGCTCACACAGGCAGACCACGCCTCCTCACGCAGACTCTGCCCCTCATGCAGGACCCGCCCCCCTACATTTTCCTTGAGTCCGGGACAGGACGTGCGTGGAAGTGAACCGGAAGTGCCTTTCCCTGGGCTCTAAGGCTCCGTATCGGGTCGCGGAAACTACATTTCCCATGAGACTCGGCGGCCGGGACAGGAAGTGCTCGGAACTGCAACGGAAGTGCCCCTTCTTTGGGCTTTAAGGGTCCGTTGTGAGTCCCGGAAACTACATTTCCCATGAGGCTTTGCGGCCGTGACAGGAAGTGCTCGGAACTGCACAGGATGTACGCTTTCTTCGGGCTCTAACCGTCCGTTGTGAGTCCCGGAAACTACATTTCCCATGAGACTCAGCGGCTGGGACAAGAAGAGCCCAGTGTCGAACCGTAAGTGCCCTTTCCTCGGCCACTGAGACTCTGTTTCGGGTCCCTGAAACTACATTTCCCATGAGACTCGTCGGCCGGGACAGGAAATGCTCGGAACTGCAATGGAAGTACCCTGTCTTCGGGCTCTAAGGGTCCGTTGTGAGTCCCGGAAACTACATTTCCCATGAGACTCAGCGGCTGGGACAGGAAGAGCCCAGTGGCGAACTGGAAGTGCCCTTTCCTCGGGCTCTGAGACTCCGTTTCAGGTCCCGGAAACTACATTTCCCACGGGGCTTTGCAGCCGGGACCGGAAGCTCCCTGAGCTGGCACCGGGCAGTGCTTGGTGCTCAGTGCTCAGTGCTCACGCATACCACGCCCCCAATGCAGACGACGCCCCCTCACGCAGACCCCGCCCCTCACGCTGGCCGCGCCCCCCTACATTGCCCATGAGTCCGGGAAAGGAAGTTCTCGGAACTGAACCACAAGTGCCTTTCCCTGGGCTCTATGTCTCCGTTTC
This sequence comes from Microtus oregoni, assembly GCF_018167655.1. Lineage (NCBI taxonomy): Eukaryota > Metazoa > Chordata > Mammalia > Rodentia > Cricetidae > Microtus > Microtus oregoni. The sequence goes on from NW_024543219.1 coordinate 13,404,209, forward strand.
GGGTCGCGGAAACTACATTTCCCATGAGACTCGGCGGCCGGGACAGGAAGTGCTCGGAACTGCACCGGAAGTACCCTTTCTTCGGGCTCTAAGGGTCCGTTGTGAGTCCTGGAAACTACATTTCCCATGAGGCTCAGCGGCTGGAACAGGATGTGCCCAGTGGCGAACCGGAAGTGCCCTTTCCTTGGGCTCTGAGACTCCGTTTCGGGTCCCGGAAACTACATTTCCCACGGGGCTAGGCCGGGACTGGAAGCGCCCTGAGCCGGAACACGGCAGTGCCTGGTGCTCAGTGCTCAGTGCTCATGAAGACCATGCCCCCTGAGGCCGACCGCGCCCCCTCACGCAGACTCTGCCCCTCACGCCGGACCCTCCCCCCTACATTCTCCTTGAGTCCGGGACAGGAAGTGCTCAGAAGTGAACCGGAAGTGCCTTTCCCTGGGCTCTAAGGCTCCGTTTCCGGTCCCGGAAACTACATTTCCCATGGGGCTTTGGGGCCGGGACAGGAAGCGCCCTCAGATGTCACTGGGCAGTGCTTGGTGCTCAGTGCTCAGTGCTCACGCATACCACGCCCCCAATGCAGACGACGCCCCCTCACGAAGACCCCGCCCCTCACGTAGGCCCCGCCCCTCTACATTTCCCATGAGTCCGGGACAGGAAGTGCTCGGAACTGAACCGCAAGTGCATTTCCCTGGGCTCTAAGCCTCCGTTTCGGGTCGCGGAAACTACATTTCCCATGAGGCTCAGCGGCTGGGACAGGAAGTGCCCAGTGGCGAACCGGAAGTGCCCTTTCCTCGGGCTATGAGACTCCGTTTCGGGTCCCAGAAAGTACATTTCCCACTGGGCTTTGCGGCCAGGAGTGGAAGCGCCCTGAGCCGGAACATGGCAGTGCCTGGTGCTCAGTGCTCAGTGCTCATGCAGACCATGCCCCCAACGCAGACCACGCCCCATACGCAGACCCCGCCCCTCACGCAGGCCCCGCAACTCTACATTTCCCAAGAGTCCGGGACAGGAAGTGCACGGAACTGAACCAGAAGTGCCTTTCCCTGGGCTCTAAGGACCCGTTTCGGGTCGCGGAACCTACATTTCCCAGGGGACTTTGCGGCCGGGACCGGAAGCATCCTGAGACGGCACCGGGCAGTGCTTGGTGCTCAGTGCTCAGTGCTCACGCAGACCACGCCCACAATGCCGACCACGCCCCCTCACGCAGGCCCCGCACCCCTACATTTCCCATGAGTCCGGGACAGGAAGTGCTGAGAACTGATCCGGAAGTGCCTTTCCCTGGGCTCTAAGGCTCCCTTTCGGGTCACGGAAACTACATTTCCCTGTGAGACTCGGCGGCCGGGACAGGAAGTGCTCGGAACTGCACCGGAAGTACCCTTTCTTCGGGCTCTAAGAGTCTGTGATGATTCCCGGGAACTACATTTCCCATGAGGCTCAGCGGCTGGGACAGGAATTGCCCAGTGGCGACCCGGAGGTGCCCTTTCCGCGGGCTCTGAGACTCCGTTTCGCGTCCCGGAAACTACATTTCCCATGGGGCTTTGCAGGCGGGAACGGAAGCGCCCAGATCCGGCACCGGCCAGTGCTTGGTGCTCAGTGCTCAGTGCTCACGCAGACCACGCCCCCAACGCAGACCACGCCCCCTCACGCAGACCCCGCCCCTCACGCAGGCCCCGCCCCTCTACATATCCCATGAGTCCGGGAAAGGAAGTGCTCAGAACTGAACCGGAAATGCATTTCCCTGGGCACTAAGGCTCCGTTTTCGGTGGCGGAAACTACATTTCATATGAGACTCGGCGGCCGGGACAGGAAGTGCTCGGAACTGCACCGGAAGTACCCTTTCTTCGGGTTCTAAGGGTCCGTTGTGAGTCCCGGAAACTACATTTCCCATGCGGCTCAGTGGCTGGGACATGAAGTGCCCAGTGGCGAACCGGAAGTGCCCTTTCCTCGGGCTCTGAGACACCGTTTCGGGTCCTGGAAACTACATTTCCCACGGGGCTTTGCGGCCGGGACTGGAAGCGCCCTGAGCCGGAACGTGGCAGTGCCTGGTGCTCAGTGCTCAGTGCTCATGCAGACCATGCCCCCAACGCAGACCACGCCCCACACGCAGACCCCGCCCCTCACGCAGGCCCCGCTCCTCTACATTTCCCAAGAGTCCGGGACAGGAAATGCTCGGATCTGAACCGAACGTGCCTTTCCCTGGGCTCTAAGGCCCCTTTTCGGGTCGCGGAAACTACATTTCCCATGGGACTTTGCGGCCGCGACCGGAAGCATCCTGAGCCGGCACCGGGCAGTGCTTGGTGCTCAGTGCTCAGTGCTCACGCAGACCACGCCCCCAATGCTGACCACGCCCCCTCACGCAGGCCCCGCACCCCTACATTTCCCATGAGTCCGGGACAGGAAGTGCTCGGAACTGAACCGGAAGTGCCTTTCCCTGGGCTCTAAGGCTCCGTTTCGGGTCGCTGAAACTACATTTCCCTTGAGACTCGGCGGCCGGGACAGGAAGTGCTCGGAACTGCACCGGATGTACCCTTTCTTAGGGCTCTAAGGGTCCGTTGTGAGTCCCGGAAACTACATTTCCCATGAGGCTCAGCGGCTGGGATAGGAAGTTCCCAGTGGCGAACCGGAAGTGCCCTTTCCTCGGGCTCTGAGTCTCCGTTTCGGGTCCCGGAAACTACATTTCCCATGGGGCTTTGCAGGAGGGAGCAAAACAGCCCTTAGCCGGCACCGGGCAGTGGTTGGTGCTCAGTGCACAGTGCTCTCGCAGACCACGCCCCCTCACGCAGACCACGCCCCCTCACGCAGACCACGCCCCTCAGTCAGGCCTCGCCCCCCTATATTTCCCATGAGTCCGGGACAGGAAGTGCTCGGAACTGAACCGGAAGTGCATTTCCCTTGGCTCTAAGGCTCCGTTTTGGGTCGCGGAAACTACATTTCACATGAGACTCGGCGGTCGGGATAGGAAGTGCTCGGAACTGCACCGGAAGTACCCTTTCTTCGGGTTCTAAGGGTCCGTTGTGAGTCCTGGAAACTACATTTCCCATGAGGCTCAGCGGCTGGGACAAGCAATGACCAGTGGCGAACTGGAAGTGCCCTTTCCTCGGGCACTGAGACTCCGTTTCGGGTCCCGGAAACTACATTTCCCACGGGGCTTTGCAGCCGGGACCGGAAGCGCCCTGAGCTGGCACCAGGCAGTGCTTGGTGCTCAGTGCTGATTGCTCACGCAAACCACGCCCCCAATGCAGACCACGCCCCCTCACGCAGACCCCGCCCCTCACGCAGGCCCCGCCCCCCTACATTTCCCTTGAATCCGGGACAGGAAGTGCTCGGAACTGAACCGGAAGTGCCTTTCCCTGGGCTCTAAGGCTCCGTTTCGGGTCGCGGAAACTACATTTCCCATGAGGCTCAGCGGCTGGGACAGGAAGTGCCCAGTGGCGAACCGGAAGTGCCCTTTCCTCGGGCTATGAGACTCCGTTTCGGGTCCCAGAAAGTACATTTCCCACTGGGCTTTGCGGCCAGGAGTGGAAGCGCCCTGAGCCGGAACATGGCAGTGCCTGGTGCTCAGTGCTCAGTGCTCATGCAGACCATGCCCCCAACGCAGACCACGCCCCATACGCAGACCCCGCCCCTCACGCAGGCCCCGCAACTCTACATTTCCCAAGAGTCCGGGACAGGAAGTGCACGGAACTGAACCAGAAGTGCCTTTCCCTGGGCTCTAAGGACCCGTTTCGGGTCGCGGAACCTACATTTCCCAGGGGACTTTGCGGCCGGGACCGGAAGCATCCTGAGACGGCACCGGGCAGTGCTTGGTGCTCAGTGCTCAGTGCTCACGCAGACCACGCCCACAATGCCGACCACGCCCCCTCACGCAGGCCCCGCACCCCTACATTTCCCATGAGTCCGGGACAGGAAGTGCTGAGAACTGATCCGGAAGTGCCTTTCCCTGGGCTCTAAGGCTCCCTTTCGGGTCACGGAAACTACATTTCCCTGTGAGACTCGGCGGCCGGGACAGGAAGTGCTCGGAACTGCACCGGAAGTACCCTTTCTTCGGGCTCTAAGAGTCTGTGATGATTCCCGGGAACTACATTTCCCATGAGGCTCAGCGGCTGGGACAGGAATTGCCCAGTGGCGACCCGGAGGTGCCCTTTCCGCGGGCTCTGAGACTCCGTTTCGCGTCCCGGAAACTACATTTCCCATGGGGCTTTGCAGGCGGGAACGGAAGCGCCCAGATCCGGCACCGGCCAGTGCTTGGTGCTCAGTGCTCAGTGCTCACGCAGACCACGCCCCCAACGCAGACCACGCCCCCTCACGCAGACCCCGCCCCTCACGCAGGCCCCGCCCCTCTACATATCCCATGAGTCCGGGAAAGGAAGTGCTCAGAACTGAACCGGAAATGCATTTCCCTGGGCACTAAGGCTCCGTTTTCGGTGGCGGAAACTACATTTCATATGAGACTCGGCGGCCGGGACAGGAAGTGCTCGGAACTGCACCGGAAGTACCCTTTCTTCGGGTTCTAAGGGTCCGTTGTGAGTCCCGGAAACTACATTTCCCATGCGGCTCAGTGGCTGGGACATGAAGTGCCCAGTGGCGAACCGGAAGTGCCCTTTCCTCGGGCTCTGAGACACCGTTTCGGGTCCTGGAAACTACATTTCCCACGGGGCTTTGCGGCCGGGACTGGAAGCGCCCTGAGCCGGAACGTGGCAGTGCCTGGTGCTCAGTGCTCAGTGCTCATGCAGACCATGCCCCCAACGCAGACCACGCCCCACACGCAGACCCCGCCCCTCACGCAGGCCCCGCTCCTCTACATTTCCCAAGAGTCCGGGACAGGAAATGCTCGGATCTGAACCGAACGTGCCTTTCCCTGGGCTCTAAGGCCCCTTTTCGGGTCGCGGAAACTACATTTCCCATGGGACTTTGCGGCCGCGACCGGAAGCATCCTGAGCCGGCACCGGGCAGTGCTTGGTGCTCAGTGCTCAGTGCTCACGCAGACCACGCCCCCAATGCTGACCACGCCCCCTCACGCAGGCCCCGCACCCCTACATTTCCCATGAGTCCGGGACAGGAAGTGCTCGGAACTGAACCGGAAGTGCCTTTCCCTGGGCTCTAAGGCTCCGTTTCGGGTCGCTGAAACTACATTTCCCTTGAGACTCGGCGGCCGGGACAGGAAGTGCTCGGAACTGCACCGGATGTACCCTTTCTTAGGGCTCTAAGGGTCCGTTGTGAGTCCCGGAAACTACATTTCCCATGAGGCTCAGCGGCTGGGATAGGAAGTTCCCAGTGGCGAACCGGAAGTGCCCTTTCCTCGGGCTCTGAGTCTCCGTTTCGGGTCCCGGAAACTACATTTCCCATGGGGCTTTGCAGGAGGGAGCAAAACAGCCCTTAGCCGGCACCGGGCAGTGGTTGGTGCTCAGTGCACAGTGCTCTCGCAGACCACGCCCCCTCACGCAGACCACGCCCCCTCACGCAGACCACGCCCCTCAGTCAGGCCTCGCCCCCCTATATTTCCCATGAGTCCGGGACAGGAAGTGCTCGGAACTGAACCGGAAGTGCATTTCCCTTGGCTCTAAGGCTCCGTTTTGGGTCGCGGAAACTACATTTCACATGAGACTCGGCGGTCGGGATAGGAAGTGCTCGGAACTGCACCGGAAGTACCCTTTCTTCGGGTTCTAAGGGTCCGTTGTGAGTCCTGGAAACTACATTTCCCATGAGGCTCAGCGGCTGGGACAAGCAATGACCAGTGGCGAACTGGAAGTGCCCTTTCCTCGGGCACTGAGACTCCGTTTCGGGTCCCGGAAACTACATTTCCCACGGGGCTTTGCAGCCGGGACCGGAAGCGCCCTGAGCTGGCACCAGGCAGTGCTTGGTGCTCAGTGCTGATTGCTCACGCAAACCACGCCCCCAATGCAGACCACGCCCCCTCACGCAGACCCCGCCCCTCACGCAGGCCCCGCCCCCCTACATTTCCCTTGAATCCGGGACAGGAAGTGCTCGGAACTGAACCGGAAGTGCCTTTCCCTGGGCTCTAAGGCTCCGTTTCGGGTCGCGGAAACTACATTTCCCATGAGGCTCAGCGGCTGGGACAGGAAGTGCCCAGTGGCGAACCGGAAGTGCCCTTTCCTCGGGCTATGAGACTCCGTTTCGGGTCCCAGAAAGTACATTTCCCACTGGGCTTTGCGGCCAGGAGTGGAAGCGCCCTGAGCCGGAACATGGCAGTGCCTGGTGCTCAGTGCTCAGTGCTCATGCAGACCATGCCCCCAACGCAGACCACGCCCCATACGCAGACCCCGCCCCTCACGCAGGCCCCGCAACTCTACATTTCCCAAGAGTCCGGGACAGGAAGTGCACGGAACTGAACCAGAAGTGCCTTTCCCTGGGCTCTAAGGACCCGTTTCGGGTCGCGGAACCTACATTTCCCAGGGGACTTTGCGGCCGGGACCGGAAGCATCCTGAGACGGCACCGGGCAGTGCTTGGTGCTCAGTGCTCAGTGCTCACGCAGACCACGCCCACAATGCCGACCACGCCCCCTCACGCAGGCCCCGCACCCCTACATTTCCCATGAGTCCGGGACAGGAAGTGCTGAGAACTGATCCGGAAGTGCCTTTCCCTGGGCTCTAAGGCTCCCTTTCGGGTCACGGAAACTACATTTCCCTGTGAGACTCGGCGGCCGGGACAGGAAGTGCTCGGAACTGCACCGGAAGTACCCTTTCTTCGGGCTCTAAGAGTCTGTGATGATTCCCGGGAACTACATTTCCCATGAGGCTCAGCGGCTGGGACAGGAATTGCCCAGTGGCGACCCGGAGGTGCCCTTTCCGCGGGCTCTGAGACTCCGTTTCGCGTCCCGGAAACTACATTTCCCATGGGGCTTTGCAGGCGGGAACGGAAGCGCCCAGATCCGGCACCGGCCAGTGCTTGGTGCTCAGTGCTCAGTGCTCACGCAGACCACGCCCCCAACGCAGACCACGCCCCCTCACGCAGACCCCGCCCCTCACGCAGGCCCCGCCCCTCTACATATCCCATGAGTCCGGGAAAGGAAGTGCTCAGAACTGAACCGGAAATGCATTTCCCTGGGCACTAAGGCTCCGTTTTCGGTGGCGGAAACTACATTTCATATGAGACTCGGCGGCCGGGACAGGAAGTGCTCGGAACTGCACCGGAAGTACCCTTTCTTCGGGTTCTAAGGGTCCGTTGTGAGTCCCGGAAACTACATTTCCCATGCGGCTCAGTGGCTGGGACATGAAGTGCCCAGTGGCGAACCGGAAGTGCCCTTTCCTCGGGCTCTGAGACACCGTTTCGGGTCCTGGAAACTACATTTCCCACGGGGCTTTGCGGCCGGGACTGGAAGCGCCCTGAGCCGGAACGTGGCAGTGCCTGGTGCTCAGTGCTCAGTGCTCATGCAGACCATGCCCCCAACGCAGACCACGCCCCACACGCAGACCCCGCCCCTCACGCAGGCCCCGCTCCTCTACATTTCCCAAGAGTCCGGGACAGGAAATGCTCGGATCTGAACCGAACGTGCCTTTCCCTGGGCTCTAAGGCCCCTTTTCGGGTCGCGGAAACTACATTTCCCATGGGACTTTGCGGCCGCGACCGGAAGCATCCTGAGCCGGCACCGGGCAGTGCTTGGTGCTCAGTGCTCAGTGCTCACGCAGACCACGCCCCCAATGCTGACCACGCCCCCTCACGCAGGCCCCGCACCCCTACATTTCCCATGAGTCCGGGACAGGAAGTGCTCGGAACTGAACCGGAAGTGCCTTTCCCTGGGCTCTAAGGCTCCGTTTCGGGTCGCTGAAACTACATTTCCCTTGAGACTCGGCGGCCGGGACAGGAAGTGCTCGGAACTGCACCGGATGTACCCTTTCTTAGGGCTCTAAGGGTCCGTTGTGAGTCCCGGAAACTACATTTCCCATGAGGCTCAGCGGCTGGGATAGGAAGTTCCCAGTGGCGAACCGGAAGTGCCCTTTCCTCGGGCTCTGAGTCTCCGTTTCGGGTCCCGGAAACTACATTTCCCATGGGGCTTTGCAGGAGGGAGCAAAACAGCCCTTAGCCGGCACCGGGCAGTGGTTGGTGCTCAGTGCACAGTGCTCTCGCAGACCACGCCCCCTCACGCAGACCACGCCCCCTCACGCAGACCACGCCCCTCAGTCAGGCCTCGCCCCCCTATATTTCCCATGAGTCCGGGACAGGAAGTGCTCGGAACTGAACCGGAAGTGCATTTCCCTTGGCTCTAAGGCTCCGTTTTGGGTCGCGGAAACTACATTTCACATGAGACTCGGCGGTCGGGATAGGAAGTGCTCGGAACTGCACCGGAAGTACCCTTTCTTCGGGTTCTAAGGGTCCGTTGTGAGTCCTGGAAACTACATTTCCCATGAGGCTCAGCGGCTGGGACAAGCAATGACCAGTGGCGAACTGGAAGTGCCCTTTCCTCGGGCACTGAGACTCCGTTTCGGGTCCCGGAAACTACATTTCCCACGGGGCTTTGCAGCCGGGACCGGAAGCGCCCTGAGCTGGCACCAGGCAGTGCTTGGTGCTCAGTGCTGATTGCTCACGCAAACCACGCCCCCAATGCAGACCACGCCCCCTCACGCAGACCCCGCCCCTCACGCAGGCCCCGCCCCCCTACATTTCCCTTGAATCCGGGACAGGAAGTGCTCGGAACTGAACCGGAAGTGCCTTTCCCTGGGCTCTAAGGCTCCGTTTCGGGTCGCGGAAACTACATTTCCCATGAGGCTCAGCGGCTGGGACAGGAAGTGCCCAGTGGCGAACCGGAAGTGCCCTTTCCTCGGGCTATGAGACTCCGTTTCGGGTCCCAGAAAGTACATTTCCCACTGGGCTTTGCGGCCAGGAGTGGAAGCGCCCTGAGCCGGAACATGGCAGTGCCTGGTGCTCAGTGCTCAGTGCTCATGCAGACCATGCCCCCAACGCAGACCACGCCCCATACGCAGACCCCGCCCCTCACGCAGGCCCCGCAACTCTACATTTCCCAAGAGTCCGGGACAGGAAGTGCACGGAACTGAACCAGAAGTGCCTTTCCCTGGGCTCTAAGGACCCGTTTCGGGTCGCGGAACCTACATTTCCCAGGGGACTTTGCGGCCGGGACCGGAAGCATCCTGAGACGGCACCGGGCAGTGCTTGGTGCTCAGTGCTCAGTGCTCACGCAGACCACGCCCACAATGCCGACCACGCCCCCTCACGCAGGCCCCGCACCCCTACATTTCCCATGAGTCCGGGACAGGAAGTGCTGAGAACTGATCCGGAAGTGCCTTTCCCTGGGCTCTAAGGCTCCCTTTCGGGTCACGGAAACTACATTTCCCTGTGAGACTCGGCGGCCGGGACAGGAAGTGCTCGGAACTGCACCGGAAGTACCCTTTCTTCGGGCTCTAAGAGTCTGTGATGATTCCCGGGAACTACATTTCCCATGAGGCTCAGCGGCTGGGACAGGAATTGCCCAGTGGCGACCCGGAGGTGCCCTTTCCGCGGGCTCTGAGACTCCGTTTCGCGTCCCGGAAACTACATTTCCCATGGGGCTTTGCAGGCGGGAACGGAAGCGCCCAGATCCGGCACCGGCCAGTGCTTGGTGCTCAGTGCTCAGTGCTCACGCAGACCACGCCCCCAACGCAGACCACGCCCCCTCACGCAGACCCCGCCCCTCACGCAGGCCCCGCCCCTCTACATATCCCATGAGTCCGGGAAAGGAAGTGCTCAGAACTGAACCGGAAATGCATTTCCCTGGGCACTAAGGCTCCGTTTTCGGTGGCGGAAACTACATTTCATATGAGACTCGGCGGCCGGGACAGGAAGTGCTCGGAACTGCACCGGAAGTACCCTTTCTTCGGGTTCTAAGGGTCCGTTGTGAGTCCCGGAAACTACATTTCCCATGCGGCTCAGTGGCTGGGACATGAAGTGCCCAGTGGCGAACCGGAAGTGCCCTTTCCTCGGGCTCTGAGACACCGTTTCGGGTCCTGGAAACTACATTTCCCACGGGGCTTTGCGGCCGGGACTGGAAGCGCCCTGAGCCGGAACGTGGCAGTGCCTGGTGCTCAGTGCTCAGTGCTCATGCAGACCATGCCCCCAACGCAGACCACGCCCCACACGCAGACCCCGCCCCTCACGCAGGCCCCGCTCCTCTACATTTCCCAAGAGTCCGGGACAGGAAATGCTCGGATCTGAACCGAACGTGCCTTTCCCTGGGCTCTAAGGCCCCTTTTCGGGTCGCGGAAACTACATTTCCCATGGGACTTTGCGGCCGCGACCGGAAGCATCCTGAGCCGGCACCGGGCAGTGCTTGGTGCTCAGTGCTCAGTGCTCACGCAGACCACGCCCCCAATGCTGACCACGCCCCCTCACGCAGGCCCCGCACCCCTACATTTCCCATGAGTCCGGGACAGGAAGTGCTCGGAACTGAACCGGAAGTGCCTTTCCCTGGGCTCTAAGGCTCCGTTTCGGGTCGCTGAAACTACATTTCCCTTGAGACTCGGCGGCCGGGACAGGAAGTGCTCGGAACTGCACCGGATGTACCCTTTCTTAGGGCTCTAAGGGTCCGTTGTGAGTCCCGGAAACTACATTTCCCATGAGGCTCAGCGGCTGGGATAGGAAGTTCCCAGTGGCGAACCGGAAGTGCCCTTTCCTCGGGCTCTGAGTCTCCGTTTCGGGTCCCGGAAACTACATTTCCCATGGGGCTTTGCAGGAGGGAGCAAAACAGCCCTTAGCCGGCACCGGGCAGTGGTTGGTGCTCAGTGCACAGTGCTCTCGCAGACCACGCCCCCTCACGCAGACCACGCCCCCTCACGCAGACCACGCCCCTCAGTCAGGCCTCGCCCCCCTATATTTCCCATGAGTCCGGGACAGGAAGTGCTCGGAACTGAACCGGAAGTGCATTTCCCTTGGCTCTAAGGCTCCGTTTTGGGTCGCGGAAACTACATTTCACATGAGACTCGGCGGTCGGGATAGGAAGTGCTCGGAACTGCACCGGAAGTACCCTTTCTTCGGGTTCTAAGGGTCCGTTGTGAGTCCTGGAAACTACATTTCCCATGAGGCTCAGCGGCTGGGACAAGCAATGACCAGTGGCGAACTGGAAGTGCCCTTTCCTCGGGCACTGAGACTCCGTTTCGGGTCCCGGAAACTACATTTCCCACGGGGCTTTGCAGCCGGGACCGGAAGCGCCCTGAGCTGGCACCAGGCAGTGCTTGGTGCTCAGTGCTGATTGCTCACGCAAACCACGCCCCCAATGCAGACCACGCCCCCTCACGCAGACCCCGCCCCTCACGCAGGCCCCGCCCCCCTACATTTCCCTTGAATCCGGGACAGGAAGTGCTCGGAACTGAACCGGAAGTGCCTTTCCCTGGGCTCTAAGGCTCCGTTTCGGGTCGCGGAAACTACATTTCCCATGAGGCTCAGCGGCTGGGACAGGAAGTGCCCAGTGGCGAACCGGAAGTGCCCTTTCCTCGGGCTATGAGACTCCGTTTCGGGTCCCAGAAAGTACATTTCCCACTGGGCTTTGCGGCCAGGAGTGGAAGCGCCCTGAGCCGGAACATGGCAGTGCCTGGTGCTCAGTGCTCAGTGCTCATGCAGACCATGCCCCCAACGCAGACCACGCCCCATACGCAGACCCCGCCCCTCACGCAGGCCCCGCAACTCTACATTTCCCAAGAGTCCGGGACAGGAAGTGCACGGAACTGAACCGGAAGTGCCTTTCCCTGGGCTCTAAGGCTCCGTTTCGAGTCGCGGAAACTACATTTCCCATGAGAGTCGGCGGCCTGGACAGGACGTTACGGAACTGCACCGGAAGTACCCTTTCTTCGGGCTATAAGGGTCTGTGATGAGTCCCAGAAACTACATTTCCCATGAGGCTCAGCGGCTGGGACAGGAAGTTCCCAGTGGGCGAATCGGAAGTGCCCTTTCCTCGGGCTCTGAGACTCCGTTTCTTGTCCTGGAAACTACATTTCCCATGGAGCTTTGCGGCCGGGACAGGAAGCGCCCTGAGCTGGCACCGGGCAGTGCTTGGTGCTCAGTGCTCAGTGCTCACGCAAACCACGCCCCCAGTGCAGACCACGCCCCCTCACGCAGGCCCTGCACCCCTACATTTCCCATGAGTCCGGGACAGGAAGTGCTCGGAACTGAACCGGAAGTGCCTTTCCCTGGGCTCTAAGGCTCCGTTTCGGGTCGCGGAAACTACATTTCATATGAGACTCAACGGTCGGGACAGGAATTGCTCGGAACTACACCGGAGGTACCCTTTCTTCGGGCTCTAAGGGTCCGTTGTGAGTCCCGGATACTACATTTCCCATGAGGCTCAGCGGCTGGGACAGGAAGTGCTCAGTTTCGAACCGGAAGTGCCCTTTCCTCGGGCTCTGAGACTCCGTTTCGGGTCCCGGAATCTCCATTACCCATAGGGCTTTTTGGCCGGGACCGGAAGCGCCCTGAGCCGGCACTGGGCATTGCTTGGTGCTCAGTGCTCAGTGCTCATGCAGACCACGCCCCCTCAGGCAGACCATGCCCCCTCACTGAGACCACGCCCCCTCACCTAGGCCATGCCACCCAACGCAGACTACGCCCCCTCGCTTAGGACCTGCAGACTCACCTAGGCCCCGCACACTCACGCAGACCACTCCTCTCAGGCAGGCCCGCACCCTCATGCAGGGCCCGCCCCCACCGCAGACCACGCCCCCTCGCGCATGCCCTGCAGACTAACACAGGCCCCGCACCCTCACACAGGCCCCTCCCCTCAGGCAGACCACGCCCCCTCACGCAGGCCCTGCCCCCTCACACAGGCCCCACACCCTCACGCAGGCCCCGCCCCCACACGCAGGCCCCAACAATCACGCAGGCCCCGCCCCCTCACGCAGGCCACGCCCATTCACGCACTCCCCACCACTCACGCAGGCCCCGCCCCCTCACACAGGCCACTCCCCCTCACGCAGATCAAGCCCCCTCACGCAGGCCACGCCCCCACACGCAGACCACTCCCCCTCGAGCAGGCCCTGCAGACTCACGGAGGCCCCGCACACTCACACAGGCCCCTCCCCTCACGCAGGCCACGACTTTTCTTTTTAGAGAAACACAAGTGCGTTTCTCACAAAAGCAGTTCATCAAATTCATACACTTTCGAAAGAATATGATTATGTTTCGAAGTAAAGATTCTACAGAGAACAGGAACACTGTTCTAACTTCTAACACCTCTTTGACAACGTCTTCTCTTTGCAGAGAAACACATGTGCGTTTCACACAAAAGCATTTCTTGAAATTCATACACTTTCACAAGAACATGATTATCTTTCGAAATAAAGATTCTACAGAGAACAAGAACACTGTTCTCACTTCTGACAATACTTTGACAAATCTCAACCAACGGCTTCTCTTTTCGGAGAAACTCATGTACGTTTCTCACAAAAGCATTTCATGAAATTCATACATTTTACAAGGAACATGATTATCTTTGGAAGTAAAGGTTCTACAGAGAACAGGAACACTGATCTCACTTGTGACTCACACTACTTTGACATATAACAAACAACGGCTTCTCTTTTCAGAGAAACACAAGTGCGTTTCTCACAAAAGCAGTTCATCAAATTCATACACTTTCAAAAGAAAATGATTATCTTTCGAAGTAAATTTCTACTGAGAACAGGAACACTGTTCTCACTTCTGACAATACTTTGAAAAATCTCAAATAACGGCTTCTCCTTTCAGAAAAACACTTGTGCGTTTCTAAAAAAAAAAGCATTTCATGAAATCCATACACTTTCAAAGAAGTTGATTCTCTTTCAAAGTAAAGAAACTGCAGTGAATAGCAAAAGTTTTCATTTGAGAAACACATGTGCATCTCACAAAAGCATTTCATGAAATTCATAGACTTTCAAAAGAACGTGATTATCTTTCACAGTAAACCTTCTACAGTGAAAAGGAACACTGTACTCACTTCTAACACTACTTTGACATATACCACACAACGGCTTCTCTTTTCAGAGAAACACATGTGCGTTTCTCACAGAAGCATTACTTGAAATTCATACACTCTCCAAAGAAAATGATTATCTTTGGAAATAAAGATTCTCCAGAGAACAGGAACACTGTTCTCACTTCTGACAATACTTTGACAAATCTTAAACAACGGTTCTTTTTTTGGAGAAACTAGTGTACATTTCTCACAAAAGTATTTCAAGAAATTCATACATTTTCCAAGGAACATGATTATCGTTGGACGTAAAGGGTCTACAGAGAACAGGAACACTGTTCTCACTTCTAACACCTCTTTGACAACGGCTTCTCTTTGCAGAGAAACACATGTGCGTTTCTCACAAAAGCAGTTCATCAAATTCATACACTTTCAAAAGAACATGATTATCTTTCGAAGTAAATGTTCTACTGAGAACAGGACCACTGTTCTCACTTCTGACAAAACTTTGACAAATCTCAAATAACGGCTTTTCCTTTCAGAAAAACAATTGTGCTTTTCTCAAAAAAGCTTTTCATGAAATCCATACACTTTCGAAGAAGTTGATTTTCTTTCAAAGTAAAGCAACTGCAGTGAATAGCAAAACTTTTCATTTGAGAAACATGTGCATCTCACAAAAGCATTTCATGAAATTCATAGACTTTCAAAAGAACGTGATTATCTTTCAGAGTAAACCTTCTACAGTGAAAAGGAACACTGTACTCACTTCTAACACTACTTTGACATATACCAAACAACGGCTTCTCTTTTCAGAGAAACACATGTGCGTTTCTCACAGAAGCATTACTTGAAATTCATACACTTTCCAAAGAACGTGATTATCTTTCGAAATAAAGATTCTCCAGAGAACAGGAACACTGTTCTCACTTCTGACAATACTTTGACAAATCTCAAACAACGGCTTTCCCTTTCGGAGAAACTCATGTACATTTCTCACAAAAGCATTTCATGAAATTCATACATTTTCCAAGGAACATGATTATCGTTGGAAGTAATGGGTCTACAGAGGACAGGAACACTGTTTTCACTTCTAACACTACTTTGACATATAGCAAACAATGGCTTCGCTTTTCAGAGAAACACATGTGCGTTTCTCACAAAAGCAGTTCATGAAATTCGTACACTTTCAAAAGGTCATGATTGTCTGTCGAAGTAAAGGTTCTACAGAGAACAGGAGCACTGTTCTCACTTCTAACAATACTTTGACATATAGCAAACTACGTCTTCTCTTTTTAGAGAAACACATGTGCGTTTCTCACAGAAGCATTTCTTGAAATTCATACACTTTCATAAGAACATGGTGATCTTTCGAAATAAAGATTCTCCAGAGAACAGGAACACTGTTCTCACTTCTGACAATACTTTGACAAATCTCAAACAACGGCTTCTCCTTTCGGAGAAACTCATGTACGTTTCTCACAAAAGCATTTCATGAAATTCATACATTTTACAAGGAACATGATTATCTGTGGAATTAAAGGTTCTACTGAGAACAGGAACACTGATCTCAATTGTGACTAACACTACTTTGACATATAGCAAACAACGTCTTCTCTTTTCAGAGAAACACATGTGCGTTTCTCACAGAAGGATTACTTGAAATTCATACACTCTCCAAAGAAAATGATTATCTTTGGAAATAAAGATTCTCCAGAGAACAGGAACACTGTTCTCACTTCTGACAATACTTTGACGAATCTTAAACAACGGTTCTTTTTTTGGAGAAACTAGTGTACGTTTCTCACAAAAGTATTTCAAGAAATTCATACATTTTTCCAAGGAACATGATTATCGTTGGACGTAAAGGGTCTACAGAGAACAGGAACACTGTTCTCACTTCTAACACCTCTTTGACAACGGCTTCTCTTTGCAGAGAAACACATGTGCGTTTCTCACAAAAGCAGTTCATCAAATTCATACACTTTCAAAAGAACATGATTATCTTTCGAAGTAAATGTTCTACTGAGAACAGGACCACTGTTCTCACTTCTGACAAAACTTTGACAAATCTCAAATAACGGCTTTTCCTTTCAGAAAAACAATTGTGCTTTTCTCAAAAAAGCTTTTCATGAAATCCATACACTTTCGAAGAAGTTGATTTTCTTTCAAAGTAAAGCAACTGCAGTGAATAGCAAAACTTTTCATTTGAGAAACATGTGCATCTCACAAAAGCATTTCATGAAATTCATAGACTTTCAAAAGAACGTGATTATCTTTCAGAGTAAACCTTCTACAGTGAAAAGGAACACTGTACTCACTTCTAACACTACTTTGACATATACCAAACAACGGCTTCTCTTTTCAGAGAAACACATGTGCGTTTCTCACAGAAGCATTACTTGAAATTCATACACTTTCCAAAGAACGTGATTATCTTTCGAAATAAAGATTCTCCAGAGAACAGGAACACTGTTCTCACTTCTGACAATACTTTGACAAATCTCAAACAACGGCTTTCCCTTTCGGAGAAACTCATGTACATTTCTCACAAAAGCATTTCATGAAATTCATACATTTTCCAAGGAACATGATTATCGTTGGAAGTAATGGGTCTACAGAGGACAGGAACACTGTTTTCACTTCTAACACTACTTTGACATATAGCAAACAACGGCTTCGCTTTTCAGAGAAACACATGTGCGTTTCTCACAAAAGCAGTTCATGAAATTCGTACACTTTCAAAAGGTCATGATTGTCTGTCGAAGTAAAGGTTCTACAGAGAACAGGAGCACTGTTCTCACTTCTAACAATACTTTGACATATAGCAAACAACGTATTCTCTTTTTAGAGAAACACATGTGCGTTTCTCACAGAAGCATTTCTTGAAATTCATACACTTTCATAAGAACATGGTGATCTTTTGAAATAAAGATTCTCCAGAGAACAGGAACACTGTTCTCACTTCTGACAATACTTTGACAAATCTCAAACAACGGCTTCTCCTTTCGGAGAAACTCATGTACGTTTCTCACAAAAGCATTTCATGAAATTCATACATTTTACAAGGAACATGATTATCTGTGGAATTAAAGGTTCTACTGAGAACAGGAACACTGATCTCAATTGTGACTAACACTACTTTTACATATAGCAAACAACGTCTTCTCTTTTCAGAGAAACACATGTGCGTTTCTCACAGAAGGATTACTTGAAATTCATACACTCTCCAAAGAAAATGATTATCTTTGGAAATAAAGATTCTCCAGAGAACAGGAACACTGTTCTCACTTCTGACAATACTGTGACGAATCTTAAACAACGGTTCTTTTTTTGGAGAAACTAGTGTACGTTTCTCACAAAAGTATTTCAAGAAATTCATACATTTTCCAAGGAACATGATTATCGTTGGACGTAAAGGGTCTACAGAGAACAGGAACACTGTTCTCACTTCTAACACCTCTTTGACAACAGCTTCTCTTTGCAGAGAAACACATGTGCGTTTCTCACAAAAGTAGTTCATCAAATTCATACACTTTCAAAAGAACATGATTATCTTTCGAAGTAAATGTTCTACTGAGAACAGGAACACTGTTCTCACTTCTGACAAAACTTTGTCAAATCTCAAAGAACGGCTTCTCCTTTCAGAAAAACAATTGTGCTTTTCTCAAAAAAGCTTTTCATGAAATCCATACACTTTCAAAGAAGTTGATTCTCTTTCAAAGTAAAGCAACTGCAGTGAATAGCAAAATTTTCATTTGAGAAACATGTGCATCTCACAAAAGCATTTCATGAAATTCATAGACATTCAAAAGAACGTGATTATCTTTCAGAGTAAACCTTCTACAGTGAAAAGGAAGACTGTACTCACTTCTAACACTACTTTGACATATACCAAACAACGGCTTCTCTTTTCAGAGAAACACATGTGCGTTTGTCACAAAAGCAGTTCATCAAATTCATGCACTTTCCAAAGAACATAATTATGTTTCGAAACAAAGATTCTACAGAGACCAGGAACACTGTTCTCAATTCTGAAAATTCTTTGACAAATCTCAAACAATGGCTTTTCCTTTCGGAGGAACTCATGTATGTTTCTCACAAAAGCATTTCATGAAATTCATAAATTTTCCAAAGAACATGATTATCTTTGGAAGTAAAGGTTCCACAGAGAACAGGAACACTGTACTCACTTCTAACAATACTTTGACAAATCTCAAACAACGGCTTCTCCTTTCGGAGAAACTCATGTATGTTTCTCAAAAAAGTATTTCATGAAATGCATACACTTTCAAAAGAACATGATTATCTTTCCAAGTAATGGTTCCACAGAGAACAGGAACACTGTTCTCACTTCTATCAATACTTTGCCGTATAGCAAACAACGTCTTCTCTTTTCAGAGAAACACATGTGCGTTTCTCACAGAAGCATTTCTTGAAATTCATACACTTTCCAAAGAACATGATTATCTTTCGAAATAAAGATTCTACAAAGAACAGGAACACTGTTCTCACTTCTGACAATACTTTGACAAATCTCAAACAACGGCTTCTCCTTTCAGAAAAATACTTGTGCGTTTCTAAAAAAAATCATTTCATGAAATCCATACACTTTCAAAGAAGATGATTCTCGTTCAAAGTAAAGCGTCTGCAGTGAATAGCAAAACTTCTCATTTGAGAAACACGTGTGTATATCACAAAAGCATTTAACGAAATGCTTTCAAAAGAACGTGATTATCTTTCACAGTAAACCTTCTACAGTGAAACGGAACACTGTACTCCAAACACTACTTTGACATATAGCAAACAACGTCTTCTCTTTTCAGAGAAACACATGTGCTTTTCTCACAGAAGGATTACTTGAAATTCATACACTTTCCAAGGAACATGATTATCATCCAAAATAAAGATTCTACAGAGAACAGGAACACTGTTCTCACTACTGACAATACTTTGACAAATCTTAAACAACGGCTTCTTTTTTCGGAGTAACTAGTGTACGTTTCTCACAAAAGTATTTCAAGAAATTCATACATTTTCCAAGGAACATGATTATCGTTGGACGTAAAAGGTCTACAGAGAACAGGAACACTGTTCACACTTTTAAGACTACTTTGACATATAGCAAACAACGGCTTCTCTTTTCGGAGAAACACATGTGCGTTTCTCACAGAAGCATTGCTTGAAATTCATACACTTTCAAAAGATCATGATTATCTTTCGAAATAAAGATTCTACAGAGAACAGGAACACTGTTCTCACTTCTGACAATACTTTGACAAATCTCAAATAACGGCTTTTCCTTTCAGAAAAACAATTGTGCGTTTCTCAAAAAAGCTTTTCATGAAATCCATACACTTTCAAAGAAGTTGATTCTCTTTCAAAGTAAAGCAACTGCAGTGAATAGCAAAACTTTTCATTTGAGAAACACATGTGCATCTCACAAAAGCATTTCATGAAATTCATACACTTTTAAAAGAATGTGATTATCTTTCACAGTAAACCTTCTACAGTGAAAAGGAACACTGTACTCACTTCTAACACTACTTTGACATATACCATACAACGGCTTCTCTTTTCAGAGAAACACATGTGCGTTTCTCACAAAAGCAGTTCATCAAATTCATGCACTTTACAAAAAACACGATTATCTTTCGAAATAAAGATTCTACAGTGAACAGGAACACTGTTCTCACTTCTAACAATACTTTGACAACGGCTTCTCTTTTCAGAGAAACACATGTGCGTTTCTCACAGAAGCATTTCTTGAAATTCATACACTTTCCAAGAAACATGATTATCATTCGAAATAAAGATTCTACAGAGAACAGGAACACTTTTCTAACTTCTGAAAAAACTGTTACAAATCTCAAATAACGCCTTCTCCTTTAAGAAAAACACATGTGCGTTTCTCACAAAAGCATTTCATGAAATTTGTACACTTTCAAAAGAACATGATTATGTTTCGAAGTAAAGGTTGTCCAGAGAACAGGAACACTGTTCTCACTTCTAACAATAATTTGACATATTGAAAACAACGTCTTCTCTTTTCAGAGGAACACATGTGCGTTTCTCACAGAAGCATTTCTTGAAATTCATACACTTTCCAAAGAACATGATTATCTTTCGAAATAAAGATTCTACAGAGAACAGGAACACTGTTCTTACTTCTGACAATATTTGACAAATCTTAAATAACGGCTTCTCCTTTCATAGTAACTCATGTACGTTTCTCACAAAAGCATTTCATGAAATTCATACATTTTCCAAGGAACAGGATTATCGTTGGATGTAAAGGGTCTACAGAAAACAGGAACACTGTTCTCACTTCTAACAATCCTTTGACAACGGCTTCTCTTTTCAGAGAAACACATGTGCGTTTCTCACAGAAGCATTTCTTGAAATTCATACATTTTAGAAAGAACATGATTATCTTTGGAAGTAAAGTTTCCACAGAGAACAGGAACACTGTTCTCACTTCTAACAATACTTTGACAACGTCTTCTCTTTTCAGAGAAACACATGTGCGTTTCTCACAGAAGCATTTCTTGAAATTCATACATTTTCCAAGGAACAGGATTATCGTTGGACGTAAAGGGTCTACAGAAAACAGGAACACTGTTCTCACTTCTGACAATACTTTGACAAATCTCAAAAAACGGCTTCTCCTTTCGGAGAAACTCATGTACGTTTCTCAGAAAAGTATTTCATGAAATCCATACACTTTCAAAAGAACGTGATTATCTTTCACAGTAAACCTTGTACAGTGAAACGGAACACTGTACTCCAAACACTACTTTGACATATAGCAAACACCGTCGTTTTTTTTCAGAGAAACACATGTGCCTTTCTCACAGAAGGATTACTTGAAATTCATACACTTTCCAAAGAACATGATTATTTTTCGAAATAAAGATTCTACAGAGAACAGGAACACTGTTCACACTTCTCACAGTACTTTGACATATAGCAAACAATGTCTTCTCTTTTTAGAGAAACACATGTGCGTTTCTCACAGAAGCATTTCTTGAAATTCATACACTTTCAAAAGAACATGATTATCTTTCGAAATAAAGATTCTACAGAAAACAGGAACACTGTTCTCACTTCTGACAATACTTTGACAAATCTCAAACAACGGCTTCTCCTTTCGGAGAAACTCATGTACGTTACTCAGAAAAGTATTTCATGAAATGCATACACTTTCAAAAGAACGTGATTATCTTTCACAGTAAATCTTCTACAGTGAAACGGAACACTGTACTCCAAACACTACTTTGACATATAGCAAACAACGTCTTCTCTTTTCAGAGAAACACATGTGCGTTTCTCACAGAAGGATTACTTGAAATTCATACACTTTCCAAAGAACATGATTATCTTTCGAAATAAAGATTCTCCAGAGAACAGTAACACTGTTCTCACTTCTGACAATACTTTGACAAATCTTAAACAACGGCTTCTTTTTTCGGAGAAACTAGTGCACGTTTCTCACAAAAGTATTTCAAGAAATTCATACATTTTCCAAGGAACATGATTATCGTTGGACGTAAAGGGTCGACAGAGAACAGGAACACTGTTCACACTTCTAACACTACTTTGACATATAGCAAACAACGGCTTCTCTTTTCGGAGAAGCACATGTGCGTTTCACACAGAAGCATTTCTTGAAATTCATACACTTTCACAAGAACATGATTATCTTTCGAAATAAAGATTCTACAGAGAACAGGAAGACTGTTCTCACTTCTGACAGTACTTTGAAAAATCTCAAATAACGGCTTCTCCTTTCAGAAAAACACTTGTGCGTTTCTAAAAAAAAGCATTTCATGAAATCCATACACTTTCAAAGAAGTTGATACTCTTTCAAAGTAAAGAAACTGCAGTGAATAGCAAAAGTTTTCATTTGAGAAACACATGTGCATCTCACAAAAGCATTTCATGAAATTCATAGACTTTCAAAAGAACGTGATTATCTTTCACACTAAACCTTCTACAGTGAAAAGGAAAACTGTACTCACTTCTAACACTACTTTGACATATACCAAACAAGGGCTTTTCTTTTCAGAGAAACACGTGTTTATATCACAAACGCATTTCATGAAATTCATACACTTTCAAAAGAACGTGATTATCTTTCACAGTAAACCTTCTACAGTGAAACGGAACACTGTACTCCAAACACTACTTTGACATATAGCAAACAACGTCTTCTCTTTTCAGAGAAACGCATGTGCGTTTCTCACAGAAGGATTACTTGAAATTCATACACTTTCCAAAGAACATGATTATCTTTCGAAATAAAGATTCTCCAGAGAACAGGAACACTGTTCTCACTTCTGACAATACTTTGAAAAATCTTAACGGCTTCTTTTTTCGGAGAAACTAGTGTACGTTTCTCACAAAAGTATTTCAAGAAATTCATACATTTTCCAAGGAACATGATTATCGTTGGACGTAAAGGGTCTACAGAGAACAGGAACACTGTTCACACTTCTAACACTACTTTGACATATAGCAAACAACGTCTTCTCTTTTTAGAGAAACACATTTGCGTTTCTCACAGAAGCATTTCTTGAAATTCATACACTTTCAAAAGAACATGATTATCTTTCGAAATAAAGATTCTACAGAGAACAGGAACACTGTTCTCACTTCTGACAATCCTTTGACAAATCTCAAACAACGGCTTTTCCTTTCGGAGAAACTCATGTACGTTTCCCACAAAAGCATTTCATGAAATTCATACATTTTACAAGGAACATGATTATCTTTGGAAGTAAAGGTTCTACAGAGAATAGGAACACTGATCTCACTTGTGACTAACACTACTTTGACATATAGCAAACAGTGGCTTCTCTTTTCAGAGAAACACAAGTGCGTTTCTAACAAAAGCAGTTCATCAAATTCATACACTTTCCAAAGAATATGATTATCTTTCGAAGTAAAGATTCTACAGAGAACAGGAACACTGTTCTCACTTCTAACACCTCTTTGACAACGGCTTCTCTTTGCAGAGAAACACATGTGCGTTTCTCACAAAAGTAGTTCATCGAATTCATACACATTCAAAAGAACATGATTATCTTATGAAGTAAATGTTCTACTGAGAACAGGAACAATGTTCTCAATTCTGACAATACTTTGACAAATCTCAAATAACGGCTTCTCCTTTCATAAAAACAATTGTGCTTTTCTCAAAAAAGGTTTTCATGAAATCCATACACTTTCAAAGAAGTTGATTCTCTTTCAAAGTAAAGCAACTGCAGTGAATAGCAAAACTTTTCATTTGAGAAACACATGTGCATCTCAAAAAGCATTTCATGAAATTCATACACTTTCAAAAGAACGTGATTATCTTTCAGAGTAAACCTTCTACAGTGAAAAGGAACACTGTACTAACTTCTAACACTACTTTGACGTGTACCAAACAACGGCTTCTCTTTTCAGAGAAACTCACGTGCGTTTCTCACAAAAGCAGTTCATCAAATTCATGCACTTTCCAAAGAACATAATTATGTTTCGAAATAAAGGTTCCACAGAGAACAGGAACACTGTTCTCACTTCTGACAATTCTTTGACAAATCTCAAACAATGGCTTTTCCTTTCTGAGAAACTCATGTATGTTTCTCACAAAAGCATTTCATGAAATTCATACATTTTCCAAAGAACATGATTATCTTTGGAAGTAAAGGTTCCACAGAGAACAGGAACACTGTTCTCACTTCTACCAATACTTTGACAACGGCTTCTCTTTTCAGAGAAACACATGTGCGTTTCTCACAAAAGCAGTTCATCATATTCATACACTTTCCAAGGAACATGATTATCATCTGAAATAAAGATTCTCCAGAGAACAGGAACACTGTTCTCACTTCTGACAATACTTTGACAAATCTCAAACAACGGCTTCTCCTTTCAGAAAAATACTTGTGCGTTTCTAAAAAAAAAGCATTCCATGAAATCCATACACTTTCAAAGAAGATGATTCTCGTTCAAAGTAAAGCGTCTGCAGTGAATAGCAAAACTTCTCATTTGAGAAACACGTGTGTATATCACAAAAGCATTTCATGAAATTCATACACTTTCAAAAGAACGTGATTATCTTTCACAGTAAACCTTCTACAGTGAAACGGAACACTGTACTCCAAACACTACTTTGACATATAGCAAACAACGTCTTCTCTTTTCAGAGAAACACATGTGCGTTTCTCACAGAAGGATTACTTGAAATTCATACACTTTCCAAAGAACATGATTATCTTTCGAAATAAAGATTCTCCAGAGAACAGGAACACTGTTCTCACTTCTGACAATACTTTGACAAATCTTAACGGCTTCTTTTTTCGGAGAAACTAGTGTACGTTTCTCACAAAAGTATTTCAAGAAATTCATACATTTTCCAAGGAACATGATTATCGTTGGACGTAAAGGGTCTACAGAGAACAGGAACACTGTTCACACTTCTAACACTACTTTGACATATAGCAAACAACGTCTTCTCTTTTTAGAGAAACACATGTGCGTTTCTCACAGAAGCATTTCTTGAAATTCATACACTTTCAAAAGAACATGATTATCTTTCGAAATAAAGATTCTACAGAGAACAGGAACACTGTTCTCACTTCTGACAATCCTTTGACAAATCTCAAACAACGGCTTCTCCTTTCGGAGAAACTCATGTACGTTTCTCACAAAAGCATTTATGAAATTCATACACTTTACAAGGAACATGATTATCTTTGGAAGTAAAGGTTCTACAGAGCACACAAACACTGATCTCACTTGTGACTAACACTACTTTGACATATAGCAAACAACGGCTTCTCTTCTCAGAGAAACACAAGTGCGTTTCTCACAAAAGCAGTTCATCAAATTCATACACTTTCCAAAGAATATGATTATCTTTCGAAGTAAAGATTCTACAGAGAACAGGAACACTGTTCTCACTTCTAACACCTCTTTGATAACGGCTTCTCTTTGCAGAGAATACACATTCAAAAGAACGTGATTATCTTTCAGAGTAAACCTTCTACAGTGAAAAGGAACACTGTACTCACTTCTAACACTACTTTGACATATACCAAACAACGGCTTCTCTTTTCAGAGAAACACATGTGCGTTTCTCACAAAAGCAGTTCATCAAATTCATGCACTTTCCAAAGAACATAATTATGTTTCAAAATAAAGATTCTACAGAGAACAGGAACACTGTTCTCACTTCTGACAATTTTTTGACATATCTCAAACAATGGCTTTTCCTTTCTGAGAAACTCATGTATGTTTCTCACAAAAGCATTTCATGAAATTCGTACATTTTACAAGGAACATGATTATCTTTGGAAGTAAAGGTTCTACAGAGAACACGAACACTGATCTCACTTGGGACTAATACTACTTTGACATATAGCAAACAACAGCTTCTCTTTTCAGAGAAACACATGTGCGTTTCTCACAAAAGCAGTTCTTCAAATTCATACACTTTCCAAAGAATATGATTATCTTTCAAAGTAAAGATTCTACAGAGAAAAGGAACACTGTTCTCACTTCTAACACCTCTTTGACAACGGTTCTCTTTGCAGAGAAACACATGTGCGTTTCTCACAAAAGTAGTTCATCTAATTCATACACTTTCAAAAGAACATGATTATCTTTCGAAGTAAATGTTCTACTGAGAACAGGAACACTGTTCTCACTTCTGACAATACTTTGACAAATCTCAAATAACGGCTTCTCCTTTCAGAAAAACAATTGTGCTTTTCTCAAAAAAGCTTTTCATGAAATCCATACACTTTCAAAGAAGTTGATGCTCTTTCAAAGTAAAGCAACTGCAGTGAATAGCAAAATTTTTCATTTGAGAAACACATGTGCATCTCACAAAAGCATTTCATGAAATTCATAGACTTTCAAAAGAACGTGATTATCTTTCAGAATAAACCTTCTACAGTGAAAAGGAACACTGTACTCACTTCTAACACTACTTTGACATATACCAAACAATGGCTTCTCTTTTCCGAGAAACTCATGTGCGTTTCTCACAAAAGCAGTTCACCAAATTCATGCACTTTCCAAAGAACATGATTATCTTTCGAAATAAAGATTCTCCAGAGAACAGGAACACTGTTCTCACTTCTGACAATACTTTGACAAATCTTAAACAACGGCTTCTTTTTTCGGAGAAACTAGTGTACGTTTCTCACAAAAGTATTTCTAGAAATTCATACATTTTCCAAGGAACATGATTATCGTTGGAGGTAAAGGATCTACAGAGAACAGGAACACTGTTCACACTTCTAACACTACTTTGACATATAGCAAACCACGTCTTCTCTTTTCCGAGAAACACATGTGCCTTTCTCACAGAAGCATTTCTTGAAATTCATACACTTTCAAAAGAACATGATTATCTTTCGAAATAAAGATTCTCCAGAGAACAGGAACACTGTTCTCACTTCTGACAATACTTTGACAAATCTCATACAACGGCTTCTCCTTTCGGAGAAACTCATGTACGTTTCTCACAAAAGCATTTCATGAAATTCATACATTTTACAAGGAACATGATTATCTATGGAAGTAAAGGTTCTACAGAGAACACGAACACTGATCTCACTTGTGACTAACACTACCTTGACATATAGCAAAAAACGGCTTCTCTTTTCAGAGAAACACAAGTGCGTTTCTAACAAAAGCAGTTCATCAAATTCATACACTTTCCAAAGAATATGATTATCTTTCGAAGTAAAGATTCTACAGAGAACAGGAACACTGTTCTCACTTCTAACACCTCTTTGACAACGGCTTCTCTTTGCAGAGAATACACTTTCAAAAGAACGTGATTATCTTTCAGAGTAAACCTTCTACAGTGAAAAGGAACACTGTACTCACTTCTAACACTAGTTTGACATATACCAAAAAACGGCTTCTCTTTTCAGAAAAACACATGTGCGTTTCTCACAAAAGCAGTTCATCAAATTCATGCACTCTCCAAAGAACATAATTATGTTTCAAAATAAAGATTCTACAGAGAACAGGAACACAGTTCTCACTTCTGACAATTTTTTGACAAATCTCAAACAATGGCGTTTCCTTTCGGAGAAACTCTTGTATGTTTCTCACAAAAGCATTTCATGAAATTCATACATATTCTAAAGAACATGATTATCTTTGGAAGTAAAGGTTCCACAGAGAACAGGAACACTGTTCTCACTTCTATCAATACTTTGACATATAGCAAACAACGTCATCTCTTTTCAGAGAAACACATGTGCGTTTCTCACAGAAGCATTTCTTGAAATTCATACACTTTCCAAAGAACATGATTATCTTTTGAAATAAAGATTCTACAGAGAACAGGAACACTGTTCTCACTTCTGACAATACTTTGACAAATCTCAAACAACGGCTTCTCCTTTCAGAAAAATACTTGTGCGTTTCTAAAAAAAAGCATTTCATGAAATCCATACACTTTCAAAGAAGATGATTCTCGTTCAAAGTAAAGCGTCTGCAGTGAATAGCAAAACTTCTCATTTGAGAAACACGTGTGTATATCACAAAAGCATTTCATGAAATTCATACACTTTCAAAAGAACGTGATTATCTTTCACAGTAAACCTTCTACAGTGAAACGGAACACTGTACTCCAAACACTACTTTGACATACAGCAAACAACGTCTTCTCTTTTCAGAGAAACACATGTGCGTTTCTCACAGAAGGATTACTTGAAATTCATACACTTTCCAAAGAACATGATTATCTTTCGAAATAAAGATTCTCCAGAGAACAGGAACACTGTTCTCACTTCTGACAATACTTTGACAAATCTTAACGGCTTCTTTTTTCGGAGAAACTAGTGTAAGTTTCTCACAGAAGTATTTCAAAAAATTCATACATTTTCCAAGGAACATGATTATCGTTGGACGTAAAGGGTCTACAGAGAACAGGAACACTGTTCACACTTCTAACACTACTTTGACATATAGCAAACAACGTCTTCTCTTTTCAGAGAAACACATGTGCGTTTCTCACAGAAGCATTTCTTGAAATTCATACACTTTCAAAAGAACATGATTATCTTTCGAAATAAAGATCCTACAGAGAACAGGAACACTGTTTTCACTTCTGACAATACTTTGACAAATCTGAAACAACGGCTTCTCCTTTCGGAGAAACTCATGTACGTTTCTCACAAAAGCATTTCATGAAATTCATACATTTTACAAGGAACATGATTATCTTTGGAAGTAAAGGTTCTACAGAGAACACGAACACTGATCTCACATGTGACTAACACTACTTTGACATATAGCAAACAACGGCTTCTCTTCTCAGAGAAACACAAGTGCGTTTCTCACAAAAGCAGTTCATCAAATTCATACACTTTCCAAAGAACATGATTATCTTTTGAAATATAGATTCTCCAGAGAACAGGAACACTGTTCTCACTTCTGACAATACTTTGACAAATCTCTAACAACGGCTTCTCCTTTCAGAAAAATACTTGTGCGTTTCTAAAAAAAACGCATTTCATGAAATCCATACACTTTCAAAGAAGATGATTCTCGTTCAAAGTAAAGCATCTGCTGTGAATAGCAAAACTTCTCATTTGAGAAACACGTGTGTATATCACAAAAGCATTTCATGAAATTCATACACTTTCAAAAGAACGTGATTATCTTTCACAGTAAACCTTCTACAGTGAAACGGAACACTGTACTCTAACACTACTTTGACATATAGCAAACAACATCTTCTCTTTTCAGAGAAACACATGTGCGTTTCTCACAGAAGGATTACTTGAAATTCATACACTTTCCAAGGAACATGATTATCTTTCGAAATAAAGATTCTCCAGAGAACAGGAACACTGTTCTCACTTCTGACAATACTTTGACAAATCTCAAACAACGGCTTCTCCTTTCGGAGAAACTCATGTACGTTTCTCACAAAAGCATTTCATGAAATTCATACATTTTACAAGGAACATGATTATCTTTGGAAGTAAAGGTTCTACAGAGAACACGAACACTGATCTCACTTGGGACTAACACTACTTTGACATATAGCAAACAACGGCTTCTCGTTTCAGAGAAACACATGTGCATTTCTCACAAAAGCAGTTCATCAAATTCATACACTTTCCAATGAATATGATTATCTTTCGAAGTAAAGATTCTACAGAGAACAGGAACACTGTTCTCACTTCTAACACCTCTTTGACAACGGTTCTCTTTGCAGAGAAACACATGTGCGTTTCTCACAAAAGTAGTTCATCAAATTCATACACTTTCAAAAGAACATTATTATCTTTCGAAGTAAATGTTCTCCTGAGAACAGGAACACTGTTCTCCCTTCTGACAATACTTTGACAAATCTCAAATAACGGCTTCTCCTTTCAGAAAAACAATTGTGCTTTTCTCAAAAAAGCTTTTCATGAAATCCATACACTTTCAAAGAAGTTGATTCTCTTTCAAAGTAAAGCAACTGCAGTGAATAGCAAAACTTTTCATTTGAGAAACACATGTGCATCTCACAAAAGCATTTCATGAAATTCATACACTTTCAAAAGAATGTGATTATCTTTCAGAGTAAGCCTTCTACAGTGAAAAGGAACACTGTACTCACTTCTAACACTACTTTGACATATACCAAACAACGGCTTCTCTTTTCCGAGAAACTCATGTGCGTTTCTCACAAAAGCAGTTCATCAAATTCATGCACTTTCCAAAGAACATAATTATGTTTCAAAATAAAGATTCTACAGAGAACAGGAACACTGTTCTCACTTCTGACAATACTTTGACAAATCTCAAACAACGGCTTCTCCTTTCAGAAAAATACTTGTGCGTTTCTAAAAAAAAACGCATTTCATGAAATCCATACACTTTCAAAGAAGATGATTCTCGTTCAAAGTAAAGCGTCTGCAGTGAATAGCAAAACTTCTCATTTGAGAAACACGTGTGTATATCACAAAAGCATTTCATGAAATTCATACACTTTCAAAAGAACGTGATTATCTTTCACAGTAAACCTTCTACAGTGAAACGGAACACTGTACTCCAAACACTACTTTGACATACAGCAAACAACGTCTTCTCTTTTCAGAGAAACACATGTGTGTTTCTCACAGAAGGATTACTTGAAATTCATACACTTTAAAAAGAACATGATTATCTTTCGAAATAAAGATTCTCCAGAGAACAGGAACACTGTTCTCACTTCTGACAATACTTTGACAAATCTTAACGGCTTCTTTTTTCGGAGAAACTAGTGTACATTTCTCACAAAAGTATTTCAAGAAATTCATACATTTTCCAAGGAACATGATTATCTTTGGAAGTAAAGGTTCTACAGAGAACACGAACACTGATCTCACTTGGGACTAACACTACTTTGACATATAGCAAACAACGGCTTCTCTTTTCAGAGAAACACATGTGCATTTCTCACAAAAGCAGTTCATCAAATTCATACACTTTCCAATGAATATGATTATCTTTCGAAGTAAAGATTCTACAGAGAACAGGTACACTGTTCTCACTTCTAACACCTCTTTGACAACGGTTCTCTTTGCAGAGAAACACATGTGCGTTTCTCACAAAAGTAGTTCATCAAATTCATACACTTTCAAAAGAACATTATTATCTTTCGAAGTAAATGTTCTCCTGAGAACAGGAACACTGTTCTCCCTTCTGACAATACTTTGACAAATCTCAAATAACGGCTTCTCCTTTCAGAAAAACAATTGTGCTTTTCTCAAAAAAGCTTTTCATGAAATCCATACACTTTCAAAGAAGTTGATTCTCTTTCAAAGTAAAGCAACTGCAGTGAATAGCAAAACTTTTCATTTGAGAAACACATGTGCATCTAACAAAAGCATTTCATGAAATTCATACACTTTCAAAAGAACGTGATTATCTTTCAGAGTAAGCCTTCTACAGTGAAAAGGAACACTGTACTCACTTCTAACACTACTTTGACATATACCAAACAACGGCTTCTCTTTTCTGAGAAACTCATGTGCGTTTCTCACAAAAGCAGTTCATCAAATTCATGCACTTTCCAAAGAACATAATTATGTTTCAAAATAAAGATTCTACAGAGAACAGGAACACAGTTCTCACTTCTGACAATTTTTTGACAAATCTCAAACAATGGCGTTTCCTTTCGGAGAAACTCTTGTATGTTTCTCACAAAAGCATTTCATGAAATTCATACATTTTCCAAAGAACATGATTATCTTTGGAAGTAAAGGTTCCACAGAGAACAGGAACACTGTTCTCACTTCTATCAATATTTTGACATATAGCAAACAACGTCATCTCTTTTCAGAGAAACACATGTGCGTTTCTCACAGAAGCATTTCTTGAAATTCATACACTTTCCAAAGAACATGATTATCTTTTGAAATAAAGATTCTACAGAGACCAGGAACACTGTTCTCACTTCTGACAATACTTTGACAAATCTCAAACAACGGCTTCTCCTTTCAGAAAAATACTTGTGCGTTTCTAAAAAAAAGCATTTCATGAAATCCATACACTTTCAAAGAAGATGATTCTCGTTCAAAGTAAAGCGTCTGCAGTGAATAGCAAAACTTCTCATTTGAGAAACACGTGTGTATATCACAAAAGCATTTCATGAAATTCATACATTTTCCAAAGAATATGATTATGTTTGGAAGTAAAGGTTCCACAGAGAACAGGAACACTGTTCTCACTTCTATCAATACTTTGACATATAGCAAACAACGTCATCTCTTTTCAGAGAAACACATGTGCGTTTCTCACAGAAGCATTTCTTGAAATTCATACACTTTCCAAAGAACATGAATATCTTTTGAAATAAAGATTCTACAGAGAACAGGAACACTGTTCTCACTTCTGACAATACTTTGACAAATCTCAAACAACGGCTTCTCCTTTCAGAAAAATACTTGTGCGTTTCTAAAAAAAAGCATTTCATGAAATCCATACACTTTCAAAGAAGATGATTCTCGTTCAAAGTAAAGCGACTGCAGTGAATAGCAAAACTTCTCATTTGAGAAACACGTGTGTATATCACAAAAGCATTTCATGAAATTCATACACTTTCAAAAGAACGTGATTATCTTTCACAGTAAACCTTCTACAGTGAAACGGAAGACTGTACTCCAAACACTACTTTGACATACAGCAAACAACGTCTTCTCTTTTCAGAGAAACACATGTGCGTTTCTCACAGAAGGATTACTTGAAATTCATACACTTTCCAAAGAACATGATTATCTTTCGAAATAAAGATTCTCCAGAGAACAGGAACACTGTTCTCACTTCTGACAATACTTTGACAAATCTTAACGGCTTCTTTTTTCGGAGAAACTAGTGTAAGTTTCTCACAGAAGTATTTCAAAAAATTCATACATTTTCCAAGGAACATGATTATCGTTGGACGTAAAGGGTCTACAGAGAACAGGAACACTGTTCACACTTCTAACACTACTTTGACATATAGCAAACAACGTCTTCTCTTTTCAGAGAAACACATGTGCGTTTCTCACAGAAGCATTTCTTGAAATTCATACACTTTCAAAAGAACATGATTATCTTTCGAAATAAAGATCCTACAGAGAACAGGAACACTGTTTTCACTTCTGACAATACTTTGACAAATCTGAAACAACGGCTTCTCCTTTCGGAGAAACTCATGTACGTTTCTCACAAAAGCATTTCATGAAATTCATACATTTTTCAAGGAACATGATTATCTTTGGAAGTAAAGGTTCTACAGAGAACACGAACACTGATCTCACATGTGACTAACACTACTTTGACATATAGCAAACAACGGCTTCTCTTCTCAGAGAAACACAAGTGCGTTTCTCACAAAAGCAGTTCATCAAATTCATACACTTTCCAAAGAACATGATTATCTTTTGAAATATAGATTCTCCAGAGAACAGGAACACTGTTCTCACTTCTGACAATACTTTGACATATCTCAAACAACGGCTTCTCCTTTCAGAAAAATACTTGTGCGTTTCTAAAAAAAACGCATTTCATGAAATCCATACACTTTCAAAGAAGATGATTCTCGTTCAAAGTAAAGCGTCTGCAGTGAATAGCAAAACTTCTCATTTGAGAAACACGTGTGTATATCACAAAAGCATTTCATGAAATTCATACACTTTCAAAAGAACGTGATTATCTTTCACAGTAAACCTTCTACAGTGAAACGGAACACTGTACTCTAACACTACTTTGACATATAGCAAACAACATCTTCTCTTTTCAGAGAAACACATGTGCGTTTCTCACAGAAAGATTACTTGAAATTCATACACTTTCCAAAGAACATGATTATCTTTCGAAATAAAGATTCTCCAGAGAACAGGAACACTGTTCTCACTTCTGACAATACTTTGACAAATCTCAAACAACGGCTTCTCCTTTCGGAGAAACTCATGTACGTTTCTCACAAAAGCATTTCATGAAATTCATACATTTTACAAGGAACATGATTATCTTTGGAAGTAAAGGTTCTACAGAGAACACGAACACTGATCTCACTTGGGACTAACACTACTTTGACATATAGCAAACAACGGCTTCTCTTTTCAGAGAAACATATGTGCATTTCTCGCAAAAGCAGTTCATCAAATTCATACACTTTCCAATGAATATGATTATCTTTCGAAGTAAAGATTCTACAGAGAACAGGAACACTGTTCTCACTTCTAACACCTCTTTGACAACGGTTCTCTTTGCAGAGAAACACATGTGCGTTTCTCACAAAAGTAGTTCATCAAATTCATACACTTTCAAAAGAACAATATTGTCTTTCGAAGTAAATGTTCTCCTGAGAACAGGAACACTGTTCTCCCTTCTGACAATACTTTGACAAGTCTCAAATAACGGCTTTTCCTTTCAGAAAAACAATTGTGCGTTTCTCAAAAAAGCTTTTCATGAAATCCATACACTTTCAAAGAAGTTGATTCTCTTTCAAAGTAAAGCAACTGCAGTGAATAGCAAAACTTTTCATTTGAGAAACACATGTGCATCTCACAAAAGCATTTCATGAAATTCATACACTTTCAAAAGAACGTGATTATCTTTCAGAGTAAGCCTTCTACAGTGAAAAGGAACACTGTACTCACTTCTAACACTACTTTGACATATACCAAACAACGGCTTCTCTTTTCCGAGAAACTCATGTGCGTTTCTCACAGAAGCAGTTCATCAAATTCATGCACTTTCCAAAGAACATAATTATGTTTCAAAATAAAGATTCTACAGAGAACAGGAACACTGTTCTCACTTCTGACAATACTTTGACAAATCTCAAACAACGGCTTCTCCTTTCAGAAAAATACTTGTGCGTTTCTAAAAAAAATGCATTTCATGAAATCCATACACTCTCAAAGAAGATGATTCTCGTTCAAAGTAAAGCATCTGCAGTGAATAGCAAAACTTCTCATTTGAGAAACACGTGTGTATATCACAAAAGCATTTCATGAAATTCATACACTTTCAAAAGAACGTGATTATCTTTCACAGTAAACCTTCTACAGTGAAACGGAACACTGTACTCCAAACACTACTTTGACATACAGCAAACAACGTCTTCTCTTTTCAGAGAAACACATGTGCGTTTCTCACAGAAGGATTACTTGAAATTCATACACTTTCCAAAGAACATGATTATCTTTCGAAATAAAGATTCTCCAGAGAACAGGAACACTGTTCTCACTTCTGACAATACTTTGACAAATCTTAACGGCTTCTTTTTTCGGAGAAACTAGTGTACGTTTCTCACAAAAGTATTTCAAGAAATTCATACATTTTCCAAGGAACATGATTATCGTTGGACGTAAAGGGTCTACAGAGAACAGGAACACTGTTCACACTTCTAACACTACTTTGACATATAGCAAACAACGTCTTCTCTTTTTAGAGAAACACATGTGCGTTTCTCACAGAAGCATTTCTTGAAATTCATACACTTTCAAAAGAACATGATTATCTTTCGAAATAAAGATTCTACAGAGAACAGGAACACTGTTCTCACTTCTGACAATCCTTTGACAAATCTCAAACAACGGCTTCTCCTTTCGGAGAAACTCATGTACGTTTCTCACAAAAGCATTTATGAAATTCATACACTTTACAAGGAACATGATTATCTTTGGAAGTAAAGGTTCTACAGAGCACACAAACACTGATCTCACTTGTGACTAACACTACTTTGACATATAGCAAACAACGGCTTCTCTTCTCAGAGAAACACAAGTGCGTTTCTCACAAAAGCAGTTCATCAAATTCATACACTTTCCAAAGAATATGATTATCTTTCGAAGTAAAGATTCTACAGAGAACAGGAACACTGTTCTCACTTCTAACACCTCTTTGATAACGGCTTCTCTTTGCAGAGAATACACATTCAAAAGAACGTGATTATCTTTCAGAGTAAACCTTCTACAGTGAAAAGGAACACTGTACTCACTTCTAACACTACTTTGACATATACCAAACAACGGCTTCTCTTTTCAGAGAAACACATGTGCGTTTCTCACAAAAGCAGTTCATCAAATTCATGCACTTTCCAAAGAACATAATTATGTTTCAAAATAAAGATTCTACAGAGAACAGGAACACTGTTCTCACTTCTGACAATTTTTTGACATATCTCAAACAATGGCTTTTCCTTTCTGAGAAACTCATGTATGTTTCTCACAAAAGCATTTCATGAAATTCGTACATTTTACAAGGAACATGATTATCTTTGGAAGTAAAGGTTCTACAGAGAACACGAACACTGATCTCACTTGGGACTAATACTACTTTGACATATAGCAAACAACAGCTTCTCTTTTCAGAGAAACACATGTGCGTTTCTCACAAAAGCAGTTCATCAAATTCATACACTTTCCAAAGAATATGATTATCTTTCAAAGTAAAGATTCTACAGAGAAAAGGAACACTGTTCTCACTTCTAACACCTCTTTGACAACGGTTCTCTTTGCAGAGAAACACATGTGCGTTTCTCACAAAAGTAGTTCATCTAATTCATACACTTTCAAAAGAACATGATTATCTTTCGAAGTAAATGTTCTACTGAGAACAGGAATACTGTTCTCACTTCTGACAATACTTTGACAAATCTCAAATAACGGCTTCTCCTTTCAGAAAAACAATTGTGCTTTTCTCAAAAAAGCTTTTCATGAAATCCATACACTTTCAAAGAAGTTGATGCTCTTTCAAAGTAAAGCAACTGCAGTGAATAGCAAAATTTTTCATTTGAGAAACACATGTGCATCTCACAAAAGCATTTCATGAAATTCATAGACTTTCAAAAGAACGTGATTATCTTTCAGAATAAACCTTCTACAGTGAAAAGGAACACTGTACTCACTTCTAACACTACTTTGACATATACCAAACAATGGCTTCTCTTTTCCGAGAAACTCATGTGCGTTTCTCACAAAAGCAGTTCACCAAATTCATGCACTTTCCAAAGAACATGATTATCTTTCGAAATAAAGATTCTCCAGAGAACAGGAACACTGTTCTCACTTCTGACAATACTTTGACAAATCTTAAACAACGGCTTCTTTTTTCGGAGAAACTAGTGTACGTTTCTCACAAAAGTATTTCTAGAAATTCATACATTTTCCAAGGAACATGATTATCGTTGGAGGTAAAGGATCTACAGAGAACAGGAACACTGTTCACACTTCTAACACTACTTTGACATATAGCAAACCACGTCTTCTCTTTTCCGAGAAACACATGTGCCTTTCTCACAGAAGCATTTCTTGAAATTCATACACTTTCAAAAGAACATGATTATCTTTCGAAATAAAGATTCTCCAGAGAACAGGAACACTGTTCTCACTTCTGACAATACTTTGACAAATCTCATACAACGGCTTTTCCTTTCGGAGAAACTCATGTACGTTTCTCACAAAAGCATTTCATGAAATTCATACATTTTACAAGGAACATGATTATCTATGGAAGTAAAGGTTCTACAGAGAACACGAACACTGATCTCACTTGTGACTAACACTACCTTGACATATAGCAAAAAACGGCTTCTCTTTTCAGAGAAACACAAGTGCGTTTCTAACAAAAGCAGTTCATCAAATTCATACACTTTCCAAAGAATATGATTATCTTTCGAAGTAAAGATTCTACAGAGAACAGGAACACTGTTCTCACTTCTAACACCTCTTTGACAACGGCTTCTCTTTGCAGAGAATACACTTTCAAAAGAACGTGATTATCTTTCAGAGTAAACCTTCTACAGTGAAAAGGAACACTGTACTCACTTCTAACACTAGTTTGACATATACCAAAAAACGGCTTCTCTTTTCAGAAAAACACATGTGCGTTTCTCACAAAAGCAGTTCATCAAATTCATGCACTCTCCAAAGAACATAATTATGTTTCAAAATAAAGATTCTACAGAGAACAGGAACACAGTTCTCACTTCTGACAATTTTTTGACAAATCTCAAACAATGGCGTTTCCTTTCGGAGAAACTCTTGTATGTTTCTCACAAAAGCATTTCATGAAATTCATACATATTCTAAAGAACATGATTATCTTTGGAAGTAAAGGTTCCACAGAGAACAGGAACACTGTTCTCACTTCTATCAATACTTTGACATATAGCAAACAACGTCATCTCTTTTCAGAGAAACACATGTGCGTTTCTCACAGAAGCATTTCTTGAAATTCATACACTTTCCAAAGAACATGATTATCTTTTGAAATAAAGATTCTACAGAGACCAGGAACACTGTTCTCACTTCTGACAATACTTTGACAAATCTCAAACAACGGCTTCTCCTTTCAGAAAAATACTTGTGCGTTTCAAAAAAAAAGCATTTCATGAAATCCATACACTTTCAAAGAAGATGATTCTCGTTCAAAGTAAAGCGTCTGCAGTGAATAGCAAAACTTCTCATTTGAGAAACACGTGTGTATATCACAAAAGCATTTCATGAAATTCATACATTTTCCAAAGAATATGATTATCTTTGGAAGTAAAGGTTCCACAGAGAACAGGAACACTGTTCTCACTTCTATCAATACTTTGACATATAGCAAACAACGTCATCTCTTTTCAGAGAAACACATGTGCGTTTCTCACAGAAGCATTTCTTGAAATTCATACACTTTCCAAAGAACATGAATATCTTTTGAAATAAAGATTCTACAGAGAACAGGAACACTGTTCTCACTTCTGACAATACTTTGACAAATCTCAAACAACGGCTTCTCCTTTCAGAAAAATACTTGTGCGTTTCTAAAAAAAAGCATTTCATGAAATCCATACACTTTCAAAGAAGATGATTCTCGTTCAAAGTAAAGCGACTGCAGTGAATAGCAAAACTTCTCATTTGAGAAACACGTGTGTATATCACAAAAGCATTTCATGAAATTCATACACTTTCAAAAGAACGTGATTATCTTTCACAGTAAACCTTCTACAGTGAAACGGAAGACTGTACTCCAAACACTACTTTGACATACAGCAAACAACGTCTTCTCTTTTCAGAGAAACACATGTGCGTTTCTCACAGAAGGATTACTTGAAATTCATACACTTTCCAAAGAACATGATTATCTTTCGAAATAAAGATTCTCCAGAGAACAGGAACACTGTTCTCACTTCTGACAATACTTTGACAAATCTTAACGGCTTCTTTTTTCGGAGAAACTAGTGTAAGTTTCTCACAGAAGTATTTCAAAAAATTCATACATTTTCCAAGGAACATGATTATCGTTGGACGTAAAGGGTCTACAGAGAACAGGAACACTGTTCACACTTCTAACACTACTTTGACATATAGCAAACAACGTCTTCTCTTTTCAGAGAAACACATGTGCGTTTCTCACAGAAGCATTTCTTGAAATTCATACACTTTCAAAAGAACATGATTATCTTTCGAAATAAAGATCCTACAGAGAACAGGAACACTGTTTTCACTTCTGACAATACTTTGACAAATCTGAAACAACGGCTTCTCCTTTCGGAGAAACTCATGTACGTTTCTCACAAAAGCATTTCATGAAATTCATACATTTTTCAAGGAACATGATTATCTTTGGAAGTAAAGGTTCTACAGAGAACACGAACACTGATCTCACATGTGACTAACACTACTTTGACATATAGCAAACAACGGCTTCTCTTCTCAGAGAAACACAAGTGCGTTTCTCACAAAAGCAGTTCATCAAATTCATACACTTTCCAAAGAACATGATTATCTTTTGAAATATAGATTCTCCAGAGAACAGGAACACTGTTCTCACTTCTGACAATACTTTGACATATCTCAAACAACGGCTTCTCCTTTCAGAAAAATACTTGTGCGTTTCTAAAAAAAACGCATTTCATGAAATCCATACACTTTCAAAGAAGATGATTCTCGTTCAAAGTAAAGCGTCTGCAGTGAATAGCAAAACTTCTCATTTGAGAAACACGTGTGTATATCACAAAAGCATTTCATGAAATTCATACACTTTCAAAAGAACGTGATTATCTTTCACAGTAAACCTTCTACAGTGAAACGGAACACTGTACTCTAACACTACTTTGACATATAGCAAACAACATCTTCTCTTTTCAGAGAAACACATGTGCGTTTCTCACAGAAAGATTACTTGAAATTCATACACTTTCCAAAGAACATGATTATCTTTCGAAATAAAGATTCTCCAGAGAACAGGAACACTGTTCTCACTTCTGACAATACTTTGACAAATCTCAAACAACGGCTTCTCCTTTCGGAGAAACTCATGTACGTTTCTCACAAAAGCATTTCATGAAATTCATACATTTTACAAGGAACATGATTATCTTTGGAAGTAAAGGTTCTACAGAGAACACGAACACTGATCTCACTTGGGACTAACACTACTTTGACATATAGCAAACAACGGCTTCTCTTTTCAGAGAAACATATGTGCATTTCTCGCAAAAGCAGTTCATCAAATTCATACACTTTCCAATGAATATGATTATCTTTCGAAGTAAAGATTCTACAGAGAACAGGAACACTGTTCTCACTTCTAAC
Source organism: Microtus oregoni (assembly GCF_018167655.1). Lineage (NCBI taxonomy): Eukaryota > Metazoa > Chordata > Mammalia > Rodentia > Cricetidae > Microtus > Microtus oregoni. The sequence continues at coordinate 13,444,161 of NW_024543219.1, forward strand.
ACCTCTTTGACAACGGTTCTCTTTGCAGAGAAACACATGTGCGTTTCTCACAAAAGTAGTTCATCAAATTCATACACTTTCAAAAGAACAATATTGTCTTTCGAAGTAAATGTTCTCCTGAGAACAGGAACACTGTTCTCCCTTCTGACAATACTTTGACAAGTCTCAAATAACGGCTTTTCCTTTCAGAAAAACAATTGTGCGTTTCTCAAAAAAGCTTTTCATGAAATCCATACACTTTCAAAGAAGTTGATTCTCTTTCAAAGTAAAGCAACTGCAGTGAATAGCAAAACTTTTCATTTGAGAAACACATGTGCATCTCACAAAAGCATTTCATGAAATTCATACACTTTCAAAAGAACGTGATTATCTTTCAGAGTAAGCCTTCTACAGTGAAAAGGAACACTGTACTCACTTCTAACACTACTTTGACATATACCAAACAACGGCTTCTCTTTTCCGAGAAACTCATGTGCGTTTCTCACAGAAGCAGTTCATCAAATTCATGCACTTTCCAAAGAACATAATTATGTTTCAAAATAAAGATTCTACAGAGAACAGGAACACTGTTCTCACTTCTGACAATACTTTGACAAATCTCAAACAACGGCTTCTCCTTTCAGAAAAATACTTGTGCGTTTCTAAAAAAAATGCATTTCATGAAATCCATACACTCTCAAAGAAGATGATTCTCGTTCAAAGTAAAGCATCTGCAGTGAATAGCAAAACTTCTCATTTGAGAAACACGTGTGTATATCACAAAAGCATTTCATGAAATTCATACACTTTCAAAAGAACGTGATTATCTTTCACAGTAAACCTTCTACAGTGAAACGGAACACTGTACTCCAAACACTACTTTGACATACAGCAAACAACGTCTTCTCTTTTCAGAGAAACACATGTGCGTTTCTCACAGAAGGATTACTTGAAATTCATACACTTTCCAAAGAACATGATTATCTTTCGAAATAAAGATTCTCCAGAGAACAGGAACACTGTTCTCACTTCTGACAATACTTTGACAAATCTTAACGGCATCTTTTTTCGGAGAAACTAGTGTACATTTCTCACAAAAGTATTTCAAGAAATTCATACATTTTCCAAGGAACATGATTATCTTTGGAAGTAAAGGTTCTACAGAGAACACGAACACTGATCTCACTTGTGACTAACACTACCTTGACATATAGCAAAAAACGGCTTCTCTTTTCAGAGAAACACAAGTGCGTTTCTCACAACAGCAGTTCATCAAATTCATACACTTTCCAAAGAATATGATTATCTTTCGAAGTAAAGATTCTACAGAGAACAGGAACACTGTTCTCACTTCTAACACCTCTTTGACAACGGCTTCTCTTTGCAGAGAATACACGTTCAAAAGAACGTGATTATCTTTCAGAGTAAACCTTCTACAGTGAAAAGGAACACTGTACTCACTTCTAACACTAGTTTGACATATACCAAAAAACGGCTTCTCTTTTCAGAAAAACACATGTGCGTTTCTCACAAAAGCAGTTCATCAAATTCATGCACTTTCCAAAGAACATAATTATGTTTCAAAATAAAGATTCTACAGAGAACAGGAACACAGTTCTCACTTCTGACAATTTTTTGACAAATCTCAAACAATGGCGTTTCCTTTCGGAGAAACTCTTGTATGTTTCTCACAAAAGCATTTCATGAAATTCATACATTTTCCAAAGAATATGATTATCTTTGGAAGTAAAGGTTCCACAGAGAACAGGAACACTGTTCTCACTTCTATCAATACTTTGACATATAGCAAACAACGTCTTCTCTTTTCAGAGAAACACATGTGCGTTTCTCACAGAAGCATTTCTTGAAATTCATACACTTTCCAAAGAACATGATTATCTTTTGAAATAAAGATTCTACAGAGAACAGGAACACTGTACTCCAAACACTACTTTGACATATAGCAAACAACGGCTTCTCTTTTCAGAGAAACACATGTGCGTTTCTCACAAAAGCAGTTCATCAAATTCATACACTTTCCAAAGAATATGATTATCTTTCGAAGTAAAGATTCTACAGAGAACAGGAACACTGTTCTCACTTCTAACACCTCTTTGACACCGGATTCTCTTTGCAGAGAAACACATGTGCGTTTCTCACAAAAGTAGTTCATCAAATTCATACACTTTCAAAAGAACATGATTATCTTTCGAAGTGAATGTTCTACTGAGAACAGGAACACTCTTCTCACTTCTGACAATACTTTGACAAATCTCAAATAACGGCTTCTCCTTTCAGAAAATCAATTGTGCTTTTCTCAAAAAAGCTTTTCACGAAATCCATACACTTTCAAAGAAGTTGATTCTCTTTCAAAGTAAAGCAACTGCAGTGAATAGCAAAACTTTTCATTTGAGAAACACATGTGCATCTCACAAAAGAATTTCATGAAATTCATACACTTTCAAAAGAACGTGATTATCTTTCAGAGTAAACCTTCTACAGTGAAAAGGAACACTGTACTCACTTCTAACACTTCTTTGACATATACCACACAACAGCTTCTCTTTTCAGAGAAACACATGTGCGTTTCTCACAAAAGCAGTTCATCAAATTCATGCACTTTCAAAAGAACATAATTATGTTTCGAAATAAAGATTCTACAGAGAACAGGAACACTGTTCTAACTTCTGACAATACTTTGACAAATCTCAAACAACGGCTTCTCCTTTCAGAAAAATACTTGTGCGTTTCTAAAAAAAAGCATTTCATGAAATCCATGCACTTTCAAAGAAGATGATTCTCGTTCAAAGTAAAGCGTCTGCAGTGAATAGCAAAACATCTCATTTGAGAAACACGTGTGTATATCACAAAAGCATTTCATGAAATTCATACACTTTCAAAAGAACGTGATTATCTTTCACAGTAAACCTTCTACAGTGAAACGGAACACTGTACTCCAAACACTACTTTGACATATAGCAAACAAAATCTTCTCTTTTCAGAGAAACACATGTGCGTTTCTCACAGAAGGATTACTTGAAATTCATACACTTTCCAAAGAACATGATTATCTTTCGAAATAAAGTTTCTCGAGAGAACAGGAACACTGTTCTCACTTCAGAAAATACTTTGACAAATCTTAAACAACGGCTTCTTTTTTCGGAGAAACTAGTGTACGTTTCTCACAAAAGCTTTTCATGAAATTCATACATTTTCCAAGGAACATGATTATCTTTGGAAGTAAAGGTTCTACAGAGAACACGAACACTGATCTCACTTGTGACTAACACTACTTTGACATATAGCAAACAACGGCTTCTCTTCTCAGAGAAACACAAGTGCGTTTCTCACAAAAGCACTTCATCAAATTCATACACTTTCCAAAGAATATGATTATCTTTCGAAATAAAGATTCTCCAGAGAACAGGAACACTTTTCTCACTTCTGACAATACTTTGACAAATCTCAAACAACGGCTTCTCCTTTCGGAGAAACTCATGTATGTTCATGAAATTCATACATTTTACAAGGAACATGATTATCTTTGGAAGTAAAGGTTCTACAGAGAACACGAACACTGATCTCACTTGTGACTAACACTACTTTGACATATAGCACACAACGGCTTCTCTTTTCAGAGAAACACATGTGCGTTTCTCACAGAAGGATTACTTGAAATTCATACACTTTCCAAAGAACATGATTATCTTTCGAAATAAAGTTTCTCGAGAGAACAGGAACACTGTTCTCACTTCTGAAAATACTTTGACAAATCTTAAATAATGGGTTCTTTTTTCGGAGAAACTAGTGTACGTTTCTCACAAAAGCATTTCATGAAATTCATACATTTTACAAGGAACATGATTATCTTTGGAAGTAAAGGTTCTACAGAGAACACGAAGACTGATCTCACTTGTGACTAACACTACTTTGACATATAGCAAACAACGGCTTCTCTTCTCAGAGAAACACAAGTGCGTTTCTCACAAAAGCAGTTCATCAAATTCATACACTTTCCAAAGAACATGATTATCTTTTGAAATATAGATTCTCCAGAGAACAGGAACACTGTTCTCACTTCTGACAATACTTTGACAAATCTCAAACAACGGCTTCTCCTTTCAGAAAAATACTTGTGCGTTTCTAAAGAAAACGCATTTCATGAAATCCATACACTTTCAAAGAAGATGATTCTCGTTCAAAGTAAAGCGTCTGCAGTGAATAGCAAAACTTCTCATTTGAGAAACACGTGTGTATATCACAAAAGCATTTCATGAAATTCATACACTTTCAAAAGAACGTGATTATCTTTCACAGTAAACCTTCTACAGTGAAACGGAACACTGTACTCTAACACTACTTTGACATATAGCAAACAACATCTTCTCTTTTCAGAGAAACACATGTGCGTTTCTCACAGAAGGATTACTTGAAATTCATACACTTTCCAAAGAACATGATTATCTTTCGAAATAAAGATTCTCCAGAGAACAGGAACACTGTTCTCACTTCTGACAATACTTTGACGAATCTCAAACAACCCCTTCTCCTTTCAGAGAAACTCATGTACGTTTCTCACAAAAGCATTTCATGAAATTCATACATTTTACAAGGAACATGATTATCTATGGAAGTAAAGGTTCTACAGAGAACACGAACACTGATCTCACTTGGGACTAACACTACTTTGAAATATAGCAAACAACGGCTTCTCTTTTCAGAGAAACACATGTGCGTTTCTCACAAAAGCAGTTCATCAAATTCATACACTTTCCAAAGAATATGATTATCTTTCGAAGTAAAGATTCTACAGAGAACAGGAACACTGTTCTCACTTCTAACACCTCTTTGACACCGGATTCTCTTTGCAGAGAAACACATGTGCGTTTCTCACAAAAGTAGTTCATCAAATTCATACACTTTCAAAAGAACATGATTATCTTTCGAAGTGAATGTTCTACTGAGAACAGGAACACTCTTCTCACTTCTGACAATACTTTGACAAATCTCAAATAACGGCTTCTCCTTTCAGAAAATCAATTGTGCTTTTCTCAAAAAAGCTTTTCACGAAATCCATACACTTTCAAAGAAGTTGATTCTCTTTCAAAGTAAAGCAACTGCAGTGAATAGCAAAACTTTTCATTTGAGAAACACATGTGCATCTCACAAAAGAATTTCATGAAATTCATACACTTTCAAAAGAACGTGATTATCTTTCAGAGTAAACCTTCTACAGTGAAAAGGAACACTGTACTCACTTCTAACACTTCTTTGACATATACCACACAACAGCTTCTCTTTTCAGAGAAACACATGTGCGTTTGTCACAAAAGCAGTTCATCAAATTCATGCACTTTCAAAAGAACATAATTATGTTTCGAAATAAAGATTCTACAGAGAACAGGAACACTGTTCTCACTTCTGACAATACTTTGACAAATCTCAAACAACGGCTTCTCCTTTCAGAAAAATACTTGTGCGTTTCTAAAAAAAAGCATTTCATGAAATCCATGCACTTTCAAAGAAGATGATTCTCGTTCAAAGTAAAGCGTCTGCAGTGAATAGCAAAACATCTCATTTGAGAAACACGTGTGTATATCACAAAAGCATTTCATGAAATTCATACACTTTCAAAAGAACGTGATTATCTTTCACAGTAAACCTTCTACAGTGAAACGGAACACTGTACTCCAAACACTACTTTGACATATAGCAAACAAAATCTTCTCTTTTCAGAGAAACACATGTGCGTTTCTCACAGAAGGATTACTTGAAATTCATACACTTTCCAAAGAACATGATTATCTTTCGAAATAAAGTTTCTCGAGAGAACAGGAACACTGTTCTCACTTCTGAAAATACTTTGACAAATCTTAAACAACGGCTTCTTTTTTCGGAGAAACTAGTGTACGTTTCTCACAAAAGCTTTTCATGAAATTCATACATTTTCCAAGGAACATGATTATCTTTGGAAGTAAAGGTTCTACAGAGAACACGAACACTGATCTCACTTGTGACTAACACTACTTTGACATATAGCAAACAACGGCTTCTCTTCTCAGAGAAACACAAGTGCGTTTCTCACAAAAGCACTTCATCAAATTCATACACTTTCCAAAGAATATGATTATCTTTCGAAATAAAGATTCTCCAGAGAACAGGAACACTTTTCTCACTTCTGACAATACTTTGACAAATCTCAAACAACGGCTTCTCCTTTCGGAGAAACTGATGTATGTTCATGAAATTCATACATTTTACAAGGAACATGATTATCTTTGGAAGTAAAGGTTCTACAGAGAACACGAACACTGATCTCACTTGTGACTAACACTACTTTGACATATAGCACACAACGGCTTCTCTTTTCAGAGAAACACCTGTGCGTTTCTCACAGAAGGATTACTTGAAATTCATACACTTTCCAAAGAACATGATTATCTTTCGAAATAAAGTTTCTCGAGAGAACAGGAACACTGTTCTCACTTCTGAAAATACTTTGACAAATCTTAAATAATGGGTTCTTTTTTCGGAGAAACTAGTGTACGTTTCTCACAAAAGCATTTCATGAAATTCATACATTTTACAAGGAACATGATTATCTTTGGAAGTAAAGGTTCTACAGAGAACACGAAGACTGATCTCACTTGTGACTAACACTACTTTGACATATAGCAAACAACGGCTTCTCTTCTCAGAGAAACACAAGTGCGTTTCTCACAAAAGCAGTTCATCAAATTCATACACTTTCCAAAGAACATGATTATCTTTTGAAATATAGATTCTCCAGAGAACAGGAACACTGTTCTCACTTCTGACAATACTTTGACAAATCTCAAACAACGGCTTCTCCTTTCAGAAAAATACTTGTGCGTTTCTAAAGAAAACGCATTTCATGAAATCCATACACTTTCAAAGAAGATGATTCTCGTTCAAAGTAAAGCGTCTGCCGTGAATAGCAAAACTTCTCATTTGAGAAACACGTGTGTATATCACAAAAGCATTTCATGAAATTCATACACTTTCAAAAGAACGTGATTATCTTTCACAGTAAACCTTCTACAGTGAAACGGAACACTGTACTCTAACACTACTTTGACATATAGCAAACAACATCTTCTCTTTTCAGAGAAACACATGTGCGTTTCTCACAGAAGGATTACTTGAAATTCATACACTTTCCAAAGAACATGATTATCTTTCGAAATAAAGATTCTCCAGAGAACAGGAACACTGTTCTCACTTATGACAATACTTTGACGAATCTCAGACAACCCCTTCTCCTTTCAGAGAAACTCATGTACGTTTCTCACAAAAGCATTTCATGAAATTCATACATTTTACAAGGAACATGATTATCTATGGAAGTAAAGGTTCTACAGAGAACACGAACACTGATCTCACTTGGGACTAACACTACTTTGAAATATAGCAAACAACGGCTTCTCTTTTCAGAGAAACACATGTGCGTTTCTCACAAAAGCAGTTCATCAAATTCATACACTTTCCAAAGAATATGATTATCTTTCGAAGTAAAGATTCTACAGAGAACAGGAACACTGTTCTCACTTCTAACACCTCTTTGACACCGGATTCTCTTTGCAGAGAAACACATGTGCGTTTCTCACAAAAGTAGTTCATCAAATTCATACACTTTCAAAAGAACATGATTATCTTTCGAAGTGAATGTTCTACTGAGAACAGGAACACTCTTCTCACTTCTGACAATACTTTGACAAATCTCAAATAACGGCTTCTCCTTTCAGAAAATCAATTGTGCTTTTCTCAAAAAAGCTTTTCACGAAATCCATACACTTTCAAAGAAGTTGATTCTCTTTCAAAGTAAAGCAACTGCAGTGAATAGCAAAACTTTTCATTTGAGAAACACATGTGCATCTCACAAAAGAATTTCATGAAATTCATACACTTTCAAAAGAACGTGATTATCTTTCAGAGTAAACCTTCTACAGTGAAAAGGAACACTGTACTCAATTCTAACACTTCTTTGACATATACCACACAACAGCTTCTCTTTTCAGAGAAACACATGTGCGTTTCTCACAAAAGCAGTTCATCAAATTCATGCACTTTCAAAAGAACATAATTATGTTTCGAAATAAAGATTCTACAGAGAACAGGAACACTGTTCTCACTTCTGACAATACTTTGACAAATCTCAAACAACGGCTTCTCCTTTCAGAAAAATACTTGTGCGTTTCTAAAAAAAAGCATTTCATGAAATCCATGCACTTTCAAAGAAGATGATTCTCGTTCAAAGTAAAGCGTCTGCAGTGAATAGCAAAACATCTCATTTGAGAAACACGTGTGTATATCACAAAAGCATTTCATGAAATTCATACACTTTCAAAAGAATGTGATTATCTTTCACAGTAAACCTTCTACAGTGAAACGGAACACTGTACTCCAAACACTACTTTGACATATAGCAAACAAAATCTTCTCTTTTCAGAGAAACACATGTGCGTTTCTCACAGAAGGATTACTTGAAATTCATACACTTTCCAAAGAACATGATTATCTTTCGAAATAAAGTTTCTCGAGAGAACAGGAACACTGTTCTCACTTCTGAAAATACTTTGACAAATCTTAAACAACGGCTTCTTTTTTCGGAGAAACTAGTGTACGTTTCTCACAAAAGCTTTTCATGAAATTCATACATTTTCCAAGGAACATGATTATCTTTGGAAGTAAAGGTTCTACAGAGAACACGAACACTGATCTCACTTGTGACTAACACTACTTTGACATATAGCAAACAACGGCTTCTCTTCTCAGAGAAACACAAGTGCGTTTCTCACAAAAGCAGTTCATCAAATTCATACACTTTCCAAAGAATATGATTATCTTTCGAAATAAAGATTCTCCAGAGAACAGGAACACTTTTCTCACTTCTGACAATACTTTGACAAATCTCAAACAACGGCTTCTCCTTTCGGAGAAACTCATGTACGTTTCTCACAAAAGCATTTCATGAAATTCATACATTTTACAAGGAACATGATTATCTTTGGAAGTAAAGGTTCTACAGAGAACACGAACACTGATCTCACTTGTGACTAACACTACTTTGACATATAGCACACAACGGCTTCTCTTTTCAGAGAAACACATGTGCGTTTCTCACAGAAGGATTACTTGAAATTCATACACTTTCCAAAGAACATGATTATCTTTCGAAATAAAGTTTCTCGAGAGAACAGGAACACTGTTCTCACTTCTGAAAATACTTTGACAAATCTTAAATAATGGGTTCTTTTTTCGGAGAAACTAGTGTACGTTTCTCACAAAAGCATTTCATGAAATTCATACATTTTACAAGGAACATGATTATCTTTGGAAGTAAAGGTTCTAGAGAACACGAAGACTGATCTCACTTGTGACTAACACTACTTTGACATATAGCAAACAATGGCTTCTCTTCTCAGAGAAACACAAGTGCGTTTCTCACAAAAGCAGTTCAACAAATTCATACACTTTCCAAAGAATATGATTATCTTTCGAAGTAAAGATTCTACAGAGAACAGGAACACTGTTCTCACTTCTAACACCTCTTTGACAACGGCTTCTCTTTGCAGAGAATACACTTTCAAAAGAACGTGATTATCTTTCAGAGTAAACCTTCTACAGTGAAAAGGAACACTGTACTCACTTCTAACACTACTTTGGAATATACCAAACAACGGCTTCTCTTTTCAGAGAAACACATGTGCGTTTCTCACAAAAGCAGTTCATCAAATTCATGCACTTTCCAAAGAACATAATTATGTTTCAAAATAAAGATTCTACAGAGAACAGGAACACTGTTCTCACTTCTGACAATTTTTTGACAAATCTCAAACAATGGCTTTTCCTTTCGGAGAAACTCATGTATGTTTCTCACAAAAGCATTTCATGAAATTCATACATTTTCCAAAGAACATGATTATCTTTCTAAGTAAAGGTTCCACAGAGAACAGGAACACTGTTCTCACTTCTATCAATACTTTGACATATAGCAAACAACGTCTTCTCTTTTCAGAGAAACACATGTGCGTTTCTCACAGAAGCATTTCTTGAAATTCATACACTTTCCAAAGAACATGATTATCTTTTGAAATAAAGATTTTCAGAGAACAGGAACACTGTTCTCACTTCTGACAATACTTTGACAAATCTTAAACAACGGCTTCTCTTTTCGGAGAAACTAGTGTACGTTTCTCACAAAAGTATTTCAAGAAATTCATACATTTTCCAGGGAACATGATTAACGTTGGACGTAAAGGGTCTACAGAGAACAGGAACACTGTTCACACTTCTAACACTACTTTGACATTTAGCAAACAACGTCTTCTCTTTTTAGAGAAACACATGTGCGTTTCTCACAGAAGCATTTCTTGAAATTCATACACTTTCAAAAGAACATGATTATCTTTCGAAATAAAGATTCTACAGAGAACAGGAACACTGTTCTCACTTCTAACACCTCTTTGACACCGGCTTCTCTTTGCAGAGAAACACATGTGCGTTTCTCACAAAAGTAGTTCATCAAATTCATACACTCTCAAAAGAACATGATTATCTTTCGAAATAAAGATTCTCCAGAGAACAGGAACACTGTTCTCACTTCTGACAATACTTTGACAAATCTCAAACAACGGCTTCTCCTTTCGGAGAAACTCATGTACGTTTCTCACAAAAGCATTTCATGAAATTCATACATTTTACAAGGAACATGATTATCTATGGAAGTAAAGGTTCTACAGAGAACACGAACACTGATCTCACTTGTGACTAACACTACTTTGACATATAGCAAACAACGGCTTCTCTTCTCAGAGAAACACAAGTGCGTTTCTCACAAAAGCAGTTCATCAAATTCATACACTTTCCAAAGAACATGATTATCTTTTGAAATATAGATTCTCCAGAGAACAGGAACACTGTTCTCACTTCTGACAATACTTTGACATATCTCAAACAACGGCTTCTCCTTTCAGAAAAATACTTGTGCGTTTCTAAAAAAAACGCATTTCATGAAATCCATACACTTTCAAAGAAGATGATTCTCGTTCAAAGTAAAGCGTCTGCAGTGAATAGCAAAACTTCTCATTTGAGAAACACGTGTGTATATCACAAAAGCATTTCATGAAATTCATACACTTTCAAAAGAACGTGATTATCTTTCACAGTAAACCTTCTACAGTGAAACGGAACACTGTACTCTAACACTACTTTGACATATAGCAAACAACATCTTCTCTTTTCAGAGAAACACATGTGCGTTTCTCACAGAAAGATTACTTGAAATTCATACACTTTCCAAAGAACATGATTGTCTTTCGAAATAAAGATTCTCCAGAGAACAGGAACACTGTTCTCACTTCTGACAATACTTTGACAAATCTCAAACAACGGCTTCTCCTTTCGGAGAAACTCATGTACGTTTCTCACAAAAGCATTTCATGAAATTCATACATTTTACAAGGAACATGATTATCTTTGGAAGTAAAGGTTCTACAGAGAACACGAACACTGATCTCACTTGGGACTAACACTACTTTGACATATAGCAAACAACGGCTTCTCTTTTCAGAGAAACATATGTGCATTTCTCACAAAAGCAGTTCATCAAATTCATACACTTTCCAATGAATATGATTATCTTTCGAAGTAAAGATTCTACAGAGAACAGGAACACTGTTCTCACTTCTAACACCTCTTTGACAACGGTTCTCTTTGCAGAGAAACACATGTGCGTTTCTCACAAAAGTAGTTCATCAAATTCATACACTTTCAAAAGAACAATATTATCTTTCGAAGTAAATGTTCTCCTGAGAACAGGAACACTGTTCTCCCTTCTGACAATACTTTGACAAGTCTCAAATAACGGCTTCTCCTTTCAGAAAAACAATTGTGCTTTTCTCAAAAAAGCTTTTCATGAAATCCATACACTTTCAAAGAAGTTGATTCTCTTTCAAAGTAAAGCAACTGCAGTGAATAGCAAAACTTTTCATTTGAGAAACACATGTGCATCTCACAAAAGCATTTCATGAAATTCATACACTTTCAAAAGAACGTGATTATCTTTCAGAGTAAGCCTTCTACAGTGAAAAGGAACACTGTACTCACTTCTAACACTACTTTGACATATACCAAACAACGGCTTCTCTTTTCCGAGAAACTCATGTGCGTTTCTCACAGAAGCAGTTCATCAAATTCATGCACTTTCCAAAGAACATAATTATGTTTCAAAATAAAGATTCTACAGAGAACAGGAACACTGTTCTCACTTCTGACAATACTTTGACAAATCTCAAACAACGGCTTCTCCTTTCAGAAAAATACTTGTGCGTTTCTAAAAAAAATGCATTTCATGAAATCCATACACTCTCAAAGAAGATGATTCTCGTTCAAAGTAAAGCATCTGCAGTGAATAGCAAAACTTCTCATTTGAGAAACACGTGTGTATATCACAAAAGCATTTCATGAAATTCATACACTTTCAAAAGAACGTGATTATCTTTCACAGTAAACCTTCTACAGTGAAACGGAACACTGTACTCCAAACACTACTTTGACATACAGCAAACAACGTCTTCTCTTTTCAGAGAAACACATGTGCGTTTCTCACAGAAGGATTACTTGAAATTCATACACTTTCCAAAGAACATGATTATCTTTCGAAATAAAGATTCTCCAGAGAACAGGAACACTGTTCTCACTTCTGACAATACTTTGACAAATCTTAACGGCATCTTTTTTCGGAGAAACTAGTGTACATTTCTCACAAAAGTATTTCAAGAAATTCATACATTTTCCAAGGAACATGATTATCTTTGGAAGTAAAGGTTCTACAGAGAACACGAACACTGATCTCACTTGTGACTAACACTACCTTGACATATAGCAAAAAACGGCTTCTCTTTTCAGAGAAACACAAGTGCGTTTCTCACAACAGCAGTTCATCAAATTCATACACTTTCCAAAGAATATGATTATCTTTCGAAGTAAAGATTCTACAGAGAACAGGAACACTGTTCTCACTTCTAACACCTCTTTGACAACGGCTTCTCTTTGCAGAGAATACACGTTCAAAAGAACGTGATTATCTTTCAGAGTAAACCTTCTACAGTGAAAAGGAACACTGTACTCACTTCTAACACTAGTTTGACATATACCAAAAAACGGCTTCTCTTTTCAGAAAAACACATGTGCGTTTCTCACAAAAGCAGTTCATCAAATTCATGCACTTTCCAAAGAACATAATTATGTTTCAAAATAAAGATTCTACAGAGAACAGGAACACAGTTCTCACTTCTGACAATTTTTTGACAAATCTCAAACAATGGCGTTTCCTTTCGGAGAAACTCTTGTATGTTTCTCACAAAAGCATTTCATGAAATTCATACATTTTCCAAAGAATATGATTATCTTTGGAAGTAAAGGTTCCACAGAGAACAGGAACACTGTTCTCACTTCTATCAATACTTTGACATATAGCAAACAACGTCTTCTCTTTTCAGAGAAACACATGTGCGTTTCTCACAGAAGCATTTCTTGAAATTCATACACTTTCCAAAGAACATGATTATCTTTTGAAATAAAGATTCTACAGAGAACAGGAACACTGTACTCCAAACACTACTTTGACATATAGCAAACAACGGCTTCTCTTTTCAGAGAAACACATGTGCGTTTCTCACAAAAGCAGTTCATCAAATTCATACACTTTCCAAAGAATATGATTATCTTTCGAAGTAAAGATTCTACAGAGAACAGGAACACTGTTCTCACTTCTAACACCTCTTTGACACCGGATTCTCTTTGCAGAGAAACACATGTGCGTTTCTCACAAAAGTAGTTCATCAAATTCATACACTTTCAAAAGAACATGATTATCTTTCGAAGTGAATGTTCTACTGAGAACAGGAACACTCTTCTCACTTCTGACAATACTTTGACAAATCTCAAATAACGGCTTCTCCTTTCAGAAAATCAATTGTGCTTTTCTCAAAAAAGCTTTTCACGAAATCCATACACTTTCAAAGAAGTTGATTCTCTTTCAAAGTAAAGCAACTGCAGTGAATAGCAAAACTTTTCATTTGAGAAACACATGTGCATCTCACAAAAGCATTTCATGAAATTCATACACTTTCAAAAGAACGTGATTATCTTTCAGAGTAAGCCTTCTACAGTGAAAAGGAACACTGTACTCACTTCTAACACTACTTTGACATATACCAAACAACGGCTTCTCTTTTCCGAGAAACTCATGTGCGTTTCTCACAGAAGCAGTTCATCAAATTCATGCACTTTCCAAAGAACATAATTATGTTTCAAAATAAAGATTCTACAGAGAACAGGAACACTGTTCTCACTTCTGACAATACTTTGACAAATCTCAAACAACGGCTTCTCCTTTCAGAAAAATACTTGTGCGTTTCTAAAAAAAATGCATTTCATGAAATCCATACACTCTCAAAGAAGATGATTCTCGTTCAAAGTAAAGCATCTGCAGTGAATAGCAAAACTTCTCATTTGAGAAACACGTGTGTATATCACAAAAGCATTTCATGAAATTCATACACTTTCAAAAGAACGTGATTATCTTTCACAGTAAACCTTCTACAGTGAAACGGAACACTGTACTCCAAACACTACTTTGACATACAGCAAACAACGTCTTCTCTTTTCAGAGAAACACATGTGCGTTTCTCACAGAAGGATTACTTGAAATTCATACACTTTCCAAAGAACATGATTATCTTTCGAAATAAAGATTCTCCAGAGAACAGGAACACTGTTCTCACTTCTGACAATACTTTGACAAATCTTAACGGCATCTTTTTTCGGAGAAACTAGTGTACATTTCTCACAAAAGTATTTCAAGAAATTCATACATTTTCCAAGGAACATGATTATCTTTGGAAGTAAAGGTTCTACAGAGAACACGAACACTGATCTCACTTGTGACTAACACTACCTTGACATATAGCAAAAAACGGCTTCTCTTTTCAGAGAAACACAAGTGCGTTTCTCACAACAGCAGTTCATCAAATTCATACACTTTCCAAAGAATATGATTATCTTTCGAAGTAAAGATTCTACAGAGAACAGGAACACTGTTCTCACTTCTAACACCTCTTTGACAACGGCTTCTCTTTGCAGAGAATACACGTTCAAAAGAACGTGATTATCTTTCAGAGTAAACCTTCTACAGTGAAAAGGAACACTGTACTCACTTCTAACACTAGTTTGACATATACCAAAAAACGGCTTCTCTTTTCAGAAAAACACATGTGCGTTTCTCACAAAAGCAGTTCATCAAATTCATGCACTTTCCAAAGAACATAATTATGTTTCAAAATAAAGATTCTACAGAGAACAGGAACACAGTTCTCACTTCTGACAATTTTTTGACAAATCTCAAACAATGGCGTTTCCTTTCGGAGAAACTCTTGTATGTTTCTCACAAAAGCATTTCATGAAATTCATACATTTTCCAAAGAATATGATTATCTTTGGAAGTAAAGGTTCCACAGAGAACAGGAACACTGTTCTCACTTCTATCAATACTTTGACATATAGCAAACAACGTCTTCTCTTTTCAGAGAAACACATGTGCGTTTCTCACAGAAGCATTTCTTGAAATTCATACACTTTCCAAAGAACATGATTATCTTTTGAAATAAAGATTCTACAGAGAACAGGAACACTGTACTCCAAACACTACTTTGACATATAGCAAACAACGGCTTCTCTTTTCAGAGAAACACATGTGCGTTTCTCACAAAAGCAGTTCATCAAATTCATACACTTTCCAAAGAATATGATTATCTTTCGAAGTAAAGATTCTACAGAGAACAGGAACACTGTTCTCACTTCTAACACCTCTTTGACACCGGATTCTCTTTGCAGAGAAACACATGTGCGTTTCTCACAAAAGTAGTTCATCAAATTCATACACTTTCAAAAGAACATGATTATCTTTCGAAGTGAATGTTCTACTGAGAACAGGAACACTCTTCTCACTTCTGACAATACTTTGACAAATCTCAAATAACGGCTTCTCCTTTCAGAAAATCAATTGTGCTTTTCTCAAAAAAGCTTTTCACGAAATCCATACACTTTCAAAGAAGTTGATTCTCTTTCAAAGTAAAGCAACTGCAGTGAATAGCAAAACTTTTCATTTGAGAAACACATGTGCATCTCACAAAAGAATTTCATGAAATTCATACACTTTCAAAAGAACGTGATTATCTTTCAGAGTAAACCTTCTACAGTGAAAAGGAACACTGTACTCACTTCTAACACTTCTTTGACATATACCACACAACAGCTTCTCTTTTCAGAGAAACACATGTGCGTTTCTCACAAAAGCAGTTCATCAAATTCATGCACTTTCAAAAGAACATAATTATGTTTCGAAATAAAGATTCTACAGAGAACAGGAACACTGTTCTCACTTCTGACAATACTTTGACAAATCTCAAACAACGGCTTCTCCTTTCAGAAAAATACTTGTGCGTTTCTAAAAAAAAGCATTTCATGAAATCCATGCACTTTCAAAGAAGATGATTCTCGTTCAAAGTAAAGCGTCTGCAGTGAATAGCAAAACATCTCATTTGAGAAACACGTGTGTATATCACAAAAGCATTTCATGAAATTCATACACTTTCAAAAGAACGTGATTATCTTTCACAGTAAACCTTCTACAGTGAAACGGAACACTGTACTCCAAACACTACTTTGACATATAGCAAACAAAATCTTCTCTTTTCAGAGAAACACATGTGCGTTTCTCACAGAAGGATTACTTGAAATTCATACACTTTCCAAAGAACATGATTATCTTTCGAAATAAAGTTTCTCGAGAGAACAGGAACACTGTTCTCACTTCTGAAAATACTTTGACAAATCTTAAACAACGGCTTCTTTTTTCGGAGAAACTAGTGTACGTTTCTCACAAAAGCTTTTCATGAAATTCATACATTTTCCAAGGAACATGATTATCTTTGGAAGTAAAGGTTCTACAGAGAACACGAACACTGATCTCACTTGTGACTAACACTACTTTGACATATAGCAAACAACGGCTTCTCTTCTCAGAGAAACACAAGTGCGTTTCTCACAAAAGCACTTCATCAAATTCATACACTTTCCAAAGAATATGATTATCTTTCGAAATAAAGATTCTCCAGAGAACAGGAACACTTTTCTCACTTCTGACAATACTTTGACAAATCTCAAACAACGGCTTCTCCTTTCGGAGAAACTCATGTATGTTCATGAAATTCATACATTTTACAAGGAACATGATTATCTTTGGAAGTAAAGGTTCTACAGAGAACACGAACACTGATCTCACTTGTGACTAACACTACTTTGACATATAGCACACAACGGCTTCTCTTTTCAGAGAAACACATGTGCGTTTCTCACAGAAGGATTACTTGAAATTCATACACTTTCCAAAGAACATGATTATCTTTCGAAATAAAGTTTCTCGAGAGAACAGGAACACTGTTCTCACTTCTGAAAATACTTTGACAAATCTTAAATAATGGGTTCTTTTTTCGGAGAAACTAGTGTACGTTTCTCACAAAAGCATTTCATGAAATTCATACATTTTACAAGGAACATGATTATCTTTGGAAGTAAAGGTTCTACAGAGAACACGAAGACTGATCTCACTTGTGACTAACACTACTTTGACATATAGCAAACAACGGCTTCTCTTCTCAGAGAAACACAAGTGCGTTTCTCACAAAAGCAGTTCATCAAATTCATACACTTTCCAAAGAACATGATTATCTTTTGAAATATAGATTCTCCAGAGAACAGGAACACTGTTCTCACTTCTGACAATACTTTGACAAATCTCAAACAACGGCTTCTCCTTTCAGAAAAATACTTGTGCGTTTCTAAAGAAAACGCATTTCATGAAATCCATACACTTTCAAAGAAGATGATTCTCGTTCAAAGTAAAGCGTCTGCCGTGAATAGCAAAACTTCTCATTTGAGAAACACGTGTGTATATCACAAAAGCATTTCATGAAATTCATACACTTTCAAAAGAACGTGATTATCTTTCACAGTAAACCTTCTACAGTGAAACGGAACACTGTACTCTAACACTACTTTGACATATAGCAAACAACATCTTCTCTTTTCAGAGAAACACATGTGCGTTTCTCACAGAAGGATTACTTGAAATTCATACACTTTCCAAAGAACATGATTATCTTTCGAAATAAAGATTCTCCAGAGAACAGGAACACTGTTCTCACTTATGACAATACTTTGACGAATCTCAGACAACCCCTTCTCCTTTCAGAGAAACTCATGTACGTTTCTCACAAAAGCATTTCATGAAATTCATACATTTTACAAGGAACATGATTATCTATGGAAGTAAAGGTTCTACAGAGAACACGAACACTGATCTCACTTGGGACTAACACTACTTTGAAATATAGCAAACAACGGCTTCTCTTTTCAGAGAAACACATGTGCGTTTCTCACAAAAGCAGTTCATCAAATTCATACACTTTCCAAAGAATATGATTATCTTTCGAAGTAAAGATTCTACAGAGAACAGGAACACTGTTCTCACTTCTAACACCTCTTTGACACCGGATTCTCTTTGCAGAGAAACACATGTGCGTTTCTCACAAAAGTAGTTCATCAAATTCATACACTTTCAAAAGAACATGATTATCTTTCGAAGTGAATGTTCTACTGAGAACAGGAACACTCTTCTCACTTCTGACAATACTTTGACAAATCTCAAATAACGGCTTCTCCTTTCAGAAAATCAATTGTGCTTTTCTCAAAAAAGCTTTTCACGAAATCCATACACTTTCAAAGAAGTTGATTCTCTTTCAAAGTAAAGCAACTGCAGTGAATAGCAAAACTTTTCATTTGAGAAACACATGTGCATCTCACAAAAGAATTTCATGAAATTCATACACTTTCAAAAGAACGTGATTATCTTTCAGAGTAAACCTTCTACAGTGAAAAGGAACACTGTACTCAATTCTAACACTTCTTTGACATATACCACACAACAGCTTCTCTTTTCAGAGAAACACATGTGCGTTTCTCACAAAAGCAGTTCATCAAATTCATGCACTTTCAAAAGAACATAATTATGTTTCGAAATAAAGATTCTACAGAGAACAGGAACACTGTTCTCACTTCTGACAATACTTTGACAAATCTCAAACAACGGCTTCTCCTTTCAGAAAAATACTTGTGCGTTTCTAAAAAAAAGCATTTCATGAAATCCATGCACTTTCAAAGAAGATGATTCTCGTTCAAAGTAAAGCGTCTGCAGTGAATAGCAAAACATCTCATTTGAGAAACACGTGTGTATATCACAAAAGCATTTCATGAAATTCATACACTTTCAAAAGAATGTGATTATCTTTCACAGTAAACCTTCTACAGTGAAACGGAACACTGTACTCCAAACACTACTTTGACATATAGCAAACAAAATCTTCTCTTTTCAGAGAAACACATGTGCGTTTCTCACAGAAGGATTACTTGAAATTCATACACTTTCCAAAGAACATGATTATCTTTCGAAATAAAGTTTCTCGAGAGAACAGGAACACTGTTCTCACTTCTGAAAATACTTTGACAAATCTTAAACAACGGCTTCTTTTTTCGGAGAAACTAGTGTACGTTTCTCACAAAAGCTTTTCATGAAATTCATACATTTTCCAAGGAACATGATTATCTTTGGAAGTAAAGGTTCTACAGAGAACACGAACACTGATCTCACTTGTGACTAACACTACTTTGACATATAGCAAACAACGGCTTCTCTTCTCAGAGAAACACAAGTGCGTTTCTCACAAAAGCAGTTCATCAAATTCATACACTTTCCAAAGAATATGATTATCTTTCGAAATAAAGATTCTCCAGAGAACAGGAACACTTTTCTCACTTCTGACAATACTTTGACAAATCTCAAACAACGGCTTCTCCTTTCGGAGAAACTCATGTACGTTTCTCACAAAAGCATTTCATGAAATTCATACATTTTACAAGGAACATGATTATCTTTGGAAGTAAAGGTTCTACAGAGAACACGAACACTGATCTCACTTGTGACTAACACTACTTTGACATATAGCACACAACGGCTTCTCTTTTCAGAGAAACACATGTGCGTTTCTCACAGAAGGATTACTTGAAATTCATACACTTTCCAAAGAACATGATTATCTTTCGAAATAAAGTTTCTCGAGAGAACAGGAACACTGTTCTCACTTCTGAAAATACTTTGACAAATCTTAAATAATGGGTTCTTTTTTCGGAGAAACTAGTGTACGTTTCTCACAAAAGCATTTCATGAAATTCATACATTTTACAAGGAACATGATTATCTTTGGAAGTAAAGGTTCTAGAGAACACGAAGACTGATCTCACTTGTGACTAACACTACTTTGACATATAGCAAACAATGGCTTCTCTTCTCAGAGAAACACAAGTGCGTTTCTCACAAAAGCAGTTCAACAAATTCATACACTTTCCAAAGAATATGATTATCTTTCGAAGTAAAGATTCTACAGAGAACAGGAACACTGTTCTCACTTCTAACACCTCTTTGACAACGGCTTCTCTTTGCAGAGAATACACTTTCAAAAGAACGTGATTATCTTTCAGAGTAAACCTTCTACAGTGAAAAGGAACACTGTACTCACTTCTAACACTACTTTGGAATATACCAAACAACGGCTTCTCTTTTCAGAGAAACACATGTGCGTTTCTCACAAAAGCAGTTCATCAAATTCATGCACTTTCCAAAGAACATAATTATGTTTCAAAATAAAGATTCTACAGAGAACAGGAACACTGTTCTCACTTCTGACAATTTTTTGACAAATCTCAAACAATGGCTTTTCCTTTCGGAGAAACTCATGTATGTTTCTCACAAAAGCATTTCATGAAATTCATACATTTTCCAAAGAACATGATTATCTTTCTAAGTAAAGGTTCCACAGAGAACAGGAACACTGTTCTCACTTCTATCAATACTTTGACATATAGCAAACAACGTCTTCTCTTTTCAGAGAAACACATGTGCGTTTCTCACAGAAGCATTTCTTGAAATTCATACACTTTCCAAAGAACATGATTATCTTTTGAAATAAAGATTTTCAGAGAACAGGAACACTGTTCTCACTTCTGACAATACTTTGACAAATCTTAAACAACGGCTTCTTTTTTCGGAGAAACTAGTGTACGTTTCTCACAAAAGTATTTCAAGAAATTCATACATTTTCCAGGGAACATGATTAACGTTGGACGTAAAGGGTCTACAGAGAACAGGAACACTGTTCACACTTCTAACACTACTTTGACATTTAGCAAACAACGTCTTCTCTTTTTAGAGAAACACATGTGCGTTTCTCACAGAAGCATTTCTTGAAATTCATACACTTTCAAAAGAACATGATTATCTTTCGAAATAAAGATTCTACAGAGAACAGGAACACTGTTCTCACTTCTAACACCTCTTTGACACCGGCTTCTCTTTGCAGAGAAACACATGTGCGTTTCTCACAAAAGTAGTTCATCAAATTCATACACTCTAAAAAGAACATGATTATCTTTCGAAATAAAGATTCTCCAGAGAACAGGAACACTGTTCTCACTTCTGACAATACTTTGACAAATCTCAAACAACGGCTTCTCCTTTCGGAGAAACTCATGTACGTTTCTCACAAAAGCATTTCATGAAATTCATACATTTTACAAGGAACATGATTATCTATGGAATAAAGGTTCTACAGAGAACACGAACACTGATCTCACTTGTGACTAACACTACTTTGCCATATAGCAAACAACGGCTTCTCTTTTCAGAGAAACACATGTGCGTTTCTCACAGAGGGATTACTTGAAATTCATACACTTTCCAAAGAACATGATTATCTTTCGAAGTAAAGGTTCTACAAAGAACAGGAACACTGTTCTCACTTCTAACACCTCTTTGACCACGGTACTCTTTGCAGAGAAACACATGTGCGTTTCTCACAAACGTAGTTCATCAAATTCATACACTTTCAAATGAACATGATTATCTTTCGAAGGAAATGTTCTACAGAGAACAGGAACACTGTTCTCACTTCTGACAATACTTTGACAAATCTCAATTAACGGCTTCTCCTTTCAGCAAAACAATTGTGCTTTTCTCAAAAAAGCTTTTCATGAAATCCATACACTTTCAAAGAAGTTGATTCTCTTTCAAAGTAAAGCAACTGCAGTGAATAGCAAAACTTTTCATTTGAGAAACACATGTGCATCTCACAAAAGCATTTCATGAAATTCATACACTTTCAAAAGAACGTGATTATCTTTCAGAGTAAACCTTCTACAGTGAAAAGGAACACTGTACTCACTTCTAACACTACTTTGACATATACCAAACAACGGCTTCTCTTTTCCGAGAAACACATGTGCGTTTCTCACAAAAGCAGTTCATCAAATTCAGGCACTTTCCAAAGAACATGATTATCTTTCGAAATAAAGATTCTCCAGAGAACAGGAACACTGTTCTCACTTCTGACAATACTTTGACTAATCTTAAACAACGGCTTCTTTTTTCGGAGAAACTAGTGTACGTTTCTCACAAAAGTATTTCAAGAAATTCATACATTTTCCAAGGAACATGATTATCGTTGGACGTAAAGGGTCTACAGAGAACAGGAACACTGTTCACACTTCTAACACTACTTTGACATATAGCAAACAACGTCTTCTCTTTTTAGAGAAACACATGTGCGTTTCTCACAGAAGCATTTCTTGAAATTCATACACTTTCAAAAGAACATGATTATCTTTCGAAATAAAGATTCTACAGAGAACAGGAACAATGTTCTCACTTCTGACAATACTTTGACAAATCTCAAACAACGGCTTCTCCTTTCAGAAAAATACTTGTGCGTTTCTAAAAAAAACGCATTTCATGAAATCCATACACTTTCAAAGAAGATGATTCTCGTTCAAAGTAAAGCGTCTGCAGTGAATAGCAAAACTTCTCATTTGAGAAACACGTGTGTATATCACAAAAGCATTTCATGAAATTCATACACTTTCAAAAGAACGTGATTATCTTTCACAGTAAACCTTCTACAGTGAAACGGAACACTGTACTCCAAACACTACTTTGACATATAGCAAACAACGTCTTCTCTTTTCAGAGAAACACATGTGCGTTTCTCACAGAAGGATTACTTGAAATTCATACACTTTCCAAAGAACATGATTATCTTTCGAAATAAAGATTCTCCAGAGAACAGGAACACTGTTCTCACTTCTGACAATACTTTGACAAATCTCAAACAACCCCTTCTCCTTTCAGAGAAACTCATGTACGTTTCTCACAAAAGCATTTCATGAAATTCATACATTTTACAAGGAACATGATTATCTATGGAAGTAAAGGTTCTACAGAGAACACGAACACTGATCTCACTTGGGACTAACACTACTTTGAAATATAGCAAACAATGGCTCCTCTTTTCAGAGAAACACATGTGCGTTTCTCACAAAAGCAGTTCATCAAATTCATACACTTTCCAAAGAATATGATTATCTTTCGAAGTAAAGATTCTACAGAGAACAGGAACACTGTTCTCACTTCTAACACCTCTTTGACACCGGCTTCTCTTTGCAGAGAAACACATGTGCGTTTCTCACAAAAGTAGTTCATCAAATTCATACACTCTCAAAAGAACATGATTATCTTTCGAAATAAAGATTCTCCAGAGAACAGGAACACTGTTCTCACTTCTAACACTTCTTTGACAACGGCCTCTCTTTGCAGAGAAACACATGTGCGTTTCTCACAAAAGTAGTTCATCAAATTCATACACTTTCAAAAGAACATGATTATCTTTCGAAGTAAATGTTCTACTGAGAACAGGAACACTGTTCTCACTTCTGACAATACTTTGACAAATCTGAAATAACGGCTTCTCCTTTCAGAAAATCAATTGTGCTTTTCTCAAAAAAGCTTTTCACGAAATCCATACACTTTCAAAGAAGTTGATTCTCTTTCAAAGTAAAGCAACTGCAGTGAATAGCAAAACTTTTCATTTGAGAAACACATGTGCATCTCACAAAAGAATTTCATGAAATTCATAGACTTTCAAAAGAACGTGATTATCTTTCAGAGTAAAACTTCTACAGTGAAAAGGAACACTGTACTCACTTCTAACACTTCTTTGACATATACCAAACAACGGCTTCTCTTTTCAGAGAAACACATGTGCGTTTCTCACAAAAGCAGTTCATCAAATTCATGCACTTTCAAAAGAACATAATTATGTTTCGAAATGAAGATTCTACAGAGAACAGGAGCACTGTTCTCACTTCTGACAATACTTTGACAAATCTCAAACAACGGCTTCTCCTTTCAGAAAAATACTTGTGAGTTTCTAAAAAAAAGCATTTCATGAAATCCATGCACTTTCAAAGAAGATGATTCTCGTTCAAAGTAAAGCGTCTGCAGTGAATAGCAAAACTTCTCATTTGAGAAACACGTGTGTATATCACAAAAGCTTTTCATGAAATTCATACACTTTCAAAAGAACGTGATTATCTTTCACAGTAAACCTTCTACAGTGAAACGGAACACTGTACTCCAAACACTACTTTGACATATAGCAAACAAAATCTTCACATTTCAGAGAAACACATGTGCGTTTCTCACAGAAGGATTACTTGAAATTCATACACTTTCCAAAGAACATGATTATCTTTCGAAAAAAAGATTCTCCAGAGAACAGGAACACTGTTCTCACTTCTGACAATACTTTGACAAATCTTAAACAACGGCTTCTTTTTTCGGAGAAACTAGTGTACGTTTCTCACAAAAGTATTTCTAGAAATTCATACATTTTCCAAGGAACATGATTATCGTTGGACGTAAAGGGTCTACAGAGAAAAGGAACACTGTTCACACTTCTAACACTACTTTGACATATAGCAAACCACGTCTTCTCTTTGCAGAGAAACACATGTGCCTTTCTCACAGAAGCATTTCTTGAAATTCATACACTTTCAAAAGAACATGATTATCTTTTGAAATAAAGATTCTCCAGAGAACAGAAACACTGTTCTCACTTCTGACAATACTTTGACAAATCTCAAACAACGGCTTCTCCTTTTGGAGAAACTCATGTACGTTTCTCACAAAAGCATTTCATGAAATTCATACATTTTACAAGGAACATGATTATCTATGGAAGTAAAGGTTCTACAGAGAACACGAACACTGATCTCACTTGTGACTAACACTACTTTGCCATATAGCAAACAACGGCTTCTCTTTTCAGAGAAACACATGTGCGTTTCTCACAGAGGGATTACTTGAAATTCATACACTTTCCAAAGAACATGATTATCTTTCGAAATAAAGATTCTCGAGAGAACAGGAACACTGTTCTCACTTCTGAAAATACTTTGACAAATCTTAAACAACGGCTTCTTTTTTCGGAAAAACTAGTGTACGTTTCTCACAAAAGCATTTCATGAAATTCATACATTTTACAAGGAACATGATTATCTTTGGAAGTAAAGGTTCTACAGAGAACACGAACACTGATATCACTTGTGACTAACACTACTTTGACATATAGCAAACAACGGCTTCTCTTCTCAGAGAAACACAAGTGCGTTTCTCACAAAAGCAGTTCATCAAATTCATGCACTTTCCAAAGAATATGACTATCTTTCGAAGTAAAGATTCTCCAGAGAACAGGAACACTTTTCTCACTTCTGACAATACTTTGACAAATCTCAAACAACGGCTTCTCCTTTCGGAGAAACTCATGAACGTTTCTCACAAAAGCATTTGATGAAATTCATACATTTTACAAGGAACATGATTATCTATGGAAGTAAAGGTTCTACAGAGAACACGAACACTGATCTAACTTGGGACTAACACTACTTTGACATATAACAAACAACGGCTTCTCTTTTCAGAGAAACACATGTGCGTTTCTCACAAAAGCAGTTCATCAAATTCATACACTTTCAAAAGAACGTGATTATCTTTCAGAGTAAACCTTCTACAGTGAAAAGGAACACTGTACTCACTTCTAAAACTACTTTGACATATACCAAACAACGGCTTCTCTTTTCCGAGAAACACATGTGCGTTTCTCACAAAAGCAGTTCATCAAATTCAGGCACTTTCCAAAGAACATGATTATCTTTCGAAATAAAGATTCTCCAGAGAACAGGAACACTGTTCTCACTTCTGACGACAATACTTTGACTAATCTTAAACAACGGCTTCTTTTTTCGGAGAAACTAGTGTACGTTTCTCACAAAAGTATTTCAAGAAATTCATACATTTTCCAGGGAACATGATTAACGTTGGACGTAAAGGGTCTACAGAGAACAGGAACACTGTTCACACTTCTAACACTACTTTGACATTTAGCAAACAACGTCTTCTCTTTTTAGAGAAACACATGTGCGTTTCTCACAGAAGCATTTCTTGAAATTCATACACTTTCAAAAGAACATGATTATCTTTCGAAATAAAGATTCTACAGAGAACAGGAACACTGTTCTCACTTCTAACACCTCTTTGACACCGGCTTCTCTTTGCAGAGAAACACATGTGCGTTTCTCACAAAAGTAGTTCATCAAATTCATACACTCTCAAAAGAACATGATTATCTTTCGAAATAAAGATTCTCCAGAGAACAGGAACACTGTTCTCACTTCTGACAATACTTTGACAAATCTCAAACAACGGCTTCTCCTTTCGGAGAAACTCATGTACGTTTCTCACAAAAGCATTTCATGAAATTCATACATTTTACAAGGAACATGATTATCTATGGAATAAAGGTTCTACAGAGAACACGAACACTGATCTCACTTGTGACTAACACTACTTTGCCATATAGCAAACAACGGCTTCTCTTTTCAGAGAAACACATGTGCGTTTCTCACAGAGGGATTACTTGAAATTCATACACTTTCCAAAGAACATGATTATCTTTCGAAGTAAAGGTTCTACAAAGAACAGGAACACTGTTCTCACTTCTAACACCTCTTTGACCACGGTACTCTTTGCAGAGAAACACATGTGCGTTTCTCACAAACGTAGTTCATCAAATTCATACACTTTCAAATGAACATGATTATCTTTCGAAGGAAATGTTCTACAGAGAACAGGAACACTGTTCTCACTTCTGACAATACTTTGACAAATCTCAATTAACGGCTTCTCCTTTCAGCAAAACAATTGTGCTTTTCTCAAAAAAGCTTTTCATGAAATCCATACACTTTCAAAGAAGTTGATTCTCTTTCAAAGTAAAGCAACTGCAGTGAATAGCAAAACTTTTCATTTGAGAAACACATGTGCATCTCACAAAAGCATTTCATGAAATTCATACACTTTCAAAAGAACGTGATTATCTTTCAGAGTAAACCTTCTACAGTGAAAAGGAACACTGTACTCACTTCTAACACTACTTTGACATATACCAAACAACGGCTTCTCTTTTCCGAGAAACACATGTGCGTTTCTCACAAAAGCAGTTCATCAAATTCAGGCACTTTCCAAAGAACATGATTATCTTTCGAAATAAAGATTCTCCAGAGAACAGGAACACTGTTCTCACTTCTGACAATACTTTGACTAATCTTAAACAACGGCTTCTTTTTTCGGAGAAACTAGTGTACGTTTCTCACAAAAGTATTTCAAGAAATTCATACATTTTCCAAGGAACATGATTATCGTTGGACGTAAAGGGTCTACAGAGAACAGGAACACTGTTCACACTTCTAACACTACTTTGACATATAGCAAACAACGTCTTCTCTTTTTAGAGAAACACATGTGCGTTTCTCACAGAAGCATTTCTTGAAATTCATACACTTTCAAAAGAACATGATTATCTTTCGAAATAAAGATTCTACAGAGAACAGGAACAATGTTCTCACTTCTGACAATACTTTGACAAATCTCAAACAACGGCTTCTCCTTTCAGAAAAATACTTGTGCGTTTCTAAAAAAAACGCATTTCATGAAATCCATACACTTTCAAAGAAGATGATTCTCGTTCAAAGTAAAGCGTCTGCAGTGAATAGCAAAACTTCTCATTTGAGAAACACGTGTGTATATCACAAAAGCATTTCATGAAATTCATACACTTTCAAAAGAACGTGATTATCTTTCACAGTAAACCTTCTACAGTGAAACGGAACACTGTACTCCAAACACTACTTTGACATATAGCAAACAACGTCTTCTCTTTTCAGAGAAACACATGTGCGTTTCTCACAGAAGGATTACTTGAAATTCATACACTTTCCAAAGAACATGATTATCTTTCGAAATAAAGATTCTCCAGAGAACAGGAACACTGTTCTCACTTCTGACAATACTTTGACAAATCTCAAACAACCCCTTCTCCTTTCAGAGAAACTCATGTACGTTTCTCACAAAAGCATTTCATGAAATTCATACATTTTACAAGGAACATGATTATCTATGGAAGTAAAGGTTCTACAGAGAACACGAACACTGATCTCACTTGGGACTAACACTACTTTGAAATATAGCAAACAATGGCTCCTCTTTTCAGAGAAACACATGTGCGTTTCTCACAAAAGCAGTTCATCAAATTCATACACTTTCCAAAGAATATGATTATCTTTCGAAGTAAAGATTCTACAGAGAACAGGAACACTGTTCTCACTTCTAACACCTCTTTGACACCGGCTTCTCTTTGCAGAGAAACACATGTGCGTTTCTCACAAAAGTAGTTCATCAAATTCATACACTCTCAAAAGAACATGATTATCTTTCGAAATAAAGATTCTCCAGAGAACAGGAACACTGTTCTCACTTCTAACACTTCTTTGACAACGGCCTCTCTTTGCAGAGAAACACATGTGCGTTTCTCACAAAAGTAGTTCATCAAATTCATACACTTTCAAAAGAACATGATTATCTTTCGAAGTAAATGTTCTACTGAGAACAGGAACACTGTTCTCACTTCTGACAATACTTTGACAAATCTGAAATAACGGCTTCTCCTTTCAGAAAATCAATTGTGCTTTTCTCAAAAAAGCTTTTCACGAAATCCATACACTTTCAAAGAAGTTGATTCTCTTTCAAAGTAAAGCAACTGCAGTGAATAGCAAAACTTTTCATTTGAGAAACACATGTGCATCTCACAAAAGAATTTCATGAAATTCATAGACTTTCAAAAGAACGTGATTATCTTTCAGAGTAAAACTTCTACAGTGAAAAGGAACACTGTACTCACTTCTAACACTTCTTTGACATATACCAAACAACGGCTTCTCTTTTCAGAGAAACACATGTGCGTTTCTCACAAAAGCAGTTCATCAAATTCATGCACTTTCAAAAGAACATAATTATGTTTCGAAATGAAGATTCTACAGAGAACAGGAGCACTGTTCTCACTTCTGACAATACTTTGACAAATCTCAAACAACGGCTTCTCCTTTCAGAAAAATACTTGTGAGTTTCTAAAAAAAAGCATTTCATGAAATCCATGCACTTTCAAAGAAGATGATTCTCGTTCAAAGTAAAGCGTCTGCAGTGAATAGCAAAACTTCTCATTTGAGAAACACGTGTGTATATCACAAAAGCTTTTCATGAAATTCATACACTTTCAAAAGAACGTGATTATCTTTCACAGTAAACCTTCTACAGTGAAACGGAACACTGTACTCCAAACACTACTTTGACATATAGCAAACAAAATCTTCACATTTCAGAGAAACACATGTGCGTTTCTCACAGAAGGATTACTTGAAATTCATACACTTTCCAAAGAACATGATTATCTTTCGAAAAAAAGATTCTCCAGAGAACAGGAACACTGTTCTCACTTCTGACAATACTTTGACAAATCTTAAACAACGGCTTCTTTTTTCGGAGAAACTAGTGTACGTTTCTCACAAAAGTATTTCTAGAAATTCATACATTTTCCAAGGAACATGATTATCGTTGGACGTAAAGGGTCTACAGAGAAAAGGAACACTGTTCACACTTCTAACACTACTTTGACATATAGCAAACCACGTCTTCTCTTTGCAGAGAAACACATGTGCCTTTCTCACAGAAGCATTTCTTGAAATTCATACACTTTCAAAAGAACATGATTATCTTTTGAAATAAAGATTCTCCAGAGAACAGAAACACTGTTCTCACTTCTGACAATACTTTGACAAATCTCAAACAACGGCTTCTCCTTTTGGAGAAACTCATGTACGTTTCTCACAAAAGCATTTCATGAAATTCATACATTTTACAAGGAACATGATTATCTATGGAAGTAAAGGTTCTACAGAGAACACGAACACTGATCTCACTTGTGACTAACACTACTTTGCCATATAGCAAACAACGGCTTCTCTTTTCAGAGAAACACATGTGCGTTTCTCACAGAGGGATTACTTGAAATTCATACACTTTCCAAAGAACATGATTATCTTTCGAAATAAAGATTCTCGAGAGAACAGGAACACTGTTCTCACTTCTGAAAATACTTTGACAAATCTTAAACAACGGCTTCTTTTTTCGGAAAAACTAGTGTACGTTTCTCACAAAAGCATTTCATGAAATTCATACATTTTACAAGGAACATGATTATCTTTGGAAGTAAAGGTTCTACAGAGAACACGAACACTGATATCACTTGTGACTAACACTACTTTGACATATAGCAAACAACGGCTTCTCTTCTCAGAGAAACACAAGTGCGTTTCTCACAAAAGCAGTTCATCAAATTCATGCACTTTCCAAAGAATATGACTATCTTTCGAAGTAAAGATTCTCCAGAGAACAGGAACACTTTTCTCACTTCTGACAATACTTTGACAAATCTCAAACAACGGCTTCTCCTTTCGGAGAAACTCATGAACGTTTCTCACAAAAGCATTTGATGAAATTCATACATTTTACAAGGAACATGATTATCTATGGAAGTAAAGGTTCTACAGAGAACACGAACACTGATCTAACTTGGGACTAACACTACTTTGACATATAACAAACAACGGCTTCTCTTTTCAGAGAAACACATGTGCGTTTCTCACAAAAGCAGTTCATCAAATTCATACACTTTCAAAAGAACGTGATTATCTTTCAGAGTAAACCTTCTACAGTGAAAAGGAACACTGTACTCACTTCTAAAACTACTTTGACATATACCAAACAACGGCTTCTCTTTTCCGAGAAACACATGTGCGTTTCTCACAAAAGCAGTTCATCAAATTCAGGCACTTTCCAAAGAACATGATTATCTTTCGAAATAAAGATTCTCCAGAGAACAGGAACACTGTTCTCACTTCTGACGACAATACTTTGACTAATCTTAAACAACGGCTTCTTTTTTCGGAGAAACTAGTGTACGTTTCTCACAAAAGTATTTCAAGAAATTCATACATTTTCTAAGGAACATGATTATCGTTGGACGTAAAGGGTCTACAGAGAACAGGAACACTGTTCACACTTCTAACACTACTTTGACATATAGCAAACAACGTCTTCTCTTTTTAGAGAAACACATGTGTGTTTCTCACAGAAGCATTTCTTGAAATTCATACACTTTCAAAAGAACATGATTATCTTTCGAAATAAAGATTCTACAGAGAACAGGAACAATGTTCTCACTTCTGACAATACTTTGACAAATCTCAAACAACGGCTTCTCCTTTCGGAAACTCATGTATGTTCATGAAATTCATACATTTTACAAGGAACATGATTATCTTTGGAAGTAAAGGTTCTACAGAGAACACGAACACTGATCTCACTTGTGATTAACACTACTTTGACATATAGCACACAACGGCTTCTCTTTTCAGAGAAACACATGTGCGTTTCTCACAGAAGGATTACTTGAAATTCATACACTTTCCAAAGAACATGATTATCTTTTGAAATAAAGATTTTCAGAGAACAGGAACACTGTTCTCACTTCTGACAATACTTTGACAAATCTCAAACAACGGCTTCTCCTTTCAGAAAAATACTTGTGCGTTTCTAAAAAAAACGCATTTCATGAAATCCATACACTTTCAAAGAAGATGATTCTCGTTCAAAGTAAAGCGTCTGCAGTGAATAGCAAAACTTCTCATTTGAGAAACACGTGTGTATATCACAAAAGCATTTCATGAAATTCATACACTTTCAAAAGAACGTGATTATCTTTCACAGTAAACCTTCTACAGTGAAACGGAACACTGTACTCCAAACACTACTTTAACATATAGCAAACAACGTCTTCTCTTTTCAGAGAAACACATGTGCGTTTCTCACAGAAGGATTACTTGAAATTCATACACTTTCCAAAGAACATGATTATCTTTCGAAATAAAGATTCTCCAGAGAACAGGAACACTGTTCTCACTTCTGACAATACTTTGACAAATCTCAAACAACCCCTTCTCCTTTCAGAGAAACTCATGTACCTTTCTCACAAAAGCATTTCATGAAATTCATACATTTTACAAGGAACATGATTATCTATGGAAGTAAAGGTTCTACAGAGAACACGAACACTGATCTCACTTGGGACTAACACTACTTTGAAATATAGCAAACAATGGCTCCTCTTTTCAGAGAAACACATGTGCGTTTCTCACAAAAGCAGTTCATCAAATTCATACACTTTCCAAAGAATATGATTATCTTTCGAAGTAAAGATTCTACAGAGAACAGGAACACTGTTCTCACTTCTAACACCTCTTTGACACCGGCTTCTCTTTGCAGAGAAACACATGTGCGTTTCTCACAAAAGTAGTTCATCAAATTCATACACTCTCAAAAGAACATGATTATCTTTCGAAATAAAGATTCTCCAGAGAACAGGAACACTGTTCTCACTTCTAACACTTCTTTGACAACGGCCTCTCTTTGCAGAGAAACACATGTGCGTTTCTCACAAAAGTAGTTCATCAAATTCATACACTTTCAAAAGAACATGATTATCTTTCGAAGTAAATGTTCTACTGAGAACAGGAACACTGTTCTCACTTCTGACAATACTTTGACAAATCTGAAATAACGGCTTCTCCTTTCAGAAAATCAATTGTGCTTTTCTCAAAAAAGCTTTTCACGAAATCCATACACTTTCAAAGAAGTTGATTCTCTTTCAAAGTAAAGCAACTGCAGTGAATAGCAAAACTTTTCATTTGAGAAACACATGTGCATCTCACAAAAGAATTTCATGAAATTCATAGACTTTCAAAACAACGTGATTATCTTTCAGAGTAAAACTTCTACAGTGAAAAGGAACACTGTACTCACTTCTAACACTTCTTTGACATATACCAAACAACGGCTTCTCTTTTCAGAGAAACACATGTGCGTTTCTCACAAAAGCAGTTCATCAAATTCATGCACTTTCAAAAGAACATAATTATGTTTCGAAATGAAGATTCTACAGAGAACAGGAGCACTGTTCTCACTTCTGACAATACTTTGACAAATCTCAAACAACGGCTTCTCCCTTCAGAAAAATACTTGTGAGTTTCTAAAGTAAAGCATTTCATGAAATCCATGCACTTTCAAAGAAGATGATTCTCGTTCAAAGTAAAGCGTCTGCAGTGAATAGCAAAACTTCTCATTTGAGAAACACGTGTGTATATCACAAAAGCATTTCATGAAATTCATACACTTTCAAAAGAACGTGATTATCTTTCACAGTAAACCTTCTACAGTCAAACGGAACACTGTACT
This sequence comes from Microtus oregoni, assembly GCF_018167655.1. NCBI lineage: Eukaryota > Metazoa > Chordata > Mammalia > Rodentia > Cricetidae > Microtus > Microtus oregoni. The sequence goes on from NW_024543219.1 coordinate 13,477,909, forward strand.
CCAAACACGACTTTGACATATAGCAAACAAAATCTTCACATTTCAGAGAAACACATGTGCGTTTCTCACAGAAGGATTACTTGAAATTCATACACTTTCCAAAGAACATGATTATCTTTCAAAATAAAGATTCTCGAGAGAACAGGAACACTGTTCTCACTTCTGAAAATACTTTGACAAATCTTAAACAACGGCTTCTTTTTTCGGAAAAACTAGTGTACGTTTCTCACAAAAGCATTTCATGAAATTCATACATTTTACAAGGAACATGATTATCTTTGGAAGTAAAGGTTCTACAGAGAACACGAACACTGATCTCACTTGTGACTAACACTACTTTGACATATAGCAAACAACGGCTTCTCTTCTCAGAGAAACACAAGTGCGTTTCTCACAAAAGCAGTTCATCAAATTCATACACTTTCCAAAGAATATGACTATCTTTCGAAGTAAAGATTCTCCAGAGAACAGGAACACTTTTCTCACTTCTGACAATACTTTGACAAATCTCAAACAACGGCTTCTCCTTTCGGAGAAACTCATGAACGTTTCTCACAAAAGCATTTGATGAAATTCATACATTTTACAAGGAACATGATTATCTATGGAAGTAAAGGTTCTACAGAGAACACGAACACTGATCTAACTTGGGACTAACACTACTTTGACATATAACAAACAACGGCTTCTCTTTTCAGAGAAACACATGTGCGTTTCTCACAAAAGCAGTTCATCAAATTCATACACTTTCAAAAGAACGTGATTATCTTTCAGAGTAAACCTTCTACAGTGAAAAGGAACACTGTACTCACTTCTAACACTACTTTGACATATACCAAACAACGGCTTCTCTTTTCCGAGAAACAGGAACACTGTTCTCAATTCTGACAATACTTTGACTAATCTTAAACAACGGCTTCTTTTTTCGGAGAAACTAGTGTACGTTTCTCACAAAAGTATTTCAAGAAATTCATACATTTTCCAAGGAACATGATTATCGTTGGACGTAAAGGGTCTACAGAGAACAGGAACACTGTTCACACTTCTAACACTACTTTGACATATAGCAAACAACGTCTTCTCTTTTTAGAGAAACACATGTGTGTTTCTCACAGAAGCATTTCTTGAAATTCATACACTTTCAAAAGAACATGATTATCTTTCGAAATAAAGATTCTACAGAGAACAGGAACAATGTTCTCACTTCTGACAATACTTTGACAAATCTCAAACAACGGCTTCTCCTTTCGGAAACTCATGTATGTTCATGAAATTCATACATTTTACAAGGAACATGATTATCTTTGGAAGTAAAGGTTCTACAGAGAACACGAACACTGATCTCACTTGTGATTAACACTACTTTGACATATAGCACACAACGGCTTCTCTTTTCAGAGAAACACATGTGCGTTTCTCACAGAAGGATTACTTGAAATTCATACACTTTCCAAAGAACATGATTATCTTTCGAAATAAAGTTTCTCGAGAGAACAGGAACACTGTTCTCACTTCTGAAAATACTTTGACAAATCTCAAACAACGGCTTCTCCTTTCGGAGAAACTCATGTACGATTCTCACAAAAGCATTTGATGAAATTCATACATTTTACAAGGAACATGATTATCTTTGGAAGTAAAGGTTCTACAGAGAACACGAACACTGATCTCACTTGGGACTAACACTACTTTGACATATAGCAAACAACGGCTTCTCTTTTCAGAGAAACACATGTGCGTTTCTCACAAAAGCAGTTCATCAAATTCATACACTTTCCAAAGAATATGATTATCTTTAGAAGTAAAGATTCTACAGAGAACAGGAACACTGTTCTCACTTCTAACACCTATTTTTGACAACGGTTCTCTTTGCAGAGAAACACATGTGCATTTCTCACAAAAGTAGTTCATCAAATTCATACACTTTCAAAAGAACATTATTATCTTTCGAAGTAAATGTTCTACTGAGAACAGGAACACTGTTCTCCCTTCTGACAATACTTTGACAAATCTCAAATAACGGCTTCTCCTTTCAGAAAAACAATTGTGGTTTTCTCAAAAAAGCTTTTCATGAAATCCATACACTTTCAAAGAAGTTGATTCTCTTTCAAAGTAAAGCAACTGCAGTGAATAGCAAAACTTTTCATTTGAGAAACACATGTGCATCTCACAAAAGCATTTCACGAAATTCATAGACTTTCAAAAGAACGTGATTATCTTTCAGAGTAAACCTTCTACAGTGAAAAGGAACACTGTACTCACTTCTAACACTACTTTGACATATACCAAACAACGGCTTCTCTTTTCCGAGAAACTCATGTGCGTTTCTCACAAAAGCAGTTCATCAAATTCATGCACTTTCCAAAGAACATAATTATGTTTCAAAATAAAGATTCTACAGAGAACAGGAACACTGTTCTCATTTCTGACAATTCTTTGACAAATCTCAAACAGTGGCTTTTCCTTTCTGAGAAACTCATGTATGTTTCTCACAAAAGCATTTCATGAAATTCATACATTTTCCAAGGAACAGGATTATCGTTGGACGTAAAGGGTCTACAGAGAACAGGAACACTGTTCACACTTCTAACACTACTTTGACATATAGCAAACAACGTCTTCTCTTTTTAGAGAAACACATGTGCGTTTCTCACAGAAGCATTGCTTGAAATTCATACACTTTCAAAAGAACATGATTATCTTTCGAAATAAAGATTCTACAGAGAACAGGAACACTGTTCTCACTTCTGACAATACTTTGACAAATCTCAAACAACGGCTTCTCCTTTCAGAAAAATACTTGTGCGTTTCTAAAAAAAAAGCATTTCATGAAATCCATACACTTTCAAAGAAGATGATTCTCGTTCAAAGTAAAGCGTCTGCAGTGAATAGCAAAACTTCTCATTTGAGAAACACGTGTGTATATCACAAAAGCATTTCATGAAATTCATACACTTTCAAAAGAACGTGATTATCTTTCACAGTAAACCTTCTACAGTGAAACGGAACACTGTACTCCAAACACTACTTTGACATATAGCAAACAACGTCTTCTCTTTTCAGAGAAACACATGTGCGTTTCTCACAGAAGGATTACTTGAAATTCATACACTTTCCAAAGAACATGATTATCTTTCAAAATAAAGATTCTCCAGAGAACAGGAACACTGTTCTCACTTCTGACAATACTTTGACTAATCTTAAACAACGGCTTCTTTTTTCGGAGAAACTAGTGTACTTTTCTCACAAAAGCATTTCACGAAATTCATAGACTTTCAAAAGAATGTGATTATCTTTCAGAGTAAACCTTCTACAGTGAAAAGGAACACTGTACTCACTTCTAACACTACTTTGACATATACCAAACAACGGCTTCTCTTTTCCGAGAAACTCATGTGCGTTTCTCACAGAAGCAGTTCATCAAATTCATGCACTTTCCAAAGAACATAATTATGTTTCAAAATAAAGATTCTACAGAGAACAGGAACACTGTTCTCATTTCTGACAATTCTTTGACAAATCTCAAACAGTGGCTTCTCCTTTCTGAGAAACTCATGTATGTTTCTCACAAAAGCATTTCATGAAATTCATACATTTTCCAAGGAACAGGATTATCGTTGGACGTAAAGGGTCTACAGAGAACAGGAACACTGATCTCACTTGGGACTAACACTACTTTGACATATAGCAAACAACGTCTTCTCTTTTTAGAGAAACACATGTGCGTTTCTCACAGAAGCATTGCTTGAAATTCATACACTTTCAAAAGAACATGATTATCTTTCGAAATAAAGATTCTACAGAGAACAGGAACACTGTTCTCACTTCTGACAATACTTTGACAAATCTCAAACAACGGCTTCTCCTTTCAGAAAAATACTTGTGCGTTTCTAAAAAAAAAAGCTTTTCATGAAATCCATACACTTTCAAAGAAGATGATTCTCGTTCAAAGTAAAGCGTCTGCAGTGAATAGCAAAACTTCTCATTTGAGAAACACGTGTGTATATCACAAACGCATTTCATGAAATTCATACACTTTCAAAAGAACGTGATTATCTTTCACAGTAAACCTTCTACAGTGAAACGGAACACTGTACTCCAAACACTACTTTGACATATAGCAAACAACGTCTTCTCTTTTCAGAGAAACACAAGTGCGTTTCTCACAGAAGGATTACTTGAAATTCATACACTTTCCAAAGAACATGATTATCTTTCGAAATAAAGATTCTCCAGAGAACAGGAACACTGTTCTCACTTCTGACAATACTTTGACAAATCTTAAACAACGGCTTCTTATTTCGGAGAAACTAGTGTACGTTTCTCACAAAAGTATTTCAAGAAATTCATACATTTTCAAAGGAACATGATTATCGTTGGACCTAAAGGGTCTACAGAGAACAGGAACACTGTTCACACTTCTAACAATACTTTGACATTTAGGAAACAACGTCTTCTCTTTTTAGAGAAACACATGTGCGTTTCTCACAGAAGCATTTCTTGAAATTCATACACTTTCAAAAGAACATGATTATCTTTCGAAGTAAAGATTCTACAGAGAACAGGAACACTGTTCTCACTTCTAACACCTCTTTGACAACGGCTTCTCTTTGCAGAGAATACACTTTCAAAAGAACGAGATTATCTTTCAGAGTAAACCTTCTACAGTGAAAAGGAACACTGTACTCACTTCTAACACTACTTTGACATATATCAAACAACGGCTTCTCTTTTCAGAGAAACACATGTGCGTTTCTCACAAAAGCAGTTCATCAAATTCATGCACTTTCCAAAGAACATAATTATGTTTCAAAATAAAGATTCTACAGAGAACAGGAACACAGTTCTCACTTCTGACAATTTTTTGACAAATCTCAAACAATGGCTTTTCCTTTCGGAGAAACTCTTGTATGTTTCCCACAAAAGCATTTCATGAAATTCATACATTTTCCAAAGAACATGATTATCTTTGGAAGTAAAGGTTCCACAGAGAACAGGAACACTGTTCTCACTTCTATCAATACTTTGACATATAGCAAACAACGTCATCTCTTTTCAGAGAAACACATGTGCGTTTCTCACAGAAGCATTTCTTGAAATTCATACACTTTCAAAAGAACATGATTATCTTTCGAAATAAAGATTCTACAGAGAACAGGAATACTGTTCTCACTTCTGACAATACTTTGACAAATCTCAAACAACCGCTTCTCCTTTCGGAGAAACTCATGTACGTTTCTCACAAAAGCATTTCATGAAATTCATACATTTTACAAGGAACATGATTATCTTTGGACGTAAAGGTTCTACAGAGAACACGAAAACTGATCTCACATGTGACTAACACTACTTTGACATATAGCAAACAACGGCTTCTCTTCTCAGAGAAACACAAGTGTGTTTCTCACAAAAGCAGTTCAACAAATTCATACACTTTCCAAAGAATATGATTATCTTTCGAAGTAAAGATTCTACAGAGAACAGGAACACTGTTCTCACTTCTAACACCTCTTTGACAACGGTTCTCTTTGCAGAGAAACCCATGTGCGTTTCTCACAAAAGTAGTTCATCAAATTCATACACTTTCAAAAGAACATTATTATCTTTCGAAGTAAATGTTCTACTGAGAACAGGAACACTGTTCTCCCTTCTGACAATACTTTGACAAATCTCAAATAACGGCTTCTCCTTTCAGAAAAACAATTGTGCTTTTCTCAAAAAAGCTTTTCATGAAATCCATACACTTTCAAAGAAGTTGATTCTCTTTCAAAGTAAAGCAACTGCAGTGAATAGCAAAACTTTTCATTTGAGAAACACATGTGCATCTCACAAAAGCATTTCATGAAATTCATAGACTTTCCAAAGAACGTGATTATCTTTCAGAGTAAACCTTCTACAGTGAAAAGGAACACTGTACTCACTTCTAACACTACTTTGACATATACCAAACAACGGCTTCTCTTTTCCGAGAAACTCATGTGCGTTTCTCACAAAAGCAGTTCATCAAATTCAGGCACTTTCCAAAGAACATAATTATGTTTCAAAATAAAGATTCTACAGAGAACAGGAACACTGTTCTCATTTCTGACAATTCTTTGACAAATCTCAAACAGTGGCTTTTCCTTTCTGAGAAACTCATGTATGTTTCTCACAAAAGCATTTCATGAAATTCATACATTTTCCAAGGAACAGGATTATCGTTGGACGTAAAGGGTCTACAGAGAACAGGAACACTGTTCACACTTCTAACACTACTTTGACATATAGCAAACAACGTCTTCTCTTTTTAGAGAAACACATGTGCGTTTCTCACAGAAGCATTGCTTGAAATTCATACACTTTCAAAAGAACATGATTATCTTTCGAAATAAAGATTCTACAGAGAACAGGAACACTGTTCTCACTTCTGACAATACTTTGACAAATCTCAAACAACGGCTTCTCCTTTCAGAAAAATACTTGTGCGTTTCTAAAAAAAAGCATTTCATGAAATCCATACACTTTCAAAGAAGATGATTCTCGTTCAAAGTAAAGCGTCTGCAGTGAATAGCAAAACTTCTCATTTGAGAAACACGTGTGTATATCACAAACACATTTCATGAAATTCATACACTTTCGAAAGAACGTGATTATCTTTCACAGTAAACCTTCTACAGTGAAACGGAACACTGTACTCCAAACACTACTTTGACATATAGCAAACAACGTCTTCTCTTTTCAGAGAAACACATGTGCGTTTCTCACAGAAGGATTACTTGAAATTCATACACTTTCCAAAGAACATGATTATCTTTCGAAATAAAGATTCTCCAGAGAACAGGAACACTGTTCTCACTTCTGACAATACTTTGACAAATCTTAAACAACGGCTTCTTTTTTCGGAGAAACTAGTGTACGTTTCTCACAAAAGTATTTCAAGAAATTCATACATTTTCAAAGGAACATGATTATCGTTGGACCTAAAGGGTCTACAGAGAACAGGAACACTGTTCACACTTCTAACAATACTTTGACATTTAGCAAACAACGTCTTCTCTTTTTAGAGAAACACATGTGCGTTTCTCACAGAAGCATTTCTTGAAATTCATACACTTTCAAAAGAACATGATTATCTTTCGAAGTAAAGATTCTACAGAGAACAGGAACACTGTTCTCACTTCTAACACCTCTTTGACAACGGCTTCTATTTGCAGAGAATACACTTTCAAAAGAACGTGATTATCTTTCAGAGTAAACCTTCTACAGTGAAAAGGAACACTGTACTCACTTCTAACACTACTTTGACATATACCAAACAACGGCTTCTCTTTTCAGAGAAACACATGTGCGTTTCTCACAAAAGCAGTTCATCAAATTCATGCACTTTCCAAAGAACATAATTATGTTTCAAAATAAAGATTCTACAGAGAACAGGAACACAGTTCTCACTTCTGACAATTTTTTGACAAATCTCAAACAATGGCTTTTCCTTTCGGAGAAACTCTTGTATGTTTCCCACAAAAGCATTTCATGAAATTCATACATTTTCCAAAGAACATGATTATCTTTGGAAGTAAAGGTTCCACAGAGAACAGGAACACTGTTCTCACTTCTATCAATACTTTGACATATAGCAAACAACGTCATCTCTTTTCAGAGAAACACATGTGCGTTTCTCACAGAAGCATTTCTTGAAATTCATACACTTTCAAAAGAACATGATTATCTTTCGAAATAAAGATTCTACAGAGAACAGGAATACTGTTCTCACTTCTGACAATACTTTGACAAATCTCAAACAACCGCTTCTCCTTTCGGAGAAACTCATGTACGTTTCTCACAAAAGCATTTCATGAAATTCATACATTTTACAAGGAACATGATTATCTTTGGACGTAAAGGTTCTACAGAGAACACGAAAACTGATCTCACATGTGACTAACACTACTTTGACATATAGCAAACAACGGCTTCTCTTCTCAGAGAAACACAAGTGCGTTTCTCACAAAAGCAGTTCAACAAATTCATACACTTTCCAAAGAATATGATTATCTTTCGAAGTAAAGATTCTACAGAGAACAGGAACACTGTTCTCACTTCTAACACCTCTTTGACAACGGTTCTCTTTGCAGAGAAACCCATGTGCGTTTCTCACAAAAGTAGTTCATCAAATTCATACACTTTCAAAAGAACATTATTATCTTTCGAAGTAAATGTTCTACTGAGAACAGGAACACTGTTCTCCCTTCTGACAATACTTTGACAAATCTCAAATAACGGCTTCTCCTTTCAGAAAAACAATTGTGCTTTTCTCAAAAAAGCTTTTCATGAAATCCATACACTTTCAAAGAAGTTGATTCTCTTTCAAAGTAAAGCAACTGCAGTGAATAGCAAAACTTTTCATTTGAGAAACACATGTGCATCTCACAAAAGCATTTCATGAAATTCATAGACTTTCCAAAGAACGTGATTATCTTTCAGAGTAAACCTTCTACAGTGAAAAGGAACACTGTACTCACTTCTAACACTACTTTGACATATACCAAACAACGGCTTCTCTTTTCCGAGAAACTCATGTGCGTTTCTCACAAAAGCAGTTCATCAAATTCAGGCACTTTCCAAAGAACATAATTATGTTTCAAAATAAAGATTCTACAGAGAACAGGAACACTGTTCTCATTTCTGACAATTCTTTGACAAATCTCAAACAGTGGCTTTTCCTTTCTGAGAAACTCATGTATGTTTCTCACAAAAGCATTTCATGAAATTCATACATTTTCCAAGGAACAGGATTATCGTTGGACGTAAAGGGTCTACAGAGAACAGGAACACTGTTCACACTTCTAACACTACTTTGACATATAGCAAACAACGTCTTCTCTTTTTAGAGAAACACATGTGCGTTTCTCACAGAAGCATTGCTTGAAATTCATACACTTTCAAAAGAACATGATTATCTTTCGAAATAAAGATTCTACAGAGAACAGGAACACTGTTCTCACTTCTGACAATACTTTGACAAATCTCAAACAACGGCTTCTCCTTTCAGAAAAATACTTGTGCGTTTCTAAAAAAAAAGCATTTCATGAAATCCATACACTTTCAAAGAAGATGATTCTCGTTCAAAGTAAAGCGTCTGCAGTGAATAGCAAAACTTCTCATTTGAGAAACACGTGTGTATATCACAAACACATTTCATGAAATTCATACACTTTCGAAAGAACGTGATTATCTTTCACAGTAAACCTTCTACAGTGAAACGGAACACTGTACTCCAAACACTACTTTGACATATAGCAAACAACGTCTTCTCTTTTCAGAGAAACACATGTGCGTTTCTCACAGAAGGATTACTTGAAATTCATACACTTTCCAAAGAACATGATTATCTTTCGAAATAAAGATTCTCCAGAGAACAGGAACACTGTTCTCACTTCTGACAATACTTTGACAAATCTTAAACAACGGCTTCTTTTTTCGGAGAAACTAGTGTACGTTTCTCACAAAAGTATTTCAAGAAATTCATACATTTTCAAAGGAACATGATTATCGTTGGACCTAAAGGGTCTACAGAGAACAGGAACACTGTTCACACTTCTAACAATACTTTGACATTTAGCAAACAACGTCTTCTCTTTTTAGAGAAACACATGTGCGTTTCTCACAGAAGCATTTCTTGAAATTCATACACTTTCAAAAGAACATGATTATCTTTCGAAGTAAAGATTCTACAGAGAACAGGAACACTGTTCTCACTTCTAACACCTCTTTGACAACGGCTTCTCTTTGCAGAGAATACACTTTCAAAAGAACGAGATTATCTTTCAGAGTAAACCTTCTACAGTGAAAAGGAACACTGTACTCACTTCTAACACTACTTTGACATATATCAAACAACGGCTTCTCTTTTCAGAGAAACACATGTGCGTTTCTCACAAAAGCAGTTCATCAAATTCATGCACTTTCCAAAGAACATAATTATGTTTCAAAATAAAGATTCTACAGAGAACAGGAACACAGTTCTCACTTCTGACAATTTTTTGACAAATCTCAAACAATGGCTTTTCCTTTCGGAGAAACTCTTGTATGTTTCCCACAAAAGCATTTCATGAAATTCATACATTTTCCAAAGAACATGATTATCTTTGGAAGTAAAGGTTCCACAGAGAACAGGAACACTGTTCTCACTTCTATCAATACTTTGACATATAGCAAACAACGTCATCTCTTTTCAGAGAAACACATGTGCGTTTCTCACAGAAGCATTTCTTGAAATTCATACACTTTCAAAAGAACATGATTATCTTTCGAAATAAAGATTCTACAGAGAACAGGAATACTGTTCTCACTTCTGACAATACTTTGACAAATCTCAAACAACCGCTTCTCCTTTCGGAGAAACTCATGTACGTTTCTCACAAAAGCATTTCATGAAATTCATACATTTTACAAGGAACATGATTATCTTTGGACGTAAAGGTTCTACAGAGAACACGAAAACTGATCTCACATGTGACTAACACTACTTTGACATATAGCAAACAACGGCTTCTCTTCTCAGAGAAACACAAGTGCGTTTCTCACAAAAGCAGTTCAACAAATTCATACACTTTCCAAAGAATATGATTATCTTTCGAAGTAAAGATTCTACAGAGAACAGGAACACTGTTCTCACTTCTAACACCTCTTTGACAACGGTTCTCTTTGCAGAGAAACCCATGTGCGTTTCTCACAAAAGTAGTTCATCAAATTCATACACTTTCAAAAGAACATTATTATCTTTCGAAGTAAATGTTCTACTGAGAACAGGAACACTGTTCTCCCTTCTGACAATACTTTGACAAATCTCAAATAACGGCTTCTCCTTTCAGAAAAACAATTGTGCTTTTCTCAAAAAAGCTTTTCATGAAATCCATACACTTTCAAAGAAGTTGATTCTCTTTCAAAGTAAAGCAACTGCAGTGAATAGCAAAACTTTTCATTTGAGAAACACATGTGCATCTCACAAAAGCATTTCATGAAATTCATAGACTTTCCAAAGAACGTGATTATCTTTCAGAGTAAACCTTCTACAGTGAAAAGGAACACTGTACTCACTTCTAACACTACTTTGACATATACCAAACAACGGCTTCTCTTTTCCGAGAAACTCATGTGCGTTTCTCACAAAAGCAGTTCATCAAATTCAGGCACTTTCCAAAGAACATAATTATGTTTCAAAATAAAGATTCTACAGAGAACAGGAACACTGTTCTCATTTCTGACAATTCTTTGACAAATCTCAAACAGTGGCTTTTCCTTTCTGAGAAACTCATGTATGTTTCTCACAAAAGCATTTCATGAAATTCATACATTTTCCAAGGAACAGGATTATCGTTGGACGTAAAGGGTCTACAGAGAACAGGAACACTGTTCACACTTCTAACACTACTTTGACATATAGCAAACAACGTCTTCTCTTTTTAGAGAAACACATGTGCGTTTCTCACAGAAGCATTGCTTGAAATTCATACACTTTCAAAAGAACATGATTATCTTTCGAAATAAAGATTCTACAGAGAACAGGAACACTGTTCTCACTTCTGACAATACTTTGACAAATCTCAAACAACGGCTTCTCCTTTCAGAAAAATACTTGTGCGTTTCTAAAAAAAAAGCATTTCATGAAATCCATACACTTTCAAAGAAGATGATTCTCGTTCAAAGTAAAGCGTCTGCAGTGAATAGCAAAACTTCTCATTTGAGAAACACGTGTGTATATCACAAACACATTTCATGAAATTCATACACTTTCGAAAGAACGTGATTATCTTTCACAGTAAACCTTCTACAGTGAAACGGAACACTGTACTCCAAACACTACTTTGACATATAGCAAACAACGTCTTCTCTTTTCAGAGAAACACATGTGCGTTTCTCACAGAAGGATTACTTGAAATTCATACACTTTCCAAAGAACATGATTATCTTTCGAAATAAAGATTCTCCAGAGAACAGGAACACTGTTCTCACTTCTGACAATACTTTGACAAATCTTAAACAACGGCTTCTTTTTTCGGAGAAACTAGTGTACGTTTCTCACAAAAGTATTTCAAGAAATTCATACATTTTCAAAGGAACATGATTATCGTTGGACCTAAAGGGTCTACAGAGAACAGGAACACTGTTCACACTTCTAACAATACTTTGACATTTAGCAAACAACGTCTTCTCTTTTTAGAGAAACACATGTGCGTTTCTCACAGAAGCATTTCTTGAAATTCATACACTTTCAAAAGAACATGATTATCTTTCGAAGTAAAGATTCTACAGAGAACAGGAACACTGTTCTCACTTCTAACACCTCTTTGACAACGGCTTCTCTTTGCAGAGAATACACTTTCAAAAGAACGAGATTATCTTTCAGAGTAAACCTTCTACAGTGAAAAGGAACACTGTACTCACTTCTAACACTACTTTGACATATATCAAACAACGGCTTCTCTTTTCAGAGAAACACATGTGCGTTTCTCACAAAAGCAGTTCATCAAATTCATGCACTTTCCAAAGAACATAATTATGTTTCAAAATAAAGATTCTACAGAGAACAGGAACACAGTTCTCACTTCTGACAATTTTTTGACAAATCTCAAACAATGGCTTTTCCTTTCGGAGAAACTCTTGTATGTTTCCCACAAAAGCATTTCATGAAATTCATACATTTTCCAAAGAACATGATTATCTTTGGAAGTAAAGGTTCCACAGAGAACAGGAACACTGTTCTCACTTCTATCAATACTTTGACATATAGCAAACAACGTCATCTCTTTTCAGAGAAACACATGTGCGTTTCTCACAGAAGCATTTCTTGAAATTCATACACTTTCAAAAGAACATGATTATCTTTCGAAATAAAGATTCTACAGAGAACAGGAATACTGTTCTCACTTCTGACAATACTTTGACAAATCTCAAACAACCGCTTCTCCTTTCGGAGAAACTCATGTACGTTTCTCACAAAAGCATTTCATGAAATTCATACATTTTACAAGGAACATGATTATCTTTGGACGTAAAGGTTCTACAGAGAACACGAAAACTGATCTCACATGTGACTAACACTACTTTGACATATAGCAAACAACGGCTTCTCTTCTCAGAGAAACACAAGTGCGTTTCTCACAAAAGCAGTTCAACAAATTCATACACTTTCCAAAGAATATGATTATCTTTCGAAGTAAAGATTCTACAGAGAACAGGAACACTGTTCTCACTTCTAACACCTCTTTGACAACGGTTCTCTTTGCAGAGAAACCCATGTGCGTTTCTCACAAAAGTAGTTCATCAAATTCATACACTTTCAAAAGAACATTATTATCTTTCGAAGTAAATGTTCTACTGAGAACAGGAACACTGTTCTCCCTTCTGACAATACTTTGACAAATCTCAAATAACGGCTTCTCCTTTCAGAAAAACAATTGTGCTTTTCTCAAAAAAGCTTTTCATGAAATCCATACACTTTCAAAGAAGTTGATTCTCTTTCAAAGTAAAGCAACTGCAGTGAATAGCAAAACTTTTCATTTGAGAAACACATGTGCATCTCACAAAAGCATTTCATGAAATTCATAGACTTTCCAAAGAACGTGATTATCTTTCAGAGTAAACCTTCTACAGTGAAAAGGAACACTGTACTCACTTCTAACACTACTTTGACATATACCAAACAACGGCTTCTCTTTTCCGAGAAACTCATGTGCGTTTCTCACAAAAGCAGTTCATCAAATTCAGGCACTTTCCAAAGAACATAATTATGTTTCAAAATAAAGATTCTACAGAGAACAGGAACACTGTTCTCATTTCTGACAATTCTTTGACAAATCTCAAACAGTGGCTTTTCCTTTCTGAGAAACTCATGTATGTTTCTCACAAAAGCATTTCATGAAATTCATACATTTTCCAAGGAACAGGATTATCGTTGGACGTAAAGGGTCTACAGAGAACAGGAACACTGTTCACACTTCTAACACTACTTTGACATATAGCAAACAACGTCTTCTCTTTTTAGAGAAACACATGTGCGTTTCTCACAGAAGCATTGCTTGAAATTCATACACTTTCAAAAGAACATGATTATCTTTCGAAATAAAGATTCTACAGAGAACAGGAACACTGTTCTCACTTCTGACAATACTTTGACAAATCTCAAACAACGGCTTCTCCTTTCAGAAAAATACTTGTGCGTTTCTAAAAAAAAAGCATTTCATGAAATCCATACACTTTCAAAGAAGATGATTCTCGTTCAAAGTAAAGCGTCTGCAGTGAATAGCAAAACTTCTCATTTGAGAAACACGTGTGTATATCACAAACACATTTCATGAAATTCATACACTTTCGAAAGAACGTGATTATCTTTCACAGTAAACCTTCTACAGTGAAACGGAACACTGTACTCCAAACACTACTTTGACATATAGCAAACAACGTCTTCTCTTTTCAGAGAAACACATGTGCGTTTCTCACAGAAGGATTACTTGAAATTCATACACTTTCCAAAGAACATGATTATCTTTCGAAATAAAGATTCTCCAGAGAACAGGAACACTGTTCTCACTTCTGACAATACTTTGACAAATCTTAAACAACGGCTTCTTTTTTCGGAGAAACTAGTGTACGTTTCTCACAAAAGTATTTCAAGAAATTCATACATTTTCAAAGGAACATGATTATCGTTGGACCTAAAGGGTCTACAGAGAACAGGAACACTGTTCACACTTCTAACAATACTTTGACATTTAGCAAACAACGTCTTCTCTTTTTAGAGAAACACATGTGCGTTTCTCACAGAAGCATTTCTTGAAATTCATACACTTTCAAAAGAACATGATTATCTTTCGAAGTAAAGATTCTACAGAGAACAGGAACACTGTTCTCACTTCTAACACCTCTTTGACAACGGCTTCTCTTTGCAGAGAATACACTTTCAAAAGAACGAGATTATCTTTCAGAGTAAACCTTCTACAGTGAAAAGGAACACTGTACTCACTTCTAACACTACTTTGACATATATCAAACAACGGCTTCTCTTTTCAGAGAAACACATGTGCGTTTCTCACAAAAGCAGTTCATCAAATTCATGCACTTTCCAAAGAACATAATTATGTTTCAAAATAAAGATTCTACAGAGAACAGGAACACAGTTCTCACTTCTGACAATTTTTTGACAAATCTCAAACAATGGCTTTTCCTTTCGGAGAAACTCTTGTATGTTTCCCACAAAAGCATTTCATGAAATTCATACATTTTCCAAAGAACATGATTATCTTTGGAAGTAAAGGTTCCACAGAGAACAGGAACACTGTTCTCACTTCTATCAATACTTTGACATATAGCAAACAACGTCATCTCTTTTCAGAGAAACACATGTGCGTTTCTCACAGAAGCATTTCTTGAAATTCATACACTTTCAAAAGAACATGATTATCTTTCGAAATAAAGATTCTACAGAGAACAGGAATACTGTTCTCACTTCTGACAATACTTTGACAAATCTCAAACAACCGCTTCTCCTTTCGGAGAAACTCATGTACGTTTCTCACAAAAGCATTTCATGAAATTCATACATTTTACAAGGAACATGATTATCTTTGGACGTAAAGGTTCTACAGAGAACACGAAAACTGATCTCACATGTGACTAACACTACTTTGACATATAGCAAACAACGGCTTCTCTTCTCAGAGAAACACAAGTGCGTTTCTCACAAAAGCAGTTCAACAAATTCATACACTTTCCAAAGAATATGATTATCTTTCGAAGTAAAGATTCTACAGAGAACAGGAACACTGTTCTCACTTCTAACACCTCTTTGACAACGGTTCTCTTTGCAGAGAAACCCATGTGCGTTTCTCACAAAAGTAGTTCATCAAATTCATACACTTTCAAAAGAACATTATTATCTTTCGAAGTAAATGTTCTACTGAGAACAGGAACACTGTTCTCCCTTCTGACAATACTTTGACAAATCTCAAATAACGGCTTCTCCTTTCAGAAAAACAATTGTGCTTTTCTCAAAAAAGCTTTTCATGAAATCCATACACTTTCAAAGAAGTTGATTCTCTTTCAAAGTAAAGCAACTGCAGTGAATAGCAAAACTTTTCATTTGAGAAACACATGTGCATCTCACAAAAGCATTTCATGAAATTCATAGACTTTCCAAAGAACGTGATTATCTTTCAGAGTAAACCTTCTACAGTGAAAAGGAACACTGTACTCACTTCTAACACTACTTTGACATATACCAAACAACGGCTTCTCTTTTCCGAGAAACTCATGTGCGTTTCTCACAAAAGCAGTTCATCAAATTCAGGCACTTTCCAAAGAACATAATTATGTTTCAAAATAAAGATTCTACAGAGAACAGGAACACTGTTCTCATTTCTGACAATTCTTTGACAAATCTCAAACAGTGGCTTTTCCTTTCTGAGAAACTCATGTATGTTTCTCACAAAAGCATTTCATGAAATTCATACATTTTCCAAGGAACAGGATTATCGTTGGACGTAAAGGGTCTACAGAGAACAGGAACACTGTTCACACTTCTAACACTACTTTGACATATAGCAAACAACGTCTTCTCTTTTTAGAGAAACACATGTGCGTTTCTCACAGAAGCATTGCTTGAAATTCATACACTTTCAAAAGAACATGATTATCTTTCGAAATAAAGATTCTACAGAGAACAGGAACACTGTTCTCACTTCTGACAATACTTTGACAAATCTCAAACAACGGCTTCTCCTTTCAGAAAAATACTTGTGCGTTTCTAAAAAAAAGCATTTCATGAAATCCATACACTTTCAAAGAAGATGATTCTCGTTCAAAGTAAAGCGTCTGCAGTGAATAGCAAAACTTCTCATTTGAGAAACACGTGTGTATATCACAAACACATTTCATGAAATTCATACACTTTCGAAAGAACGTGATTATCTTTCACAGTAAACCTTCTACAGTGAAACGGAACACTGTACTCCAAACACTACTTTGACATATAGCAAACAACGTCTTCTCTTTTCAGAGAAACACATGTGCGTTTCTCACAGAAGGATTACTTGAAATTCATACACTTTCCAAAGAACATGATTATCTTTCGAAATAAAGATTCTCCAGAGAACAGGAACACTGTTCTCACTTCTGACAATACTTTGACAAATCTTAAACAACGGCTTCTTTTTTCGGAGAAACTAGTGTACGTTTCTCACAAAAGTATTTCAAGAAATTCATACATTTTCAAAGGAACATGATTATCGTTGGACCTAAAGGGTCTACAGAGAACAGGAACACTGTTCACACTTCTAACAATACTTTGACATTTAGGAAACAACGTCTTCTCTTTTTAGAGAAACACATGTGCGTTTCTCACAGAAGCATTTCTTGAAATTCATACACTTTCAAAAGAACATGATTATCTTTCGAAGTAAAGATTCTACAGAGAACAGGAACACTGTTCTCACTTCTAACACCTCTTTGACAACGGCTTCTCTTTGCAGAGAATACACTTTCAAAAGAACGAGATTATCTTTCAGAGTAAACCTTCTACAGTGAAAAGGAACACTGTACTCACTTCTAACACTACTTTGACATATATCAAACAACGGCTTCTCTTTTCAGAGAAACACATGTGCGTTTCTCACAAAAGCAGTTCATCAAATTCATGCACTTTCCAAAGAACATAATTATGTTTCAAAATAAAGATTCTACAGAGAACAGGAACACAGTTCTCACTTCTGACAATTTTTTGACAAATCTCAAACAATGGCTTTTCCTTTCGGAGAAACTCTTGTATGTTTCCCACAAAAGCATTTCATGAAATTCATACATTTTCCAAAGAACATGATTATCTTTGGAAGTAAAGGTTCCACAGAGAACAGGAACACTGTTCTCACTTCTATCAATACTTTGACATATAGCAAACAACGTCATCTCTTTTCAGAGAAACACATGTGCGTTTCTCACAGAAGCATTTCTTGAAATTCATACACTTTCAAAAGAACATGATTATCTTTCGAAATAAAGATTCTACAGAGAACAGGAATACTGTTCTCACTTCTGACAATACTTTGACAAATCTCAAACAACCGCTTCTCCTTTCGGAGAAACTCATGTACGTTTCTCACAAAAGCATTTCATGAAATTCATACATTTTACAAGGAACATGATTATCTTTGGACGTAAAGGTTCTACAGAGAACACGAAAACTGATCTCACATGTGACTAACACTACTTTGACATATAGCAAACAACGGCTTCTCTTCTCAGAGAAACACAAGTGCGTTTCTCACAAAAGCAGTTCAACAAATTCATACACTTTCCAAAGAATATGATTATCTTTCGAAGTAAAGATTCTACAGAGAACAGGAACACTGTTCTCACTTCTAACACCTCTTTGACAACGGTTCTCTTTGCAGAGAAACCCATGTGCGTTTCTCACAAAAGTAGTTCATCAAATTCATACACTTTCAAAAGAACATTATTATCTTTCGAAGTAAATGTTCTACTGAGAACAGGAACACTGTTCTCCCTTCTGACAATACTTTGACAAATCTCAAATAACGGCTTCTCCTTTCAGAAAAACAATTGTGCTTTTCTCAAAAAAGCTTTTCATGAAATCCATACACTTTCAAAGAAGTTGATTCTCTTTCAAAGTAAAGCAACTGCAGTGAATAGCAAAACTTTTCATTTGAGAAACACATGTGCATCTCACAAAAGCATTTCATGAAATTCATAGACTTTCCAAAGAACGTGATTATCTTTCAGAGTAAACCTTCTACAGTGAAAAGGAACACTGTACTCACTTCTAACACTACTTTGACATATACCAAACAACGGCTTCTCTTTTCCGAGAAACTCATGTGCGTTTCTCACAAAAGCAGTTCATCAAATTCAGGCACTTTCCAAAGAACATAATTATGTTTCAAAATAAAGATTCTACAGAGAACAGGAACACTGTTCTCATTTCTGACAATTCTTTGACAAATCTCAAACAGTGGCTTTTCCTTTCTGAGAAACTCATGTATGTTTCTCACAAAAGCATTTCATGAAATTCATACATTTTCCAAGGAACAGGATTATCGTTGGACGTAAAGGGTCTACAGAGAACAGGAACACTGTTCACACTTCTAACACTACTTTGACATATAGCAAACAACGTCTTCTCTTTTTAGAGAAACACATGTGCGTTTCTCACAGAAGCATTGCTTGAAATTCATACACTTTCAAAAGAACATGATTATCTTTCGAAATAAAGATTCTACAGAGAACAGGAACACTGTTCTCACTTCTGACAATACTTTGACAAATCTCAAACAACGGCTTCTCCTTTCAGAAAAATACTTGTGCGTTTCTAAAAAAAAGCATTTCATGAAATCCATACACTTTCAAAGAAGATGATTCTCGTTCAAAGTAAAGCGTCTGCAGTGAATAGCAAAACTTCTCATTTGAGAAACACGTGTGTATATCACAAACACATTTCATGAAATTCATACACTTTCGAAAGAACGTGATTATCTTTCACAGTAAACCTTCTACAGTGAAACGGAACACTGTACTCCAAACACTACTTTGACATATAGCAAACAACGTCTTCTCTTTTCAGAGAAACACATGTGCGTTTCTCACAGAAGGATTACTTGAAATTCATACACTTTCCAAAGAACATGATTATCTTTCGAAATAAAGATTCTCCAGAGAACAGGAACACTGTTCTCACTTCTGACAATACTTTGACAAATCTTAAACAACGGCTTCTTTTTTCGGAGAAACTAGTGTACGTTTCTCACAAAAGTATTTCAAGAAATTCATACATTTTCAAAGGAACATGATTATCGTTGGACCTAAAGGGTCTACAGAGAACAGGAACACTGTTCACACTTCTAACAATACTTTGACATTTAGGAAACAACGTCTTCTCTTTTTAGAGAAACACATGTGCGTTTCTCACAGAAGCATTTCTTGAAATTCATACACTTTCAAAAGAACATGATTATCTTTCGAAGTAAAGATTCTACAGAGAACAGGAACACTGTTCTCACTTCTAACACCTCTTTGACAACGGCTTCTCTTTGCAGAGAATACACTTTCAAAAGAACGAGATTATCTTTCAGAGTAAACCTTCTACAGTGAAAAGGAACACTGTACTCACTTCTAACACTACTTTGACATATATCAAACAACGGCTTCTCTTTTCAGAGAAACACATGTGCGTTTCTCACAAAAGCAGTTCATCAAATTCATGCACTTTCCAAAGAACATAATTATGTTTCAAAATAAAGATTCTACAGAGAACAGGAACACAGTTCTCACTTCTGACAATTTTTTGACAAATCTCAAACAATGGCTTTTCCTTTCGGAGAAACTCTTGTATGTTTCCCACAAAAGCATTTCATGAAATTCATACATTTTCCAAAGAACATGATTATCTTTGGAAGTAAAGGTTCCACAGAGAACAGGAACACTGTTCTCACTTCTATCAATACTTTGACATATAGCAAACAACGTCATCTCTTTTCAGAGAAACACATGTGCGTTTCTCACAGAAGCATTTCTTGAAATTCATACACTTTCAAAAGAACATGATTATCTTTCGAAATAAAGATTCTACAGAGAACAGGAATACTGTTCTCACTTCTGACAATACTTTGACAAATCTCAAACAACCGCTTCTCCTTTCGGAGAAACTCATGTACGTTTCTCACAAAAGCATTTCATGAAATTCATACATTTTACAAGGAACATGATTATCTTTGGACGTAAAGGTTCTACAGAGAACACGAAAACTGATCTCACATGTGACTAACACTACTTTGACATATAGCAAACAACGGCTTCTCTTCTCAGAGAAACACAAGTGCGTTTCTCACAAAAGCAGTTCAACAAATTCATACACTTTCCAAAGAATATGATTATCTTTCGAAGTAAAGATTCTACAGAGAACAGGAACACTGTTCTCACTTCTAACACCTCTTTGACAACGGTTCTCTTTGCAGAGAAACCCATGTGCGTTTCTCACAAAAGTAGTTCATCAAATTCATACACTTTCAAAAGAACATTATTATCTTTCGAAGTAAATGTTCTACTGAGAACAGGAACACTGTTCTCCCTTCTGACAATACTTTGACAAATCTCAAATAACGGCTTCTCCTTTCAGAAAAACAATTGTGCTTTTCTCAAAAAAGCTTTTCATGAAATCCATACACTTTCAAAGAAGTTGATTCTCTTTCAAAGTAAAGCAACTGCAGTGAATAGCAAAACTTTTCATTTGAGAAACACATGTGCATCTCACAAAAGCATTTCATGAAATTCATAGACTTTCCAAAGAACGTGATTATCTTTCAGAGTAAACCTTCTACAGTGAAAAGGAACACTGTACTCACTTCTAACACTACTTTGACATATACCAAACAACGGCTTCTCTTTTCCGAGAAACTCATGTGCGTTTCTCACAAAAGCAGTTCATCAAATTCAGGCACTTTCCAAAGAACATAATTATGTTTCAAAATAAAGATTCTACAGAGAACAGGAACACTGTTCTCATTTCTGACAATTCTTTGACAAATCTCAAACAGTGGCTTTTCCTTTCTGAGAAACTCATGTATGTTTCTCACAAAAGCATTTCATGAAATTCATACATTTTCCAAGGAACAGGATTATCGTTGGACGTAAAGGGTCTACAGAGAACAGGAACACTGTTCACACTTCTAACACTACTTTGACATATAGCAAACAACGTCTTCTCTTTTTAGAGAAACACATGTGCGTTTCTCACAGAAGCATTGCTTGAAATTCATACACTTTCAAAAGAACATGATTATCTTTCGAAATAAAGATTCTACAGAGAACAGGAACACTGTTCTCACTTCTGACAATACTTTGACAAATCTCAAACAACGGCTTCTCCTTTCAGAAAAATACTTGTGCGTTTCTAAAAAAAAAAGCTTTTCATGAAATCCATACACTTTCAAAGAAGATGATTCTCGTTCAAAGTAAAGCGTCTGCAGTGAATAGCAAAACTTCTCATTTGAGAAACACGTGTGTATATCACAAACGCATTTCATGAAATTCATACACTTTCAAAAGAACGTGATTATCTTTCACAGTAAACCTTCTACAGTGAAACGGAACACTGTACTCCAAACACTACTTTGACATATAGCAAACAACGTCTTCTCTTTTCAGAGAAACACATGTGCGTTTCTCACAGAAGGATTACTTGAAATTCATACACTTTCCAAAGAACATGATTATCTTTCGAAATAAAGATTCTCCAGAGAACAGGAACACTGTTCTCACTTCTGACAATACTTTGACAAATCTTAAACAACGGCTTCTTATTTCGGAGAAACTAGTGTACGTTTCTCACAAAAGTATTTCAAGAAATTCATACATTTTCAAAGGAACATGATTATCGTTGGACCTAAAGGGTCTACAGAGAACAGGAACACTGTTCACACTTCTAACAATACTTTGACATTTAGGAAACAACGTCTTCTCTTTTTAGAGAAACACCTGTGCGTTTCTCACAGAAGCATTTCTTGAAATTCATACACTTTCAAAAGAACATGATTATCTTTCGAAGTAAAGATTCTACAGAGAACAGGAACACTGTTCTCACTTCTAACACCTCTTTGACAACGGCTTCTCTTTGCAGAGAATACACTTTCAAAAGAACGAGATTATCTTTCAGAGTAAACCTTCTACAGTGAAAAGGAACACTGTACTCACTTCTAACACTACTTTGACATATATCAAACAACGGCTTCTCTTTTCAGAGAAACACATGTGCGTTTCTCACAAAAGCAGTTCATCAAATTCATGCACTTTCCAAAGAACATAATTATGTTTCAAAATAAAGATTCTACAGAGAACAGGAACACAGTTCTCACTTCTGACAATTTTTTGACAAATCTCAAACAATGGCTTTTCCTTTCGGAGAAACTCTTGTATGTTTCCCACAAAAGCATTTCATGAAATTCATACATTTTCCAAAGAACATGATTATCTTTGGAAGTAAAGGTTCCACAGAGAACAGGAACACTGTTCTCACTTCTATCAATACTTTGACATATAGCAAACAACGTCATCTCTTTTCAGAGAAACACATGTGCGTTTCTCACAGAAGCATTTCTTGAAATTCATACACTTTCAAAAGAACATGATTATCTTTCGAAATAAAGATTCTACAGAGAACAGGAATACTGTTCTCACTTCTGACAATACTTTGACAAATCTCAAACAACCGCTTCTCCTTTCGGAGAAACTCATGTACGTTTCTCACAAAAGCATTTCATGAAATTCATACATTTTACAAGGAACATGATTATCTTTGGACGTAAAGGTTCTACAGAGAACACGAAAACTGATCTCACATGTGACTAACACTACTTTGACATATAGCAAACAACGGCTTCTCTTCTCAGAGAAACACAAGTGCGTTTCTCACAAAAGCAGTTCAACAAATTCATACACTTTCCAAAGAATATGATTATCTTTCGAAGTAAAGATTCTACAGAGAACAGGAACACTGTTCTCACTTCTAACACCTCTTTGACAACGGTTCTCTTTGCAGAGAAACCCATGTGCGTTTCTCACAAAAGTAGTTCATCAAATTCATACACTTTCAAAAGAACATTATTATCTTTCGAAGTAAATGTTCTACTGAGAACAGGAACACTGTTCTCCCTTCTGACAATACTTTGACAAATCTCAAATAACGGCTTCTCCTTTCAGAAAAACAATTGTGCTTTTCTCAAAAAAGCTTTTCATGAAATCCATACACTTTCAAAGAAGTTGATTCTCTTTCAAAGTAAAGCAACTGCAGTGAATAGCAAAACTTTTCATTTGAGAAACACATGTGCATCTCACAAAAGCATTTCATGAAATTCATAGACTTTCCAAAGAACGTGATTATCTTTCAGAGTAAACCTTCTACAGTGAAAAGGAACACTGTACTCACTTCTAACACTACTTTGACATATACCAAACAACGGCTTCTCTTTTCCGAGAAACTCATGTGCGTTTCTCACAAAAGCAGTTCATCAAATTCAGGCACTTTCCAAAGAACATAATTATGTTTCAAAATAAAGATTCTACAGAGAACAGGAACACTGTTCTCATTTCTGACAATTCTTTGACAAATCTCAAACAGTGGCTTTTCCTTTCTGAGAAACTCATGTATGTTTCTCACAAAAGCATTTCATGAAATTCATACATTTTCCAAGGAACAGGATTATCGTTGGACGTAAAGGGTCTACAGAGAACAGGAACACTGTTCACACTTCTAACACTACTTTGACATATAGCAAACAACGTCTTCTCTTTTTAGAGAAACACATGTGCGTTTCTCACAGAAGCATTGCTTGAAATTCATACACTTTCAAAAGAACATGATTATCTTTCGAAATAAAGATTCTACAGAGAACAGGAACACTGTTCTCACTTCTGACAATACTTTGACAAATCTCAAACAACGGCTTCTCCTTTCAGAAAAATACTTGTGCGTTTCTAAAAAAAAGCATTTCATGAAATCCATACACTTTCAAAGAAGATGATTCTCGTTCAAAGTAAAGCGTCTGCAGTGAATAGCAAAACTTCTCATTTGAGAAACACGTGTGTATATCACAAACACATTTCATGAAATTCATACACTTTCGAAAGAACGTGATTATCTTTCACAGTAAACCTTCTACAGTGAAACGGAACACTGTACTCCAAACACTACTTTGACATATAGCAAACAACGTCTTCTCTTTTCAGAGAAACACACGTGCGTTTCTCACAGAAGGATTACTTGAAATTCATACACTTTCCAAAGAACATGGTTATCTTTCGAAATAAAGATTCTCCAGAGAACAGGAACACTGTTCTCACTTCTGACAATACTTTGACAAATCTTAAACAACGGCTTCTTTTTTCGGAGAAACTAGTGTACGTTTCTCACAAAAGTATTTCAAGAAATTCATACATTTTCAAAGGAACATGATTATCGTTGGACCTAAAGGGTCTACAGAGAACAGGAACACTGTTCACACTTCTAACAATACTTTGACATTTAGCAAACAACGTCTTCTCTTTTTAGAGAAACACATGTGCGTTTCTCACAGAAGCATTTCTTGAAATTCATACACTTTCAAAAGAACATGATTATCTTTCGAAGTAAAGATTCTACAGAGAACAGGAACACTGTTCTCACTTCTAACACCTCTTTGACAACGGCTTCTATTTGCAGAGAATACACTTTCAAAAGAACGTGATTATCTTTCAGAGTAAACCTTCTACAGTGAAAAGGAACACTGTACTCACTTCTAACACTACTTTGACATATACCAAACAACGGCTTCTCTTTTCAGAGAAACACATGTGCGTTTCTCACAAAAGCAGTTCATCAAATTCATGCACTTTCCAAAGAACATAATTATGTTTCAAAATAAAGATTCTACAGAGAACAGGAACACAGTTCTCACTTCTGACAATTTTTTGACAAATCTCAAACAATGGCTTTTCCTTTCGGAGAAACTCTTGTATGTTTCCCACAAAAGCATTTCATGAAATTCATACATTTTCCAAAGAACATGATTATCTTTGGAAGTAAAGGTTCCACAGAGAACAGGAACACTGTTCTCACTTCTATCAATACTTTGACATATAGCAAACAACGTCATCTCTTTTCAGAGAAACACATGTGCGTTTCTCACAGAAGCATTTCTTGAAATTCATACACTTTCAAAAGAACATGATTATCTTTCGAAATAAAGATTCTACAGAGAACAGGAATACTGTTCTCACTTCTGACAATACTTTGACAAATCTCAAACAACCGCTTCTCCTTTCGGAGAAACTCATGTACGTTTCTCACAAAAGCATTTCATGAAATTCATACATTTTACAAGGAACATGATTATCTTTGGACGTAAAGGTTCTACAGAGAACACGAAAACTGATCTCACATGTGACTAACACTACTTTGACATATAGCAAACAACGGCTTCTCTTCTCAGAGAAACACAAGTGCGTTTCTCACAAAAGCAGTTCAACAAATTCATACACTTTCCAAAGAATATGATTATCTTTCGAAGTAAAGATTCTACAGAGAACAGGAACACTGTTCTCACTTCTAACACCTCTTTGACAACGGTTCTCTTTGCAGAGAAACCCATGTGCGTTTCTCACAAAAGTAGTTCATCAAATTCATACACTTTCAAAAGAACATTATTATCTTTCGAAGTAAATGTTCTACTGAGAACAGGAACACTGTTCTCCCTTCTGACAATACTTTGACAAATCTCAAATAACGGCTTCTCCTTTCAGAAAAACAATTGTGCTTTTCTCAAAAAAGCTTTTCATGAAATCCATACACTTTCAAAGAAGTTGATTCTCTTTCAAAGTAAAGCAACTGCAGTGAATAGCAAAACTTTTCATTTGAGAAACACATGTGCATCTCACAAAAGCATTTCATGAAATTCATAGACTTTCCAAAGAACGTGATTATCTTTCAGAGTAAACCTTCTACAGTGAAAAGGAACACTGTACTCACTTCTAACACTACTTTGACATATACCAAACAACGGCTTCTCTTTTCCGAGAAACTCATGTGCGTTTCTCACAAAAGCAGTTCATCAAATTCAGGCACTTTCCAAAGAACATAATTATGTTTCAAAATAAAGATTCTACAGAGAACAGGAACACTGTTCTCATTTCTGACAATTCTTTGACAAATCTCAAACAGTGGCTTTTCCTTTCTGAGAAACTCATGTATGTTTCTCACAAAAGCATTTCATGAAATTCATACATTTTCCAAGGAACAGGATTATCGTTGGACGTAAAGGGTCTACAGAGAACAGGAACACTGTTCACACTTCTAACACTACTTTGACATATAGCAAACAACGTCTTCTCTTTTTAGAGAAACACATGTGCGTTTCTCACAGAAGCATTGCTTGAAATTCATACACTTTCAAAAGAACATGATTATCTTTCGAAATAAAGATTCTACAGAGAACAGGAACACTGTTCTCACTTCTGACAATACTTTGACAAATCTCAAACAACGGCTTCTCCTTTCAGAAAAATACTTGTGCGTTTCTAAAAAAAAGCATTTCATGAAATCCATACACTTTCAAAGAAGATGATTCTCGTTCAAAGTAAAGCGTCTGCAGTGAATAGCAAAACTTCTCATTTGAGAAACACGTGTGTATATCACAAACACATTTCATGAAATTCATACACTTTCGAAAGAACGTGATTATCTTTCACAGTAAACCTTCTACAGTGAAACGGAACACTGTACTCCAAACACTACTTTGACATATAGCAAACAACGTCTTCTCTTTTCAGAGAAACACATGTGCGTTTCTCACAGAAGGATTACTTGAAATTCATACACTTTCCAAAGAACATGATTATCTTTCGAAATAAAGATTCTCCAGAGAACAGGAACACTGTTCTCACTTCTGACAATACTTTGACAAATCTTAAACAACGGCTTCTTTTTTCGGAGAAACTAGTGTACGTTTCTCACAAAAGTATTTCAAGAAATTCATACATTTTCAAAGGAACATGATTATCGTTGGACCTAAAGGGTCTACAGAGAACAGGAGCACTGTTCACACTTCTAACAATACTTTGACATTTAGCAAACAACGTCTTCTCTTTTTAGAGAAACACATGTGCGTTTCTCACAGAAGCATTTCTTGAAATTCATACGCTTTCAAAAGAACATGATTATCTTTCGAAATAAAGATTCTACAGAGAACAGGAACACTGTTCTCACTTCTAACACCTCTTTGACAACGGCTTCTCTTTGCAGAGAATACACTTTCAAAAGAACGTGATTATCTTTCAGAGTAAACCTTCTACAGTGAAAAGGAACACTGTACTCACTTCTAACACTACTTTGACATATACCAAACAACGGCTTCTCTTTTCAGAGAAACACATGTGCGTTTCTCACAAAAGCAGTTCATCAAATTCATGCACTTTCCAAAGAACATAATTATGTTTCAAAATAAAGATTCTACAGAGAACAGGAACACAGTTCTCACTTCTGACAATTTTTTGACAAATCTCAAACAATGGCTTTTCCTTTCGGAGAAACTCTTGTATGTTTCCCACAAAAGCATTTCATGAAATTCATACATTTTCCAAAGAACATGATTATCTTTGGAAGTAAAGGTTCCACAGAGAACAGGAACACTGTTCTCACTTCTATCAATACTTTGACATATAGCAAACAACGTCATCTCTTTTCAGAGAAACACATGTGCGTTTCTCACAGAAGCATTTCTTGAAATTCATACACTTTCAAAAGAACATGATTATCTTTCGAAATAAAGATTCTACAGAGAACAGGAATACTGTTCTCACTTCTGACAATACTTTGACAAATCTCAAACAACCGCTTCTCCTTTCGGAGAAACTCATGTACGTTTCTCACAAAAGCATTTCATGAAATTCATACATTTTACAAGGAACATGATTATCTTTGGACGTAAAGGTTCTACAGAGAACACGAAAACTGATCTCACATGTGACTAACACTACTTTGACATATAGCAAACAACGGCTTCTCTTCTCAGAGAAACACAAGTGCGTTTCTCACAAAAGCAGTTCAACAAATTCATACACTTTCCAAAGAATATGATTATCTTTCGAAGTAAAGATTCTACAGAGAACAGGAACACTGTTCTCACTTCTAACACCTCTTTGACAACGGTTCTCTTTGCAGAGAAACCCATGTGCGTTTCTCACAAAAGTAGTTCATCAAATTCATACACTTTCAAAAGAACATTATTATCTTTCGAAGTAAATGTTCTACTGAGAACAGGAACACTGTTCTCCCTTCTGACAATACTTTGACAAATCTCAAATAACGGCTTCTCCTTTCAGAAAAACAATTGTGCTTTTCTCAAAAAAGCTTTTCATGAAATCCATACACTTTCAAAGAAGTTGATTCTCTTTCAAAGTAAAGCAACTGCAGTGAATAGCAAAACTTTTCATTTGAGAAACACATGTGCATCTCACAAAAGCATTTCATGAAATTCATAGACTTTCCAAAGAACGTGATTATCTTTCAGAGTAAACCTTCTACAGTGAAAAGGAACACTGTACTCACTTCTAACACTACTTTGACATATACCAAACAACGGCTTCTCTTTTCCGAGAAACTCATGTGCGTTTCTCACAAAAGCAGTTCATCAAATTCAGGCACTTTCCAAAGAACATAATTATGTTTCAAAATAAAGATTCTACAGAGAACAGGAACACTGTTCTCATTTCTGACAATTCTTTGACAAATCTCAAACAGTGGCTTTTCCTTTCTGAGAAACTCATGTATGTTTCTCACAAAAGCATTTCATGAAATTCATACATTTTCCAAGGAACAGGATTATCGTTGGACGTAAAGGGTCTACAGAGAACAGGAACACTGTTCACACTTCTAACACTACTTTGACATATAGCAAACAACGTCTTCTCTTTTTAGAGAAACACATGTGCGTTTCTCACAGAAGCATTGCTTGAAATTCATACACTTTCAAAAGAACATGATTATCTTTCGAAATAAAGATTCTACAGAGAACAGGAACACTGTTCTCACTTCTGACAATACTTTGACAAATCTCAAACAACGGCTTCTCCTTTCAGAAAAATACTTGTGCGTTTCTAAAAAAAAGCATTTCATGAAATCCATACACTTTCAAAGAAGATGATTCTCGTTCAAAGTAAAGCGTCTGCAGTGAATAGCAAAACTTCTCATTTGAGAAACACGTGTGTATATCACAAACACATTTCATGAAATTCATACACTTTCGAAAGAACGTGATTATCTTTCACAGTAAACCTTCTACAGTGAAACGGAACACTGTACTCCAAACACTACTTTGACATATAGCAAACAACGTCTTCTCTTTTCAGAGAAACACACGTGCGTTTCTCACAGAAGGATTACTTGAAATTCATACACTTTCCAAAGAACATGGTTATCTTTCGAAATAAAGATTCTCCAGAGAACAGGAACACTGTTCTCACTTCTGACAATACTTTGACAAATCTTAAACAACGGCTTCTTTTTTCGGAGAAACTAGTGTACGTTTCTCACAAAAGTATTTCAAGAAATTCATACATTTTCAAAGGAACATGATTATCGTTGGACCTAAAGGGTCTACAGAGAACAGGAACACTGTTCACACTTCTAACAATACTTTGACATTTAGCAAACAACGTCTTCTCTTTTTAGAGAAACACATGTGCGTTTCTCACAGAAGCATTTCTTGAAATTCATACACTTTCAAAAGAACATGATTATCTTTCGAAGTAAAGATTCTACAGAGAACAGGAACACTGTTCTCACTTCTAACACCTCTTTGACAACGGCTTCTATTTGCAGAGAATACACTTTCAAAAGAACGTGATTATCTTTCAGAGTAAACCTTCTACAGTGAAAAGGAACACTGTACTCACTTCTAACACTACTTTGACATATACCAAACAACGGCTTCTCTTTTCAGAGAAACACATGTGCGTTTCTCACAAAAGCAGTTCATCAAATTCATGCACTTTCCAAAGAACATAATTATGTTTCAAAATAAAGATTCTACAGAGAACAGGAACACAGTTCTCACTTCTGACAATTTTTTGACAAATCTCAAACAATGGCTTTTCCTTTCGGAGAAACTCTTGTATGTTTCCCACAAAAGCATTTCATGAAATTCATACATTTTCCAAAGAACATGATTATCTTTGGAAGTAAAGGTTCCACAGAGAACAGGAACACTGTTCTCACTTCTATCAATACTTTGACATATAGCAAACAACGTCATCTCTTTTCAGAGAAACACATGTGCGTTTCTCACAGAAGCATTTCTTGAAATTCATACACTTTCAAAAGAACATGATTATCTTTCGAAATAAAGATTCTACAGAGAACAGGAATACTGTTCTCACTTCTGACAATACTTTGACAAATCTCAAACAACCGCTTCTCCTTTCGGAGAAACTCATGTACGTTTCTCACAAAAGCATTTCATGAAATTCATACATTTTACAAGGAACATGATTATCTTTGGACGTAAAGGTTCTACAGAGAACACGAAAACTGATCTCACATGTGACTAACACTACTTTGACATATAGCAAACAACGGCTTCTCTTCTCAGAGAAACACAAGTGCGTTTCTCACAAAAGCAGTTCAACAAATTCATACACTTTCCAAAGAATATGATTATCTTTCGAAGTAAAGATTCTACAGAGAACAGGAACACTGTTCTCACTTCTAACACCTCTTTGACAACGGTTCTCTTTGCAGAGAAACCCATGTGCGTTTCTCACAAAAGTAGTTCATCAAATTCATACACTTTCAAAAGAACATTATTATCTTTCGAAGTAAATGTTCTACTGAGAACAGGAACACTGTTCTCCCTTCTGACAATACTTTGACAAATCTCAAATAACGGCTTCTCCTTTCAGAAAAACAATTGTGCTTTTCTCAAAAAAGCTTTTCATGAAATCCATACACTTTCAAAGAAGTTGATTCTCTTTCAAAGTAAAGCAACTGCAGTGAATAGCAAAACTTTTCATTTGAGAAACACATGTGCATCTCACAAAAGCATTTCATGAAATTCATAGACTTTCCAAAGAACGTGATTATCTTTCAGAGTAAACCTTCTACAGTGAAAAGGAACACTGTACTCACTTCTAACACTACTTTGACATATACCAAACAACGGCTTCTCTTTTCCGAGAAACTCATGTGCGTTTCTCACAAAAGCAGTTCATCAAATTCAGGCACTTTCCAAAGAACATAATTATGTTTCAAAATAAAGATTCTACAGAGAACAGGAACACTGTTCTCATTTCTGACAATTCTTTGACAAATCTCAAACAGTGGCTTTTCCTTTCTGAGAAACTCATGTATGTTTCTCACAAAAGCATTTCATGAAATTCATACATTTTCCAAGGAACAGGATTATCGTTGGACGTAAAGGGTCTACAGAGAACAGGAACACTGTTCACACTTCTAACACTACTTTGACATATAGCAAACAACGTCTTCTCTTTTTAGAGAAACACATGTGCGTTTCTCACAGAAGCATTGCTTGAAATTCATACACTTTCAAAAGAACATGATTATCTTTCGAAATAAAGATTCTACAGAGAACAGGAACACTGTTCTCACTTCTGACAATACTTTGACAAATCTCAAACAACGGCTTCTCCTTTCAGAAAAATACTTGTGCGTTTCTAAAAAAAAGCATTTCATGAAATCCATACACTTTCAAAGAAGATGATTCTCGTTCAAAGTAAAGCGTCTGCAGTGAATAGCAAAACTTCTCATTTGAGAAACACGTGTGTATATCACAAACACATTTCATGAAATTCATACACTTTCGAAAGAACGTGATTATCTTTCACAGTAAACCTTCTACAGTGAAACGGAACACTGTACTCCAAACACTACTTTGACATATAGCAAACAACGTCTTCTCTTTTCAGAGAAACACATGTGCGTTTCTCACAGAAGGATTACTTGAAATTCATACACTTTCCAAAGAACATGATTATCTTTCGAAATAAAGATTCTCCAGAGAACAGGAACACTGTTCTCACTTCTGACAATACTTTGACAAATCTTAAACAACGGCTTCTTTTTTCGGAGAAACTAGTGTACGTTTCTCACAAAAGTATTTCAAGAAATTCATACATTTTCAAAGGAACATGATTATCGTTGGACCTAAAGGGTCTACAGAGAACAGGAACACTGTTCACACTTCTAACAATACTTTGACATTTAGGAAACAACGTCTTCTCTTTTTAGAGAAACACATGTGCGTTTCTCACAGAAGCATTTCTTGAAATTCATACACTTTCAAAAGAACATGATTATCTTTCGAAGTAAAGATTCTACAGAGAACAGGAACACTGTTCTCACTTCTAACACCTCTTTGACAACGGCTTCTCTTTGCAGAGAATACACTTTCAAAAGAACGAGATTATCTTTCAGAGTAAACCTTCTACAGTGAAAATGAACACTGTACTCACTTCTAACACTACTTTGACATATATCAAACAACGGCTTCTCTTTTCAGAGAAACACATGTGCGTTTCTCACAAAAGCAGTTCATCAAATTCATGCACTTTCCAAAGAACATAATTATGTTTCAAAATAAAGATTCTACAGAGAACAGGAACACAGTTCTCACTTCTGACAATTTTTTGACAAATCTCAAACAATGGCTTTTCCTTTCGGAGAAACTCTTGTATGTTTCCCACAAAAGCATTTCATGAAATTCATACATTTTCCAAAGAACATGATTATCTTTGGAAGTAAAGGTTCCACAGAGAACAGGAACACTGTTCTCACTTCTATCAATACTTTGACATATAGCAAACAACGTCATCTCTTTTCAGAGAAACACATGTGCGTTTCTCACAGAAGCATTTCTTGAAATTCATACACTTTCAAAAGAACATGATTATCTTTCGAAATAAAGATTCTACAGAGAACAGGAATACTGTTCTCACTTCTGACAATACTTTGACAAATCTCAAACAACCGCTTCTCCTTTCGGAGAAACTCATGTACGTTTCTCACAAAAGCATTTCATGAAATTCATACATTTTACAAGGAACATGATTATCTTTGGACGTAAAGGTTCTACAGAGAACACGAAAACTGATCTCACATGTGACTAACACTACTTTGACATATAGCAAACAACGGCTTCTCTTCTCAGAGAAACACAAGTGCGTTTCTCACAAAAGCAGTTCAACAAATTCATACACTTTCCAAAGAATATGATTATCTTTCGAAGTAAAGATTCTACAGAGAACAGGAACACTGTTCTCACTTCTAACACCTCTTTGACAACGGTTCTCTTTGCAGAGAAACCCATGTGCGTTTCTCACAAAAGTAGTTCATCAAATTCATACACTTTCAAAAGAACATTATTATCTTTCGAAGTAAATGTTCTACTGAGAACAGGAACACTGTTCTCCCTTCTGACAATACTTTGACAAATCTCAAATAACGGCTTCTCCTTTCAGAAAAACAATTGTGCTTTTCTCAAAAAAGCTTTTCATGAAATCCATACACTTTCAAAGAAGTTGATTCTCTTTCAAAGTAAAGCAACTGCAGTGAATAGCAAAACTTTTCATTTGAGAAACACATGTGCATCTCACAAAAGCATTTCATGAAATTCATAGACTTTCCAAAGAACGTGATTATCTTTCAGAGTAAACCTTCTACAGTGAAAAGGAACACTGTACTCACTTCTAACACTACTTTGACATATACCAAACAACGGCTTCTCTTTTCCGAGAAACTCATGTGCGTTTCTCACAAAAGCAGTTCATCAAATTCAGGCACTTTCCAAAGAACATAATTATGTTTCAAAATAAAGATTCTACAGAGAACAGGAACACTGTTCTCATTTCTGACAATTCTTTGACAAATCTCAAACAGTGGCTTTTCCTTTCTGAGAAACTCATGTATGTTTCTCACAAAAGCATTTCATGAAATTCATACATTTTCCAAGGAACAGGATTATCGTTGGACGTAAAGGGTCTACAGAGAACAGGAACACTGTTCACACTTCTAACACTACTTTGACATATAGCAAACAACGTCTTCTCTTTTTAGAGAAACACATGTGCGTTTCTCACAGAAGCATTGCTTGAAATTCATACACTTTCAAAAGAACATGATTATCTTTCGAAATAAAGATTCTACAGAGAACAGGAACACTGTTCTCACTTCTGACAATACTTTGACAAATCTCAAACAACGGCTTCTCCTTTCAGAAAAATACTTGTGCGTTTCTAAAAAAAAAAGCTTTTCATGAAATCCATACACTTTCAAAGAAGATGATTCTCGTTCAAAGTAAAGCGTCTGCAGTGAATAGCAAAACTTCTCATTTGAGAAACACGTGTGTATATCACAAACGCATTTCATGAAATTCATACACTTTCAAAAGAACGTGATTATCTTTCACAGTAAACCTTCTACAGTGAAACGGAACACTGTACTCCAAACACTACTTTGACATATAGCAAACAACGTCTTCTCTTTTCAGAGAAACACATGTGCGTTTCTCACAGAAGGATTACTTGAAATTCATACACTTTCCAAAGAACATGGTTATCTTTCGAAATAAAGATTCTCCAGAGAACAGGAACACTGTTCTCACTTCTGACAATACTTTGACAAATCTTAAACAACGGCTTCTTATTTCGGAGAAACTAGTGTACGTTTCTCACAAAAGTATTTCAAGAAATTCATACATTTTCAAAGGAACATGATTATCGTTGGACCTAAAGGGTCTACAGAGAACAGGAACACTGTTCACACTTCTAACAATACTTTGACATTTAGCAAACAACGTCTTCTCTTTTTAGAGAAACACATGTGCGTTTCTCACAGAAGCATTTCTTGAAATTCATACACTTTCAAAGAACATGATTATCTTTCGAAGTAAAGATTCTACAGAGAACAGGAACACTGTTCTCACTTCTAACACCTCTTTGACAACGGCTTCTCTTTGCAGAGAATACACTTTCAAAAGAACGAGATTATCTTTCAGAGTAAACCTTCTACAGTGAAAAGGAACACTGTACTCACTTCTAACACTACTTTGACATATATCAAACAACGGCTTCTCTTTTCAGAGAAACACATGTGCGTTTCTCACAAAAGCAGTTCATCAAATTCATGCACTTTCCAAAGAACATAATTATGTTTCAAAATAAAGATTCTACAGAGAACAGGAACACAGTTCTCACTTCTGACAATTTTTTGACAAATCTCAAACAATGGCTTTTCCTTTCGGAGAAACTCTTGTATGTTTCCCACAAAAGCATTTCATGAAATTCATACATTTTCCAAAGAACATGATTATCTTTGGAAGTAAAGGTTCCACAGAGAACAGGAACACTGTTCTCACTTCTATCAATACTTTGACATATAGCAAACAACGTCATCTCTTTTCAGAGAAACACATGTGCGTTTCTCACAGAAGCATTTCTTGAAATTCATACACTTTCAAAAGAACATGATTATCTTTCGAAATAAAGATTCTACAGAGAACAGGAATACTGTTCTCACTTCTGACAATACTTTGACAAATCTCAAACAACCGCTTCTCCTTTCGGAGAAACTCATGTACGTTTCTCACAAAAGCATTTCATGAAATTCATACATTTTACAAGGAACATGATTATCTTTGGACGTAAAGGTTCTACAGAGAACACGAAAACTGATCTCACATGTGACTAACACTACTTTGACATATAGCAAACAACGGCTTCTCTTCTCAGAGAAACACAAGTGCGTTTCTCACAAAAGCAGTTCAACAAATTCATACACTTTCCAAAGAATATGATTATCTTTCGAAGTAAAGATTCTACAGAGAACAGGAACACTGTTCTCACTTCTAACACCTCTTTGACAACGGTTCTCTTTGCAGAGAAACCCATGTGCGTTTCTCACAAAAGTAGTTCATCAAATTCATACACTTTCAAAAGAACATTATTATCTTTCGAAGTAAATGTTCTACTGAGAACAGGAACACTGTTCTCCCTTCTGACAATACTTTGACAAATCTCAAATAACGGCTTCTCCTTTCAGAAAAACAATTGTGCTTTTCTCAAAAAAGCTTTTCATGAAATCCATACACTTTCAAAGAAGTTGATTCTCTTTCAAAGTAAAGCAACTGCAGTGAATAGCAAAACTTTTCATTTGAGAAACACATGTGCATCTCACAAAAGCATTTCATGAAATTCATAGACTTTCCAAAGAACGTGATTATCTTTCAGAGTAAACCTTCTACAGTGAAAAGGAACACTGTACTCACTTCTAACACTACTTTGACATATACCAAACAACGGCTTCTCTTTTCCGAGAAACTCATGTGCGTTTCTCACAAAAGCAGTTCATCAAATTCAGGCACTTTCCAAAGAACATAATTATGTTTCAAAATAAAGATTCTACAGAGAACAGGAACACTGTTCTCATTTCTGACAATTCTTTGACAAATCTCAAACAGTGGCTTTTCCTTTCTGAGAAACTCATGTATGTTTCTCACAAAAGCATTTCATGAAATTCATACATTTTCCAAGGAACAGGATTATCGTTGGACGTAAAGGGTCTACAGAGAACAGGAACACTGTTCACACTTCTAACACTACTTTGACATATAGCAAACAACGTCTTCTCTTTTTAGAGAAACACATGTGCGTTTCTCACAGAAGCATTGCTTGAAATTCATACACTTTCAAAAGAACATGATTATCTTTCGAAATAAAGATTCTACAGAGAACAGGAACACTGTTCTCACTTCTGACAATACTTTGACAAATCTCAAACAACGGCTTCTCCTTTCAGAAAAATACTTGTGCGTTTCTAAAAAAAAGCATTTCATGAAATCCATACACTTTCAAAGAAGATGATTCTCGTTCAAAGTAAAGCGTCTGCAGTGAATAGCAAAACTTCTCATTTGAGAAACACGTGTGTATATCACAAACACATTTCATGAAATTCATACACTTTCGAAAGAACGTGATTATCTTTCACAGTAAACCTTCTACAGTGAAACGGAACACTGTACTCCAAACACTACTTTGACATATAGCAAACAACGTCTTCTCTTTTCAGAGAAACACATGTGCGTTTCTCACAGAAGGATTACTTGAAATTCATACACTTTCCAAAGAACATGATTATCTTTCGAAATAAAGATTCTCCAGAGAACAGGAACACTGTTCTCACTTCTGACAATACTTTGACAAATCTTAAACAACGGCTTCTTTTTTCGGAGAAACTAGTGTACGTTTCTCACAAAAGTATTTCAAGAAATTCATACATTTTCAAAGGAACATGATTATCGTTGGACCTAAAGGGTCTACAGAGAACAGGAACACTGTTCACACTTCTAACAATACTTTGACATTTAGGAAACAACGTCTTCTCTTTTTAGAGAAACACATGTGCGTTTCTCACAGAAGCATTTCTTGAAATTCATACACTTTCAAAAGAACATGATTATCTTTCGAAGTAAAGATTCTACAGAGAACAGGAACACTGTTCTCACTTCTAACACCTCTTTGACAACGGCTTCTCTTTGCAGAGAATACACTTTCAAAAGAACGAGATTATCTTTCAGAGTAAACCTTCTACAGTGAAAATGAACACTGTACTCACTTCTAACACTACTTTGACATATATCAAACAACGGCTTCTCTTTTCAGAGAAACACATGTGCGTTTCTCACAAAAGCAGTTCATCAAATTCATGCACTTTCCAAAGAACATAATTATGTTTCAAAATAAAGATTCTACAGAGAACAGGAACACAGTTCTCACTTCTGACAATTTTTTGACAAATCTCAAACAATGGCTTTTCCTTTCGGAGAAACTCTTGTATGTTTCCCACAAAAGCATTTCATGAAATTCATACATTTTCCAAAGAACATGATTATCTTTGGAAGTAAAGGTTCCACAGAGAACAGGAACACTGTTCTCACTTCTATCAATACTTTGACATATAGCAAACAACGTCATCTCTTTTCAGAGAAACACATGTGCGTTTCTCACAGAAGCATTTCTTGAAATTCATACACTTTCAAAAGAACATGATTATCTTTCGAAATAAAGATTCTACAGAGAACAGGAATACTGTTCTCACTTCTGACAATACTTTGACAAATCTCAAACAACCGCTTCTCCTTTCGGAGAAACTCATGTACGTTTCTCACAAAAGCATTTCATGAAATTCATACATTTTACAAGGAACATGATTATCTTTGGACGTAAAGGTTCTACAGAGAACACGAAAACTGATCTCACATGTGACTAACACTACTTTGACATATAGCAAACAACGGCTTCTCTTCTCAGAGAAACACAAGTGCGTTTCTCACAAAAGCAGTTCAACAAATTCATACACTTTCCAAAGAATATGATTATCTTTCGAAGTAAAGATTCTACAGAGAACAGGAACACTGTTCTCACTTCTAACACCTCTTTGACAACGGTTCTCTTTGCAGAGAAACCCATGTGCGTTTCTCACAAAAGTAGTTCATCAAATTCATACACTTTCAAAAGAACATTATTATCTTTCGAAGTAAATGTTCTACTGAGAACAGGAACACTGTTCTCCCTTCTGACAATACTTTGACAAATCTCAAATAACGGCTTCTCCTTTCAGAAAAACAATTGTGCTTTTCTCAAAAAAGCTTTTCATGAAATCCATACACTTTCAAAGAAGTTGATTCTCTTTCAAAGTAAAGCAACTGCAGTGAATAGCAAAACTTTTCATTTGAGAAACACATGTGCATCTCACAAAAGCATTTCATGAAATTCATAGACTTTCCAAAGAACGTGATTATCTTTCAGAGTAAACCTTCTACAGTGAAAAGGAACACTGTACTCACTTCTAACACTACTTTGACATATACCAAACAACGGCTTCTCTTTTCCGAGAAACTCATGTGCGTTTCTCACAAAAGCAGTTCATCAAATTCAGGCACTTTCCAAAGAACATAATTATGTTTCAAAATAAAGATTCTACAGAGAACAGGAACACTGTTCTCATTTCTGACAATTCTTTGACAAATCTCAAACAGTGGCTTTTCCTTTCTGAGAAACTCATGTATGTTTCTCACAAAAGCATTTCATGAAATTCATACATTTTCCAAGGAACAGGATTATCGTTGGACGTAAAGGGTCTACAGAGAACAGGAACACTGTTCACACTTCTAACACTACTTTGACATATAGCAAACAACGTCTTCTCTTTTTAGAGAAACACATGTGCGTTTCTCACAGAAGCATTGCTTGAAATTCATACACTTTCAAAAGAACATGATTATCTTTCGAAATAAAGATTCTACAGAGAACAGGAACACTGTTCTCACTTCTGACAATACTTTGACAAATCTCAAACAACGGCTTCTCCTTTCAGAAAAATACTTGTGCGTTTCTAAAAAAAAAAGCTTTTCATGAAATCCATACACTTTCAAAGAAGATGA
This sequence comes from Microtus oregoni, assembly GCF_018167655.1. Classification (NCBI taxonomy): domain Eukaryota; kingdom Metazoa; phylum Chordata; class Mammalia; order Rodentia; family Cricetidae; genus Microtus; species Microtus oregoni. The sequence goes on from NW_024543219.1 coordinate 13,517,934, forward strand.
TTCTCGTTCAAAGTAAAGCGTCTGCAGTGAATAGCAAAACTTCTCATTTGAGAAACACGTGTGTATATCACAAACGCATTTCATGAAATTCATACACTTTCAAAAGAACGTGATTATCTTTCACAGTAAACCTTCTACAGTGAAACGGAACACTGTACTCCAAACACTACTTTGACATATAGCAAACAACGTCTTCTCTTTTCAGAGAAACACATGTGCGTTTCTCACAGAAGGATTACTTGAAATTCATACACTTTCCAAAGAACATGATTATCTTTCGAAATAAAGATTCTCCAGAGAACAGGAACACTGTTCTCACTTCTGACAATACTTTGACAAATCTTAAACAACGGCTTCTTATTTCGGAGAAACTAGTGTACGTTTCTCACAAAAGTATTTCAAGAAATTCATACATTTTCAAAGGAACATGATTATCGTTGGACCTAAAGGGTCTACAGAGAACAGGAACACTGTTCACACTTCTAACAATACTTTGACATTTAGGAAACAACGTCTTCTCTTTTTAGAGAAACACCTGTGCGTTTCTCACAGAAGCATTTCTTGAAATTCATACACTTTCAAAAGAACATGATTATCTTTCGAAGTAAAGATTCTACAGAGAACAGGAACACTGTTCTCACTTCTAACACCTCTTTGACAACGGCTTCTCTTTGCAGAGAATACACTTTCAAAAGAACGAGATTATCTTTCAGAGTAAACCTTCTACAGTGAAAAGGAACACTGTACTCACTTCTAACACTACTTTGACATATATCAAACAACGGCTTCTCTTTTCAGAGAAACACATGTGCGTTTCTCACAAAAGCAGTTCATCAAATTCATGCACTTTCCAAAGAACATAATTATGTTTCAAAATAAAGATTCTACAGAGAACAGGAACACAGTTCTCACTTCTGACAATTTTTTGACAAATCTCAAACAATGGCTTTTCCTTTCGGAGAAACTCTTGTATGTTTCCCACAAAAGCATTTCATGAAATTCATACATTTTCCAAAGAACATGATTATCTTTGGAAGTAAAGGTTCCACAGAGAACAGGAACACTGTTCTCACTTCTATCAATACTTTGACATATAGCAAACAACGTCATCTCTTTTCAGAGAAACACATGTGCGTTTCTCACAGAAGCATTTCTTGAAATTCATACACTTTCAAAAGAACATGATTATCTTTCGAAATAAAGATTCTACAGAGAACAGGAATACTGTTCTCACTTCTGACAATACTTTGACAAATCTCAAACAACCGCTTCTCCTTTCGGAGAAACTCATGTACGTTTCTCACAAAAGCATTTCATGAAATTCATACATTTTACAAGGAACATGATTATCTTTGGACGTAAAGGTTCTACAGAGAACACGAAAACTGATCTCACATGTGACTAACACTACTTTGACATATAGCAAACAACGGCTTCTCTTCTCAGAGAAACACAAGTGCGTTTCTCACAAAAGCAGTTCAACAAATTCATACACTTTCCAAAGAATATGATTATCTTTCGAAGTAAAGATTCTACAGAGAACAGGAACACTGTTCTCACTTCTAACACCTCTTTGACAACGGTTCTCTTTGCAGAGAAACCCATGTGCGTTTCTCACAAAAGTAGTTCATCAAATTCATACACTTTCAAAAGAACATTATTATCTTTCGAAGTAAATGTTCTACTGAGAACAGGAACACTGTTCTCCCTTCTGACAATACTTTGACAAATCTCAAATAACGGCTTCTCCTTTCAGAAAAACAATTGTGCTTTTCTCAAAAAAGCTTTTCATGAAATCCATACACTTTCAAAGAAGTTGATTCTCTTTCAAAGTAAAGCAACTGCAGTGAATAGCAAAACTTTTCATTTGAGAAACACATGTGCATCTCACAAAAGCATTTCATGAAATTCATAGACTTTCCAAAGAACGTGATTATCTTTCAGAGTAAACCTTCTACAGTGAAAAGGAACACTGTACTCACTTCTAACACTACTTTGACATATACCAAACAACGGCTTCTCTTTTCCGAGAAACTCATGTGCGTTTCTCACAAAAGCAGTTCATCAAATTCAGGCACTTTCCAAAGAACATAATTATGTTTCAAAATAAAGATTCTACAGAGAACAGGAACACTGTTCTCATTTCTGACAATTCTTTGACAAATCTCAAACAGTGGCTTTTCCTTTCTGAGAAACTCATGTATGTTTCTCACAAAAGCATTTCATGAAATTCATACATTTTCCAAGGAACAGGATTATCGTTGGACGTAAAGGGTCTACAGAGAACAGGAACACTGTTCACACTTCTAACACTACTTTGACATATAGCAAACAACGTCTTCTCTTTTTAGAGAAACACATGTGCGTTTCTCACAGAAGCATTGCTTGAAATTCATACACTTTCAAAAGAACATGATTATCTTTCGAAATAAAGATTCTACAGAGAACAGGAACACTGTTCTCACTTCTGACAATACTTTGACAAATCTCAAACAACGGCTTCTCCTTTCAGAAAAATACTTGTGCGTTTCTAAAAAAAAGCATTTCATGAAATCCATACACTTTCAAAGAAGATGATTCTCGTTCAAAGTAAAGCGTCTGCAGTGAATAGCAAAACTTCTCATTTGAGAAACACGTGTGTATATCACAAACACATTTCATGAAATTCATACACTTTCGAAAGAACGTGATTATCTTTCACAGTAAACCTTCTACAGTGAAACGGAACACTGTACTCCAAACACTACTTTGACATATAGCAAACAACGTCTTCTCTTTTCAGAGAAACACACGTGCGTTTCTCACAGAAGGATTACTTGAAATTCATACACTTTCCAAAGAACATGGTTATCTTTCGAAATAAAGATTCTCCAGAGAACAGGAACACTGTTCTCACTTCTGACAATACTTTGACAAATCTTAAACAACGGCTTCTTTTTTCGGAGAAACTAGTGTACGTTTCTCACAAAAGTATTTCAAGAAATTCATACATTTTCAAAGGAACATGATTATCGTTGGACCTAAAGGGTCTACAGAGAACAGGAACACTGTTCACACTTCTAACAATACTTTGACATTTAGCAAACAACGTCTTCTCTTTTTAGAGAAACACATGTGCGTTTCTCACAGAAGCATTTCTTGAAATTCATACACTTTCAAAAGAACATGATTATCTTTCGAAGTAAAGATTCTACAGAGAACAGGAACACTGTTCTCACTTCTAACACCTCTTTGACAACGGCTTCTATTTGCAGAGAATACACTTTCAAAAGAACGTGATTATCTTTCAGAGTAAACCTTCTACAGTGAAAAGGAACACTGTACTCACTTCTAACACTACTTTGACATATACCAAACAACGGCTTCTCTTTTCAGAGAAACACATGTGCGTTTCTCACAAAAGCAGTTCATCAAATTCATGCACTTTCCAAAGAACATAATTATGTTTCAAAATAAAGATTCTACAGAGAACAGGAACACAGTTCTCACTTCTGACAATTTTTTGACAAATCTCAAACAATGGCTTTTCCTTTCGGAGAAACTCTTGTATGTTTCCCACAAAAGCATTTCATGAAATTCATACATTTTCCAAAGAACATGATTATCTTTGGAAGTAAAGGTTCCACAGAGAACAGGAACACTGTTCTCACTTCTATCAATACTTTGACATATAGCAAACAACGTCATCTCTTTTCAGAGAAACACATGTGCGTTTCTCACAGAAGCATTTCTTGAAATTCATACACTTTCAAAAGAACATGATTATCTTTCGAAATAAAGATTCTACAGAGAACAGGAATACTGTTCTCACTTCTGACAATACTTTGACAAATCTCAAACAACCGCTTCTCCTTTCGGAGAAACTCATGTACGTTTCTCACAAAAGCATTTCATGAAATTCATACATTTTACAAGGAACATGATTATCTTTGGACGTAAAGGTTCTACAGAGAACACGAAAACTGATCTCACATGTGACTAACACTACTTTGACATATAGCAAACAACGGCTTCTCTTCTCAGAGAAACACAAGTGCGTTTCTCACAAAAGCAGTTCAACAAATTCATACACTTTCCAAAGAATATGATTATCTTTCGAAGTAAAGATTCTACAGAGAACAGGAACACTGTTCTCACTTCTAACACCTCTTTGACAACGGTTCTCTTTGCAGAGAAACCCATGTGCGTTTCTCACAAAAGTAGTTCATCAAATTCATACACTTTCAAAAGAACATTATTATCTTTCGAAGTAAATGTTCTACTGAGAACAGGAACACTGTTCTCCCTTCTGACAATACTTTGACAAATCTCAAATAACGGCTTCTCCTTTCAGAAAAACAATTGTGCTTTTCTCAAAAAAGCTTTTCATGAAATCCATACACTTTCAAAGAAGTTGATTCTCTTTCAAAGTAAAGCAACTGCAGTGAATAGCAAAACTTTTCATTTGAGAAACACATGTGCATCTCACAAAAGCATTTCATGAAATTCATAGACTTTCCAAAGAACGTGATTATCTTTCAGAGTAAACCTTCTACAGTGAAAAGGAACACTGTACTCACTTCTAACACTACTTTGACATATACCAAACAACGGCTTCTCTTTTCCGAGAAACTCATGTGCGTTTCTCACAAAAGCAGTTCATCAAATTCAGGCACTTTCCAAAGAACATAATTATGTTTCAAAATAAAGATTCTACAGAGAACAGGAACACTGTTCTCATTTCTGACAATTCTTTGACAAATCTCAAACAGTGGCTTTTCCTTTCTGAGAAACTCATGTATGTTTCTCACAAAAGCATTTCATGAAATTCATACATTTTCCAAGGAACAGGATTATCGTTGGACGTAAAGGGTCTACAGAGAACAGGAACACTGTTCACACTTCTAACACTACTTTGACATATAGCAAACAACGTCTTCTCTTTTTAGAGAAACACATGTGCGTTTCTCACAGAAGCATTGCTTGAAATTCATACACTTTCAAAAGAACATGATTATCTTTCGAAATAAAGATTCTACAGAGAACAGGAACACTGTTCTCACTTCTGACAATACTTTGACAAATCTCAAACAACGGCTTCTCCTTTCAGAAAAATACTTGTGCGTTTCTAAAAAAAAGCATTTCATGAAATCCATACACTTTCAAAGAAGATGATTCTCGTTCAAAGTAAAGCGTCTGCAGTGAATAGCAAAACTTCTCATTTGAGAAACACGTGTGTATATCACAAACACATTTCATGAAATTCATACACTTTCGAAAGAACGTGATTATCTTTCACAGTAAACCTTCTACAGTGAAACGGAACACTGTACTCCAAACACTACTTTGACATATAGCAAACAACGTCTTCTCTTTTCAGAGAAACACACGTGCGTTTCTCACAGAAGGATTACTTGAAATTCATACACTTTCCAAAGAACATGATTATCTTTCGAAATAAAGATTCTCCAGAGAACAGGAACACTGTTCTCACTTCTGACAATACTTTGACAAATCTTAAACAACGGCTTCTTTTTTCGGAGAAACTAGTGTACGTTTCTCACAAAAGTATTTCAAGAAATTCATACATTTTCAAAGGAACATGATTATCGTTGGACCTAAAGGGTCTACAGAGAACAGGAGCACTGTTCACACTTCTAACAATACTTTGACATTTAGCAAACAACGTCTTCTCTTTTTAGAGAAACACATGTGCGTTTCTCACAGAAGCATTTCTTGAAATTCATACACTTTCAAAAGAACATGATTATCTTTCGAAATAAAGATTCTACAGAGAACAGGAACACTGTTCTCACTTCTAACACCTCTTTGACAACGGCTTCTCTTTGCAGAGAATACACTTTCAAAAGAACGTGATTATCTTTCAGAGTAAACCTTCTACAGTGAAAAGGAACACTGTACTCACTTCTAACACTACTTTGACATATACCAAACAACGGCTTCTCTTTTCAGAGAAACACATGTGCGTTTCTCACAAAAGCAGTTCATCAAATTCATGCACTTTCCAAAGAACATAATTATGTTTCAAAATAAAGATTCTACAGAGAACAGGAACACAGTTCTCACTTCTGACAATTTTTTGACAAATCTCAAACAATGGCTTTTCCTTTCGGAGAAACTCTTGTATGTTTCCCACAAAAGCATTTCATGAAATTCATACATTTTCCAAAGAACATGATTATCTTTGGAAGTAAAGGTTCCACAGAGAACAGGAACACTGTTCTCACTTCTATCAATACTTTGACATATAGCAAACAACGTCATCTCTTTTCAGAGAAACACATGTGCGTTTCTCACAGAAGCATTTCTTGAAATTCATACACTTTCAAAAGAACATGATTATCTTTCGAAATAAAGATTCTACAGAGAACAGGAATACTGTTCTCACTTCTGACAATACTTTGACAAATCTCAAACAACCGCTTCTCCTTTCGGAGAAACTCATGTACGTTTCTCACAAAAGCATTTCATGAAATTCATACATTTTACAAGGAACATGATTATCTTTGGACGTAAAGGTTCTACAGAGAACACGAAAACTGATCTCACATGTGACTAACACTACTTTGACATATAGCAAACAACGGCTTCTCTTCTCAGAGAAACACAAGTGCGTTTCTCACAAAAGCAGTTCAACAAATTCATACACTTTCCAAAGAATATGATTATCTTTCGAAGTAAAGATTCTACAGAGAACAGGAACACTGTTCTCACTTCTAACACCTCTTTGACAACGGTTCTCTTTGCAGAGAAACCCATGTGCGTTTCTCACAAAAGTAGTTCATCAAATTCATACACTTTCAAAAGAACATTATTATCTTTCGAAGTAAATGTTCTACTGAGAACAGGAACACTGTTCTCCCTTCTGACAATACTTTGACAAATCTCAAATAACGGCTTCTCCTTTCAGAAAAACAATTGTGCTTTTCTCAAAAAAGCTTTTCATGAAATCCATACACTTTCAAAGAAGTTGATTCTCTTTCAAAGTAAAGCAACTGCAGTGAATAGCAAAACTTTTCATTTGAGAAACACATGTGCATCTCACAAAAGCATTTCATGAAATTCATAGACTTTCCAAAGAACGTGATTATCTTTCAGAGTAAACCTTCTACAGTGAAAAGGAACACTGTACTCACTTCTAACACTACTTTGACATATACCAAACAACGGCTTCTCTTTTCCGAGAAACTCATGTGCGTTTCTCACAAAAGCAGTTCATCAAATTCAGGCACTTTCCAAAGAACATAATTATGTTTCAAAATAAAGATTCTACAGAGAACAGGAACACTGTTCTCATTTCTGACAATTCTTTGACAAATCTCAAACAGTGGCTTTTCCTTTCTGAGAAACTCATGTATGTTTCTCACAAAAGCATTTCATGAAATTCATACATTTTCCAAGGAACAGGATTATCGTTGGACGTAAAGGGTCTACAGAGAACAGGAACACTGTTCACACTTCTAACACTACTTTGACATATAGCAAACAACGTCTTCTCTTTTTAGAGAAACACATGTGCGTTTCTCACAGAAGCATTGCTTGAAATTCATACACTTTCAAAAGAACATGATTATCTTTCGAAATAAAGATTCTACAGAGAACAGGAACACTGTTCTCACTTCTGACAATACTTTGACAAATCTCAAACAACGGCTTCTCCTTTCAGAAAAATACTTGTGCGTTTCTAAAAAAAAGCATTTCATGAAATCCATACACTTTCAAAGAAGATGATTCTCGTTCAAAGTAAAGCGTCTGCAGTGAATAGCAAAACTTCTCATTTGAGAAACACGTGTGTATATCACAAACACATTTCATGAAATTCATACACTTTCGAAAGAACGTGATTATCTTTCACAGTAAACCTTCTACAGTGAAACGGAACACTGTACTCCAAACACTACTTTGACATATAGCAAACAACGTCTTCTCTTTTCAGAGAAACACACGTGCGTTTCTCACAGAAGGATTACTTGAAATTCATACACTTTCCAAAGAACATGGTTATCTTTCGAAATAAAGATTCTCCAGAGAACAGGAACACTGTTCTCACTTCTGACAATACTTTGACAAATCTTAAACAACGGCTTCTTTTTTCGGAGAAACTAGTGTACGTTTCTCACAAAAGTATTTCAAGAAATTCATACATTTTCAAAGGAACATGATTATCGTTGGACCTAAAGGGTCTACAGAGAACAGGAGCACTGTTCACACTTCTAACAATACTTTGACATTTAGCAAACAACGTCTTCTCTTTTTAGAGAAACACATGTGCGTTTCTCACAGAAGCATTTCTTGAAATTCATACACTTTCAAAAGAACATGATTATCTTTCGAAGTAAAGATTCTACAGAGAACAGGAACACTGTTCTCACTTCTAACACCTCTTTGACAACGGCTTCTCTTTGCAGAGAATACACTTTCAAAAGAACGTGATTATCTTTCAGAGTAAACCTTCTACAGTGAAAAGGAACACTGTACTCACTTCTAACACTACTTTGACATATACCAAACAACGGCTTCTCTTTTCAGAGAAACACATGTGCGTTTCTCACAAAAGCAGTTCATCAAATTCATGCACTTTCCAAAGAACATAATTATGTTTCAAAATAAAGATTCTACAGAGAACAGGAACACAGTTCTCACTTCTGACAATTTTTTGACAAATCTCAAACAATGGCTTTTCCTTTCGGAGAAACTCTTGTATGTTTCCCACAAAAGCATTTCATGAAATTCATACATTTTCCAAAGAACATGATTATCTTTGGAAGTAAAGGTTCCACAGAGAACAGGAACACTGTTCTCACTTCTATCAATACTTTGACATATAGCAAACAACGTCATCTCTTTTCAGAGAAACACATGTGCGTTTCTCACAGAAGCATTTCTTGAAATTCATACACTTTCAAAAGAACATGATTATCTTTCGAAATAAAGATTCTACAGAGAACAGGAATACTGTTCTCACTTCTGACAATACTTTGACAAATCTCAAACAACCGCTTCTCCTTTCGGAGAAACTCATGTACGTTTCTCACAAAAGCATTTCATGAAATTCATACATTTTACAAGGAACATGATTATCTTTGGACGTAAAGGTTCTACAGAGAACACGAAAACTGATCTCACATGTGACTAACACTACTTTGACATATAGCAAACAACGGCTTCTCTTCTCAGAGAAACACAAGTGCGTTTCTCACAAAAGCAGTTCAACAAATTCATACACTTTCCAAAGAATATGATTATCTTTCGAAGTAAAGATTCTACAGAGAACAGGAACACTGTTCTCACTTCTAACACCTCTTTGACAACGGTTCTCTTTGCAGAGAAACCCATGTGCGTTTCTCACAAAAGTAGTTCATCAAATTCATACACTTTCAAAAGAACATTATTATCTTTCGAAGTAAATGTTCTACTGAGAACAGGAACACTGTTCTCCCTTCTGACAATACTTTGACAAATCTCAAATAACGGCTTCTCCTTTCAGAAAAACAATTGTGCTTTTCTCAAAAAAGCTTTTCATGAAATCCATACACTTTCAAAGAAGTTGATTCTCTTTCAAAGTAAAGCAACTGCAGTGAATAGCAAAACTTTTCATTTGAGAAACACATGTGCATCTCACAAAAGCATTTCATGAAATTCATAGACTTTCCAAAGAACGTGATTATCTTTCAGAGTAAACCTTCTACAGTGAAAAGGAACACTGTACTCACTTCTAACACTACTTTGACATATACCAAACAACGGCTTCTCTTTTCCGAGAAACTCATGTGCGTTTCTCACAAAAGCAGTTCATCAAATTCAGGCACTTTCCAAAGAACATAATTATGTTTCAAAATAAAGATTCTACAGAGAACAGGAACACTGTTCTCATTTCTGACAATTCTTTGACAAATCTCAAACAGTGGCTTTTCCTTTCTGAGAAACTCATGTATGTTTCTCACAAAAGCATTTCATGAAATTCATACATTTTCCAAGGAACAGGATTATCGTTGGACGTAAAGGGTCTACAGAGAACAGGAACACTGTTCACACTTCTAACACTACTTTGACATATAGCAAACAACGTCTTCTCTTTTTAGAGAAACACATGTGCGTTTCTCACAGAAGCATTGCTTGAAATTCATACACTTTCAAAAGAACATGATTATCTTTCGAAATAAAGATTCTACAGAGAACAGGAACACTGTTCTCACTTCTGACAATACTTTGACAAATCTCAAAGAACGGCTTCTCCTTTCAGAAAAATACTTGTGCGTTTCTAAAAAAAAGCATTTCATGAAATCCATACACTTTCAAAGAAGATGATTCTCGTTCAAAGTAAAGCGTCTGCAGTGAATAGCAAAACTTCTCATTTGAGAAACACGTGTGTATATCACAAACACATTTCATGAAATTCATACACTTTCGAAAGAACGTGATTATCTTTCACAGTAAACCTTCTACAGTGAAACGGAACACTGTACTCCAAACACTACTTTGACATATAGCAAACAACGTCTTCTCTTTTCAGAGAAACACACGTGCGTTTCTCACAGAAGGATTACTTGAAATTCATACACTTTCCAAAGAACATGGTTATCTTTCGAAATAAAGATTCTCCAGAGAACAGGAACACTGTTCTCACTTCTGACAATACTTTGACAAATCTTAAACAACGGCTTCTTTTTTCGGAGAAACTAGTGTACGTTTCTCACAAAAGTATTTCAAGAAATTCATACATTTTCAAAGGAACATGATTATCGTTGGACCTAAAGGGTCTACAGAGAACAGGAACACTGTTCACACTTCTAACAATACTTTGACATTTAGCAAACAACGTCTTCTCTTTTTAGAGAAACACATGTGCGTTTCTCACAGAAGCATTTCTTGAAATTCATACACTTTCAAAAGAACATGATTATCTTTCGAAGTAAAGATTCTACAGAGAACAGGAACACTGTTCTCACTTCTAACACCTCTTTGACAACGGCTTCTATTTGCAGAGAATACACTTTCAAAAGAACGTGATTATCTTTCAGAGTAAACCTTCTACAGTGAAAAGGAACACTGTACTCACTTCTAACACTACTTTGACATATACCAAACAACGGCTTCTCTTTTCAGAGAAACACATGTGCGTTTCTCACAAAAGCAGTTCATCAAATTCATGCACTTTCCAAAGAACATAATTATGTTTCAAAATAAAGATTCTACAGAGAACAGGAACACAGTTCTCACTTCTGACAATTTTTTGACAAATCTCAAACAATGGCTTTTCCTTTCGGAGAAACTCTTGTATGTTTCCCACAAAAGCATTTCATGAAATTCATACATTTTCCAAAGAACATGATTATCTTTGGAAGTAAAGGTTCCACAGAGAACAGGAACACTGTTCTCACTTCTATCAATACTTTGACATATAGCAAACAACGTCATCTCTTTTCAGAGAAACACATGTGCGTTTCTCACAGAAGCATTTCTTGAAATTCATACACTTTCAAAAGAACATGATTATCTTTCGAAATAAAGATTCTACAGAGAACAGGAATACTGTTCTCACTTCTGACAATACTTTGACAAATCTCAAACAACCGCTTCTCCTTTCGGAGAAACTCATGTACGTTTCTCACAAAAGCATTTCATGAAATTCATACATTTTACAAGGAACATGATTATCTTTGGACGTAAAGGTTCTACAGAGAACACGAAAACTGATCTCACATGTGACTAACACTACTTTGACATATAGCAAACAACGGCTTCTCTTCTCAGAGAAACACAAGTGCGTTTCTCACAAAAGCAGTTCAACAAATTCATACACTTTCCAAAGAATATGATTATCTTTCGAAGTAAAGATTCTACAGAGAACAGGAACACTGTTCTCACTTCTAACACCTCTTTGACAACGGTTCTCTTTGCAGAGAAACCCATGTGCGTTTCTCACAAAAGTAGTTCATCAAATTCATACACTTTCAAAAGAACATTATTATCTTTCGAAGTAAATGTTCTACTGAGAACAGGAACACTGTTCTCCCTTCTGACAATACTTTGACAAATCTCAAATAACGGCTTCTCCTTTCAGAAAAACAATTGTGCTTTTCTCAAAAAAGCTTTTCATGAAATCCATACACTTTCAAAGAAGTTGATTCTCTTTCAAAGTAAAGCAACTGCAGTGAATAGCAAAACTTTTCATTTGAGAAACACATGTGCATCTCACAAAAGCATTTCATGAAATTCATAGACTTTCCAAAGAACGTGATTATCTTTCAGAGTAAACCTTCTACAGTGAAAAGGAACACTGTACTCACTTCTAACACTACTTTGACATATACCAAACAACGGCTTCTCTTTTCCGAGAAACTCATGTGCGTTTCTCACAAAAGCAGTTCATCAAATTCAGGCACTTTCCAAAGAACATAATTATGTTTCAAAATAAAGATTCTACAGAGAACAGGAACACTGTTCTCATTTCTGACAATTCTTTGACAAATCTCAAACAGTGGCTTTTCCTTTCTGAGAAACTCATGTATGTTTCTCACAAAAGCATTTCATGAAATTCATACATTTTCCAAGGAACAGGATTATCGTTGGACGTAAAGGGTCTACAGAGAACAGGAACACTGTTCACACTTCTAACACTACTTTGACATATAGCAAACAACGTCTTCTCTTTTTAGAGAAACACATGTGCGTTTCTCACAGAAGCATTGCTTGAAATTCATACACTTTCAAAAGAACATGATTATCTTTCGAAATAAAGATTCTACAGAGAACAGGAACACTGTTCTCACTTCTGACAATACTTTGACAAATCTCAAACAACGGCTTCTCCTTTCAGAAAAATACTTGTGCGTTTCTAAAAAAAAGCATTTCATGAAATCCATACACTTTCAAAGAAGATGATTCTCATTCAAAGTAAAGCGTCTGCAGTGAATAGCAAAACTTCTCATTTGAGAAACACGTGTGTATATCACAAACGCATTTCATGAAATTCATACACTTTCAAAAGAACGTGATTATCTTTCACAGTAAACCTTCTACAGTGAAACGGAACACTGTACTCCAAACACTACTTTGACATATAGCAAACAACGTCTTCTCTTTTCAGAGAAACACATGTGCGTTTCTCACAGAAGGATTACTTGAAATTCATACACTTTCCAAAGAACATGATTATCTTTCGAAATAAAGATTCTCCAGAGAACAGGAACACTGTTCTCACTTCTGACAATACTTTGACAAATCTTAAACAACGGCTTCTTTTTTCGGAGAAACTAGTGTACGTTTCTCACAAAAGTATTTCAAGAAATTCATACATTTTCAAAGGAACATGATTATCGTTGGACCTAAAGGGTCTACAGAGAACAGGAACACTGTTCACACTTCTAACAATACTTTGACATTTAGCAAACAACGTCTTCTCTTTTTAGAGAAACACATGTGCGTTTCTCACAGAAGCATTTCTTGAAATTCATACACTTTCAAAAGAACATGATTATCTTTCGAAATAAAGATTCTACAGAGAACAGGAACACTGTTCTCACTTCTGACAATACTTTGACAAATCTCAAACAACGGCTTCTCCTTTCAGAAAAATACTTGTGCGTTTCTAAAAAAAAGCATTTCATGAAATCCATACACTTTCAAAGAAGATGATTCTCGTTCAAAGTAAAGCATCTGCAGTGAATAGCAAAACTTCTCATTTGAGAAACACGTGTTTATATCACAAACGCATTTCATGAAATTCATACACTTTCAAAAGAACGTGATTATCTTTCACAGTAAACCTTCTACAGTGAAACGGAACACTGTACTCCAAACACTACTTTGACATATAGCAAACAACGTCTTCTCTTTTCAGAGAAACACATGTGCGTTTCTCACAGAAGGATTACTTGAAATTCATACACTTTCCAAAGAACATGATTATCTTTCAAAATAAAGATTCTCGAGAGAACAGGAACACTGTTCTCACTTCTGAAAATACTTTGACAAATGTTAAACAACGGCTTCTTTTTTCGGAGAAACTAGTGTACGTTTCTCACAAAAGCATTTCATGAAATTCATACATTTTACAAGGAACATGATTATCTTTGGAAGTAATGGTTCTACAGAGAACACGAACACTGATCTCACTTGTGACTAACACGACTTTGACATATAGCAAACAACGGCTTCTCTTCTCTGAGAAACACAAGTGCGTTTCTCACAAAAGCAGTTCATCAAATTCATACACTTTCCAAAGAATATGATTATCTTTCGAAGTAAAGATTCTTTTTTTTTAATAATTTTTTTATTAAGAAAAGAAGAAAAAAAACATAAACAAAAAACAAGTTTCCACCTCCTCCCAGCCTCCCATTTCCCTCCCCCTCCTCCCACCCTTCTCCCCCTCCTCCCACCCGTCTACCCCTCCCCCCACTCCTCTCCCCCTCCCTCTCCAGTCCACAGAGCAGTCCAGGTTCCCTGCCCTGTGGTAAGTCCTAGGTCCTCCCCCCTCCGTCCATATCTAGGAAGGTGAACATCCAAACTGGCTAGGCTTCCACAAAGCCAGCACTTTAAGTAGGATCAAAACCCCGTGCCATTGTCCTTGGCGTCTCATCAGCCCTCATTGTTCGCCATGTTCAGAGAGTCCGGTTTTATCCCATGCTTTTTCGGTCACAGTCCAGCTGGCCTTGGTGAGCTCCCAGTATATCCGCTCCACTGTCTCAGTGGGTGGGTGCACGCCTCGTGGTCCCGACTTCTTTGCTCATGTTCTCCCTCCTTCTGCTCCTCATTGGGACCTTGGGAGCTCAGTCCAGTGCTCCAGTGTGGGTCTCTGTCTCTGTCTCCATCCATCACCAGATGAAGGTTCTATGATGATATGCAAGATATTCGTCAGTATTGCTCTAGGATAGGGTCATTTCAGGTTCCCAATCCTCAGCTACCCAAGGAACTAACTGGGAACCTCATGTTGGGCACTTGGGAGCCCCTCTAGGGTCAAATCTCTTGCTCACCCTAAAGTGGTTCCCTTAACTAAGAATTGTGGTTCCGTGCTCCCCTATCCACCTTTCCTTTATCCCAATTCTCCTGATTCCCCAAGTCCCCCCTCCTTCCCTTCTACCTTTTCTCTCCCCATCTCCCCTTCCCCCATCCCACCCCACCCCCAAGATCCTAATTTTCTCCCCGGCAATTGGGTCTACTTCCCTTAGCCAAGAGGATAACTATATGTTTTTCCTTGGGTTCACCTTCTTACTTAGCTTCTTTAGGTTCACCTATTGTAGACTCCGTGGCCCTAATTTATGGCTAGAAACCAATTATGAGCGAGTACATCCCATGTTCATCTTTTTGGGTCTGGGACACCTCACTCAGGATAGTGTTTTCTATTTCCATCCATTTGCCTGCAAAATTCGAGAAGTCATTGTTTTTTACCGCAGTGTAGTACTCTAGCGTGTATATATTCCATACTTTCTTCATCCATTCTTCCATTGAAGGGCATCTAGGTTGTTTCCAGGTTCTGGCTATTACAAATAATACTGCTATGAACATAGTTGAACAAATGCTTTTGTCATATGATAGAGCATCTCTTGGGTATATTCCCAGGAGTGGTATTGCTGGGTCCAGGGGTAAGTTGATCCCGAATTTCCTGAGAAACTGAAACACTGACTTCCACAGTGGTTGCACAAGATGGCATTCCCACCAGCAATGGATGAGGGTACCCGTTCCTCCACAGCCTCTCCAGCAAAGGTTATCCTTGGTGTTTTTGACTTTAGCCATTCTGACAGGTGTAAGATGATATCTCAAAGTTGTTTTGATTTGCATTTCCCTGATTGCTAAGGAAGTTGAGCACGACTTTAAGTGTCTTTTGGCCATTTGAACTTCCTCTGCTGAGAATTCTCTGTTCAATTCAGTGCCCCATTTTTTAATTGGGTTAATTAGCATTTTAAAGTCTAGTTTCTTGAGTTCTCTATATATTTTGGAGATCAGACCTTTGTCTGTTGTGGGGTTGGTGAAGATCTTCTCCCAATCAGTAGGTTGCCTTTGTGTCTTATTGACTATGTCCTTTGCTTTACAGAAGCTTCTCAGTTTAAGTAGGTCCCATTTATTCAATGTTGCCCTTAATGTCTGTGCTTCTGGGGTTATACATAGGAAGCGATCTCCTGTGCCCAGCTCCTGTAGGGTACTTCCCACTTTCTCTTCTATCAGGTTCAGTGTGTTCGGGCTGATATTGAGGTCTTTAATCCATTTGGACTTGAGTTTTGTGCACGGTGATAGATAAGGGTCTATTTTCATTCTTCTACAAGATGACTTCCAGTTGTGCCAGCACCATTTGTTGAAGATGCTTTCTTTCTTCCATTTTATACTTTTAGCTCCTTTATCGAAAATCAGGTGTTCATAGGTTTGTGGGATAAAATCCGGGTCTTCTATACGATTCCATTGGTCGACTTCTCTGTTTTTATGCCAGTACCACACTGTTTTCATTACTGTAACTCTGTAATAGAGTTTGAAGTCAGGGATGGTAATGCCTCCAGAAGATCCTTTATTGTATAGGATTGTTTTGGCTATCCTGGGTTTTTTGTTTTTCCATATAAAGTTGATTATTGTTCTCTCCAGATCTGTGAAGAATTTTGATGGGATCTTGATGGGGATTGCATTGAATCTATAAATAGCCTTTGGTAGAATTGCCATTTTTACTATGTTGATCCTCCCAATCCAAGAGCAAGGGAGGTCCATCCATTTTTTGGTATCCTCTTCAATTTCTTTCTTCAATGCCTTAAAGTTCTTGTCAAATAGATCTTTCACTTCCTTGGTTAGATGTACCCCAAGATATTTTATGCTGTTTTTGGCTATTGTGAATGGTGAAGCTTCTCTGATTTCCCTCTCTGCTTCCATATCCTTTGTGTATAAGAGGGCGACTGATTTTTTGGAGTTGATCTTGTATCCTGCCACATTACTAAAGCTGTTTATCAGCTGTAGGAGTTCTTTGGTGGAGTTTTTGGGGTCGCTTATGTACACTATCATATCATCTGCAAATAACGAAAGTTTAACTTCTTCCTTTCCAATTCGAATCCCCTTGATCCCATTATGTTGTCTTATTGCTATTGCTAGAACTTCAAGCACTATATTGAAGAGGTATGGGGAGAGTGGACAGCCTTGTCGTGTTCCTGAGTTAAGTGGGATGGCTTTGAGTTTCTCTCCGTTTAATTTGATGTTAGCTGTCGGCTTGCTGTATATAGCTTTTATTATATTTAGGTATGACCCTTGTATCCCTAATCTCTCCAAGACTTTTAACATAAATGGATGTTGAATTTTGTCAAATGCTTTTTCAGCATCTAATGAAATGATCATATGGTTTTTTTCTTTCAGTTTATTTATATGCTGGATTACATTGATAGATTTTCGTATGTTGAACCAGCCCTGCATCTCAGGAATGAAGCCTACTTGATCATAATGGATAATTTTTCGGATGTGTTCTTGGATTCGATTTGCCAGTATTTTGTTGAGGATTTTTGCGTCGATATTCATGAGTGAGATTGGCCTGTAGTTCTCTTTCCTGGTTGAGTCTTTGAGTGGTTTTGGTATCAGAGTAATTGTGGCTTCATAAAAGGAGTTTGGTAATGACCCTTCTGTTTCTATCTTGTGGAATACATTAAGGAGTATAGGTATTAGATCTTCTTGGAAGATCTGGTAGAATTCCACATTGAAACCATCTGGTCCTGGGCTTTTTTTGGTAGGGAGGTTTTTGATAACCTCTTCTAATTCTTCGCGACTAACAGGTCTATTTAGATTGTTCACCAGGTCCTGATTTAACTTTGGTATATGATATTTATCTAAAAAAGTATCCATTTCCTTTACATTTTCCAATTTTGTGGCATATAGGCTTTTGTAGTAAGATCTAATGATTCTCTGAATTTCCTCTGTGTCTGTGGTTATGTCCCCCTTTTCATTTCTGATCTTATTAATTTGCAAATTCTCTCTCTGCCGTTTGATTAGCTTGGATAGTGGTTTGTCAATCTTGTTGATTTTCTCCAGGAACCAGCTTTTTGTTTCATTGATTTTTTGTATTGTTTTCTGTGTTTCTATTTTGTTGATTTCAGCCCTCAGTTTGATTATTTCCAGTCTTCTACTCCTCCTAGGTGAGTCTGCTTCTTTTTTTTCTAGAGCTTTCAGGTGGGCTGTTAAGTCTCCAATGTGAGCTTTCTCTGTTTTCTTTAAGTGGGCACTTAGTGCTATGAACTTTCCTCTTAGGACTGCTTTCATAGTGTCCCATAAGTTTGAGTATGTTGTTTCTTTATTTTCATTGAATTCCAGGAAGACTTTAATTTCTTTCTTTATTTCTTCCTTAATCCAGCTATGGTTCAATAGTTGACTGTTCAGTTTCCATGACTTTGTATGCTTTCTGGGGGTAGCATTATTGTTGAATTCTAACTTTAATCCATGGTGATCTGATAAGACACAGGTGGTTACTAATATTTTTTTGTAACTGTGGATGTTTGCTTTGTTACCGACTATGTGGTCGATTTTCGAGAAGGTTCCATGAGCTGCAGAGAAGAAGGTATATTCTTTCCTATTTGGATGGAATGTTCTATAGATGTCTGTTAAGTCCATTTGATTCATTACCTCCACTAATTCTCTTATTTCTCTGTTAGGTTCCTGTCTGATTGACCTGTCCATTGGTGAGAGAGGAGTGTTGAAGTCTCCTACTATTAGTGTGTGCGGTTTGATGTCTGCCTTGAATTTTAGCAATGTTTCTTTTATGTACGTGGGTGCTTTTATATTAGGGGCATAGATGTTCAGGATTGAGACTTCATCCTGATGAACTGTTCCTGTTATGAGTATAAAATGCCCCTCTCCATCTCTTCTGATTGATTTAAGTTTAAAGTCAACTTTGTTAGAGATTAGTATGGCCACACCTGCCTGTTTCTTAGGACCATTTGCTTGATAGGCCTTTTCCCAGCCCTTTACTCTGAGTAGGTGCCTGTCTTTGTGGTTGAGGTGTGTTTCTTGTAAACAGCAGAATGTTGGATCCTGTTTTCTTATCCAATCTCTTAGCCTGTGCCTTTTTATAGGTGAGTTGAGTCCATTGACATTAAGTGATATTAATGACCAGTGGTTGTTAACTCCGGTCATTTTTTTTTAGTCATAGAGTTTGTGTGTTTCCCTTCTTTGTTTTGTGTTGGTGAAGGGTCTCTAGATGTCTGAGGTATTGTGGTCATTGTTGGACTCCTTGGTTAGTGATTTTCCTTCAATTACTTTCTGTAAGGCTGGATTTGTGGCTGCGTATTGTTTAAATTTGTTTTTATCCTGGAAAATTTTATTTTCTCCATTTATAGTGAGTGAAAGCTTGGCTGGGTATAGTAATCTGGGCTTGCACCCATGGTCTCTCAGTTTCTGCAGTACATCTATCCAGGACCTTCTGGCTTTCATGGTTTCCATGGAGAAGTCAGGTGTAAGTCTGATAGGTTTACCTTTATAAGTAATTTGGCCTTTTTCCTTTGCAGCTCTTAATATTCTTTCCTTATTCTGTATGCTTTGTGTTTTGATAATTATATGGCGAGGGGATGTTTTTTTTTTTTGATCCAGCCTATTCGGTGTTCTGTATGCTTCTTGCACCTTCATAGGAAAATCTTTCCTTAGGTTGGGAAAGTTTTCTTCTATAATTTTATTAAATAGATTTTCTGGACCATTGAGCTGCCCTTCTTCTCCTTCTTCTACTCCTATTATTCTTAGGTTTGGTCTTTTTATTGTGTCCCATATTTCCTGAATGTTTTGTGATGAGAGTTTGTTGGACTTGCTGTTTTCTTTGATCAGTGTGTTTATTTTCTCTATGGTATCTTCAGAATCCGAGAGTCTTTCTTCTATCTCTTGTATTCTGCTGGTTATGCTTGTTTCTGTAGTCTCTATTCGTTTACCTAGATTTTCCATGTCCAGACGGCCCTCTGTTTGTGTTTTCTTCTTTGCCTCCATTTCAGTTTTCAGGTCTTGAACTGTTTCCATTATCTGTTTGATTGTTTTTCCTTGGTTTTCTAGGGTATCATTCACTGATTTATTCAATTCTTCAAACTTTCTGTTATATTTCTCATCCATTTCTATAAGGGCGTTTTTTACATGCTGTTTAAGGGTGTCAATCACTTTCATGAAGTCAATCTTTTCTCCTTCCTCTTGATTAAGGGGTTCTTGTCCTCCCGTTGTGAGGTCGCTTGTTTCTGGTAGCTTCATGTTGCT
Organism: Microtus oregoni; assembly: GCF_018167655.1. Taxonomy (NCBI): domain Eukaryota; kingdom Metazoa; phylum Chordata; class Mammalia; order Rodentia; family Cricetidae; genus Microtus; species Microtus oregoni. The sequence goes on from NW_024543219.1 coordinate 13,538,118, forward strand.
TTTCAGCTTGTTGGGCGAATTCTTGCCTTGACGTCGGCCCATCTCTTCTTCCAAATGCTCCCTATGGATCTTCTTTTACCGGATTAGGTCTCCTTGCCTACCAAACGCTGTCTCTCCCCAATGTTGGCTCTCCCAATGCTGGGTCTCCTGGCACCGAAAGATCAGGCCTCCGTGCTGGTTGGGCAGCTCGCAGACAAAGCGCCTACCCCGCTTGGTGCAGGCAGGCCACAGAAACAAAGGAACTGCTGTCCGCCCGGGAGCCCCGGATACTCGGACCCTGCGCCCAGATAGGCTGGGCTGGGCGATGCCACGCGCCTAAAGAGGGCAGTGGGGGCGAAGTGGGGAGGGCTCTGGACGAAAGCTGGGTGGGCCAGGAAGAAAGAGGCAGCAGAGAGCCCAAGCAGGACAGGGGGCCAAGAAACCCCCGAGCTCCCCGTCCCAGGCTGGCGCCGTGGGCCAGAAACTCACCCCAATGCTGGGTCTCCTGGCGCCGAAAGATCAGGCCTCCGTGCTGCTTGGGCAGCTCGCAGACAAAGCGCCTACCCCGCTTGGTGCAGGCAGGCCACAGAAACAAAGGAACCGCTGCCCCCCGGGAGCCCCGGCTACTCGGACTCAGCGCCCAGATAAGCTGGGCGATGCCACCCGCCAAAAGAGGACAGTGGGGGCGAAGTGGGGAGGGCTCTGGACGGAAGCTGGGTGGGCCAGGAAGAAAGAGGCAGCACCTGGGGAGTAGAGGCCCTGCAGAGAGCCCAAGCAGGACAGGGGGCCAAGAAACCCCCGAGCTCCCCGTCCCAGGCTGGCGCCGTGGGCCAGAAACTCACCCCAATGCTGGGTCTCCTGGCGCCGAAAGATCAGGCCTCCGTGCTGGTTGGGCAGCTCACAGACAAAGTGCCTACCCCGCTTGGTGCAGGCAGGCCACAGAAACAAAGGAACGGCTGCACCCCGGGAGCCCCGGCTACTCGGACTCAGCGCCCAGATAGGCTGGGCTGGGCGATGCCATGCACCAAAAGAGGGAAGTGGGGGCGAAGTGGGGAGGGCTCTGGACGGAAGCTGGGTGGGCCAGGAAGAAAGAGGCAGCACCCGGGGAGTAGAGGCCCTGCAGAGAGCCCAAGCAGGACAGGGGGCCAAGAAACCCCCGAGCTCCCCGTCCCAGGCTGGCGCCGTGGGACAGAAACTCACCCCAATGCTGGGTCTCCTGGCGCCGAAAGATCAGGCCTCCGTGCTGGTTGGGCAGCCCGCAGACAAAGCGCCTACCCCACTTGGTGCAGGCAGGCCACAGAAACAAAGGAACTGCTGCCCGCCCGGGAGCCCCGGGTACTCGGACCCAGCGCCCAGATAGGCTGCGCTGGGCGATGCTACGCGCCAAAAGAGGACAGTGGGGGCGAAGTGGGGAGGGCTCTGGACGGAAGCTGGGTGGGCCAGGAAGAAAGAGGCAGCAGAGAGCCCAAGCAGGACAGGGGGCCAAGAAACCCCCGATCTCCCCGTCCCAGGCTGGCGCCGTAAGCCAGAAACTCACCCCTCCAGAGAACAGGAACACTGTTCTCACTTCTGACAATACTTTGACAAATCTTAAACAACGGCTTCTTTTTTCGGAGAAACTAGTGTACGTTTCTCACAAAAGTATTTCAAGAAATTCATACATTTTCAAAGGAACATGATTATCGTTGGACCTAAAGGGTCTACAGAGAACAGGAACACTGTTCACACTTCTAACAATACTTTGACATTTAGCAAACAACGTCTTCTCTTTTTAGAGAAACACATGTGCGTTTCTCACAGAAGCATTGCTTGAAATTCATACACTTTCAAAAGAACATGATTATCTTTCGAAGTAAAGATTCTACAGAGAACAGGAACACTGTTCTCACTTCTAACACCTCTTTGACAACGGTTTCTCTTTGCAGAGAATACACTTTCAAAAGAACGTGATTATCTTTCAGAGTAAACCTTCTACAGTGAAAAGGAACACTGTACTCACTTCTAACACTACTTTGACATATATCAAACAACGGCTTCTCTTTTCAGAGAAACACATGTGCGTTTCTCACAAAAGCAGTTCATCAAATTCATGCACTTTCCAAAGAACATAATTATGTTTCAAAATAAAGATTCTACAGAGAACAGGAACACAGTTCTCACTTCTGACAATTTTTTGACAAATCTCAAACAATGGCTTTTCCTTTCGGAGAAACTCTTGTATGTTTCCCACAAAAGCATTTCATGAAATTCATACATTTTCCAAAGAACATGATTATCTTTGGAAGTAAAGGTTCCACAGAGAACAGGAACACTGTTCTCACTTCTATCAATACTTTGACATATAGCAAACAACGTCATCTCTTTTCAGAGAAACACATGTGCGTTTCTCACAGAAGCATTTCTTGAAATTCATACACTTTCAAAAGAATATGATTATCTTTCGAAATAAAGATTCTACAGAGAACAGGAACACTGTTCTCACTTCTGACAATACTTTGACAAATCTTAAACAACGGCTTCTTTTTTCGGAGAAACTAGTGTACGTTTCTCACAAAAGTATTTCAAGAAATTCATACATTTTCAAAGGAACATGATTATCGTTGGACCTAAAGGGTCTACAGAGAACAGGAACACTGTTCACACTTCTAACAATACTTTGACATTTAGCAAACAACGTCTTCTCTTTTTAGAGAAACACATGTGCGTTTCTCACAGAAGCATTGCTTGAAATTCATACACTTTCAAAAGAACATGATTATCTTTCGAAGTAAAGATTCTACAGAGAACAGGAACACTGTTCTCACTTCTAACACCTCTTTGACAACGGTTTCTCTTTGCAGAGAATACACTTTCAAAAGAACGTGATTATCTTTCAGAGTAAACCTTCTACAGTGAAAAGGAACACTGTACTCACTTCTAACACTACTTTGACATATATCAAACAACGGCTTCTCTTTTCAGAGAAACACATGTGCGTTTCTCACAAAAGCAGTTCATCAAATTCATGCACTTTCCAAAGAACATAATTATGTTTCAAAATAAAGATTCTACAGAGAACAGGAACACAGTTCTCACTTCTGACAATTTTTTGACAAATCTCAAACAATGGCTTTTCCTTTCGGAGAAACTCTTGTATGTTTCCCACAAAAGCATTTCATGAAATTCATACATTTTCCAAAGAACATGATTATCTTTGGAAGTAAAGGTTCCACAGAGAACAGGAACACTGTTCTCACTTCTATCAATACTTTGACATATAGCAAACAACGTCATCTCTTTTCAGAGAAACACATGTGCGTTTCTCACAGAAGCATTTCTTGAAATTCATACACTTTCAAAAGAATATGATTATCTTTCGAAATAAAGATTCTACAGAGAACAGGAACACTGTTCTCACTTCTGACAATACTTTGACAAATCTCAAACAACCGCTTCTCCTTTCGGAGAAACTCATGTACGTTTCTCACAAAAGCATTTCATGAAATTCATACATTTTACAAGGAACATGATTATCTTTGGACGTAAAGTTTCTACAGAGAACATGAAAACTGATCTCACATGTGACTAACACTACTTTGACATATAGCAAACAACGGCTTCTCTTCTCAGAGAAACACAAGTGCGTTTCTCACAAAAGCAGTTCATCAAATTCATACACTTTCCAAAGAATATGATTATCTTTCGAAGTAAAGATTCTACAGAGAACAGGAACACTGTTCTCACTTCTAACACCTCTTTGACAACGGTTCTCTTTGCAGAGAAACACATGTGCGTTTCTCACAAAAGTAGTTCATCAAATTCATACACTTTCAAAAGAACATTATTATCTTTCGAAGTAAATGTTCTACTGAGAACAGGAACACTGTTCTCCCTTCTGACAATACTTTGACAAATCTCAAATAACGGCTTCTCCTTTCAGAAAAACAATTGTGCTTTTCTCAAAAAAGCTTTTCATGAAATCCATACACTTTCAAAGAAGTTGATTCTCTTTCAAAGTAAAGCAACTGCAGTGAATAGCAAAACTTTTCATTTGAGAAACACATGTGCATCTCACAAAAGCATTTCATGAAATTCATAGACTTTCAAAAGAACGTGATTATCTTTCAGAGTAAACCTTCTACAGTGAAAAGGAACACTGTACTCACTTCTAACACTACTTTGACATATACCAAACAACGGCTTCTCTTTTCCGAGAAACTCATGTGCGTTTCTCACAAAAGCAGTTCATCAAATTCATGCACTTTCCAAAGAACATAATTATGTTTCAAAATAAAGATTCTACAGAGAACAGGAACACTGTTCTCATTTCTGACAATTCTTTGACAAATCTCAAACAGTGGCTTTTCCTTTCTGAGAAACTCATGTATGTTTCTCACAAAAGCATTTCATGAAATTCATACATTTTCCAAGGAACAGGATTATCGTTGGACGTAAAGGGTCTACAGAGAACAGGAACACTGTTCACACTTCTAACACTACTTTGACATATAGCAAACAACGTCTTCTCTTTTTAGAGAAACCCATGTGCGTTTCTCACAGAAGCATTGCTTGAAATTCATACACTTTCAAAAGAACATGATTATCTTTCGAAATAAAGATTCTACAGAGAACAGGAACACTGTTCTCACTTCTGACAATACTTTGACAAATCTCAAACAACGGCTTCTCCTTTCAGAAAAATACTTGTGCGTTTCTAAAAAAAAGCATTTCATGAAATCCATACACTTTCAAAGAAGATGATTCTCGTTCAAAGTAAAGCGTCTGCAGTGAATAGCAAAACTTCTCATTTGAGAAACACGTGTGTATATCACAAACGCATTTCATGAAATTCATACACTTTCAAAAGAACGTGATTATCTTTCACAGTAAACCTTCTACAGTGAAACGGAACACTGTACTCCAAACACTACTTTGACATATAGCAAACAACGTCTTCTCTTTTCAGAGAAACACATGTGCGTTTCTCACAGAAGCATTTCTTGAAATTCATACACTTTCAAAAGAACATGATTATCTTTCGAAGTAAAGATTCTACAGAGAACAGGAACACTGTTCTCACTTCTAACACCTCTTTGACAACGGCTTCTCTTTGCAGAGAATACACTTTCAAAAGAATGTGATTATCTTTCAGAGTAAAATTCTACAGTGAAAAGGAACACTGTACTCACTTCTAACACTACTTTGACATATATCAAACAACGGCTTCTCTTTTCAGAGAAACACATGTGCGTTTCTCACAAAAGCAGTTCATCAAATTCATGCACTTTACAAAGAACATAATTATGTTTCAAAATAAAGATTCTACAGAGAACAGGAACACAGTTCTCACTTCTGACAATTTTTTGACAAATCTCAAACAATGGCTTTTCCTTTCGGAGAAACTCTTGTATGTTTCCCACAAAAGCATTTCATGAAATTCATACATTTTCCAAAGAACATGATTATCTTTGGAAGTAAAGGTTCCACAGAGAACAGGAACACTGTTCTCACTTCTATCAATACTTTGACATATAGCAAACAACGTCATCTCTTTTCAGAGAAACACATGTGCGTTTCTCACAGAAGCATTTCTTGAAATTCATACACTTTCAAAAGAATATGATTATCTTTCGAAATAAAGATTCTACAGAGAACAGGAACACTGTTCTCACTTCTGACAATACTTTGACAAATCTCAAACAACCGCTTCTCCTTTCGGAGAAACTCATGTACGTTTCTCACAAAAGCATTTCATGAAATTCATACATTTTACAAGGAACATGATTATCTTTGGACGTAAAGGTTCTACAGAGAACATGAAAACTGATCTCACATGTGACTAACACTACTTTGACATATAGCAAACAACGGCTTCTCTTCTCAGAGAAACACAAGTGCGTTTCTCACAAAAGCAGTTCATCAAATTCATACACTTTCCAAAGAATATGATTATCTTTCGAAGTAAAGATTCTACAGAGAACAGGAACACTGTTCTCACTTCTAACACCTCTTTGACAACGGTTCTCTTTGCAGAGAAACACATGTGCGTTTCTCACAAAAGTAGTTCATCAAATTCATACACTTTCAAAAGAACATTATTATCTTTCGAAGTAAATGTTCTACTCAGAACAGGAACACTGTTCTCCCTTCTGACAATACTTTGACAAATCTCAAATAACGGCTTCTCCTTTCAGAAAAACAATTGTGCTTTTCTCAAAAAAGCTTTTCATGAAATCCATACACTTTCAAAGAAGTTGATTCTCTTTCAAAGTAAAGCAACTGCAGTGAATAGCAAAACTTTTCATTTGAGAAACACATGTGCATCTCACAAAAGCATTTCATGAAATTCATAGACTTTCAAAAGAACGTTATTATCTTTCAGAGTAAACCTTCTACAGTGAAAAGGAACACTGTACTCACTTCTAACACTACTTTGACATATACCAAACAACGGCTTCTCTTTTCCGAGAAACTCATGTGCGTTTCTCACAAAAGCAGTTCATCAAATTCATGCACTTTCCAAAGAACATAATTATGTTTCAAAATAAAGATTCTACAGAGAACAGGAACACTGTTCTCATTTCTGACAATTCTTTGACAAATCTCAAACAGTGGCTTTTCCTTTCTGAGAAACTCATGTATGTTTCTAACAAAAGCATTTCATGAAATTCATACATTTTCCAAGGAACAGGATTATCGTTGGACGTAAAGGGTCTACAGAGAACAGGAACACTGTTCACACTTCTAACACTACTTTGACATATAGCAAACAACGTCTTCTCTTTTTAGAGAAACCCATGTGCGTTTCTCACAGAAGCATTGCTTGAAATTCATACACTTTCAAAAGAACATGATTATCTTTCGAAATAAAGATTCTACAGAGAACAGGAACACTGTTCTCACTTCTGACAATACTTTGACAAATCTCAAACAACGGCTTCTCCTTTCAGAAAAATACTTGTGCGTTTCTAAAAAAAAGCATTTCATGAAATCCATACACTTTCAAAGAAGATGATTCTCGTTCAAAGTAAAGCGTCTGCAGTGAATAGCAAAACTTCTCATTTGAGAAACACGTGTGTATATCACAAACGCATTTCATGAAATTCATACACTTTCAAAAGAACGTGATTATCTTTCACAGTAAACCTTCTACAGTGAAACGGAACACTGTACTCCAAACACTACTTTGACATATAGCAAACAACGTCTTCTCTTTTCAGAGAAACACATGTGCGTTTCTCACAGAAGCATTTCTTGAAATTCATACACTTTCAAAAGAACATGATTATCTTTCGAAGTAAAGATTCTACAGAGAACAGGAACACTGTTCTCACTTCTAACACCTCTTTGACAACGGCTCCTCTTTGCAGAGAATACACTTTCAAAAGAATGTGATTATCTTTCAGAGTAAACCTTCTACAGTGAAAAGGAACACTGTACTCACTTCTAACACTACTTTGACATATATCAAACAACGGCTTCTCTTTTCAGAGAAACACATGTGCGTTTCTCACAAAAGCAGTTCATCAAATTCATGCACTTTACAAAGAACATAATTATGTTTCAAAATAAAGATTCTACAGAGAACAGGAACACAGTTCTCACTTCTGACAATTTTTTGACAAATCTCAAACAATGGCTTTTCCTTTCGGAGAAACTCTTGTATGTTTCCCACAAAAGCATTTCATGAAATTCATACATTTTCCAAAGAACATGATTATCTTTGGAAGTAAAGGTTCCACAGAGAACAGGAACACTGTTCTCACTTCTATCAATACTTTGACATATAGCAAACAACGTCATCTCTTTTCAGAGAAACACATGTGCGTTTCTCACAGAAGCATTTCTTGAAATTCATACACTTTCAAAAGAATATGATTATCTTTCGAAATAAAGATTCTACAGAGAACAGGAACACTGTTCTCACTTCTGACAATACTTTGACAAATCTCAAACAACCGCTTCTCCTTTCGGAGAAACTCATGTACGTTTCTCACAAAAGCATTTCATGAAATTCATACATTTTACAAGGAACATGATTATCTTTGGACGTAAAGGTTCTACAGAGAACATGAAAACTGATCTCACATGTGACTAACACTACTTTGACATATAGCAAACAACGGCTTCTCTTCTCAGAGAAACACAAGTGCGTTTCTCACAAAAGCAGTTCATCAAATTCATACACTTTCCAAAGAATATGATTATCTTTCGAAGTAAAGATTCTACAGAGAACAGGAACAATGTTCTCACTTCTAACACCTCTTTGACAACGGTTCTCTTTGCAGAGAAACACATGTGCGTTTCTCACAAAAGTAGTTCATCAAATTCATACACTTTCAAAAGAACATTATTATCTTTCGAAGTAAATGTTCTACTGAGAACAGGAACACTGTTCTCCCTTCTGACAATACTTTGACAAATCTCAAATAACGGCTTCTCCTTTCAGAAAAACAATTGTGCTTTTCTCAAAAAAGCTTTTCATGAAATCCATACACTTTCAAAGAAGTTGATTCTCTTTCAAAGTAAAGCAACTGCAGTGAATAGCAAAACTTTTCATTTGAGAAACACATGTGCATCTCACAAAAGCATTTCATGAAATTCATAGACTTTCAAAAGAACGTGATTATCTTTCAGAGTAAACCTTCTACAGTGAAAAGGAACACTGTACTCACTTCTAACACTACTTTGACATATACCAAACAACGGCTTCTCTTTTCCGAGAAACTCATGTGCGTTTCTCACAAAAGCAGTTCATCAAATTCATGCACTTTCCAAAGAACATAATTATGTTTCAAAATAAAGATTCTACAGAGAACAGGAACACTGTTCTCATTTCTGACAATTCTTTGACAAATCTCAAACAGTGGCTTTTCCTTTCTGAGAAACTCATGTATGTTTCTCACAAAAGCATTTCATGAAATTCATACATTTTCCAAGGAACAGGATTATCGTTGGACGTAAAGGGTCTACAGAGAACAGGAACACTGTTCACACTTCTAACACTACTTTGACATATAGCAAACAACGTCTTCTCTTTTTAGAGAAACCCATGTGCGTTTCTCACAGAAGCATTGCTTGAAATTCATACACTTTCAAAAGAACATGATTATCTTTCGAAATAAAGATTCTACAGAGAACAGGAACACTGTTCTCACTTCTGACAATACTTTGACAAATCTCAAACAACGGCTTCTCCTTTCAGAAAAATACTTGTGCGTTTCTAAAAAAAAGCATTTCATGAAATCCATACACTTTCAAAGAAGATGATTCTCGTTCAAAGTAAAGCGTCTGCAGTGAATAGCAAAACTTCTCATTTGAGAAACACGTGTGTATATCACAAACGCATTTCATGAAATTCATACACTTTCAAAAGAACGTGATTATCTTTCACAGTAAACCTTCTACAGTGAAACGGAACACTGTACTCCAAACACTACTTTGACATATAGCAAACAACGTCTTCTCTTTTCAGAGAAACACATGTGCGTTTCTCACAGAAGCATTTCTTGAAATTCATACACTTTCAAAAGAACATGATTATCTTTCGAAGTAAAGATTCTACAGAGAACAGGAACACTGTTCTCACTTCTAACACCTCTTTGACAACGGCTTCTCTTTGCAGAGAATACACTTTCAAAAGAATGTGATTATCTTTCAGAGTAAACCTTCTACAGTGAAAAGGAACACTGTACTCACTTCTAACACTACTTTGACATATATCAAACAACGGCTTCTCTTTTCAGAGAAACACATGTGCGTTTCTCACAAAAGCAGTTCATCAAATTCATGCACTTTACAAAGAACATAATTATGTTTCAAAATAAAGATTCTACAGAGAACAGGAACACAGTTCTCACTTCTGACAATTTTTTGACAAATCTCAAACAATGGCTTTTCCTTTCGGAGAAACTCTTTTATATTTCCCACAAAAGCATTTCATGAAATTCATACATTTTCCAAAGAACATGATTATCTTTGGAAGTAAAGGTTCCACAGAGAACAGGAACACTGTTCTCACTTCTATCAATACTTTGAAATATAGCAAACAACGTCATCTCTTTTCAGAGAAACACATGTGCGTTTCTCACAGAAGCTTTTCTTGAAATTCATACACTTTCAAAAGAACATGATTATCTTTCGAAATAAAGATTCTACAGAGAACAGGAACACTGTTCTCACTTCTGACAATACTTTGACAAATCTTAAACAACGGCTTCTTTTTTCGGAGAAACTAGTGTACGTTTCTCACAAAAGTATTTCAAGAAATTCATACATTTTCCAAGGAACATGATTATCGTTGGACGTAAAGGGTCTACAGAGAACAGGAACACTGTTCTCACTTCTATCAATACTTTGACATATAGCAAACAACGTCTTCTCTTTTCAGAGAAACACATGTGCGTTTCTCACAGAAGCATTTCTTGAAATTCATACACTTTCCAAAGAACATGATTATCTTTTGAAATAAAGATTCTACAGAGAACAGGAACACTGTTCTCACTTCTGACAATACTTTGACAAATCTCAAACAACGGCTTCTCCTTTCAGAAAAATACTTGTGCGTTTCTAAAAAAAAAGCATTTCATGAAATCCATACACTTTCAAAGAAGATGATTCTCGTTCAAAGTAAAGCGTCTGCAGTGAATAGCAAAACTTCTCATTTGAGAAACACGTGTGTATATCACAAAAGCATTTCATGAAATTCATACACTTTCAAAAGAACGTGAATATCTTTCACAGTAAACCTTCTACAGTGAAACGGAACACTGTACTCCAAACACTACTTTGATATATAGCAAACAACGTCTTCTCTTTTCAGAGAAACACATGTGCGTTTCTCACAGAAGGATTACTTGAAATTCATACACTTTCCAAAAAACATGATTATCTTTCGAAATAAAGATTCTCCAGAGAACAGGAACACTGTTCTCACTTCTGACAATACTTTGACAAATCTTAAACAACGGCTTCTTTTTTCGGAGAAACTAGTGTACGTTTCTCACAAAAGTATTTCAAGAAATTCATACATTTTCCAAGGAACATGATTATCGTTGGACGTAAAGGGTCTACAGAGAACAGGAACACTGTTCACACTTCTAACACTACTTTGACATATAGCAAACAACGTCTTCTCTTTTTAGAGAAACCCATGTGCGTTTCTCACAGAAGCATTGCTTGAAATTCATACACTTTCAAAAGAACATGATTATCTTTCGAAATAAAGATTCTACAGAGAACAGGAACACTGTTCTCACTTCTGACAATACTTTGACAAATCTCAAACAACGGCTTCTCCTTTCAGAAAAATACTTGTGCGTTTCTAAAAAAAAGCATTTCATGAAATCCATACACTTTCAAAGAAGATGATTCTCGTTCAAAGTAAAGCGTCTGCAGTGAATAGCAAAACTTCTCATTTGAGAAACACGTGTGTATATCACAAACGCATTTCATGAAATTCATACACTTTCAAAAGAACGTGATTATCTTTCACAGTAAACCTTCTACAGTGAAACGGAACACTGTACTCCAAACACTACTTTGACATATAGCAAACAACGTCTTCTCTTTTCAGAGAAACACATGTGCGTTTCTCACAGAAGCATTTCTTGAAATTCATACACTTTCAAAAGAACATGATTATCTTTCGAAGTAAAGATTCTACAGAGAACAGGAACACTGTTCTCACTTCTAACACCTCTTTGACAACGGCTTCTCTTTGCAGAGAATACACTTTCAAAAGAATGTGATTATCTTTCAGAGTAAACCTTCTACAGTGAAAAGGAACACTGTACTCACTTCTAACACTACTTTGACATATATCAAACAACGGCTTCTCTTTTCAGAGAAACACATGTGCGTTTCTCACAAAAGCAGTTCATCAAATTCATGCACTTTACAAAGAACATAATTATGTTTCAAAATAAAGATTCTACAGAGAACAGGAACACAGTTCTCACTTCTGACAATTTTTTGACAAATCTCAAACAATGGCTTTTCCTTTCGGAGAAACTCTTTTATATTTCCCACAAAAGCATTTCATGAAATTCATACATTTTCCAAAGAACATGATTATCTTTGGAAGTAAAGGTTCCACAGAGAACAGGAACACTGTTCTCACTTCTATCAATACTTTGAAATATAGCAAACAACGTCATCTCTTTTCAGAGAAACACATGTGCGTTTCTCACAGAAGCTTTTCTTGAAATTCATACACTTTCAAAAGAACATGATTATCTTTCGAAATAAAGATTCTACAGAGAACAGGAACACTGTTCTCACTTCTGACAATACTTTGACAAATCTTAAACAACGGCTTCTTTTTTCGGAGAAACTAGTGTACGTTTCTCACAAAAGTATTTCAAGAAATTCATACATTTTCCAAGGAACATGATTATCGTTGGACGTAAAGGGTCTACAGAGAACAGGAACACTGTTCTCACTTCTATCAATACTTTGACATATAGCAAACAACGTCTTCTCTTTTCAGAGAAACACATGTGCGTTTCTCACAGAAGCATTTCTTGAAATTCATACACTTTCCAAAGAACATGATTATCTTTTGAAATAAAGATTCTACAGAGAACAGGAACACTGTTCTCACTTCTGACAATACTTTGACAAATCTCAAACAACGGCTTCTCCTTTCAGAAAAATACTTGTGCGTTTCTAAAAAAAAAGCATTTCATGAAATCCATACACTTTCAAAGAAGATGATTCTCGTTCAAAGTAAAGCGTCTGCAGTGAATAGCAAAACTTCTCATTTGAGAAACACGTGTGTATATCACAAAAGCATTTCATGAAATTCATACACTTTCAAAAGAACGTGAATATCTTTCACAGTAAACCTTCTACAGTGAAACGGAACACTGTACTCCAAACACTACTTTGATATATAGCAAACAACGTCTTCTCTTTTCAGAGAAACACATGTGCGTTTCTCACAGAAGGATTACTTGAAATTCATACACTTTCCAAAAAACATGATTATCTTTCGAAATAAAGATTCTCCAGAGAACAGGAACACTGTTCTCACTTCTGACAATACTTTGACAAATCTTAAACAACGGCTTCTTTTTTCGGAGAAACTAGTGTACGTTTCTCACAAAAGTATTTCAAGAAATTCATACATTTTCCAAGGAACATGATTATCGTTGGACGTAAAGGGTCTACAGAGAACAGGAACACTGTTCACACTTCTAACACTACTTTGACATATAGCAAACAACGTCTTCTCTTTTTAGAGAAACCCATGTGCGTTTCTCACAGAAGCATTGCTTGAAATTCATACACTTTCAAAAGAACATGATTATCTTTCGAAATAAAGATTCTACAGAGAACAGGAACACTGTTCTCACTTCTGACAATACTTTGACAAATCTCAAACAACGGCTTCTCCTTTCAGAAAAATACTTGTGCGTTTCTAAAAAAAAGCATTTCATGAAATCCATACACTTTCAAAGAAGATGATTCTCGTTCAAAGTAAAGCGTCTGCAGTGAATAGCAAAACTTCTCATTTGAGAAACACGTGTGTATATCACAAACGCATTTCATGAAATTCATACACTTTCAAAAGAACGTGATTATCTTTCACAGTAAACCTTCTACAGTGAAACGGAACACTGTACTCCAAACACTACTTTGACATATAGCAAACAACGTCTTCTCTTTTCAGAGAAACACATGTGCGTTTCTCACAGAAGCATTTCTTGAAATTCATACACTTTCAAAAGAACATGATTATCTTTCGAAGTAAAGATTCTACAGAGAACAGGAACACTGTTCTCACTTCTAACACCTCTTTGACAACGGCTTCTCTTTGCAGAGAATACACTTTCAAAAGAATGTGATTATCTCTCAGAGTAAACCTTCTACAGTGAAAAGGAACACTGTACTCACTTCTAACACTACTTTGACATATATCAAACAACGGCTTCTCTTTTCAGAGAAACACATGTGCGTTTCTCACAAAAGCAGTTCATCAAATTCATGCACTTTACAAAGAACATAATTATGTTTCAAAATAAAGATTCTACAGAGAACAGGAACACAGTTCTCACTTCTGACAATTTTTTGACAAATCTCAAACAATGGCTTTTCCTTTCGGAGAAACTCTTTTATATTTCCCACAAAAGCATTTCATGAAATTCATACATTTTCCAAAGAACATGATTATCTTTGGAAGTAAAGGTTCCACAGAGAACAGGAACACTGTTCTCACTTCTATCAATACTTTGAAATATAGCAAACAACGTCATCTCTTTTCAGAGAAACACATGTGCGTTTCTCACAGAAGCTTTTCTTGAAATTCATACACTTTCAAAAGAACATGATTATCTTTCGAAATAAAGATTCTACAGAGAACAGGAACACTGTTCTCACTTCTGACAATACTTTGACAAATCTTAAACAACGGCTTCTTTTTTCGGAGAAACTAGTGTACGTTTCTCACAAAAGTATTTCAAGAAATTCATACATTTTCCAAGGAACATGATTATCGTTGGACGTAAAGGGTCTACAGAGAACAGGAACACTGTTCTCACTTCTATCAATACTTTGACATATAGCAAACAACGTCTTCTCTTTTCAGAGAAACACATGTGCGTTTCTCACAGAAGCATTTCTTGAAATTCATACACTTTCCAAAGAACATGATTATCTTTTGAAATAAAGATTCTACAGAGAACAGGAACACTGTTCTCACTTCTGACAATACTTTGACAAATCTCAAACAACGGCTTCTCCTTTCAGAAAAATACTTGTGCGTTTCTAAAAAAAAAGCATTTCATGAAATCCATACACTTTCAAAGAAGATGATTCTCGTTCAAAGTAAAGCGTCTGCAGTGAATAGCAAAACTTCTCATTTGAGAAACACGTGTGTATATCACAAAAGCATTTCATGAAATTCATACACTTTCAAAAGAACGTGAATATCTTTCACAGTAAACCTTCTACAGTGAAACGGAACACTGTACTCCAAACACTACTTTGATATATAGCAAACAACGTCTTCTCTTTTCAGAGAAACACATGTGCGTTTCTCACAGAAGGATTACTTGAAATTCATACACTTTCCAAAAAACATGATTATCTTTCGAAATAAAGATTCTCCAGAGAACAGGAACACTGTTCTCACTTCTGACAATACTTTGACAAATCTTAAACAACGGCTTCTTTTTTCGGAGAAACTAGTGTACGTTTCTCACAAAAGTATTTCAAGAAATTCATACATTTTCCAAGGAACATGATTATCGTTGGACGTAAAGGGTCTACAGAGAACAGGAACACTGTTCACACTTCTAACACTACTTTGATATATAGCAAACAACGTCTACTCTTTTTAGAGAAACACATTTGCGTTTCTCACAGAAGCATTTCTTGAAATTCATACACTTTCAAAAGAACATTATTAGCTTTCGAAATAAAGATTCTCCAGAGAACAGGAACACTGTTCTCACTTCTGACAATACTTTGACAAATCTCAAAAAACGGCTTCTCCTTTCGGAGAAACTCATGTACGTTTCTCACAAAAGCATTTCATGAATTTCATACATTTTACAAGGAACATGATTATCTTTGGAAGTAAAGGTTCTACAGAGAATACGAACACTGATCTCACTTGTGACTAACACTACTTTGACATATAGCAAACAACGGCTTCTCTTTTCAGAGAAACACAAGTGCGTTTCTCACAAAAGCAGTTCATCAAATTCATACACTTTCCAAAGAATATGATTATCTTTCGAAGTAAAGATTCTACAGAGAACAGGAACACTGTTCTCACTTCTAACACCTCTTTGACAACGGCTTCTCTTTGCAGAGAATACACTTTCAAAAGAACGTGATTATCTTTCTGAGTTAACCTTCTACAGTGAAAAGGAACACTGTACTCACTTCTAACACTACTTTGACATATACCAAACAACGGCTTCTCTTTTCAGAGAAACACATGTGCGTTTCTCACAAAAGCAGTTCATCAAATTCATGCACTTTCCAAAGAACATAATTATGTTTCAAAATAACGATTCTACAGAGAACAGGAACACTGTTCTCACTTCTGACAATTTTTTGACAAATCTCAAACAATGGCTTTTCCTTTCGGAGAAACTCATGTATGTTTCTAACAAAAGCATTTCATGAAATTCATACATTTTCCAAAGAACATGATTATCTTTGGAAGTAAAGGTTCCACAGAGAACAGGAACACTGTTCTCACTTCTATCAATACTTTGACATATAGCAAACAACGTCTTCTCTTTTCAGAGAAACACATGTGCGTTTCTCACAGAAGCATTTCTTGAAATTCATACACTTTCCAAAGAACATGATTATCTTTGGAAGTAAAGGTTCCACAGAGAACAGGAACACTGTTCTCACTTCTATCAATACTTTGAAATATAGCAAACAACGTCATCTCTTTTCAGAGAAACACATGTGCGTTTCTCACAGAAGCTTTTCTTGAAATTCATACACTTTCAAAAGAACATGATTATCTTTCGAAATAAAGATTCTACAGAGAACAGGAACACTGTTCTCACTTCTGACAATACTTTGACAAATCTTAAACAACGGCTTCTTTTTTCGGAGAAACTAGTGTACGTTTCTCACAAAAGTATTTCAAGAAATTCATACATTTTCCAAGGAACATGATTATCGTTGGACGTAAAGGGTCTACAGAGAACAGGAACACTGTTCTCACTTCTATCAATACTTTGACATATAGCAAACAACGTCTTCTCTTTTCAGAGAAACACATGTGCGTTTCTCACAGAAGCATTTCTTGAAATTCATACACTTTCCAAAGAACATGATTATCTTTTGAAATAAAGATTCTACAGAGAACAGGAACACTGTTCTCACTTCTGACAATACTTTGACAAATCTCAAACAACGGCTTCTCCTTTCAGAAAAATACTTGTGCGTTTCTAAAAAAAAAGCATTTCATGAAATCCATACACTTTCAAAGAAGATGATTCTCGTTCAAAGTAAAGCGTCTGCAGTGAATAGCAAAACTTCTCATTTGAGAAACACGTGTGTATATCACAAAAGCATTTCATGAAATTCATACACTTTCAAAAGAACGTGAATATCTTTCACAGTAAACCTTCTACAGTGAAACGGAACACTGTACTCCAAACACTACTTTGATATATAGCAAACAACGTCTTCTCTTTTCAGAGAAACACATGTGCGTTTCTCACAGAAGGATTACTTGAAATTCATACACTTTCCAAAAAACATGATTATCTTTCGAAATAAAGATTCTCCAGAGAACAGGAACACTGTTCTCACTTCTGACAATACTTTGACAAATCTTAAACAACGGCTTCTTTTTTCGGAGAAACTAGTGTACGTTTCTCACAAAAGTATTTCAAGAAATTCATACATTTTCCAAGGAACATGATTATCGTTGGACGTAAAGGGTCTACAGAGAACAGGAACACTGTTCACACTTCTAACACTACTTTGATATATAGCAAACAACGTCTACTCTTTTTAGAGAAACACATTTGCGTTTCTCACAGAAGCATTTCTTGAAATTCATACACTTTCAAAAGAACATTATTAGCTTTCGAAATAAAGATTCTCCAGAGAACAGGAACACTGTTCTCACTTCTGACAATACTTTGACAAATCTCAAAAAACGGCTTCTCCTTTCGGAGAAACTCATGTACGTTTCTCACAAAAGCATTTCATGAATTTCATACATTTTACAAGGAACATGATTATCTTTGGAAGTAAAGGTTCTACAGAGAATACGAACACTGATCTCACTTGTGACTAACACTACTTTGACATATAGCAAACAACGGCTTCTCTTTTCAGAGAAACACAAGTGCGTTTCTCACAAAAGCAGTTCATCAAATTCATACACTTTCCAAAGAATATGATTATCTTTCGAAGTAAAGATTCTACAGAGAACAGGAACACTGTTCTCACTTCTAACACCTCTTTGACAACGGCTTCTCTTTGCAGAGAATACACTTTCAAAAGAACGTGATTATCTTTCTGAGTTAACCTTCTACAGTGAAAAGGAACACTGTACTCACTTCTAACACTACTTTGACATATACCAAACAACGGCTTCTCTTTTCAGAGAAACACATGTGCGT
The DNA here is from genome assembly GCF_018167655.1 of Microtus oregoni. Taxonomy (NCBI): domain Eukaryota; kingdom Metazoa; phylum Chordata; class Mammalia; order Rodentia; family Cricetidae; genus Microtus; species Microtus oregoni. Next base: position 13,556,189 of record NW_024543219.1, read on the forward strand.
TTCTCACAAAAGCAGTTCATCAAATTCATGCACTTTCCAAAGAACATAATTATGTTTCAAAATAACGATTCTACAGAGAACAGGAACACTGTTCTCACTTCTGACAATTTTTTGACAAATCTCAAACAATGGCTTTTCCTTTCGGAGAAACTCATGTATGTTTCTAACAAAAGCATTTCATGAAATTCATACATTTTCCAAAGAACATGATTATCTTTGGAAGTAAAGGTTCCACAGAGAACAGGAACACTGTTCTCACTTCTATCAATACTTTGACATATAGCAAACAACGTCTTCTCTTTTCAGAGAAACACATGTGCGTTTCTCACAGAAGCATTTCTTGAAATTCATACACTTTCCAAAGAACATGATTATCTTTGGAAGTAAAGGTTCCACAGAGAACAGGAACACTGTTCTCACTTCTATCAATACTTTGAAATATAGCAAACAACGTCATCTCTTTTCAGAGAAACACATGTGCGTTTCTCACAGAAGCTTTTCTTGAAATTCATACACTTTCAAAAGAACATGATTATCTTTCGAAATAAAGATTCTACAGAGAACAGGAACACTGTTCTCACTTCTGACAATACTTTGACAAATCTTAAACAACGGCTTCTTTTTTCGGAGAAACTAGTGTACGTTTCTCACAAAAGTATTTCAAGAAATTCATACATTTTCCAAGGAACATGATTATCGTTGGACGTAAAGGGTCTACAGAGAACAGGAACACTGTTCTCACTTCTATCAATACTTTGACATATAGCAAACAACGTCTTCTCTTTTCAGAGAAACACATGTGCGTTTCTCACAGAAGCATTTCTTGAAATTCATACACTTTCCAAAGAACATGATTATCTTTTGAAATAAAGATTCTACAGAGAACAGGAACACTGTTCTCACTTCTGACAATACTTTGACAAATCTCAAACAACGGCTTCTCCTTTCAGAAAAATACTTGTGCGTTTCTAAAAAAAAAGCATTTCATGAAATCCATACACTTTCAAAGAAGATGATTCTCGTTCAAAGTAAAGCGTCTGCAGTGAATAGCAAAACTTCTCATTTGAGAAACACGTGTGTATATCACAAAAGCATTTCATGAAATTCATACACTTTCAAAAGAACGTGAATATCTTTCACAGTAAACCTTCTACAGTGAAACGGAACACTGTACTCCAAACACTACTTTGATATATAGCAAACAACGTCTTCTCTTTTCAGAGAAACACATGTGCGTTTCTCACAGAAGGATTACTTGAAATTCATACACTTTCCAAAAAACATGATTATCTTTCGAAATAAAGATTCTCCAGAGAACAGGAACACTGTTCTCACTTCTGACAATACTTTGACAAATCTTAAACAACGGCTTCTTTTTTCGGAGAAACTAGTGTACGTTTCTCACAAAAGTATTTCAAGAAATTCATACATTTTCCAAGGAACATGATTATCGTTGGACGTAAAGGGTCTACAGAGAACAGGAACACTGTTCACACTTCTAACACTACTTTGATATATAGCAAACAACGTCTACTCTTTTTAGAGAAACACATTTGCGTTTCTCACAGAAGCATTTCTTGAAATTCATACACTTTCAAAAGAACATTATTAGCTTTCGAAATAAAGATTCTCCAGAGAACAGGAACACTGTTCTCACTTCTGACAATACTTTGACAAATCTCAAAAAACGGCTTCTCCTTTCGGAGAAACTCATGTACGTTTCTCACAAAAGCATTTCATGAATTTCATACATTTTACAAGGAACATGATTATCTTTGGAAGTAAAGGTTCTACAGAGAATACGAACACTGATCTCACTTGTGACTAACACTACTTTGACATATAGCAAACAACGGCTTCTCTTTTCAGAGAAACACAAGTGCGTTTCTCACAAAAGCAGTTCATCAAATTCATACACTTTCCAAAGAATATGATTATCTTTCGAAGTAAAGATTCTACAGAGAACAGGAACACTGTTCTCACTTCTAACACCTCTTTGACAACGGCTTCTCTTTGCAGAGAATACACTTTCAAAAGAACGTGATTATCTTTCTGAGTTAACCTTCTACAGTGAAAAGGAACACTGTACTCACTTCTAACACTACTTTGACATATACCAAACAACGGCTTCTCTTTTCAGAGAAACACATGTGCGTTTCTCACAAAAGCAGTTCATCAAATTCATGCACTTTCCAAAGAACATAATTATGTTTCAAAATAACGATTCTACAGAGAACAGGAACACTGTTCTCACTTCTGACAATTTTTTGACAAATCTCAAACAATGGCTTTTCCTTTCGGAGAAACTCATGTATGTTTCTAACAAAAGCATTTCATGAAATTCATACATTTTCCAAAGAACATGATTATCTTTGGAAGTAAAGGTTCCACAGAGAACAGGAACACTGTTCTCACTTCTATCAATACTTTGACATATAGCAAACAACGTCTTCTCTTTTCAGAGAAACACATGTGCGTTTCTCACACAAGCATTTCTTGAAATTCATACACTTTCCAAAGAACATGATTATCTTTTGAAATAAAGATTCTACAGAGAACAGGAACACTGTTCTCACTTCTGACAATACTTTGACAAATCTCATAAAATGGCTTCTCCTTTCAGAAAAATACTTGTGCGTTTCTAAAAAAAAAGCATTTCATGAAATCCATACACTTTCAAAGAAGATGATTCTCGTTCAAAGTAAAGCGTCTGCAGTGAATAGCAAAACTTCTCATTTGAGAAACACGTGTGTATATCACAAAAGCATTTCATGAAATTCATACACTTTCAAAAGAACGTGAATATCTTTCACAGTAAACCTTCTACAGTGAAACGGAACACTGTACTCCAAACACTACTTTGATATATAGCAAACAACGTCTTCTATTTTCAGAGTAACACATGTGCGTTTCTCACAGAAGGATTACTTGAAATTCATACACTTTCCAAAGAACATGATTATCTTTCGAAATAAAGATTCTCCAGAGAACAGGAACACTGTTCTCACTTCTGACAATACTTTGACAAATCTTAAACAACGGCTTCTTTTTTCGGAGAAACTAGTGTACGTTTCTCACAAAAGTATTTCAAGAAATTCATACATTTTCCAAGGAACATGATTATCGTTGGACGTAAAGGGTCTACAGAGAACAGGAACACTGTTCACACTTCTAACACTACTTTGATATATAGCAAACAACGTCTTCTCTTTTTAGAGAAACACATGTGCGTTTCTCACAGAAGCATTTCTTGAAATTCATACACTTTCAAAAGAACATGATTAGCTTTCGAAATAAAGATTCTACAGAGAGCAGAAACACTGTTCTCACTTCTGACAATACTTTGACAAATCTCAAACAACGGCTTCTCCTTTCGGAGAAACTCATGTACGTTTCTCACAAAAGCATTTCATGAAATTCATACATTTTACAAGGAACATGATTATCTTTGGAAGTAAAGGTTCTACAGAGAATACGAACACTGATCTCACTTGTGACTAACACTACTTGATTCTCTTTCAACGTAAAGCAACTGCAGTGAATAGCAAAACTTTTCATTTGAGAAACACATGTGCATCTCACAAAAGCATTTCATGAAATTCATAGACTTTCAAAAGAATGTGATTATCTTTCAGAGTAAACCTTCTACAGTGGAAAGGAACACTGTACTCACTTCTAACACTACTTTGACATATACCAAACAACGGCTTCTCTTTTCCGAGAAACTCATGTGCGTTTCTCAAAAAAGCATTTCATCAAATTCATGCACTTTCCAAAGAACATAATTATGTTTCAAAATAAAGATTCTACAGAGAACAGGAACACTGTTCTCATTTCTGACAATTCTTTGACTAATCTCAAACAGTGGCTTTTCCTTTCTGAGAAACTCATGTATGTTTCTCACAAAAGCATTTCATTAAATTCATACATTTTCCAAGGAACAGGATTCTCGTTGGACGTAAAGGGTCTACAGAGAACAGGAACACTGTTCACACTTCTAACACTACTTTGACATATAGCAAACAACGTCTTCTCTTTTTAGAGAAACACATGTGCGTTTCTCACAGAAGCATTGCTTGAAATTCATACACTTTCAAAAGAACATGATTATCTTTCGAAATAAAGATTCTACAGAGAACAGGAACACTGTTCTCACTTCTGACAATACTTTGACAAATCTCAAACAACGGCTTCTCCTTTCAGAAAAATACTTGTGCGTTTCTAAAAAAAAGCATTTCATGAAATCCATACACTTTCAAAGAAGATGATTCTCGTTCAAAGTAAAGCGTCTGCGGTGAATAGCAAAACTTCTCATTTGAGAAACACGTGTGTATATCACAAACGCATTTCATGAAATTCATACACTTTCAAAAGAACGTGATTATGTTTCACAGTAAACCTTCTACAGTGATACGGAACACTGTACTCCAAACACTACTTTGACATATAGCAAACAACGTCTTCTCTTTTCAGAGAAACACATGTGCGTTTCTCACAGAAGGATTACTTGAAATTCATACACTTTCCAAAGAACATGATTATCTTTCGAAATAAAGATTCTCCAGAGAACAGGAACACTGTTCTCACTTCTGACAATACTTTGACAAATCTTAAACAACGGCTTCTTTTTTCGGAGAAACTAGTGTACGTTTCTCACAAAAGTATTTCAAGAAATTCATACATTTTCAAAGGAACATGATTATCGTTGGACCTAAAGGGTCTACAGAGAACAGGAACACTGTTCACACTTCTAACAATACTTTGACATTTAGCAAACAACGTCTTCTCTTTTTAGAGAAACACATGTGCGTTTCTCACAGAAGCATTTCTTGAAATTCATACACTTTCAAAAGAACATGATTATCTTTCGAAGTAAAGATTCTACAGAGAACAGGAACACTGTTCTCACTTCTAACACCTCTTTGACAACGGCTTCTCTTTTCAGAGAATACACTTTCAAAAGAACGTGATTATCTTTCAGAGTAAACCTTCTACAGTGAAAAGGAACACTGTACTCACTTCTAACACTACTTTGACATATATCAAACAACGGCTTCTCTTTTCAGAGAAACACATGTGCGTTTCTCACAAAAGCAGTTCATCAAATTCATGCAATTTCCAAAGAACATAATTGTGTTTCAAAATAAAGATTCTACAGAGAACAGGAACACAGTTCTCACTTCTGACAATTTTTTGACAAATCTCAAACAATGGCTTTTCCTTTCGGAGAAACTCTTGTATGTTTCCCACAAGAGCATTTCATGAAATTCATACATTTTCCAAAGAACATGATTATCTTTGGAAGTAAAGGTTCCACAGAGAACAGGAACACTGTTCTCACTTCTATCAATACTTTGACATATAGCAAACAACGTCATCTCTTTTCAGAGAAACACATGTGCGTTTCTCACAGAAGCATTTCTTGAAATTCATACACTTTCAAAAGAACATGATTATCTTTCGAAATAAAGATTCTACAGAGAACAGGAACACTGTTCTCACTTCTGACAATACTTTGACAAATCTCAAACAACCGCTTCTCCTTTCGGAGAAACTCATGTACGTTTCTCACAAAAGCATTTCATGAAATTCATACATTTTACAAGGAACATGATTATCTTTGGACGTAAAGGTTCTACAGAGAACACGAAAACTGATCTCACATGTGACTAACACTACTTTGACATATAGCAAACAACGGCTTCTCTTCTCAGAGAAACACAAGTGCGTTTCTCACAAAAGCAGTTCAACAAATTCATACACTTTCCAAAGAATATGATTATCTTTCGAAGTAAAGATTCTACAGAGAACAGGAACACTGTTCTCACTTCTAACACCTCTTTGACAACGGCTTCTCTTTGCAGAGAATACACTTTCAAAAGAACGTGATTATCTTTCTGAGTTAACCTTCTACAGTGAAAAGGAACACTGTACTCACTTCTAACACTACTTTGACATATACCAAACAACGGCTTCTCTTTTCAGAGAAACACATGTGCGTTTCTCACAAAAGCAGTTCATCAAATTCATGCACTTTCCAAAGAACATAATTATGTTTCAAAATAACGATTCTACAGAGAACAGGAACACTGTTCTCACTTCTGACAATTTTTTGACAAATCTCAAACAATGGCTTTTCCTTTTGGAGAAACTCTTGTATGTTTCTCACAAAAGCATTTCATGAAATTCATACATTTTCCAAAGAACATGATTATCTTTCTAAGTAAAGGTTCCACAGAGAACAGGAACACTGTTCTCACTTCTATCAATACTTTGACATATAGCAAACAACGTCTTCTCTTTTCAGAGAAACACATGTGCGTTTCTCACAGAAGCATTTTTTGATATTCATACACTTTCCAAAGAACATGATTATCTTTTGAAATAAAGAATCTACAGAGAACAGGAACACTGTTCTCACTTCTGACAATACTTTGACAAATCTCAAACAACGGCTTCTCCTTTCAGAAAAATACTTGTGCGTTTCTAAAAAAAAGCATTTCATGAAATCCATACACTTTCAAAGAAGATGATTCTCATTCAAAGTAAAGCGTCTGCAGTGAATAGCAAAACTTCTCATTTGAGAAACACGTGTGTATATCACAAAAGCATTTCATGAAATTCATACACTTTCAAAAGAACGTGAATATCTTTCACAGTAAACCTTCTACAGTGAAACGGAACACTGTACTCCAAACACTACTTTGATATATAGCAAACAACGTCTTCTCTTTTCAGAGAAACACATGTGCGTTTCTCACAGAAGGATTACTTGAAATTCATACACTTTCCAAAGAACATGATTATCTTTCGAAATAAAGATTCTCCAGAGAACAGGAACACTGTTCTCACTTCTGACAATACTTTGACAAATCTTAAACAACGGCTTCTTTTTTCGGAGAAACTAGTGTACGTTTCTCACAAAAGTATTTCAAGAAATTCATACATTTTCCAAGGAACAGGATTATCGTTGGACCCAAAGGGTCTACAGAGAACAGGAACACTGTTCACACTTCTAACAATACTTTGACATTTAGCAAACAACGTCTTCTCTTTTTAGAGAAACACATGTGCGTTTCTCACAGAAGCATTTCTTGAAATTCATACACTTTCAAAAGAACATGATTATCTTTCGAAGTAAAGATTCTACAGAGAACAGGAACACTGTTCTCACTTCTAACAACTCTTTGACAACGGCTTCTCTTTTCAGAGAATACACTTTCAAAAGAACGTGATTATCTTTCAGAGTAAACCTTCTACAGTGAAAAGGAACACTGTACTCAATTCTAACACTACTTTGACATATATCAAACAACGGCTTCTCTTTTCAGAGAAACACATGTGCGTTTCTCACAAAAGCAGTTCATCAAATTCATGCAATTTCCAAAGAACATAATTGTGTTTCAAAATAAAGATTCTACAGAGAACAGGAACACAGTTCTCACTTCTGACAATTTTTTGACAAATCTCAAACAATGGCTTTTCCTTTCGGAGAAACTCTTGTATGTTTCCCACAAAAGCATTTCATGAAATTCATACATTTTCCAAAGAACATGATTATCTTTGGAAGTAAAGGTTCCACAGAGAACAGGAACACTGTTCTCACTTCTATCAATACTTTGACATATAGCAAACAACGTCATCTCTTTTCAGAGAAACACATGTGCGTTTCTCACAGAAGCATTTCTTGAAATTCATACACTTTCAAAAGAACATGATTATCTTTCGAAATAAAGATTCTACAGAGAACAGGAACACTGTTCTCACTTCTGACAATACTTTGACAAATCTCAAACAACCGCTTCTCCTTTCGGAGAAACTCATGTACGTTTCTCACAAAAGCATTTCATTAAATTCATACATTTTACAAGGAACATGATTATCTTTGGACGTAAAGGTTCTACAGAGAACACGAAAACTGATCTCACATGTGACTAACACTACTTTGACATATAGCAAACAACGGCTTCTCTTCTCAGAGAAACACAAGTGCGTTTCTCACAAAAGCAGTTCAACAAATTCATACACTTTCCAAAGAATATGATTATCTTTCGAAGTAAAGATTCTACAGAGAACAGGAACACTGTTCTCACTTCTAACACCTCTTTGACAACGGCTTCTCTTTGCAGAGAATACACTTTCAAAAGAACGTGATTATCTTTCTGAGTTAACCTTCTACAGTGAAAAGGAACACTGTACTCACTTCTAACACTACTTTGACATATACCAAACAACGGCTTCTCTTTTCAGAGAAACACATGTGCGTTTCTCACAAAAGCAGTTCATCAAATTCATGCACTTTCCAAAGAACATAATTATGTTTCAAAATAACGATTCTCCAGAGAACAGGAACAATGTTCTCACTTCTGACAATACTTTGACAAATCTTAAACAACGGCTTCTTTTTTCGGAGAAACTAGTGTACGTTTCTCACAAAAGTATTTCAAGAAATTCATACATTTTCCAAGGAACATGATTATCGTTGGACGTAAAGGGTCTACAGAGAACAGGAACACTGTTCACACTTCTAACACTACTTTGATATATAGCAAACAACGTCTTCTCTTTTTAGAGAAACACATGTGCGTTTCTCACAGAAGCATTTCTTGAAATTCATACACTTTCAAAAGAACATGATTAGCTTTCGAAAGAAAGATTCTACAGAGAACAGAAACACTGTTCTCACTTCTGACAAGACTTTGACAAATCTCAAACAACGGCTTCTCCTTTCGGAGAAACTCATGTACGTTTCTCACAAAAGCATTTCATGAAATTCATACATTTTACAAGGAACATGATTATCTTTGGAAGTAAAGGTTCTACAGAGAATACGAACACTGATCTCACTTGTGACTAACACTACTTGATTCTCTTTCAACGTAAAGCAACTGCAGTGAATAGCAAAACTTTTCATTTGAGAAACACATGTGCATCTCACAAAAGCATTTCATGAAATTCATAGACTTTCAAAAGAACGTGATTATCTTTCAGAGTAAACCTTCTACAGTGAAAAGGAACACTGTACTCACTTCTAACACTACTTTGACATATACCAAACAACGGCTTCTCTTTTCCGAGAAACTCATGTGCGTTTCTCACAAAAGCAGTTCATCAAATTCATGCACTTTCCAAAGAACATAATTATGTTTCAAAATAAAGATTCTACAGAGAACAGGAACACTGTTCTCATTTCTGACAATTCTTTGACAAATCTCAAACAGTGGCTTTTCCTTTCTGAGAAAATCATGTATGTTTCTCACAAAAGCATTTCATGAAATTCATACATTTTCCAAGGAACAGGATTATCGTTGGACGTAAAGGGTCTACAGAGAACAGGAACACTGTTCACACTTCTAACACTACTTTGACATATAGCAAACAACGTCTTCTCTTTTTAGAGAAACACATGTGCGTTTCTCACAGAAGCATTGCTTGAAATTCATACACTTTCAAAAGAACATGATTATCTTTCGAAATAAAGATTCTACAGAGAACAGGAACACTGTTCTCACTTCTGACAATACTTTGACAAATCTCAAACAACGGCTTCTCCTTTCAGAAAAATACTTGTGCGTTTCTAAAAAAAAGCATTTCATGAAATCCATACACTTTCAAAGAAGATGATTCTCGTTCAAAGTAAAGCGTCTGCAGTGAATAGCAAAACTTCTCATTTGAGAAACACGTGTGTATATCACAAACGCATTTCATGAAATTCATACACTTTCAAAAGAACGTGATTATCTTTCACAGTAAACCTTCTACAGTGAAACGGAACACTGTACTCCAAACACTACTTTGACATATAGCAAACAACGTCTTCTCTTTTCAGAGAAACACATGTCCGTTTCTCACAGAAGGATTACTTGAAATTCATACACTTTCCAAAGAACATGATTATCTTTCGAAATAAAGATTCTCCAGAGAACAGGAACACTGTTCTCACTTCTGACAATACTTTGACAAATGTTAAACAATGGCTTCTTTTTTCGGAGAAACTAGTGTACGTTTCTCACAAAAGCATTTCAAGAAATTCATACATTTTCAAAGGAACATGATTATCGTTGGACCTAAAGGGTCTACAGAGAACAGGAACACTGTTCACACTTCTAACAATACTTTGACATTTAGCAAACAACGTCTTCTCTTTTTAGAGAAACACATGTGCGTTTCTCACAGAAGCATTTCTTGAAATTCATACACTTTCAAAAGAACATGATTATCTTTCGAAGTAAAGATTCTACAGAGAACAGGAACACTGTTCTCACTTCTAACACCTCTTTGACAACGGCTTCTCTTTTCAGAGAATACACTTTCAAAAGAACGTGATTATCTTTCAGAGTAAACCTTCTACAGTGAAAAGGAACACTGTACTCACTTCTAACACTACTTTGACATATATCAAACAACGGCTTCTCTTTTCAGAGAAACACATGTGCGTTTCTCACAAAAGCAGTTCATCAAATTCATGCACTTTCCAAAGAACATAATTATGTTTCAAAATAAAGATTCTACAGAGAACAGGAACACAGTTCTCACTTCTGACAATTTTTTGACAAATCTCAAACAATGGCTTTTCCTTTCGGAGAAACTCTTGTATGTTTCCCACAAAAGCATTTCATGAAATTCATACATTTTCCAAAGAACATGATTATCTTTGGAAGTAAAGGTTCCACAGAGAACAGGAACACTGTTCTCACTTCTATCAATACTTTGACATATAGCAAACAACGTCATCTCTTTTCAGAGAAACACATGTGCGTTTCTCACAGAAGGATTACTTGAAATTCATACACTTTCCAAAGAACATGATTATCTTTCGAATTTCAGAAAAATACTTGTGCGTTTCTAAAAAAAAGCATTTCATGAAATCCATACACTTTCAAAGAAGATGATTCTCGTTCAAAGTAAAGCGTCTGCAGTGAATAGCAAAACTTCTCATTTGAGAAACACGTGTGTATATCACAAACGCATTTCATGAAATTCATACACTTTCAAAAGAACGTGATTATCTTTCACAGTAAACCTTCTACAGTGAAACGGAACACTGTACTCCAAACACTACTTTGACATATCTCAAACAACGTCTTCTCTTTTCAGAGAAACACATGTGCGTTTCTCACAGAAGGATTACTTGAAATTCATACACTTTCCAAAGAACATGATTATCTTTCGAAATAAAGATTCTCCAGAGAACAGGAACACTGTTCTCACTTCTGACAATACTTTGACAAATCTTAAACAACGGCTTCTTTTTTCGGAGAAACTAGTGTACGTTTCTCACAAAAGCATTTCAAGAAATTCATACATTTTCAAAGGAACATGATTATCGTTGGACCTAAAGGGTCTACAGAGAACAGGAACACTGTTCACACTTCTAACAATACTTTGACATTTAGCAAACAACGTCTTCTCTTTTTAGAGAAACACATGTGCGTTTCTCACAGAAGCATTTCTTGAAATTCATACACTTTGAAAAGAACATGATTATCTTTCGAAGTAAAGATTCTACAGAGAACAGGAACACTGTTCTCACTTCTAACACCTCTTTGACAACGGCTTCACTTTTCAGAGAATACACTTTCAAAAGAACGTGATTATCTTTCAGAGTAAACCTTCTACAGTGAAAAGGAACACTGTACTCACTTCTAACACTACTTTGACATATATCAAACAACGGCTTCTCTTTTCAGAGAAACACATGTGCGTTTCTCACAAAAGCAGTTCATCAAATTCATGCACTTTCCAAAGAACATAATTATGTTTCAAAATAAAGATTCTACAGAGAACAGGAACACAGTTCTCACTTCTGACAATTTTTTGACAAATCTCAAACAATGGCTTTTCCTTTCGGAGAAACTCTTGTATGTTTCCCACAAAAGCATTTCATGAAATTCATACATTTTCCAAAGAACATGATTATCTTTGGAAGTAAAGGTTCCACAGAGAACAGGAACACTGTTCTCACTTCTATCAATACTTTGACATATAGCAAACAACGTCATCTCTTTTCAGAGAAACACATGTGCGTTTCTCACAGAAGCATTTCTTGAAATTCATACACTTTCAAAAGAACATGATTATCTTTCAAAATAAAGATTCTACAGAGAACAGGAACACTGTTCTCACTTCTGCAATACTTTGACAAATCTCAAACAACCGCTTCTCCTTTCAGAGAAACTCATGTACGTTTCTCACAAAAGCATTTCATGAAATTCATACATTTTACAAGGAACATGATTATCTTTGGACGTAAAGGTTCTACAGAGAACACGAAAACTGATCTCACATGTGACTAACACTACTTTGACATATAGCAAACAACGGCTTCTCTTCTCAGAGAAACACAAGTGCGTTTCTCACAAAAGCAGTTCAACAAATTCATACACTTTCCAAAGAATATGATTATCTTTCGAAGTAAAGATTCTACAGAGAACAGGAACACTGTTCTCACTTCTAACACCTCTTTGACAACGGCTTCTCTTTGCAGAGAATACACTTTCAAAAGAACGTGATTATCTTTCTGAGTTAACCTTCTACAGTGAAAAGGAACACTGTACTCACTTCTAACACTACTTTGACATATACCAAACAACGGCTTCTCTTTTCAGAGAAACACATGTGCGTTTCTCACAAAAGCAGTTCATCAAATTCATGCACTTTCCAAAGAACATAATTATGTTTCAAAATAATGATTCTACAGAGAACAGGAACACTGTTCTCACTTCTGACAATTTTTTGACAAATCTCAAACAATGGCTTTTCCTTTTGGAGAAACTCATGTATGTTTCTCACAAAAGCATTTCATGAAATTCATACATTTTCCAAAGAACATGATTATCTTTCTAAGTAAAGGTTCCACAGAGAACAGGAACACTGTTCTCACTTCTATCAATACTTTGACATATAGCAAACAACGTCTTCTCTTTTCAGAGAAACACATGTGCGTTTCTCACAGAAGCATTTCTTGAAATTCATACACTTTCCAAAGAACATGATTATCTTTTGAAATAAAGATTCTACAGAGAACAGGAACACTGTTCTCACTTCTGACAATACTTTGACAAATCTCAAACAACGGCTTCTCCTTTCAGAAAAATACTTGTGCGTTTCTAAAAAAAAGCATTTCATGAAATCCATACACTTTCAAAGAAGATGATTCTCGTTCAAAGTAAAGCGTCTGCAGTGAATAGCAAAACTTCTCATTTGAGAAACACGTGTGTATATCACAAAAGCATTTCATGAAATTCATACACTTTCAAAAGAACGTGAATATCTTTCACAGTAAACCTTCTACAGTGAAACGGAACACTGTACTCCAAACACTACTTTGATATATAGCAAACAACGTCTTCTCTTTTCAGAGAAACACATGTGCGTTTCTCACAGAAGGATTACTTGAAATTCATACACTTTCCAAAAAACATGATTATCTTTTGAAATAAAGATTCTCCAGAGAACAGGAACACTGTTCTCACTTCTGACAATACTTTGACAAATCTTAAACAACGGCTTCTTTTTTCGGAGAAACTAGTGTACGTTTCTCACAAAAGTATTTCAAGAAATTCATACATTTTCCAAGGAACATGATTATCGTTGGACGTAAAGGGTCTACAGAGAACAGGAACACTGTTCACACTTCTAACACTACTTTGATATATAGCAAACAACGTCTACTCTTTTTAGAGAAACACATGTGCGTTTCTCACAGAAGCATTTCTTGAAATTCATACACTTTCAAAAGAACATGATTAGCTTTCGAAATAAAGATTCTCCAGAGAACAGGAACACTGTTCTCACTTCTGACAATACTTTGACAAATCTCAAAAAACGGCTTCTCCTTTCGGAGAAACTCATGTACGTTTCTCACAAAAGCATTTCATGAAATTCATACATTTTACAAGGAACATGATTATCTTTGGAAGTAAAGGTTCTACAGAGAATACGAACACTGATCTCACTTGTGACTAACACTACTTTGACATATAGCAAACAACGGCTTCTCTTTTCAGAGAAACACAAGTGCGTTTCTCACAAAAGCAGTTCATCAAATTCATACACTTTCCAAAGAATATGATTATCTTTCGAAGTAAAGATTCTACAGAGAACAGGAACACTGTTCTCACTTCTAACACCTCTTTGACAACGGCTTCTCTTTGCAGAGAATACACTTTCAAAAGAACGTGATTATCTTTCTGAGTTAACCTTCTACAGTGAAAAGGAACACTGTACTCACTTCTTTTTTTTTTTTTTTTTTTTTTTTCTTACTTAGTTTTTATTCATAATCATAAACTTAACTCTGCAATCCAGCTAGACTTGAAGGGGAATGAGGAAAATATGGAACCCAAAGAACTTCAGTGAGAGCAGAGATTACAGGGTACTGCGAGCAGATGGGGCTGGGGTGCTCTCCTGAGCTACAGAAGGAATGGTCTGGTGGGTAAGAAGCTCGCAAGTCAAAAGAATTAGAGTTGTCCACAGTCGGAAATGGTGATCTTCTTGCTGGTCTTGCCATTCCTGGACCCAAAACGCTCCATGGCTTCCACAATGTTCATGCCTTCTTTCACCTTCCCAAAGACCACATGTTTGCCATCCAGCCACTCAGTCTTGGTGGTGCAGATAAAAAACTGGGAGCCGTTTGTGTTTGGTCCAGCATTTGCCATGGACAAGACGCCAGGACCTGTATGCTTCAGGATGAAGTTCTCATCCTCAAATTTTTCTCCGTAGATGGATCTGCCGCCAGTGCCATTATGGCGTGTGAAGTCACCACCCTGGCACATGAATCCTGGAATAATCCTGTGAAAGGAAGAACCCTTATATCCAAATCCTTTCTCTCCAGTGCTCAGAGCACGAAAGTTTTCTGCTGTCTTTGGAACTTTGTCTGCAAACAGCTCGAAGGAGACGCGGCCCAAGGGCTCGCCATCGGCCGCGATGTCGAAGAACACGGTGGGGTTGACCATGGCTGCAGCAAGCGGTGAAAGGCGACAGCGGCGTCTGCAAAGCCCTGTACTCACTTCTAACACTACTTTGACATATACCAAACAACGGCTTCTCTTTTCAGAGAAACACATGTGCGTTTCTCACAAAAGCAGTTCATCAAATTCATGCACTTTCCAAAGAACATAATTATGTTTCAAAATAACGATTCTACAGAGAACAGGAACACAGTTCTCACTTCTGACAATTTTTTGACAAATCTCAAACAATGGCTTTTCCTTTCGGAGAAACTCATGTATGTTTCTAACAAAAGCATTTCATGAAATTCATACATTTTCCAAAGAACATGATTATCTTTCTAAGTAAAGGTTCCACAGGGAACACTGTTCTCACTTCTATCAATACTTTGACATATAGCAAACAACGTCTTCTCTTTTCAGAGAAACACATGTGCGTTTCTCACAGAAGCATTTCTTGAAATTCATACACTTTCCAAAGAACATGATTATCTTTTGAAATAAAGATTCTACAGAGAACAGGAACACTGTTCTCACTTCTGACAATACTTTGACAAATCTCATAAAATGGCTTCTCCTTTCAGAAAAATACTTGTGCGTTTCTAAAAAAAAGCATTTCATGAAATCCATACACTTTCAAAGAAGATGATTCTCGTTCAAAGTAAAGCGTCTGCAGTGAATAGCAAAACTTCTCATTTGAGAAACACGTGTGTATATCACAAAAGCATTTCATGAAATTCATACACTTTCAAAAGAACGTGAATATCTTTCACAGTAAACCTTCTACAGTGAAACGGAACACTGTACTCCAAACACTACTTTGATATATAGCAAACAACGTCTTCTATTTTCAGAGTAACACATGTGCGTTTCTCACAGAAGGATTACTTGAAATTCATACACTTTCCAAAGAACATGATTATCTTTCGAAATAAAGATTCTCCAGAGAACAGGAACAATGTTCTCACTTCTGACAATACTTTGACAAATCTTAAACAACGGCTTCTTTTTTCGGAGAAACTAGTGTACGTTTCTCACAAAAGTATTTCAAGAAATTCATACATTTTCCAAGGAACATGATTATCGTTGGACGTAAAGGGTCTACAGAGAACAGGAACACTGTTCACACTTCTAACACTACTTTGATATATAGCAAACAACGTCTTCTCTTTTTAGAGAAACACATGTGCGTTTCTCACAGAAGCATTTCTTGAAATTCATACACTTTCAAAAGAACATGATTAGCTTTCGAAAGAAAGATTCTACAGAGAACAGAAACACTGTTCTCACTTCTGACAAGACTTTGACAAATCTCAAACAACGGCTTCTCCTTTCGGAGAAACTCATGTACGTTTCTCACAAAAGCATTTCATGAAATTCATACATTTTACAAGGAACATGATTATCTTTGGAAGTAAAGGTTCTACAGAGAATACGAACACTGATCTCACTTGTGACTAACACTACTTGATTCTCTTTCAACGTAAAGCAACTGCAGTGAATAGCAAAACTTTTCATTTGAGAAACACATGTGCATCTCACAAAAGCATTTCATGAAATTCATAGACTTTCAAAAGAACGTGATTATCTTTCAGAGTAAACCTTCTACAGTGAAAAGGAACACTGTACTCACTTCTAACACTACTTTGACATATACCAAACAACGGCTTCTCTTTTCCGAGAAACTCATGTGTGTTTCTCACAAAAGCAGTTCATCAAATTCATGCACTTTCCAAAGAACATAATTATGTTTCAAAATAAAGATTCTACAGAGAACAGGAACACTGTTCTCATTTCTGACAATTCTTTGACAAATCTCAAACAGTGGCTTTTCCTTTCTGAGAAAATCATGTATGTTTCTCACAAAAGCATTTCATGAAATTCATACATTTTCCAAGGAACAGGATTATCGTTGGACGTAAAGGGTCTACAGAGAACAGGAACACTGTTCACACTTCTAACACTACTTTGACATATAGCAAACAACGTCTTCTCTTTTTAGAGAAACACATGTGCGTTTCTCACAGAAGCATTGCTTGAAATTCATACACTTTCAAAAGAACATGATTATCTTTCGAAATAAAGATTCTACAGAGAACAGGAACACTGTTCTCACTTCTGACAATACTTTGACAAATCTCAAACAACGGCTTCTCCTTTCAGAAAAATACTTGTGCGTTTCTAAAAAAAAGCATTTCATGAAATCCATACACTTTCAAAGAAGATGATTCTCGTTCAAAGTAAAGCGTCTGCAGTGAATAGCAAAACTTCTCATTTGAGAAACACGTGTGTATATCACAAACGCATTTCATGAAATTCATACACTTTCAAAAGAACGTGATTATCTTTCACAGTAAACCTTCTACAGTGAAACGGAACACTGTACTCCAAACACTACTTTGACATATAGCAAACAACGTCTTCTCTTTTCAGAGAAACACATGTGCGTTTCTCACAGAAGGATTACTTGAAATTCATACACTTTCCAAAGAACATGATTATCTTTCGAAATAAAGATTCTCCAGAGAACAGGAACACTGTTCTCACTTCTGACAATACTTTGACAAATCTTAAACAACGGCTTCTTTTTTCGGAGAAACTAGTGTACGTTTCTCACAAAAGCATTTCAAGAAATTCATACATTTTCAAAGGAACATGATTATCGTTGGACCTAAAGGGTCTACAGAGAACAGGAACACTGTTCACACTTCTAACAATACTTTGACATTTAGCAAACAACGTCTTGTCTTTTTAGAGAAACACACGTGCGTTTCTCACAGAAGCATTTCTTGAAATTCATACACTTTCAAAAGAACATGATTATCTTTCGAAGTAAAGATTCTACAGAGAACAGGAACACTGTTCTCACTTCTAACACCTCTTTGACAACGGCTTCTCTTTTCAGAGAATACACTTTCAAAAGAACGTGATTATCTTTCAGAGTAAACCTTCTACAGTGAAAAGGAACACTGTACTCACTTCTAACACTACTTTGACATATATCAAACAACGGCTTCTCTTTTCAGAGAAACACATGTGCGTTTCTCACAAAAGCAGTTCATCAAATTCATGCACTTTCCAAAGAACATAATTATGTTTCAAAATAAAGATTCTACAGAGAACAGGAACACAGTTCTCACTTCTGACAATTTTTTGACAAATCTCAAACAATGGCTTTTCCTTTCGGAGAAACTCTTGTATGTTTCCCACAAAAGCATTTCATGAAATTCATACATTTTCCAAAGAACATGATTATCTTTGGAAGTAAAGGTTCCACAGAGAACAGGAACACTGTTCTCACGTCTATCAATACTTTGACATATAGCAAACAACGTCATCTCTTTTCAGAGAAACACATGTGCGTTTCTCACAGAAGCATTTCTTGAAATTCATACACTTTCAGAAGAACATGATTATCTTTCGAAATAAAGATTCTACAGAGAACAGGAACACTGTTCTCACTTCTGACAATACTTTGACAAATCTCAAACAACCGCTTCTCCTTTCGGAGAAACTCATGTACGTTTCTCACAAAAGCATTTCATGAAATTCATACATTTTCCAAAGAACATGATTATCTTTCTAAGTAAAGGTTCCACAGAGAACAGGAACACTGTTCTCACTTCTGACAATACTTTGACAAATCTCAAACAACCGCTTCTCCTTTCGGAGAAACTCATGTACGTTTCTCACAAAAGCATTTCATTAAATTCATACATTTTACAAGGAACATGATTATCTTTGGACGTAAAGGTTCTACAGAGAACACGAAAACTGATCTCACATGTGACTAACACTACTTTGACATATAGCAAACAACGGCTTCTCTTCTCAGAGAAACACAAGTGCGTTTCTCACAAAAGCAGTTCAACAAATTCATACACTTTCCAAAGAATATGATTATCTTTCGAAGTAAAGATTCTACAGAGAACAGGAACACTGTTCTCACTTCTAACACCTCTTTGACAACGGCTTCTCTTTGCAGAGAATACACTTTCAAAAGAACGTGATTATCTTTCTGAGTTAACCTTCTACAGTGAAAAGGAACACTGTACTCACTTCTAACACTACTTTGACATATACCAAACAACGGCTTCTCTTTTCAGAGAAACACATGTGCGTTTCTCACAAAAGCAGTTCATCAAATTCATGCACTTTCCAAAGAACATAATTATGTTTCAAAATAACGATTCTCCAGAGAACAGGAACAATGTTCTCACTTCTGACAATACTTTGACAAATCTTAAACAACGGCTTCTTTTTTCGGAGAAACTAGTGTACGTTTCTCACAAAAGTATTTCAAGAAATTCATACATTTTCCAAGGAACATGATTATCGTTGGACGTAAAGGGTCTACAGAGAACAGGAACACTGTTCACACTTCTAACACTACTTTGATATATAGCAAACAACGTCTTCTCTTTTTAGAGAAACACATGTGCGTTTCTCACAGAAGCATTTCTTGAAATTCATACACTTTCAAAAGAACATGATTAGCTTTCGAAAGAAAGATTCTACAGAGAACAGAAACACTGTTCTCACTTCTGACAAGACTTTGACAAATCTCAAACAACGGCTTCTCCTTTCGGAGAAACTCATGTACGTTTCTCACAAAAGCATTTCATGAAATTCATACATTTTACAAGGAACATGATTATCTTTGGAAGTAAAGGTTCTACAGAGAATACGAACACTGATCTCACTTGTGACTAACACTACTTGATTCTCTTTCAACGTAAAGCAACTGCAGTGAATAGCAAAACTTTTCATTTGAGAAACACATGTGCATCTCACAAAAGCATTTCATGAAATTCATAGACTTTCAAAAGAACGTGATTATCTTTCAGAGTAAACCTTCTACAGTGAAAAGGAACACTGTACTCACTTCTAACACTACTTTGACATATACCAAACAACGGCTTCTCTTTTCCGAGAAACTCATGTGCGTTTCTCACAAAAGCAGTTCATCAAATTCATGCACTTTCCAAAGAACATAATTATGTTTCAAAATAAAGATTCTACAGAGAACAGGAACACTGTTCTCATTTCTGACAATTCTTTGACAAATCTCAAACAGTGGCTTTTCCTTTCTGAGAAACTCATGTATGTTTCTCACAAAAGCATTTCATGAAATTCATACATTTTCCAAGGAACAGGATTATCGTTGGACGTAAAGGGTCTACAGAGAACAGGAACACTGTTCACACTTCTAACACTACTTTGACATATAGCAAACAACGTCTTCTCTTTTTAGAGAAACACATGTGCGTTTCTCACAGAAGCATTGCTTGAAATTCATACACTTTCAAAAGAACATGATTATCTTTCGAAATAAAGATTCTACAGAGAACAGGAACACTGTTCTCACTTCTGACAATACTTTGACAAATCTCAAACAACGGCTTC
Organism: Microtus oregoni; assembly: GCF_018167655.1. Taxonomy (NCBI): domain Eukaryota; kingdom Metazoa; phylum Chordata; class Mammalia; order Rodentia; family Cricetidae; genus Microtus; species Microtus oregoni. Next base: position 13,576,543 of record NW_024543219.1, read on the forward strand.
TCCTTTCAGAAAAATACTTGTGCGTTTCTAAAAAAAAGCATTTCATGAAATCCATACACTTTCAAAGAAGATGATTCTCGTTCAAAGTAAAGCGTCTGCAGTGAATAGCAAAACTTCTCATTTGAGAAACACGTGTGTATATCACAAACGCATTTCATGAAATTCATACACTTTCAAAAGAACGTGATTATCTTTCACAGTAAACCTTCTACAGTGAAACGGAACACTGTACTCCAAACACTACTTTGACATATAGCAAACAACGTCTTCTCTTTTCAGAGAAACACATGTCCGTTTCTCACAGAAGGATTACTTGAAATTCATACACTTTCCAAAGAACATGATTATCTTTCGAAATAAAGATTCTCCAGAGAACAGGAACACTGTTCTCACTTCTGACAATACTTTGACAAATGTTAAACAATGGCTTCTTTTTTCGGAGAAACTAGTGTACGTTTCTCACAAAAGCATTTCAAGAAATTCATACATTTTCAAAGGAACATGATTATCGTTGGACCTAAAGGGTCTACAGAGAACAGGAACACTGTTCACACTTCTAACAATACTTTGACATTTAGCAAACAACGTCTTCTCTTTTTAGAGAAACACATGTGCGTTTCTCACAGAAGCATTTCTTGAAATTCATACACTTTCAAAAGAACATGATTATCTTTCGAAGTAAAGATTCTAAAGAGAACAGGAACACTGTTCTCACTTCTAACACCTCTTTGACAACGGCTTCTCTTTTCAGAGAATACACTTTCAAAAGAACGTGATTATCTTTCAGAGTAAACCTTCTACAGTGAAAAGGAACACTGTACTCACTTCTAACACTACTTTGACATATATCAAACAACGGCTTCTCTTTTCAGAGAAACACATGTGCGTTTCTCACAAAAGCAGTTCATCAAATTCATGCACTTTCCAAAGAACATAATTATGTTTCAAAATAAAGATTCTACAGAGAACAGGAACACAGTTCTCACTTCTGACAATTTTTTGACAAATCTCAAACAATGGCTTTTCCTTTCGGAGAAACTCTTGTATGTTTCCCACAAAAGCATTTCATGAAATTCATACATTTTCCAAAGAACATGATTATCTTTGGAAGTAAAGGTTCCACAGAGAACAGGAACACTGTTCTCACTTCTATCAATACTTTGACATATAGCAAACAACGTCATCTCTTTTCAGAGAAACACATGTGCGTTTCTCACAGAAGGATTACTTGAAATTCATACACTTTCCAAAGAACATGATTATCTTTCGAATTTCAGAAAAATACTTGTGCGTTTCTAAAAAAAAGCATTTCATGAAATCCATACACTTTCAAAGAAGATGATTCTCGTTCAAAGTAAAGCGTCTGCAGTGAATAGCAAAACTTCTCATTTGAGAAACACGTGTGTATATCACAAACGCATTTCATGAAATTCATACACTTTCAAAAGAACGTGATTATCTTTCACAGTAAACCTTCTACAGTGAAACGGAACACTGTACTCCAAACACTACTTTGACATATCTCAAACAACGTCTTCTCTTTTCAGAGAAACACATGTGCGTTTCTCACAGAAGGATTACTTGAAATTCATACACTTTCCAAAGAACATGATTATCTTTCGAAATAAAGATTCTCCAGAGAACAGGAACACTGTTCTCACTTCTGACAATACTTTGACAAATCTTAAACAACGGCTTCTTTTTTCGGAGAAACTAGTGTACGTTTCTCACAAAAGCATTTCAAGAAATTCATACATTTTCAAAGGAACATGATTATCGTTGGACCTAAAGGGTCTACAGAGAACAGGAACACTGTTCACACTTCTAACAATACTTTGACATTTAGCAAACAACGTCTTCTCTTTTTAGAGAAACACATGTGCGTTTCTCACAGAAGCATTTCTTGAAATTCATACACTTTGAAAAGAACATGATTATCTTTCGAAGTAAAGATTCTACAGAGAACAGGAACACTGTTCTCACTTCTAACACCTCTTTTACAACGGCTTCTCTTTTCAGAGAATACACTTTCAAAAGAACGTGATTATCTTTCAGAGTAAACCTTCTACAGTGAAAAGGAACACTGTACTCACTTCTAACACTACTTTGACATATATCAAACAACGGCTTCTCTTTTCAGAGAAACACATGTGCGTTTCTCACAAAAGCAGTTCATCAAATTCATGCACTTTCCAAAGAACATAATTATGTTTCAAAATAAAGATTCTACAGAGAACAGGAACACAGTTCTCACTTCTGACAATTTTTTGACAAATCTCAAACAATGGCTTTTCCTTTCGGAGAAACTCTTGTATGTTTCCCACAAAAGCATTTCATGAAATTCATACATTTTCCAAAGAACATGATTATCTTTGGAAGTAAAGGTTCCACAGAGAACAGGAACACTGTTCTCACTTCTATCAATACTTTGACATATAGCAAACAACGTCATCTCTTTTCAGAGAAACACATGTGCGTTTCTCACAGAAGCATTTCTTGAAATTCATACACTTTCAAAAGAACATGATTATCTTTCGAAATAAAGATTCTACAGAGAACAGGAACACTGTTCTCACTTCTGCAATACTTTGACAAATCTCAAACAACCGCTTCTCCTTTCAGAGAAACTCATGTACGTTTCTCACAAAAGCATTTCATGAAATTCATACATTTTACAAGGAACATGATTATCTTTGGACGTAAAGGTTCTACAGAGAACACGAAAACTGATCTCACATGTGACTAACACTACTTTGACATATAGCAAACAACGGCTTCTCTTCTCAGAGAAACACAAGTGCGTTTCTCACAAAAGCAGTTCAACAAATTCATACACTTTCCAAAGAATATGATTATCTTTCGAAGTAAAGATTCTACAGAGAACAGGAACACTGTTCTCACTTCTAACACCTCTTTGACAACGGCTTCTCTTTGCAGAGAATACACTTTCAAAAGAACGTGATTATCTTTCTGAGTTAACCTTCTACAGTGAAAAGGAACACTGTACTCACTTCTAACACTACTTTGACATATACCAAACAACGGCTTCTCTTTTCAGAGAAACACATGTGCGTTTCTCACAAAAGCAGTTCATCAAATTCATGCACTTTCCAAAGAACATAATTATGTTTCAAAATAATGATTCTACAGAGAACAGGAACACTGTTCTCACTTCTGACAATTTTTTGACAAATCTCAAACAATGGCTTTTCCTTTTGGAGAAACTCATGTATGTTTCTCACAAAAGCATTTCATGAAATTCATACATTTTCCAAAGAACATGATTATCTTTCTAAGTAAAGGTTCCACAGAGAACAGGAACACTGTTCTCACTTCTATCAATACTTTGACATATAGCAAACAACGTCTTCTCTTTTCAGAGAAACACATGTGCGTTTCTCACAGAAGCATTTCTTGAAATTCATACACTTTCCAAAGAACATGATTATCTTTTGAAATAAAGATTCTACAGAGAACAGGAACACTGTTCTCACTTCTGACAATACTTTGACAAATCTCAAACAACGGCTTCTCCTTTCAGAAAAATACTTGTGCGTTTCTAAAAAAAAGCATTTCATGAAATCCATACACTTTCAAAGAAGATGATTCTCGTTCAAAGTAAAGCGTCTGCAGTGAATAGCAAAACTTCTCATTTGAGAAACACGTGTGTATATCACAAAAGCATTTCATGAAATTCATACACTTTCAAAAGAACGTGAATATCTTTCACTGTAAACCTTCTACAGTGAAACGGAACACTGTACTCCAAACACTACTTTGATATATAGCAAACAACGTCTTCTCTTTTCAGAGAAACACATGTCCGTTTCTCACAGAAGGATTACTTGAAATTCATACACTTTCCAAAGAACATGATTATCTTTCGAAATAAAGATTCTCCAGAGAACAGGAACACTGTTCTCACTTCTGACAATACTTTGACAAATGTTAAACAATGGCTTCTTTTTTCGGAGAAACTAGTGTACGTTTCTCACAAAAGCATTTCAAGAAATTCATACATTTTCAAAGGAACATGATTATCGTTGGACCTAAAGGGTCTACAGAGAACAGGAACACTGTTCACACTTCTAACAATACTTTGACATTTAGCAAACAACGTCTTCTCTTTTTAGAGAAACACATGTGCGTTTCTCACAGAAGCATTTCTTGAAATTCATACACTTTCAAAAGAACATGATTATCTTTCGAAGTAAAGATTCTAAAGAGAACAGGAACACTGTTCTCACTTCTAACACCTCTTTGACAACGGCTTCTCTTTTCAGAGAATACACTTTCAAAAGAACGTGATTATCTTTCAGAGTAAACCTTCTACAGTGAAAAGGAACACTGTACTCACTTCTAACACTACTTTGACATATATCAAACAACGGCTTCTCTTTTCAGAGAAACACATGTGCGTTTCTCACAAAAGCAGTTCATCAAATTCATGCACTTTCCAAAGAACATAATTATGTTTCAAAATAAAGATTCTACAGAGAACAGGAACACAGTTCTCACTTCTGACAATTTTTTGACAAATCTCAAACAATGGCTTTTCCTTTCGGAGAAACTCTTGTATGTTTCCCACAAAAGCATTTCATGAAATTCATACATTTTCCAAAGAACATGATTATCTTTGGAAGTAAAGGTTCCACAGAGAACAGGAACACTGTTCTCACTTCTATCAATACTTTGACATATAGCAAACAACGTCATCTCTTTTCAGAGAAACACATGTGCGTTTCTCACAGAAGGATTACTTGAAATTCATACACTTTCCAAAGAACATGATTATCTTTCGAATTTCAGAAAAATACTTGTGCGTTTCTAAAAAAAAGCATTTCATGAAATCCATACACTTTCAAAGAAGATGATTCTCGTTCAAAGTAAAGCGTCTGCAGTGAATAGCAAAACTTCTCATTTGAGAAACACGTGTGTATATCACAAACGCATTTCATGAAATTCATACACTTTCAAAAGAACGTGATTATCTTTCACAGTAAACCTTCTACAGTGAAACGGAACACTGTACTCCAAACACTACTTTGACATATCTCAAACAACGTCTTCTCTTTTCAGAGAAACACATGTGCGTTTCTCACAGAAGGATTACTTGAAATTCATACACTTTCCAAAGAACATGATTATCTTTCGAAATAAAGATTCTCCAGAGAACAGGAACACTGTTCTCACTTCTGACAATACTTTGACAAATCTTAAACAACGGCTTCTTTTTTCGGAGAAACTAGTGTACGTTTCTCACAAAAGCATTTCAAGAAATTCATACATTTTCAAAGGAACATGATTATCGTTGGACCTAAAGGGTCTACAGAGAACAGGAACACTGTTCACACTTCTAACAATACTTTGACATTTAGCAAACAACGTCTTCTCTTTTTAGAGAAACACATGTGCGTTTCTCACAGAAGCATTTCTTGAAATTCATACACTTTGAAAAGAACATGATTATCTTTCGAAGTAAAGATTCTACAGAGAACAGGAACACTGTTCTCACTTCTAACACCTCTTTTACAACGGCTTCTCTTTTCAGAGAATACACTTTCAAAAGAACGTGATTATCTTTCAGAGTAAACCTTCTACAGTGAAAAGGAACACTGTACTCACTTCTAACACTACTTTGACATATATCAAACAACGGCTTCTCTTTTCAGAGAAACACATGTGCGTTTCTCACAAAAGCAGTTCATCAAATTCATGCACTTTCCAAAGAACATAATTATGTTTCAAAATAAAGATTCTACAGAGAACAGGAACACAGTTCTCACTTCTGACAATTTTTTGACAAATCTCAAACAATGGCTTTTCCTTTCGGAGAAACTCTTGTATGTTTCCCACAAAAGCATTTCATGAAATTCATACATTTTCCAAAGAACATGATTATCTTTGGAAGTAAAGGTTCCACAGAGAACAGGAACACTGTTCTCACTTCTATCAATACTTTGACATATAGCAAACAACGTCATCTCTTTTCAGAGAAACACATGTGCGTTTCTCACAGAAGCATTTCTTGAAATTCATACACTTTCAAAAGAACATGATTATCTTTCGAAATAAAGATTCTACAGAGAACAGGAACACTGTTCTCACTTCTGCAATACTTTGACAAATCTCAAACAACCGCTTCTCCTTTCAGAGAAACTCATGTACGTTTCTCACAAAAGCATTTCATGAAATTCATACATTTTACAAGGAACATGATTATCTTTGGACGTAAAGGTTCTACAGAGAACACGAAAACTGATCTCACATGTGACTAACACTACTTTGACATATAGCAAACAACGGCTTCTCTTCTCAGAGAAACACAAGTGCGTTTCTCACAAAAGCAGTTCAACAAATTCATACACTTTCCAAAGAATATGATTATCTTTCGAAGTAAAGATTCTACAGAGAACAGGAACACTGTTCTCACTTCTAACACCTCTTTGACAACGGCTTCTCTTTGCAGAGAATACACTTTCAAAAGAACGTGATTATCTTTCTGAGTTAACCTTCTACAGTGAAAAGGAACACTGTACTCACTTCTAACACTACTTTGACATATACCAAACAACGGCTTCTCTTTTCAGAGAAACACATGTGCGTTTCTCACAAAAGCAGTTCATCAAATTCATGCACTTTCCAAAGAACATAATTATGTTTCAAAATAATGATTCTACAGAGAACAGGAACACTGTTCTCACTTCTGACAATTTTTTGACAAATCTCAAACAATGGCTTTTCCTTTTGGAGAAACTCATGTATGTTTCTCACAAAAGCATTTCATGAAATTCATACATTTTCCAAAGAACATGATTATCTTTCTAAGTAAAGGTTCCACAGAGAACAGGAACACTGTTCTCACTTCTATCAATACTTTGACATATAGCAAACAACGTCTTCTCTTTTCAGAGAAACACATGTGCGTTTCTCACAGAAGCATTTCTTGAAATTCATACACTTTCCAAAGAACATGATTATCTTTTGAAATAAAGATTCTACAGAGAACAGGAACACTGTTCTCACTTCTGACAATACTTTGACAAATCTCAAACAACGGCTTCTCCTTTCAGAAAAATACTTGTGCGTTTCTAAAAAAAAGCATTTCATGAAATCCATACACTTTCAAAGAAGATGATTCTCGTTCAAAGTAAAGCGTCTGCAGTGAATAGCAAAACTTCTCATTTGAGAAACACGTGTGTATATCACAAAAGCATTTCATGAAATTCATACACTTTCAAAAGAACGTGAATATCTTTCACAGTAAACCTTCTACAGTGAAACGGAACACTGTACTCCAAACACTACTTTGATATATAGCAAACAACGTCTTCTCTTTTCAGAGAAACACATGTGCGTTTCTCACAGAAGGATTACTTGAAATTCATACACTTTCCAAAAAACATGATTATCTTTTGAAATAAAGATTCTCCAGAGAACAGGAACACTGTTCTCACTTCTGACAATACTTTGACAAATCTTAAACAACGGCTTCTTTTTTCGGAGAAACTAGTGTACGTTTCTCACAAAAGTATTTCAAGAAATTCATACATTTTCCAAGGAACATGATTATCGTTGGACGTAAAGGGTCTACAGAGAACAGGAACACTGTTCACACTTCTAACACTACTTTGATATATAGCAAACAACGTCTACTCTTTTTAGAGAAACACATGTGCGTTTCTCACAGAAGCATTTCTTGAAATTCATACACTTTCAAAAGAACATGATTAGCTTTCGAAATAAAGATTCTCCAGAGAACAGGAACACTGTTCTCACTTCTGACAATACTTTGACAAATCTCAAAAAACGGCTTCTCCTTTCGGAGAAACTCATGTACGTTTCTCACAAAAGCATTTCATGAAATTCATACATTTTACAAGGAACATGATTATCTTTGGAAGTAAAGGTTCTACAGAGAATACGAACACTGATCTCACTTGTGACTAACACTACTTTGACATATAGCAAACAACGGCTTCTCTTTTCAGAGAAACACAAGTGCGTTTCTCACAAAAGCAGTTCATCAAATTCATACACTTTCCAAAGAATATGATTATCTTTCGAAGTAAAGATTCTACAGAGAACAGGAACACTGTTCTCACTTCTAACACCTCTTTGACAACGGCTTCTCTTTGCAGAGAATACACTTTCAAAAGAACGTGATTATCTTTCTGAGTTAACCTTCTACAGTGAAAAGGAACACTGTACTCACTTCTTTTTTTTTTTTTTTTTTTTTTTTTTTTTTTCTTACTTAGTTTTTATTCATAATCATAAACTTAACTCTGCAATCCAGCTAGACTTGAAGGGGAATGAGGAAAATATGGAACCCAAAGAACTTCAGTGAGAGCAGAGATTACAGGGTACTGCGAGCAGATGGGGCTGGGGTGCTCTCCTGAGCTACAGAAGGAATGGTCTGGTGGGTAAGAAGCTCGCAAGTCAAAAGAATTAGAGTTGTCCACAGTCGGAAATGGTGATCTTCTTGCTGGTCTTGCCATTCCTGGACCCAAAACGCTCCATGGCTTCCACAATGTTCATGCCTTCTTTCACCTTCCCAAAGACCACATGTTTGCCATCCAGCCACTCAGTCTTGGTGGTGCAGATAAAAAACTGGGAGCCGTTTGTGTTTGGTCCAGCATTTGCCATGGACAAGACGCCAGGACCTGTATGCTTCAGGATGAAGTTCTCATCCTCAAATTTTTCTCCGTAGATGGATCTGCCGCCAGTGCCATTATGGCGTGTGAAGTCACCACCCTGGCACATGAATCCTGGAATAATCCTGTGAAAGGAAGAACCCTTATATCCAAATCCTTTCTCTCCAGTGCTCAGAGCACGAAAGTTTTCTGCTGTCTTTGGAACTTTGTCTGCAAACAGCTCGAAGGAGACGCGGCCCAAGGGCTCGCCATCGGCCGCGATGTCGAAGAACACGGTGGGGTTGACCATGGCTGCAGCAAGCGGTGAAAGGCGACAGCGGCGTCTGCAAAGCCCTGTACTCACTTCTAACACTACTTTGACATATACCAAACAACGGCTTCTCTTTTCAGAGAAACACATGTGCGTTTCTCACAAAAGCAGTTCATCAAATTCATGCACTTTCCAAAGAACATAATTATGTTTCAAAATAAAGATTCTACAGAGAACAGGAACACAGTTCTCACTTCTGACAATTTTTTGACAAATCTCAAACAATGGCTTTTCCTTTCTGAGAAAATCATGTATGTTTCTCACAAAAGCATTTCATGAAATTCATACATTTTCCAAGGAACAGGATTATCTTTCGAAATAAAGATTCTCCAGAGAACAGGAACAATGTTCTCACTGCTGACAATACTTTGACAAATCTTAAACAACGGCTTCTTTTTTCGGAGAAACTAGTGTACGTTTCTCACAAAAGTATTTCAAGAAATTCATACATTTTCCAAGGAACATGATTATCGTTGGACGTAAAGGGTCTACAGAGAACAGGAACACTGTTCACACTTCTAACAATACTTTGATATATAGCAAACAACGTCTTCTCTTTTTAGAGAAACACATGTGCGTTTCTCACAGAAGCATTTCTTGAAATTCATACACTTTCAAAAGAACATGATTAGCTTTCGAAAGAAAGATTCTACAGAGAACAGAAACACTGTTCTCACTTCTGACAAGACTTTGACAAATCTCAAACAACGGCTTCTCCTTTCGGAGAAACTCATGTACGTTTCTCACAAAAGCATTTCATGAAATTCATACATTTTACAAGGAACATGATTATCTTTGGAAGTAAAGGTTCTACAGAGAATACGAACACTGATCTCACTTGTGACTAACACTACTTGATTCTCTTTCAACGTAAAGCAACTGCAGTGAATAGCAAAACTTTTCATTTGAGAAACACATGTGCATCTCACAAAAGCATTTCATGAAATTCATAGACTTTCAAAAGAACGTGATTATCTTTCAGAGTAAACCTTCTACAGTGAAAAGGAACACTGTACTCACTTCTAACACTACTTTGACATATACCAAACAACGGCTTCTCTTTTCCGAGAAACTCATGTGCGTTTCTCACAAAAGCAGTTCATCAAATTCATGCACTTTCCAAAGAACATAATTATGTTTCAAAATAAAGATTCTACAGAGAACAGGAACACTGTTCTCATTTCTGACAATTCTTTGACAAATCTCAAACAGTGGCTTTTCCTTTCTGAGAAAATCATGTATGTTTCTCACAAAAGCATTTCATGAAATTCATACATTTTCCAAGGAACAGGATTATCGTTGGACGTAAAGGGTCTACAGAGAACAGGAACACTGTTCACACTTCTAACACTACTTTGACATATAGCAAACAACGTCTTCTCTTTTTAGAGAAACACATGTGCGTTTCTCACAGAAGCATTGCTTGAAATTCATACACTTTCAAAAGAACATGATTATCTTTCGAAATAAAGATTCTACAGAGAACAGGAACACTGTTCTCACTTCTGACAATACTTTGACAAATCTCAAACAACGGCTTCTCCTTTCAGAAAAATACTTGTGCGTTTCTAAAAAAAAGCATTTCATGAAATCCATACACTTTCAAAGAAGATGATTCTCGTTCAAAGTAAAGCGTCTGCAGTGAATAGCAAAACTTCTCATTTGAGAAACACGTGTGTATATCACAAACGCATTTCATGAAATTCATACACTTTCAAAAGAACGTGATTATCTTTCACAGTAAACCTTCTACAGTGAAACGGAACACTGTACTCCAAACACTACTTTGACATATAGCAAACAACATCTTCTCTTTTCAGAGAAACACATGTGCGTTTCTCACAGAAGGATTACTTGAAATTCATACACTTTCCAAAGAACATGATTATCTTTCGAAATAAAGATTCTCCAGAGAACAGGAACACTGTTCTCACTTCTGACAATACTTTGACAAATCTTAAACAACGGCTTCTTTTTTCGGAGAAACTAGTGTACGTTTCTCACAAAAGCATTTCAAGAAATTCATACATTTTCAAAGGAACATGATTATCGTTGGACCTAAAGGGTCTACAGAGAACAGGAACACTGTTCACACTTCTAACAATACTTTGACATTTAGCAAACAACGTCTTGTCTTTTTAGAGAAACACACGTGCGTTTCTCACAGAAGCATTTCTTGAAATTCATACACTTTCAAAAGAACATGATTATCTTTCGAAGTAAAGATTCTACAGAGAACAGGAACACTGTTCTCACTTCTAACACCTCTTTGACAACGGCTTCTCTTTTCAGAGAATACACTTTCAAAAGAACGTGATTATCTTTCAGAGTAAACCTTCTACAGTGAAAAGGAACACTGTACTCACTTCTAACACTACTTTGACATATATCAAACAACGGCTTCTCTTTTCAGAGAAACACATGTGCGTTTCTCACAAAAGCAGTTCATCAAATTCATGCACTTTCCAAAGAACATAATTATGTTTCAAAATAAAGATTCTACAGAGAACAGGAACACAGTTCTCACTTCTGACAATTTTTTGACAAATCTCAAACAATGGCTTTTCCTTTCGGAGAAACTCTTGTATGTTTCCCACAAAAGCATTTCATGAAATTCATACATTTTCCAAAGAACATGATTATCTTTGGAAGTAAAGGTTCCACAGAGAACAGGAACACTGTTCTCACGTCTATCAATACTTTGACATATAGCAAACAACGTCATCTCTTTTCAGAGAAACACATGTGCGTTTCTCACAGAAGCATTTCTTGAAATTCATACACTTTCAAAAGAACATGATTATCTTTCGAAATAAAGATTCTACAGAGAACAGGAACACTGTTCTCACTTCTGACAATACTTTGACAAATCTCAAACAACCGCTTCTCCTTTCGGAGAAACTCAAGTACGTTTCTCACAAAAGCATTTCATGAAATTCATACATTTTCCAAAGAACATGATTATCTTTCTAAGTAAAGGTTCCACAGAGAACAGGAACACTGTTCTCACTTCTATCAATACTTTGACATATAGCAAACAACGTCTTCTCTTTTCAGAGAAACACATGTGCGTTTCTCACAGAAGCATTTCTTGAAATTCATACACTTTCCAAAGAACATGATTATCTTTTGAAATAAAGATTCTACAGAGAACAGGAACACTGTTCTCACTTCTGACAATACTTTGACAAATCTCAAACAACGGCTTCTCCTTTCAGAAAAATACTTGTGCGTTTCTAAAAAAAAGCATTTCATGAAATCCATACACTTTCAAAGAAGATGATTCTCGTTCAAAGTAAAGCGTCTGCAGTGAATAGCAAAACTTCTCATTTGAGAAACACGTGTGTATATCACAAAAGCATTTCATGAAATTCATACACTTTCAAAAGAACGTGAATATCTTTCACAGTAAACCTTCTACAGTGAAACGGAACACTGTACTCCAAACACTACTTTGATATATAGCAAACAACGTCTTCTCTTTTCAGAGAAACACATGTGCGTTTCTCACAGAAGGATTACTTGAAATTCATACACTTTCCAAAAAACATGATTATCTTTTGAAATAAAGATTCTCCAGAGAACAGGAACACTGTTCTCACTTCTGACAATACTTTGACAAATCTTAAACAACGGCTTCTTTTTTCGGAGAAACTAGTGTACGTTTCTCACAAAAGTATTTCAAGAAATTCATACATTTTCCAAGGAACATGATTATCTTTGGAAGTAAAGGGTCTACAGAGAACAGGAACACTGTTCACACTTCTAACACTACTTTGATATATAGCAAACAACGTCTACTCTTTTTAGAGAAACACATGTGCGTTTCTCACAGAAGCATTTCTTGAAATTCATACACTTTCAAAAGAACATGATTAGCTTTCGAAATAAAGATTCTCCAGAGAACAGGAACACTGTTCTCACTTCTGACAATACTTTGACAAATCTCAAAAAACGGCTTCTCCTTTCGGAGAAACTCATGTACGTTTCTCACAAAAGCATTTCATGAAATTCATACATTTTACAAGGAACATGATTATCTTTGGAAGTAAAGGTTCTACAGAGAATACGAACACTGATCTCACTTGTGACTAACACTACTTTGACATATAGCAAACAACGGCTTCTCTTTTCAGAGAAACACAAGTGCGTTTCTCACAAAAGCAGTTCATCAAATTCATACACTTTCCAAAGAATATGATTATCTTTCGAAGTAAAGATTCTACAGAGAACAGGAACACTGTTCTCACTTCTAACACCTCTTTGACAACGGCTTCTCTTTGCAGAGAATACACTTTCAAAAGAACGTGATTATCTTTCTGAGTTAACCTTCTACAGTGAAAAGGAACACTGTACTCACTTCTAACACTACTTTGACATATACCAAACAACGGCTTCTCTTTTCAGAGAAACACATGTGCGTTTCTCACAAAAGCAGTTCATCAAATTCATGCACTTTCCAAAGAACATAATTATGTTTCAAAATAACGATTCTACAGAGAACAGGAACACAGTTCTCACTTCTGACAATTTTTTGACAAATCTCAAACAATGGCTTTTCCTTTCGGAGAAACTCATGTATGTTTCTAACAAAAGCATTTCATGAAATTCATACATTTTCCAAAGAACATGATTATCTTTCTAAGTAAAGGTTCCACAGGGAACACTGTTCTCACTTCTATCAATACTTTGACATATAGCAAACAACGTCTTCTCTTTTCAGAGAAACACATGTGCGTTTCTCACAGAAGCATTGCTTGAAATTCATACACTTTCAAAAGAACATGATTATCTTTCGAAATAAAGATTCTACAGAGAACAGGAACACTGTTCTCACTTCTGACAATACTTTGACAAATCTCAAACAACGGCTTCTCCTTTCAGAAAAATACTTGTGCGTTTCTAAAAAAAAGCATTTCATGAAATCCATACACTTTCAAAGAAGATGATTCTCGTTCAAAGTAAAGCGTCTGCAGTGAATAGCAAAACTTCTCATTTGAGAAACACGTGTGTATATCACAAACGCATTTCATGAAATTCATACACTTTCAAAAGAACGTGATTATCTTTCACAGTAAACCTTCTACAGTGAAACGGAACACTGTACTCCAAACACTACTTTGACATATAGCAAACAACGTCTTCTCTTTTCAGAGAAACACATGTGCGTTTCTCACAGAAGGATTACTTGAAATTCATACACTTTCCAAAGAACATGATTATCTTTCGAAATAAAGATTCTCCAGAGAACAGGAACACTGTTCTCACTTCTGACAATACTTTGACAAATCTTAAACAACGGCTTCTTTTTTCGGAGAAACTAGTGTACGTTTCTCACAAAAGCATTTCAAGAAATTCATACATTTTCAAAGGAACATGATTATCGTTGGACCTAAAGGGTCTACAGAGAACAGGAACACTGTTCACACTTCTAACAATACTTTGACATTTAGCAAACAACGTCTTGTCTTTTTAGAGAAACACACGTGCGTTTCTCACAGAAGCATTTCTTGAAATTCATACACTTTCAAAAGAACATGATTATCTTTCGAAGTAAAGATTCTACAGAGAACAGGAACACTGTTCTCACTTCTAACACCTCTTTGACAACGGCTTCTCTTTTCAGAGAATACACTTTCAAAAGAACGTGATTATCTTTCAGTGTAAACCTTCTACAGTGAAAAGGAACACTGTACTCACTTCTAACACTACTTTGACATATATCAAACAACGGCTTCTCTTTTCAGAGAAACACATGTGCGTTTCTCACAAAAGCAGTTCATCAAATTCATGCAATTTCCAAAGAACATAATTGTGTTTCAAAATAAAGATTCTACAGAGAACAGGAACACAGTTCTCACTTCTGACAATTTTTTGACAAATCTCAAACAATGGCTTTTCCTTTCGGAGAAACTCTTGTATGTTTCCCACAAAAGCATTTCATGAAATTCATACATTTTCCAAAGAACATGATTATCTTTGGAAGTAAAGGTTCCACAGAGAACAGGAACACTGTTCTCACTTCTATCAATACTTTGACATATAGCAAACAACGTCATCTCTTTTCAGAGAAACACATGTGCGTTTCTCACAAAAGCAGTTCATCAAATTCATGCACTTTCCAAAGAACATAATTATGTTTCAAAATAAAGATTCTACAGAGAACAGGAACACAGTTCTCACTTCTGACAATTTTTTGACAAATCTCAAACAATGGCTTTTCCTTTCGGAGAAACTCTTGTATGTTTCCCACAAAAGCATTTCATGAAATTCATACATTTTCCAAAGAACATGATTATCTTTGGAAGTAAAGGTTCCACAGAGAACAGGAACACTGTTCTCACGTCTATCAATACTTTGACATATAGCAAACAACGTCATCTCTTTTCAGAGAAACACATGTGCGTTTCTCACAGAAGCATTTCTTGAAATTCATACACTTTCAAAAGAACATGATTAGCTTTCGAAAGAAAGATTCTACAGAGAACAGAAACACTGTTCTCACTTCTGACAATACTTTGACAAATCTCAAACAACGGCTTCTCCTTTCGGAGAAACTCATGTACGTTTCTCACAAAAGCATTTCATGAAATTCATACATTTTACAAGGAACATGATTATCTTTGGAAGTAAAGGTTCTACAGAGAATACGAACACTGATCTCACTTGTGACTAACACTACTTGATTCTCTTTCAACGTAAAGCAACTGCAGTGAATAGCAAAACTTTTCATTTGAGAAACACATGTGCATCTCACAAAAGCATTTCATGAAATTCATAGACTTTCAAAAGAACGTGATTATCTTTCAGAGTAAACCTTCTACAGTGAAAAGGAACACTGTACTCACTTCTAACACTACTTTGACATATATCAAACAACGGCTTCTCTTTTCAGAGAAACACATGTGCGTTTCTCACAAAAGCAGTTCATCAAATTCATGCACTTTCCAAAGAACATAATTATGTTTCAAAATAAAGATTCTACAGAGAACAGGAACACAGTTCTCACTTCTGACAATTTTTTGACAAATCTCAAACAATGGCTTTTCCTTTCGGAGAAACTCTTGTATGTTTCCCACAAAAGCATTTCATGAAATTCATACATTTTCCAAAGAACATGATTATCTTTGGAAGTAAAGGTTCCACAGAGAACAGGAACACTGTTCTCACTTCTATCAATACTTTGACATATAGCAAACAACGTCATCTCTTTTCAGAGAAACACATGTGCGTTTCTCACAGAAGCATTTCTTGAAATTCATACACTTTCAAAAGAACATGATTATCTTTCGAAATAAAGATTCTACAGAGAACAGGAACACTGTTCTCACTTCTGACAATACTTTGACAAATCTCAAACAACGGCTTCTCCTTTCGGAGAAACTCATGTACGTTTCTCACAAAAGCATTTCATGAAATTCATACATTTTACAAGGAACATGATTATCTTTGGACGTAAAGGTTCTACAGAGAACACGAAAACTGATCTCACATGTGACTAACACTACTTTGACATATAGCAAACAACGGCTTCTCTTCTCAGAGAAACACAAGTGCGTTTCTCACAAAAGCAGTTCAACAAATTCATACACTTTCCAAAGAATATGATTATCTTTCGAAGTAAAGATTCTACAGAGAACAGGAACACTGTTCTCACTTCTAACACCTCTTTGACAACGGCTTCTCTTTGCAGAGAATACACTTTCAAAAGAACGTGATTATCTTTCTGAGTTAACCTTCTACAGTGAAAAGGAACACTGTACTCACTTCTAACACTACTTTGACATATACCAAACAACGGCTTCACTTTTCAGAGAAACACATGTGCGTTTCTCACAAAAGCAGTTCATCAAATTCATGCACTTTCCAAAGAACATAATTATGTTTCAAAATAATGATTCTACAGAGAACAGGAACACTGTTCTCACTTCTGACAATTTTTTGACAAATCTCAAACAATGGCTTTTCCTTTTGGAGAAACTCATGTATGTTTCTCACAAAAGCATTTCATGAAATTCATACATTTTCCAAAGAACATGATTATCTTTCTAAGTAAAGGTTCCACAGAGAACAGGAACACTGTTCTCACTTCTATCAATACTTTGACATATAGCAAACAACGTCTTCTCTTTTCAGAGAAACACATGTGCGTTTCTCACAGAAGCATTTCTTGAAATTCATACACTTTCCAAAGAACATGATTATCTTTTGAAATAAAGATTCTACAGAGAACAGGAACACTGTTCTCACTTCTGACAATACTTTAACAAATCTCAAACAACGGCTTCTCCTTTCAGAAAAATACTTGTGCGTTTCTAAAAAAAAGCATTTCATGAAATCCATACACTTTCAAAGAAGATGATTCTCGTTCAAAGTAAAGCGTCTGCAGTGAATAGCAAAACTTCTCATTTGAGAAACACGTGTGTATATCACAAAAGCATTTCATGAAATTCATACACTTTCAAAAGAACGTGAATATCTTTCACAGTAAACCTTCTACAGTGAAACGGAACACTGTACTCCAAACACTACTTTGATATATAGCAAACAACGTCTTCTCTTTTCAGAGAAACACATGTGCGTTTCTCACAGAAGGATTACTTGAAATTCATACACTTTCCAAAAAACATGATTATCTTTTGAAATAAAGATTCTCCAGAGAACAGGAACACTGTTCTCACTTCTGACAATACTTTGACAAATCTTAAACAACGGCTTCTTTTTTCGGAGAAACTAGTGTACGTTTCTCACAAAAGTATTTCAAGAAATTCATACATTTTCCAAGGAACATGATTATCGTTGGACGTAAAGGGTCTACAGAGAACAGGAACACTGTTCACACTTCTAACACTACTTTGATATATAGCAAACAACGTCTACTCTTTTTAGAGAAACACATGTGCGTTTTTCACAGAAGCATTTCTTGAAATTCATACACTTTCAAAAGAACATGATTAGCTTTCGAAATAAAGATTCTCCAGAGAACAGGAACACTGTTCTCACTTCTGACAATACTTTGACAAATCTCAAAAAACGGCTTCTCCTTTCGGAGAAACTCATGTACGTTTCTCACAAAAGCATTTCATGAAATTCATACATTTTACAAGGAACATGATTATCTTTGGAAGTAAAGGTTCTACAGAGAATACGAACACTGATCTCACTTGTGACTAACACTACTTTGACATATAGCAAACAACGGCTTCTCTTTTCAGAGAAACACAAGTGCGTTTCTCACAAAAGCAGTTCATCAAATTCATACACTTTCCAAAGAATATGATTATCTTTCGAAGTAAAGATTCTACAGAGAACAGGAACACTGTTCTCACTTCTAACACCTCTTTGACAACGGCTTCTCTTTGCAGAGAATACACTTTCAAAAGAACGTGATTATCTTTCTGAGTTAACCTTCTACAGTGAAAAGGAACACTGTACTCACTTCTAACAATACTTTGACATATACCAAACAACGGCTTCTCTTTTCAGAGAAACACATGTGCGTTTCTCACAAAAGCAGTTCATCAAATTCATGCACTTTCCAAAGAACATAATTATGTTTCAAAATAAAGATTCTACAGAGAACAGGAACACTGTTCTCATTTCTGACAATTCTTTGACAAATCTCAAACAGTGGCTTATCCTTTCTGAGAAAATCATGTATGTTTCTCACAAAAGCATTTCATGAAATTCATACATTTTCCAAGGAACAGGATTATCGTTGGACGTAAAGGGTCTACAGAGAACAGGAACACTGTTCACACTTCTAACACTACTTTGACATATAGCAAACACCGTCTTCTCTTTTTAGAGAAACACATGTGCGTTTCTCACAGAAGCATTGCTTGAAATTCATACACTTTCAAAAGAACATGATTATCTTTCGAAATAAAGATTCTACAGAGAACAGGAACACTGTTCTCACTTCTGACAATACTTTGACAAATCTCAAACAACGGCTTCTCCTTTCAGAAAAATACTTGTGCGTTTCTAAAAAAAAGCATTTCATGAAATCCATACACTTTCAAAGAAGATGATTCTCGTTCAAAGTAAAGCGTCTGCAGTGAATAGCAAAACTTCTCATTTGAGAAACACGTGTGTATATCACAAACGCATTTCATGAAATTCATACACTTTCAAAAGAACGTGATTATCTTTCACAGTAAACCTTCTACAGTGAAACGGAACACTGTACTCCAAACACTACTTTGACATATAGCAAACAACATCTTCTCTTTTCAGAGAAACACATGTGCGTTTCTCACAGAAGGATTACTTGAAATTCATACACTTTCCAAAGAACATGATTATCTTTCGAAATAAAGATTCTCCAGAGAACAGGAACACTGTTCTCACTTCTGACAATACTTTGACAAATCTTAAACAACGGCTTCTTTTTTCGGAGAAACTAGTGTACGTTTCTCACAAAAGCATTTCAAGAAATTCATACATTTTCAAAGGAACATGATTATCGTTGGACCTAAAGGGTCTACAGAGAACAGGAACACTGTTCACACTTCTAACAATACTTTGACATTTAGCAAACAACGTCTTGTCTTTTTAGAGAAACACACGTGCGTTTCTCACAGAAGCAGTTCTTGAAATTCATACACTTTCAAAAGAACATGATTATCTTTCGAAGTAAAGATTCTACAGAGAACAGGAACACTGTTCTCACTTCTAACACCTCTTTGACAACGGCTTCTCTTTTCAGAGAATACACTTTCAAAAGAACGTGATTATCTTTCAGAGTAAACCTTCTACAGTGAAAAGGAACACTGTACTCACTTCTAACACTACTTTGACATATATCAAACAACGGCTTCTCTTTTCAGAGAAACACATGTGCGTTTCTCACAAAAGCAGTTCATCAAATTCATGCACTTTCCAAAGAACATAATTATGTTTCAAAATAAAGATTCTACAGAGAACAGGAACACAGTTCTCACTTCTGACAATTTTTTGACAAATCTCAAACAATGGCTTTTCCTTTCGGAGAAACTCTTGTATGTTTCCCACAAAAGCATTTCATGAAATTCATACATTTTCCAAAGAACATGATTATCTTTGGAAGTAAAGGTTCCACAGAGAACAGGAACACTGTTCTCACGTCTATCAATACTTTGACATATAGCAAACAACGTCATCTCTTTTCAGAGAAACACATGTGCGTTTCTCACAGAAGCATTTCTTGAAATTCATACACTTTCAAAAGAACATGATTATCTTTCGAAATAAAGATTCTACAGAGAACAGGAACACTGTTCTCACTTCTGACAATACTTTGACAAATCTCAAACAACCGCTTCTCCTTTCGGAGAAACTCATGTACGTTTCTCACAAAAGCATTTCATGAAATTCATACATTTTCCAAAGAACATGATTATCTTTCTAAGTAAAGGTTCCACAGAGAACAGGAACACTGTTCTCACTTCTATCAATACTTTGACATATAGCAAACAACGTCTTCTCTTTTCAGAGAAACACATGTGCGTTTCTCACAGAAGCATTTCTTGAAATTCATACACTTTCCAAAGAACATGATTATCTTTTGAAATAAAGATTCTACAGAGAACAGGAACACTGTTCTCACTTCTGACAATACTTTGACAAATCTCAAACAACGGCTTCTCCTTTCAGAAAAATACTTGTGCGTTTCTAAAAAAAAGCATTTCATGAAATCCATACACTTTCAAAGAAGATGATTCTCGTTCAAAGTAAAGCGTCTGCAGTGAATAGCAAAACTTCTCATTTGAGAAACACGTGTGTATATCACAAAAGCATTTCATGAAATTCATACACTTTCAAAAGAACGTGAATATCTTTCACAGTAAACCTTCTACAGTGAAACGGAACACTGTACTCCAAACACTACTTTGATATATAGCAAACAACGTCTTCTCTTTTCAGAGAAACACATGTGCGTTTCTCACAGAAGGATTACTTGAAATTCATACACTTTCCAAAAAACATGATTATCTTTTGAAATAAAGATTCTCCAGAGAACAGGAACACTGTTCTCACTTCTGACAATATTTTGACAAATCTTAAACAACGGCTTCTTTTTTCGGAGAAACTAGTGTACGTTTCTCACAAAAGTATTTCAAGAAATTCATACATTTTCCAAGGAACATGATTATCGTTGGACGTAAAGGGTCTACAGAGAACAGGAACACTGTTCACACTTCTAACACTACTTTGATATATAGCAAACAACGTCTACTCTTTTTAGAGAAACACATGTGCGTTTCTCACAGAAGCATTTCTTGAAATTCATACACTTTCAAAAGAACATGATTAGCTTTCGAAATAAAGATTCTCCAGAGAACAGGAACACTGTTCTCACTTCTGACAATACTTTGACAAATCTCAAAAAACGGCTTCTCCTTTCGGAGAAACTCATGTACGTTTCTCACAAAAGCATTTCATGAAATTCATACATTTTACAAGGAACATGATTATCTTTGGAAGTAAAGGTTCTACAGAGAATACGAACACTGATCTCACTTGTGACTAACACTACTTTGACATATAGCAAACAACGGCTTCTCTTTTCAGAGAAACACAAGTGCGTTTCTCACAAAAGCAGTTCATCAAATTCATACACTTTCCAAAGAATATGATTATCTTTCGAAGTAAAGATTCTACAGAGAACAGGAACACTGTTCTCACTTCTAACACCTCTTTGACAACGGCTTCTCTTTGCAGAGAATACACTTTCAAAAGAACGTGATTATCTTTCTGAGTTAACCTTCTACAGTGAAAAGGAACACTGTACTCACTTCTAACACTACTTTGACATATACCAAACAACGGCTTCTCTTTTCAGAGAAACACATGTGCGTTTCTCACAAAAGCAGTTCATCAAATTCATGCACTTTCCAAAGAACATAATTATGTTTCAAAATAACGATTCTACAGAGAACAGGAACACAGTTCTCACTTCTGACAATTTTTTGACAAATCTCAAACAATGGCTTTTCCTTTCGGAGAAACTCATATATGTTTCTAACAAAAGCATTTCATGAAATTCATACATTTTCCAAAGAACATGATTATCTTTCTAAGTAAAGGTTCCACAGGGAACACTGTTCTCACTTCTATCAATACTTTGACATATAGCAAACAACGTCTTCTCTTTTCAGAGAAACACATGTGCGTTTCTCACAGAAGCATTGCTTGAAATTCATACACTTTCAAAAGAACATGATTATCTTTCGAAATAAAGATTCTACAGAGAACAGGAACACTGTTCTCACTTCTGACAATACTTTGACAAATCTCAAACAACGGCTTCTCCTTTCAGAAAAATACTTGTGCGTTTCTAAAAAAAAGCATTTCATGAAATCCATACACTTTCAAAGAAGATGATTCTCGTTCAAAGTAAAGCGTCTGCAGTGAATAGCAAAACTTCTCATTTGAGAAACACGTGTGTATATCACAAAAGCATTTCATGAAATTCATACACTTTCAAAAGAACGTGATTATCTTTCACAGTAAACCTTCTACAGTGAAACGGAACACTGTACTCCAAACACTACTTTGACATATAGCAAACAACGTCTTCTCTTTTCAGAGAAACACATGTGCGTTTCTCACAGAAGGATTACTTGAAATTCATACACTTTCCAAAGAACATGATTATCTTTCGAAATAAAGATTCTCCAGAGAACAGGAACACTGTTCTCACTTCTGACAATACTTTGACAAATCTTAAACAACGGCTTCTTTTTTCGGAGAAACTAGTGTACGTTTCTCACAAAAGCATTTCAAGAAATTCATACATTTTCAAAGGAACATGATTATCGTTGGACCTAAAGGGTCTACAGAGAACAGGAACACTGTTCACACTTCTAACAATACTTTGACATTTAGCAAACAACGTCTTGTCTTTTTAGAGAAACACACGTGCGTTTCTCACAGAAGCATTTCTTGAAATTCATACACTTTCAAAAGAACATGATTATCTTTCGAAGTAAAGATTCTACAGAGAACAGGAACACTGTTCTCACTTCTAACACCTCTTTGACAACGGCTTCTCTTTTCAGAGAATACACTTTCAAAAGAACGTGATTATCTTTCAGAGTAAACCTTCTACAGTGAAAAGGAACACTGTACTCACTTCTAACACTACTTTGACATATATCAAACAACGGCTTCTCTTTTCAGAGAAACACATGTGCGTTTCTCACAAAAGCAGTTCATCAAATTCATGCACTTTCCAAAGAACATAATTATGTTTCAAAATAAAGATTCTACAGAGAACAGGAACAAAGTTCTCACTTCTGACAATTTTTTGACAAATCTCAAACAATGGCTTTTCCTTTCGGAGAAACTCTTGTATGTTTCCCACAAAAGCATTTCATGAAATTCATACATTTTCCAAAGAACATGATTATCTTTGGAAGTAAAGGTTCCACAGAGAACAGGAACACTGTTCTCACGTCTATCAATACTTTGACATATAGCAAACAACGTCATCTCTTTTCAGAGAAACACATGTGCGTTTCTCACAGAAGCATTTCTTGAAATTCATACACTTTCAAAAGAACATGATTAGCTTTCGAAAGAAAGATTCTACAGAGAACAGAAACACTGTTCTCACTTCTGACAATACTTTGACAAATCTCAAACAACGGCTTCTCCTTTCGGAGAAACTCATGTACGTTTCTCACAAAAGCATTTCATGAAATTCATACATTTTACAAGGAACATGATTATCTTTGGAAGTAAAGGTTCTACAGAGAATACGAACACTGATCTCACTTGTGACTAACACTACTTGATTCTCTTTCAACGTAAAGCAACTGCAGTGAATAGCAAAACTTTTCATTTGAGAAACACATGTGCATCTCACAAAAGGATTTCTTGAAATTCATACACTTTCAAAAGAACATGATTATCTTTCGAAATAAAGATTCTACAGAGAACAGGAACACTGTTCTCACTTCTGACAATACTTTGACAAATCTCAAACAACGGCTTCTCCTTTCGGAGAAACTCATGTACGTTTCTCACAAAAGCATTTTATGAAATTCATACATTTTACAAGGAACATGATTATCTTTGGACGTAAAGGTTCTACAGAGAACACGAAAACTGATCTCACATGTGACTAACACTACTTTGACATATAGCAAACAACGGCTTCTCTTCTCAGAGAAACACAAGTGCGTTTCTCACAAAAGCAGTTCAACAAATTCATACACTTTCCAAAGAATATGATTATCTTTCGAAGTAAAGATTCTACAGAGAACAGGAACACTGTTCTCACTTCTAACACCTCTTTGACAACGGCTTCTCTTTGCAGAGAATACACTTTCAAAAGAACGTGATTATCTTTCTGAGTTAACCTTCTACAGTGAAAAGGAACACTGTACTCACTTCTAACACTACTTTGACATATACCAAACAACGGCTTCACTTTTCAGAGAAACACATGTGCGTTTCTCACAAAAGCAGTTCATCAAATTCATGCACTTTCCAAAGAACATAATTATGTTTCAAAATAATGATTCTACAGAGAACAGGAACACTGTTCTCACTTCTGACAATTTTTTGACAAATCTCAAACAATGGCTTTTCCTTTTGGAGAAACTCATGTATGTTTCTCACAAAAGCATTTCATGAAATTCATACATTTTCCAAAGAACATGATTATCTTTCTAAGTAAAGGTTCCACAGAGAACAGGAACACTGTTCTCACTTCTATCAATACTTTGACATATAGCAAACAACGTCTTCTCTTTTCAGAGAAACACATGTGCGTTTCTCACAGAAGCATTTCTTGAAATTCATACACTTTCCAAAGAACATGATTATCTTTTGAAATAAAGATTCTACAGAGAACAGGAACACTGTTCTCACTTCTGACAATACTTTGACAAATCTCAAACAACGGCTTCTCCTTTCAGAAAAATACTTGTGCGTTTCTAAAAAAAAGCATTTCATGAAATCCATACACTTTCAAAGAAGATGATTCTCGTTCAAAGTAAAGCGTCTGCAGTGAATAGCAAAACTTCTCATTTGAGAAACACGTGTGTATATCACAAAAGCATTTCATGAAATTCATACACTTTCAAAAGAACGTGAATATCTTTCACAGTAAACCTTCTACAGTGAAACGGAACACTGTACTCCAAACACTACTTTGATATATAGCAAACAACGTCTTCTCTTTTCAGAGAAACACATGTGCGTTTCTCACAGAAGGATTACTTGAAATTCATACACTTTCCAAAAAACATGATTATCTTTTGAAATAAAGATTCTCCAGAGAACAGGAACACTGTTCTCACTTCTGACAATACTTTGACAAATCTTAAACAACGGCTTCTTTTTTCGGAGAAACTAGTGTACGTTTCTCACAAAAGTATTTCAAGAAATTCATACATTTTCCAAGGAACATGATTATCGTTGGACGTAAAGGGTCTACAGAGAACAGGAACACTGTTCACACTTCTAACACTACTTTGATATATAGCAAACAACGTCTACTCTTTTTAGAGAAACACATGTGCGTTTCTCACAGAAGCATTTCTTGAAATTCATACACTTTCAAAAGAACATGATTAGCTTTCGAAATAAAGATTCTCCAGAGAACAGGAACACTGTTCTCACTTCTGACAATACTTTGACAAATCTCAAAAAACGGCTTCTCCTTTCGGAGAAACTCATGTACGTTTCTCACAAAAGCATTTCATGAAATTCATACATTTTACAAGGAACATGATTATCTTTGGAAGTAAAGGTTCTACAGAGAATACGAACACTGATCTCACTTGTGACTAACACTACTTTGACATATAGCAAACAACGGCTTCTCTTTTCAGAGAAACACAAGTGCGTTTCTCACAAAAGCAGTTCATCAAATTCATACACTTTCCAAAGAATATGATTATCTTTCGAAGTAAAGATTCTACAGAGAACAGGAACACTGTTCTCACTTCTAACACCTCTTTGACAACGGCTTCTCTTTGCAGAGAATACACTTTCAAAAGAACGTGATTATCTTTCTGAGTTAACCTTCTACAGTGAAAAGGAACACTGTACTCACTTCTTTTTTTTTTTTTTTTTTTTTTTTTTTTCTTACTTAGTTTTTATTCATAATCATAAACTTAACTCTGCAATCCAGCTAGACTTGAAGGGGAATGAGGAAAATATGGAACCCAAAGAACTTCAGTGAGAGCAGAGATTACAGGGTACTGCGAGCAGATGGGGCTGGGGTGCTCTCCTGAGCTACAGAAGGAATGGTCTGGTGGGTAAGAAGCTCGCAAGTCAAAAGAATTAGAGTTGTCCACAGTCGGAAATGGTGATCTTCTTGCTGGTCTTGCCATTCCTGGACCCAAAACGCTCCATGGCTTCCACAATGTTCATGCCTTCTTTCACCTTCCCAAAGACCACATGTTTGCCATCCAGCCACTCAGTCTTGGTGGTGCAGATAAAAAACTGGGAGCCGTTTGTGTTTGGTCCAGCATTTGCCATGGACAAGACGCCAGGACCTGTATGCTTCAGGATGAAGTTCTCATCCTCAAATTTTTCTCCGTAGATGGATCTGCCGCCAGTGCCATTATGGCGTGTGAAGTCACCACCCTGGCACATGAATCCTGGAATAATCCTGTGAAAGGAAGAACCCTTATATCCAAATCCTTTCTCTCCAGTGCTCAGAGCACGAAAGTTTTCTGCTGTCTTTGGAACTTTGTCTGCAAACAGCTCGAAGGAGACGCGGCCCAAGGGCTCGCCATCGGCCGCGATGTCGAAGAACACGGTGGGGTTGACCATGGCTGCAGCAAGCGGTGAAAGGCGACAGCGGCGTCTGCAAAGCCCTGTACTCACTTCTAACACTACTTTGACATATACCAAACAACGGCTTCTCTTTTCAGAGAAACACATGTGCGTTTCTCACAAAAGCAGTTCATCAAATTCATGCACTTTCCAAAGAACATAATTATGTTTCAAAATAAAGATTCTACAGAGAACAGGAACACAGTTCTCACTTCTGACAATTTTTTGACAAATCTCAAACAATGGCTTTTCCTTTCTGAGAAAATCATGTATGTTTCTCACAAAAGCATTTCATGAAATTCATACATTTTCCAAGGAACAGGATTATCTTTCGAAATAAAGATTCTCCAGAGAACAGGAACAATGTTCTCACTGCTGACAATACTTTGACAAATCTTAAACAACGGCTTCTTTTTTCGGAGAAACTAGTGTACGTTTCTCACAAAAGTATTTCAAGAAATTCATACATTTTCCAAGGAACATGATTATCGTTGGACGTAAAGGGTCTACAGAGAACAGGAACACTGTTCACACTTCTAACAATACTTTGATATATAGCAAACAACGTCTTCTCTTTTTAGAGAAACACATGTGCGTTTCTCACAGAAGCATTTCTTGAAATTCATACACTTTCAAAAGAACATGATTAGCTTTCGAAAGAAAGATTCTACAGAGAACAGAAACACTGTTCTCACTTCTGACAAGACTTTGACAAATCTCAAACAACGGCTTCTCCTTTCGGAGAAACTCATGTACGTTTCTCACAAAAGCATTTCATGAAATTCATACATTTTACAAGGAACATGATTATCTTTGGAAGTAAAGGTTCTACAGAGAATACGAACACTGATCTCACTTGTGACTAACACTACTTGATTCTCTTTCAACGTAAAGCAACTGCAGTGAATAGCAAAACTTTTCATTTGAGAAACACATGTGCATCTCACAAAAGCATTTCATGAAATTCATAGACTTTCAAAAGAACGTGATTATCTTTCAGAGTAAACCTTCTACAGTGAAAAGGAACACTGTACTCACTTCTAACACTACTTTGACATATACCAAACAACGGCTTCTCTTTTCCGAGAAACTCATGTGCGTTTCTCACAAAAGCAGTTCATCAAATTCATGCACTTTCCAAAGAACATAATTATGTTTCAAAATAAAGATTCTACAGAGAACAGGAACACTGTTCTCATTTCTGACAATTCTTTGACAAATCTCAAACAGTGGCTTTTCCTTTCTGAGAAAATCATGTATGTTTCTCACAAAAGCATTTCATGAAATTCATACATTTTCCAAGGAACAGGATTATCGTTGGACGTAAAGGGTCTACAGAGAACAGGAACACTGTTCACACTTCTAACACTACTTTGACATATAGCAAACAACGTCTTCTCTTTTTAGAGAAACACATGTGCGTTTCTCACAGAAGCATTGCTTGAAATTCATACACTTTCAAAAGAACATGATTATCTTTCGAAATAAAGATTCTACAGAGAACAGGAACACTGTTCTCACTTCTGACAATACTTTGACAAATCTCAAACAACGGCTTCTCCTTTCAGAAAAATACTTGTGCGTTTCTAAAAAAAAGCATTTCATGAAATCCATACACTTTCAAAGAAGATGATTCTCGTTCAAAGTAAAGCGTCTGCAGTGAATAGCAAAACTTCTCATTTGAGAAACACGTGTGTATATCACAAACGCATTTCATGAAATTCATACACTTTCAAAAGAACGTGATTATCTTTCACAGTAAACCTTCTACAGTGAAACGGAACACTGTACTCCAAACACTACTTTGACATATAGCAAACAACATCTTCTCTTTTCAGAGAAACACATGTGCGTTTCTCACAGAAGGATTACTTGAAATTCATACACTTTCCAAAGAACATGATTATCTTTCGAAATAAAGATTCTCCAGAGAACAGGAACACTGTTCTCACTTCTGACAATACTTTGACAAATCTTAAACAACGGCTTCTTTTTTCGGAGAAACTAGTGTACGTTTCTCACAAAAGCATTTCAAGAAATTCATACATTTTCAAAGGAACATGATTATCGTTGGACCTAAAGGGTCTACAGAGAACAGGAACACTGTTCACACTTCTAACAATACTTTGACATTTAGCAAACAACGTCTTGTCTTTTTAGAGAAACACACGTGCGTTTCTCACAGAAGCATTTCTTGAAATTCATACACTTTCAAAAGAACATGATTATCTTTCGAAGTAAAGATTCTACAGAGAACAGGAACACTGTTCTCACTTCTAACACCTCTTTGACAACGGCTTCTCTTTTCAGAGAATACACTTTCAAAAGAACGTGATTATCTTTCAGAGTAAACCTTCTACAGTGAAAAGGAACACTGTACTCACTTCTAACACTACTTTGACATATATCAAACAACGGCTTCTCTTTTCAGAGAAACACATGTGCGTTTCTCACAAAAGCAGTTCATCAAATTCATGCACTTTCCAAAGAACATAATTATGTTTCAAAATAAAGATTCTACAGAGAACAGGAACACAGTTCTCACTTCTGACAATTTTTTGACAAATCTCAAACAATGGCTTTTCCTTTCGGAGAAACTCTTGTATGTTTCCCACAAAAGCATTTCATGAAATTCATACATTTTCCAAAGAACATGATTATCTTTGGAAGTAAAGGTTCCACAGAGAACAGGAACACTGTTCTCACGTCTATCAATACTTTGACATATAGCAAACAACGTCATCTCTTTTCAGAGAAACACATGTGCGTTTCTCACAGAAGCATTTCTTGAAATTCATACACTTTCAAAAGAACATGATTATCTTTCGAAATAAAGATTCTACAGAGAACAGGAACACTGTTCTCACTTCTGACAATACTTTGACAAATCTCAAACAACGGCTTCTCCTTTCGGAGAAACTCATGTACGTTTCTCACAAAAGCATTTCATGAAATTCATACATTTTACAAGGAACATGATTATCTTTGGACGTAAAGGTTCTACAGAGAACACGAAAACTGATCTCACATGTGACTAACACTACTTTGACATATAGCAAACAACGGCTTCTCTTCTCAGAGAAACACAAGTGCGTTTCTCACAAAAGCAGTTCAACAAATTCATACACTTTCCAAAGAATATGATTATCTTTCGAAGTAAAGATTCTACAGAGAACAGGAACACTGTTCTCACTTCTAACACCTCTTTGACAACGGCTTCTCTTTGCAGAGAATACACTTTCAAAAGAACGTGATTATCTTTCTGAGTTAACCTTCTACAGTGAAAAGGAACACTGTACTCACTTCTAACACTACTTTGACATATACCAAACAACGGCTTCACTTTTCAGAGAAACACATGTGCGTTTCTCACAAAAGCAGTTCATCAAATTCATGCACTTTCCAAAGAACATAATTATGTTTCAAAATAATGATTCTACAGAGAACAGGAACACTGTTCTCACTTCTGACAATTTTTTGACAAATCTCAAACAATGGCTTTTCCTTTTGGAGAAACTCATGTATGTTTCTCACAAAAGCATTTCATGAAATTCATACATTTTCCAAAGAACATGATTATCTTTCTAAGTAAAGGTTCCACAGAGAACAGGAACACTGTTCTCACTTCTATCAATACTTTGACATATAGCAAACAACGTCTTCTCTTTTCAGAGAAACACATGTGCGTTTCTCACAGAAGCATTTCTTGAAATTCATACACTTTCCAAAGAACATGATTATCTTTTGAAATAAAGATTCTACAGAGAACAGGAACACTGTTCTCACTTCTGACAATACTTTAACAAATCTCAAACAACGGCTTCTCCTTTCAGAAAAATACTTGTGCGTTTCTAAAAAAAAGCATTTCATGAAATCCATACACTTTCAAAGAAGATGATTCTCGTTCAAAGTAAAGCGTCTGCAGTGAATAGCAAAACTTCTCATTTGAGAAACACGTGTGTATATCACAAAAGCATTTCATGAAATTCATACACTTTCAAAAGAACGTGAATATCTTTCACAGTAAACCTTCTACAGTGAAACGGAACACTGTACTCCAAACACTACTTTGATATATAGCAAACAACGTCTTCTCTTTTCAGAGAAACACATGTGCGTTTCTCACAGAAGGATTACTTGAAATTCATACACTTTCCAAAAAACATGATTATCTTTTGAAATAAAGATTCTCCAGAGAACAGGAACACTGTTCTCACTTCTGACAATACTTTGACAAATCTTAAACAACGGCTTCTTTTTTCGGAGAAACTAGTGTACGTTTCTCACAAAAGTATTTCAAGAAATTCATACATTTTCCAAGGAACATGATTATCGTTGGACGTAAAGGGTCTACAGAGAACAGGAACACTGTTCACACTTCTAACACTACTTTGATATATAGCAAACAACGTCTACTCTTTTTAGAGAAACACATGTGCGTTTTTCACAGAAGCATTTCTTGAAATTCATACACTTTCAAAAGAACATGATTAGCTTTCGAAATAAAGATTCTCCAGAGAACAGGAACACTGTTCTCACTTCTGACAATACTTTGACAAATCTCAAAAAACGGCTTCTCCTTTCGGAGAAACTCATGTACGTTTCTCACAAAAGCATTTCATGAAATTCATACATTTTACAAGGAACATGATTATCTTTGGAAGTAAAGGTTCTACAGAGAATACGAACACTGATCTCACTTGTGACTAACACTACTTTGACATATAGCAAACAACGGCTTCTCTTTTCAGAGAAACACAAGTGCGTTTCTCACAAAAGCAGTTCATCAAATTCATACACTTTCCAAAGAATATGATTATCTTTCGAAGTAAAGATTCTACAGAGAACAGGAACACTGTTCTCACTTCTAACACCTCTTTGACAACGGCTTCTCTTTGCAGAGAATACACTTTCAAAAGAACGTGATTATCTTTCTGAGTTAACCTTCTACAGTGAAAAGGAACACTGTACTCACTTCTAACAATACTTTGACATATACCAAACAACGGCTTCTCTTTTCAGAGAAACACATGTGCGTTTCTCACAAAAGCAGTTCATCAAATTCATGCACTTTCCAAAGAACATAATTATGTTTCAAAATAAAGATTCTACAGAGAACAGGAACACTGTTCTCATTTCTGACAATTCTTTGACAAATCTCAAACAGTGGCTTATCCTTTCTGAGAAAATCATGTATGTTTCTCACAAAAGCATTTCATGAAATTCATACATTTTCCAAGGAACAGGATTATCGTTGGACGTAAAGGGTCTACAGAGAACAGGAACACTGTTCACACTTCTAACACTACTTTGACATATAGCAAACACCGTCTTCTCTTTTTAGAGAAACACATGTGCGTTTCTCACAGAAGCATTGCTTGAAATTCATACACTTTCAAAAGAACATGATTATCTTTCGAAATAAAGATTCTACAGAGAACAGGAACACTGTTCTCACTTCTGACAATACTTTGACAAATCTCAAACAACGGCTTCTCCTTTCAGAAAAATACTTGTGCGTTTCTAAAAAAAAGCATTTCATGAAATCCATACACTTTCAAAGAAGATGATTCTCGTTCAAAGTAAAGCGTCTGCAGTGAATAGCAAAACTTCTCATTTGAGAAACACGTGTGTATATCACAAACGCATTTCATGAAATTCATACACTTTCAAAAGAACGTGATTATCTTTCACAGTAAACCTTCTACAGTGAAACGGAACACTGTACTCCAAACACTACTTTGACATATAGCAAACAACATCTTCTCTTTTCAGAGAAACACATGTGCGTTTCTCACAGAAGGATTACTTGAAATTCATACACTTTCCAAAGAACATGATTATCTTTCGAAATAAAGATTCTCCAGAGAACAGGAACACTGTTCTCACTTCTGACAATACTTTGACAAATCTTAAACAACGGCTTCTTTTTTCGGAGAAACTAGTGTACGTTTCTCACAAAAGCATTTCAAGAAATTCATACATTTTCAAAGGAACATGATTATCGTTGGACCTAAAGGGTCTACAGAGAACAGGAACACTGTTCACACTTCTAACAATACTTTGACATTTAGCAAACAACGTCTTGTCTTTTTAGAGAAACACACGTGCGTTTCTCACAGAAGCAGTTCTTGAAATTCATACACTTTCAAAAGAACATGATTATCTTTCGAAGTAAAGATTCTACAGAGAACAGGAACACTGTTCTCACTTCTAACACCTCTTTGACAACGGCTTCTCTTTTCAGAGAATACACTTTCAAAAGAACGTGATTATCTTTCAGAGTAAACCTTCTACAGTGAAAAGGAACACTGTACTCACTTCTAACACTACTTTGACATATATCAAACAACGGCTTCTCTTTTCAGAGAAACACATGTGCGTTTCTCACAAAAGCAGTTCATCAAATTCATGCACTTTCCAAAGAACATAATTATGTTTCAAAATAAAGATTCTACAGAGAACAGGAACACAGTTCTCACTTCTGACAATTTTTTGACAAATCTCAAACAATGGCTTTTCCTTTCGGAGAAACTCTTGTATGTTTCCCACAAAAGCATTTCATGAAATTCATACATTTTCCAAAGAACATGATTATCTTTGGAAGTAAAGGTTCCACAGAGAACAGGAACACTGTTCTCACGTCTATCAATACTTTGACATATAGCAAACAACGTCATCTCTTTTCAGAGAAACACATGTGCGTTTCTCACAGAAGCATTTCTTGAAATTCATACACTTTCAAAAGAACATGATTATCTTTCGAAATAAAGATTCTACAGAGAACAGGAACACTGTTCTCACTTCTGACAATACTTTGACAAATCTCAAACAACCGCTTCTCCTTTCGGAGAAACTCATGTACGTTTCTCACAAAAGCATTTCATGAAATTCATACATTTTCCAAAGAACATGATTATCTTTCTAAGTAAAGGTTCCACAGAGAACAGGAACACTGTTCTCACTTCTATCAATACTTTGACATATAGCAAACAACGTCTTCTCTTTTCAGAGAAACACATGTGCGTTTCTCACAGAAGCATTTCTTGAAATTCATACACTTTCCAAAGAACATGATTATCTTTTGAAATAAAGATTCTACAGAGAACAGGAACACTGTTCTCACTTCTGACAATACTTTGACAAATCTCAAACAACGGCTTCTCCTTTCAGAAAAATACTTGTGCGTTTCTAAAAAAAAGCATTTCATGAAATCCATACACTTTCAAAGAAGATGATTCTCGTTCAAAGTAAAGCGTCTGCAGTGAATAGCAAAACTTCTCATTTGAGAAACACGTGTGTATATCACAAAAGCATTTCATGAAATTCATACACTTTCAAAAGAACGTGAATATCTTTCACAGTAAACCTTCTACAGTGAAACGGAACACTGTACTCCAAACACTACTTTGATATATAGCAAACAACGTCTTCTCTTTTCAGAGAAACACATGTGCGTTTCTCACAGAAGGATTACTTGAAATTCATACACTTTCCAAAAAACATGATTATCTTTTGAAATAAAGATTCTCCAGAGAACAGGAACACTGTTCTCACTTCTGACAATATTTTGACAAATCTTAAACAACGGCTTCTTTTTTCGGAGAAACTAGTGTACGTTTCTCACAAAAGTATTTCAAGAAATTCATACATTTTCCAAGGAACATGATTATCGTTGGACGTAAAGGGTCTACAGAGAACAGGAACACTGTTCACACTTCTAACACTACTTTGATATATAGCAAACAACGTCTACTCTTTTTAGAGAAACACATGTGCGTTTCTCACAGAAGCATTTCTTGAAATTCATACACTTTCAAAAGAACATGATTAGCTTTCGAAATAAAGATTCTCCAGAGAACAGGAACACTGTTCTCACTTCTGACAATACTTTGACAAATCTCAAAAAACGGCTTCTCCTTTCGGAGAAACTCATGTACGTTTCTCACAAAAGCATTTCATGAAATTCATACATTTTACAAGGAACATGATTATCTTTGGAAGTAAAGGTTCTACAGAGAATACGAACACTGATCTCACTTGTGACTAACACTACTTTGACATATAGCAAACAACGGCTTCTCTTTTCAGAGAAACACAAGTGCGTTTCTCACAAAAGCAGTTCATCAAATTCATACACTTTCCAAAGAATATGATTATCTTTCGAAGTAAAGATTCTACAGAGAACAGGAACACTGTTCTCACTTCTAACACCTCTTTGACAACGGCTTCTCTTTGCAGAGAATACACTTTCAAAAGAACGTGATTATCTTTCTGAGTTAACCTTCTACAGTGAAAAGGAACACTGTACTCACTTCTAACACTACTTTGACATATACCAAACAACGGCTTCTCTTTTCAGAGAAACACATGTGCGTTTCTCACAAAAGCAGTTCATCAAATTCATGCACTTTCCAAAGAACATAATTATGTTTCAAAATAACGATTCTACAGAGAACAGGAACACAGTTCTCACTTCTGACAATTTTTTGACAAATCTCAAACAATGGCTTTTCCTTTCGGAGAAACTCATATATGTTTCTAACAAAAGCATTTCATGAAATTCATACATTTTCCAAAGAACATGATTATCTTTCTAAGTAAAGGTTCCACAGGGAACACTGTTCTCACTTCTATCAATACTTTGACATATAGCAAACAACGTCTTCTCTTTTCAGAGAAACACATGTGCGTTTCTCACAGAAGCATTGCTTGAAATTCATACACTTTCAAAAGAACATGATTATCTTTCGAAATAAAGATTCTACAGAGAACAGGAACACTGTTCTCACTTCTGACAATACTTTGACAAATCTCAAACAACGGCTTCTCCTTTCAGAAAAATACTTGTGCGTTTCTAAAAAAAAGCATTTCATGAAATCCATACACTTTCAAAGAAGATGATTCTCGTTCAAAGTAAAGCGTCTGCAGTGAATAGCAAAACTTCTCATTTGAGAAACACGTGTGTATATCACAAACGCATTTCATGAAATTCATACACTTTCAAAAGAACGTGATTATCTTTCACAGTAAACCTTCTACAGTGAAACGGAACACTGTACTCCAAACACTACTTTGACATATAGCAAACAACGTCTTCTCTTTTCAGAGAAACACATGTGCGTTTCTCACAGAAGGATTACTTGAAATTCATACACTTTCCAAAGAACATGATTATCTTTCGAAATAAAGATTCTCCAGAGAACAGGAACACTGTTCTCACTTCTGACAATACTTTGACAAATCTTAAACAACGGCTTCTTTTTTCGGAGAAACTAGTGTACGTTTCTCACAAAAGCATTTCAAGAAATTCATACATTTTCAAAGGAACATGATTATCGTTGGACCTAAAGGGTCTACAGAGAACAGGAACACTGTTCACACTTCTAACAATACTTTGACATTTAGCAAACAACGTCTTGTCTTTTTAGAGAAACACACGTGCGTTTCTCACAGAAGCATTTCTTGAAATTCATACACTTTCAAAAGAACATGATTATCTTTCGAAGTAAAGATTCTACAGAGAACAGGAACACTGTTCTCACTTCTAACACCTCTTTGACAACGGCTTCTCTTTTCAGAGAATACACTTTCAAAAGAACGTGATTATCTTTCAGAGTAAACCTTCTACAGTGAAAAGGAACACTGTACTCACTTCTAACACTACTTTGACATATATCAAACAACGGCTTCTCTTTTCAGAGAAACACATGTGCGTTTCTCACAAAAGCAGTTCATCAAATTCATGCACTTTACAAAGAACATAATTATGTTTCAAAATAATGATTCTACAGAGAACAGGAATACTGTTCTCACTTCTGACAATTTTTTGACAAATCTCAAACAATGGCTTTTCCTTTCGGAGAAACTCTTGTATGTTTCCCACAAAAGCATTTCATGAAATTCATACATTTTCCAAAGAACATGATTATCTTTGGAAGTAAAGGTTCCACAGAGAACAGGAACACTGTTCTCACGTCTATCAATACTTTGACATATAGCAAACAACGTCATCTCTTTTCAGAGAAACACATGTGCGTTTCTCACAGAAGCATTTCTTGAAATTCATACACTTTCAAAAGAACATGATTAGCTTTCGAAAGAAACATTCTACAGAGAACAGAAACACTGTTCTCACTTCTGACAATACTTTGACAAATCTCAAACAACGGCTTCTCCTTTCGGAGAAACTCATGTACGTTTCTCACAAAAGCATTTCATGAAATTCATACATTTTACAAGGAACATGATTATCTTTGGAAGTAAAGGTTCTACAGAGAATACGAACACTGATCTCACTTGTGACTAACACTACTTGATTCTCTTTCAACGTAAAGCAACTGCAGTGAATAGCAAAACTTTTCATTTGAGAAACACATGTGCATCTCACAAAAGGATTTCTTGAAATTCATACACTTTCAAAAGAACATGATTATCTTTCGAAATAAAGATTCTACAGAGAACAGGAACACTGTTCTCACTTCTGACAATACTTTGACAAATCTCAAACAACGGCTTCTCCTTTCGGAGAAACTCATGTACGTTTCTCACAAAAGCATTTTATGAAATTCATACATTTTACAAGGAACATGATTATCTTTGGACGTAAAGGTTCTACAGAGAACACGAAAACTGATCTCACATGTGACTAACACTACTTTGACATATAGCAAACAACGGCTTCTCTTCTCAGAGAAACACAAGTGCGTTTCTCACAAAAGCAGTTCAACAAATTCATACACTTTCCAAAGAATATGATTATCTTTCGAAGTAAAGATTCTACAGAGAACAGGAACACTGTTCTCACTTCTAACACCTCTTTGACAACGGCTTCTCTTTGCAGAGAATACACTTTCAAAAGAACGTGATTATCTTTCTGAGTTAACCTTCTACAGTGAAAAGGAACACTGTACTCACTTCTAACACTACTTTGACATATACCAAACAACGGCTTCACTTTTCAGAGAAACACATGTGCGTTTCTCACAAAAGCAGTTCATCAAATTCATGCACTTTCCAAAGAACATAATTATGTTTCAAAATAATGATTCTACAGAGAACAGGAACACTGTTCTCACTTCTGACAATTTTTTGACAAATCTCAAACAATGGCTTTTCCTTTTGGAGAAACTCATGTATGTTTCTCACAAAAGCATTTCATGAAATTCATACATTTTCCAAAGAACATGATTATCTTTCTAAGTAAAGGTTCCACAGAGAACAGGAACACTGTTCTCACTTCTATCAATACTTTGACATATAGCAAACAACGTCTTCTCTTTTCAGAGAAACACATGTGCGTTTCTCACAGAAGCATTTCTTGAAATTCATACACTTTCCAAAGAACATGATTATCTTTTGAAATAAAGATTCTACAGAGAACAGGAACACTGTTCTCACTTCTGACAATACTTTGACAAATCTCAAACAACGGCTTCTCCTTTCAGAAAAATACTTGTGCGTTTCTAAAAAAAAGCATTTCATGAAATCCATACACTTTCAAAGAAGATGATTCTCGTTCAAAGTAAAGCGTCTGCAGTGAATAGCAAAACTTCTCATTTGAGAAACACGTGTGTATATCACAAAAGCATTTCATGAAATTCATACACTTTCAAAAGAACGTGAATATCTTTCACAGTAAACCTTCTACAGTGAAACGGAACACTGTACTCCAAACACTACTTTGATATATAGCAAACAACGTCTTCTCTTTTCAGAGAAACACATGTGCGTTTCTCACAGAAGGATTACTTGAAATTCATACACTTTCCAAAAAACATGATTATCTTTTGAAATAAAGATTCTCCAGAGAACAGGAACACTGTTCTCACTTCTGACAATACTTTGACAAATCTTAAACAACGGCTTCTTTTTTCGGAGAAACTAGTGTACGTTTCTCACAAAAGTATTTCAAGAAATTCATACATTTTCCAAGGAACATGATTATCGTTGGACGTAAAGGGTCTACAGAGAACAGGAACACTGTTCACACTTCTAACACTACTTTGATATATAGCAAACAACGTCTACTCTTTTTAGAGAAACACATGTGCGTTTTTCACAGAAGCATTTCTTGAAATTCATACACTTTCAAAAGAACATGATTAGCTTTCGAAATAAAGATTCTCCAGAGAACAGGAACACTGTTCTCACTTCTGACAATACTTTGACAAATCTCAAAAAACGGCTTCTCCTTTCGGAGAAACTCATGTACGTTTCTCACAAAAGCATTTCATGAAATTCATACATTTTACAAGGAACATGATTATCTTTGGAAGTAAAGGTTCTACAGAGAATACGAACACTGATCTCACTTGTGACTAACACTACTTTGACATATAGCAAACAACGGCTTCTCTTTTCAGAGAAACACAAGTGCGTTTCTCACAAAAGCAGTTCATCAAATTCATACACTTTCCAAAGAATATGATTATCTTTCGAAGTAAAGATTCTACAGAGAACAGGAACACTGTTCTCACTTCTAACACCTCTTTGACAACGGCTTCTCTTTGCAGAGAATACACTTTCAAAAGAACGTGATTATCTTTCTGAGTTAACCTTCTACAGTGAAAAGGAACACTGTACTCACTTCTAACACTACTTTGACATATACCAAACAACGGCTTCTCTTTTCAGAGAAACACATGTGCGTTTCTCACAAAAGCAGTTCATCAAATTCATGCACTTTCCAAAGAACATAATTATGTTTCAAAATAACGATTCTACAGAGAACAGGAACACAGTTCTCACTTCTGACAATTTTTTGACAAATCTCAAACAATGGCTTTTCCTTTCGGAGAAACTCATGTATGTTTCTAACAAAAGCATTTCATGAAATTCATACATTTTCCAAAGAACATGATTATCTTTCTAAGTAAAGGTTCCACAGGGAACACTGTTCTCACTTCTATCAATACTTTGACATATAGCAAACAACGTCTTCTCTTTTCAGAGAAACACATGTGCGTTTCTCACAGAAGCATTTCTTGAAATTCATACACTTTCCAAAGAACATGATTATCTTTTGAAATAAAGATTCTACAGAGAACAGGAACACTGTTCTCACTTCTGACAATACTTTGACAAATCTCATAAAATGGCTTCTCCTTTCAGAAAAATACTTGTGCGTTTCTAAAAAAAAGCATTTCATGAAATCCATACACTTTCAAAGAAGATGATTCTCGTTCAAAGTAAAGCGTCTGCAGTGAATAGCAAAACTTCTCATTTGAGAAACACGTGTGTATATCACAAAAGCATTTCATGAAATTCATACACTTTCAAAAGAACGTGAATATCTTTCACAGTAAACCTTCTACAGTGAAACGGAACACTGTACTCCAAACACTACTTTGATATATAGCAAACAACGTCTTCTATTTTCAGAGTAACACATGTGCGTTTCTCACAGAAGGATTACTTGAAATTCATACACTTTCCAAAGAACATGATTATCTTTCGAAATAAAGATTCTCCAGAGAACAGGAACAATGTTCTCACTTCTGACAATACTTTGACAAATCTTAAACAACGGCTTCTTTTTTCGGAGAAACTAGTGTACGTTTCTCACAAAAGTATTTCAAGAAATTCATACATTTTCCAAGGAACATGATTATCGTTGGACGTAAAGGGTCTACAGAGAACAGGAACACTGTTCACACTTCTAACACTACTTTGATATATAGCAAACAACGTCTTCTCTTTTTAGAGAAACACATGTGCGTTTCTCACAGAAGCATTTCTTGAAATTCATACACTTTCAAAAGAACATGATTAGCTTTCGAAAGAAAGATTCTACAGAGAACAGAAACACTGTTCTCACTTCTGACAAGACTTTGACAAATCTCAAACAACGGCTTCTCCTTTCGGAGAAACTCATGTACGTTTCTCACAAAAGCATTTCATGAAATTCATACATTTTACAAGGAACATGATTATCTTTGGAAGTAAAGGTTCTACAGAGAATACGAACACT
This sequence comes from Microtus oregoni, assembly GCF_018167655.1. Taxonomy (NCBI): domain Eukaryota; kingdom Metazoa; phylum Chordata; class Mammalia; order Rodentia; family Cricetidae; genus Microtus; species Microtus oregoni. The sequence goes on from NW_024543219.1 coordinate 13,617,260, forward strand.
GATCTCACTTGTGACTAACACTACTTGATTCTCTTTCAACGTAAAGCAACTGCAGTGAATAGCAAAACTTTTCATTTGAGAAACACATGTGCATCTCACAAAAGCATTTCATGAAATTCATAGACTTTCAAAAGAACGTGATTATCTTTCAGAGTAAACCTTCTACAGTGAAAAGGAACACTGTACTCACTTCTAACACTACTTTGACATATACCAAACAACGGCTTCTCTTTTCCGAGAAACTCATGTGCGTTTCTCACAAAAGCAGTTCATCAAATTCATGCACTTTCCAAAGAACATAATTATGTTTCAAAATAAAGATTCTACAGAGAACAGGAACACTGTTCTCATTTCTGACAATTCTTTGACAAATCTCAAACAGTGGCTTTTCCTTTCTGAGAAACTCATGTATGTTTCTCACAAAAGCATTTCATGAAATTCATACATTTTCCAAGGAACAGGATTATCGTTGGACGTAAAGGGTCTACAGAGAACAGGAACACTGTTCACACTTCTAACACTACTTTGACATATAGCAAACAACGTCTTCTCTTTTTAGAGAAACACATGTGCGTTTCTCACAGAAGCATTGCTTGAAATTCATACACTTTCAAAAGAACATGATTATCTTTCGAAATAAAGATTCTACAGAGAACAGGAACACTGTTCTCACTTCTGACAATACTTTGACAAATCTCAAGCAACGGCTTCTCCTTTCAGAAAAATAATTGTGCGTTTCTAAAAAAAAGCATTTCATGAAATCCATACACTTTCAAAGAAGATGATTCTCGTTCAAAGTAAAGCGTCTGCAGTGAATAGCAAAACTTCTCATTTGAGAAACACGTGTGTATATCACAAACGCATTTCATGAAATTCATACACTTTCAAAAGAACGTGATTATCTTTCACAGTAAACCTTCTACAGTGAAACGGAACACTGTACTCCAAACACTACTTTGACATATAGCAAACAACGTCTTCTCTTTTCAGAGAAACACATGTGCGTTTCTCACAGAAGGATTACTTGAAATTCATACACTTTCCAAAGAACATGATTATCTTTCGAAATAAAGATTCTCCAGAGAACAGGAACACTGTTCTCACTTCTGACAATACTTTGACAAATCTTAAACAACGGCTTCTTTTTTCGGAGAAACTAGTGTACGTTTCTCACAAAAGCATTTCAAGAAATTCATACATTTTCAAAGGAACATGATTATCGTTGGACGTAAAGGGTCTACAGAGAACAGGAACACTGTTCACACTTCTAACACTACTTTGATATATAGCAAACAACGTCTTCTCTTTTTAGAGAAACACATGTGCGTTTCTCACAGAAGCATTTCTTGAAATTCATACACTTTCAAAAGAACATGATTAGCTTTCGAAAGAAAGATTCTACAGAGAACAGAAACACTGTTCTCACTTCTGACAAGACTTTGACAAATCTCAAACAACGGCTTCTCCTTTCGGAGAAACTCATGTACGTTTCTCACAAAAGCATTTCATGAAATTCATACATTTTACAAGGAACATGATTATCTTTGGAAGTAAAGGTTCTACAGAGAATACGAACACTGATCTCACATGTGACTAACACTACTTTGACATATAGCAAACAACGGCTTCTCTTCTCAGAGAAACACAAGTGCGTTTCTCACAAAAGCAGTTCAACAAATTCATACACTTTCCAAAGAATATGATTATCTTTCGAAGTAAAGATTCTACAGAGAAGGAACACTGTTCTCACTTCTAACACCTCTTTGACAACGGCTTCTCTTTGCAGAGAATACACTTTCAAAAGAACGTGATTATCTTTCTGAGTTAACCTTCTACAGTGAAAAGGAACACTGTACTCACTTCTAACACTACTTTGACATATACCAAACAACGGCTTCACTTTTCAGAGAAACACATGTGCGTTTCTCACAAAAGCAGTTCATCAAATTCATGCACTTTCCAAAGAACATAATTATGTTTCAAAATAATGATTCTACAGAGAACAGGAATACTGTTCTCACTTCTGACAATTTTTTGACAAATCTCAAACAATGGCTTTTCCTTTTGGAGAAACTCATGTATGTTTCTCACAAAAGCATTTCATGAAATTCATACATTTTCCAAAGAACATGATTATCTTTCTAAGTAAAGGTTCCACAGAGAACAGGAACACTGTTCTCACTTCTATCAATACTTTGACATATAGCAAACAACGTCTTCTCTTTTCAGAGAAACACATGTGCGTTTCTCACAGAAGCATTTCTTGAAATTCATACACTTTCCAAAGAACATGATTATCTTTTGAAATAAAGATTCTACAGAGAACAGGAACACTGTTCTCACTTCTGACAATACTTTGACAAATCTCAAACAACGGCTTCTCCTTTCAGAAAAATACTTGTGCGTTTCTAAAAAAAAGCATTTCATGAAATCCATACACTTTCAAAGAAGATGATTCTCGTTCAAAGTAAAGCGTCTGCAGTGAATAGCAAAACTTCTCATTTGAGAAACACGTGTGTATATCACAAAAGCATTTCATGAAATTCATACACTTTCAAAAGAACGTGAATATCTTTCACAGTAAACCTTCTACAGTGAAACGGAACACTGTACTCCAAACACTACTTTGATATATAGCAAACAACGTCTTCTCTTTTCAGAGAAACACATGTGCGTTTCTCACAGAAGGATTACTTGAAATTCATACACTTTCCAAAAAACATGATTATCTTTTGAAATAAAGATTCTCCAGAGAACAGGAACACTGTTCTCACTTCTGACAATACTTTGACAAATCTTAAACAACGGCTTCTTTTTTCGGAGAAACTAGTGTACGTTTCTCACAAAAGTATTTCAAGAAATTCATACATTTTCCAAGGAACATGATTATCGTTGGACGTAAAGGGTCTACAGAGAACAGGAACACTGTTCACACTTCTAACACTACTTTGATATATAGCAAACAACGTCTACTCTTTTTAGAGAAACACATGTGCGTTTCTCACAGAAGCATTTCTTGAAATTCATACACTTTCAAAAGAACATGATTAGCTTTCGAAATAAAGATTCTCCAGAGAACAGGAACACTGTTCTCACTTCTGACAATACTTTGACAAATCTCAAAAAACGGCTTCTCCTTTCGGAGAAACTCATGTACGTTTCTCACAAAAGCATTTCATGAAATTCATACATTTTACAAGGAACATGATTATCTTTGGAAGTAAAGGTTCTACAGAGAATACGAACACTGATCTCACTTGTGACTAACACTACTTTGACATATAGCAAACAACGGCTTCTCTTTTCAGAGAAACACAAGTGCGTTTCTCACAAAAGCAGTTCATCAAATTCATACACTTTCCAAAGAATATGATTATCTTTCGAAGTAAAGATTCTACAGAGAACAGGAACACTGTTCTCACTTCTAACACCTCTTTGACAACGGCTTCTCTTTGCAGAGAATACACTTTGAAAAGAACGTGATTATCTTTCTGAGTTAACCTTCTACAGTGAAAAGGAACACTGTACTCACTTCTAACACTACTTTGACATATACCAAACAACGGCTTCTCTTTTCAGAGAAACACATGTGCGTTTCTCACAAAAGCAGTTCATCAAATTCATGCACTTTCCAAAGAACATAATTATGTTTCAAAATAACGATTCTACAGAGAACAGGAACACAGTTCTCACTTCTGACAATTTTTTGACAAATCTCAAACAATGGCTTTTCCTTTCGGAGAAACTCATGTACGTTTCTCACAAAAGCATTTCATGAAATTCATACATTTTACAAGGAACATGATTATCTTTGGACGTAAAGGTTCTACAGAGAACACGAAAACTGATCTCACATGTGACTAACACTACTTTGACATATAGCAAACAACGGCTTCTCTTCTCAGAGAAACACAAGTGCGTTTCTCACAAAAGCAGTTCAACAAATTCATACACTTTCCAAAGAATATGATTATCTTTCGAAGTAAAGATTCTACAGAGAACAGGAACACTGTTCTCACTTCTAACACCTCTTTGACAACGGCTTCTCTTTGCAGAGAATACACTTTCAAAAGAACGTGATTATCTTTCTGAGTTAACCTTCTACAGTGAAAAGGAACACTGTACTCACTTCTAACACTACTTTGACATATACCAAACAACGGCTTCACTTTTCAGAGAAACACATGTGCGTTTCTCACAAAAGCAGTTCATCAAATTCATGCACTTTCCAAAGAACATAATTATGTTTCAAAATAATGATTCTACAGAGAACAGGAATACTGTTCTCACTTCTGACAATTTTTTGACAAATCTCAAACAATGGCTTTTCCTTTTGGAGAAACTCATGTATGTTTCTCACAAAAGCATTTCATGAAATTCATACATTTTCCAAAGAACATGATTATCTTTCTAAGTAAAGGTTCCACAGAGAACAGGAACACTGTTCTCACTTCTATCAATACTTTGACATATAGCAAACAACGTCTTCTCTTTTCAGAGAAACACATGTGCGTTTCTCACAGAAGCATTTCTTGAAATTCATACACTTTCCAAAGAACATGATTATCTTTTGAAATAAAGATTCTACAGAGAACAGGAACACTGTTCTCACTTCTGACAATACTTTGACAAATCTCAAACAACGGCTTCTCCTTTCAGAAAAATACTTGTGCGTTTCTAAAAAAAAGCATTTCATGAAATCCATACACTTTCAAAGAAGATGATTCTCGTTCAAAGTAAAGCGTCTGCAGTGAATAGCAAAACTTCTCATTTGAGAAACACGTGTGTATATCACAAAAGCATTTCATGAAATTCATACACTTTCAAAAGAACGTGAATATCTTTCACAGTAAACCTTCTACAGTGAAACGGAACACTGTACTCCAAACACTACTTTGATATATAGCAAACAACGTCTTCTCTTTTCAGAGAAACACATGTGCGTTTCTCACAGAAGGATTACTTGAAATTCATACACTTTCCAAAAAACATGATTATCTTTTGAAATAAAGATTCTCCAGAGAACAGGAACACTGTTCTCACTTCTGACAATACTTTGACAAATCTTAAACAACGGCTTCTTTTTTCGGAGAAACTAGTGTACGTTTCTCACAAAAGTATTTCAAGAAATTCATACATTTTCCAAGGAACATGATTATCGTTGGACGTAAAGGGTCTACAGAGAACAGGAACACTGTTCACACTTCTAACACTACTTTGATATATAGCAAACAACGTCTACTCTTTTTAGAGAAACACATGTGCGTTTCTCACAGAAGCATTTCTTGAAATTCATACACTTTCAAAAGAACATGATTAGCTTTCGAAATAAAGATTCTCCAGAGAACAGGAACACTGTTCTCACTTCTGACAATACTTTGACAAATCTCAAAAAACGGCTTCTGTTTTCGGAGAAACTCATGTACGTTTCTCACAAAAGCATTTCATGAAATTCATACATTTTACAAGGAACATGATTATCTTTGGAAGTAAAGGTTCTACAGAGAATACGAACACTGATCTCACTTGTGACTAACACTACTTTGACATATAGCAAACAACGGCTTCTCTTTTCAGAGAAACACAAGTGCGTTTCTCACAAAAGCAGTTCATCAAATTCATACACTTTCCAAAGAATATGATTATCTTTCGAAGTAAAGATTCTACAGAGAACAGGAACACTGTTCTCACTTCTAACACCTCTTTGACAACGGCTTCTCTTTGCAGAGAATACACTTTCAAAAGAACGTGATTATCTTTCTGAGTTAACCTTCTACAGTGAAAAGGAACACTGTACTCACTTCTAACACTACTTTGACATATACCAAACAACGGCTTCTCTTTTCAGAGAAACACATGTGCGTTTCTCACAAAAGCAGTTCATCAAATTCATGCACTTTCCAAAGAACATAATTATGTTTCAAAATAACGATTCTACAGAGAACAGGAACACAGTTCTCACTTCTGACAATTTTTTGACAAATCTCAAACAATGGCTTTTCCTTTCGGAGAAACTCATGTACGTTTCTCACAAAAGCATTTCATGAAATTCATACATTTTACAAGGAACATGATTATCTTTGGACGTAAAGGTTCTACAGAGAACACGAAAACTGATCTCACATGTGACTAACACTACTTTGACATATAGCAAACAACGGCTTCTCTTCTCAGAGAAACACAAGTGCGTTTCTCACAAAAGCAGTTCAACAAATTCATACACTTTCCAAAGAATATGATTATCTTTCGAAGTAAAGATTCTACAGAGAACAGGAACACTGTTCTCACTTCTAACACCTCTTTGACAACGGCTTCTCTTTGCAGAGAATACACTTTCAAAAGAACGTGATTATCTTTCTGAGTTAACCTTCTACAGTGAAAAGGAACACTGTACTCACTTCTAACACTACTTTGACATATACCAAACAACGGCTTCACTTTTCAGAGAAACACATGTGCGTTTCTCACAAAAGCAGTTCATCAAATTCATGCACTTTCCAAAGAACATAATTATGTTTCAAAATAATGATTCTACAGAGAACAGGAATACTGTTCTCACTTCTGACAATTTTTTGACAAATCTCAAACAATGGCTTTTCCTTTTGGAGAAACTCATGTATGTTTCTCACAAAAGCATTTCATGAAATTCATACATTTTCCAAAGAACATGATTATCTTTCTAAGTAAAGGTTCCACAGAGAACAGGAACACTGTTCTCACTTCTATCAATACTTTGACATATAGCAAACAACGTCTTCTCTTTTCAGAGAAACACATGTGCGTTTCTCACAGAAGCATTTCTTGAAATTCATACACTTTCCAAAGAACATGATTATCTTTTGAAATAAAGATTCTACAGAGAACAGGAACACTGTTCTCACTTCTGACAATACTTTGACAAATCTCAAACAACGGCTTCTCCTTTCAGAAAAATACTTGTGCGTTTCTAAAAAAAAGCATTTCATGAAATCCATACACTTTCAAAGAAGATGATTCTCGTTCAAAGTAAAGCGTCTGCAGTGAATAGCAAAACTTCTCATTTGAGAAACACGTGTGTATATCACAAAAGCATTTCATGAAATTCATACACTTTCAAAAGAACGTGAATATCTTTCACAGTAAACCTTCTACAGTGAAACGGAACACTGTACTCCAAACACTACTTTGATATATAGCAAACAACGTCTTCTCTTTTCAGAGAAACACATGTGCGTTTCTCACAGAAGGATTACTTGAAATTCATACACTTTCCAAAAAACATGATTATCTTTTGAAATAAAGATTCTCCAGAGAACAGGAACACTGTTCTCACTTCTGACAATACTTTGACAAATCTTAAACAACGGCTTCTTTTTTCGGAGAAACTAGTGTACGTTTCTCACAAAAGTATTTCAAGAAATTCATACATTTTCCAAGGAACATGATTATCGTTGGACGTAAAGGGTCTACAGAGAACAGGAACACTGTTCACACTTCTAACACTACTTTGATATATAGCAAACAACGTCTACTCTTTTTAGAGAAACACATGTGCGTTTCTCACAGAAGCATTTCTTGAAATTCATACACTTTCAAAAGAACATGATTAGCTTTCGAAATAAAGATTCTCCAGAGAACAGGAACACTGTTCTCACTTCTGACAATACTTTGACAAATCTCAAAAAACGGCTTCTCCTTTCGGAGAAACTCATGTACGTTTCTCACAAAAGCATTTCATGAAATTCATACATTTTACAAGGAACATGATTATCTTTGGAAGTAAAGGTTCTACAGAGAATACGAACACTGATCTCACTTGTGACTAACACTACTTTGACATATAGCAAACAACGGCTTCTCTTTTCAGAGAAACACAAGTGCGTTTCTCACAAAAGCAGTTCATCAAATTCATACACTTTCCAAAGAATATGATTATCTTTCGAAGTAAAGATTCTACAGAGAACAGGAACACTGTTCTCACTTCTAACACCTCTTTGACAACGGCTTCTCTTTGCAGAGAATACACTTTCAAAAGAACGTGATTATCTTTCTGAGTTAACCTTCTACAGTGAAAAGGAACACTGTACTCACTTCTAACACTACTTTGACATATACCAAACAACGGCTTCTCTTTTCAGAGAAACACATGTGCGTTTCTCACAAAAGCAGTTCATCAAATTCATGCACTTTCCAAAGAACATAATTATGTTTCAAAATAACGATTCTACAGAGAACAGGAACACAGTTCTCACTTCTGACAATTTTTTGACAAATCTCAAACAATGGCTTTTCCTTTCGGAGAAACTCATGTATGTTTCTAACAAAAGCATTTCATGAAATTCATACATTTTCCAAAGAACATGATTATCTTTCTAAGTAAAGGTTCCACAGGGAACACTGTTCTCACTTCTATCAATACTTTGACATATAGCAAACAACGTCTTCTCTTTTCAGAGAAACACATGTGCGTTTCTCACAGAAGCATTTCTTGAAATTCATACACTTTCCAAAGAACATGATTATCTTTTGAAATAAAGATTCTACAGAGAACAGGAACACTGTTCTCACTTCTGACAATACTTTGACAAATCTCATAAAATGGCTTCTCCTTTCAGAAAAATACTTGTGCGTTTCTAAAAAAAAGCATTTCATGAAATCCATACACTTTCAAAGAAGATGATTCTCGTTCAAAGTAAAGCGTCTGCAGTGAATAGCAAAACTTCTCATTTGAGAAACACGTGTGTATATCACAAAAGCATTTCATGAAATTCATACACTTTCAAAAGAACGTGAATATCTTTCACAGTAAACCTTCTACAGTGAAACGGAACACTGTACTCCAAACACTACTTTGATATATAGCAAACAACGTCTTCTATTTTCAGAGTAACACATGTGCGTTTCTCACAGAAGGATTACTTGAAATTCATACACTTTCCAAAGAACATGATTATCTTTCGAAATAAAGATTCTCCAGAGAACAGGAACAATGTTCTCACTTCTGACAATACTTTGACAAATCTTAAACAACGGCTTCTTTTTTCGGAGAAACTAGTGTACGTTTCTCACAAAAGTATTTCAAGAAATTCATACATTTTCCAAGGAACATGATTATCGTTGGACGTAAAGGGTCTACAGAGAACAGGAACACTGTTCACACTTCTAACACTACTTTGATATATAGCAAACAACGTCTTCTCTTTTTAGAGAAACACATGTGCGTTTCTCACAGAAGCATTTCTTGAAATTCATACACTTTCAAAAGAACATGATTAGCTTTCGAAAGAAAGATTCTACAGAGAACAGAAACACTGTTCTCACTTCTGACAATACTTTGACAAATCTCAAACAACGGCTTCTCCTTTCGGAGAAACTCATGTACGTTTCTCACAAAAGCATTTCATGAAATTCATACATTTTACAAGGAACATGATTATCTTTGGAAGTAAAGGTTCTACAGAGAATACGAACACTGATCTCACTTGTGACTAACACTACTTGATTCTCTTTCAACGTAAAGCAACTGCAGTGAATAGCAAAACTTTTCATTTGAGAAACACATGTGCATCTCACAAAAGCATTTCATGAAATTCATAGACTTTCAAAAGAACGTGATTATCTTTCAGAGTAAACCTTCTACAGTGAAAAGGAACACTGTACTCACTTCTAACACTACTTTGACATATACCAAACAACGGCTTCTCTTTTCCGAGAAACTCATGTGCGTTTCTCACAAAAGCAGTTCATCAAATTCATGCACTTTCCAAAGAACATAATTATGTTTCAAAATAAAGATTCTACAGAGAACAGGAACACTGTTCTCATTTCTGACAATTCTTTGACAAATCTCAAACAGTGGCTTTTCCTTTCTGAGAAACTCATGTATGTTTCTCACAAAAGCATTTCATGAAATTCATACATTTTCCAAGGAACAGGATTATCGTTGGACGTAAAGGGTCTACAGAGAACAGGAACACTGTTCACACTTCTAACACTACTTTGACATATAGCAAACAACGTCTTCTCTTTTTAGAGAAACACATGTGCGTTTCTCACAGAAGCATTGCTTGAAATTCATACACTTTCAAAAGAACATGATTATCTTTCGAAATAAAGATTCTACAGAGAACAGGAACACTGTTCTCACTTCTGACAATACTTTGACAAATCTCAAACAACGGCTTCACCTTTCAGAAAAATACTTGTGCGTTTCTAAAAAAAAGCATTTCATGAAATCCATACACTTTCAAAGAAGATGATTCTCGTTCAAAGTAAAGCGTCTGCAGTGAATAGCAAAACTTCTCATTTGAGAAACACGTGTGTATATCACAAACGCATTTCATGAAATTCATACACTTTCAAAAGAACGTGATTATCTTTCAGAGTAAACCTTCTACAGTGAAAAGGAACACTGTACTCACTTCTAACACTACTTTGACATATATCAAACAACGGCTTCTCTTTTCAGAGAAACACATGTGCGTTTCTCACAAAAGCAGTTCATCAAATTCATGCACTTTCCAAAGAACATAATTATGTTTCAAAATAAAGATTCTACAGAGAACAGGAACACAGTTCTCACTTCTGACAATTTTTTGACAAATCTCAAACAATGGCTTTTCCTTTCGGAGAAACTCTTGTATGTTTCCCACAAAAGCATTTCATGAAATTCATACATTTTCCAAAGAACATGATTATCTTTGGAAGTAAAGGTTCCACAGAGAACAGGAACACTGTTCTCACGTCTATCAATACTTTGACATATAGCAAACAACGTCATCTCTTTTCAGAGAAACACATGTGCGTTTCTCACAGAAGCATTTCTTGAAATTCATACACTTTCAAAAGAACATGATTAGCTTTCGAAAGAAAGATTCTACAGAGAACAGAAACACTGTTCTCACTTCTGACAATACTTTGACAAATCTCAAACAACGGCTTCTCCTTTCGGAGAAACTCATGTACGTTTCTCACAAAAGCATTTCATGAAATTCATACATTTTACAAGGAACATGATTATCTTTGGAAGTAAAGGTTCTACAGAGAATACGAACACTGATCTCACTTGTGACTAACACTACTTGATTCTCTTTCAACGTAAAGCAACTGCAGTGAATAGCAAAACTTTTCATTTGAGAAACACATGTGCATCTCACAAAAGCATTTCATGAAATTCATAGACTTTCAAAAGAACGTGATTATCTTTCAGAGTAAACCTTCTACAGTGAAAAGGAACACTGTACTCACTTCTAACACTACTTTGACATATATCAAACAACGGCTTCTCTTTTCAGAGAAACACATGTGCGTTTCTCACAAAAGCAGTTCATCAAATTCATGCACTTTCCAAAGAACATAATTATGTTTCAAAATAAAGATTCTACAGAGAACAGGAACACAGTTCTCACTTCTGACAATTTTTTGACAAATCTCAAACAATGGCTTTTCCTTTCGGAGAAACTCTTGTATGTTTCCCACAAAAGCATTTCATGAAATTCATACATTTTCCAAAGAACATGATTATCTTTGGAAGTAAAGGTTCCACAGAGAACAGGAACACTGTTCTCACTTCTATCAATACTTTGACATATAGCAAACAACGTCATCTCTTTTCAGAGAAACACATGTGCGTTTCTCACAGAAGCATTTCTTGAAATTCATACACTTTCAAAAGAGCATGATTATCTTTCGAAATAAAGATTCTACAGAGAACAGGAACACTGTTCTCACTTCTGACAATACTTTGACAAATCTCAAACAACGGCTTCTCCTTTCGGAGAAACTCATGTACGTTTCTCACAAAAGCATTTCATGAAATTCATACATTTTACAAGGAACATGATTATCTTTGGACGTAAAGGTTCTACAGAGAACACGAAAACTGATCTCACATGTGACTAACACTACTTTGACATATAGCAAACAACGGCTTCTCTTCTCAGAGAAACACAAGTGCGTTTCTCACAAAAGCAGTTCAACAAATTCATACACTTTCCAAAGAATATGATTATCTTTCGAAGTAAAGATTCTACAGAGAACAGGAACACTGTTCTCACTTCTAACACCTCTTTGACAACGGCTTCTCTTTGCAGAGAATACACTTTCAAAAGAACGTGATTATCTTTCTGAGTTAACCTTCTACAGTGAAAAGGAACACTGTACTCACTTCTAACACTACTTTGACATATACCAAACAACGGCTTCACTTTTCAGAGAAACACATGTGCGTTTCTCACAAAAGCAGTTCATCAAATTCATGCACTTTCCAAAGAACATAATTATGTTTCAAAATAATGATTCTACAGAGAACAGGAATACTGTTCTCACTTCTGACAATTTTTTGACAAATCTCAAACAATGGCTTTTCCTTTTGGAGAAACTCATGTATGTTTCTCACAAAAGCATTTCATGAAATTCATACATTTTCCAAAGAACATGATTATCTTTCTAAGTAAAGGTTCCACAGAGAACAGGAACACTGTTCTCACTTCTATCAATACTTTGACATATAGCAAACAACGTCTTCTCTTTTCAGAGAAACACATGTGCGTTTCTCACAGAAGCATTTCTTGAAATTCATACACTTTCCAAAGAACATGATTATCTTTTGAAATAAAGATTCTACAGAGAACAGGAACACTGTTCTCACTTCTGTCAATACTTTGACAAATCTCAAACAACGGCTTCTCCTTTCAGAAAAATACTTGTGCGTTTCTAAAAAAAAGCATTTCATGAAATCCATACACTTTCAAAGAAGATGATTCTCGTTCAAAGTAAAGCGTCTGCAGTGAATAGCAAAACTTCTCATTTGAGAAACACGTGTGTATATCACAAAAGCATTTCATGAAATTCATACACTTTCAAAAGAACGTGAATATCTTTCACAGTAAACCTTCTACAGTGAAACGGAACACTGTACTCCAAACACTACTTTGATATATAGCAAACAACGTCTTCTCTTTTCAGAGAAACACATGTGCGTTTCTCACAGAAGGATTACTTGAAATTCATACACTTTCCAAAAAACATGATTATCTTTTGAAATAAAGATTCTCCAGAGAACAGGAACACTGTTCTCACTTCTGACAATACTTTGACAAATCTTAAACAACGACTTCTTTTTTCGGAGAAATTAGTGTACGTTTCTCACAAAAGTATTTCAAGAAATTCATACATTTTCCAAGGAACATGATTATCGTTGGACGTAAAGGGTCTACAGAGAACAGGAACACTGATCACACTTCTAACACTACTTTGATATATAGCAAACAACGTCTACTCTTTTTAGAGAAACACATGTGCGTTTCTCACAGAAGCATTTCTTGAAATTCATACACTTTCAAAAGAACATGATTAGCTTTCGAAATAAAGATTCTCCAGAGAACAGGAACACTGTTCTCACTTCTGACAATACTTTGACAAATCTCAAAAAACGGCTTCTGTTTTCGGAGAAACTCATGTACGTTTCTCACAAAAGCATTTCATGAAATTCATACATTTTACAAGGAACATGATTATCTTTGGAAGTAAAGGTTCTACAGAGAATACGAACACTGATCTCACTTGTGACTAACACTACTTTGACATATAGCAAACAACGGCTTCTCTTTTCAGAGAAACACAAGTGCGTTTCTCACAAAAGCAGTTCATCAAATTCATACACTTTCCAAAGAATATGATTATCTTTCGAAGTAAAGATTCTACAGAGAACAGGAACACTGTTCTCACTTCTAACACCTCTTTGACAACGGCTTCTCTTTGCAGAGAATACACTTTCAAAAGAACGTGATTATCTTTCTGAGTTAACCTTCTACAGTGAAAAGGAACACTGTACTCACTTCTAACACTACTTTGACATATACCAAACAACGGCTTCTCTTTTCAGAGAAACACATGTGCGTTTCTCACAAAAGCAGTTCATCAAATTCATGCACTTTCCAAAGAACATAATTATGTTTCAAAATAACGATTCTACAGAGAACAGGAACACAGTTCTCACTTCTGACAATTTTTTGACAAATCTCAAACAATGGCTTTTCCTTTCGGAGAAACTCATGTATGTTTCTAACAAAAGCATTTCATGAAATTCATACATTTTCCAAAGAACATGATTATCTTTCTAAGTAAAGGTTCCACAGGGAACACTGTTCTCACTTCTATCAATACTTTGACATATAGCAAACAACGTCTTGTCTTTTCAGAGAAACACATGTGCGTTTCTCACAGAAGCATTTCTTGAAATTCATACACTTTCCAAAGAACATGATTATCTTTTGAAATAAAGATTCTACAGAGAACAGGAACACTGTTCTCACTTCTGACAATACTTTGACAAATCTCATAAAATGGCTTCTCCTTTCAGAAAAATACTTGTGCGTTTCTAAAAAAAAGCATTTCATGAAATCCATACACTTTCAAAGAAGATGATTCTCGTTCAAAGTAAAGCGTCTGCAGTGAATAGCAAAACTTCTCATTTGAGAAACACGTGTGTATATCACAAAAGCATTTCATGAAATTCATACACTTTCAAAAGAACGTGAATATCTTTCACAGTAAACCTTCTACAGTGAAACGGAACACTGTACTCCAAACACTACTTTGATATATAGCAAACAACGTCTTCTATTTTCAGAGTAACACATGTGCGTTTCTCACAGAAGGATTACTTGAAATTCATACACTTTCCAAAGAACATGATTATCTTTCGAAATAAAGATTCTCCAGAGAACAGGAACAATGTTCTCACTTCTGACAATACTTTGACAAATCTTAAACAACGGCTTCTTTTTTCGGAGAAACTAGTGTACGTTTCTCACAAAAGTATTTCAAGAAATTCATACATTTTCCAAGGAACATGATTATCGTTGGACGTAAAGGGTCTACAGAGAACAGGAACACTGTTCACACTTCTAACACTACTTTGATATATAGCAAACAACGTCTTCTCTTTTTAGAGAAACACATGTGCGTTTCTCACAGAAGCATTTCTTGAAATTCATACACTTTCAAAAGAACATGATTAGCTTTCGAAAGAAAGATTCTACAGAGAACAGAAACACTGTTCTCACTTCTGACAATACTTTGACAAATCTCAAACAACGGCTTCTCCTTTCGGAGAAACTCATGTACGTTTCTCACAAAAGCATTTCATGAAATTCATACATTTTACAAGGAACATGATTATCTTTGGAAGTAAAGGTTCTACAGAGAATACGAACACTGATCTCACTTGTGACTAACACTACTTGATTCTCTTTCAACGTAAAGCAACTGCAGTGAATAGTAAAACTTTTCATTTGAGAAACACATGTGCATCTCACAAAAGCATTTCATGAAATTCATAGACTTTCAAAAGAACGTGATTATCTTTCACAGTAAACCTTCTACAGTGAAACGGAACACTGTACTCCAAACACTACTTTGACATATAGCAAACAACGTCTTCTCTTTTCAGAGAAACACATGTGCGTTTCTCACAGAAGGATTACTTGAAATTCATACACTTTCCAAAGAACATGATTATCTTTCGAAATAAAGATTCTCCAGAGAACAGGAACACTGTTCTCACTTCTGACAATACTTTGACAAATCTTAAACAACGGCTTCTTTTTTCGGAGAAACTAGTGTACGTTTCTCACAAAAGCATTTCAAGAAATTCATACATTTTCAAAGGAACATGATTATCGTTGGACCTAAAGGGTCTACAGAGAACAGGAACACTGTTCACACTTCTAACAATACTTTGACATTTAGCAAACAACGTCTTGTCTTTTTAGAGAAACACACGTGCGTTTCTCACAGAAGCATTTCTTGAAATTCATACACTTTCAAAAGAACATGATTATCTTTCGAAGTAAAGATTCTACAGAGAACAGGAACACTGTTCTCACTTCTAACACCTCTTTGACAACGGCTTCTCTTTTCAGAGAATACACTTTCAAAAGAACGTGATTATCTTTCAGAGTAAACCTTCTACAGTGAAAAGGAACACTGTACTCACTTCTAACACTACTTTGACATATATCAAACAACGGCTTCTCTTTTCAGAGAAACACATGTGCGTTTCTCACAAAAGCAGTTCATCAAATTCATGCACTTTCCAAAGAACATAATTATGTTTCAAAATAAAGATTCTACAGAGAACAGGAACACAGTTCTCACTTCTGACAATTTTTTGACAAATCTCAAACAATGGCTTTTCCTTTCGGAGAAACTCTTGTATGTTTCCCACAAAAGCATTTCATGAAATTCATACATTTTCCAAAGAACATGATTATCTTTGGAAGTAAAGGTTCCACAGAGAACAGGAACACTGTTCTCACGTCTATTAATACTTTGACATATAGCAAACAACGTCATCTCTTTTCAGAGAAACACATGTGCATTTCTCACAGAAGCATTTCTTGAAATTCATACACTTTCAAAAGAACATGATTATCTTTCGAAATAAAGATTCTACAGAGAACAGGAACACTGTTCTCACTTCTGACAATACTTTGACAAATCTCAAACAACCGCTTCTCCTTTCGGAGAAACTCATGTACGTTTCTCACAAAAGCATTTCATGAAATTCATACATTTTACAAGGAACATGATTATCTTTGGACGTAAAGGTTCTACAGAGAACACGAAAACTGATCTCACATGTGACTAACACTACTTTGACATACATCAAACAACGGCTTCTCTTCTCAGAGAAACACAAGTGCGTTTCTCACAAAAGCAGTTCAAGAAATTCATACACTTTCCAAAGAATATGATTATCTTTCGAAGTAAAGATTCTACAGAGAACAGGAACACTGTTCTCACTTCTAACACCTCTTTGACAACGGCTTCTCTTTGCAGAGAATACACTTTCAAAAGAACGTGATTATCTTTCTGAGTTAACCTTCTACAGTGAAAAGGAACACTGTACTCACTTCTAACACTACTTTGACATATACCAAACAACGGCTTCTCTTTTCAGAGAAACACATGTGCGTTTCTCACAAAAGCAGTTCATCAAATTCATGCACTTTCCAAAGAACATAATTATGTTTCAAAATAACGATTCTACAGAGAACAGGAACACTGTTCTCACTTCTGACAATTTTTTGACAAATCTCAAACAATGGCTTTTCCTTTCGGAGAAACTCATGTATGTTTCTCACAAAAGCATTTCATGAAATTCATACATTTTCCAAAGAACATGATTATCTTTCTAAGTAAAGGTTCCACACAGAACAGGAACACTGTTCTCACTTCTATCAATACTTTGACATATAGCAAACAACGTCTTCTCTTTTCAGAGAAACACATGTGCGTTTCTCACAGAAGCATTTCTTGAAATTCATACACTTTCCAAAGAACATGATTATCTTTTGAAATAAAGATTCTACAGAGAACAGGAACACTGTTCTCACTTCTGACAATACTTTGACTAATCTCATAAAATGGCTTCTCCTTTCGGAGAAACTCATGTACGTTTCTCACAAAAGCATTTCATGAAATTCATACATTTTCAAAGGAACATGATTATCGTTGGACCTAAAGGGTCTACAGAGAATACGAACACTGATCTCACTTGTGACTAAACTACTTTGACATATAGCAAACAACGGCTTCTCTTCTCAGAGAAACACAAGTGCGTTTCTCACAAAAGCAGTTCATCAAATTCATACACTTTCCAAAGAATATGATTATCTTTCGAAGTAAAGATTCTACAGAGAACAGGAACACTGTTCTCACTTCTAACACCTCTTTGACAACGGTTCTCTTTGCAGAGAAACACATGTGCGTTTCTCACAAAAGTAGTTCATCAAATTCATACACTTTCAAAAGAACATTATTATCTTTCGAAGTAAATGTTCTACTGAGAACAGGAACACTGTTCTCCCTTCTGACAGTACTTTGAGAAATCTCAAATAACGGCTTCTCCTTTCAGAAAAACAATTGTGCTTTTCTCAAAAAAGCTTTTCATGAAATCCATACACTTTCAAAGAAGTTGATTCTCTTTCAAAGTAAAGCAACTGCAGTGAATAGCAAAACTTTTCATTTGAGAAACACATGTGCATCTCACAAAAGCATTTCATGAAATTCATAGACTTTCAAAAGAACGTGATTATCTTTCAGAGTAAACCTTCTACAGTGAAAAGGAACACTGTACTCACTTCTAACACTACTTTGACATATACCAAACAACGGCTTCTCTTTTCCGAGAAACTCATGTGCGTTTCTCACAAAAGCAGTTCATCAAATTCATGCACTTTCCAAAGAACATAATTATGTTTCAAAATAAAGATTCTACAGAGAACAGGAACACTGTTCTCATTTCTGACAATTCTTTGACAAATCTCAAACAGTGGCTTTTCCTTTCTGAGAAACTCATGTATGTTTCTCACAAAAGCATTTCATGAAATTCATACATTTTCCAAGGAACAGGATTATCGTTGGACGTAAAGGGTCTACAGAGAAAAGGAACACTGTTCACACTTCTAACACTACTTTGACATATAGCAAACAACGTCTTCTCTTTTTAGAGAAACACATGTGCGTTTCTCACAGAAGCATTGCTTGAAATTCATACACTTTCAAAAGAACATGATTATCTTTCGAAATAAAGATTCTACAGAGAACAGGAACACTGTTCTCACTTCTGACAATACTTTGACAAATCTCAAACAACGGCTTCTCCTTTCAGAAAAATACTTGTGCGTTTCTAAAAAAAAGCATTTCATGAAATCCATACACTTTCAAAGCAGATGATTCTCGTTCAAAGTAAAGCATCTGCAGTGAATAGCAAAACTTCTCATTTGAGAAACACGTGTTTATATCACAAACGCATTTCATGAAATTCATACACTTTCAAAAGAACGTGATTATCTTTCACAGTAAACCTTCTACAGTGAAACGGAACACTGTACTCCAAACACTACTTTGACATATAGCAAACAACGTCTTCTCTTTTCAGAGAAACACATGTGCGTTTCTCACAGAAGGATTACTTGAAATTCATACACTTTCCAAAGAACATGATTATCTTTCGAAATAAAGATTCTCGAGAGAACAGGAACACTGTTCTCACTTCTGAAAATACTTTGACAAATGTTAAACAACGGCTTCTTTTTTCGGAGAAACTAGTGTACGTTTCTCACAAAAGCATTTCATGAAATTCATACATTTTACAAGGAACATGTTTATCTTTGGAAGTAATGGTTCTACAGAGAACACGAACACTGATCTCACTTGTGACTAACACGACTTTGACATATAGCAAACAACGGCTTCTCTTCTCTGAGAAACACAAGTGCGTTTCTCACAAAAGCAGTTCATCAAATTCATACACTTTCCAAAGAATATGATTATCTTTCGAAGTAAAGATTCTTTTTTTTTAATAATTTTTTTATTAAGAAAAGAAGAAAAAAACATAAACAAAAAACAAGTTTCCACCTCCTCCCAGCCTCCCATTTCCCTCCCCCTCCTCCCACCCTTCTCCCCCTCCTCCCACCCTTCTACCCCTCCCCCCACTCCTCTCCCCCTCCCTCTCCAGTCCACAGAGCAGTCCAGGTTCCCTGCCCTGTGGTAAGTCCTAGGTCCTCCCCCCTCCGTCCATATCTAGGAAGGTGAACATCCAAACTGGCTAGGCTTCCACAAAGCCAGCACTTTAAGTAGGATCAAAACCCCGTGCCATTGTCCTTGGCGTCTCATCAGCCCTCATTGTTCGCCATGTTCAGAGAGTCCGGTTTTATCCCATGCTTTTTCGGTCACAGTCCAGCTGGCCTTGGTGAGCTCCCAGTAGATCAGCTCCACTGTCTCAGTGGGTGGGTGCACGCCTCGTGGTCCCGACTTCTTTGCTCATGTTCTCCCTCCTTCTGCTCCTCATTGGGACCTTGGGAGCTCAGTCCAGTGCTCCAGTGTGGGTCTCTGTCTCTGTCTCCATCCATCACCAGATGAAGGTTCTATGATGATATGCAAGATATTCGTCAGTATTGCTCTAGGATAGGGTCATTTCAGGTTCCCAATCCTCAGCTACCCAAGGAACTAACTGGGAACCTCATGTTGGGCACTTGGGAGCCCCTCTAGGGTCAAATCTCTTGCTCACCCTAAAGTGGTTCCCTTAACTAAGAATTGTGGTTCCGTGCTCCCCTATCCACCTTTCCTTTATCCCAATTCTCCTGATTCCCCAAGTCCCCCCTCCTTCCCTTCTACCTTTTCTCTCCCCATCTCCCCTTACCCCCATCCCACCCCACCCCCAAGATCCTAATTTTCTCCCCGGCAATTGGGTCTACTTCCCTTAGCCAAGAGGATAACTATATGTTTTTCCTTGGGTTCACCTTCTTACTTAGCTTCTTTAGGTTCACCTATTGTAGACTCCGTGGCCCTAATTTATGGCTAGAAACCAATTATGAGCGAGTACATCCCATGTTCATCTTTTTGGGTCTGGGACACCTCACTCAGGATAGTGTTTTCTATTTCCATCCATTTGCCTGCAAAATTCGAGAAGTCATTGTTTTTTACCGCAGCGTACTACTCTAGCATGTATATATTCCATACTTTCTTCATCCATTCTTCCATTGAAGGGCATCTAGGTTGTTTCCAGGTTCTGGCTATTACAAATAATACTGCTATGAACATAGTTGAACAAATGCTTTTGTCATATGATAGAGCATCTCTTGGGTATATTCCCAGGAGTGGTATTGCTGGGTCCAGGGGTAAGTTGATCCCGAATTTCCTGAGAAACCGAAACACTGACTTCCACAGTGGTTGCACAAGATGGCATTCCCACCAGCAATGGATGAGGGTACCCGTTCCTCCACAGCCTCTCCAGCAAAGGTTATCCTTGGTGTTTTTGACTTTAGCCATTCTGACAGGTGTAAGATGATATCTCAAAGTTGTTTTGATTTGCATTTCCCTGATTGCTAAGGAAGTTGAGCACGACTTTAAGTGTCTTTTGGCCATTTGAACTTCCTCTGCTGAGAATTCTCTGTTCAATTCAGTGCCCCATTTTTTAATTGGGTTAATTAGCATTTTAAAGTCTAGTTTCTTGAGTTCTCTATATATTTTGGAGATCAGACCTTTGTCTGTTGTGGGGTTGGTGAAGATCTTCTCCCAATCAGTAGGTTGCCTTTGTGTCTTATTGACTATGTCCTTTGCTTTACAGAAGCTTCTCAGTTTAAGTAGGTCCCATTTATTCAATGTTGCCCTTAATGTCTGTGCTTCTGGGGTTATACATAGGAAGCGATCTCCTGTGCCCAGCTCCTGTAGGGTACTTCCCACTTTCTCTTCTATCAGGTTCAGTGTGTTCGGGCTGATATTGAGGTCTTTAATCCATTTGGACTTGAGTTTTGTGCACGGTGATAGATAAGGGTCTATTTTCATTCTTCTACAAGATGACTTCCAGTTGTGCCAGCACCATTTGTTGAAGATGCTTTCTTTCTTCCATTTTATACTTTTAGCTCCTTTATCGAAAATCAGGTGTTCATAGGTTTGTGGGATAAAATCCGGGTCTTCTATACGATTCCATTGGTCGACTTCTCTGTTTTTATGCCAGTACCACACTGTTTTCATTACTGTAACTCTGTAATAGAGTTTGAAGTCAGGGATGGTAATGCCTCCAGAAGATCCTTTATTGTATAGGATTGTTTTGGCTATCCTGGGTTTTTTGTTTTTCCATATAAAGTTGATTATTGTTCTCTCCAGATCTGTGAAGAATTTTGATGGGATCTTGATGGGGATTGCATTGAATCTATAAATAGCCTTTGGTAGAATTGCCATTTTTACTATGTTGATCCTCCCAATCCAAGAGCAAGGGAGGTCCATCCATTTTTTGGTATCCTCTTCAATTTCTTTCTTCAATGCCTTAAAGTTCTTGTCAAATAGATCTTTCACTTCCTTGGTTAGATGTACCCCAAGATATTTTATGCTGTTTTTGGCTATTGTGAATGGTGAAGCTTCTCTGATTTCCCTCTCTGCTTCCATATCCTTTGTGTATAAGAGGGCGACTGATTTTTTGGAGTTGATCTTGTATCCTGCCACATTACTAAAGCTGTTTATCAGCTGTAGGAGTTCTTTGGTGGAGTTTTTGGGGTCGCTTATGTACACTATCATATCATCTGCAAATAACGAAAGTTTAACTTCTTCCTTTCCAATTCGAATCCCCTTGATCCCATTATGTTGTCTTATTGCTATTGCTAGAACTTCAAGCACTATATTGAAGAGGTATGGGGAGAGTGGACAGCCTTGTCGTGTTCCTGAGTTAAGTGGGATGGCTTTGAGTTTCTCTCCGTTTAATTTGATGTTAGCTGTCGGCTTGCTGTATATAGCTTTTATTATATTTAGGTATGACCCTTGTATCCCTAATCTCTCCAAGACTTTTAACATAAATGGATGTTGAATTTTGTCAAATGCTTTTTCAGCATCTAATGAAATGATCATATGGTTTTTTTCTTTCAGTTTATTTATATGCTGGATTACATTGATAGATTTTCGTATGTTGAACCAGCCCTGCATCTCAGGAATGAAGCCTACTTGATCATAATGGATAATTTTTCGGATGTGTTCTTGGATTCGATTTGCCAGTATTTTGTTGAGGATTTTTGCGTCGATATTCATGAGTGAGATTGGCCTGTAGTTCTCTTTCCTGGTTGAGTCTTTGAGTGGTTTTGGTATCAGAGTAATTGTGGCTTCATAAAAGGAGTTTGGTAATGACCCTTCTGTTTCTATCTTGTGGAATACATTAAGGAGTATAGGTATTAGATCTTCTTGGAAGATCTGGTAGAATTCCGCATTGAAACCATCTGGTCCTGGGCTTTTTTTGGTAGGGAGGTTTTTGATAACCTCTTCTAATTCTTCGCGACTAACAGGTCTATTTAGATTGTTCACCAGGTCCTGATTTAACTTTGGTATATGATATTTATCTAAAAAAGTATCCATTTCCTTTACATTTTCCAATTTTGTGGCATATAGGCTTTTGTAGTAAGATCTAATGATTCTCTGAATTTCCTCTGTGTCTGTGGTTATGTCCCCCTTTTCATTTCTGATCTTATTAATTTGCAAATTCTCTCTCTGCCGTTTGATTAGCTTGGATAGTGGTTTGTCAATCTTGTTGATTTTCTCCAGGAACCAGCTTTTTGTTTCATTGATTTTTTGTATTGTTTTCTGTGTTTCTATTTTGTTGATTTCAGCCCTCAGTTTGATTATTTCCAGTCTTCTACTCCTCCTAGGTGAGTCTGCTTCTTTTTTTTCTAGAGCTTTCAGGTGGGCTGTTAAGTCTCCAATGTGAGCTTTCTCTGTTTTCTTTAAGTGGGCACTTAGTGCTATGAACTTTCCTCTTAGGACTGCTTTCATAGTGTCCCATAAGTTTGAGTATGTTGTTTCTTTATTTTCATTGAATTCCAGGAAGACTTTAATTTCTTTCTTTATTTCTTCCTTAATCCAGCTATGGTTCAATAGTTGACTGTTCAGTTTCCATGACTTTGTATGCTTTCTGGGGGTAGCATTATTGTTGAATTCTAACTTTAATCCATGGTGATCTGATAAGACACAGGTGGTTACTAATATTTTTTTGTAACTGTGGATGTTTGCTTTGTTACCGACTATGTGGTCGATTTTCGAGAAGGTTCCATGAGCTGCAGAGAAGAAGGTATATTCTTTCCTATTTGGATGGAATGTTCTATAGATGTCTGTTAAGTCCATTTGATTCATTACCTCCACTAATTCTCTTATTTCTCTGTTAGGTTCCTGTCTGATTGACCTGTCCATTGGTGAGAGAGGAGTGTTGAAGTCTCCTACTATTAGTGTGTGCGGTTTGATGTCTGCCTTGAATTTTAGCAATGTTTCTTTTATGTACGTGGGTGCTTTTATATTAGGGGCATAGATGTTCAGGATTGAGACTTCATCCTGATGAACTGTTCCTGTTATGAGTATAAAATGCCCCTCTCCATCTCTTCTGATTGATTTAAGTTTAAAGTCAACTTTGTTAGAGATTAGTATGGCCACACCTGCCTGTTTCTTAGGACCATTTGCTTGATAGGCCTTTTCCCAGCCCTTTACTCTGAGTAGGTGCCTGTCTTTGTGGTTGAGGTGTGTTTCTTGTAAACAGCAGAATGTTGGATCCTGTTTTCTTATCCAATCTCTTAGCCTGTGCCTTTTTATAGGTGAGTTGAGTCCATTGACATTAAGTGATATTAATGACCAGTGGTTGTTAACTCCGGTCATTTTTTTTTAGTCATAGAGTTTGTGTGTTTCCCTTCTTTGTTTTGTGTTGGTGAAGGGTCTCTAGATGTCTGAGGTATTGTGGTCATTGTTGGACTCCTTGGTTAGTGATTTTCCTTCAATTACTTTCTGTAAGGCTGGATTTGTGGCTGCGTATTGTTTAAATTTGTTTTTATCCTGGAAAATTTTATTTTCTCCATTTATAGTGAGTGAAAGCTTGGCTGGGTATAGTAATCTGGGCTTGCACCCATGGTCTCTCAGTTTCTGCAGTACATCTATCCAGGACCTTCTGGCTTTCATGGTTTCCATGGAGAAGTCAGGTGTAAGTCTGATAGGTTTACCTTTATAAGTAATTTGGCCTTTTTCCTTTGCAGCTCTTAATATTCTTTCCTTATTCTGTATGCTTTGTGTTTTGATAATTATATGGCGAGGGGATGTTTTTTTTTTTTGATCCAGCCTATTCGGTGTTCTGTATGCTTCTTGCACCTTCATAGGAAAATCTTTCCTTAGGTTGGGAAAGTTTTCTTCTATAATTTTATTAAATAGATTTTCTGGACCATTGAGCTGCCCTTCTTCTCCTTCTTCTACTCCTATTATTCTTAGGTTTGGTCTTTTTATTGTGTCCCATATTTCCTGAATGTTTTGTGATGAGAGTTTGTTGGACTTGCTGTTTTCTTTGATCAGTGTGTTTATTTTCTCTATGGTATCTTCAGAATCCGAGAGTCTTTCTTCTATCTCTTGTATTCTGCTGGTTATGCTTGTTTCTGTAGTCTCTATTCGTTTACCTAGATTTTCCATGTCCAGACGGCCCTCTGTTTGTGTTTTCTTCTTTGCCTCCATTTCAGTTTTCAGGTCTTGAACTGTTTCCATTATCTGTTTGATTGTTTTTCCTTGGTTTTCTAGGGTATCATTCACTGATTTATTCAATTCTTCAAACTTTCTGTTATATTTCTCATCCATTTCTATAAGGGCGTTTTTTACATGCTGTTTAAGGGTGTCAATCACTTTCATGAAGTCAATCTTTTCTCCTTCCTCTTGATTAAGGGGTTCTTGTCCTCCCGTTGTGAGGTCGCTTGTTTCTGGTAGCTTCATGTTGCTTTTCAGCTTGTTGGGCGAATTCTTGCCTTGACGTCGGCCCATCTCTTCTTCCAAATGCTCCCTATGGATCTTCTTTTACCGGATTGGGTCTCCTTGCCTACCAAACGCTGTCTCTCCCCAATGTTGGCTCTCCCAATGCTGGGTCTCCTGGCACCGAAAGATCAGGCCTCCGTGCTGGTTGGGCAGCTCGCAGACAAAGCGCCTACCCCGCTTGGTGCAGGCAGGCCACAGAAACAAAGGAACTGCTGTCCGCCCGGGAGCCCCGGATACTCGGACCCTGCGCCCAGATAGGCTGGGCTGGGCGATGCCACGCACCTAAAGAGGGCAGTGGGGGCGAAGTGGGGAGGGCTCTGGACGGAAGCTGGGTGGGCCAGGAAGAAAGAGGCAGCAGAGAGCCCAAGCAGGACAGGGGGCCAAGAAACCCCCGAGCTCCCCGTCCCAGGCTGGCGCCGTGGGCCAGAAATCACCCCAATGCTGGGTCTCCTGGCGCCGAAAGATCAGGCCTCCGTGCTGGTTGGGCAGCTCGCAGACAAAGCGCCTACCCCGCTTGGTGCAGGCAGGCCACAGAAACAAAGGAACCGCTGCCCCCCGGGAGCCCCGGCTACTCGGACTCAGCGCCCAGATAAGCTGGGCGATGCCACCCGCCAAAAGAGGACAGTGGGGGCGAAGTGGGGAGGGCTCTGGACGGAAGCTGGGTGGGCCAGGAAGAAAGAGGCAGCACCCGGGGAGTAGAGGCCCTGCAGAGAGCCCAAGCAGGACAGGGGGCCAAGAAACCCCCGAGCTCCCCGTCCCAGGCTGGCGCCGTGGGCCAGAAACTCACCCCAATGCTGGGTCTCCTGGCGCCGAAAGATCAGGCCTCCGTGCTGGTTGGGCAGCTCGAGACAAAGTGCCTACCCCGCTTGGTGCAGGAAGGCCACAGAAACAAAGGAACCGCTGCCCCCCGGGAGCCCCGGCTACTCGGACTCAGCGCCCAGATAGGCTGGGCTGGGCGATGCCACGCGCCAAAAGAGGGCAGTGGGGGCGAAGTGGGGAGGGCTCTGGACGGAAGCTGGGTGGGCCAGGAAGAAAGAGGCAGCAGAGAGCCCAAGCAGGACAGGGGGCCAAGAAACCCCCGATCTCCCCGTCCCAGGCTGGCGCCGTGGGCCAGAAACTCACCCCTCCAGAGAACAGGAACACTGTTCTCACTTCTGACAATACTTTGACAAATCTTAAACAACGGCTTCTTTTTTCGGAGAAACTAGTGTACGTTTCTCACAAAAGTATTTCAAGAAATTCATACATTTTCAAAGGAACATGATTATCGTTGGACCTAAAGGGTCTACAGAGAACAGGAACACTGTTCACACTTCTAACAATACTTTGACATTTAGCAAACAACGTCTTCTCTTTTTAGAGAAACACATGTGCGTTTCTCACAGAAGCATTTCTTGAAATTCATACACTTTCAAAAGAACATGATTATCTTTCGAAGTAAAGATTCTACAGAGAACAGGAACACTGTTCTCACTTCTAACACCTCTTTGACAACGGCTTCTCTTTTCAGAGAATACACTTTCAAAAGAACGTGATTATCTTTCAGAGTAAACCTTCTACAGTGAAAAGGAACACTGTACTCACTTCTAACACTACTTTGACATATATCAAACAACGGCTTCTCTTTTCAGAGAAACACATGTGCGTTTCTCACAAAAGCAGTTCATCAAATTCATGCACTTTCCAAAGAACATAATTATGTTTCAAAATAAAGATTCTACAGAGAACAGGAACACAGTTCTCACTTCTGACAATTTTTTGACAAATCTCAAACAATGGCTTTTCCTTTCGGAGAAACTCTTGTATGTTTCCCACAAAAGCATTTCATGAAATTCATACATTTTCCAAAGAACATGATTATCTTTGGAAGTAAAGGTTCCACAGAGAACAGGAACACTGTTCTCACTTCTATCAATACTTTGACATATAGCAAACAACGTCATCTCTTTTCAGAAAACACATGTGCGTTTCTCACAGAAGCATTTCTTGAAATTCATACACTTTCAAAAGAACATGATTATCTTTCGAAATAAAGATTCTACAAAGAACAGGAACACTGTTCTCACTTCTGACAATACTTTGACAAATCTCAAACAACCGCTTCTCCTTTCGGAGAAACTCATGTACGTTTCTCACAAAAGCATTTCATGAAATTCATACATTTTACAAGGAACATGATTATCTTTGGACGTAAAGGTTCTACAGAGAACACGAAAACTGATCTCACATGTGACTAACACTACTTTGACATATAGCAAACAACGGCTTCTCTTCTCAGAGAAACACAAGTGCGTTTCTCACAAAAGCAGTTCAAGAAATTCATACACTTTCCAAAGAATATGATTATCTTTCGAAGTAAAGATTCTACAGAGAACAGGAACACTGTTCTCACTTCTAACACCTCTTTGACAACGGCTTCTCTTTGCAGAGAATACACTTTCAAAAGAACGTGATTATCTTTCTGAGTTAACCTTCTATAGTGAAAAGGAACACTGTACTCACTTCTAACAATACTTTGACATATACCAAACAACGGCTTCTCTTTTCAGAGAAACACATGTGCGTTTCTCACAAAAGCAGTTCATCAAATTCATGCACTTTCCAAAGAACATGATTATGTTTCAAAATAACGATTCTACAGAGAACAGGAACACTGTTCTCACTTCTGACAATTTTTTGACAAATCTCAAACAATGGCTTTTCCTTTCGGAGAAACTCATGTATGTTTCTCACAAAAGCATTTCATGAAATTCATACATTTTCCAAAGAACATGATTATCTTTCTAAGTAAAGGTTCCACAGAGAACAGGAACACTGTTCTCACTTCTATCAATACTTTGACATATAGCAAACAACGGCTTCTCTTTTCAGAGAAACACATGTGCGTTTCTCACAGAAGGATTACTTGAAATTCATACACTTTCCAAAGAACATGATTATCTTTCGAAATAAAGATTCTCCAGAGAACAGGAACACTGTTCTCACTTCTGACAATACTTTGACAAATCTTAAACAACGGCTTCTTTTTTCGGAGAAACTAGTGTACGTTTCTCACAAAAGTATTTCAAGAAATTCATACATTTTCCAAGGAACATGATTATCGTTGGACGTAAAGGGTCTACAGAGAACAGGAACACTCTTCACACTTCTAACACTACTTTGACATTTAGCAAACAACGTCTTCTTTTTTAGAGAAACACATGTGCGTTTCTCACAGAAGCATTTCTTGAAATTCATACACTTTCAAAAGAACATGATTATCTTTCGAAATAAAGATTCTACAGAGAACAGGAACACTGTTCTCACTTCTGACAATACTTTGACAAATCTCAAACAACGGCTTCTCCTTTCAGAAAAATACTTGTTCGTTTCTAAAAAAAACGCATTTCATGAAATCCATACACTTTCAAAGAAGAGGATTCTCGTTCAAAGTAAAGCGTCTGCAGTGAATAGCAAAACTTCTCATTTGAGAAACACGTGTGTATATCACAAAAGCATTTCATGAAATTCATACACTTTCAAAAGAACGTGATTATCTTTCACAGTAAACCTTCTACAGTGAAACGGAACACTGTACTCCAAACACTACTTTGACATATAGCAAACAACGTCTTCTCTTTTCAGAGAAACACATGTGCGTTTCTCACAGAAGGATTACTTGAAATTCATACACTTTCCAAAGAACATGATTATCTTTCGAAATAAAGATTCTCCAGAGAACAGGAACACTGTTCTCACTTCTGACAATACTTTGACAAATCTTAAACAACGGATTCTTTTTTCGGAGAAACTAGTGTACGTTTCTCACAAAAGTATTTCAAGAAATTCATACATTTTCCAAGGAACATGATTATCGTTGGACATAAAGGGTCTATAGAGAACAGGAACACTGTTCACACTTGTAACACTACTTTGACATTTAGCAAACAACGTCTTCTCTTTTTAGAGAAACACATGTGCGTTTCTCACAGAAGCATTGCTTGAAATTCATACACTTTCAAAAGAGAATGATTATCTTTCGAAATAAAGATTCCAAAGAGAACAGGAACACTATTCTCACTTCTGACAATACTTTGACAAATCTCAAACAACGGCTTCTCCTTTCAGAAAAATACTTGTGCGTTTCTAAAAAAAACGCATTTCATGAAATCCGTAACTTTCAAAGAAGATGATTCTCGTTCAAAGTAAAGCGTCTGCAGTGAATAGCAAAATTTCTCATTTGAGAAACACGTGTGTATATCACAAAAGCATTTCATGAAATTCATACACTGTCAAAAGAACGTGATTATCTTTCAGAGTAAACCTTCTACAGTGAAAAGGAACACTGTACTCACTTCTAACACTACTTTGACATATACCAAACAACGGCTTCTCTTTTCAGAGAAACACATGTGCGTTTCTCACAGAAGCATTGCTTGAAATTCATACACTTTCAAAAGAACATGATTATCTTTCGAAATAAAGATTCTACAGAGAACAGGAACACTGTTCTCACTTCTGACAATACTTTGACAAATCTCAAACAACGGCTTCTCCTTTCAGAAAAATACTTGTGCGTTTCTAAAAAAAACGCATTTCTTGAAATCCGTACACTTTCAAAGAAGATGATTCTCGTTCAAAGTAAAGCGTCTGCAGTGAATAGCAAAACTTGTCATTTGAGAAACACGTGTGTATATCACAAACACATTTCATGAAATTCATACACTTTCGAAAGAACGTGATTATCTTTCACAGTAAACCTTCTACAGTGAAACGGAACACTGTACTCCAAACACTACCTTGACATATAGCAAACAACGTCTTCTCTTTTCAGAGAAACACACGTGCGTTTCTCACAGAAGGATTACTTGAAATTCATACACTTTCCAAAGAACATGGTTATCTTTCGAAATAAAGATTCTCCAGAGAACAGGAACACTGTTCTCACTTCTGACAATACTTTGACAAATCTTAAACAACGTCTTCTTTTTTCGGAGAAACTAGTGTACGTTTCTCACAAAAGTATTTCAAGAAATTCATTCATTTTCCAAGGAACATGATTATCGTTGGACGTAAAGGGTCTACAGAGAACAGGAACACTGTTCACACTTCTAACACTACTTTGACATTTAGCAAACAACGTCTTCTCTTTTTAGAGAAACACATGTGCGTTTCTCACAGAAGCATTTCTTGAAATTCATACACTTTCAAAAGAACATGATTATCTTTCGAAATAAAGATTCTACAGAGAACAGGAACACTGTTCTCACTTCTGACAATACTTTGACTAATCTTAAACAACGGCTTCTTTTTTCGGAGAAACTAGTGTACGTTTCTCACAAAAGTATTTCAAGAAATTCATACATTTTCCAAGGAACATGATTATCGTTGGACGTAAATGGTCTACAGAGAACAGGAACACTCTTCACACTTCTAACACTACTTTGACATTTAGCAAACAACGTCTTCTCTTTTTAGAGAAACACATGTGCGTTTCTCACAGAAGCATTGCTTGAAATTCATACACTTTCAAAAGAACATGATTATCTTTCGAAATAAAGATTCTACAGAGAACAGGAACACTGTTCTCACTTCTGACAATACTTTGACAAATCTCAAACAACGGCTTCTCCTTTCAGAAAAATACTTGTGCGTTTCTAAAAAACCGCATTTCTTGAAATCCGTACACTTTCAAAGAAGATGATTCTCGTTCAAAGTAAAGCGTCTGCAGTGAATAGCAAAACTTCTCATTTGAGAAACACGTGTGTATATCACAAAAGCATTTCATGAAATTCATAAACTTTCAAAAGAACGTGATTATCTTTCACAGTAAACCTTCTTCAGTGAAACGGAACACTGTACTCCAAACACTACTTTGACATATAGCAAACAACGTCTTCTCTTTTCAGAGAAACACATGTGCGTTTCTCACAGAAGGATTACTTGAAATTCATACACTTTCCAAAGAACAAGGTTATCTTTCGAAATAAAGATTCTCCAGAGAACAGGAACACTGTTCTCCCTTCTGACAATACTTTGACAAATCTTAAACAACGGCTTCTTTTTTCGGAGAAACTAGTGTACGTTTCTCACAAAAGTATTTCAAGAAATTCATACATTTTCCAAGAAACATGATTATCGTTGGACGTAAAGGGTCTACAGAGAACAGGAACACTCGTCACACTTCTAACACTACTTTGACATTTAGCAAACAACGTCTTCTCTTTTTAGAGAAACACATGTGCGTTTCTCACAGAAGCATTTCTTGAAATTCATACACTTTCAAAATAACATGATTAGCTTTTGAAATATAGATTCTCCAGAGAACAGGAACACTGTTCTCACTTCTGACAATACTTTGACAAATCCAAACAACGGTTTCTCCTTTCGGAGAAACTCATGTACGTTTCTCACAAAAGCATTTCATGAAATTCATACATTTTACAAGGAACATGATTATCTTTGGAAGTAAAGGTTCTACAGAGAATACGAACACTGATCTCACTTGTGACTAACACTACTTTGACATATAGCAAACAACGGCTTCTCTTTTCAGAGAAACACAAGTGCGTTTCGCAGAAAAGCAGTTCATCAAATTCATACACTTTCCAAAGAATATGATTATCTTTCGAAGTAAAGATTCTACAGAGAACAGGAACACTGTTCTCACTTTTAACACCTCTTTGACAACGGTTCTCTTTGCAGAGAAACCCATGTGCGTTTCTCACAAAAGTAGTTCATCAAATTCATACACTTTCAAAAGAACATTATTATCTTTCGAAGTAAATGTTCTCCTGAGAACAGGAACACTGTTCTCCCTTCTGACAATACTTTGACAAATCTCAAATAACGGCTTCTCCTTTCAGAAAAACAATTGTGCTTTTCTCAAAAAAGCTTTTCATGAAATCCATACACTTTCAAAGAAGTTGATTCTCTTTCAAAGTAAAGCAACTGCAGTGAATAGCAAAACTTTTTATTTGAGAAACACATGTGCATCTCACAAAAGCATTTCATGAAATTCATAGACTTTCAAAAGAACGTGATTATCTTTCAGAGTAAACCTTCTACAGTGAAAAGGAACACTGTACTCACTTCTAACACTACTTTGACATATACCAAACAACGGCTTCTCTTTTCCGAGAAACTCTTGTGCGTTTCTCACAAAAGCAGTTCATCAAATTCATGCACTTTCCAGAGAACATAATTATGTTTCAAAATAAAGATTCTACAGAGAACAGGAACACTGTTCTCATTTCTGACAATTCTTTGACAAATCTCAAACAGTGGCTTTTCCTTTCTGAGAAACTCATGTATGTTTCTCACAAAAGCATTTCATGAAATTCATACATTTTCCAAGGAACAGGATTATCGTTGGACGTAAAGGGTCTACAGAGAACAGGAACACTGTTCACACTTCTAACACTACTTTGACATATAGCAAACAACGTCTTCTCTTTTTAGAGAAACACATGTGCGTTTTTCACAGAAGCATTTCTTGAAATTCATACACTTTCAAAAGAACATGATTATCTTTCTAAGTAAAGGTTCCACAGAGAACAGGAACACTGTTCTCACTTCTAGCAATACTTTGACAAATCTTAAACAACGGCTTCTTTTTTCGGAGAAACTAGTGTACGTTTCTCACAAAAGCATTTCAAGAAATTCATACATTTTCAAAGGAACATGATTATCGTTGGACCTAAAGGGTCTACAGAGAACAGGAACACTGTTCACACTTCTAACAATACTTTGACATTTAGCAAACAACGTCTTGTCTTTTTAGAGAAACACACGTGCGTTTCTCACAGAAGCATTTCTTGAAATTCATACACTTTCAAAAGAACATGATTATCTTTCGAAGTAAAGATTCTACAGAGAACAGGAACACTGTTCTCACTTCTAACACCTCTTTGACAACGGCTTCTCTTTTCAGAGAATACACTTTCAAAAGAACGTGATTATCTTTCAGAGTAAACCTTCTACAGTGAAAAGGAACACTGTACTCACTTCTAACACTACTTTGACATATATCAAACAACGGCTTCTCTTTTCAGAGAAACACATGTGCGTTTCTCACAAAAGCAGTTCATCAAATTCATGCACTTTCCAAAGAACATAATTATGTTTCAAAATAAAGATTCTACAGAGAACAGGAACACAGTTCTCACTTCTGACAATTTTTTGACAAATCTCAAACAATGGCTTTTCCTTTCGGAGAAACTCTTGTATGTTTCCCACAAAAGCATTTCATGAAATTCATACGTTTTCCAAAGAACATGATTATCTTTGGAAGTAAAGGTTCCACAGAGAACAGGAACACTGTTCTCACGTCTATCAATACTTTGACATATAGCAAACAACGTCTTCTCTTTTTAGAGAAACACATGTGCGTTTTTCACAGAAGCATTGCTTGAAATTCATACACTTTCAAAAGAACATGATTATCTTTCGAAATAAAGATTCTACAGAGAACAGGAACACTGTTCTCACTTCTGACAATACTTTGACAAATCTCAACCAACGGCTTCTCCTTTCAGAAAAATACTTGTGCGTTTCTAAAAAAAACGCATTTCATGAAATCCATACACTTTCAAAGAAGATGATTCTCGTTCAAAGTAAAGCGTCTGCAGTGAATAGCAAAACTTCTCATTTGAGAAACACGTGTGTATATCACAAAAGCATTTCATGAAATTCATACACTTTCAAAAGAACGTGATTATCTTTCACAGTAAACCTTCTACAGTGAAACGGAACACTGTACTCCAAACACTACTTTGACATATAGCAAACAACGTCTTCTCTTTTCAGAGAAACACATGTGCGTTTCTCACAGAAGGATTACTTGAAATTCATACACTTTCCAAAGAACATGATTATCTTTCGAAATAAAGATTCTCCAGAGAACAGGAACACTGTTCTCACTTCTGACAATACTTTGACAAATCTTAAACAACGGCTTCTTTTTTCGGAGAAACTAGTGTACGTTTCTCACAAAAGTATTTCAAGAAATTCATACATTTTCCAAGAAACATGATTATCGTTGGACGTAAAGGGTCTACAGAGAACAGGAACACTCGTCACACTTCTAACACTACTTTGACATTTAGCAAACAACGTCTTCTCTTTTTAGAGAAACACATGTGCGTTTCTCACAGAAGCATTTCTTGAAATTCATACACTTTCAAAATAACATGATTAGCTTTTGAAATATAGATTCTCCAGAGAACAGGAACACTGTTCTCACTTCTGACAATACTTTGACAAATCCAAACAACGGTTTCTCCTTTCGGAGAAACTCATGTACGTTTCTCACAAAAGCATTTCATGAAATTCATACATTTTACAAGGAACATGATTATCTTTGGAAGTAAAGGTTCTACAGAGAATACGAACACTGATCTCACTTGTGACTAACACTACTTTGACATATAGCAAACAACGGCTTCTCTTTTCAGAGAAACACAAGTGCGTTTCGCAGAAAAGCAGTTCATCAAATTCATACACTTTCCAAAGAATATGATTATCTTTCGAAGTAAAGATTCTACAGAGAACAGGAACACTGTTCTCACTTTTAACACCTCTTTGACAACGGTTCTCTTTGCAGAGAAACCCATGTGCGTTTCTCACAAAAGTAGTTCATCAAATTCATACACTTTCAAAAGAACATTATTATCTTTCGAAGTAAATGTTCTCCTGAGAACAGGAACACTGTTCTCCCTTCTGACAATACTTTGACAAATCTCAAATAACGGCTTCTCCTTTCAGAAAAACAATTGTGCTTTTCTCAAAAAAGCTTTTCATGAAATCCATACACTTTCAAAGAAGTTGATTCTCTTTCAAAGTAAAGCAACTGCAGTGAATAGCAAAACTTTTTATTTGAGAAACACATGTGCATCTCACAAAAGCATTTCATGAAATTCATAGACTTTCAAAAGAACGTGATTATCTTTCAGAGTAAACCTTCTACAGTGAAAAGGAACACTGTACTCACTTCTAACACTACTTTGACATATACCAAACAACGGCTTCTCTTTTCCGAGAAACTCTTGTGCGTTTCTCACAAAAGCAGTTCATCAAATTCATGCACTTTCCAGAGAACATAATTATGTTTCAAAATAAAGATTCTACAGAGAACAGGAACACTGTTCTCATTTCTGACAATTCTTTGACAAATCTCAAACAGTGGCTTTTCCTTTCTGAGAAACTCATGTATGTTTCTCACAAAAGCATTTCATGAAATTCATACATTTTCCAAGGAACAGGATTATCGTTGGACGTAAAGGGTCTACAGAGAACAGGAACACTGTTCACACTTCTAACACTACTTTGACATATAGCAAACAACGTCTTCTCTTTTTAGAGAAACACATGTGCGTTTTTCACAGAAGCATTTCTTGAAATTCATACACTTTCAAAAGAACATGATTATCTTTCTAAGTAAAGGTTCCACAGAGAACAGGAACACTGTTCTCACTTCTAGCAATACTTTGACAAATCTTAAACAACGGCTTCTTTTTTCGGAGAAACTAGTGTACGTTTCTCACAAAAGCA
Source organism: Microtus oregoni (assembly GCF_018167655.1). Lineage (NCBI taxonomy): Eukaryota > Metazoa > Chordata > Mammalia > Rodentia > Cricetidae > Microtus > Microtus oregoni. The sequence goes on from NW_024543219.1 coordinate 13,653,092, forward strand.
TTTCAAGAAATTCATACATTTTCAAAGGAACATGATTATCGTTGGACCTAAAGGGTCTACAGAGAACAGGAACACTGTTCACACTTCTAACAATACTTTGACATTTAGCAAACAACGTCTTGTCTTTTTAGAGAAACACACGTGCGTTTCTCACAGAAGCATTTCTTGAAATTCATACACTTTCAAAAGAACATGATTATCTTTCGAAGTAAAGATTCTACAGAGAACAGGAACACTGTTCTCACTTCTAACACCTCTTTGACAACGGCTTCTCTTTTCAGAGAATACACTTTCAAAAGAACGTGATTATCTTTCAGAGTAAACCTTCTACAGTGAAAAGGAACACTGTACTCACTTCTAACACTACTTTGACATATATCAAACAACGGCTTCTCTTTTCAGAGAAACACATGTGCGTTTCTCACAAAAGCAGTTCATCAAATTCATGCACTTTCCAAAGAACATAATTATGTTTCAAAATAAAGATTCTACAGAGAACAGGAACACAGTTCTCACTTCTGACAATTTTTTGACAAATCTCAAACAATGGCTTTTCCTTTCGGAGAAACTCTTGTATGTTTCCCACAAAAGCATTTCATGAAATTCATACGTTTTCCAAAGAACATGATTATCTTTGGAAGTAAAGGTTCCACAGAGAACAGGAACACTGTTCTCACGTCTATCAATACTTTGACATATAGCAAACAACGTCTTCTCTTTTTAGAGAAACACATGTGCGTTTTTCACAGAAGCATTGCTTGAAATTCATACACTTTCAAAAGAACATGATTATCTTTCGAAATAAAGATTCTACAGAGAACAGGAACACTGTTCTCACTTCTGACAATACTTTGACAAATCTCAACCAACGGCTTCTCCTTTCAGAAAAATACTTGTGCGTTTCTAAAAAAAACGCATTTCATGAAATCCATACACTTTCAAAGAAGATGATTCTCGTTCAAAGTAAAGCGTCTGCAGTGAATAGCAAAACTTCTCATTTGAGAAACACGTGTGTATATCACAAAAGCATTTCATGAAATTCATACACTTTCAAAAGAACGTGATTATCTTTCACAGTAAACCTTCTACAGTGAAACGGAACACTGTACTCCAAACACTACTTTGACATATAGCAAACAACGTCTTCTCTTTTCAGAGAAACACATGTGCGTTTCTCACAGAAGGATTACTTGAAATTCATACACTTTCCAAAGAACATGATTATCTTTCGAAATAAAGATTCTCCAGAGAACAGGAACACTGTTCTCACTTCTGACAATACTTTGACAAATCTTAAACAACGGCTTCTTTTTTCGGAGAAACTAGTGTACGTTTCTCACAAAAGTATTTCAAGAAATTCATACATTTTCCAAGGAACATGATTATCGTTGGACGTAAAGGGTCTACAGAGAACAGGAACACTGTTCACACTTCTAACACTACTTTGACATTTAGCAAACAACGTCTTCTCTTTTTAGAGAAACACATGTGCGTTTCTCACAGAAGCATTTCTTGAAATTCATACACTTTCAAAAGAACATGATTATCTTTCGAAATAAAGATTCTACAGAGAACAGGAACACTGTTCTCACTTCTGACAATACTTTGACAAATCTCAAACAACGGCTTCTCCTTTCAGAAAAATACTTGTGCGTTTCTAAAAAAAACGCATTTCATGAAATCCATACACTTTCAAAGAAGATGATTCTCGTTCAAAGTAAACCGTCTGCAGTGAATAGCAAAACTTCTCATTTGAGAAACACGTGTGTATATCACAAAAGCATTTCATGAAATTCATACACTTTCAAAAGAACGTGATTATCTTTCACAGTAAACCTTCTACAGTGAAACGGAACACTGTACTCCAAACACTACTTTGACATATAGCAAACAACGTCTTCTCTTTTCAGAGAAACACATGTGCGTTTCTCACAGAAGGATTACTTGAAATTCATACACTTTCCAAAGAACATGATTATCTTTCGAAATAAAGATTCTCCAGAGAACAGGAACACTGTTCTCACTTCTGACAATACTTTGACAAATCTCAAACAACGGCTTCTCCTTTCAGAAAAATACTTGTGCGTTTCTAAAAAAAACGCATTTCATGAAATCCGTACACTTTCAAAGAAGATGATTTTCGTTCAAAGTAAAGCGTCTGCAGTGAATAGCAAAACTTCTCATTTGAGAAACACGTGTGTATATCACAAAAGCATTTCATGAAATTCATACACTTTCAAAAGAACGTGATTATCTTTCACAGTAAACCTTCTACAGTGAAACGGAACACTATACTCCAAACACTACTTTGACATATAGCAAACAACGTCTTCTCTTTTCAGAGAAACACATGTGCGTTTCTCACAGAAGGATTACTTGAAATTCATACACTTTCCAAAGAACATGATTATCTTTCGAAATAAAGATTCTCCAGAGAACAGGAACACTGTTCTCACTTCTGACAATACTTTGACAAATCTTAAACAACGGCTTCTTTTTTCGGAGAAACTAGTGTACGTTTCTCACAAAAGCATTTCAAGAAATTCATACATTTTCAAAGGAACATGATTATCGTTGGACCTAAAGGGTCTACAGAGAACAGGAACACTGTTCACACTTCTAACAATACTTTGACATTTAGCAAACAACGTCTTGTCTTTTTAGAGAAACACACGTGCGTTTCTCACAGAAGCATTTCTTGAAATTCATACACTTTCAAAAGAACATGATTATCTTTCGAAGTAAAGATTCTACAGAGAACAGGAACACTGTTCTCACTTCTAACACCTCTTTGACAACGGCTTCTCTTTTCAGAGAATACACTTTCAAAAGAACGTGATTATCTTTCAGAGTAAACCTTCTACAGTGAAAAGGAACACTGTACTCACTTCTAACACTACTTTGACATATATCAAACAACGGCTTCTCTTTTCAGAGAAACACATGTGCGTTTCTCACAAAAGCAGTTCATCAAATTCATGCACTTTCCAAAGAACATAATTATGTTTCAAAATAAAGATTCTACAGAGAACAGGAACACAGTTCTCACTTCTGACAATTTTTTGACAAATCTCAAACAATGGCTTTTCCTTTCGGAGAAACTCTTGTATGTTTCCCACAAAAGCATTTCATGAAATTCATACATTTTCCAAAGAACATGATTATCTTTGGAAGTAAAGGTTCCACAGAGAACAGGAACACTGTTCTCACGTCTATCAATACTTTGACATATAGCAAACAACGTCATCTCTTTTCAGAGAAACACATGTGCGTTTCTCACAGAAGCATTTCTTGAAATTCATACAATTTCAAAAGAACATGATTATCTTTCGAAATAAAGATTCTACAGAGAACAGGAACACTGTTCTCACTTCTGACAATACTTTGACAAATCTCAAACAACCGCTTCTCCTTTCGGAGAAACTCATGTACGTTTCTCACAAAAGCATTTCATGAAATTCATACATTTTACAAGGAACATGATTATCTTTGGACGTAAAGGTTCTACAGAGAACACGAAAACTGATCTCACATGTGACTAACACTACTTTGACATACATCAAACAACGGCTTCTCTTCTCAGAGAAACACAAGTGCGTTTCTCACAAAAGCAGTTCAAGAAATTCATACACTTTCCAAAGAATATGATTATCTTTCGAAGTAAAGATTCTACAGAGAACAGGAACACTGTTCTCACTTCTAACACCTCTTTGACAACGGCTTCTCTTTGCAGAGAATACACTTTCAAAAGAACGTGATTATCTTTCTGAGTTAACCTTCTACAGTGAAAAGGAACACTGTACTCACTTCTAACACTACTTTGACATATACCAAACAACGGCTTCTCTTTTCAGAGAAACACATGTGCGTTTCTCACAAAAGCAGTTCATCAAATTCATGCACTTTCCAAAGAACATAATTATGTTTCAAAATAACGATTCTACAGAGAACAGGAACACTGTTCTCACTTCTGACAATTTTTTGACAAATCTCAAACAATGGCTTTTCCTTTCGGAGAAACTCATGTATGTTTCTCACAAAAGCATTTCATGAAATTCATACATTTTCCAAAGAACATGATTATCTTTCTAAGTAAAGGTTCCACAGAGAACAGGAACACTGTTCTCACTTCTATCAATACTTTGACATATAGCAAACAACGTCTTCTCTTTTCAGAGAAACACATGTGCGTTTCTCACAGAAGCATTTCTTGAAATTCATACACTTTCCAAAGAACATGATTATCTTTTGAAATAAAGATTCTACAGAGAACAGGAACACTGTTCTCACTTCTGACAATACTTTGACAAATCTCATAAAATGGCTTCTCCTTTCGGAGAAACTCATGTACGTTTCTCACAAAAGCATTTCATGAAATTCATACATTTTACAAAGAACATGATTATCTTTGGAAGTAAAGGTTCTACAGAGAATACGAACACTGATCTCACTTGTGACTAACACTACTTTGACATATAGCAAACAACGGCTTCTCTTCTCAGAGAAACACAAGTGCGTTTCTCACAAAAGCAGTTCATCAAATTCATACACTTTCCAAAGAATATGATTATCTTTCGAAGTAAAGATTCTACAGAGAACAGGAACACTGTTCTCACTTCTAACACCTCTTTGACAACGGTTCTCTTTGCAGAGAAACACATGTGCGTTTCTCACAAAAGTTGTTCATCAAATTCATACACTTTCAAAAGAACATTATTATCTTTCGAAGTAAATGTTCTACTGAGAACAGGAACACTGTTCTCCCTTCTGACAGTACTTTGACAAATCTCAAATAACGGCTTCTCCTTTCAGAAAAACAATTGTGCTTTTCTCAAAAAAGCTTTTCATGAAATCCATACACTTTCAAAGAAGTTGATTCTCTTTCAAAGTAAAGCAACTGCAGTGAATAGCAAAACTTTTCATTTGAGAAACACATGTGCATCTCACAAAAGCATTTCATGAAATTCATAGACTTTCAAAAGAACGTGATTATCTTTCAGAGTAAACCTTCTACAGTGAAAAGGAACACTGTACTCACTTCTAACACTACTTTGACATATACCAAACAACGGCTTCTCTTTTCCGAGAAACTCATGTGCGTTTCTCACAAAAGCAGTTCATCAAATTCATGCACTTTCCAAAGAACATAATTATGTTTCAAAATAAAGATTCTACAGAGAACAGGAACACAGTTCTCACTTCTGACAATTTTTTGACAAATCTCAAACAATGGCTTTTCCTTTCGGAGAAACTCTTGTATGTTTCCCACAAAAGCATTTCATGAAATTCATACGTTTTCCAAAGAACATGATTATCTTTGGAAGTAAAGGTTCCACAGAGAACAGGAACACTGTTCTCACGTCTATCAATACTTTGACATATAGCAAACAACGTCTTCTCTTTTTAGAGAAACACATGTGCGTTTTTCACAGAAGCATTGCTTGAAATTCATACACTTTCAAAAGAACATGATTATCTTTCGAAATAAAGATTCTACAGAGAACAGGAACACTGTTCTCACTTCTGACAATACTTTGACAAATCTCAACCAACGGCTTCTCCTTTCAGAAAAATACTTGTGCGTTTCTAAAAAAAACGCATTTCATGAAATCCATACACTTTCAAAGAAGATGATTCTCGTTCAAAGTAAAGCGTCTGCAGTGAATAGCAAAACTTCTCATTTGAGAAACACGTGTGTATATCACAAAAGCATTTCATGAAATTCATACACTTTCAAAAGAACGTGATTATCTTTCACAGTAAACCTTCTACAGTGAAACGGAACACTGTACTCCAAACACTACTTTGACATATAGCAAACAACGTCTTCTCTTTTCAGAGAAACACATGTGCGTTTCTCACAGAAGGATTACTTGAAATTCATACACTTTCCAAAGAACATGATTATCTTTCGAAATAAAGATTCTCCAGAGAACAGGAACACTGTTCTCACTTCTGACAATACTTTGACAAATCTTAAACAATGGCTTCTTTTTTCGGAGAAACTAGTGTACGTTTCTCACAAAAGTATTTCAAGAAATTCATACATTTTCCAAGGAACATGATTATCGTTGGACGTAAAGGGTCTACAGAGAACAGGAACACTGTTCACACTTCTAACACTACTTTGACATTTAGCAAACAACGTCTTCTCTTTTTAGAGAAACACATGTGCGTTTCTCACAGAAGCATTTCTTGAAATTCATACACTTTCAAAAGAACATGATTATCTTTCGAAATAAAGATTCTACAGAGAACAGGAACACTGTTCTCACTTCTGACAATACTTTGACAAATCTCAAACAACGGCTTCTCCTTTCAGAAAAATACTTGTGCGTTTCTAAAAAAAACGCATTTCATGAAATCCATACACTTTCAAAGAAGATGATTCTCGTTCAAAGTAAACCGTCTGCAGTGAATAGCAAAACTTCTCATTTGAGAAACACGTGTGTATATCACAAAAGCATTTCATGAAATTCATACACTTTCAAAAGAACGTGATTATCTTTCACAGTAAACCTTCTACAGTGAAACGGAACACTGTACTCCAAACACTACTTTGACATATAGCAAACAACGTCTTCTCTTTTCAGAGAAACACATGTGCGTTTCTCACAGAAGGATTACTTGAAATTCATACACTTTCCAAAGAACATGATTATCTTTCGAAATAAAGATTCTCCAGAGAACAGGAACACTGTTCTCACTTCTGACAATACTTTGACAAATCTCAAACAACGGCTTCTCCTTTCAGAAAAATACTTGTGCGTTTCTAAAAAAAACGCATTTCATGAAATCCGTACACTTTCAAAGAAGATGATTTTCGTTCAAAGTAAAGCGTCTGCAGTGAATAGCAAAACTTCTCATTTGAGAAACACGTGTGTATATCACAAAAGCATTTCATGAAATTCATACACTTTCAAAAGAACGTGATTATCTTTCACAGTAAACCTTCTACAGTGAAACGGAACACTATACTCCAAACACTACTTTGACATATAGCAAACAACGTCTTCTCTTTTCAGAGAAACACATGTGCGTTTCTCACAGAAGGATTACTTGAAATTCATACACTTTCCAAAGAACATGATTATCTTTCGAAATAAAGATTCTCCAGAGAACAGGAACACTGTTCTCACTTCTGACAATACTTTGACAAATCTTAAACAACGGCTTCTTTTTTCGGAGAAACTAGTGTACGTTTCTCACAAAAGCATTTCAAGAAATTCATACATTTTCAAAGGAACATGATTATCGTTGGACCTAAAGGGTCTACAGAGAACAGGAACACTGTTCACACTTCTAACAATACTTTGACATTTAGCAAACAACGTCTTGTCTTTTTAGAGAAACACACGTGCGTTTCTCACAGAAGCATTTCTTGAAATTCATACACTTTCAAAAGAACATGATTATCTTTCGAAGTAAAGATTCTACAGAGAACAGGAACACTGTTCTCACTTCTAACACCTCTTTGACAACGGCTTCTCTTTGCAGAGAATACACTTTCAAAAGAACGAGATTATCTTTCAGAGTAAACCTTCTACAGTGAAAAGGAACACTGTACTCACTTCTAACACTACTTTGACATATATCAAACAACGGCTTCTCTTTTCAGAGAAACACATGTGCGTTTCTCACAAAAGCAGTTCATCAAATTCATGCACTTTCCAAAGAACATAATTATGTTTCAAAATAAAGATTCTACAGAGAACAGGAACACAGTTCTCACTTCTGACAATTTTTTGACAAATCTCAAACAATGGCTTTTCCTTTCGGAGAAACTCTTGTATGTTTCCCACAAAAGCATTTCATGAAATTCATACATTTTCCAAAGAACATGATTATCTTTGGAAGTAAAGGTTCCACAGAGAACAGGAACACTGTTCTCACGTCTATCAATACTTTGACATATAGCAAACAACGTCATCTCTTTTCAGAGAAACACATGTGCGTTTCTCACAGAAGCATTTCTTGAAATTCATACAATTTCAAAAGAACATGATTATCTTTCGAAATAAAGATTCTACAGAGAACAGGAACACTGTTCTCACTTCTGACAATACTTTGACAAATCTCAAACAACCGCTTCTCCTTTCGGAGAAACTCATGTACGTTTCTCACAAAAGCATTTCATGAAATTCATACATTTTACAAGGAACATGATTATCTTTGGACGTAAAGGTTCTACAGAGAACACGAAAACTGATCTCACATGTGACTAACACTACTTTGACATACATCAAACAACGGCTTCTCTTCTCAGAGAAACACAAGTGCGTTTCTCACAAAAGCAGTTCAAGAAATTCATACACTTTCCAAAGAATATGATTATCTTTCGAAGTAAAGATTCTACAGAGAACAGGAACACTGTTCTCACTTCTAACACCTCTTTGACAACGGCTTCTCTTTGCAGAGAATACACTTTCAAAAGAACGTGATTATCTTTCTGAGTTAACCTTCTACAGTGAAAAGGAACACTGTACTCACTTCTAACACTACTTTGACATATACCAAACAACGGCTTCTCTTTTCAGAGAAACACATGTGCGTTTCTCACAAAAGCAGTTCATCAAATTCATGCACTTTCCAAAGAACATAATTATGTTTCAAAATAACGATTCTACAGAGAACAGGAACACTGTTCTCACTTCTGACAATTTTTTGACAAATCTCAAACAATGGCTTTTCCTTTCGGAGAAACTCATGTATGTTTCTCACAAAAGCATTTCATGAAATTCATACATTTTCCAAAGAACATGATTATCTTTCTAAGTAAAGGTTCCACAGAGAACAGGAACACTGTTCTCACTTCTATCAATACTTTGACATATAGCAAACAACGTCTTCTCTTTTCAGAGAAACACATGTGCGTTTCTCACAGAAGCATTTCTTGAAATTCATACACTTTCCAAAGAACATGATTATCTTTTGAAATAAAGATTCTACAGAGAACAGGAACACTGTTCTCACTTCTGACAATACTTTGACAAATCTCATAAAATGGCTTCTCCTTTCGGAGAAACTCATGTACGTTTCTCACAAAAGCATTTCATGAAATTCATACATTTTACAAAGAACATGATTATCTTTGGAAGTAAAGGTTCTACAGAGAATACGAACACTGATCTCACTTGTGACTAACACTACTTTGACATATAGCAAACAACGGCTTCTCTTCTCAGAGAAACACAAGTGCGTTTCTCACAAAAGCAGTTCATCAAATTCATACACTTTCCAAAGAATATGATTATCTTTCGAAGTAAAGATTCTACAGAGAACAGGAACACTGTTCTCACTTCTAACACCTCTTTGACAACGGTTCTCTTTGCAGAGAAACACATGTGCGTTTCTCACAAAAGTTGTTCATCAAATTCATACACTTTCAAAAGAACATTATTATCTTTCGAAGTAAATGTTCTACTGAGAACAGGAACACTGTTCTCCCTTCTGACAGTACTTTGACAAATCTCAAATAACGGCTTCTCCTTTCAGAAAAACAATTGTGCTTTTCTCAAAAAAGCTTTTCATGAAATCCATACACTTTCAAAGAAGTTGATTCTCTTTCAAAGTAAAGCAACTGCAGTGAATAGCAAAACTTTTCATTTGAGAAACACATGTGCATCTCACAAAAGCATTTCATGAAATTCATAGACTTTCAAAAGAACGTGATTATCTTTCAGAGTAAACCTTCTACAGTGAAAAGGAACACTGTACTCACTTCTAACACTACTTTGACATATACCAAACAACGGCTTCTCTTTTCCGAGAAACTCATGTGCGTTTCTCACAAAAGCAGTTCATCAAATTCATGCACTTTCCAAAGAACATAATTATGTTTCAAAATAAAGATTCTACAGAGAACAGGAACACAGTTCTCACTTCTGACAATTTTTTGACAAATCTCAAACAATGGCTTTTCCTTTCGGAGAAACTCTTGTATGTTTCCCACAAAAGCATTTCATGAAATTCATACGTTTTCCAAAGAACATGATTATCTTTGGAAGTAAAGGTTCCACAGAGAACAGGAACACTGTTCTCACGTCTATCAATACTTTGACATATAGCAAACAACGTCTTCTCTTTTTAGAGAAACACATGTGCGTTTTTCACAGAAGCATTGCTTGAAATTCATACACTTTCAAAAGAACATGATTATCTTTCGAAATAAAGATTCTACAGAGAACAGGAACACTGTTCTCACTTCTGACAATACTTTGACAAATCTCAACCAACGGCTTCTCCTTTCAGAAAAATACTTGTGCGTTTCTAAAAAAAACGCATTTCATGAAATCCATACACTTTCAAAGAAGATGATTCTCGTTCAAAGTAAAGCGTCTGCAGTGAATAGCAAAACTTCTCATTTGAGAAACACGTGTGTATATCACAAAAGCATTTCATGAAATTCATACACTTTCAAAAGAACGTGATTATCTTTCACAGTAAACCTTCTACAGTGAAACGGAACACTGTACTCCAAACACTACTTTGACATATAGCAAACAACGTCTTCTCTTTTCAGAGAAACACATGTGCGTTTCTCACAGAAGGATTACTTGAAATTCATACACTTTCCAAAGAACATGATTATCTTTCGAAATAAAGATTCTCCAGAGAACAGGAACACTGTTCTCACTTCTGACAATACTTTGACAAATCTTAAACAATGGCTTCTTTTTTCGGAGAAACTAGTGTACGTTTCTCACAAAAGTATTTCAAGAAATTCATACATTTTCCAAGGAACATGATTATCGTTGGACGTAAAGGGTCTACAGAGAACAGGAACACTGTTCACACTTCTAACACTACTTTGACATTTAGCAAACAACGTCTTCTCTTTTTAGAGAAACACATGTGCGTTTCTCACAGAAGCATTTCTTGAAATTCATACACTTTCAAAAGAACATGATTATCTTTCGAAATAAAGATTCTACAGAGAACAGGAACACTGTTCTCACTTCTGACAATACTTTGACAAATCTCAAACAACGGCTTCTCCTTTCAGAAAAATACTTGTGCGTTTCTAAAAAAAACGCATTTCATGAAATCCATACACTTTCAAAGAAGATGATTCTCGTTCAAAGTAAACCGTCTGCAGTGAATAGCAAAACTTCTCATTTGAGAAACACGTGTGTATATCACAAAAGCATTTCATGAAATTCATACACTTTCAAAAGAACGTGATTATCTTTCACAGTAAACCTTCTACAGTGAAACGGAACACTGTACTCCAAACACTACTTTGACATATAGCAAACAACGTCTTCTCTTTTCAGAGAAACACATGTGCGTTTCTCACAGAAGGATTACTTGAAATTCATACACTTTCCAAAGAACATGATTATCTTTCGAAATAAAGATTCTCCAGAGAACAGGAACACTGTTCTCACTTCTGACAATACTTTGACAAATCTCAAACAACGGCTTCTCCTTTCAGAAAAATACTTGTGCGTTTCTAAAAAAAACGCATTTCATGAAATCCGTACACTTTCAAAGAAGATGATTTTCGTTCAAAGTAAAGCGTCTGCAGTGAATAGCAAAACTTCTCATTTGAGAAACACGTGTGTATATCACAAAAGCATTTCATGAAATTCATACACTTTCAAAAGAACGTGATTATCTTTCACAGTAAACCTTCTACAGTGAAACGGAACACTATACTCCAAACACTACTTTGACATATAGCAAACAACGTCTTCTCTTTTCAGAGAAACACATGTGCGTTTCTCACAGAAGGATTACTTGAAATTCATACACTTTCCAAAGAACATGATTATCTTTCGAAATAAAGATTCTCCAGAGAACAGGAACACTGTTCTCACTTCTGACAATACTTTGACAAATCTTAAACAACGGCTTCTTTTTTCGGAGAAACTAGTGTACGTTTCTCACAAAAGCATTTCAAGAAATTCATACATTTTCAAAGGAACATGATTATCGTTGGACCTAAAGGGTCTACAGAGAACAGGAACACTGTTCACACTTCTAACAATACTTTGACATTTAGCAAACAACGTCTTGTCTTTTTAGAGAAACACACGTGCGTTTCTCACAGAAGCATTTCTTGAAATTCATACACTTTCAAAAGAACATGATTATCTTTCGAAGTAAAGATTCTACAGAGAACAGGAACACTGTTCTCACTTCTAACACCTCTTTGACAACGGCTTCTCTTTTCAGAGAATACACTTTCAAAAGAACGTGATTATCTTTCAGAGTAAACCTTCTACAGTGAAAAGGAACACTGTACTCACTTCTAACACTACTTTGACATATATCAAACAACGGCTTCTCTTTTCAGAGAAACACATGTGCGTTTCTCACAAAAGCAGTTCATCAAATTCATGCACTTTCCAAAGAACATAATTATGTTTCAAAATAAAGATTCTACAGAGAACAGGAACACAGTTCTCACTTCTGACAATTTTTTGACAAATCTCAAACAATGGCTTTTCCTTTCGGAGAAACTCTTGTATGTTTCCCACAAAAGCATTTCATGAAATTCATACATTTTCCAAAGAACATGATTATCTTTGGAAGTAAAGGTTCCACAGAGAACAGGAACACTGTTCTCACGTCTATCAATACTTTGACAATAGCAAACAACGTCATCTCTTTTCAGAGAAACACATGTGCGTTTCTCACAGAAGCATTTCTTGAAATTCATACACTTTCAAAAGAACATGATTATCTTTCGAAATAAAGATTCTACAGAGAACAGGAACACTGTTCTCACTTCTCACAATACTTTGACAAATCTCAAACAACCGCTTCTCCTTTCGGAGAAACTCATGTACGTTTCTCACAAAAGCATTTCATGAAATTCATACATTTTACAAGGAACATGATTATCTTTGGACGTAAAGGTTCTACAGAGAACACGAAAACTGATCTCACATGTGACTAACACTACTTTGACATACATCAAACAACGGCTTCTCTTCTCAGAGAAACACAAGTGCGTTTCTCACAAAAGCAGTTCAAGAAATTCATACACTTTCCAAAGAATATGATTATCTTTCGAAGTAAAGATTCTACAGAGAACAGGAACACTGTTCTCACTTCTAACACCTCTTTGACAACGGCTTCTCTTTGCAGAGAATACACTTTCAAAAGAACGTGATTATCTTTCTGAGTTAACCTTCTACAGTGAAAAGGAACACTGTACTCACTTCTAACACTACTTTGACATATACCAAACAACGGCTTCTCTTTTCAGAGAAACACATGTGCGTTTCTCACAAAAGCAGTTCATCAAATTCATGCACTTTCCAAAGAACATAATTATGTTTCAAAATAACGATTCTACAGAGAACAGGAACACTGTTCTCACTTCTGACAATTTTTTGACAAATCTCAAACAATGGCTTTTCCTTTCGGAGAAACTCATGTATGTTTCTCACAAAAGCATTTCATGAAATTCATACATTTTCCAAAGAACATGATTATCTTTCTAAGTAAAGGTTCCACAGAGAACAGGAACACTGTTCTCACTTCTATCAATACTTTGACATATAGCAAACAACGTCTTCTCTTTTCAGAGAAACACATGTGCGTTTCTCACAGAAGCATTTCTTGAAATTCATACACTTTCCAAAGAACATGATTATCTTTTGAAATAAAGATTCTACAGAGAACAGGAACACTGTTCTCACTTCTGACAATACTTTGACAAATCTCATAAAATGGCTTCTCCTTTCGGAGAAACTCATGTACGTTTCTCACAAAAGCATTTCATGAAATTCATACATTTTACAAAGAACATGATTATCTTTGGAAGTAAAGGTTCTACAGAGAATACGAACACTGATCTCACTTGTGACTAACACTACTTTGACATATAGCAAACAACGGCTTCTCTTCTCAGAGAAACACAAGTGCGTTTCTCACAAAAGCAGTTCATCAAATTCATACACTTTCCAAAGAATATGATTATCTTTCGAAGTAAAGATTCTACAGAGAACAGGAACACTGTTCTCACTTCTAACACCTCTTTGACAACGGTTCTCTTTGCAGAGAAACACATGTGCGTTTCTCACAAAAGTTGTTCATCAAATTCATACACTTTCAAAAGAACATTATTATCTTTCGAAGTAAATGTTCTACTGAGAACAGGAACACTGTTCTCCCTTCTGACAGTACTTTGACAAATCTCAAATAACGGCTTCTCCTTTCAGAAAAACAATTGTGCTTTTCTCAAAAAAGCTTTTCATGAAATCCATACACTTTCAAAGAAGTTGATTCTCTTTCAAAGTAAAGCAACTGCAGTGAATAGCAAAACTTTTCATTTGAGAAACACATGTGCATCTCACAAAAGCATTTCATGAAATTCATAGACTTTCAAAAGAACGTGATTATCTTTCAGAGTAAACCTTCTACAGTGAAAAGGAACACTGTACTCACTTCTAACACTACTTTGACATATACCAAACAACGGCTTCTCTTTTCCGAGAAACTCATGTGCGTTTCTCACAAAAGCAGTTCATCAAATTCATGCACTTTCCAAAGAACATAATTATGTTTCAAAATAAAGATTCTACAGAGAACAGGAACACTGTTCTCATTTCTGACAATTCTTTGACAAATCTCAAACAGTGGCTTTTCCTTTCTGAGAAACTCATGTATGTTTCTCACAAAAGCATTTCATGAAATTCATACATTTTCCAAGGAACAGGATTATCGTTGGACGTAAAGGGTCTACAGAGAAAAGGAACACTGTTCACACTTCTAACACTACTTTGACATATAGCAAACAACGTCTTCTCTTTTTAGAGAAACACATGTGCGTTTCTCACAGAAGCATTGCTTGAAATTCATACACTTTCAAAAGAACATGATTATCTTTCGAAATAAAGATTCTACAGAGAACAGGAACACTGTTCTCACTTCTGACAATACTTTGACAAATCTCAAACAACGGCTTCTCCTTTCAGAAAAATACTTGTGCGTTTCTAAAAAAAAGCATTTCATGAAATCCATACACTTTCAAAGCAGATGATTCTCGTTCAAAGTAAAGCATCTGCAGTGAATAGCAAAACTTCTCATTTGAGAAACACGTGTTTATATCACAAACGCATTTCATGAAATTCATACACTTTCAAAAGAACGTGATTATCTTTCACAGTAAACCTTCTACAGTGAAACGGAACACTGTACTCCAAACACTACTTTGACATATAGCAAACAACGTCTTCTCTTTTCAGAGAAACACATGTGCGTTTCTCACAGAAGGATTACTTGAAATTCATACACTTTCCAAAGAACATGATTATCTTTCGAAATAAAGATTCTCCAGAGAACAGGAACACTGTTCTCACTTCTGACAATACTTTGACAAATCTTAAACAACGGCTTCTTTTTTCGGAGAAACTAGTGTACGTTTCTCACAAAAGTATTTCAAGAAATTCATACATTTTCCAAGGAACATGATTATCGTTGGACGTAAAGGGTCTACAGAGAACAGGAATTTTACACTGTTCACACTTCTAACACTACTTTGACATTTAGCAAACAACGTCTTCTCTTTTTAGAGAAACACATGTGCGTTTCTCACAGAAGCATTTCTTGAAATTCATACACTTTCAAAAGAACATGATTATCTTTCGAAATAAAGATTCTACAGAGAACAGGAACACTGTTCTCACTTCTGACAATACTTTGACAAATCTCAAACAACGGCTTCTCCTTTCAGAAAAATACTTGTGCGTTTCTAAAAAAAACGCATTTCATGAAATCCATACACTTTCAAAGAAGATGATTCTCGTTCAAAGTAAACCGTCTGCAGTGAATAGCAAAACTTCTCATTTGAGAAACACGTGTGTATATCACAAAAGCATTTCATGAAATTCATACACTTTCAAAAGAACGTGATTATCTTTCACAGTAAACCTTCTACAGTGAAACGGAACACTGTACTCCAAACACTACTTTGACATATAGCAAACAACGTCTTCTCTTTTCAGAAAAACACATGTGCGTTTCTCACAGAAGGATTACTTGAAATTCATACACTTTCCAAAGAACATGATTATCTTTCGAAATAAAGATTCTCCAGAGAACAGGAACACTGTTCTCACTTCTGACAATACTTTGACAAATCTCAAACAACGGCTTCTCCTTTCAGAAAAATACTTGTGCGTTTCTAAAAAAAACGCATTTCATGAAATCCGTACACTTTCAAAGAAGATGATTTTCGTTCAAAGTAAAGCGTCTGCAGTGAATAGCAAAACTTCTCATTTGAGAAACACGTGTGTATATCACAAAAGCATTTCATGAAATTCATACACTTTCAAAAGAACGTGATTATCTTTCACAGTAAACCTTCTACAGTGAAACGGAACACTATACTCCAAACACTACTTTG
The DNA here is from genome assembly GCF_018167655.1 of Microtus oregoni. Classification (NCBI taxonomy): domain Eukaryota; kingdom Metazoa; phylum Chordata; class Mammalia; order Rodentia; family Cricetidae; genus Microtus; species Microtus oregoni. Next base: position 13,669,455 of record NW_024543219.1, read on the forward strand.
ACATATAGCAAACAACGTCTTCTCTTTTCAGAGAAACACATGTGCGTTTCTCACAGAAGGATTACTTGAAATTCATACACTTTCCAAAGAACATGATTATCTTTCGAAATAAAGATTCTCCAGAGAACAGGAACACTGTTCTCACTTCTGACAATACTTTGACAAATCTTAAACAACGGCTTCTTTTTTCGGAGAAACTAGTGTACGTTTCTCACAAAAGCATTTCAAGAAATTCATACATTTTCAAAGGAACATGATTATCGTTGGACCTAAAGGGTCTACAGAGAACAGGAACACTGTTCACACTTCTAACAATACTTTGACATTTAGCAAACAACGTCTTGTCTTTTTAGAGAAACACACGTGCGTTTCTCACAGAAGCAGTTCAAGAAATTCATACACTTTCCAAAGAATATGATTATCTTTCGAAGTAAAGATTCTACAGAGAACAGGAACACTGTTCTCACTTCTAACACCTCTTTGACAACGGCTTCTCTTTGCAGAGAATACACTTTCAAAAGAACGTGATTATCTTTCTGAGTTAACCTTCTACAGTGAAAAGGAACACTGTACTCACTTCTAACACTACTTTGACATATACCAAACAACGGCTTCTCTTTTCAGAGAAACACATGTGCGTTTCTCACAAAAGCAGTTCATCAAATTCATGCACTTTCCAAAGAACATAATTATGTTTCAAAATAACGATTCTACAGAGAACAGGAACACTGTTCTCACTTCTGACAATTTTTTGACAAATCTCAAACAATGGCTTTTCCTTTCGGAGAAACTCATGTATGTTTCTCACAAAAGCATTTCATGAAATTCATACATTTTCCAAAGAACATGATTATCTTTCTAAGTAAAGGTTCCACAGAGAACAGGAACACTGTTCTCACTTCTATCAATACTTTGACATATAGCAAACAACGTCTTCTCTTTTCAGAGAAACACATGTGCGTTTCTCACAGAAGCATTTCTTGAAATTCATACACTTTCCAAAGAACATGATTATCTTTTGAAATAAAGATTCTACAGAGAACAGGAACACTGTTCTCACTTCTGACAATACTTTGACAAATCTCATAAAATGGCTTCTCCTTTCGGAGAAACTCATGTACGTTTCTCACAAAAGCATTTCATGAAATTCATACATTTTACAAAGAACATGATTATCTTTGGAAGTAAAGGTTCTACAGAGAATACGAACACTGATCTCACTTGTGACTAACACTACTTTGACATATAGCAAACAACGGCTTCTCTTCTCAGAGAAACACAAGTGCGTTTCTCACAAAAGCAGTTCATCAAATTCATACACTTTCCAAAGAATATGATTATCTTTCGAAGTAAAGATTCTACAGAGAACAGGAACACTGTTCTCACTTCTAACACCTCTTTGACAACGGTTCTCTTTGCAGAGAAACACATGTGCGTTTCTCACAAAAGTTGTTCATCAAATTCATACACTTTCAAAAGAGCATTATTATCTTTCGAAGTAAATGTTCTACTGAGAACAGGAACACTGTTCTCCCTTCTGACAGTACTTTGACAAATCTCAAATAACGGCTTCTCCTTTCAGAAAAACAATTGTGCTTTTCTCAAAAAAGCTTTTCATGAAATCCATACACTTTCAAAGAAGTTGATTCTCTTTCAAAGTAAAGCAACTGCAGTGAATAGCAAAACTTTTCATTTGAGAAACACATGTGCATCTCACAAAAGCATTTCATGAAATTCATAGACTTTCAAAAGAACGTGATTATCTTTCAGAGTAAACCTTCTACAGTGAAAAGGAACACTGTACTCACTTCTAACACTACTTTGACATATACCAAACAACGGCTTCTCTTTTCCGAGAAACTCATGTGCGTTTCTCACAAAAGCAGTTCATCAAATTCATGCACTTTCCAAAGAACATAATTATGTTTCAAAATAAAGATTCTACAGAGAACAGGAACACTGTTCTCATTTCTGACAATTCTTTGACAAATCTCAAACAGTGGCTTTTCCTTTCTGAGAAACTCATGTATGTTTCTCACAAAAGCATTTCATGAAATTCATACATTTTCCAAGGAACAGGATTATCGTTGGACGTAAAGGGTCTACAGAGAAAAGGAACACTGTTCACACTTCTAACACTACTTTGACATATAGCAAACAACGTCTTCTCTTTTTAGAGAAACACATGTGCGTTTCTCACAGAAGCATTGCTTGAAATTCATACACTTTCAAAAGAACATGATTATCTTTCGAAATAAAGATTCTACAGAGAACAGGAACACTGTTCTCACTTCTGACAATACTTTGACAAATCTCAAACAACGGCTTCTCCTTTCAGAAAAATACTTGTGCGTTTCTAAAAAAAAGCATTTCATGAAATCCATACACTTTCAAAGCAGATGATTCTCGTTCAAAGTAAAGCATCTGCAGTGAATAGCAAAACTTCTCATTTGAGAAACACGTGTTTATATCACAAACGCATTTCATGAAATTCATACACTTTCAAAAGAACGTGATTATCTTTCACAGTAAACCTTCTACAGTGAAACGGAACACTGTACTCCAAACACTACTTTGACATATAGCAAACAACGTCTTCTCTTTTCAGAGAAACACATGTGCGTTTCTCACAGAAGGATTACTTGAAATTCATACACTTTCCAAAGAACATGATTATCTTTCGAAATAAAGATTCTCGAGAGAACAGGAACACTGTTCTCACTTCTGAAAATACTTTGACAAATGTTAAACAACGGCTTCTTTTTTCGGAGAAACTAGTGTACGTTTCTCACAAAAGCATTTCATGAAATTCATACATTTTACAAGGAACATGATTATCGTTGGACGTAAAGGGTCTACAGAAAACAGGAACACTGTTCTCACTTCTGACAATACTTTGACAAATCTCAACCAACGGCTTCTCCTTTCAGAAAAATACTTGTGCGTTTCTAAAAAAAACGCATTTCATGAAATCCATACACTTTCAAAGAAGATGATTCTCGTTCAAAGTAAAGCGTCTGCAGTGAATAGCAAAACTTCTCATTTGAGAAACACGTGTGTATATCACAAAAGCATTTCATGAAATTCATACACTTTCAAAAGAACGTGATTATCTTTCACAGTAAACCTTCTACAGTGAAACGGAACACTGTACTCCAAACACTACTTTGACATATAGCAAACAACGTCTTCTCTTTTCAGAGAAACACATGTGCGTTTCTCACAGAAGGATTACTTGAAATTCATACACTTTCCAAAGGACATGATTATCTTTCGAAATAAAGATTCTCCAGAGAACAGGAACACTGTTCTCACTTCTGACAATACTTTGACAAATCTTAAACAACGGCTTCTTTTTTCGGAGAAACTAGTGTACGTTTCTCACAAAAGTATTTCAAGAAATTCATACATTTTCCAAGGAACATGATTATCGTTGGACGTAAAGGGTCTACAGAGAACAGGAACACTGTTCACACTTCTAACACTACTTTGACATTTAGCAAACAACGTCTTCTCTTTTTAGAGAAACACATGTGCGTTTCTCACAGAAGCATTTCTTGAAATTCATACACTTTCAAAAGAACATGATTATCTTTCGAAATAAAGATTCTACAGAGGACAGGAACACTGTTCTCACTTCTGACAATACTTTGACAAATCTCAAACAACGGCTTCTCCTTTCAGAAAAATACTTGTGCGTTTCTAAAAAAAACGCATTTCATGAAATCCGTACACTTTCAAAGAAGATGATTCTCGTTCAAAGTAAAGCGTCTGCAGTGAATAGCAAAACTTCTCATTTGAGAAACACGTGTGTATATCACAAAAGCATTTCATGAAATTCATACACTTTCAAAAGAACGTGATTATCTTTCACAGTAAACCTTCTACAGTGAAACGGAACACTGTACTCCAAACACTACTTTGACATATAGCAAACAACGTCTTCTCTTTTCAGAGAAACACATGTGCGTTTCTCACAGAAGGATTACTTGAAATTCATACACTTTCCAAAGAACATGATTATCTTTCGAAATAAAGATTCTCCAGAGAACAGGAACACTGTTCTCACTTCTGACAATACTTTGACAAATCTCAAACAACGGCTTCTCCTTTCAGAAAAATACTTGTGCGTTTCTAAAAAAAACGCATTTCATGAAATCCGTACACTTTCAAAGAAGATGATTTTCGTTCAAAGTAAAGCGTCTGCAGTGAATAGCAAAACTTCTCATTTGAGAAACACGTGTGTATATCACAAAAGCATTTCATGAAATTCATACACTTTCAAAAGAACGTGATTATCTTTCACAGTAAACCTTCTACAGTGAAACGGAACACTATACTCCAAACACTACTTTGACATATAGCAAACAACGTCTTCTCTTTTCAGAGAAACACATGTGCGTTTCTCACAGAAGGATTACTTGAAATTCATACACTTTCCAAAGAACATGATTATCTTTCGAAATAAAGATTCTCCAGAGAACAGGAACACTGTTCTCACTTCTGACAATACTTTGACAAATCTTAAACAACGGCTTCTTTTTTCGGAGAAACTAGTGTACGTTTCTCACAAAAGCATTTCAAGAAATTCATACATTTTCAAAGGAACATGATTATCGTTGGACCTAAAGGGTCTACAGAGAACAGGAACACTGTTCACACTTCTAACAATACTTTGACATTTAGCAAACAACGTCTTGTCTTTTTAGAGAAACACACGTGCGTTTCTCACAGAAGCATTTCTTGAAATTCATACACTTTCAAAAGAACATGATTATCTTTCGAAGTAAAGATTCTACAGAGAACAGGAACACTGTTCTCACTTCTAACACCTCTTTGACAACGGCTTCTCTTTTCAGAGAATACACTTTCAAAAGAACGTGATTATCTTTCAGAGTAAACCTTCTACAGTGAAAAGGAACACTGTACTCACTTCTAACACTACTTTGACATATATCAAACAACGGCTTCTCTTTTCAGAGAAACACATGTGCGTTTCTCACAAAAGCAGTTCATCAAATTCATGCACTTTCCAAAGAACATAATTATGTTTCAAAATAAAGATTCTACAGAGAACAGGAACACAGTTCTCACTTCTGACAATTTTTTGACAAATCTCAAACAATGGCTTTTCCTTTCGGAGAAACTCTTGTATGTTTCCCACAAAAGCATTTCATGAAATTCATACATTTTCCAAAGAACATGATTATCTTTGGAAGTAAAGGTTCCACAGAGAACAGGAACACTGTTCTCACGTCTATCAATACTTTGACAATAGCAAACAACGTCATCTCTTTTCAGAGAAACACATGTGCGTTTCTCACAGAAGCATTTCTTGAAATTCATACACTTTCAAAAGAACATGATTATCTTTCGAAATAAAGATTCTACAGAGAACAGGAACACTGTTCTCACTTCTCACAATACTTTGACAAATCTCAAACAACCGCTTCTCCTTTCGGAGAAACTCATGTACGTTTCTCACAAAAGCATTTCATGAAATTCATACATTTTACAAGGAACATGATTATCTTTGGACGTAAAGGTTCTACAGAGAACACGAAAACTGATCTCACATGTGACTAACACTACTTTGACATACATCAAACAACGGCTTCTCTTCTCAGAGAAACACAAGTGCGTTTCTCACAAAAGCAGTTCAAGAAATTCATACACTTTCCAAAGAATATGATTATCTTTCGAAGTAAAGATTCTACAGAGAACAGGAACACTGTTCTCACTTCTAACACCTCTTTGACAACGGCTTCTCTTTGCAGAGAATACACTTTCAAAAGAACGTGATTATCTTTCTGAGTTAACCTTCTACAGTGAAAAGGAACACTGTACTCACTTCTAACACTACTTTGACATATACCAAACAACGGCTTCTCTTTTCAGAGAAACACATGTGCGTTTCTCACAAAAGCAGTTCATCAAATTCATGCACTTTCCAAAGAACATAATTATGTTTCAAAATAACGATTCTACAGAGAACAGGAACACTGTTCTCACTTCTGACAATTTTTTGACAAATCTCAAACAATGGCTTTTCCTTTCGGAGAAACTCATGTATGTTTCTCACAAAAGCATTTCATGAAATTCATACATTTTCCAAAGAACATGATTATCTTTCTAAGTAAAGGTTCCACAGAGAACAGGAACACTGTTCTCACTTCTATCAATACTTTGACATATAGCAAACAACGTCTTCTCTTTTCAGAGAAACACATGTGCGTTTCTCACAGAAGCATTTCTTGAAATTCATACACTTTCCAAAGAACATGATTATCTTTTGAAATAAAGATTCTACAGAGAACAGGAACACTGTTCTCACTTCTGACAATACTTTGACAAATCTCATAAAATGGCTTCTCCTTTCGGAGAAACTCATGTACGTTTCTCACAAAAGCATTTCATGAAATTCATACATTTTACAAAGAACATGATTATCTTTGGAAGTAAAGGTTCTACAGAGAATACGAACACTGATCTCACTTGTGACTAACACTACTTTGACATATAGCAAACAACGGCTTCTCTTCTCAGAGAAACACAAGTGCGTTTCTCACAAAAGCAGTTCATCAAATTCATACACTTTCCAAAGAATATGATTATCTTTCGAAGTAAAGATTCTACAGAGAACAGGAACACTGTTCTCACTTCTAACACCTCTTTGACAACGGTTCTCTTTGCAGAGAAACACATGTGCGTTTCTCACAAAAGTTGTTCATCAAATTCATACACTTTCAAAAGAACATTATTATCTTTCGAAGTAAATGTTCTACTGAGAACAGGAACACTGTTCTCCCTTCTGACAGTACTTTGACAAATCTCAAATAACGGCTTCTCCTTTCAGAAAAACAATTGTGCTTTTCTCAAAAAAGCTTTTCATGAAATCCATACACTTTCAAAGAAGTTGATTCTCTTTCAAAGTAAAGCAACTGCAGTGAATAGCAAAACTTTTCATTTGAGAAACACATGTGCATCTCACAAAAGCATTTCATGAAATTCATAGACTTTCAAAAGAACGTGATTATCTTTCAGAGTAAACCTTCTACAGTGAAAAGGAACACTGTACTCACTTCTAACACTACTTTGACATATACCAAACAACGGCTTCTCTTTTCCGAGAAACTCATGTGCGTTTCTCACAAAAGCAGTTCATCAAATTCATGCACTTTCCAAAGAACATAATTATGTTTCAAAATAAAGATTCTACAGAGAACAGGAACACTGTTCTCATTTCTGACAATTCTTTGACAAATCTCAAACAGTGGCTTTTCCTTTCTGAGAAACTCATGTATGTTTCTCACAAAAGCATTTCATGAAATTCATACATTTTCCAAGGAACAGGATTATCGTTGGACGTAAAGGGTCTACAGAGAACAGGAACACTGTTCACACTTCTAACACTACTTTGACATATAGCAAACAACGTCTTCTCTTTTTAGAGAAACCCATGTGCGTTTCTCACAGAAGCATTGCTTGAAATTCATACACTTTCAAAAGAACATGATTATCTTTCGAAATAAAGATTCTACAGAGAACAGGAACACTGTTCTCACTTCTGACAATACTTTGACAAATCTCAAACAACGGCTTCTCCTTTCAGAAAAATACTTGTGCGTTTCTAAAAAAAAGCATTTCATGAAATCCATACACTTTCAAAGCAGATGATTCTCGTTCAAAGTAAAGCATCTGCAGTGAATAGCAAAACTTCTCATTTGAGAAACACGTGTTTATATCACAAACGCATTTCATGAAATTCATACACTTTCAAAAGAACGTGATTATCTTTCACAGTAAACCTTCTACAGTGAAACGGAACACTGTACTCCAAACACTACTTTGACATATAGCAAACAACGTCTTCTCTTTTCAGAGAAACACATGTGCGTTTCTCACAGAAGGATTACTTGAAATTCATACACTTTCCAAAGAACATGATTATCTTTCGAAATAAAGATTCTCGAGAGAACAGGAACACTGTTCTCACTTCTGAAAATACTTTGACAAATGTTAAACAACGGCTTCTTTTTTCGGAGAAACTAGTGTACGTTTCTCACAAAAGCATTTCATGAAATTCATACATTTTACAAGGAACATGATTATCGTTGGACGTAAAGGGTCTACAGAAAACAGGAACACTGTTCTCACTTCTGACAATACTTTGACAAATCTCAACCAACGGCTTCTCCTTTCAGAAAAATACTTGTGCGTTTCTAAAAAAAACGCATTTCATGAAATCCATACACTTTCAAAGAAGATGATTCTCGTTCAAAGTAAAGCGTCTGCAGTGAATAGCAAAACTTCTCATTTGAGAAACACGTGTGTATATCACAAAAGCATTTCATGAAATTCATACACTTTCAAAAGAACGTGATTATCTTTCACAGTAAACCTTCTACAGTGAAACGGAACACTGTACTCCAAACACTACTTTGACATATAGCAAACAAAGTCTTCTCTTTTCAGAGAAACACATGTGCGTTTCTCACAGAAGGATTACTTGAAATTCATACACTTTCCAAAGGACATGATTATCTTTCGAAATAAAGATTCTCCAGAGAACAGGAACACTGTTCTCACTTCTGACAATACTTTGACAAATCTTAAACAACGGCTTCTTTTTTCGGAGAAACTAGTGTACGTTTCTCACAAAAGTATTTCAAGAAATTCATACATTTTCCAAGGAACATGATTATCGTTGGACGTAAAGGGTCTACAGAGAACAGGAACACTGTTCACACTTCTAACACTACTTTGACATTTAGCAAACAACGTCTTCTCTTTTTAGAGAAACACATGTGCGTTTCTCACAGAAGCATTTCTTGAAATTCATACACTTTCAAAAGAACATGATTATCTTTCGAAATAAAGATTCTACAGAGGACAGGAACACTGTTCTCACTTCTGACAATACTTTGACAAATCTCAAACAACGGCTTCTCCTTTCAGAAAAATACTTGTGCGTTTCTAAAAAAAACGCATTTCATGAAATCCGTACACTTTTAAAGAAGATGATTCTCGTTCAAAGTAAAGCGTCTGCAGTGAATAGCAAAACTTCTCATTTGAGAAACACGTGTGTATATCACAAAAGCATTTCATGAAATTCATACACTTTCAAAAGAACGTGATTATCTTTCACAGTAAACCTTCTACAGTGAAACGGAACACTGTACTCCAAACACTACTTTGACATATAGCAAACAACGTCTTCTCTTTTCAGAGAAACACATGTGCGTTTCTCACAGAAGGATTACTTGAAATTCATACACTTTCCAAAGAACATGATTATCTTTCGAAATAAAGATTCTCCAGAGAACAGGAACACTGTTCTCACTTCTGACAATACTTTGACAAATCTCAAACAACGGCTTCTCCTTTCAGAAAAATACTTGTGCGTTTCTAAAAAAAACGCATTTCATGAAATCCGTACACTTTCAAAGAAGATGATTTTCGTTCAAAGTAAAGCGTCTGCAGTGAATAGCAAAACTTCTCATTTGAGAAACACGTGTGTATATCACAAAAGCATTTCATGAAATTCATACACTTTCAAAAGAACGTGATTATCTTTCACAGTAAACCTTCTACAGTGAAACGGAACACTGTACTCCAAACACTACTTTGACATATAGCAAACAACGTCTTCTCTTTTCAGAGAAACACATGTGCGTTTCTCACAGAAGGATTACTTGAAATTCATACACTTTCCAAAGAACATGATTATCTTTCGAAATAAAGATTCTCCAGAGAACAGGAACACTGTTCTCACTTCTAACACCTCTTTGACAACGGTTCTCTTTGCAGAGAAACACATGTGCGTTTCTCACAAAAGTTGTTCATCAAATTCATACACTTTCAAAAGAACATTATTATCTTTCGAAGTAAATGTTCTACTGAGAACAGGAACACTGTTCTCCCTTCTGACAGTACTTTGACAAATCTCAAATAACGGCTTCTCCTTTCAGAAAAACAATTGTGCTTTTCTCAAAAAAGCTTTTCATGAAATCCATACACTTTCAAAGAAGTTGATTCTCTTTCAAAGTAAAGCAACTGCAGTGAATAGCAAAACTTTTCATTTGAGAAACACATGTGCATCTCACAAAAGCATTTCATGAAATTCATAGACTTTCAAAAGAACGTGATTATCTTTCAGAGTAAACCTTCTACAGTGAAAAGGAACACTGTACTCACTTCTAACACTACTTTGACATATACCAAACAACGGCTTCTCTTTTCCGAGAAACTCATGTGCGTTTCTCACAAAAGCAGTTCATCAAATTCATGCACTTTCCAAAGAACATAATTATGTTTCAAAATAAAGATTCTACAGAGAACAGGAACACTGTTCTCATTTCTGACAATTCTTTGACAAATCTCAAACAGTGGCTTTTCCTTTCTGAGAAACTCATGTATGTTTCTCACAAAAGCATTTCATGAAATTCATACATTTTCCAAGGAACAGGATTATCGTTGGACGTAAAGGGTCTACAGAGAAAAGGAACACTGTTCACACTTCTAACACTACTTTGACATATAGCAAACAACGTCTTCTCTTTTTAGAGAAACACATGTGCGTTTCTCACAGAAGCATTGCTTGAAATTCATACACTTTCAAAAGAACATGATTATCTTTCGAAATAAAGATTCTACAGAGAACAGGAACACTGTTCTCACTTCTGACAATACTTTGACAAATCTCAAACAACGGCTTCTCCTTTCAGAAAAATACTTGTGCGTTTCTAAAAAAAAGCATTTCATGAAATCCATACACTTTCAAAGAAGATGATTCTCGTTCAAAGTAAAGCATCTGCAGTGAATAGCAAAACTTCTCATTTGAGAAACACGTGTTTATATCACAAACGCATTTCATGAAATTCATACACTTTCAAAAGAACGTGATTATCTTTCACAGTAAACCTTCTACAGTGAAACGGAACACTGTACTCCAAACACTACTTTGACATATAGCAAACAACGTCTTCTCTTTTCAGAGAAACACATGTGCGTTTCTCACAGAAGGATTACTTGAAATTCATACACTTTCCAAAGAACATGATTATCTTTCGAAATAAAGATTCTCGAGAGAACAGGAACACTGTTCTCACTTCTGAAAATACTTTGACAAATGTTAAACAACGGCTTCTTTTTTCGGAGAAACTAGTGTACGCTTCTCACAAAAGCATTTCATGAAATTCATACATTTTACAAGGAACATGATTATCTTTGGAAGTAATGGTTCTACAGAGAACACGAACACTGATCTCACTTGTGACTAACACGACTTTGACATATAGCAAACAACGGCTTCTCTTCTCTGAGAAACACAAGTGCGTTTCTCACAAAAGCAGTTCATCAAATTCATACACTTTCCAAAGAATATGATTATCTTTCGAAGTAAAGTTTCTTTTTTTTTAATAATTTTTTTATTAAGAAAAGAAGAACAAAAACATAAACAAAAAACAAGTTTCCACCTCCTCCCAGCCTCCCATTTCCCTCCCCCTCCTCCCACCCTTCTCCCCCTCCTCCCACCCTTCTACCCCTCCCCCCACTCCTCTCCCCCTCCCTCTCCAGTCCACAGAGCAGTCCAGGTTCCCTGCCCTGTGGTAAGTCCTAGGTCCTCCCCCCTCCGTCCATATCTAGGAAGGTGAACATCCAAACTGGCTAGGCTTCCACAAAGCCAGCACTTTAAGTAGGATCAAAACCCCGTGCCATTGTCCTTGGCGTCTCATCAGCCCTCATTGTTCGCCATGTTCAGAGAGTCCGGTTTTATCCCATGCTTTTTCGGTCACAGTCCAGCTGGCCTTGGTGAGCTCCCAGTAGATCAGCTCCACTGTCTCAGTGGGTGGGTGCACGCCTCGTGGTCCCGACTTCTTTGCTCATGTTCTCCCTCCTTCTGCTCCTCATTGGGACCTTGGGAGCTCAGTCCAGTGCTCCAGTGTGGGTCTCTGTCTCTGTCTCCATCCATCACCAGATGAAGGTTCTATGATGATATGCAAGATATTCGTCAGTATTGCTCTAGGATAGGGTCATTTCAGGTTCCCAATCCTCAGCTACCCAAGGAACTAACTGGGAACCTCATGTTGGGCACTTGGGAGCCCCTCTAGGGTCAAATCTCTTGCTCACCCTAAAGTGGTTCCCTTAACTAAGAATTGTGGTTCCGTGCTCCCCTATCCACCTTTCCTTTATCCCAATTCTCCTGATTCCCCAAGTCCCCCCTCCTTCCCTTCTACCTTTTCTCTCCCCATCTCCCCTTACCCCCATCCCACCCCACCCCCAAGATCCTAATTTTCTCCCCGGCAATTGGGTCTACTTCCCTTAGCCAAGAGGATAACTATATGTTTTTCCTTGGGTTCACCTTCTTACTTAGCTTCTTTAGGTTCACCTATTGTAGACTCCGTGGCCCTAATTTATGGCTAGAAACCAATTATGAGCGAGTACATCCCATGTTCATCTTTTTGGGTCTGGGACACCTCACTCAGGATAGTGTTTTCTATTTCCATCCATTTGCCTGCAAAATTCGAGAAGTCATTGTTTTTTACCGCAGCGTACTACTCTAGCATGTATATATTCCATACTTTCTTCATCCATTCTTCCATTGAAGGGCATCTAGGTTGTTTCCAGGTTCTGGCTATTACAAATAATACTGCTATGAACATAGTTGAACAAATGCTTTTGTCATATGATAGAGCATCTCTTGGGTATATTCCCAGGAGTGGTATTGCTGGGTCCAGGGGTAAGTTGATCCCGAATTTCCTGAGAAACCGAAACACTGACTTCCACAGTGGTTGCACAAGATGGCATTCCCACCAGCAATGGATGAGGGTACCCGTTCCTCCACAGCCTCTCCAGCAAAGGTTATCCTTGGTGTTTTTGACTTTAGCCATTCTGACAGGTGTAAGATGATATCTCAAAGTTGTTTTGATTTGCATTTCCCTGATTGCTAAGGAAGTTGAGCACGACTTTAAGTGTCTTTTGGCCATTTGAACTTCCTCTGCTGAGAATTCTCTGTTCAATTCAGTGCCCCATTTTTTAATTGGGTTAATTAGCATTTTAAAGTCTAGTTTCTTGAGTTCTCTATATATTTTGGAGATCAGACCTTTGTCTGTTGTGGGGTTGGTGAAGATCTTCTCCCAATCAGTAGGTTGCCTTTGTGTCTTATTGACTATGTCCTTTGCTTTACAGAAGCTTCTCAGTTTAAGTAGGTCCCATTTATTCAATGTTGCCCTTAATGTCTGTGCTTCTGGGGTTATACATAGGAAGCGATCTCCTGTGCCCAGCTCCTGTAGGGTACTTCCCACTTTCTCTTCTATCAGGTTCAGTGTGTTCGGGCTGATATTGAGGTCTTTAATCCATTTGGACTTGAGTTTTGTGCACGGTGATAGATAAGGGTCTATTTTCATTCTTCTACAAGATGACTTCCAGTTGTGCCAGCACCATTTGTTGAAGATGCTTTCTTTCTTCCATTTTATACTTTTAGCTCCTTTATCGAAAATCAGGTGTTCATAGGTTTGTGGGATAAAATCCGGGTCTTCTATACGATTCCATTGGTCGACTTCTCTGTTTTTATGCCAGTACCACACTGTTTTCATTACTGTAACTCTGTAATAGAGTTTGAAGTCAGGGATGGTAATGCCTCCAGAAGATCCTTTATTGTATAGGATTGTTTTGGCTATCCTGGGTTTTTTGTTTTTCCATATAAAGTTGATTATTGTTCTCTCCAGATCTGTGAAGAATTTTGATGGGATCTTGATGGGGATTGCATTGAATCTATAAATAGCCTTTGGTAGAATTGCCATTTTTACTATGTTGATCCTCCCAATCCAAGAGCAAGGGAGGTCCATCCATTTTTTGGTATCCTCTTCAATTTCTTTCTTCAATGCCTTAAAGTTCTTGTCAAATAGATCTTTCACTTCCTTGGTTAGATGTACCCCAAGATATTTTATGCTGTTTTTGGCTATTGTGAATGGTGAAGCTTCTCTGATTTCCCTCTCTGCTTCCATATCCTTTGTGTATAAGAGGGCGACTGATTTTTTGGAGTTGATCTTGTATCCTGCCACATTACTAAAGCTGTTTATCAGCTGTAGGAGTTCTTTGGTGGAGTTTTTGGGGTCGCTTATGTACACTATCATATCATCTGCAAATAACGAAAGTTTAACTTCTTCCTTTCCAATTCGAATCCCCTTGATCCCATTATGTTGTCTTATTGCTATTGCTAGAACTTCAAGCACTATATTGAAGAGGTATGGGGAGAGTGGACAGCCTTGTCGTGTTCCTGAGTTAAGTGGGATGGCTTTGAGTTTCTCTCCGTTTAATTTGATGTTAGCTGTCGGCTTGCTGTATATAGCTTTTATTATATTTAGGTATGACCCTTGTATCCCTAATCTCTCCAAGACTTTTAACATAAATGGATGTTGAATTTTGTCAAATGCTTTTTCAGCATCTAATGAAATGATCATATGGTTTTTTTCTTTCAGTTTATTTATATGCTGGATTACATTGATAGATTTTCGTATGTTGAACCAGCCCTGCATCTCAGGAATGAAGCCTACTTGATCATAATGGATAATTTTTCGGATGTGTTCTTGGATTCGATTTGCCAGTATTTTGTTGAGGATTTTTGCGTCGATATTCATGAGTGAGATTGGCCTGTAGTTCTCTTTCCTGGTTGAGTCTTTGAGTGGTTTTGGTATCAGAGTAATTGTGGCTTCATAAAAGGAGTTTGGTAATGACCCTTCTGTTTCTATCTTGTGGAATACATTAAGGAGTATAGGTATTAGATCTTCTTGGAAGATCTGGTAGAATTCCGCATTGAAACCATCTGGTCCTGGGCTTTTTTTGGTAGGGAGGTTTTTGATAACCTCTTCTAATTCTTCGCGACTAACAGGTCTATTTAGATTGTTCACCAGGTCCTGATTTAACTTTGGTATATGATATTTATCTAAAAAAGTATCCATTTCCTTTACATTTTCCAATTTTGTGGCATATAGGCTTTTGTAGTAAGATCTAATGATTCTCTGAATTTCCTCTGTGTCTGTGGTTATGTCCCCCTTTTCATTTCTGATCTTATTAATTTGCAAATTCTCTCTCTGCCGTTTGATTAGCTTGGATAGTGGTTTGTCAATCTTGTTGATTTTCTCCAGGAACCAGCTTTTTGTTTCATTGATTTTTTGTATTGTTTTCTGTGTTTCTATTTTGTTGATTTCAGCCCTCAGTTTGATTATTTCCAGTCTTCTACTCCTCCTAGGTGAGTCTGCTTCTTTTTTTTCTAGAGCTTTCAGGTGGGCTGTTAAGTCTCCAATGTGAGCTTTCTCTGTTTTCTTTAAGTGGGCACTTAGTGCTATGAACTTTCCTCTTAGGACTGCTTTCATAGTGTCCCATAAGTTTGAGTATGTTGTTTCTTTATTTTCATTGAATTCCAGGAAGACTTTAATTTCTTTCTTTATTTCTTCCTTAATCCAGCTATGGTTCAATAGTTGACTGTTCAGTTTCCATGACTTTGTATGCTTTCTGGGGGTAGCATTATTGTTGAATTCTAACTTTAATCCATGGTGATCTGATAAGACACAGGTGGTTACTAATATTTTTTTGTAACTGTGGATGTTTGCTTTGTTACCGACTATGTGGTCGATTTTCGAGAAGGTTCCATGAGCTGCAGAGAAGAAGGTATATTCTTTCCTATTTGGATGGAATGTTCTATAGATGTCTGTTAAGTCCATTTGATTCATTACCTCCACTAATTCTCTTATTTCTCTGTTAGGTTCCTGTCTGATTGACCTGTCCATTGGTGAGAGAGGAGTGTTGAAGTCTCCTACTATTAGTGTGTGCGGTTTGATGTCTGCCTTGAATTTTAGCAATGTTTCTTTTATGTACGTGGGTGCTTTTATATTAGGGGCATAGATGTTCAGGATTGAGACTTCATCCTGATGAACTGTTCCTGTTATGAGTATAAAATGCCCCTCTCCATCTCTTCTGATTGATTTAAGTTTAAAGTCAACTTTGTTAGAGATTAGTATGGCCACACCTGCCTGTTTCTTAGGACCATTTGCTTGATAGGCCTTTTCCCAGCCCTTTACTCTGAGTAGGTGCCTGTCTTTGTGGTTGAGGTGTGTTTCTTGTAAACAGCAGAATGTTGGATCCTGTTTTCTTATCCAATCTCTTAGCCTGTGCCTTTTTATAGGTGAGTTGAGTCCATTGACATTAAGTGATATTAATGACCAGTGGTTGTTAACTCCGGTCATTTTTTTTTAGTCGTAGAGTTTGTGTGTTTCCCTTCTTTGTTTTGTGTTGGTGAAGGGTCTCTAGATGTCTGAGGTATTGTGGTCATTGTTGGACTCCTTGGTTAGTGATTTTCCTTCAATTACTTTCTGTAAGGCTGGATTTGTGGCTGCGTATTGTTTAAATTTGTTTTTATCCTGGAAAATTTTATTTTCTCCATTTATAGTGAGTGAAAGCTTGGCTGGGTATAGTAATCTGGGCTTGCACCCATGGTCTCTCAGTTTCTGCAGTACATCTATCCAGGACCTTCTGGCTTTCATGGTTTCCATGGAGAAGTCAGGTGTAAGTCTGATAGGTTTACCTTTATAAGTAATTTGGCCTTTTTCCTTTGCAGCTCTTAATATTCTTTCCTTATTCTGTATGCTTTGTGTTTTGATAATTATATGGCGAGGGGATGTTTTTTTTTTGATCCAGCCTATTCGGTGTTCTGTATGCTTCTTGCACCTTCATAGGAAAATCTTTCCTTAGGTTGGGAAAGTTTTCTTCTATAATTTTATTAAATAGATTTTCTGGACCATTGAGCTGCCCTTCTTCTCCTTCTTCTACTCCTATTATTCTTAGGTTTGGTCTTTTTATTGTGTCCCATATTTCCTGAATGTTTTGTGATGAGAGTTTGTTGGACTTGCTGTTTTCTTTGATCAGTGTGTTTATTTTCTCTATGGTATCTTCAGAATCCGAGAGTCTTTCTTCTATCTCTTGTATTCTGCTGGTTATGCTTGTTTCTGTAGTCTCTATTCGTTTACCTAGATTTTCCATGTCCAGACGGCCCTCTGTTTGTGTTTTCTTCTTTGCCTCCATTTCAGTTTTCAGGTCTTGAACTGTTTCCATTATCTGTTTGATTGTTTTTCCTTGGTTTTCTAGGGTATCATTCACTGATTTATTCAATTCTTCAAACTTTCTGTTATATTTCTCATCCATTTCTATAAGGGCGTTTTTTACATGCTGTTTAAGGGTGTCAATCACTTTCATGAAGTCAATCTTTTCTCCTTCCTCTTGATTAAGGGGTTCTTGTCCTCCCGTTGTGAGGTCGCTTGTTTCTGGTAGCTTCATGTTGCTTTTCAGCTTGTTGGGCGAATTCTTGCCTTGACGTCGGCCCATCTCTTCTTCCAAATGCTCCCTATGGATCTTCTTTTACCGGATTAGGTCTCCTTGCCTACCAAACGCTGTCTCTCCCCAATGTTGGCTCTCCCAATGCTGGGTCTCCTGGCACCGAAAGATCAGGCCTCCGTGCTGGTTGGGCAGCTCGCAGACAAAGCGCCTACCCCGCTTGGTGCAGGCAGGCCACAGAAACAAAGGAACTGCTGTCCGCCCGGGAGCCCCGGATACTCGGACCCTGCGCCCAGATAGGCTGGGCTGGGCGATGCCACGCGCCTAAAGAGGGCAGTGGGGGCGAAGTGGGGAGGGCTCTGGACGGAAGCTGGGTGGGCCAGGAAGAAAGAGGCAGCAGAGAGCCCAAGCAGGACAGGGGGCCAAGAAACCCCCGAGCTCCCCGTCCCAGGCTGGCGCCGTGGGCCAGAAATCACCCCAATGCTGGGTCTCCTGGCGCCGAAAGATCAGGCCTCCGTGCTGGTTGGGCAGCTCGCAGACAAAGCGCCTACCCCGCTTGGTGCAGGCAGGCCACAGAAACAAAGGAACCGCTGCCCCCCGGGAGCCCCGGCTACTCGGACTCAGCGCCCAGATAAGCTGGGCGATGCCACCCGCCAAAAGAGGACAGTGGGGGCGAAGTGGGGAGGGCTCTGGACGGAAGCTGGGTGGGCCAGGAAGAAAGAGGCAGCACCCGGGGAGTAGAGGCCCTGCAGAGAGCCCAAGCAGGACAGGGGGCCAAGAAACCCCCGAGCTCCCCGTCCCAGGCTGGCGCCGTGGGCCAGAAACTCACCCCAATGCTGGGTCTCCTGGCGCCGAAAGATCAGGCCTCCGTGCTGGTTGGGCAGCTCGAGACAAAGTGCCTACCCCGCTTGGTGCAGGCAGGCCACAGAAACAAAGGAACCGCTGCCCCCCGGGAGCCCCGGCTACTCGGACTCAGCGCCCAGATAGGCTGGGCTGGGCGATGCCACGCGCCAAAAGAGGGCAGTGGGGGCGAAGTGGGGAGGGCTCTGGACGGAAGCTGGGTGGGCCAGGAAGAAAGAGGCAGCAGAGAGCCCAAGCAGGACAGGGGGCCAAGAAACCCCCGATCTCCCCGTCCCAGGCTGGCGCCGTGGGCCAGAAACTCACCCCTCCAGAGAACAGGAACACTGTTCTCACTTCTGACAATACTTTGACAAATCTTAAACAACGGCTTCTTTTTTCGGAGAAACTAGTGTACGTTTCTCACAAAAGTATTTCAAGAAATTCATACATTTTCAAAGGAACATGATTATCGTTGGACCTAAAGGGTCTACAGAGAACAGGAACACTGTTCACACTTCTAACAATACTTTGACATTTAGCAAACAACGTCTTCTCTTTTTAGAGAAACACATGTGCGTTTCTCACAGAAGCATTTCTTGAAATTCATACACTTTCAAAAGAACATGATTATCTTTCGAAGTAAAGATTCTACAGAGAACAGGAACACTGTTCTCACTTCTAACACCTCTTTGACAACGGGTTCTCTTTTCAGAGAATACACTTTCAAAAGAACGTGATTATCTTTCAGAGTAAACCTTCTACAGTGAAAAGGAACACTGTACTCACTTCTAACACTACTTTGACATATATCAAACAACGGCTTCTCTTTTCAGAGAAACACATGTGCGTTTCTCACAAAAGCAGTTCATCAAATTCATGCACTTTCCAAAGAACATAATTATGTTTCAAAATAAAGATTCTACAAAGAACAGGAACACAGTTCTCACTTCTGACAATTTTTTGACAAATCTCAAACAATGGCTTTTCCTTTCGGAGAAACTCTTGTATGTTTCCCACAAAAGCATTTCATGAAATTCATACATTTTCCAAAGAACATGATTATCTTTGGAAGTAAAGGTTCCACAGAGAACAGGAACACTGTTCTCACTTCTATCAATACTTTGACATATAGCAAACAACGTCATCTCTTTTCAGAGAAACACATGTGCGTTTCTCACAGAAGCATTTCTTGAAATTCATACACTTTCAAAAGAACATGATTATCTTTCGAAATAAAGATTCTACAGAGAACAGGAACACTGTTCTCACTTCTGACAATACTTTGACAAATCTCAAACAACCGCTTCTCCTTTCGGAGAAACTCATGTACGTTTCTCACAAAAGCATTTCATGAAATTCATACATTTTACAAGGAACATGATTATCTTTGGACGTAAAGGTTCTACAGAGAACACGAAAACTGATCTCACATGTGACTAACACTACTTTGACATATAGCAAACAACGGCTTCTCTTCTCAGAGAAACACAAGTGCGTTTCTCACAAAAGCAGTTCAACAAATTCATACACTTTCCAAAGAATATGATTATCTTTCGAAGTAAAGATTCTACAGAGAACAGGAACACTGTTCTCACTTCTAACACCTCTTTGACAACGGCTTCTCTTTTCAGAGAATACACTTTCAAAAGAACGTGATTATCTTTCTGAGTTAACCTTCTACAGTGAAAAGGAACACTGTACTCACTTCTAACACTACTTTGACATATACCAAACAACGGCTTCTCTTTTCAGAGAAACACATGTGCGTTTCTCACAAAAGCAGTTCATCAAATTCATGCACTTTCCAAAGAACATAATTATGTTTCAAAATAACGATTCTACAGAGAACAGGAACACTGTTCTCACTTCTGACAATTTTTTGACAAATCTCAAACAATGGCTTTTCCTTTCGGAGAAACTCTTGTATGTTTCCCACAAAAGCATTTCATGAAATTCATACATTTTCCAAAGAACATGATTATCTTTGGAAGTAAAGGTTCCACAGAGAACAGGAACACTGTTCTCACTTCTATCAATACTTTGACATATAGCAAACAACGGCTTCTCTTCTCAGAGAAACACAAGTGCGTTTCTCACAAAAACAGTTCATCAAATTCATACACTTTCCAAAGAATATGATTATCTTTCGAAATAAAGATTCTCCAGAGAACAGGAACACTGTTCTCACTTCTAACACCTCTTTGACAACGGCTTCTCTTTGCAGAGAATACACATTCAAAAGAACGTGATTATCTTTCAGAGTAAACCTTCTACAGTGAAAAGGAACACTGTACTCACTTCTAACACTACTTAGACATATACCAAACAACGGCTTCTCTTTTCCGAGAAACTCATGTGCGTTTCTCACAAAAGCAGTTCATCAAATTCATGCACTTTCCAAAGAACATAATTATGTTTCAAAATAAAGATTCTACAGAGAACAGGAACACTGTTCTCACTTCTGACAATACTTTGACAAATCTCATAAAATGGCTTCTCCTTTCAGAAAAATACTTGTGCGTTTCTAAAAAAAAGCATTTCATGAAATCCATACACTTTCAAAGAAGATGATTCTCGTTCAAAGTAAAGCGTCTGCAGTGAATAGCAAAACTTCTCATTTGAGAAACACGTGTGTATATCACAAAAGCATTTCATGAAATTCATACACTTTCAAAAGAACGTGAATATCTTTCACAGTAAACCTTCTACAGTGAAACGGAACACTGTACTCCAAACACTACTTTGATATATAGCAAACAACGTCTTCTATTTTCAGAGTAACACATGTGCGTTTCTCACAGAGGGATTACTTGAAATTCATACACTTTCCAAAGAACATGATTATCTTTCGAAATAAAGATTCTCCAGAGAACAGGAACAATGTTCTCACTTCTGACAATACTTTGACAAATCTTAAACAACGGCTTCTTTTTTCGGAGAAACTAGTGTACGTTTCTCACAAAAGTATTTCAAGAAATTCATACATTTTCCAAGGAACATGATTATCGTTGGACGTAAAGGGTCTACAGAGAACAGGAACACTGTTCACACTTCTAACACTACTTTGATATATAGCAAACAACGTCTTCTCTTTTTAGAGAAACACATGTGCGTTTCTCACAGAAGCATTTCTTGAAGTCATACACTTTCAAAAGAACATGATTAGCTTTCGAAAGAAAGATTCTACAGAGAACAGAAACACTGTTCTCACTTCTGACAATACTTTGACAAATCTCAAACAACGGCTTCTCCTTTCGGAGAAACTCATGTACGTTTCTCACAAAAGCATTTCATGAAATTCATACATTTTACAAGGAACATGATTATCTTTGGAAGTAAAGGTTCTACAGAGAATACGAACACTGATCTCACTTGTGACTAACACTACTTGATTCTCTTTCAACGTAAAGCAACTGCAGTGAATAGCAAAACTTTTCATTTGAGAAACACATGTGCATCTCACAAAAGCATTTCATGAAATTCATAGACTTTCAAAAGAACGTGATTATCTTTCAGAGTAAACCTTCTACAGTGAAAAGGAACACTGTACTCACTTCTAACACTACTTTGACATATACCAAACAACGGCTTCTCTTTTCCGAGAAACTCATGTGCGTTTCTCACAAAAGCAGTTCATCAAATTCATGCACTTTCCAAAGAACATAATTATGTTTCGAAATAAAGATTCTACAGAGAACAGGAACACTGTTCTCATTTCTGACAATTCTTTGACAAATCTCAAACAGTGGCTTTTCCTTTCTGAGAAACTCATGTATGTTTCTCACAAAAGCATTTCATGAAATTCATACATTTTCCAAGGAACAGGATTATCGTTGGACGTAAAGGGTCTACAGAGAACAGGAACACTGTTCACACTTCTAACACTACTTTGACATATAGCAAACAACGTCTTCTCTTTTTAGAGAAACACATGTGAGTTTCTCACAGAAGCATTGCTTGAAATTCATACACTTTCAAAAGAACATGATTATCTTTCGAAATAAAGATTCTCCAGAGAACAGGAACACTGTTCTCAGTTCTGACAATACTTTGACAAATTCAAACAACGGCTTCTCCTTTCAGAAAAATACTTGTGCGTTTCTAAAAAAAAGCATTTCATGAAATCCATACACTTTCAAAGAAGATGATTCTCGTTCAAAGTAAAGCGTCTGCAGTGAATAGCAAAACTTCTCATTTGAGAAACACGTGTGTATATCACAAACGCATTTCATGAAATTCATACACTTTCAAAAGAACGTGATTATCTTTCACAGTAAACCTTCTACAGTGAAACGGAACACTGTACTCCAAACACTACTTTGACATATAGCAAACAACGTCTTCTCTTTTCAGAGAAACACATGTGCGTTTCTCACAGAAGGATTACTTGAAATTCATACACTTTCCAAAGAACATGATTATCTTTCGAAATAAAGATTCTCCAGAGAACAGGAACACTGTTCTCACTTCTGACAATACTTTGACAAATCTTAAACAACGGCTTCTTTTTTCGGAGAAACTAGTGTACGTTTCTCACAAAAGTATTTCAAGAAATTCATACATTTTCCAAGGAACATGATTATCGTTGGACGTAAAGGGTCTACAGAGAACAGGAACACTGTTCACACTTCTAACACTACTTTGACATTTAGCAAACAACGTCTTCTCTTTTTAGAGAAACACATGTGCGTTTCTCACAGAAGCATTGCTTGAAATTCATACACTTTCAAAAGAACATGATTATCTTTCGAAATAAAGATTCTACAGAGGACAGGAACACTGTTCTCACTTCTGACAATACTTTGACAAATCTCAAACAACGGCTTCTCCTTTCAGAAAAATACTTGTGCGTTTCTAAAAAAAACGCATTTCATGAAATCCGTACACTTTCAAAGAAGATGATTCTCGTTCAAAGTAAAGCGTCTGCAGTGAATAGCAAAACTTCTCATTTGAGAAACACGTGTGTATATCACAAAAGCATTTCATGAAATTCATACACTTTCAAAAGAACGTGATTATCTTTCACAGTAAACCTTCTACAGTGAAACGGAACACTGTACTCCAAACACTACTTTGACATATAGCAAACAACGTCTTCTCTTTTCAGAGAAACACACGTGCGTTTCTCACAGAAGGATTACTTGAAATTCATACACTTTCCAAAGAACATGGTTATCTTTCGAAATAAAGATTCTCCAGAGAACAGGAACACTGTTCTCACTTCTGACAATACTTTGACAAATCTTAAACAACGGCTTCTTTTTTCGGAGAAACTAGTGTACGTTTCTCACAAAAGTATTTCAAGAAATTCATACATTTTCCAAGGAACATGATTATCGTTGGACGTAAAGGGTCTACAGAGAACAGGAACACTGTTCACACTTCTAACACTACTTTGACATTTAGCAAACAACGTCTTCTCTTTTTAGAGAAACACATGTGCGTTTCTCACAGAAGCATTTCTTGAAATTCATACACTTTCAAAAGAACATGATTATCTTTCGAAATAAAGATTCTACAGAGAACAGGAACACTGTTCTCACTTCTGACAATACTTTGACAAATCTCAAACAACGGCTTCTCCTTTCAGAAAAATACTTGTGCGTTTCTAAAAAAAACGCATTTCATGAAATCCGTACACTTTCAAAGAAGATGATTCTCGTTCAAAGTAAAGCGTCTGCAGTGAATAGCAAACCTTCTCATTTGAGAAACACGTGTGTATATCACAAAAGCATTTCATGAAATTCATACACTTTCAAAAGAACGTGATTATCTTTCACAGTAAACCTTCTACAGTGAAACGGAACACTGTACTCCAAACACTACTTTGACATATAGCAAACAACGTCTTCTCTTTTCAGAGAAACACATGTGCGTTTCTCACAGAAGGATTACTTGAAATTCATACACTTTCCAAAGAACATGGTTATCTTTCGAAATAAAGATTCTCCAGAGAACAGGAACACTGTTCTCACTTCTGACAATACTTTGACAAATCTCAAACAACGGCTTCTCCTTTCAGAAAAATACTTGTGCGTTTCTAAAAAAAAACGCATTTCATGAAATCCGTACACTTTCAAAGAAGATGATTCTCGTTCAAAGTAAAGCGTCTGCAGTGAATAGCAAAACTTCTCATTTGAGAAACACGTGTGTATATCACAAAAGCATTTCATGAAATTCATACACTTTCAAAAGAACGTGATTATCTTTCACAGTAAACCTTCTACAGTGAAACGGAACACTGTACTCCAAACACTACTTTGACATATAGCAAACAACGTCTTCTCTTTTCAGAGAAACACATGTGCGTTTCTCACAGAAGGATTACTTGAAATTCATACACTTTCCAAAGAACATGATTATCTTTCGAAATAAAGATTCTCCAGAGAACAGGAACACTGTTCTCACTTCTGACAATACTTTGACAAATCTTAAACAACGGCTTCTTTTTTCGGAGAAACTAGTGTACGTTTCTCACAAAAGTATTTCAAGAAATTCATACATTTTCCAAGGAACATGATTATCGTTGGACGTAAAGGGTCTACAGAGAACAGCAACACTGTTCACACTTCTAACACTACTTTGACATTTAGCAAACAACGTCTTCTCTTTTTAGAGAAACACATGTGCGTTTCTCACAGAAGCATTTCTTGAAATTCATACACTTTCAAAAGAACATGATTATCTTTCGAAATAAAGATTCTACAGAGAACAGGAACACTGTTCTCACTTCTGACAATACTTTGACAAATCTCAAACAACGGCTTCTCCTTTCAGAAAAATACTTGTGCGTTTCTAAAAAAAACGCATTTCATGAAATCCGTACACTTTCAAAGAAGATGATTCTCGTTCAAAGTAAAGCGTCTGCAGTGAATAACAAAACTTTTCATTTGAGTAACACATGTGTATCTCACAAAGCATTTCATGAAATTCATACACTTTCAAAGGAACTTGTTTATCTTTCACAGTAAACCTTCTACAGTGAAAAGGAACACCGTACTCACTTCTAACAATACTTTGACATATACCAAACAACGGCTTCTCTTTTTAGAGAAACGCATGTGCGTTTCTCACAGAAGCATTACTTGAAATTCATACACTTTCCAAAGAACGTGATTATCTTTCGAAATAAAGATTCTCCAGAGAACAGGAACACTGTTCTCACTTCTGACAATACTTTGACAAATCTCAAACAATGGCTTTCCCTACGGAGAAACTCATGTACATTTCCCACAAAAGCATTTCATGAAATTCATACATTTTCCAAGGAACATGATTATCTTTCGAAGTAAAGGTTCTACAGAGAACAGGAACACTGTTCTTACTTCTAACAATACTGTGATATATAGGAAACAACGTCTTCTCTTTTCAGAGAAACACATGGGCTTTTCTCACAGAAGCATTTCTTTAATTTCATACACTTCCAAGGAACATGATTATCTTTCGAAATAAAGATTCTACAGAGAACAGGAACACTGTTCTCACTTCTGACAATACTTTGACAATTCTCAAACAACGGCTTCTCCTTTCAGAAAAACACTTGTGCGTTTCTCAAAAAAAGCATTTCATGAAATCCATACACTTTCAAAGAAGATGATTCTCTTTCAAAGTAAAGCGTCTGCAGTGAATAGCAAAACTTTTCATTTGAGAAACACGTGTGTATCTCACAAAGCATTTCATGAAATTCATACACTTTCAAATGAACGTGTTTATCTTTCACAGTAAACCTTCTACAGTGAAAAGGAACACCGTACTCACTTCTAACAATACTTTGACATATACCAAACAACGGCTTCTCTTTTTAGAGAAACGGATGCGTTTCTCACAAAAGCAGTTCATCAAATTCATACACTTTCCATAGAACGTAAAGGTTCCACAGAGAACAGGAACACTGTTCTCACTTCTAACACTACTTTGACATATAGCAAACAATGACTTCTCTTTTCAGAGAAACTCATGTGCGTTTCTCAAAAAGGAGTTCATCAAATTCATACACTTTCCAAAAACATAATTTTCTTTCGAAGTATAGATTCTACAGAGAATAGGAACACTGTTCTCACTTCTGACAATACTTTGACAAATCTCAAATAACGGCTTCTCCTTTCAGAAAAACACTTGTGCGTTTCTCAAAAAAAGCATTTCATGAAATCCATACACTTTCAAAGAAGATGATTCTCTTTCAAAGTAAAGCGTCTGCAGTGAATAACAAAACTTTTCATTTGAGAAAAACGTGTGTATCTCACAAAGCATTTCATGAAATTCATACACTTTCAAAGGAACGTGTTTATCTTTCACAGTAAACCTTCTACAGTGAAAAGGAACACCGTACTCACTTCTAACCATACTTTGACATATACCAAACAACGGCTTCTCTTTTTAGAGAAACACATGTGCGTTTCTCACAAAAGCATTTCATGAAATTTAAGTAAAGGTTCCACAGAGAACAGGAACACTGTTCTCACTTCTAACACTACTTTGACATATAGCAAACAATGACTTATCTTTTCTGAGAAACTCATGTGCGTTTCTCAAAAAGGAGTTCATCAAATTCATACACTTTCCAAAATCATAATTATCTTTCGAAGTATAGATTCTACAGAGAATAGGAACACTGTTCTCACTTCTGACAATACTTTGACAAATCTCAAATAACGGCTTCTCCTTTCAGAAAAACACTTGTGCGTTTCTCAAAAAAAGCATTTCATGAAATCCATACACTTTCAAAGAAGATGATTCTCTTTCAAAGTAAAGCGTCTGCAGTGAATAACAAAACTTTTCATTTGAGTAACACATGTGTATCTCACAAAGCATTTCATGAAATTCATACACTTTCAAAGGAACTTGTTTATCTTTCACAGTAAACCTTCTACAGTGAAAAGGAACACCGTACTCACTTCTAACAATACTTTGACATATACCAAACAACGGCTTCTCTTTTTAGAGAAACGCATGTGCGTTTCTCACAAAAGCAGTTCATCAAATTCATACACTTTCCATAGAACATGATTATCTTTCGAAGTAAAGATTCTACACAGAATATGAACACTGTTCCTACTTCTAACAATACTGTGACAAATCTCAAATAACGGCTTCTCCTTTAAGAAAAACACATGTGCCTTTCTCACAAAAGCATTTCATGAAATTCGTACACTTTCAAATGAACATGATTATCTTTCGAAGTAAAGGTTCTCCAGAGAACAGGAACACTGTTCTCACTTCTAACAATACTTTGACATATAGCAAACAAAGTCTTCTCTTTTCAGAGCAATACATGTGTGTTTCTCACAGAAGCATTTCTTGAAATTCATCCACTTTCCAAGGAACATGATTATCATCCGAAATAAAGATTCTACAGAGAACAGGAACACTGTTCTAACTTCTGACAATACTTTGACAAATCTCAAACAACGGCTTCTCCTTTCGGAGAAACTCATGTACGTTTCTCACAAAAGCATTTCATGAAATTCATACATTTTCCAAGGAACAGGATTATCGTTGGACGTAAAGGGTCTACAGAAAATAGGAACACTGTTCTCCCTTCTAACACTACTTTGACATATAGCAAACAAAGGCTTCGCTTTTCAGAGAAACACATGTGCGTTTCTCACAGAAGCATTTCTTGAAATTCATACACTTTCCAAGGAACATGATTATCATCCGAAATAAAGATTCTACAGAGAACAGGAGCACTGTTCTCACTTCTGACAATACTTTGACAAATCTCAAACAACGGCTTCTTGTTGCGGGAGGTCCTCCCACTCTCCCAGCCTATCACCGATGAGGTACCAGCCCACTGGGGCGTGGTTTCTCTCCCTTTAAAAAAGCGGCCACTTCCCTCTCCTGGCTCTCTTCACTTCCTGCTCCGCCTGCGACTAGACTCCTTTCCTGGTTGCGTAGAGGGCTCTTGCCTGGGACAGTGATCTGTAAGTTTTTTCCCCTTTAAATAAATACCACCCTAATAATCATAACCCCGAATTGGTGTGGCATTGTTTGTGACTTACGCCTTCATTTTGGCACCCAACGTTTTGTTTTAGAACCTCTGCTTTCCCCACTCGCACCTGCAAGTTCGGCTTGGCGGCTGCGGGCTTGGCGGGCGCAAGTTCAGCTTGGCGGCCGCGGGCTTGGCGGGCTCTAGTTCGGCTTGGCGGGAGCCCTGCCTTCCTCAGCGGCCAGCGGCCTTGGACTCCCCACGTGGATTTAAACTCCACAGGCCCGCGTAGTCTCTGGCCGCGTGGTTTGCTCTTTTCTGAGTCATTTTTTTTTTTTTTTTTTTGGTTTTTCGAGACAGGGTTTCTCTGTGGTTTTGGAGCCTGTCCTGGAACTAGCTCTTGTAGACCAGGCTGGCCTCGAACTCACAAAGATCCGCCTGCCTCTGCCTCCCGAGTGCTGGGATTAAAGGCGTGCGCCACCACCGCCCGGCTTTTCTGAGTCATTTTTAAAACTCCCTTGCAAGTACAGCTCTTAAGTGGCACGAACCAGAGCACGTGGTTGCTGAAAGCTGCAACCCCTCAGGGTGACTTGTTCCGTCTCAGGAATTGATTTAATTACATTTACTTTGTTGAGAAACTTGCATTTTCCAGTTTTTAACATCTACTAAGGCACTGAAACAGGACCATGTTTTCACCGCGACTCTGCAACAGCGCCACCTGCTGGATAATAGGTAATATTGCAGTTTTTGTTTCTAACGCAAATTTTACTGCTTTGTTTTCACTAATACAATGGATTAGTAAATTTATATTTACTAATACAATGAATTACATCATACAAGGTTTATATGATTATGGGGATACCTTAATTTGCTTGTTACTAGGCTTCAGTTTTCTTTTCCATATTCTATCATTAAGGAAGAATATGGCACTCCTAAGAACGATTGAATCTTTACGTACTAATAATGAACAGAAGAATATGGCACTCCTAAGAACGATTGAATCTTTACGAACTAATAATGAACAACTAATTGACAGGATTAAAATTATTGAAAATCAGAGGTTATCTGAACAAGTGGATACTATGAAAGACAAAATTGATTCCATATCCAAGGGTATTAGAAAGTTACCTGAAAGGGTTCAGGCTGTTGAGTTTGACGTTCAGACTTTATCACAAAGTTTTGATAAGGTAACAGACAGAATGTACCTCCAAGATGGGAATCTACATGATATACAAGAAAAGTTTAAGGAGGACATGTTATCTTTGAAGGAAAAAATTAAAGCTTTGGAATCACAGGTGCAGAATGGGGACCAAAAAATTGATACCTCAGTGAAATCACTGGAAATATATACAGGTCAGGAGATTCAGGATTTAAGAGAGACAATGATAAAAAGATTTGAAAAGATTGGGGAAATTATTGCAGCTGGTGAACAGAGTAAGGAGGCACAAGGACAGGATACAATGCCTCCACCAGCTATTAGAACTGGCTTACCCAGGGTTCTAGCGACATACCCTATACTTAATTCTGAAAAAGCATCAACTTCTAAAGGCTCAAAGGGAGTCAGAGAAGCTAGATGGACGCCAATAGCAATGAATGATCTGAAAGAAATTAAGCAAGCTGTTGTTAATTTTGGCTTGCACAATGCATATGTAAAGGAAATGATAAGGACTTGGGCTTCTAATGCTAGAGCTACTCCCCATGATTTCCATCAGTTAGTGTCTGCAGTTTTAGATAATGGACCTTCCTTGATGTTTGGAATTTATTTCAGAGAAGAATCCAAACATATGGAACAGCAAGGAAGAGCAAAAGGTATTGAGGTTTCCCAAGATCAAATTCTTGGTACAGGAGAATATGCTGATCCACAGGTCCAAGCTCTTGATGACGATGAAGTACTGTGTCTATGTCACCAAGCAGCTTTAAATGCTTGGAATAGGATACAAGATCCAGCAAAAAGGGTTGAATCATATACCAGAATTAGGCAGGGACAGAGAGAACCCTTTATTGACTTTTTGCAAAGATTAATTAAGGCTCTGGACATAGGGGTAACAGACCCAGAAGCTAGACGAATACTTCTTGAATCTCTAGCTTTTGAGAATGCAAACATAGAATGCAAAAAGATAACTGGGCCTTTAAAGTCTAGATCAGCACCTATGGATGAATGGATTCAGCATACGATGAATGTTGAGACGTTTAGCTATAATGATGAATCTTGGGTAGGAGAAGCGATTTCCAAAGCAATGAGGAGACATCAAACTGCCAGGTGTTTTAATTGTGGTAAATTAGGACATTTGCAAAGGAATTGCAGGCAAAGAATTTCTAGGAATAATATCTCTTCTGGGAATGACAAAAATAGGAGACCTCGGCCTTCAGGTATATGTAGGAGATGCGGTAAAGGCAGGCATTGGTCCAATGAATGTAGGTCAACAACAGACAGACTGGGCAATCCGATATCATCGGGAAACTCCTTGGGGGGCCTCTCGCAGGCCCCCAAGCCAACAGTGGCCCAGTCATTCCCAGTCACAGTGGAGAACGTGCCTCACCAAGAAAATTAAAAGCTCCAATTTCTGCTGTAAAAAGTAATAGTGGTCTAAATGAAGAATTACGTGTGGAGGATGAGTCAAAAAACCCAATAGGACAGAGTAAACGTATATTTTGGCAGACTTCTATTAATGATCAAAGACCAAAGCTAAGAGTCTGTATAAATGGCACTTTTATTGAAGGCTTATTAGACACAGGTGCGGATGTAAGTATCATTACCCCAGAATCTTGGCATCCGAATTGGCCTCTTCAAGAGGTAGATGTTCAGTTCCTGGGAATTGGAACCCTATCTCGTGTAAAACAAAGCACAAGATGGGTTGAATGCATAGGGCCCGAAGGGCAAATAGGAAGACTAAGGCCATATATAGCCAATATTGCCATAAATTTATGGGGCCGTGACCTGCTACAGCAATGGAATACCCAGATTAACATTCCTGTATTTCCAGGAACTCATAATTCTGGGAAGGATATGATGAGGTATTATGGAAAAAGGTCACCAGCCATTCAGGCTGTACAAGAACATACAGCAAATACCAAACCTTTAGAGGTACCAACGGCCCTACCTTTAAAATGGCTAACTGAGAAGCCAATATGGACCAAACAATGGCCTCTAGCTGAAGATAAACTACAGGCATTGGAACAGCTGGTGCAAGAGCAACTAGATGCTCACCATATTGAAGAATCAACCAGCCCTTGGAATTCTCCTGTGTTTGTTGTAAAAAAGAAATCTGGTAAATGGAGAATGGTGACAGATCTAAGAGCTGTCAACAAAGTAATTCAACCTATGGGCCCACTACAATCTGGAATTCCTTTGCCTTCTCTGTTACCAAAAGGATGGCCTCTTATAGTTATTGATTTGAAAGATTGTTTTTTCACTATACCGTTACAAGAAAAGGATAGAGAAAAATTTGCCTTCACAGTGCCTACTTATAATAATTCTCAGCCTAATAGGAGATATCAGTGGACTGTCCTCCCACAGGGTATGCTCAATAGTCCTACACTGTGCCAATATTTTGTAAGTAAGCCATTGGAAATAATTCGTAAACAATTCCCCAAGTCCATCATTTATCATTACATGGATGACATCTTATTATCTGATTCAAATAAAGATACTTTAGAAAGGATGTTTGAAGAAGTAAAGAAAGTCTTGCCTAGGTGGGGATTACAAATTGCCCCTGAAAAGATTCAAAGAGGAAATTCTATTAATTACCTAGGTTACAGAATAGGGTTAGAGAAAATTAAAACGCAAAAGGCATAAATTAGGAGAGACCGGTTAAAGACTCTTAATGACTTCCAAAGATTGTTAGGAGACATTTCCAGTCTACGACCAGCTGTTGGGATAACACCTGATCTAATAGTTCATTTAAACAAAACCTTAGATGGTGATAAAGATTTGAATAGTCCAAGAGAACTGACAGCTGAAGCAGAAAAGGAACTGACAATGATTGAGGAAAAATTACAGGAGGCACATGTGGATAGGGTGAACCCAAATCTTAGCTGCATCCTTCCAGAATTTCTCCTACAGGGATTCTAATGCAGAGGGAAGATATTATTTTAGAGTGGATATTTATACCTAATAAACCAAGTAAAAAATTAAAAACTTATGTGGAAAAGGTCTCTGAATTAATTATAAAAGGTAAGCTGAGACTTCGTCAACTAGCAGGTATAGACCCAGCAGAAATTATAGTGCCTTTTACTACTGAAGAAATAAAAAAGTTATGGGAAGACAATGAACCGTGGCAAAGAGCTTGTGCTAACTTTTTGGGAGAAATTAATAGCAACTATCCCAAAAGTGATAGACTTAATCTCATAAAAAGAACTTCTTGGATTCTTCCTAGAATTGTACGTGATGCTCCAATAACTGGAGCCCGTACGTTCTATACTGATGCAAATAAATCAGGGAAAGCAGGTTACAAGTCAGATGAATTGAGTAAGGTGGAACAAAGCCCTTATAATTCTGTCCAGAAGGCAGAATTATATGCCATTCTTATGGTGCTAAGGGATTTTAAAGAACCTCTTAATATAGTTACAGATTCACAATATGCAGAAAGAGTTATCTTGCATATTGAAACCGCTGAATTTATACCAGATGACACAGAGTTGACTTCATTGTTTATCCAGGTACAAGACATAATCAGGAACAGGCTTTGTCCGATGTACATAACACACATCCGGTCCCATACAGGTCTGCCTGGTCCTCTAGCCCAAGGCAATGCTGAGATTGATCAATTATTGATTGGAAGTGTGTTGCAGGCCTCGGAATTTCATAAGAAGCATCATGTCAATAGTAAAGGCCTAAAGAAAGAATTTTCCATTACTTGGCAACAAGCTAAGGACATTATAAAGAGATGCCCTACTTGTTCTTTCTATAACCAAACACCGTTGCCTGCAGGGAGTAACCCAAAGGGTACTAAGAGAAATGAAATCTGGCAGATGGATGTGTTCCACTTTATGGAATTTGGTAAATTAAAATATGTACACCACACCATAGACACGTATTCAGGTTTTCAATGGGCTACTGCCCTGAGCTCAGAAAAGGCTGATTCAGTAATCACACATTTATTGGAAGTTATGGCCATCATGGGTATACCTGCGCAAATAAAGACAGATAATGGTCCAGCATATGTATCTAAGAAAATGAAACGCTTTTTTGATTATTATAATATAAAACACATTACAGGTATACCAAATAATCCTATAGGTCAGGCAGTTATAGAAAGATCAAATCGTACTATAAAGGATATGCTGAACAAACAGAAAGGGACTGAAAATACCCCCAGAAATAGATTACATAATGCTTTATTAACCTTGAATTTTCTTAACGCTAATGAGAAAGGAACGACAGCAGCAGAAAGACATTGGATAATGGAAAAGTCTGCTGAACTAAATCAACCGATTTATTTCAAAGATGTGCTGACCTCTCAGTGGAAGCCAGGAGATGTGCTACGTTGGGGAAGGGGTTTTGCTCTTGTTTCCACAGGAGAAGGAAAATTGTGGATACCATCAAAATTAATAAAGTTTCGATTTGAAGAGGAGAAACCTCTTGGAAAGGAGAAATGACAACTCATCCACAACGATGATATTCATACAGGTGGTAAGAAAAACATATAGAATGGGGGCAGGGTTCTGTTCTTATCTCCACAGGAAAACATTCATCTTTGAGAAATTCAAGGGACCCTGGATGTTTGGATACTGACAGATGGAAAAATACCTGCCCAATAGGAAATATCAAGACAATCTGAATGGGTTGTGTAAGTAATATTAAACCATATTTCTAAATTTATAAAGCTGGTTTTGAAGTTGGACTCTGGCTCAGTCCCTCTCCAATTCCAAGCCTGTTAGTAAGAGAAAAACCCAGAGTTTCTGGAGTTTCTGTCTCATGTCAAGAGCCATGATATGGGACAGAAAGAAATATGAGTTTAGAAAACATCTTTGCTTTTCTTCATATCTATCATACTTTTCATTGAATATATCTATCATGTCTTTCATTGAATATATATATATATGTCTATATATGTCTATATGATTAATGTTTAAGTTTTTCATAATGAACAATGAGTTTTTCCTGAAGTGACATCTGAAGTTTCCAGGAAGAAGATGGGGCCCCATAACAACTCCACCTGGTTGATATGACATCATGATACTGATAGCGCTACTACAAGACCTGCTTTTGGTACCAGCTGCACAAGACAGTTCCAACTTGGTTAGCTGAAATGGTGCACATCTTATACAACATTTTGGCCAGACCTGCACAAAATACTCAGAGACTATTGGCAATTTTAAAAGACATTGATCTTGAAATTTAACCATCATTTCACTTTCACAGGATCCCCCAGAAAGAACGTCGCCCCCATGACAGCTGGAAGTAATTCTAGAGGATGACGTCCCCTTTCCCAGTAAAACTTGCCCTTGGGTTTAGGGACATCATTTAGGGGTTGATTATAATTAGTATACGATTGAGGGTTGGGGGAGGAATTTTATACACTCAGGGATCATTTTGAAAAAAAAAAAAGAGGGATGATGGGATAATAGATTTGTAATTGTGAGTTACTGTTTTTAGACAAATACATTGGTATAGATTCTTGTATATTGATACAAAATTAAATTATATTGACTATTGTACGCATGCATGTTTCTACCTCTGTTTAAAACATTTTTTTATGTATTGACATATATTGTATTGATATATATATATATATATCGTATATATTTACCATATTGCAGTGTACATTTCTACCTCTGATTAAGATACTTATATAATGATTGTGTATTGATATATATTTACCTACTGCAATGTATATTTGTACATTGTTTATATTTGGAGGTCATTGTCCTCATTTGTTTCACAGTCGTTTATTGTCTTAGTCTTTAAGTTAGATAGATATTGAGAATTATATAGACTAATAGTCATCTAAGTTTGTCATTTATAATAGACTAATCAGGTTCTTTAGATATATAGAGATTATACTCAGTATAGATAGATAATCTTCAACTACTTCAAAGAGCTGTAGAAAATGGCCTTTAATCTAACTCAGAGTTTTGTGGTAGTGAGACACAATTGCTCCTGGCAACACCACTCTATTCCCGAGAGAATGTTGAGGACCAAAGACACTCCATCTGGAGCCTTTCTTTTTGGCAGAACTGGCGTTTGGGCAAAGAAATGCCCATACCTCAACAACTGACAAAGATACAGAGCATGCATCAATGGATAAAACAGGACTGTCATATCCTGCCAAGACAGGGTAAGATAGTTTTGAAAAGTTGCTTGCCTTAGAAAATGGTATGTCAGTTATGTTAGGCCTTAGCCAAAGTTGGTTGTTTCAATGCTGCTAATGTGACTTTGGGTGATTGCCAGGTAGCTAGTTGTCTCTGTAATTTGTTGCATGTTTTGGAACCTGTTCTACTGAACTTCCTAATTACCCAGGTAACATTATTTCCCTTCTCAGATCTTTGATGGGGTTGAAGACTATATAAATGTAGTTACTTTCTCTCATGACTTGGCCAAGTTATTTATTATACAAGACCTAAGCTAGTTACAATAGGATATTTGTACTTATTGTATATAATTTCATAGTAGGTTTAGAACTCTCTTATTTAAACAAAAGGGGGAGGTGTTGTGGGAGGTCCTCCCACTCCTCCGCTAAGGAGGTATCACCGCGGAGGTACCAGCCCACTGGGGCGTGGTTTCTCTCCCTTTAAAAAAGCGGCCACTTCCCTCTCCTCGCTCTCTTCACTTCCTGCTCCGCTTGCGACTAGACTCCTTTCCTGGTTGCGTAGAGGGCTCTTGCGTGGGACAGTGATCTGTAAGTTTTTTCCCCTTTAAATAAATACCACCCGAATAATCATAACTCCAAATTGGTGTGGCATTGTTTGTGACTTACGCCTTCAGCTTCTCCTTTCGGAGAAACTCATGTACGTTTCTCACAAAAGTATTTCATGAAATGCATACACTTTCAAAAGAACATGATTATCTTTCCAAGTAATGGTTCCACAGAGAACAGGAACACTGTTCTCACTTCTATCAATAATTTGACATATAGCAAACAACGTCTTTTCTTTTCAGAGAAACACATGTGCGTTTCTCACAGAAGCATTTCTTGAAATTCATACACTTTCCAAAGAACATGATTATCTTTCAAAATAAAGATTCTACAGAGAACAGGAACACTGTTCTCACTTCTGACAATACTTTGACAAATCTCAAAAAACAGCTTCTCCTTTCAGAAAAACACTTGTGCGTTTCTAAAAAAAAAAGCATTTCGTGAAATCCATACACTTTCAAAGACGATGATTCTCGTTCAAAGTAAAGCGTCTGCAGTGAATAGCAAAACTTCTCATTTGAGAAACACGTGTGTATATCACAAAAGCATTTCATGAAATTCATACACTTTCAAAAGAACGTGATTGTCTTCCACAGTAAACCTTCTACAGTGAAACGGAACACTCTACTCACTTCAAACACTACTTTGACATATAGCAAACAACGTCTTCTCTTTTCAGAGCAACACTGTGCGTTTCTCACAGAAGCATTACTTGAAATTCATACACTTTCAAAAGAACGTGATTATCTT
The DNA here is from genome assembly GCF_018167655.1 of Microtus oregoni. Taxonomy (NCBI): domain Eukaryota; kingdom Metazoa; phylum Chordata; class Mammalia; order Rodentia; family Cricetidae; genus Microtus; species Microtus oregoni. The sequence continues at coordinate 13,706,160 of NW_024543219.1, forward strand.
TCAAAATAAAGATTCTACAGAGAACAGGAACACTGTTCTCACTTCTGACAATACTTTGACAAATCTCAAACAACGGCTTTCCCTTTTGGAGAAACTCATGTACATTTCTCACAAAAGCATTTCATGAAATTCATACATTTTCCAAGGAACATGATTATCGTTGGAAGTAATGGGTCTACAGAGAACAGGAACACTGTTTTCACTTCTAACACTACTTTTGACATATAGCAAACAACGGCTTCGCTTTTCAGAGAAACACATGTGCGTTTCTCACAAAAGCATTTCATGAAATTCATACATTTTCCATGGAACATGATTATCTTTCGAAGTAAAGGTTCTACAGAGAACAGGAACACTGTTCTCACTTCTAACAATACTGTGATATATAGCAAACAACGTCTTCTCTTTTCAGAGAAACACATGGGTTTTTCTCACAGAAGCATTTCTTTAATTTCATACACTTTCCAAGGAACATGATTATCTTTCGAAATAAAGATTCTACAGAGAACAGGAACACTGTTCTCACTTCTGACAATTCTCAAACAACGGCTTCTCCTTTCAGAAAAACACTTGTGCGTTTCTCAAAAAAAGCATTTCATGAAATCCATACACTTTCAAAGAAGATGATTCTCTTTCAAAGTAAAGCTTCTGCAGTGAATAACAAAACTTTTCATTTGAGAAACACGTGTGTATCTCACAAAGCATTTCATGAAATTCATACACTTTCAAAGGAACGTGTTTATCTTTCACAGTAAATCTTCTACAGTGAAACGGAACACTGTACTCACTTCAAACACTACTTAGACATATAGCAAACAACGTCTTTTCTTTTCAGAGAAACACGTGTGCGTTTCTCACAGAAGCATTACTTGAAATTCATACACTTTCCAAAGAACGTGATTATCTTTCGAAATAAAGATTCTCCAGAGAACAGGAACACTGTTCTCACTTCTGACAATACTTTGACAAATCTCAAACAATGGCTTTCCCTTTCGGAGAAACTCATGTACATTTGTCACAAAAGCATTTCATGAAATTCATACACTTTCAAAGGAACGTGTTTATCTTTCACTGTAAACCTTCTACAGTGAAAAGGAACACCGTACTCACTTCTAACAATACTTTGACATATACCACACAACGGCTTCTCTTTTTAGAGAAACGGATGCGTTTCTCACAAAAGCAGTTCATCAAATTCATACACTTTCCATAGAACGTAAAGGTTCCACAGAGAACAGGAACACTGTTCTCACTTCTAAAACTACTTTGACATACAGCAAACAATGACTTCTCTTTTCAGAGAAACTCATGTGCGTTTCTCAAAAAGGAGTTCATCAAATTCATACACTTTCCAAAAACATAATTTTCTTTCGAAGTATATATTCTACAGAGAAAAGGAACACTGTTCTCACTTCTGACAAGACTTTGACAAATCTCAAATAACCTCTTCTCCTTTCAGAAAAACACTTGTGCGTTTCTCAAAAAAAGCATTTCATGAAATCCATACACTTTCAAAGAAGATGATTCTCTTTCAAAATAAAGCGTCTGCAGTGAATAGCAAAACTTTTCATTTGAGAAACACGTGTGTATCTCACAAAGCATTTCATGAAATTCATACACTTTCAAAGGAACGTGTTTATCTTTCACAGTAAAGCTTCTACAGTGAAAAGTAACACCGTACTCACTTCTAACAATACTTTGACATATACCAAACAACGGCTTCTCTTTTTTGAGAAACGCATGTGCGTTTCTCACAAAAGCAGTTCATCAAATTCATACACTTTCCATAGAACGTAAAGGTTCCACAGAGAACAGGAACACTGTTCTCACTTCTAACACTACTTTGACATATAGCAAACAATGACTTCTCTTTTCAGAGAAACTCATGTGCGTTTCTCAAAAAGGAGTTCATCAAATTCATACACTTTCCAAAAACATAATTATCTTTCGAAGTATAGATTCTACAGAGAACAGGAACACTGTTCTCACTTCTGACAATACTTTGACAAATCTCAAATAACGGCTACTCCTTTCAGAAAAACACTTGTGCGTTTCTCAAAATAAGCATTTCATGAAATCCATACACTTTCAAAGAAGATGATTCTCTTTCAAAGTAAAGCGACTGCAGTGAATAACAAAACTTTTCATTTGAGAAACACGTGTGTATCTCACAAAGCATTTCATGAAATTCATACACTTTCAAAGGAACGTGTTTATCTTTCACAGAAAATCTTCTACAGTGAAACGGAACACTGTACTCACTTCAAACACTTCTTAGACATATAGCAAACAACGTCTTTTCTTTTCAGAGAAACACATGTGCGTTTCTCACAGAAGCATTACTTGAAATTCATACACTTTCCAAAGAACGTGATTATCTTTCACAGTAAACCTTCTACAGTGAAACGGAACACTGTACTCACTTCAAACACTACTTTGACATATAGCAAACAATGTCTTCTCTTTTCAGAGAAACACATGTGCGTTTCTCACAGAAGCATTACTTGAAATTCATACACTTTGCAAAGAACGTGATTATCTTTCGAAATAAAGATTCTCCAGAGAACAGGAACACTGTTCTCACTTCTGCCAATACTTTGACAAATCTCAAACAATGGCTTTCCCTTTCGGAGAAACTCATGTACATTTCTCACAAAAGCATTTCATGAAATTCATACATTTTCCAAGGAACATGATTATCTTTCAAAGTAAAGGTTCTACAGAGAACAGGAACACTGTTCTCACTTCTGACAATTCTCAAACAACGGCTTCTCCTTTCAGAAAAAAACTTGTGCGTTTCTCAAAAAAAGCATTTCATGAAATCCATACACTTTCAAAGAAGATGATTCTCTTTCAAAGTAAAGCGTCTGCAGTGAATAGCAAAACTTTTCATTTGAGAAACACGTGTGTATCTCACAAAGCATTTCATGAAATTCATACACTTTCAAAGGAACGTGTTTATCTTTCACAGTAAAGCTTCTACAGTGGAAAGGAACACCGTACTCACTTCAAACAATACCTTGACATATACCAAACAACGGCTTCTCTTTTTAGAGAAACGCATGTGCGTTTCTCACAGAAGCAGTTCATGAAATTCATACACTTTCCATAGAACGTAAATGTTCCACAGAGAACAGGAACACTGTTCTCACTTCTAACACTATTTTGACATATAGCAAACAATGACTTCTCTTTTCAGAGAAACTCATGTGCGTTTCTCAAAAAGGAGTTCATCAAATTCATACACTTTCTGAAAACATAATTATCTTTCGAAGTATAGATTCTACAGAGAACAGCAACACTGTTCTCACTTCTGACAATACTTTGACAAATCTCAAATAACGGCTTCTCCTTACAGAAATACACTTGTGCGTTTCTCAAAATAAGCATTTCATGAAATCCATACACTTTCAAAGAAGATGATTCTCTTTCAAAGTAAAGCGTCTGCAGTGAATATACTTTGACAAATCTTAAACAACGGCTTCTTTTTTCGGAGAAACTACTGTACGTTTCTCACAAAAGTATTTCAAGAAATTCATACATTTTCCAAGGAACATGATTATCGTTGGGCGTAAAGGGTCTACAGAGAACAGGAACACTGTTCACACTTCTAACACTACTTTGACATTTAGCAAACGGAAAATGATTATCTTTGGAAGTAAAGGTTCTACAGAGAACACGAACACTGATCTCACTTGTGACTAACACTACCTTGACATATATCAAAAAACGGCTTCTCTTTTCAGAGAAACACAAGTGCGTTTCTCACAAAAGCAGTTCATCAAATTCATACACTTTCCAAAGAACATGATTATCTTTCGAAGTAAAGATTCTACAGAGAACAGGAACACTGTTCTCACTTCTAACACCTCTTTGACAACGGCTTCTCTTTGCAGAGAATACACTTTCAAAAGAACGTGATTATCTTTCAGAGTAAACCTTCTACAGTGAAAAGGAACACTGTACTCACTTCTAACACTAGTTTGACATATACCAAAAAACGGCTTCTCTTTTCAGAAAAACACATGTGCGTTTCTCAAAAAAGCAGTTCATCAAATTCATGCACTTTCCAAAGAACATAATAATGTTTCAAAATAAAGATTCTACAGAGAACAGGAACACAGTTCTCACTTCTGACAATACTTTGACAAATCTCAAACAATGGCTTTTCCTTTCGGAGAAACTCTTGTATGTTTCTCACAAAAGCATTTCATGAAATTCAAACAGTTTCCAAAGAACGTGATTATCTTTCTAAGTAAAGGTTCCACAGAGAACAGGAACACTGTTCTCACTTCTATCAATACTTTGACATATAGCAAACAACGTCATCTCTTTTCAGAGAAACACATGTGCGTTTCTCACAGAAGCATTTCTTGAAATTCATACACTTTCCAAAGAACATGATTATCTTTTGAAATAAAGATTCTACAGAGAACAGGAACACTGTTCTCACTTCTGACAATACTTTGACAAATCTCAAACAACGGCTTCTCCTTTCAGAAAAATACTTGTGCGTTTCTAAAAAAAAGCATTTCATGAAATCCATACACTTTCAAAGAAGATGATTCTCGTTCAAAGTAAAGCGTCTGCAGTGAATAGCCTAACTTCTCATTTGAGAAACACGTGTGTATATCACAAAAGCATTTCATGAAATTCATACAATTTCAAAAGAACGTGATTATCTTTCACAGTAAACCTTCTACAGTGAAACGGAACACTGTACTCCAAACACTACTTTGACATACAGCAAACAACGTCTTCTCTTTTCAGAGAAACACATGTGCGTTTCTCACAGAAGGATTACTTGAAATTCATACACTTTCCAAAGAACATGATTATCTTTCGAAATAAAGATTGTCCAGAGAACAGGAACACTGTTTTCACTTCTGACAATACTTTGACAAATCTCAAACAACCCCTTCTCCTTTCAGAGAAACTCATGTATGTTTCTCACAAAAGCATTTCATGAAATTCATACATTTTACAAGGAACATGATTATCTATGGACGTAAAGGTTCTACAGAGAACACGAACACTGATCTCACTTGGGACTAACACTACTTTGAAATATAGCAAACAACGGCTTCTCTTTTCAGAGAAACTCATGTGCGTTTCTCACAAAAGCAGTTCATCAAATTCATACACTTTCCAAAGAATATGATTATCTTTCGAAGTAAAGATTCTACAGAGAACAGGAACACTGTTCTCACTTCTAACACCTCTTTGACACCGGCTTCTCTTTGCAGAGAAACACATGTGCGTTTCTCACAAAAGTAGTTCATCAAATTCATACACTCTCAAAAGAACATGATTATCTTTCTAAATAAAGATTCTCAAGAGAACAGGAACACTGTTCTCACTTCTAACACCTCTTTGACAACGGCTTCTCTTTGCAGAGAAACACATGTGCGTTTCTCACAAAAGTAGTTCATCAAATTCATACACTTTCAAAAGAACATGATTATCTTTCGAAGTAAATGTTCTACTGAGAACAGGAACACTGTTCTCACTTCTGACAATACTTTGACAAATCTCAAATAACGGCTTCTCCTTTCAGAAAATCAATTGTGCTTTTCTCAAAAAAGCTTTTCACGAAATCCATACACTTTCAAAGAAGTTGATTCTCTTTCAAAGTAAAGCAACTGCAGTGAATAGCAAAACTTTTCATTTGAGAAACACATGTGCATCTCACAAAAGAATTTCATGAAATTCATACACTTTCAAAAGAACGTGATTATCTTTCAGAGTAAACATTCTACAGTGAAAAGGAACACTGTACTCCCTTCTAACACTTCTTTGACATATACCAAACAACGGCTTCTCTTTTCAGTGAAACACATGTGCGTTTCTCACAAAAGCAGTTCATCAAATTCATGCACTTTCCAAAGAACATGTTTATCTTTCGAAATAAAGATTCTCGAGAGAACAGGAACACTGTTCTCACTTCTGACAATACTTTGACAAATCTCAAACAACGGCTTCTCCTTTCAGAAAAATACTTGTGCGTTTCTAAAAAAAAGCATTTCATGAAATCCATGCACTTTCAAAGAAGATGATTCTCGTTCAAAGTAAAGCGTCTGCAGTGAATAGCAAAACTTCTCATTTGAGAAACACGTGTGTATATCACAAAAGCATTTCATGAAATTCATCCACTTTCAAAAGAACGTGATTATCTTTCACAGTAAACCTTCTACAGTGAAACGGAACACTGTACTCCAAACACTACTTTGACATATAGCAAACAAAATCTTCTCTTTTCAGAGAAACACATGTGCGTTTCTCACAGAAGGATTACTTGAAATTCATACACTTTCCAAAGAACATGATTATCTTTCGAAATAAAGATTCTCCAGAGAACAGGAACACTGTTCTCACTTCTGACAATACTTTGACAAATCTTAAACAACGGCTTCTTTTTTCGGAGAAACTACTGTACGTTTCTCACAAAAGTATTTCAAGAAATTCATACATTTTCCAAGGAACATGATTATCGTTGGGCGTAAAGGGTCTACAGAGAACAGGAACACTGTTCACACTTCTAACACTACTTTGACATTTAGCAAACGGAAAATGATTATCTTTGGAAGTAAAGGTTCTACAGAGAACACGAACACTGATCTCACTTGTGACTAACACTACCTTGACATATATCAAAAAACGGCTTCTCTTTTCAGAGAAACACAAGTGCGTTTCTCACAAAAGCAGTTCATCAAATTCATACACTTTCCAAAGAACATGATTATCTTTCGAAGTAAAGATTCTACAGAGAACAGGAACACTGTTCTCACTTCTAACACCTCTTTGACAACGGCTTCTCTTTGCAGAGAATACACTTTCAAAAGAACGTGATTATCTTTCAGAGTAAACCTTCTACAGTGAAAAGGAACACTGTACTCACTTCTAACACTAGTTTGACATATACCAAAAAACGGCTTCTCTTTTCAGAAAAACACATGTGCGTTTCTCAAAAAAGCAGTTCATCAAATTCATGCACTTTCCAAAGAACATAATAATGTTTCAAAATAAAGATTCTACAGAGAACAGGAACACAGTTCTCACTTCTGACAATACTTTGACAAATCTCAAACAATGGCTTTTCCTTTCGGAGAAACTCTTGTATGTTTCTCACAAAAGCATTTCATGAAATTCAAACAGTTTCCAAAGAACGTGATTATCTTTCTAAGTAAAGGTTCCACAGAGAACAGGAACACTGTTCTCACTTCTATCAATACTTTGACATATAGCAAACAACGTCATCTCTTTTCAGAGAAACACATGTGCGTTTCTCACAGAAGCATTTCTTGAAATTCATACACTTTCCAAAGAACATGATTATCTTTTGAAATAAAGATTCTACAGAGAACAGGAACACTGTTCTCACTTCTGACAATACTTTGACAAATCTCAAACAACGGCTTCTCCTTTCAGAAAAATACTTGTGCGTTTCTAAAAAAAAGCATTTCATGAAATCCATACACTTTCAAAGAAGATGATTCTCGTTCAAAGTAAAGCGTCTGCAGTGAATAGCCTAACTTCTCATTTGAGAAACACGTGTGTATATCACAAAAGCATTTCATGAAATTCATACAATTTCAAAAGAACGTGATTATCTTTCACAGTAAACCTTCTACAGTGAAACGGAACACTGTACTCCAAACACTACTTTGACATACAGCAAACAACGTCTTCTCTTTTCAGAGAAACACATGTGCGTTTCTCACAGAAGGATTACTTGAAATTCATACACTTTCCAAAGAACATGATTATCTTTCGAAATAAAGATTGTCCAGAGAACAGGAACACTGTTTTCACTTCTGACAATACTTTGACAAATCTCAAACAACCCCTTCTCCTTTCAGAGAAACTCATGTACGTTTCTCACAAAAGCATTTCATGAAATTCATACATTTTACAAGGAACATGATTATCTATGGACGTAAAGGTTCTACAGAGAACACGAACACTGATCTCACTTGGGACTAACACTACTTTGAAATATAGCAAACAACGGCTTCTCTTTTCAGAGAAACTCATGTGCGTTTCTCACAAAAGCAGTTCATCAAATTCATACACTTTCCAAAGAATATGATTATCTTTCGAAGTAAAGATTCTACAGAGAACAGGAACACTGTTCTCACTTCTAACACCTCTTTGACACCGGCTTCTCTTTGCAGAGAAACACATGTGCGTTTCTCACAAAAGTAGTTCATCAAATTCATACACTCTCAAAAGAACATGATTATCTTTCTAAATAAAGATTCTCAAGAGAACAGGAACACTGTTCTCACTTCTAACACCTCTTTGACAACGGCTTCTCTTTGCAGAGAAACACATGTGCGTTTCTCACAAAAGTAGTTCATCAAATTCATACACTTTCAAAAGAACATGATTATCTTTCGAAGTAAATGTTCTACTGAGAACAGGAACACTGTTCTCACTTCTGACAATACTTTGACAAATCTCAAATAACGGCTTCTCCTTTCAGAAAATCAATTGTGCTTTTCTCAAAAAAGCTTTTCACGAAATCCATACACTTTCAAAGAAGTTGATTCTCTTTCAAAGTAAAGCAACTGCAGTGAATAGCAAAACTTTTCATTTGAGAAACACATGTGCATCTCACAAAAGAATTTCATGAAATTCATACACTTTCAAAAGAACGTGATTATCTTTCAGAGTAAACATTCTACAGTGAAAAGGAACACTGTACTCCCTTCTAACACTTCTTTGACATATACCAAACAACGGCTTCTCTTTTCAGTGAAACACATGTGCGTTTCTCACAAAAGCAGTTCATCAAATTCATGCACTTTCCAAAGAACATGTTTATCTTTCGAAATAAAGATTCTCGAGAGAACAGGAACACTGTTCTCACTTCTGACAATACTTTGACAAATCTCAAACAACGGCTTCTCCTTTCAGAAAAATACTTGTGCGTTTCTAAAAAAAAGCATTTCATGAAATCCATGCACTTTCAAAGAAGATGATTCTCGTTCAAAGTAAAGCGTCTGCAGTGAATAGCAAAACTTCTCATTTGAGAAACACGTGTGTATATCACAAAAGCATTTCATGAAATTCATCCACTTTCAAAAGAACGTGATTATCTTTCACAGTAAACCTTCTACAGTGAAACGGAACACTGTACTCCAAACACTACTTTGACATATAGCAAACAAAATCTTCTCTTTTCAGAGAAACACATGTGCGTTTCTCACAGAAGGATTACTTGAAATTCATACACTTTCCAAAGAACATGATTATCTTTCGAAATAAAGATTCTCCAGAGAACAGGAACACTGTTCTCACTTCTGACAATACTTTGACAAATCTTAAACAACGGCTTCTTTTTTCGGAGAAACTACTGTACGTTTCTCACAAAAGTATTTCAAGAAATTCATACATTTTCCAAGGAACATGATTATCGTTGGGCGTAAAGGGTCTACAGAGAACAGGAACACTGTTCACACTTCTAACACTACTTTGACATTTAGCAAACGGAAAATGATTATCTTTGGAAGTAAAGGTTCTACAGAGAACACGAACACTGATCTCACTTGTGACTAACACTACCTTGACATATATCAAAAAACGGCTTCTCTTTTCAGAGAAACACAAGTGCGTTTCTCACAAAAGCAGTTCATCAAATTCATACACTTTCCAAAGAACATGATTATCTTTCGAAGTAAAGATTCTACAGAGAACAGGAACACTGTTCTCACTTCTAACACCTCTTTGACAACGGCTTCTCTTTGCAGAGAATACACTTTCAAAAGAACGTGATTATCTTTCAGAGTAAACCTTCTACAGTGAAAAGGAACACTGTACTCACTTCTAACACTAGTTTGACATATACCAAAAAACGGCTTCTCTTTTCAGAAAAACACATGTGCGTTTCTCAAAAAAGCAGTTCATCAAATTCATGCACTTTCCAAAGAACATAATAATGTTTCAAAATAAAGATTCTACAGAGAACAGGAACACAGTTCTCACTTCTGACAATACTTTGACAAATCTCAAACAATGGCTTTTCCTTTCGGAGAAACTCTTGTATGTTTCTCACAAAAGCATTTCATGAAATTCAAACAGTTTCCAAAGAACGTGATTATCTTTCTAAGTAAAGGTTCCACAGAGAACAGGAACACTGTTCTCACTTCTATCAATACTTTGACATATAGCAAACAACGTCATCTCTTTTCAGAGAAACACATGTGCGTTTCTCACAGAAGCATTTCTTGAAATTCATACACTTTCCAAAGAACATGATTATCTTTTGAAATAAAGATTCTACAGAGAACAGGAACACTGTTCTCACTTCTGACAATACTTTGACAAATCTCAAACAACGGCTTCTCCTTTCAGAAAAATACTTGTGCGTTTCTAAAAAAAAGCATTTCATGAAATCCATACACTTTCAAAGAAGATGATTCTCGTTCAAAGTAAAGCGTCTGCAGTGAATAGCCTAACTTCTCATTTGAGAAACACGTGTGTATATCACAAAAGCATTTCATGAAATTCATACAATTTCAAAAGAACGTGATTATCTTTCACAGTAAACCTTCTACAGTGAAACGGAACACTGTACTCCAAACACTACTTTGACATACAGCAAACAACGTCTTCTCTTTTCAGAGAAACACATGTGCGTTTCTCACAGAAGGATTACTTGAAATTCATACACTTTCCAAAGAACATGATTATCTTTCGAAATAAAGATTGTCCAGAGAACAGGAACACTGTTTTCACTTCTGACAATACTTTGACAAATCTCAAACAACCCCTTCTCCTTTCAGAGAAACTCATGTACGTTTCTCACAAAAGCATTTCATGAAATTCATACATTTTACAAGGAACATGATTATCTATGGACGTAAAGGTTCTACAGAGAACACGAACACTGATCTCACTTGGGACTAACACTACTTTGAAATATAGCAAACAACGGCTTCTCTTTTCAGAGAAACTCATGTGCGTTTCTCACAAAAGCAGTTCATCAAATTCATACACTTTCCAAAGAATATGATTATCTTTCGAAGTAAAGATTCTACAGAGAACAGGAACACTGTTCTCACTTCTAACACCTCTTTGACACCGGCTTCTCTTTGCAGAGAAACACATGTGCGTTTCTCACAAAAGTAGTTCATCAAATTCATACACTCTCAAAAGAACATGATTATCTTTCTAAATAAAGATTCTCAAGAGAACAGGAACACTGTTCTCACTTCTAACACCTCTTTGACAACGGCTTCTCTTTGCAGAGAAACACATGTGCGTTTCTCACAAAAGTAGTTCATCAAATTCATACACTTTCAAAAGAACATGATTATCTTTCGAAGTAAATGTTCTACTGAGAACAGGAACACTGTTCTCACTTCTGACAATACTTTGACAAATCTCAAATAACGGCTTCTCCTTTCAGAAAATCAATTGTGCTTTTCTCAAAAAAGCTTTTCACGAAATCCATACACTTTCAAAGAAGTTGATTCTCTTTCAAAGTAAAGCAACTGCAGTGAATAGCAAAACTTTTCATTTGAGAAACACATGTGCATCTCACAAAAGAATTTCATGAAATTCATACACTTTCAAAAGAACGTGATTATCTTTCAGAGTAAACATTCTACAGTGAAAAGGAACACTGTACTCCCTTCTAACACTTCTTTGACATATACCAAACAACGGCTTCTCTTTTCAGTGAAACACATGTGCGTTTCTCACAAAAGCAGTTCATCAAATTCATGCACTTTCCAAAGAACATGTTTATCTTTCGAAATAAAGATTCTCGAGAGAACAGGAACACTGTTCTCACTTCTGACAATACTTTGACAAATCTCAAACAACGGCTTCTCCTTTCAGAAAAATACTTGTGCGTTTCTAAAAAAAAGCATTTCATGAAATCCATGCACTTTCAAAGAAGATGATTCTCGTTCAAAGTAAAGCGTCTGCAGTGAATAGCAAAACTTCTCATTTGAGAAACACGTGTGTATATCACAAAAGCATTTCATGAAATTCATCCACTTTCAAAAGAACGTGATTATCTTTCACAGTAAACCTTCTACAGTGAAACGGAACACTGTACTCCAAACACTACTTTGACATATAGCAAACAAAATCTTCTCTTTTCAGAGAAACACATGTGCGTTTCTCACAGAAGGATTACTTGAAATTCATACACTTTCCAAAGAACATGATTATCTTTCGAAATAAAGATTCTCGAGAGAACAGAAACACTGTTCTCACTTCTGACAATACTTTGACAAATCTCAAACAACGGCTTCTCCTTTCTGAGAAACTCATGTATGTTCATGAAATTCATACATTTTACAAGGAACATGATTATCTTTGGAAGTAAATGTTCTACAAAGAACACGAACACTGATCTCACTTGTGACTAACACTACTTTGACATATAGCAAACAACGGCTTCTCTTTTCAGAGAAACACATGTGCATTTCTCACAGAAGCATTTCTTGAAATTCATACACTTTCCAAAGAACATGATTATCTTTCGAAATAAAGATTCTCGAGAGAACAGGAACACTGTTCTCACTTCTGAAAATACTTTGACAAATCTTAAACAACGGCTTCTTTTTTCGGAGAAACTAGTGTACGTTTCCCACAAAAGTATGTCAAGAAATTCATACATTTTCCAAGGAACATAATTTTCGTTGGACGTAAAGGGTCTACAGAGAACAGGAACACTGTTCTCACTTCTAACACCTCTTTGACAACGGCTTCTCTTTGCAGAGAATACACTTTCAAAAGGACGTGATTATCTTTCAGAGTAAACCATCTACAGTGAAAAGGAACACTGTACTCACTTCTAACACTACTTTGACATATACCAAACAACGGCTTCTCTTTTCAGAGAAACACATGTGCGTTTCTCAAAAAAGCAGTTCATCAAATTCATGCACTTTCCAAAGAACATAATTATGTTTCAAAATAACGATTCTACAGAGAACAGGAACACTGTTCTCACTTCTGACAATTTTTTGACCAATCTCAAACAATGGCTTTTCCTTTCGGAGAAACTCATGTATGTTTCTAACAAAAGCATTTCATGAAATTCATACATTTTCCAAAGAACATGATTATCTTTCTAAGTAAAGGTTCCACAGAGAACAGGAACACTGTTCTCACTTCTATCAATACTTTGACATATAGCAAACAACGTTTTCTCTTTTCAGAGAAACACATGTGCGTTTCTCACAGAAGCATTTCTTGAAATTCATACACTTTCCAAAGAACATGATTATCTTTTGAAATAAAGATTTTCAGAGAACAGGAACACTGTTCTCACTTCTGACAATACTTTGACAAATCTCATACAACGGCTTCTCCTTTCAGAAAAATACTTGTGCGTTTCTAAAAAAAAGCATTTCATGAAATCCATACACTTTCAAAGAAGATGATTCTCTTTCAAAGTAAAGCGTCTGCAGTGAATAACAAAACTTCTCATTTGAGAAACACGTGTGTATATCCCAAAAGCATTTCATGAAATTCATACACTTTCAAAAGAACGTCATTATCTTTCACAGTAAACCATCTACAGTGAAACGGAGCACTGTACTCCAAACACTACTTTGACATATAGCAAACAACGTCTTCTCTTTTCAGAGAAACACATGTGCGTTTCTCACAGAAGGATTACTTGAAATTCATACACTTCCCAAAGAACATGATTATCTTTCGAAATAAAGATTCTCCAGAGAACAGGAACACTGTTCTCACTTCTGACAATACTTTGACTAATCTTAAACAACGGCTTCTTTTTTCGGAGAAACTAGTGTACGTTTCTCACAAAAGTATTTCAAGAAATTCATACATTTTCCAAGGAACATGATTATCGTTGGACGTAAAGGGTCTACAGAGAACAGGAACACTGTTCACACTTCTAACACTACTTTGACATATACCAAACGATGTCTTCTCTTTTTAGAGAAACACATGTGCGTTTCTCACAGAAGCATTTCTTGAAATTCATACACTTTCAAAAGAACATGATTATCTTTCGAAATAAAGATTCTCCCGAGAACAGGAACACTGTTCTCACTTCTGACAATACTTTGACAAATCTCAAACAACGGCTTCTCCTTTCAGAGAAACTCATGTACGTTTCTCACAAAAGCATTTCATGAAATTCATACATTTTACAAGGAACATGATTATCTTTGGAAGTAAAGGTTCTACAGAGAACACGAACACTGATCTTACTTGGGACTAACACTACTTTGACATATACCAAACAACGGCTTCTCTTTTCAGAGAAACACATGTGCGTTTCTCACAAAAGCAGTTCATCAAATTCATACACTTTCCAAAGAATATGATTATCTTTCGAAGTAAAGATTCTACAGAGAACAGGAACACTGTTCTCACTTCTAACACCTCTTTGACAACGGTTCTCTTTGCAGAGAAACACATGTGCGTTTCTCACAAAAGTAGTTCATCAAATTCATACACTTTCAAAAGAACATGATTATCTTTCGAAGTAAATGTTCTACTGAGAACAGGAACACTGTTCTCCCTTCTGACAATACTTTGACAAATCTCAAATAACGGCTTCTCCTTTCAGAAAAACAATTGTGCATTTCTCAAAAAAGCTTTTCATGAAATCCATACACTTTCAAAGAAGTTGATTCTCTTTCAAAGTAAAGCAACTGCAGTGAATAGCAAAACTTTTCATTTGAGAAACACATGTGCATCTCACAAAAGCATTTCATGAAATTCATACACTTTCAAAAGAACGTGATTATCTTTCAGAGTAAGCCTTCTTACAGTGAAAAGGAACACTGTACTCACTTCTAACACTACTTTGACATATACCAAACAACGGCTTCTCTTTTCCGAGAAACTCATGTGCGTTTCTCACAAAAGCAATTAATCAAATTCATGCACTTTCCAAAGAACATAATTATGTTTCAAAATAAAGATTCTACAGAGAACAGAAACACTGTTGTCACCTCTGACAATTCTTTGACAAATCTCAAACAGTGGCTTTTCCTTTCTGAGAAACTCATGTGCGTTTCTCACAAAAGCAGTTCATCAAATTCATGCACTTTCCAAAGAACATAATTATGTTTCAAAATAAAGATTCTACAGAGAACAGGAACACAGTTCTCACTTCTGACAATTTTTTGACAAATCTCAAACAATGGCGTTTCCTTTCGGAGAAACTCTTGTACGTTTCTCACAAAAGCATTTCATGAAATTCATACAGTTTCCAAAGAACATGATTATCTTTGGAAGTAAAGGTTCCACAGAGAACAGGAACACTGTTCTCACTTCTATCAATACTTTGACATATAGCAAACAACGTTTTCTCTTTTCAGAGAAACACATGTGCGTTTCTCACAGAAGCATTTCTTGAAATTCATACACTTTCCAAAGAACATGATTATCTTTTGAAATAAAGATTCTCCAGAGAACAGGAACACTGTTCTCACTTCTGACAATACTTTGACAAATCTTAACGGCGTCTTTTTTCGGAGAAACTAGTGTACGTTTCTCACAGAAATATTTCAAAAAATTCATACATTTTCCAAGGGACATGATTATCGTTGGACGTAAAGGGTCTACAGAGAACAGGAACACTGTTCACACTTCTAACACTACTTTGACATATAGCAAACAACGTCTTCTCTTTTCAGAGAAACACATGTGCGTTTCTCACAGAAGCATTTCTTGAAATTCATACACTTTCAAAAGAACATGATTATCTTTCGAAATAAAGATCCTGCAGAGAACAGGAACACGGTTTTCACTTCTGACAATACTTTGACAAATCTCAAACAACGGCTTCTCCTTTCGGAGAAACTCATGTACGTTTCTCACAAAAGCATTTCATGAAATTCATACATTTTACAAGGAACATGATTATCTTTGGAAGTAAAGGTTCTACAGAGAACACGAACACTGATCTCACATGGGGACTAACACTACTTTGACATATAGCAAACAACGGCTTCTCTTCTCAGAGAAACACAAGTGCGTTTCTCACAAAAGCAGTTCATCAAATTCATACACTTTCCAAAGAATATGATTATCTTTCGAAGTAAGGATTCTACAGAGAACAGGAACACTGTTCTCACTTCTAACACCTCTTTGACAACGGTTCTCTTTGCAGAGAAACACATGTGCGTTTCTCACAAAAGTAGTTCATCAAATTCATACACTCTCAAAAGAACATTATTATCTTTCGAAATAAAGATTCTCCAGAGAACAGGAACACTGTTCTCACTTCTAACACCTCTTTGACCACGGCTTCTCTTTGCAGAGAAACACATGTGCGTTTCTCACAAAAGCATTTCATGAAATTCATACAATTTCAAAAGAACGTGATTATCTTTCACAGTAAACCTTCTACAGTGAAACGGAACACTGTACTCCAAACACTACTTTGACATACAGCAAACAACGTCTTCTCTTTTCAGAGAAACACATGTGCGTTTCTCACAGAAGGATTACTTGAAATTCATACACTTTCCAAAGAACATGATTATCTTTCGAAATAAAGATTGTCCAGAGAACAGGAACACTGTTTTCACTTCTGACAATACTTTGACAAATCTCAAACAACCCCTTCTCCTTTCAGAGAAACTCATGTACGTTTCTCACAAAAGCATTTCATGAAATTCATACATTTTACAAGGAACATGATTATCTATGGACGTAAAGGTTCTACAGAGAACACGAACACTGATCTCACTTGGGACTAACACTACTTTGAAATATAGCAAACAACGGCTTCTCTTTTCAGAGAAACTCATGTGCGTTTCTCACAAAAGCAGTTCATCAAATTCATACACTTTCCAAAGAATATGATTATCTTTCGAAGTAAAGATTCTACAGAGAACAGGAACACTGTTCTCACTTCTAACACCTCTTTGACACCGGCTTCTCTTTGCAGAGAAACACATGTGCGTTTCTCACAAAAGTAGTTCATCAAATTCATACACTCTCAAAAGAACATGATTATCTTTCTAAATAAAGATTCTCAAGAGAACAGGAACACTGTTCTCACTTCTAACACCTCTTTGACAACGGCTTCTCTTTGCAGAGAAACACATGTGCGTTTCTCACAAAAGTAGTTCATCAAATTCATACACTTTCAAAAGAACATGATTATCTTTCGAAGTAAATGTTCTACTGAGAACAGGAACACTGTTCTCACTTCTGACAATACTTTGACAAATCTCAAATAACGGCTTCTCCTTTCAGAAAATCAATTGTGCTTTTCTCAAAAAAGCTTTTCACGAAATCCATACACTTTCAAAGAAGTTGATTCTCTTTCAAAGTAAAGCAACTGCAGTGAATAGCAAAACTTTTCATTTGAGAAACACATGTGCATCTCACAAAAGAATTTCATGAAATTCATACACTTTCAAAAGAACGTGATTATCTTTCAGAGTAAACATTCTACAGTGAAAAGGAACACTGTACTCCCTTCTAACACTTCTTTGACATATACCAAACAACGGCTTCTCTTTTCAGTGAAACACATGTGCGTTTCTCACAAAAGCAGTTCATCAAATTCATGCACTTTCCAAAGAACATGTTTATCTTTCGAAATAAAGATTCTCGAGAGAACAGGAACACTGTTCTCACTTCTGACAATACTTTGACAAATCTCAAACAACGGCTTCTCCTTTCAGAAAAATACTTGTGCGTTTCTAAAAAAAAGCATTTCATGAAATCCATGCACTTTCAAAGAAGATGATTCTCGTTCAAAGTAAAGCGTCTGCAGTGAATAGCAAAACTTCTCATTTGAGAAACACGTGTGTATATCACAAAAGCATTTCATGAAATTCATCCACTTTCAAAAGAACGTGATTATCTTTCACAGTAAACCTTCTACAGTGAAACGGAACACTGTACTCCAAACACTACTTTGACATATAGCAAACAAAATCTTCTCTTTTCAGAGAAACACATGTGCGTTTCTCACAGAAGGATTACTTGAAATTCATACACTTTCCAAAGAACATGATTATCTTTCGAAATAAAGATTCTCGAGAGAACAGAAACACTGTTCTCACTTCTGACAATACTTTGACAAATCTCAAACAACGGCTTCTCCTTTCTGAGAAACTCATGTATGTTCATGAAATTCATACATTTTACAAGGAACATGATTATCTTTGGAAGTAAATGTTCTACAAAGAACACGAACACTGATCTCACTTGTGACTAACACTACTTTGACATATAGCAAACAACGGCTTCTCTTTTCAGAGAAACACATGTGCATTTCTCACAGAAGCATTTCTTGAAATTCATACACTTTCCAAAGAACATGATTATCTTTCGAAATAAAGATTCTCGAGAGAACAGGAACACTGTTCTCACTTCTGAAAATACTTTGACAAATCTTAAACAACGGCTTCTTTTTTCGGAGAAACTAGTGTACGTTTCCCACAAAAGTATGTCAAGAAATTCATACATTTTCCAAGGAACATAATTTTCGTTGGACGTAAAGGGTCTACAGAGAACAGGAACACTGTTCTCACTTCTAACACCTCTTTGACAACGGCTTCTCTTTGCAGAGAATACACTTTCAAAAGGACGTGATTATCTTTCAGAGTAAACCATCTACAGTGAAAAGGAACACTGTACTCACTTCTAACACTACTTTGACATATACCAAACAACGGCTTCTCTTTTCAGAGAAACACATGTGCGTTTCTCAAAAAAGCAGTTCATCAAATTCATGCACTTTCCAAAGAACATAATTATGTTTCAAAATAACGATTCTACAGAGAACAGGAACACTGTTCTCACTTCTGACAATTTTTTGACCAATCTCAAACAATGGCTTTTCCTTTCGGAGAAACTCATGTATGTTTCTAACAAAAGCATTTCATGAAATTCATACATTTTCCAAAGAACATGATTATCTTTCTAAGTAAAGGTTCCACAGAGAACAGGAACACTGTTCTCACTTCTATCAATACTTTGACATATAGCAAACAACGTTTTCTCTTTTCAGAGAAACACATGTGCGTTTCTCACAGAAGCATTTCTTGAAATTCATACACTTTCCAAAGAACATGATTATCTTTTGAAATAAAGATTTTCAGAGAACAGGAACACTGTTCTCACTTCTGACAATACTTTGACAAATCTCATACAACGGCTTCTCCTTTCAGAAAAATACTTGTGCGTTTCTAAAAAAAAGCATTTCATGAAATCCATACACTTTCAAAGAAGATGATTCTCTTTCAAAGTAAAGCGTCTGCAGTGAATAACAAAACTTCTCATTTGAGAAACACGTGTGTATATCCCAAAAGCATTTCATGAAATTCATACACTTTCAAAAGAACGTCATTATCTTTCACAGTAAACCATCTACAGTGAAACGGAGCACTGTACTCCAAACACTACTTTGACATATAGCAAACAACGTCTTCTCTTTTCAGAGAAACACATGTGCGTTTCTCACAGAAGGATTACTTGAAATTCATACACTTCCCAAAGAACATGATTATCTTTCGAAATAAAGATTCTCCAGAGAACAGGAACACTGTTCTCACTTCTGACAATACTTTGACTAATCTTAAACAACGGCTTCTTTTTTCGGAGAAACTAGTGTACGTTTCTCACAAAAGTATTTCAAGAAATTCATACATTTTCCAAGGAACATGATTATCGTTGGACGTAAAGGGTCTACAGAGAACAGGAACACTGTTCACACTTCTAACACTACTTTGACATATACCAAACGATGTCTTCTCTTTTTAGAGAAACACATGTGCGTTTCTCACAGAAGCATTTCTTGAAATTCATACACTTTCAAAAGAACATGATTATCTTTCGAAATAAAGATTCTCCCGAGAACAGGAACACTGTTCTCACTTCTGACAATACTTTGACAAATCTCAAACAACGGCTTCTCCTTTCAGAGAAACTCATGTACGTTTCTCACAAAAGCATTTCATGAAATTCATACATTTTACAAGGAACATGATTATCTTTGGAAGTAAAGGTTCTACAGAGAACACGAACACTGATCTTACTTGGGACTAACACTACTTTGACATATACCAAACAACGGCTTCTCTTTTCAGAGAAACACATGTGCGTTTCTCACAAAAGCAGTTCATCAAATTCATACACTTTCCAAAGAATATGATTATCTTTCGAAGTAAAGATTCTACAGAGAACAGGAACACTGTTCTCACTTCTAACACCTCTTTGACAACGGTTCTCTTTGCAGAGAAACACATGTGCGTTTCTCACAAAAGTAGTTCATCAAATTCATACACTTTCAAAAGAACATGATTATCTTTCGAAGTAAATGTTCTACTGAGAACAGGAACACTGTTCTCCCTTCTGACAATACTTTGACAAATCTCAAATAACGGCTTCTCCTTTCAGAAAAACAATTGTGCATTTCTCAAAAAAGCTTTTCATGAAATCCATACACTTTCAAAGAAGTTGATTCTCTTTCAAAGTAAAGCAACTGCAGTGAATAGCAAAACTTTTCATTTGAGAAACACATGTGCATCTCACAAAAGCATTTCATGAAATTCATACACTTTCAAAAGAACGTGATTATCTTTCAGAGTAAGCCTTCTTACAGTGAAAAGGAACACTGTACTCACTTCTAACACTACTTTGACATATACCAAACAACGGCTTCTCTTTTCCGAGAAACTCATGTGCGTTTCTCACAAAAGCAATTAATCAAATTCATGCACTTTCCAAAGAACATAATTATGTTTCAAAATAAAGATTCTACAGAGAACAGAAACACTGTTGTCACCTCTGACAATTCTTTGACAAATCTCAAACAGTGGCTTTTCCTTTCTGAGAAACTCATGTGCGTTTCTCACAAAAGCAGTTCATCAAATTCATGCACTTTCCAAAGAACATAATTATGTTTCAAAATAAAGATTCTACAGAGAACAGGAACACAGTTCTCACTTCTGACAATTTTTTGACAAATCTCAAACAATGGCGTTTCCTTTCGGAGAAACTCTTGTACGTTTCTCACAAAAGCATTTCATGAAATTCATACAGTTTCCAAAGAACATGATTATCTTTGGAAGTAAAGGTTCCACAGAGAACAGGAACACTGTTCTCACTTCTATCAATACTTTGACATATAGCAAACAACGTTTTCTCTTTTCAGAGAAACACATGTGCGTTTCTCACAGAAGCATTTCTTGAAATTCATACACTTTCCAAAGAACATGATTATCTTTTGAAATAAAGATTCTCCAGAGAACAGGAACACTGTTCTCACTTCTGACAATACTTTGACAAATCTTAACGGCGTCTTTTTTCGGAGAAACTAGTGTACGTTTCTCACAGAAATATTTCAAAAAATTCATACATTTTCCAAGGGACATGATTATCGTTGGACGTAAAGGGTCTACAGAGAACAGGAACACTGTTCACACTTCTAACACTACTTTGACATATAGCAAACAACGTCTTCTCTTTTCAGAGAAACACATGTGCGTTTCTCACAGAAGCATTTCTTGAAATTCATACACTTTCAAAAGAACATGATTATCTTTCGAAATAAAGATCCTGCAGAGAACAGGAACACGGTTTTCACTTCTGACAATACTTTGACAAATCTCAAACAACGGCTTCTCCTTTCGGAGAAACTCATGTACGTTTCTCACAAAAGCATTTCATGAAATTCATACATTTTACAAGGAACATGATTATCTTTGGAAGTAAAGGTTCTACAGAGAACACGAACACTGATCTCACATGGGGACTAACACTACTTTGACATATAGCAAACAACGGCTTCTCTTCTCAGAGAAACACAAGTGCGTTTCTCACAAAAGCAGTTCATCAAATTCATACACTTTCCAAAGAATATGATTATCTTTCGAAGTAAGGATTCTACAGAGAACAGGAACACTGTTCTCACTTCTAACACCTCTTTGACAACGGTTCTCTTTGCAGAGAAACACATGTGCGTTTCTCACAAAAGTAGTTCATCAAATTCATACACTCTCAAAAGAACATTATTATCTTTCGAAATAAAGATTCTCCAGAGAACAGGAACACTGTTCTCACTTCTAACACCTCTTTGACCACGGCTTCTCTTTGCAGAGAAACACATGTGCGTTTCTCACAAAAGCATTTCATGAAATTCATACAATTTCAAAAGAACGTGATTATCTTTCACAGTAAACCTTCTACAGTGAAACGGAACACTGTACTCCAAACACTACTTTGACATACAGCAAACAACGTCTTCTCTTTTCAGAGAAACACATGTGCGTTTCTCACAGAAGGATTACTTGAAATTCATACACTTTCCAAAGAACATGATTATCTTTCGAAATAAAGATTGTCCAGAGAACAGGAACACTGTTTTCACTTCTGACAATACTTTGACAAATCTCAAACAACCCCTTCTCCTTTCAGAGAAACTCATGTACGTTTCTCACAAAAGCATTTCATGAAATTCATACATTTTACAAGGAACATGATTATCTATGGACGTAAAGGTTCTACAGAGAACACGAACACTGATCTCACTTGGGACTAACACTACTTTGAAATATAGCAAACAACGGCTTCTCTTTTCAGAGAAACTCATGTGCGTTTCTCACAAAAGCAGTTCATCAAATTCATACACTTTCCAAAGAATATGATTATCTTTCGAAGTAAAGATTCTACAGAGAACAGGAACACTGTTCTCACTTCTAACACCTCTTTGACACCGGCTTCTCTTTGCAGAGAAACACATGTGCGTTTCTCACAAAAGTAGTTCATCAAATTCATACACTCTCAAAAGAACATGATTATCTTTCTAAATAAAGATTCTCAAGAGAACAGGAACACTGTTCTCACTTCTAACACCTCTTTGACAACGGCTTCTCTTTGCAGAGAAACACATGTGCGTTTCTCACAAAAGTAGTTCATCAAATTCATACACTTTCAAAAGAACATGATTATCTTTCGAAGTAAATGTTCTACTGAGAACAGGAACACTGTTCTCACTTCTGACAATACTTTGACAAATCTCAAATAACGGCTTCTCCTTTCAGAAAATCAATTGTGCTTTTCTCAAAAAAGCTTTTCACGAAATCCATACACTTTCAAAGAAGTTGATTCTCTTTCAAAGTAAAGCAACTGCAGTGAATAGCAAAACTTTTCATTTGAGAAACACATGTGCATCTCACAAAAGAATTTCATGAAATTCATACACTTTCAAAAGAACGTGATTATCTTTCAGAGTAAACATTCTACAGTGAAAAGGAACACTGTACTCCCTTCTAACACTTCTTTGACATATACCAAACAACGGCTTCTCTTTTCAGTGAAACACATGTGCGTTTCTCACAAAAGCAGTTCATCAAATTCATGCACTTTCCAAAGAACATGTTTATCTTTCGAAATAAAGATTCTCGAGAGAACAGGAACACTGTTCTCACTTCTGACAATACTTTGACAAATCTCAAACAACGGCTTCTCCTTTCAGAAAAATACTTGTGCGTTTCTAAAAAAAAGCATTTCATGAAATCCATGCACTTTCAAAGAAGATGATTCTCGTTCAAAGTAAAGCGTCTGCAGTGAATAGCAAAACTTCTCATTTGAGAAACACGTGTGTATATCACAAAAGCATTTCATGAAATTCATCCACTTTCAAAAGAACGTGATTATCTTTCACAGTAAACCTTCTACAGTGAAACGGAACACTGTACTCCAAACACTACTTTGACATATAGCAAACAAAATCTTCTCTTTTCAGAGAAACACATGTGCGTTTCTCACAGAAGGATTACTTGAAATTCATACACTTTCCAAAGAACATGATTATCTTTCGAAATAAAGATTCTCCAGAGAACAGGAACACTGTTCTCACTTCTGACAATACTTTGACAAATCTTAAACAACGGCTTCTTTTTTCGGAGAAACTACTGTACGTTTCTCACAAAAGTATTTCAAGAAATTCATACATTTTCCAAGGAACATGATTATCGTTGGGCGTAAAGGGTCTACAGAGAACAGGAACACTGTTCACACTTCTAACACTACTTTGACATTTAGCAAACGGAAAATGATTATCTTTGGAAGTAAAGGTTCTACAGAGAACACGAACACTGATCTCACTTGTGACTAACACTACCTTGACATATATCAAAAAACGGCTTCTCTTTTCAGAGAAACACAAGTGCGTTTCTCACAAAAGCAGTTCATCAAATTCATACACTTTCCAAAGAACATGATTATCTTTCGAAGTAAAGATTCTACAGAGAACAGGAACACTGTTCTCACTTCTAACACCTCTTTGACAACGGCTTCTCTTTGCAGAGAATACACTTTCAAAAGAACGTGATTATCTTTCAGAGTAAACCTTCTACAGTGAAAAGGAACACTGTACTCACTTCTAACACTAGTTTGACATATACCAAAAAACGGCTTCTCTTTTCAGAAAAACACATGTGCGTTTCTCAAAAAAGCAGTTCATCAAATTCATGCACTTTCCAAAGAACATAATAATGTTTCAAAATAAAGATTCTACAGAGAACAGGAACACAGTTCTCACTTCTGACAATACTTTGACAAATCTCAAACAATGGCTTTTCCTTTCGGAGAAACTCTTGTATGTTTCTCACAAAAGCATTTCATGAAATTCAAACAGTTTCCAAAGAACATGATTATCTTTCTAAGTAAAGGTTCCACAGAGAACAGGAACACTGTTCTCACTTCTATCAATACTTTGACATATAGCAAACAACGTCATCTCTTTTCAGAGAAACACATGTGCGTTTCTCACAGAAGCATTTCTTGAAATTCATACACTTTCCAAAGAACATGATTATCTTTTGAAATAAAGATTCTACAGAGAACAGGAACACTGTTCTCACTTCTGACAATACTTTGACAAATCTCAAACAACGGCTTCTCCTTTCAGAAAAATACTTGTGCGTTTCTAAAAAAAAGCATTTCATGAAATCCATACACTTTCAAAGAAGATGATTCTCGTTCAAAGTAAAGCGTCTGCAGTGAATAGCCTAACTTCTCATTTGAGAAACACGTGTGTATATCACAAAAGCATTTCATGAAATTCATACAATTTCAAAAGAACGTGATTATCTTTCACAGTAAACCTTCTACAGTGAAACGGAACACTGTACTCCAAACACTACTTTGACATACAGCAAACAACGTCTTCTCTTTTCAGAGAAACACATGTGCGTTTCTCACAGAAGGATTACTTGAAATTCATACACTTTCCAAAGAACATGATTATCTTTCGAAATAAAGATTGTCCAGAGAACAGGAACACTGTTTTCACTTCTGACAATACTTTGACAAATCTCAAACAACCCCTTCTCCTTTCAGAGAAACTCATGTACGTTTCTCACAAAAGCATTTCATGAAATTCATACATTTTACAAGGAACATGATTATCTATGGAATTAAAGGTTCTACAGAGAACACGAACACTGATCTCACTTGGGACTAACACTACTTTGAAATATAGCAAACAACGGCTTCTCTTTTCAGAGAAACTCATGTGCGTTTCTCACAAAAGCAGTTCATCAAATTCATACACTTTCCAAAGAATATGATTATCTTTCGAAGTAAAGATTCTACAGAGAACAGGAACACTGTTCTCACTTCTAACACCTCTTTGACACCGGCTTCTCTTTGCAGAGAAACACATGTGCGTTTCTCACAAAAGTAGTTCATCAAATTCATACACTCTCAAAAGAACATGATTATCTTTCGAAATAAAGATTCTCAAGAGAACGGGAACACTGTTCTCACTTCTAACACCTCTTTGACAACGGCTTCTCTTTGCAGAGAAACACATGTGCGTTTCTCACAAAAGTAGTTCATCAAATTCATACACTTTCAAAAGAACATGATTATCTTTCGAAGTAAATGTTCTACTGAGAACAGGAACACTGTTCTCACTTCTGACAATACTTTGACAAATCTCAAATAACGGCTTCTCCTTTCAGAAAATCAATTGTGCTTTTCTCAAAAAAGCTTTTCACGAAATCCATACACTTTCAAAGAAGTTGATTCTCTTTCAAAGTAAAGCAACTGCAGTGAATAGCAAAACTTTTCATTTGAGAAACACATGTGCATCTCACAAAAGAATTTCATGAAATTCATACACTTTCAAAAGAACGTGATTATCTTTCAGAGTAAACATTCTACAGTGAAAAGGAACACTGTACTCCCTTCTAACACTTCTTTGACATATACCAAACAACGGCTTCTCTTTTCAGTGAAACACATGTGCGTTTCTCACAAAAGCAGTTCATCAAATTCATGCACTTTCCAAAGAACATGTTTATCTTTCGAAATAAAGATTCTCGAGAGAACAGGAACACTGTTCTCACTTCTGACAATACTTTGACAAATCTCAAACAACGGCTTCTCCTTTCAGAAAAATACTTGTGCGTTTCTAAAAAAAAGCATTTCATGAAATCCATGCACTTTCAAAGAAGATGATTCTCGTTCAAAGTAAAGCGTCTGCAGTGAATAGCAAAACTTCTCATTTGAGAAACACGTGTGTATATCACAAAAGCATTTCATGAAATTCATCCACTTTCAAAAGAACGTGATTATCTTTCACAGTAAACCTTCTACAGTGAAACGGAACACTGTACTCCAAACACTACTTTGACATATAGCAAACAAAATCTTCTCTTTTCAGAGAAACACATGTGCGTTTCTCACAGAAGGATTACTTGAAATTCATACACTTTCCAAAGAACATGATTATCTTTCGAAATAAAGATTCTCCAGAGAACAGGAACACTGTTCTCACTTCTGACAATACTTTGACAAATCTTAAACAACGGCTTCTTTTTTCGGAGAAACTACTGTACGTTTCTCACAAAAGTATTTCAAGAAATTCATACATTTTCCAAGGAACATGATTATCGTTGGGCGTAAAGGGTCTACAGAGAACAGGAACACTGTTCACACTTCTAACACTACTTTGACATTTAGCAAACGGAAAATGATTATCTTTGGAAGTAAAGGTTCTACAGAGAACACGAACACTGATCTCACTTGTGACTAACACTACCTTGACATATATCAAAAAACGGCTTCTCTTTTCAGAGAAACACAAGTGCGTTTCTCACAAAAGCAGTTCATCAAATTCATACACTTTCCAAAGAACATGATTATCTTTCGAAGTAAAGATTCTACAGAGAACAGGAACACTGTTCTCACTTCTAACACCTCTTTGACAACGGCTTCTCTTTGCAGAGAATACACTTTCAAAAGAACGTGATTATCTTTCAGAGTAAACCTTCTACAGTGAAAAGGAACACTGTACTCACTTCTAACACTAGTTTGACATATACCAAAAAACGGCTTCTCTTTTCAGAAAAACACATGTGCGTTTCTCAAAAAAGCAGTTCATCAAATTCATGCACTTTCCAAAGAACATAATAATGTTTCAAAATAAAGATTCTACAGAGAACAGGAACACAGTTCTCACTTCTGACAATACTTTGACAAATCTCAAACAATGGCTTTTCCTTTCGGAGAAACTCTTGTATGTTTCTCACAAAAGCATTTCATGAAATTCAAACAGTTTCCAAAGAACGTGATTATCTTTCTAAGTAAAGGTTCCACAGAGAACAGGAACACTGTTCTCACTTCTATCAATACTTTGACATATAGCAAACAACGTCATCTCTTTTCAGAGAAACACATGTGCGTTTCTCACAGAAGCATTTCTTGAAATTCATACACTTTCCAAAGAACATGATTATCTTTTGAAATAAAGATTCTACAGAGAACAGGAACACTGTTCTCACTTCTGACAATACTTTGACAAATCTCAAACAACGGCTTCTCCTTTCAGAAAAATACTTGTGCGTTTCTAAAAAAAAGCATTTCATGAAATCCATACACTTTCAAAGAAGATGATTCTCGTTCAAAGTAAAGCGTCTGCAGTGAATAGCCTAACTTCTCATTTGAGAAACACGTGTGTATATCACAAAAGCATTTCATGAAATTCATACAATTTCAAAAGAACGTGATTATCTTTCACAGTAAACCTTCTACAGTGAAACGGAACACTGTACTCCAAACACTACTTTGACATACAGCAAACAACGTCTTCTCTTTTCAGAGAAACACATGTGCGTTTCTCACAGAAGGATTACTTGAAATTCATACACTTTCCAAAGAACATGATTATCTTTCGAAATAAAGATTGTCCAGAGAACAGGAACACTGTTTTCACTTCTGACAATACTTTGACAAATCTCAAACAACCCCTTCTCCTTTCAGAGAAACTCATGTACGTTTCTCACAAAAGCATTTCATGAAATTCATACATTTTACAAGGAACATGATTATCTATGGACGTAAAGGTTCTACAGAGAACACGAACACTGATCTCACTTGGGACTAACACTACTTTGAAATATAGCAAACAACGGCTTCTCTTTTCAGAGAAACTCATGTGCGTTTCTCACAAAAGCAGTTCATCAAATTCATACACTTTCCAAAGAATATGATTATCTTTCGAAGTAAAGATTCTACAGAGAACAGGAACACTGTTCTCACTTCTAACACCTCTTTGACACCGGCTTCTCTTTGCAGAGAAACACATGTGCGTTTCTCACAAAAGTAGTTCATCAAATTCATACACTCTCAAAAGAACATGATTATCTTTCGAAATAAAGATTCTCAAGAGAACAGGAACACTGTTCTCACTTCTAACACCTCTTTGACAACGGCTTCTCTTTGCAGAGAAACACATGTGCGTTTCTCACAAAAGTAGTTCATCAAATTCATACACTTTCAAAAGAACATGATTATCTTTCGAAGTAAATGTTCTACTGAGAACAGGAACACTGTTCTCACTTCTGACAATACTTTGACAAATCTCAAATAACGGCTTCTCCTTTCAGAAAATCAATTGTGCTTTTCTCAAAAAAGCTTTTCACGAAATCCATACACTTTCAAAGAAGTTGATTCTCTTTCAAAGTAAAGCAACTGCAGTGAATAGCAAAACTTTTCATTTGAGAAACACATGTGCATCTCACAAAAGAATTTCATGAAATTCATACACTTTCAAAAGAACGTGATTATCTTTCAGAGTAAACATTCTACAGTGAAAAGGAACACTGTACTCCCTTCTAACACTTCTTTGACATATACCAAACAACAGCTTCTCTTTTCAGTGAAACACATGTGCGTTTCTCACAAAAGCAGTGCATCAAATTCATGCACTTTCCAAAGAACATGTTTATCTTTCGAAATAAAGATTCTCGAGAGAACAGGAACACTGTTCTCACTTCTGACAATACTTTGACAAATCTCAAACAACGGCTTCTCCTTTCAGAAAAATACTTGTGCGTTTCTAAAAAAAAGCATTTCATGAAATCCATGCACTTTCAAAGAAGATGATTCTCGTTCAAAGTAAAGCGTCTGCAGTGAATAGCAAAACTTCTCATTTGAGAAACACGTGTGTATATCACAAAAGCATTTCATGAAATTCATCCACTTTCAAAAGAACGTGATTATCTTTCACAGTAAACCTTCTACAGTGAAACGGAACACTGTACTCCAAACACTACTTTGACATATAGCAAACAAAATCTTCTCTTTTCAGAGAAACACATGTGCGTTTCTCACAGAAGGATTACTTGAAATTCATAAACTTTCCAAAGAACATGATTATCTTTCGAAATAAAGATTCTCGAGAGAACAGAAACACTGTTCTCACTTCTGACAATACTTTGACAAATCTCAAACAACGGCTTCTCCTTTCTGAGAAACTCATGTATGTTCATGAAATTCATACATTTTACAAGGAACATGATTATCTTTGGAAGTAAATGTTCTACAAAGAACACGAACACTGATCTCACTTGTGACTAACACAACTTTGACATATAGCAAACAACGGCTTCTCTTTTCAGAGAAACACATGTGCATTTCTCACAGAAGCATTTCTTGAAATTCATACACTTTCCAAAGAACATGATTATCTTTCGAAATAAAGATTCTCGAGAGAACAGGAACACTGTTCTCACTTCTGAAAATACTTTGACAAATCTTAAACAACGGCTTCTTTTTTCGGAGAAACTAGTGTACGTTTCCCACAAAAGTATGTCAAGAAATTCATACATTTTCCAAGGAACATAATTTTCGTTGGACGTAAAGGGTCTACAGAGAACAGGAACACTGTTCACACTCCTAACACTACTTTGACATATAGCAAACAACGGCTTCTCTTTTCAGAGAAACACATGTGCGTTTCTTACAGAAGCATTTCTTGAAATTCATACACTTTCCAAAGAACATGTTTATCTTTCGAAATAAAGATTCTCCAGAGAACAGGAACACTGTTCTCACTTCTGACAATGCTTTGACAAATCTCAAACAACGGCTTCTCCTTTCAGAAAAATACTTGTGCGTTTCTAAAAAAAAGCATTTCATGAAATCCATACACTTTGAAAGAAGATGATTCTCGTTCAAAGTAAAGCGTCTGCAGTGAATAGCAAAACTTCTCATTTGAGAAACACGTGTGTATATCACAAAAGCATTTCATGAAATTCATACACTTTCAAAAGAATGTGAATATCTTTCACAGTAAACCTTCTACAGTGAAACGGAACACTGTACTCCAAACACTACTTTGACATATAGCAAACAACGTCTTCTCTTTTCAGAGAAACACATGTGCGTTTCTCACAGAAGGATTACTTGAAATTCAACACTTTCGAAAGAACATGATTATCTTTCGAAATAAAGATTCTCCAGAGAACAGGAACACTGTTCTCACTTCCGACAATACTTTGACTAATCTTAAACAACGGCTTCTTTTTTTGGAGAAACTAGTGTACGTTTCTCACAAAAGTATTTCAAGAAATTCATACATTTTCCAAGGAACATGATTATCGTTGGTCGTAAAGGGTCTACAGAGAACAGGAACACTGTTCACACTTCTAACACTACTTTGACATATAGCAAACAATGTCTTCTCTTTTTAGAAAAACACATGTGTGTTTCTCACAGAAGCATTTCTTGAAATTCATACACTTTCAAAAGAACATGATTATCTTTCGAAATAAAGATTCTACAGAGAACAGGAACACTGTTCTCACTTCTGACAATACTTTGACAAATCTCAAACAACGGCTTCTCCTTTCGGAGAAACTCATGTATGTTCATGAAATTCATACATTTTACAAGGAACATGATTATCTTTGGAAGTAAAGGTTCTACAGAGAACACGAACACTGATCTCACTTGTGACTAACACTACTTTGACATATAGCAAACAACGGCTTCTCTTTTCAGAGAAACACATGTGCGTTTCTCACAGAAGGATTACTTGAAATTCATACACTTTCCAAAGAACATGATTATCTTTCGAAATAAAGATTCTCGAGAGAACAGGAACACTGTTCTCACTTCTGAAAATACTTTGACAAATCTTAAACAACAGCTTCTTTTTTCGGAGAAACTAGTGTACGTTTCTCACAAAAGCATTTCATGAAATTCATACATTTTACAAGGAACATGGTTATCTTTGGAAATAAAGGTTCTACAGATAACACGAACACTGATCTCACTTGTGAATAACACTACTTTGACATATAGCAAACAACGGCTTCTCTTCTCAGAGAAACACAAGTGCGTTTCTCACAAAAGCAGTTCATCAAATTCATACACTTTCCAAAGAATATGATTATCTTTCGAAGTAAAGATTCTACAGAGAACAGGAACACTGTACTCACTTCTTTTTTTTTAATAATTTTTTTTATTAAGAAAAGAAGAAAAAAAACATAAACAAAAAACAAGTTTCCACCTCATCCCAGCCTCCCATTTCCCTCCCCCTCCTCCCACCCTTCTCCCCCTCCTCCCACCCTTCTACCCCTCCCCCCACTCCTCTCCCCCTCCCTCTCCAGTCCACAGAGCAGTCCATGTTCCCTGCCCTGTCGTAAGTCCTCCGTCCTCCCCCCTCCGTCCATATCTAGGAAGGTGAACATCCAAACTGGCTAGGCTTCCACAAAGCCAGCACCTTAAATAGGATCAAAACCCCGTGCCATTGTCCTTGGCGTCTCATTAGCCCTCATTGTTCGCCATGTTCAGAGAGTCCGGTTTTATCCCATGCTTTTTCGGTCACAGTCCAGCTGGCCTTGGTGAGCTCCCAGTATATCCGCTCCACTGTCTCAGTGGGTGGGTGCACGCCTCGTGGTCCCGACTTCTTTGCTCATGTTCTCCCTCCTTCTGCTCCTCATTGGGACCTTGGGAGCTCAGTCCAGTGCTCCAGTGTGGGTCTCTGTCTCTGTCTCCATCCATCACCAGATGAAGGTTCTATGATGATATGCAAGATATTCGTCAGTATTGCTCTCGGATAGAGTCATTTCAGGTTCCCAATCCTCAGCTACCCAAGGAACTAACTGGGAACCTCATGTTGGGCACTTGGGAGCCCCTCTAGGGTCAAATCTCTTGCTCACCCTAAAGTGGTTCCCTTAACTAAGAATTGTGGGTCCGTGCTCCCCTATCCACCTTTCCTTTATCCCAATTCTCCTGATTCCCCAAATCCCCCCTCCTTCCCTTCTACCTTTTCTCTCCCCATCTCCCCTTACCCCCATCCCACCCCACCCCCAAGATCCTAATTTTCTCCCCGGCAATTGGGTCTACTTCCCTTAGCCAAGAGGATAACTATATGTTTTTCCTTGGGTTCACCTTCTTACTTAGCTTCTTTAGGTTCACCTATTGTAGACACCGTGGCCCTAATTTATGGCTAGAAACCAATTATGAGCGAGTACATCCCAAGTTCATCTTTTTGGGTCTGGGACACCACACTCAGGATAGTGTTTTCTATTTCCATCCATTTGCCTGCAAAATTCGAGAAGTCATTGTTTTTTACCGCAGCGTAGTACTCTAGCGTGTATATATTCCATACTTTCTTCATCCATTCTTCCATTGAAGGGCATCTAGGTTGTTTCCAGGTTCTGGCTATTACAAATAATACTGCTATGAACATAGTTGAACAAATGCTTTTGTCATATGATAGAGCATCTCTTGGGTATATTCCCAGGAGTGGTATTGCTGGGTCCAGGGGTAAGTTGATCCCGAATTTCCTGAGAAACCGAAACACTGACTTCCACAGTGGTTGCACAAGATGGCATTCCCACCAGCAATGGATGAGGGTACCCGTTCCTCCACAGCCTCTCCAGCAAAGGTTATCCTTGGTGTTTTTGACTTTAGCCATTCTGACAGGTGTAAGATGATATCTCAAAGTTGTTTTGATTTGCATTTCCCTGATTGCTAAGGAAGTTGAGCACGACTTTAAGTGTCTTTTGGCCATTTGAACTTCCTCTGCTGAGAATTCTCTGTTCAGTTCAGTGCCCCATTTTTTAATTGGGTTAATTAGCATTTTAAAGTCTAGTTTCTTGAGTTCTTTATATATTTTGGAGATCAGACCTTTGTCTGTTGTGGGGTTGGTGAAGATCTTCTCCCAATCAGTAGGTTGCCTTTGTGTCTTATTGACTATGTCCTTTGCTTTACAGAAGCTTCTCAGTTTAAGTAGGTCCCATTTATTCAATGTTGCCCTTAATGTCTGTGCTTCTGGGGTTATACATAGGAAGCGATCTCCTGTGCCCAGCTCCTGTAGGGTACTTCCCACTTTCTCTTCTATCAGGTTCAGTGTGTTCGGGCTGATATTGAGGTCTTTAATCCATTTGGACTTGAGTTTTGTGCACGGTGATAGATAAGGGTCTATTTTCATTCTTCTACAAGATGACATCCAGTTGTGCCAGCACCATTTGTTGAAGATGCTTTCTTTCTTCCATTTTATACTTTTAGCTCCTTTATCGAAAATCAGGTGTTCATAGGTTTGTGGGATAAAATCCGGGTCTTCTATACGATTCCATTGGTCGACTTCTCTGTTTTTATGCCAGTACCACACTGTTTTCATTACTGTAGCTCTGTAATAGAGTTTGAAGTCAGGGATGGTAATGCCTCCAGAAGATCCTTTATTGTATAGGATTGTTTTGGCTATCCTGGGTTTTTTGTTTTTCCATATAAAGTTG
This sequence comes from Microtus oregoni, assembly GCF_018167655.1. Classification (NCBI taxonomy): domain Eukaryota; kingdom Metazoa; phylum Chordata; class Mammalia; order Rodentia; family Cricetidae; genus Microtus; species Microtus oregoni. The sequence continues at coordinate 13,740,173 of NW_024543219.1, forward strand.
ATTATTGTCCTCTCCAGATCTGTGAAGAATTTTGATGGGATCTTGATGGGGATTGCATTGAATCTATAAATAGCCTTTGGTAGAATTGCCATTTTTACTATGTTGATCCTCCCAATCCAAGAGCAAGGGAGGTCCATCCATTTTTTGGTATCCTCTTCAATTTCTTTCTTCAATGCCTTAAAGTTCTTGTCAAATAGATCTTTCACTTCCTTGGTTAGATGTACCCCAAGATATTTTATGCTGTTTTTGGCTATTGTGAATGGTGAAGCTTCTCTGATTTCCCTCTCTGCTTCCATATCCTTTGTGTATAAGAGGGCGACTGATTTTTTGGAGTTGATCTTGTATCCTGCCACATTACTAAAGCTGTTTATCAGCTGTAGGAGTTCTTTGGTGGAGTTTTTGGGGTCGCTTATGTACACTATCATATCATCTGCAAATAACGAAAGTTTAACTTCTTCCTTTCCAATTCGAATCCCCTTGATTCCATTATGTTGTCTTATTGCTATTGCTAGAACTTCAAGCACTATATTGAAGAGGTATGGCGAGAGTGGACAGCCTTGCCGTGTTCCTGAGTTAAGTGGGATGGCTTTGAGTTTCTCTCCGTTTAATTTGATGTTAGCTGTCGGCTTGCTGTATATAGCTTTTATTATATTTAGGTATGACCCTTGTATCCCTAATCTCTCCAAGACTTTTAACATAAATGGATGTTGAATTTTGTCAAATGCTTTTTCAGCATCTAATGAAATGATCATATGGTTTTTTTCTTTCAGTTTATTTATATGCTGGATTACATTGATAGATTTTCGTATGTTGAACCAGCCCTGCATCTCAGGAATGAAGCCTACTTGATCATAATGGATAATTTTTCGGATGTGTTCTTGGATTCGATTTGCCAGTATTTTGTTGAGGATTTTTGCGTCGATATTCATGAGTGAGATTGGCCTGTAGTTCTCTTTCCTGGTTGAGTCTTTGAGTGGTTTTGGTATCAGAGTAATTGTGGCTTCATAAAAGGAGTTTGGTAATGACCCTTCTGTTTCTATCTTGTGGAATACATTAAGGAGTATAGGTATTAGATCTTCTTGGAAGATCTGGTAGAATTCCGCATTGAAACCATCTGGTCCTGGGCTTTTTTTGGTAGGGAGGTTTTTGATAACCTCTTCTAATTCTTCGCGACTAACAGGTCTATTTAGATTGTTCACCAGGTCCTGATTTAACTTTGGTATATGATATTTATCTAAAAAAGTATCCATTTCCTTTACATTTTCCAATTTTGTGGCATATAGGCTTTTGTAGTAAGATCTTATGATTCTCTGAATTTCCTCTGTGTCTGTGGTTATGTCCCCCTTTTCATTTCTGATCTTATTAATTTGCAAATTCTCTCTCTGCCGTTTGATTAGCTTGGATAGTGGTTTGTCAATCTTGTTGATTTTCTCCAGGAACCAGCTTTTTGTTTCATTGATTTTTTGTATTGTTTTCTGTGTTTCTATTTTGTTGATTTCAGCCCTCAGTTTGATTATTTCCAGTCTTCTACTCCTCCTAGGTGAGTCTGCTTCTTTTTTTCTAGAGCTTTCAGGTGGGCTGTTAAGTCTCCAATGTGAGCTTTCTCTGTTTTCTTTAAGTGGGCACTTAGTGCTATGAACTTTCCTCTTAGGACTGCTTTCATAGTGTCCCATAAGTTTGAGTATGTTGTTTCTTTATTTTCATTGAATTCCAGGAAGACTTTAATTTCTTTCTTTATTTCTTCCTTAATCCAGCTATGGTTCAATAGTTGACTGTTCAGTTTCCATGACTTTGTATGCTTTCTGGGGGTAGCATTATTGTTGAATTCTAACTTTAATCCATGGTGATCTGATAAGACACAGGTGGTTACTAATATTTTTTTGTAACTGTGGATGTTTGCTTTGTTACCGACTATGTGGTCGATTTTCGAGAAGGTTCCATGAGCTGCAGAGAAGAAGGTATATTCTTTCCTATTTGGATGGAATGTTCTATAGATGTCTGTTAAGTCCATTTGATTCATTACCTCCACTAATTCTCTTATTTCTCTGTTAGGTTCCTGTCTGATTGACCTGTCCATTGGTGAGAGAGGAGTGTTGAAGTCTCCTACTATTAGTGTGTGCGGTTTGATGGCTGCCTTGAATTTTAGCAATGTTTCTTTTATGTACGTGGGTGCTTTTATATTAGGGGCATAGATGTTCAGGATTGAGACTTCATCCTGATGAACTGTTCCTGTTATGAGTATAAAATGCCCCTCTCCATCTCTTCTGATTGATTTAAGTTTAAAGTCAACTTTGTTAGAGATTAGTATGGCCACACCTGCCTGTTTCTTAGGTCCATTTGCTTGATAGGCCTTTTCCCAGCCCTTTACTCTGAGTAGGTGCCTGTCTTTGTGGTTGAGGTGTGTTTCTTGTAAACAGCAGAATGTTGGATCCTGTTTTCTTATCCAATCTCTTAGCCTGTGCCTTTTTATAGGTGAGTTGAGTCCATTGACATTAAGTGATATTAATGACCAGTGGTTGTTAACTCCGGTCATTTTTTTTTTAGTCGTAGAGTTTGTGTGTTTCCCTTCTTTGTTTTGTGTTGGTGAAGGGTCTCTAGATGTCTGAGTTATTGTGGTCATTGTTGGACTCCTTGGTTAGTGATTTTCCTTCAATTACTTTCTGTAAGGCTGGATTTGTGGCTGCGTATTGTTTAAATTTGTTTTTATCCTGGAAAATTTTATTTTCTCCATTTATAGTGAATGAAAGCTTGGCTGGGTATAGTAATCTGGGCTTGCACCCATGGTCTCTCAGTTTCTGCAGTACATCTATCCAGGACCTTCTGGCCTTCATGGTTTCCATGGAGAAGTCAGGTGTAAGTCTGATAGGTTTACCTTTATAAGTAATTTGGCCTTTTTCCTTTGCAGCTCTTAATATTCTTTCCTTATTCTGTATGCTTTGTGTTTTGATAATTATATGGCGAGGGGATGTTTTTTTTTGATCCAGCCTATTCGGTGTTCTGTATGCTTCTTGCACCTTCATAGGAAAATCTTTCCTTAGGTTGGGAAAGTTTTCTTCTATAATTTTATTAAATAGATTTTCTGGACCATTGAGCTGCCCTTCTTCTCCTTCTTCTACTCCTATTATTCTTAGGTTTGGTCTTTTTATTGTGTCCCATATTTCCTGAATGTTTTGTGATGAGAGTTTGTTGGACTTGCTGTTTTCTTTGATCAGTGTGTTTATTTTCTCTATGGTATCTTCAGAATCCGAGAGTCTTTCTTCTATCTCTTGTATTCTGCTGGTTATGCTTGTTTCTGTAGTCTCTATTCGTTTACCTAGATTTTCCATGTCCAGACGGCCCTCTGTTTGTGTTTTCTTCTTTGCCTCTATTTCAGTTTTCAGGTCTTGAACTGTTTCCATTATCTGTTTGATTGTTTTTCCTTGGTTTTCTAGGGTATCATTCACTGATTTATTCAGTTCTTCAAACTTTCTGTTATATTTCTCATCCATTTCTATAAGGGCGTTTTTTACATGCTGTTTAAGGGTGTCAATCACTTTCATGAAGTCAATCTTTTCTCCTTCCTCTTGATTAAGGGGTTCTTGTCCTCCCGTTGTGAGGTCGCTTGTTTCTGGTAGCTTCATGTTGCTTTTCAGCTTGTTGGGTGAATTCTTGCCTTGACGTCGGCCCATCTCTTCTTCCAAATGCTCCCTATGGATCTTCTTTTACCGGATTAGGTCTCCTTGCCTACCAAACGCTGTCTCTCCCCAATGTTGGCTCTCCCAATGCTGGGTCTCCTGGCGCCGAAAGATCAGGCCTCCGTGCTGGTTGGGCATCTCGCAGACAAAGCGCCTACCCCGCTTGGTGCAGGCAGGCCACAGAAACAAAGGAACTGCTGCCCGCCCGGGAGCCCCGGGTACTCGGACCCAGAGCCCAGATAGGCTGCGCTGGGTGATGCCACGCGCCAAAAGAGGGCAGTGGGGGCGAAGTGGGGAGGGCTCTGGACGGAAGATGGGTGGGCCAGGAAGAAAGAGGCAGCAGAGAGCCCAAGCAGGACAGGGGGCCAAGAAACCCCCGAGCTCCCCGTCCCAGGCTGGCGCCATGGGCCAGAAACTCACCCCAATGCTGGGTCTCATGGCGCCGAAAGATCAGGCCTCCGTGCTGGTTGGGCAGCTCGCAGACAAAGCGCCTACCCCGCTTGGTGCAGGCAGGCCACAGAAACAAAGGAACTGCTGCCCCCCCGGGAGCCCCGAGTACTCGGACCCAGCGCCCAGATAGGCTGGGCTGGGCGATGCCACGCGCCAAAAGAGGGCAGTGGGGGCGAAGTGGGGAGGGCTCTGGACGGAAGCTGGGTGGGCCAGGAAGAAAGAGGCAGCACCTGGGGAGTAGAGGCCCTGCAGAGAGCCCAAGCAGGACAGGGGGCCAAGAAACCCCTGAGCTCCCCGTCCCAGGCTGGCACCGTGGGCCAGAAACTCACCCCAATGCTGGGTCTCCTGGCGCCGAAAGATCAGGCCTCCGTGCTGGTTGGGCAGCTCGCAGACAAAGCGCCTACCCCGCTTGGTGCAGGCAGGCCACAGAAAAAAAGGAACTGCTGCCCGCCCGGGAGCCCCGGGTACTCGGACCCAGCGCCCAGATAGGCTTCGCTGGGCGATGCCACGCGCCAAAAGAGGGAAGTGGGGCTCGAAGTAAAGATTCTACAAAGAACAGGAACACTGTTCTCACTTCTAACACCTCTTTGACAACGGCTTCTCTTTGCAGAGAATACACTTTCAAAAGAACGTGATTATCTTTCAGAGTAAACCTTCTACAGTGAAAAGGAACACTGTACTCACTTCTAACAATACGTTGACAACGGCTTCTCTTTTCAGAGAAACACATGTGCGTTTCTCACAGAAGCATTTCTTGAAATTCATACACTTTCCAAAGAACATGATTATCTTTTGAAATAAAGATTCTACAGAGAACAGGAACACTGTTCTCACTTCTGACAATACTTTGACAAATCTTAAACAACGGCTTCTTTTTTCGGAGAAACTAGTGTACGTTTCTCACAAAAGTATTTCAAGAAATTCATACATTTTCCAAGGAACAGGATAATCGTTGGACGTAAAGGGTCTACAGAGAACAGGAACACTGTTCACACTTCTAACAATACTTTGACATATAGCAAACAATGTCTTCTCTTTTTAGAGAAACACATGTGCGTTTCTCACAGAGGCATTTCTTGAAATTCATACACTTTCAAAAGAACGTGATTATCTTTCAAAATAAAGATTCTACAGAGAACAGGAACACTGTTCTCACTTCTGACAATACTTTGACAAATCTCAAACAACGGCTTCTCCTTTCGGAGAAACTCATGAACGTTTCTCACAAAAGCATTTCATGAAATTCATACATTTTATAAGGAACATGATTATCTTTGGAAGTAAAGGTTCTACAGAGAACACGAACAATGACCTCACTTGTGACTAACACTACTTTGACATATAGCAAACAACGGCTTCTCTTTTCAGAGAAACACAAGTGCGTTTCTCACAAAAGCAGTTCATCAAATTCATACATTTTCCATAGAATATGATTATCTTTCGAAGTAAATATTCTACAGAGAACAGGAACACTGTTCTCACTTCTAACACCTCTTTGACAACGGTTCTCTTTCCAGAGAAACACATGTGCGTTTCTCACAAAAGCAATTCATCAAATTCATGCACTTTCCAAAGACCATAATTATGTTTCGAAATAAAGGTTCCACAGAGAACAGGAACACTGTTCTCACTTCTACCAATACTTTGACAACGGCTTCTCTTTTCAGAGAAACACATGTGCGTTTCTCACAAAAGCATTTCTTGAAATTCATACACTTTCCAAAGAACATGATTATCTTTCGAAATAAAGATTCTACAGAGAACAGGAACACTGTTCTCACTTCTGACAATACTTTGACAAATCTCAAACAACGGCTTCTCCTTTCGGAGAAACTAATGTACGTTTCTCACAAAAGTATTTCATGAAATGCATACACTATCACAAGAACATGATTATCTTTCCAAGTAATGGTTCCACAGAGAACAGGAACACTGTTCTCACTTCTATCAATACTTTGACATATAGCAAACAAGGTCTTCTCTTTTCAGAGAAACACATGTGCGTTTCTCACCGAAGCATTTCTCTAAATTCATACACTTTCCAAAGAACATGATTATCTTTCGAAATAAAGATTCTACAGAGAACAGGAACACTGTTCTCTCTTCTGACAATACTTTGACAAATCTCAAACAACGGCTTCTCCTTTCAGAAAAACACTTGTGCGTTTCTAAAAAAAAGCATTTCCTGAAATCCATACACTTTCAAAGAAGATGATTCTCGTTCAAAGTAAAGCGTCTGCAGTGAATAGCAAAACTTCTCATTTGAGAAACACGGGTGGATATCACAAAAGCATTTCATGAAATTCATACACTTTCAAAAGAACGTGATTATCTTTCACAGTAAACCTTCTACAGTGAAACGGAACACTGTACTCACTTCAAACACTACTTTGACATATAGCAAACAACGTCTTTCTTTTCAGAGAAACACATGTGCGTTTCTCTCAGAGGCATTCCTTGAAATTCATACACTTTCCAAAGAACATGATTATCTTTTGAAATAAAGATTCTTCAGAGAACAGGAACACTGTTCTCAATTCTGACAATACTTTGACAAATCTCAAACAACGGCTTTCCCTTTCGGAGAAACTCATGTACATTTCTCACAAAAGCATTTCATGAAATTCATACATTTTCCAAGTTCGATTATCGTTGGACGTAATGGGACTACAGTGAACAGGAACACTGTTTTCACTTCTAACACTACTTTGACATATATCAAACAACGTCTTCTCTTTTCAGAGAAACACATGTGCGTTTCTCACAGAAGCATTTCTTTCATTTCATACACTTTCCAAAGAACATGATTATCTTTCGAAATAAAGATTCTCCAGAGAACAGGAACACTGTTCTCACTTCTGACAATACTTTGACAAATCATAAACAATGGCTTCTTTTTTCGGAGAAACTAGTGTACGTTTCTCACAGAAGTATTTCTTTAATTTCATACATTTTTCAAGGAACATGATTATCTTTCGAAATAAAGATCCTCCAGAGAACAGGATCACTGTTCTCACTTCTGACAATACTTTGACAAATCTTAAACAACGGCTTCTTTTTTCGGAGAAACTAGTGTACGTTTCTCACAAAAGTATTTCAAGAAATTCATACATTTTCGAAGGAACATGATTATCGTTGGACGTAAAGGGTCTACAGAGAACAGGAACACTGTTCACACTTCTAACACTACTTTGACTTATAGCAAACAACGGCTTCGCTTTTCAGAGAAAAACATGTGCGTTTCTCACAAAAGCAGTTCATCAAATTCATACACTTTCCAAAGCACATGATTATATTTCGAAGTAAAGGTTCTACAGAGGACAGGAACACTGTTCTAACACTACTTTGACAAATCTCAAACAACGGCTTCACTTTTCAGAGAAACACATGTGCGTTTCTCACGAAAGCATTTCTTGAAATTCATACACTTTCCAAAGAACATCATTATCTTTCGAAGAAAACTTTCTACAGAGAACAGGAACACTGTTATCACTTCTGACACAACTCAAACAACGACTTCTTCTTTCGTAGACACTCATGTGCATTTCTAAAAATAGCATTTCATGAAATTCATACACTTTATATAGAACGTAATTATCCTTCACAGTAAAGCTACCACAGAGAAGAGGAACACTTCTCAATTCTAACAATACGTTGACATATCACAACGGCTTCTCTTTTCGGAGAAACACATGTGCGTTTCTCCCAAAAGCAGTTCATCAAATTCATACACTTTCCAAAGAAGATGATTATCTTTCGAAGTCAAGATTCTACAGAGAACAGGAACACTGTTCTCACTTCTGACAATTCTTTGACAAATCTCAAATAACGGCTTCTCCTTTCAGAAAAACACTTGTGCATTTCTCAAAAATGCATTTCCTGAAATCCATACACTTTCAAAGAAGATGATTCTCTTTCAAAGTGTAGCGTCTGCAGTGAATAGCAAAACTTCTCATTTGAGAAACACGTGTGTATATCACAAAAGCATTTCATGAAATTCATACACTTTCAAAAGAACGTGTTTATCTTTCACAGTAAACCTTCTACGGTGAAACGGAACACTGTACGCACTTCAAACACTACTTTGACATATAGCAAACAACGTCTTCTCTTTTCAGAGAAACACATGTGCGTTGTTCACAGAAGCATTTCTTGAAATTCATACACTTTCCAAAGAACATGATTATCTTTCGAAATAAAGATTCTACAGTGAACAGGAACACTGTTCTCACTTCTCACAATACTTTGACAAATCTCAAACAACGGCTTCTCTTTTCAGAGAAACTCATGTACGTTACTCACAAAAGCAGTTCATCAAATTCATACCTTTTCCAAAGAACATGATTATCTTTGGAAGTAAAGATTCTACAGAGAACAGGAACACTGATCTCACTTGTGACTAACACTACTTTGACATATAGCAATCAACGGCTTCTCTTTTCAGAGAAATACAAGTGCGTTTCTCACAAAAGCAGTTCATCAAATTCATACATTTTCCAAAGAACATGATTATCTTTGGAAGTAAAGGTTCTACAGAGAACAGGAACACTGTTCTCACTTCTGACCATGCTTTGACAAATCTCAAATAACGGCTTCTCCTTTCAGAAAAACAATAATGCGTTTCTCTAAAAAGCATTTCATGAGCGGGCGCGGTCTGTGTGTGTGGGCTTGGCCTGCGTGAGGGAGAGGGGTCTGCGTGTGGGGGCGTGGCCTGCATGAGAAGGCGTGGTCTGCGTGAGGGGGAGTGGCCTGCGTGAGGGGGCGGTGCCATATATCCCCGAAGTTTCGGCCTGCTGGCTGGCCACTCCACACAAATAATACATCTCCCATGATTCCCCCAGGCCAGGGCCTGCTTGAGGGGGCGTGGTCTGTGACAGGGGCGGGGCCCGCGTGAGTGGGCATGGTCTGTGTGTGGGGCGGGGACTGCCTGTGAGGGCGTGGTCTGCGTGTGGGGGCGGGGCCTGCATGTGTGGCCAGGGCCTGTGCGAGGGGGCGTGGTCTGCGTGTGGGCGCATGGCATGCTCGAGGGGTGGTGTTCTGCGTGTGGGGGCGTGGCCTGCGTGAGGCGGCGCCCACACACACAGAAAGCGCCCCCTCGCGCGGGCCCTGCCCCCTCAGCAGGTCCCGCCCCTCACGCAGGCCCCGCCACTCACGGAGACCACGGCCCCTCACGCAGGCCCCGCCCGGGGGAATCATGCAAGATGTAGTACTTCTGTGGAGCGGCTGGTTGGCAGGCCGTAATTTCAGGGATATATGGCCCCGCCCCCTCACGCAGGCCACTCCACCTCACGCAGGCCACGCCCCAACACGCACACCACGCCCCCTCGCGCAGGCCCTGCTCACTCACGCAGGCCCCGCACACTCACGCAGGCCCCGACCATCACGCAGACCACGCCCCCTCACGGAGGCCCCGCCCGGAGAATCATGGGAGATGTCGTACTTGTGAGGAGCTGCCGGCCAGCAGGGGGAACTTTGGGGATTTAGGGCCCCACCCCCACACGCAGGCCACTCCTCGTCTCGCAGACCACGCCCCCACACGCAGGCCACACCCCCACACGCACACCACGCCCCCTCGCGCAGGCAACGCCCCCACACGCAGACCACACTCCCTCACGCAGTCCACGCCCCCTCGTGCAGGCCCCGTCCAGTCACGCAGGCCCCGCCCCAACACGCCGACCACGCCCCCTCACGCAGACCATGCCACCTCACGCAGACCACGCCTCCTCACGCCGAACACACCCCCTCGCGCAGGCCCTGCAGACTCATGCAGGCCCCGCATGCTCACGCAGGCCCCTCCCCTTACGCAGACCACGCCCCCTAAAGCAGGCCCCGCCCCTCACGCAGACCACGCCCCCTCACGCAGACCCCGCCCGAGGGAATCATGGTAGATGAGGTAGTTGTTTGGGGCAGCTGGCCGGCAGGCCTAAACTGCGGGGATATATGGCCCCACCCCCTAAAGCAGGCCCCGCCCCCTCACGGAAGCCACGCCCCAACAGGCAGACCACGCCCCCTCACGCAGGCCCTGCCCCGGGGGAATTATGGAAGATGTAGTAATTGTGTGGAAGGGCCAGCCAGGAAGGCCGAAACTTCGGGGATATAGGGCCCCGCCCCCTCACGCAGGCCACTCCCCCTCACGCAGGATCCGCCCCCTCACGCAGGCCCCGCCCCGGGTAATCATGGGAGATGTAGTAGTTGTGTGGAGTGGCCGGCCAGCAGGCCGAAACTTCGGGGATATATGGCCCCGCCCCCTCACGCAGGCCACTCCCCCTCACGGAGACCACGCCCCCTCACGCAGGCCATGCCCCCACACGCAGAACACTCCTCTCACACAGACCACACCCCCACACGCAGATCACGCCCCCTCGTGCAGACCCTGCACACTCACGCAGGACCCTCCCCTCACGTAGGCCCCGCCCCCTCACGCCGGCCCAGCCCCTCACGCCGACCATGCCCCCTCACGCAGGCCCGCACCCACACGCGGGCCACGCCCCCTCGCGCGGGCCCTGCAGACTCACGCAGGCCCCGCCAACTCACGCAGGCCCCTCCCTCACGCAGACCACGCCCACTCACGCATGCCACGCCCCTCACGCAGACCACACCCCGTCACGCAGGCCCCGCCCCACACGCAGACCACGCCCCCACACGCAGGCAAAGCCCCCTCACGCAGACCCTGCCCCCTCAAGCAGACCACGCCCCCACACGCAAGCCACGCCACCTCACGCAGACCACGCCCCCTCAAGCAGACCACGCCCCCTCACGCAGGCCCTACCCCTCACGCAGACCACGCCCCTCACGCAGACCATGCCCCCTCACGCAGACCACGCCCCCTCAAGCAGTCCACGCCCCCTCACGCAGGCCCCGCATCTCGAGCAGACCACTCCCCCTCACGCAGACCACGCCCCTCACGCAGACCATGCCCCCTCACGCAGACCACGCCCCCTCAAACAGTCCACGCCCCCACACGCAGAACACCCCCCCTCGTGCATGCCACGCCCCCACACGCAGACCACGCCCCCTCGTGCAGGCCCTGCCCACTCACGCAGACCCCGCCCCTCACGTAGACCAGGCCCCCTCACGCAGGCCACGCCCCCACATGCAGACCACGCCCCCTCACACATGCCACGCCCCCTCATGCAGACCACGCCCCCTCTCGCAGGCCTCGCCCCTGGGGAATCATGGGAGATGTAGTAGTTGTGTGGAGCGGCCGGCCAGCAGGCCGAAACTTCGGGGATATATGGTCCTGCCCCCTCACGCAGGCCACGCCCCCTCACGCTGGCCACGCGCCCACATGCAGACCACGCCCCCTCACGCAGGCCACGACCCCACCTGCAGAACACCCACCCTCGTGCATGCCATGCCCCCACATGCAGGGCCCGCCCCTCACGCAGACCACGCCCCCTCACGCAGACCACGACTCCACACGCAGACCACACCCCCTTATGCAGGCCACGCACCCACACGCAGGCCACCAGCCCTCGTGCATGCCACCCCCCAAACGGAGACCATGCCCACTCGCGCATTCCCTGCCAACTCACGCAGGCCCCGCCCCCTCACGCAGGCCCCTCCCTTCACGCAGACCACGCCCAACTCATGCAGACCACGCTCCCTCACGCAGGCCACGCCCCCACACGCAGAACACCCACCCTCGTGCATGCTACGCCCCCACAAGGCAGACCACGCCCCCTCGCGCTGGCCCTTCCAACTCATGCAGGCCCCGCCCCTCACGCAGGCCACGCGACCACACGCAGACCACGCCACCCCACGCAGGCCATGCCCCCTAATGCAGGCCCTGCTTACTCAGCAGGCACCGCCCACTCACGCAGGCCCCTCCCCTCACGCAGACCTCGCCCCCTCACACAGGACCCGCCCCTCACGCAGACAATGCCCCCTCACGCAGGCCCCGCCCCTCACGCAGAACACACCCCCTCGTGCAGGCCCCTCTCTTCACGCAGACCACGCCCCCTCATGCAGGCCACGCCCCCTCGCGCAGGCCCTGCTCACTCACGCAGGCCACGCCCCCACACGCAGGCCCTGCCCCCTCACGCAGGCCACGCCCCCACACGCAGGCCCTGCCCACACACGCATGCCCCTCCCCTCACGCAGACCACGCCCATTCACGCAGGCCATTGTTTGGTATATGTCAAAGTAGTGTTAGAAGTGAGTACAGTGTTCCTTTTCACTGTAGAAGGTTTACTCTGAAAGATAATCACGTTCTTTTGAAAGTGTATTCTCTGCAAAGAGAATCCGTTGTCAAAGAGGTGTTAGAAGTGAGAACAGTGTTCCTGTTCTCTTGAGAATCTTTATTTCGAAAGATAATCATGTTCTTTTGAGAGTGTATGAATTTGATGAACTACTTTTGTGAGAAACGCACATGTGTTTCTCTGCAAAGAGAAGCCGGTGTCAAAGAGGTGTTAGAAGTGAGAACAGTGTTCCTGTTCTCTGTAGAATCTTTACTTCGAAAGATAATCATATTCTTTGGAAAGTGTATGAATTTGATGAACTGCTTTTGTGAGAAACGCACATGAGTTTCTCTGAAAAGAGAAGCCGTTGTTTGCTATATTTCAAAGTAGTGTTAGTCCCAAGTGAGATCAGTGTTCGTGTTCTCTGTAGAACCTTTACGTCCATAGATAATCATGTTCCTTGTAAAATGTATGAATTTCATGAAATGCTTTTGTGAGAAACGTACATGAGTTTCTCTGAAAGGAGAAGGGGTTGTTTGAGATTTGTCAAAGTATTGTCAGAAGTGAAAACAGTGTTCCTGTTCTCTGGACAATCTTTATTTCGAAAGATAATCATGTTCTTTGGAAAGTGTATGAATTTCAAGTAATCCTTCTGTGAGAAACGCACATGTGTTTCTCTGAAAAGAGAAGACGTTGTTTGCTGTATGTCAAAGTAGTGTTTGGAGTACAGTGTTCCGTTTCACTGTAGAAGGTTTACTGTGAAAGATAATCACGTTCTTTTGAAATTGTATGAATTTCATGAAATGCTTTTGTGATATACACACGTGTTTCTCAAATGAGAAGTTAGGCTATTCACTGCAGACGCTTTACTTTGAACGAGAATCATCTTCTTTGAAAGTGTATGGATTTCATGAAATGCTTTTTTTTAGAAACGCACAAGTATTTTTCTGAAAGGAGAAGCCGTTGTTTGAGATTTGTCAAAGTATTGTCAGAAGTGAGAACAGTGTTCCTGTTCTCTGTAGAATCTTTATTTCAAAAGATAATCATGTTCTTTGGAAAGTGTATGAATTTCAAGAAATGCTTCTGTGAGAAACGCACATGTGTTTCTCTGAAAAGAGATGACGTTGTTTGCTATATGTCAAAGTATTGATAGAAGTGAGAACAGTGTTCCTGTTCTCTGTGGAACCTTTACTTAGAAAGATAATCATGTTCTTTGGAAACTGTTTGAATTTCATGAAATGCTTTTGTGAGAAACATACAAGAGTTTCTCCGAAAGGAAAAGCCATTGTTTGAGATTTGTCAAAGTATTGTCAGAAGTGAGAACTGTGTTCCTGTTCTCTGTAGAATCTTTATTTTGAAACATTATTATGTTCTTTGGAAAGTGCATGAATTTGATGAACTGCTTTTTTGAGAAACGCACATGTGTTTTTCTGAAAAGAGAAGCCGTTTTTTGGTATATGTCAAACTAGTGTTAGAAGTGAGTACAGTGTTCCTTTTCACTGTAGAAGGTTTACTCTGAAAGATAATCACGTTCTTTTGAAAGTGTATTCTCTGCAAAGAGAAGCCGTTGTCAAAGAGGTGTTAGAAGTGAGAACAGTGTTCCTGTTCTCTGTAGAATCTTTACTTCGAAAGATAATCATGTTCTTTGGAAAGTGTATGAATTTGATGAACTGCTTTTGTGAGAAACGCACTTGTGTTTCTCTGAAAAGAGAAGCCGTTTTTTGATATATGTCGAGGTAGTGTTAGTCACAAGTGAGATCAGTGTTCGTGTTCTCTGTAGAACCTTTACTTCCAAAGATAATCATTTTCCGTTTGCTAAATGTCAAAGTAGTGTTAGAAGTGTGAACAGTGTTCCTGTTCTCTGTAGACCCTTTACGTCCAACGATAATCATGTTCCTTGGAAAATGTATGAATTTCTTGAAATACTTTTGTGAGAAACGTACAGTAGTTTCTCCGAAAAAAGAAGCCGTTGTTTAAGATTTGTCAAAGTATTGTCAGAAGTGAGAACAGTGTTCCTGTTCTCTGGAGAATCTTTATTTCGAAAGATAATCATGTTCTTTGGAAAGTGTATGAATTTCAAGTAATCCTTCTGTGAGAAACGCACATGTGTTTCTCTGAAAAGAGAAGATTTTGTTTGCTATAGGTCAAAGTAGTGTTTGGAGTACAGTGTTCCGTTTCACTGTAGAAGGTTTACTGTGAAAGATAATCACGTTCTTTTGAAAGTGGATGAATTTCATGAAATGCTTTTGTGATATACACACGTGTTTCTCAAATGAGAAGTTTTGCTATTCACTGCAGACGCTTTACTTTGAACGAGAATCATCTTCTTTGAAAGTGCATGGATTTCATGAAATGCTTTTTTTTAGAAACGCACAAGTATTTTTCTGAAAGGAGAAGCCGTTGTTTGAGATTTGTCAAAGTATTGTCAGAAGTGAGAACAGTGTTCCTGTTCTCTCGAGAATCTTTATTTCGAAAGATAAACATGTTCTTTGGAAAGTGCATGAATTTGATGAACTGCTTTTGTGAGAAACGCACATGTGTTTCACTGAAAAGAGAAGCCGTTGTTTGGTATATGTCAAAGAAGTGTTAGAAGGGAGTACAGTGTTCCTTTTCACTGTAGAATGTTTACTCTGAAAGATAATCACGTTCTTTTGAAAGTCTATGAATTTCATGAAATGCTTTTGTGAGATGCACATGTGTTTCTCAAATGAAAAGTTTTGCTATTCACTGCAGTTGCTTTACTTTGAAAGAGAATTAACTTCTTTGAAAGTGTATTGATTTCGTGAAAAGCTTTTTTGAGAAAAGCACAATTGATTTTCTGAAAGGAGAAGCCGTTATTTGAGATTTGTCAAAGTATTGTCAGAAGTGAGAACAGTGTTCCTGTTCTCTCGAGAATCTTTATTTCGAAAGATAAACATGTTCTTTGGAAAGTGCATGAATTTGATGAACTGCTTTTGGGAGAAACGCACATGTGTTTCTCCGAAAAGAGAAGCCGTTGTGATATGTCAACGTATTGTTAGAATTGAGAAGTGTTCCGGTTCTCTGTGGTAGCTTTACTCTGAAGGATAATTACGTTCTATATAAAGTGTCTGAATTTCATGAAATGCTATTTTTAGAAATGCACATGAGTGTCTGCAAAAGAAGAAGCCGTTGTTTGAGTTGTGTCAAAAGTGATAACAGTGTTCCTGTTCTCTGTAGAAAGTTTTCTTCAAAAGATAATGATGTTCTTTGGAAAGTGTATGAATTTCAAGAAATGCTTTTGTGAGAAACGCACATGTATTTCTCTGAAAAGTGAAGCCGTTGTTTGAGATTTGTCAAAGTAGTGTTAGAACAGTGTTCCTGTCCTCTGTAGAACCTTTACATCGAAATATAATCATGTTCTTTGGAAAGTGTATGAATTTGATGAACTGCTTTTGTGAGAAACGCACATGTGTTTCTCTGAAAAGCGAAGCCGTTTTTTTGCTATATGTCAAAGTAGTGTTAGAAGTGTGAACGGTGTTCTTGTTCTCTGTAGACCCATTCCTTCCAACGATAATCATGTTCCTTGGAAAATGTATGAATTTCTTGAAATACTTTTGTGAGAAACGTACACTAGTTTCTCCGAAAAAAGAAGCCGTAGTTTAAGATTTGTCAAAGTATTGTCAGAAGTGAGAACAGTGTTCCTGTTCTCTGTAGAATATTTATTTCGACAGATAATCATGTTCTTTGGAAAGTGTATGAATTTCAAGAAATGCTTCTGTGAGAAACGCACATGTGTTCCTCTGAAAAGAGAAGACGTTGTTTGCAATATGTCAAAGTATTGTTATAAGTGAGAAAAGTGTTACTGTTCTCTGGAGAACCTTTACTTCGAAAGATAATCATGTTCTTTTGAAAGTGTACGAATTTCATGACATGCTTTTGTGAGTAACGTACATGAGTTTCTCCGAAAAAAGAAGATGTTGTTTGAGATTTGTCAAAGTATTGGCAGAAGTGAGAACAGTGTTCCTGTTCTCAGTAGAATCTTTATTTCAAAAGATAATCATGTTCTTTGGAAAGTGTATGAATTTCAAGAAATGCTCTTGTGAGAAACGCACATGTGTTTCTCTGAAAAGAGAAGCCCTTGCTTGGTATATGTCAAAGTAGTGTTAGAGTGAGTATAGTCTTCCTTTTCACTGTAGAAGGTTTACGGTGAAAGATAATCACGTTCTTTTGAAAGTGTATGAATTTCATGAAATGCTTTTGTGAGATGCACATGTGTTTCTCAAATGAAAAGTTTTGCTATTCAGTGCAGTTGCTTTACTTTGAAAGAAAATCATCTTCTTTGAAAGTGTATGGATTTCATGAAATGCTTTTGTGAGAAACGCATAATTGTTTTTCTGAAAGGAGAAGCCGTTATTTGAGATTTGTCAAAGCATTGTCAGAAGTGAAAACAGTATTCCTGTTCTCTGTAGAATCTTTACTTCGAAAGATAATCATGGTCTTTGGAAAGTGTATGAATTTCAAGAAATGCTTCTGTGAGAAACGCACATGTGTTTCTCTGAAAAGAGAAGACGTTGTTTGCTATTTGTCAAAGTATTGTTAGTCACAACTGAGAACAGTGTTCCTGTTCTCTGTAGAACCTTTACTTCCAAAGATAATCATGTTCTTTGGAAAAGGTATGAATTTCATGAAATGCTTTTGTGAGTAACGTACATGAGTTTCTCTGAAAGGACAAGCCGTTGTTTGAGATTTGTCAAAGTATTGTCAGAAGTGAGAACAGTGTTCCTCTTCACTGTAGAATCTTTATTTCGAAAGATAATCATGTTCTTTGGAAAGTGTATGAATTTCAAGAAATGCTTCTGTGAGAAACGCACATGTGTTTCTCTGAAAAGAGAAGACGTTGTTTGCTATTTGTCAAAGTATTGTTAGAAGTGAGACGAGTGTTCCTATTCTCTGAGAACCTTTACTTCGAAAGATAATCATGTTCTTTTGAAAGTGTATGAATTTGATGAACTGCTTTTGTGAGAAACGCACATGTGTTTCTCTGAAAAGCGAAGCCGTTGTTTGCTATATGTCAAAGTATTGTTAGAAGTGAAAACAGTGTTCCTGTTCTCTGTAGACCCATTACTTCCAACTATAATCGAACTTGGAAAATGTATGAATTTCATGAAATGCTTTTGTGAGAAACGTACATGAGTTTCTCCGAAAGGAGAAGCCGTTGTTTGAGATTTGTCAAAGTATTGTCAGAAGTAAGAACAGTGTTCCTGTTCTCTGGAGAATCTTTATTTCGAAAGATAATCATGTTCTTGTGAAAGTGTATGAATTTCAAGAAATGCTTCTGTGAGAAACGCACATGTGTTTCTCTAAAAAGAGAAGACGTTGTTTGCTATATGTCAACGTATTGTTAGAAGTGAGAAGAGTGTTCCTGTTCTCTGTAGAACCTTTACTTTGACAGATAATCATTTCCTTTTGAAAGTGTATGAATTTCATGAAATGCTTTTGTAAGAAACGCACATGTGTTTCTCTGAAAAGCGAAGCCGTTGTTTGCTATATGTCAAAGTAGTGTTAGAAGTGAAAACAGTGTTCCTGTTCTCTGTAGACCCATTACTTCCAACGATAATCATGTTCCTTGGAAAATGTATGAATTTCATGAAATGTTTTGTGAGAAATGTACATGAGTTTCTCCGAAAGGGAAAGCCGTTGTTTGAGATTTGTCAAAGTATTGTCAGAAGTGAGAACAGTGTTCCTGTTCTCCGGAGAATCTTTATTTCGAAAGATAATCACGTTCTTTGGAAAGTGTATGAATTTCAAGTAATGCTTCTGTGAGAAACGCACATGTGTTTCTCTGAAAAGAGAAGACGTTGTTTGCTATATGTCAAAGTAGTGTTTGAAGTGAGTACAGTGTTCCGTTTCACTGTAGAAGGTTTACTGTGAAAGATAATCACGTTCTTTTGAAAGGGTATGAATTTCATGAAATGCTTTTGTGATGTACACACGTGTTTCTCAAATGAGAAGTTTTGCTATTCACTGCAGACGCTACACTTTGAAAGAGAATCATCTTCTTTGAAAGTGTATGGATTTCAGGAAATGCATTTTTGAGAAACGCACAAGTGTTTTTCTGAAAGGAGAAGCCGTTATTTGAGATTTGTCAAAGCATTGTCAGAAGTGAGAACAGTGTTCCTGTTCCCTGTAGAATCTTTACTTCGAAAGATAATCATGTTCTTTGGAAAGTGTATGAATTTGATGAATTGCTTTTGTGAGAAACGCACATGTGTTTCTCCGAAAAGAGAAGCCGTTGTGATATGTCAACGTATTGTTAGAATTGAGAAGTGTTCCTGTTCTCTGTGGTCGCTTTACTGTGAAGGATAATTACGTTCTATATAAAGTGTATGAATTTCATGAAATGCTATTTTTAGCAATGCACTTGTGTGTCTATGAAAGAAGAAGCCGTTGTTTGAGTTGTGTCAGAAGTGATAACAGTGTTCCTGTTCTCTGTAGAAAGTTTTCTTTGAAAGATAATGGTGTTCTTTGGAAAGTGTATGAATTTCAAGAAATGCTTTTGTGAGAAACGCACATGTGTTTCTCTGAAAAGTGAAGCCGTTGTTTGAGATTTGTCAAAGTAGTGTTAGAACAGTGTTACTGTCCTCTGTAGAACCTTTACTTCGAATTATAATCATGTTCTTTGGAAAGTGTATGAATTTCTTGAAATACTTTTGTGCGAAACGTACACTAGTTTTTCCGAAAATAGAAGCCGTTGTTTAAGATTTGTCAAAGTATTGTCAGAAGTGAGAACAGTGTTCCTGTTCTCTGGAGAATCTTTATTTCGAAAGATAATCATGTTCTTGTGAAAGTGTATGAATTTCAAGAAATACTTCTGTGAGAAACGCCCATGTGTTTCTCTAAAAAGAGAAGACATTGTTTGCTATATGTCAAAATATTGTTAGAAGTGAGAACAGTGTTCCTGTTCTCTGTAGAACCTTTACTTCGAAAGATAATCATGTCCTTTTGAAAGTGTATGAATTTCATGAAATGCTTTTGTGAGAAACGCACATGTGTTTCTCTGAAAAGCGAAGCCATTGTTTGTTATATGTCAAAGTAGTGTTAGAAGTGAAACCAGTGTTCCTGTTCTCTGTAGACCCATTACTTCCAACGATAATCATGTTCCTTGGAAAATGTATGTATTTCATGAAATTCTTTTGTGAGAAATGTACATGATTTTCTCCGAAAGGGAAAGCCGTTGTTTGAGATTTGTCAAAATATTGTCAGAAGTGAGAACAGTGTTCCTGTTCTCTGGAGAATCTTTATTTCGAAAGATAATCACGTTCTTTGGAAAGTGTATGAATTTAAAGTAATGCTTCTGTGAGAAACGCACATGTGTTTCTCTGAAAAGAGAAGACGTTGTTTGCTATATGTCAAAGAAGTGTTTGAAGTGAGTACAGTGTTCCGTTTCACTGTAGAAGGGTTACTGTGAAAGATAATCACGTTCTTTTGAAAGTGTATGAATTTCATGAAATGCTTTTGTGATATACACACGTGTTTCTCAAATGAGAAGTTTTGCTATTCACTGCAGACGCTACACTTTGAAAGAGAATCATCTTCTTTGAAAGTGTATGGATTTCAGGAAATGCTTTTTTTTAGAAACGCACAAGTGTTTTTCTGAAAGGAGAAGCCGTTGTTTGAGATTTGTCAAAGAATTGTCAGAAGTGAGAACAGTGTTCCTGTTCTCTGTAGAACCTTTACTTCCAAAGATAATCATGTTCCTTGTAAAATGTATGAATTTCATGAAATGCTCTTGTGAGAAACGTACATGAGTTTCTCCGAAAGGAGAAGCCGTTGTTTGAGATTTGTCAAAGTATTGTCAGAAGTGAGAACAGTGTTCCTGTTCTCTGTAGAATCTTTACTTCGAAAGATAATCATGTTCTTTGGAAAGTGTATGAATTTGATGAACTCCTTTTGTGAGAAACGCACATGTGTTTCTCCGAAAAGAGAAGCCGTTGTGATATGTCAACGTATTGTTAGAATTGAGAAGTGTTCCTCTTCTCTGTGGTAGCTTTACTGTGAAGGATGATTAGGTTCTATATAAAGTGTATGAATTTCATGAAATGCTATTTTTAGAAATGCACATGAGTTTCTACGATAGAAGAAGCCGTTGTTTGAGTTGTGTTAGAAGTGATAACAGTGTTCCTGTTCTCTGTAGAAAGTTTTCTTCGAAAGATAATGATGTTCTTTGGAAAGTGTATGAATTTCAAGAAATGCTTTTGTGAGAATCGCACATGTGTTTCTCTGAAAAGTGAAGCCGTTGTTTGAGATTTGTCAAAGTAGTGTTAGAACAGTGTTCCTGTCCTCTGTAGAACCTTTACTTCGAAATATAATCATGTTCTTTGGAAAGTGTATGAATTTGATGAACTGCTTTAATGAGAAACGCACATGTGTTTCTCTGAAAAGTGAAGCCGTTGTTTGCTATATGTCAAAGTAGTGTTAGAAGTGTGAACAGTGTTCCTGTTCTCTGGAGAATCTTTATTTCGAAAGATAATCATGTTCTTTGGAAAGTGTATGAAATTAAAGAAATGCTTCTGTGAGAAACGCCCATGTGTTTCTCTGAAAAGAGAAGACGTTGTTTGCTATATATCAAAGTATTGTTAGAAGTAAGAACAGTGTTCCTGTTCTCTGTAGAACCTTTACTTCGAAAGATAATCATGTTCTTTTAAAGTGTATGAATTTCATGAAATACTTTTGTGAGAAACGCACATGTGTTTCTCTGAAAAGCGAAGCCATTGTTTGCTTTATGTCAAAGTAGTGTTAGAAGTGAAAACAATGTTCCTGTTCTCTGTAGACCCATTACTTCCAACGATAATCGAACTTGGAAAATGTATGAATTTCATGAAAGGCTCTTGTGAGAAACGTACATGAGTTTCTCCGAAAGGAGAAGCCGTTGTTTGAGATTTGTCAAAGTATTGTCAGAAGTGAGAACAGTGTTCCTGTTCTCTGGAGAATCTTTATTTCGAAAGATAATCATGTTCTTGTGAAAGTGTATGAATTTCAAGATGCTTCTGTGAGAAACGCACATGTGTTTCTCTAAAAAGAGAAGACGTTGTTTGCTATATGTCAAAGTATTGTTAGAAGTGAGAAGAGTGTTCCTGTTCTCTGTAGAACCTTTACTTCGACAGATAATCATGTCCTTTGGAAAGTGTATGAATTTGATGAACTGCTTTTGTGAGAAAGGCACATGTGTTTCTCTGAAAAGCGAAGCCGTTGTTTGCTATATGTCAAAGTAGTGTTAGAAGTGTGAACAGTGTTCCTGTTCTCTGTAGAACCTTTACGTCCAACGATAATCATGTTCCTTGGAAAATGTATGAATTTCTTGAAATACTTTTGTGAGTAACGTACACTAGTTTCTCCGAAAAAAGAAGCCGTTGTTTAAGATTTGTCAAAGTATTGTCAGAAGTGAGAACAGTGTTCCTGTTCTCTGGAGAATCTTTATTTCGAACGATAATCATGTTCTTTGGAAAGTGTATGAAATTAAAGAAATGCTTCTGTGAGAAACGCCCATGTGTTTCTCTGAAAAGAGAAGACGTTGTTTGCTATATATCAAAGTAGTGTTAGAAGTGAAAACAGTGTTCCTGTTCTCTGTAGACCCATTATTTCCAACGATAATCGAACTTGGAAAATGTATGAATTTCAAGAAATGCTCTTGTGAGAAATGTACATGAGTTTCTCCGAAAGGCAAAGCCGTTGTTTGAGATTTGTCAAAGTATTGTCAGAAGTGAGAACAGTGTTCCTGTTCTTTGTAGAAAGTTTTCTTCGAAAGATAATGATGTTCTTTGGAAAGTGTATGAATTTCAAGAAATGCTTTTGTGAGAAACGCACATGTGTTTCTCTGAAAAGCGAAGCCGTTGTTTGCTATATGTCAAAGTAGTGTTAGAAGTGAAAACAGTGTTCCTGTTCTCTGTAGACCCATTACTTCCAACGATAATCATGTTCCTTGGAAAATGTATGAATTTCTTGAAATACTTTTGTGAGAAACGTACACTAGTTTCTCCGAAAAAACAAGCCGCTGTTTAAGATTTGTCAAAGTATTGTCAGAAGTGAGAACAGTGTTCTTGTTCTCTGGAGAATCTTTATTTTGAAAGATAATCATGTTCTTTGGAAAGTGTATGAATTTCAAAAAATGCTTTTGTGAGAAACGCACATGTGTTTCTCTGAAAAGTGAAGTCGTTGTTTGAGATTTGTCAAAGTAGTGTTTGAAGTGAGTACACTGTTACGTTTCACTGTAGAAGGTTTACTGTGAAAGATAATCACGTTCTTTTTAAAGTGTATGAAATTCATGAAATGCTTTTGTGATATACACACGTGTTTCTCAAATGAGAAGTTTTGCTATTCACTGCAGACGCTACACTTTGAAAGAGAATCATCTTCTTTGAAAGTGTATGGATTTCAGGAAATGCATTTTTGAGAAACGCACAAGTGTTTTTTGAAAGGAGAAGCCGTTATTTGAGATTTGTCAAAGCATTGTCAGAAGTGAGAACAGTGTTCCTGTTCTCTGTAGAATCTTTACCTCGAAAGATAATCATGTTCTTTGGAAAGTGTCTGAATTTGATGAACTGCTTTTGTGAGAAACGCAGATGTGTTTCTCCGAAAAGAGAAGCCGTTGTGATATGTCAACGTATTGTTAGAATTGAGAAGTGTTCCTGTTCTCTGTGGTAGCTTTACTGTGAAGGATAATTACGTTCTATATAAAGTTCTGAATTTCATGAAATGCTATTTTTAGAAATGCACATGAGTTTCTACGAAAGAAGAAGCCGTTGTTTGAGTTGTGTCAGAAGTGATAACAGTGTTCCTGTTCTCTGTAGAAAGTTTTCTTCGAAAGATAATGATGTTCTTTGGAAAGTGTATGAATTTCAAGAAATGCTTTTGTGAGAAACGCACATGTGTTTCTCTGAAAAGTCAAGCCGTTGTTTGAGATTTGTCAAAGTAGTGTTAGAACAGTGTTCCTGTCCTCTGTAGAACCTTTACTTCGAAATATAATCATGTTCTTTGGAAAGTGTATGAATTTGATGAACTGCTTTTGTGAGAAATGCACATGTGTTTCTCTGAAAAGCGAAGCCGTTGTTTGCTATATGTCAAAGTAGTGTTAGAAGTGTGAACAGTGTTCCTGTTCTCTGTAGACCCTTTACGTCCAACGATAATCATGTTCCTTGGAAAATGTATGAAATTCTTGAAATACTTTTGTGAGAAACGTACACTAGTTTCTCCGAAAAAAGAAGCCGTTGTTTAAGATTTGTCAAAGTATTGTCAGAAGTGAGAACAGTGTTCCTGTTCTCTGTAGAAAGTTTTCTTCGAAAGATAATGATGTTCTTTGGAAAGTGTATGAATTTAAAGAAATGCTTTTGTGAGAAACGCACATGTGTTTCTCTGAAAAGTGAAGCCGTTGTTTGAGATTTATCAAAGTAGTGTTAGAACAGTGTTCCTGTCCTCTGTAGAACCTTTACTTCGAAATATAATCATGTTCTTTGGAAAGTGTATGAATTTGATGAACTGCTTTTGTGAGAAACGCATATGTGTTTCTCTGAAAAGCGAAGCCGTTGTTTGCTATATGTCAAAGTAGTGTTAGAAGTGTGAACAGTGTTCCTGTTCTCTGTAGACCCTTTACGTCCAACGATAATCATGTTCCTTGGAAAATGTATGAAGTTCTTGAAATACTTTTGTGAGAAACGTACACTAGTTTCTCCGAAAATAGAAGCCGTTGTTTAAGATTTGTCAAAGTATTGTCAGAAGTGAGAACAGTGTTCCTGTTCTCTGGAGAATCTTTATTTCGAAAGATAATCATGTTCTTTGGAAAGTGTATGAAATTAATGAAATGCTTCTGTGAGAAACGCCCATGTGTTTCTCTGAAAAGAGAAGACATTGTTTGCTATATGTCAAAGTATTGTTAGAAGTGAGAACCGTGTTCCTGTTCTCTGTAGAACCTTTACTTCGAAAGATAATCATGTTCTTTTGAAAGTGTATGAATTTCATGAAGTGCTTTTCTGAGAAACGCACATGTGTTTCTCTGAAAAGCGAAGCCGTTGTTTGCTATATGTCAAAGTAGTGTTAGAAGTGAAAACAGTGTTCCGGTTCTCTGTAGACCCATTACTTCCAACGATAATCGAACTTGGAAAATGTATGAAATTCATGAAATGCTTTTGTGAGAAATGTACATGAGTTTCTCCGAAAGGGAAAGCTGTTATTTGAGATTTGTCAAAGTATTGTCAGAATTGAGAACAGTGTTCCTGTTCTCTGGAGAATCTTTACTTCGAAAGATAATCATGTTCTTTGGAAAGTGTCTGAATTTGAGGAACTGCCCCTCACGCAGACCACGCCCCCTCACGCAGACCATGCCCCCTCACGCAGGCCCCGCCCCGGGGAATCATGGGAGATGTAGTAGTTGTGTGGGGCAGCTGGCCAGCAGGCCGAAACTTTGGGGATATATGGACCCGCCCCCTCACGCAGACCACGCCCCCACATGCAGACCACCCCCCTCGTGCAGGCCACGCCCCCACACGCAGGCCCCGCCCTCACACAGACCACGCCCTTTCACGCAGACCACGCCCCCTCTCGCAGACCACGCCCCCTCACGCAGGCCACGCCCCGGGGGAATCATGGGAGATGTAGTACATGTGTGGAATGGCTGGCTGGCAGGCCGAAACTTCGGGGATATATGGCCCCGCCCACTCACGCAGGCCCCGCCCCCTCATGCAGGCCCCTCCCCTCACGCAAACCATGCCCCCTCACGCAGGCCACGCCCCCTCACGCAGACCACGCCCCCTCACGCAGGCCCCTCCACTCACGCAGGCCACGCCCCCTCAATCAGGCCCAGCGCCTCACGCAGACCACGCACCCTCACGAAGACCACGCCCCCTAACGCAGACCACGCCCCCTCACGCAGGCCACGCCACGGGGGAATCATGGGAGATGTAGTAGTTGTGTGGAGCCACCGGCCAGCAGAGGGAAACTTGGGGGATATATGGCCCCGCCCCTAACACAGACCACTCCCCCTCACGCAGACTACGCCACCTCAAGCAGGCCCCGCCCCTCACGCAGACCACGCCCCCTCACTCAGGCCCCGCCCCTCACGCAGACCACGCCACCTCAAGCAGGCCCCGCCCCGGGGAATCATGGGAGATGTAGAATTTGTGTGGAGCAGCCGGCCGGCAGGCCGAAACTTCGGGGATATATGGCCCCGCCCCCTCACGCAGGCCACTCCCCCTCACGCAGACCATGCACGCAGGCCCTGCCCCCTCACGCAGACCACGCCTCTGACGCAGACCACGCCCCCTCGCGCAGGCCCTGCCCACTCACGCAGGCCCCGCCCCTCACGCAGGCCCCTCCCCTCACGCAGGCCACTCCCCCTCACGCAGGCCCCGCCCCTCACGCAGACCACGCCCCTCAAACAGACCCCGCCCCCACAGGCAGACCACGCCCCCTCGCGCAGGCCCTGCCCACTCACGCAGGCCCCGCCCCTCACGCAGGCCCCTCCCCTCACGCAGGCCACTCCCCCTCGCGCAGGCCCTGCCCACTCACGCAGGCCCCGCAAATCACGCAGATCACGCCCCTTCACGGAGGCCCCGCCCCTCACACAGACCACGCCCCCTCACGCAGGCCCCTCCCCTCACGCAGACCACGCCCCCTCACGCAATCCCTGCACCTGATGCAGACCACGTCCCCTCACGCAGAACCCGCCCCTCACGCAGACCACGCCCCCTCATGCAGGCCCTGGCCACTCATGCAGGCGATGTCCCCCCATGCAGACCACGCCCCCTCGCGCAGGCCCTGCCCACTCACGCAGGCCCCGCCCCTCACGCAGGCCCCTCCCCTCACGCAGGCCACTCCCCCTCACGCAGGCCCCGCCCCTCACGCAGACCACGCCCCTCAAACAGACCCCGCCCCCACAGGCAGACCACGCCCCCTCACGCAGGCCCCGCCCCTGGGGAATCATGGGAGATGTAGTAGTTGTGTGGAGCAGCCGGCCAGCAGGGGGAAACTTGGGGGATATATGGCCCCGCCCCGTCACGCAGGCCACTCCCCCTCACGCAGACCACGCCCCCTCACTCAGTCCACGCCCCCACACGCAGACCACGCCCCCTCGCGCAGGCCCTGCCCACTCACGCAGGCCCCGCCTCCTCACGCAGGCCCCTCCTCTCACGCAGACCACGCCCACTCACGCAGGCCCCGCCCCTCACGCAGACCACGCCCCCTCACGCAGGAGACGCCCCCACACGCAGACCACTCCCCTCGTGCAGGCCACGCCCCCACACGCAGGCCCCGCCCCTCACGCAGGCCAGGCCATGGGGGAATCATGGGAGATGTAGTAGTTGTGTGGAGCGGCTGGCCAGCAGGGGGAAACTTGGTCCATATATGGCCCCGCCCCTCACGCAGACCACTCCCCCTCACGCAGACCACGCCCCCACACGCAGGCCACGCCCCCAACGCAGACCACACCCTCTCACGCAGGTCCCGTCCCTCACGCAGACCACGCCCCCTCACGCAGGCCCCGCCCCGCACTCAGACCCCGCCCCCTCGCACAGACCCTGCCCACTCACGCAGACCCCGACCACTCACGCAGGCCCCGCCCCTCACGCAAACGAAGTCCCATCATGCAGGCCCGCCCAGCACGCAGACCACGCCCCCTCACGCAGGCCACGCCCCCAATGCAGACCACGCTCCTCACGCACACCACGCCCCCACACGCAGAACACGCCCCCTCGCGCAGGCCCCGCCCACTCACGCAGGCCCCGCCCCTCTTGCAGACCACGCCCCCTCACGCAGGCCCTGCCCCCTCACGCAGACCACGCCCACTCACGCATGCCCCACCCCTCGCGCAGACCACGCCCCTCACGCAGACCACGCCCCCTCACGCAGGCCCCACCCCGGGGGAATCATGGGAGATGTAGTACTTGTGTGGAGCGGCTGGTTGGCAGGCCGAAACTTCGGGGATATATGGCCTCGCCCCCTCACGCACGCCACTCCCCCTCACACAGACCACGCCCCATCACGCTGGCCACGCCCCCAAACGTAGACCACGCCCCCTCGCGCGGGCCCTGCCGACTCACGCAGGCCCCGCCCATCACGCAGGCCCCTCCCCTCACGCAGGCCACTCCCCCTCACGCAGGCCCCGCCCCTCACGCAGACCACGCCCCTCAAACAGACCCCGCCCCCACAGGCAGACCACGCCCCCTCGCGCAGGCCCTGCCCACTCACGCAGGTCCCGCAAATCACGCAGATCACGCCCCTTCACGGAGGCCCCGCCCCTCACACAGACCACGCCCCCTCACGCAGGCCCCTCCCCTCACGCAGACCACGCCCCCTCACGCAATCCCTGCACCTGATGCAGACCACGTCCCCTCACGCAGAACCCGCCCCTCACGCAGACCACGCCCCCTCATGCAGGCCCTGGCCACTCATGCAGGCGATGTCCCCCCATGCAGACCACGCCCCCTCGCGCAGGCCCTGCCCACTCACGCAGGCCCCGCCCCTCACGCAGGCCCTGCCCCCTCAGCAGGCCCCGCCCCTCACGCAGACCACGCCCCCTCACGCAGACCACGCCCCCTCACGCAGGCCCCGCCCGGGGGAATCATGCAAGATGTAGTACTTCTGTGGAGGGGCTGGTCGGCAGGCCGTAATTTCGGGGATATATGGCCCCGCCCCCTCACGCAGGCCACTCCCCCTCACGCAGGCCACGCCCCAACACACACACCACGCCCCCTCGCGCAGGCCCTGCTCACTCACGCAGGCCCCGCCCACTCACGCAGGCCCCGCCCATCACGCAGACCACGCCCCTTAATGGAGGCCCCGCCCCTCACGCAGACCACGCCCCCTCACGCAGACCACGCCCCCTCACGCAGGCCCCGCCCGGGGAATCATGGGAGATGTCCTACTTGTGAGGAGCTGCTGGCCAGCAGGGGGAACTTTGGGGATTTAGGGCCCCGCCCCCTCACGCAGGCCACTCCCCGTCTCGCAGACCACGCCCCCACACGCAGGTCACACCCCCACATGCAGACCACGCCCCCTCGCGCAGGCAACGCCCCCACACGCAGACCACACTCCCTCACGCAGTCCACGCCCCCACTCGCAGACCACGCCCCCTCGCGCAGGCCACGCCCCCACACGCAGACCACGCCCCCTCGCGCGGGCCCTGCAGACTCACGCAGGCCCTGGCACCTCACGCAGGCCCCTCCTTTCACGCAGACCACGCCCACTCACGCATGCCCCGCCCCTCACGCAGACCACGCCCACTCACGCAGGCCCCGCCCCGGAGATCATGGGAGATGTAGTTCTTTTGTGGAGCAGCCGGCCAGCAGGCCGAAACTTCGGGGATAGATGGCCCCGCCCCTTCAGGCAGGCCCGGGCCCTCGCGCAGACCACGCCCCCTCACGCAGACCACGCCCCTTCACGCATGTCCCGCCCCTCGCGTAGACCACGCCCCCTCACGCAGGCCCTGCCCCGGGGAATCATGGGAGATGTAGTAGTTTTGTGGAGTGGCCGGCCGGCAGGCCGAAACTTCGGGGATAGATGGCCCCGCCCCCTCACGCAGACCACGCCCCCTCACGCAGGCCACGCCCCCTCGCGCAGGCCCTGCCCACTCACGCAGGCCCCGCAAATCACGCAGATCACGCCCCTTCACGGAGGCCCCGCCCCTCACACAGACCACGCCCCCTCACGCAGGCCCCTCCCCTCACGCAGACCACGCCCCCTCACGCAATCCCTGCACCTGACGCAGACCACGTCCCCTCACGCAGAACCCGCCCCTCACGCAGACCACGCCCCCTCATGCAGGCCCTGGCCACTCATGCAGGCGATGTCCCCCCATGCAGACCACGCCCCCTCGCGCAGGCCCTGCCCACTCACGCAGGCCCCGCCCCTCACGCAGGCCCCTCCCCTCATGCAGGCCACTCCCCCTCACGCAGCAAGGCTAAAACTGAAGGGTTTTAGAAGATACCTCATGAGTTCTGTCATTTTAGGAATTGGTCTTTAATGAGTAATGGTTTCTTTCACATAGAACATGTCTTAAACCAAAAGGAAGCGCCTGCTACAAATTCCAGTCGCCTTTCGGAGGACGGAGCCACATCCCTGGGAGTAGGAGAAGGGCAGGCGTCTCAGCCACAGCATGATGTGCCGTATTTCAGGTTCGTCTGCTACTGCTGTGAGAATCCGCATTCGTGTCTTGACTTCAAACCCCAAATGAAGGTGTTCCATTTTATACATGAACAATTTACTGTGGTCGGTGAAGAGGAACTGGCTTTGGTGCGATTTTTACCTTGCAGTTTGTGCTCTTCTTTCCTTACTTCTAGGGCGTAGTCAGGGTTCTGTTGTAAGGGGAGGTGTGAGAGAAGTGGCCGTCCCAGCCCAGAGTCTGGCCCTTCCATGCAGTTGTTAATGTTGTTGTGAATGTTTTGAGAGGTAAATAATGAAAGTGTAAAAGTCTTGTATGGTACATCGTTTTGTTTTCATGTAGTGGTGAATGTTGATGACTTTGGTTTTAGCACCTGAAGCGCTCTCTCGTATGTGGGTGCACACTCGATTGTCTGCTCTGTCACACTTTACTTAGTGGACACAGCTGGTGGCTCTAACAGGCTGCAGCTGCTCACTCTTGAAGCCCAGGCTGAAGAGAGGAAGCATCTTCTGCACGGGACGAGAGTCCGTTGGTAATGCACCTCGTAGCACCCGGGAAAGTTTGATCTCCAAACCAAACAAACTGGCCAGGAGGATCTGAAGTTCAAGATCGTCCTTGGCTACATAACCCTTGCAAGAACTGCCTGGGATAGATGAGAGCTTGTCTTCTTGTTATTGTTATTAACCTTTGAGAATTCCATTCGATGTGTTTTCATCAAATTCACCTTCAGCATCCTTTAACTCTTTCCTGGTCCACACTGCCTCCGAGCCACCATCAGGTCTTTTTTTTCTTTTCTTTTTTTTAATAACCAATGGACTGCTGCTGTTTGGTTGGTTGGTTTGTGATATGTATGGGTGTCATGATTACATGTATGCTGTGTACTGTGTGTGTGCCTGGTGCTTGGAGAGGCCAGAAGAGGCCTTTGGGTCCCTGGAACTGGAGTTAGAGACAGTTTTGAGCCAGTGAGTTTTTTATTTTTTATTTTTTGTATCTTTGTGACTGGTTTATTTTACTTAGTGTAGTATCCTTAAGATTGATCTGTAGTGTTAGAATTTCTTTCCTTTCTCAGTGTGTAGTCCTAACTGGCATGGGCCTCACTTTGTAGACCAGACAGACCTCCAACCCATGGGCATCTGTGCCTAGCAAGTGCTGAGACTACAGACATAAGCCCTGTGCCCAGTTTTCGTTTCTCAAGGTTGAACAGGATGGGGATGCGGTGTCTGGAAAGGTAGCTCAGCCTTTAAGGGTATTTTGCTGATGTTTCGGGAGAGTTTGGTTTCCAGCATCCACATGGCAGCCCACAACCAGCTGTCATTCAGCTCCAGGGAATCCAGTACTCTCTTCTGCCCTCCAAGGGCACTGTACACACGTGGTGCACTTGCATATACTCATACACTTTGTAAATAAATCTTTTTTTAAATTTTTATTTATTTATATTTTATGTAACAGTGCTCCGCATGTATGCCTGCATGCCAGTAGAGGGCGCCAGATCTCATTGGTTGTGAGCCACCACCAAATTAAACTCAGGAACAACCAGTGCTCTTAACTGCTGAGCCATCTCTCCAGCCCAAAAATAAATCTTAAGTGTACTCCGTACTCACATTTTGCTTCTCCATATATCTGTCATCTACATTTCTGTTGTATGTTTTGTTTTGTTTTCGTTTGTGACGGAATCATGTTATAGTCTCCTGACTACCCTACACTCACCATATGAGCCCAGAACTCTCTGTAGCAGCCTCCAGTCTAGATTGATCCTCCTGTCTCTGACTCTGGTGCTGCCACACTCAGCTGTAGTGACATTTGGCTTGCTTCCATTTTAGTGATTAGGACCGCTCTGGACATGAGTGTGCAAGCATGCCTTGGGGACCTGCTTTCAGTTCTTTGATATGCACGTAGCTGTGGAATCTCTCTGCACTCTGGGGTGCCTGTGTTAGAACAGACTGAACTCCTACTAGCCCTAGATCTCTCACATTTTGGATTATGGACTTCTTGTTTGGGGTCTATTCTGTTCTTGTTGAGTGTTTAGAGCATCCCTAACCTATAGTGATAATCAAAACTCTCCAGCCAGGCTCAGTTTTTCACACCTTTATTCCCAGCAGAGGGAGGTAGAAGGGAGGAGGATCTGAGTTCAAGGCCAGCCAGGGCTCTATAGATACACCTTGTCTTAAGAAAAGTCTCTGGGCATCATCAAATGTTCTCTGGGGAGCAAGATTAACTCAAATAAATATTATCTAGGACTGGAGAGATGGCTCAGAGGATAAGAGCACTGACTGCTCTTCCAGAGGCCCTGAGTTCAATTCCCAGCAACTGTGGTGGCTCACAACCAACCACCTATAATGAGATCTGGGGCCCTCTTCTGGCACGCAGGCAAAACACACAGGCAGAACACTACTATATATATAATAAATAAATCTTTTTCAAAAAAGAGAGAGGAATAAACTATCTAATAGACTTTGTAGGACCCTGTTACCTTGTGGAGAGGGTTTGTTCAATTCTGTCCTTGTTTTTGGTTGTAGCCTCGCCTGGCTGGAACTCAGGTGTGGGCCATGCTGGCCTCACTTGCCCTGCTCCTCCTGCTTCTGCCTCCTGGCACTAGACTGCAGCTGTGCCGTGCTGTGCCTCAGGGAAGGCTCTGACTTTAGTCATAGATTTTGCTGGCTTTATCTTCAGGTCATTTTTGACAGCCCTTAGTGTCATTCTTTTTTAAAAATGCTCCAAGATCCCCGCGGCAGTAGGCAGCAGAAATGCTGTAAGTCCCAAATGGTGGCAGCGGGCCATGTGGTGGCAGGCAGCGGGCCCTGGGAGCAGCCAGTCCCAGGCAGAAATGGCTGCCGGTCCCAGAGCAGCAGCCCGAGCGGTGGTGGTGGCGGGCCATGTGGTGGCAGACAGCGGGCCCCAGGCAGAGACGGCTGCTGGTCCCTGAGCAATGGCTGGTTCCAGGCAGGGAGATACATGGCGGGCGGGCAGAAGACAGAAACATGGATAGACACGACATGCAGGGTGAGGTTGAATGTTTATTCAGGGAGTTATGGAGGAGGAAGGGTGAAGGGGGGGACAGAGAGAGAGGGAGGGAGGGAGGGAGAGAGAGAAAGAGAGAGAGAGAGAGAGAGAGAGAGAAGAAGAGAAAGAGGAGAAAGAGACAGAGAAGGGGGGAAGAGAGAAGTGGGGAGAGAGGCAGAAGCGAAGCTGCCTCTCTGAGAGGAAGATGGAAAAGAGAGCGAGCTCAGGCTGGAAGCTGAAGATCAGCCTGCCTCAGCGGATGGGGAGGGGAATGGGTGTGGCTTGTCTCTTAAAGCGACAGGAAAGCACAACATTCCCAGGTCTTCCTTATAATAAAAAGCACGCACATCAAGGAAGCAGAAAAGGAAGGGCCCAAGATGGGGGCGGGCAGGTCAGAGGTAATGAAAGTGGGCATGGCTTGTCCCTTAAAGCAACAGGAAAGCACAACATTCCCAGGTCTTCCTTATAATAAAAAGCAGGAGACCAGGCACCACAGCCCAAAGGAACTGGGGCGGCGAACTCTCAAGACTGCTTCCGGCTGATTATGGGCGTCGTCTTTGGGGAGGGCACGAGAGAAGGCTGGGTGCTGGTCATATCCTGGCATAGCTGGTCTCTTTGCTTCTGACCGATGTCTGTGGCATGGGAATGTCTGGTGTCCGTAAGGTATTGGCAGAACAAAGAATTGAGGGGGATGTATCTGACCTGTTTAAGGTGGATTCTTTAATTCGGCTCCCTGGAACTCACGAGAACTCCTTGGCTTTTCGAAAACAGAAGTTTTAGACATATACCCTCAATTCCCTGGTTCTGAGCTCGCTCTCTTTTCCATCTTCCTCTCGGAGAGGCAGCTTCGCTTCTGCCTCCCCACTTCTCTGCTTCCCCCCTTCTCTGTCTCTTTCTCCTCTTCTCTCTCTCTCTCTCTCTCTCTCTTTCTCTCTCTCCCTGTCCTCCTCTTCACCCTTCCTCCTCCATAACTCCCTGAATAAACATTCAACCTCACCCTGCATGTCGTGTCTATCCATGTTTCTGTCTTCTGCCCGCCCACCATGTGTCTCCCCGCCTGGAACCAGCCATTGCTCGGGGACTAGCAGCCGTCTCTGCCTGGGGCCCACTGCCTGCTGCCACATGGCCCGCCACCACCACCGCTCGGGCTGCCACTCTGGGACCCGCAGCCATTTCTGCCTGGGACTGGCTGCTCCCAGAGCCCGCTGCCTGCCACCACATGGCCCACTATCACCATTTGGGACCTACAGCATTTCTGCTGCCTACTGCCACAGGGGATCTTGCAGCATTTTTTAAAAAAAGAACAACACTTAGTTCTATGACGAGTGTCTGAGTGCATATTACTCACCAAGGGATGTTGAACTCAGCCTCTGAATGAGGAACCGAACAAATCAGAAATGGTAGCTTGAAAAAGGGAGAAGTATGTCTTGGCATCATCCATCCCATGTAAATTTCACTATAGAAGAATGGGCATACATGAGTTATGTGATGATAGGAAATTTGTCTTTTGTGAATTTTATTATATAGTTCGTTAAATCCTTGCACATAAAATCTTCAAAATGACTGTTTTGCCTTTTTTATGTACTATTTTGTACCTTTGTTTTAAACCCTCCTGTCCTGTGTATTAAAGTGTCCTAATGGTAAGACTGAACTAAGGTGGCCACACTTGTATGACTAAAGTGGATGTCACAATTCCAGAACAATCCTCCAGTCAGAAACTGACAGATTGACCTCGCACTGCCTGGAGTGGGACAGGAAGCTGGACCTGGACATTCCTGATGATGGTGAGATGAAGACGTTCTCTTGTTGTTAGCATTGTATCGTGTATCTTAGAAAGGCTCTCCTAGCATAAGCTGGCCTAGCGCTCAGTCTGTAGTTGAAGGTGACCTTGAACCCTGGTCATCTTGTCCACTTCAAGGGCCACAATAAAAATGTTTACGTTATGTATTAGGTTTTCTTTTATTGTAGTAGTAAGAGTAGTCGTAGAAGATCTAACTCAGGATTTGTTTTGTGCTCAGCACATGCTTGGCTAGCAAACTATATCCATAACCCTTATTTTTTTTAATGTTGCATTCCTTTTGAAGTTAAAACTCTAGTGTCCAACTTTCAGTTTCAGTATTGCTCAAAATGCCAAGAGTTGCTCAACATATATCCTCTAATATCTCTGTGCTAAAGAAGTGTACAACTTTTGTGTATTTTGGTGTTTTAATGTGACTTTGTATATATTGGTGTTAATCTGGTATTCCTTGGTTATATAAATATGTGTTCTGATTTATAATTATGTAAATCAGTATGAACAGATTAGTCCTATTTATTTGGAGAAACTATTTAAAAAGCTAGCAGTATGAGGTCCTGGATACTTACGTACCTTGACTTGTTAGGTTGAAATCTCATAAAATACAGGAGAAAGGGAATGGTTCCTGAGAAGCCATGTGTGATTGAGGGTGAACACTGCTAATTGTTTCTGGTGCTTGAAGCAAGGAGCTTGTGTCCAGCATTTGTGACAAAGCTTGGGGATGGTTCTTCTTTGTTTTTCTATATTAGTTTAATTGTGTAAGCTCTGGGGATTAGGGGCTAAGTCTCAGTTGGCTGGCTCACTGAAAAGGCCCTATTTACTTTCTTCTTTAGCTAAAGATCTTATTCGTACAACAGTGGGTCAAACAAGACTCCTTATTATGGAAAGGTTCAAGCAGTTTGAAGGACTGATAGATAACTGTGAATATAAACGAGGTGAAAAGGAGACCACCTGTTCAGATCTGGATGGATTTTGGGATATGGTTAATTTTCAGGTATGTGTCAAGTGTTTTCGACATTTGCTTCAAAATGGATGTAATAAGTGAGCTATTGGAATGTACCATGTAAGTTGCACTGTCTCTTCCCCATGTTGTCAAATAGTTTGTGGTAATTGTACGTGGGAGGCGTGAGCCAGTGCAGTTACTGAATTCTGTTGTGTGCCAGCCCGTGTTTATAGAAATGATGAGAAGGCAGGAAAAGAACTGGCCATGGTGGTACGCGCCTTTAATCCCACACAGAGGCAGGGAGGGCTGAGTTCAAGGCCAGCCTGGTCAACAGTGCCAGGGCCACCAGGGCACCACAGAGAAACCCTGAAACAGGCAGGAAGAGAAGTGAATGGTTTAGTAGCAGCTTTTAGATATGGTAAGACTTACGGAGGCCGTTAGTGTGTTTCCCAGCCACCCAGCAGCTCAGACCCGAAATAATCACACAGAAACTATACTATTTAAAACATTGTTTGGCCCATTAGCTCTAGCTTTTTATTGGCTAACACTTGCATCTTAATTTAACCCATTTTTAGTAATCTGTGTATTGTCACGTGGCTGTGGCTTACCAGGTAAAGTTTCCAGCGTCTGTCTCCAGCAGGGCTACATGGCTTCTCCTTCACTCCTTTTTTTCTCCCAGCATTCTGTTTAGTTTTCCCTGCCTATCTACCCTATCAGGCCAAACCAGTTTATTAACCAGTGGTGTTCACAACATACAGAGGGGAATCCCACATCACATTGTCATGCAAAGCTGAGCCTCTTAAATATGTATGGCGTTGTAATGGGAAGCTGAGCCTCTTAGATACAGTATGACTTAATGGAAAGCTGAGGCTCTTAGATACAGTATGACGTAATGGAAAGCTGAGGCTCTTAGATACAGTATGACGTAATGGGAAGCTGAGGCTCTTAGATACAGTATGACATAATGGAAAGCTGAGGCTCTTAGATACAGTATGATGTAATGGAAAGCTGAGGCTCTTAGATACAGTATGACGTAACGGGAAGCTGAGCCTTTTAGATACAGTTAGACATTATAATGTAAAGCAGAGTATTGATGGAGGTCTAGGAGGGTATGTCTGGAGGAAGGACATTTCCTACCTTGCTGAGTTTATATTTCAGAAATATATGAGGCACTGAAGAGATGGACCGGCAGTTAGAGCACTTGCTCTTCTTGCACAGGACTAGGATTCTTTTTTCAGCACCTACATTAGGCAGCTTATAACTGCCTATAACTCTGGTTTCAAGGAATCTGACTCCCTTGTATGGCCACCCATACTCAACATGGGTCAGGCAAACAGATATAATATACACATGAAATAAAATCAATCCCTTTTTTGTTTGTTTTTGGTTGTTGAGGCAGAGTTTCTCTTGTGTGATATCTCTGGCTGTCCTGGCACTCGCTCTGTATCAGGCTGGCCTCGAACTCACACAGATCCATCTAACTCTGCCTCCCAAGTGCTGGGATTAAAGGTGTGTGCCACCACTGCCTGGCTAAATAAAATAAAATCCATCTTAAAGGAAGGAAAAAGAAGCAAGCAGATGAGCAGTGTATGGTGGAATACACCTTTAATTGAAGGCGTAAGTCACAAACAATGCCACACCAATTCGGGGTTATGATTATTAGGGTGGTATTTATTTAAAGGGGAAAAAACTTACAGATCACTGTCCCAGGCAACAGCCCTCTTCGCAACCAGGAAAGGAGTCTAGTCGCAGGCGGAGCAGGAAGTGAGGAGCAGGAAGTGAAGAGAGAGCGAAGAGGGAAGTGGCCGCTTTTTTAAAGGGAGAGAAACCACGCCCCAGTGGGCTGGTACCTCAGCGGTGATAGGCTGGAGGAGTGGGAGGACCTCCCGCAACATTTAATCTCATCACTCTAAATAATTCACATTCAGAATTATAAAATATATATAACTTCTTAAAAGGAATCTGGGAGAGTTGTTAATATATAACTTCCTTTCTGTAGGTTTTAGAGATTTCTAGACCAAAACTACCAATGAACAATTTTAACATAAAAATTCTTGATTTGAACACTCAATTTACAGTGACTTAAGCTGAATAACCCCAGTGTTTAGGAGGTAGAGGCAGGAGGATAGGGAGTTCAAGTATATCCTGAACTGTGCAGCAAAGTGTGGGTCATCCTGGATTGATTTAAGACCCTGTCGCTCAACCACGGTCTCTCTCCCTCTCTCTCTCTCTTTCTCTCTCTCTCTCTCTCTCTCTCTCTCTCTCTCCCTCCCTCCCTCCCCCCTCTCTCTCTCTCTCTCTCTCTCTCTCACACACACACACACACACACACACACACAGTCTCTCTCTCATACACATGCACACTCATACACAGTCTCTCTCTGTCTCTCTTTTTTGATTTTTCAAGACAGGGTTTCTCTAGCTTCGGAGCCTGTCCTGGAACTATCTCTTTTAGACCAGGCTGGCCTGGAACTCAGAGATCCTCCTGCCTCTGCCTCCCGAGTGCTGGGATTAAAGGCTTGTGCCACCACACACACACACACACACACACACACACACACACACACACACACAGAGGATTTTAAGTTTAATGACGATCCAGTTCTGGGCACCATTTTCAGTTTATTTAGCATTTAGTAATTTTATAGTCATAATGTAGCAATTTTAACATAGCGTTAATGGGATGAACTTGGGCTTTTTATTAACAGGTCGAGGATGTAAACCAAAAGTTCAACAACCTGGTCAAACTTGAGGAAGCTGGATGGAAAAACAATAATAATCCAAGCAAAAAAGTCCTCCGGGTAGGTTTGTGCATTTTCTATCCAAATTTCTAGCATAGATGCTTCTCTAATTTTGTTTTTGTTTTGTTTTGTTTTTGTTTTGTTTTTTAGATTCTTTCTTTTTTTTTAAATTTATTTATTATGTATATAGTGTTCTGGGCACCAGATCTCATTACAGATGGTTGTGAGCCACCATGTGGTTGCTGGGAATTGAACTCTGGACCTCCGGAACAACAGTTTTCTTAACCTCTGAGCCATCTCTCCAGCCCCCTCTAATTTTCTTTTTAAAAATACATTCAATCATGTGGAGCGGGGTGGCCTAGTTGTGCCACAGAGCACACGTGGAGGTTAAGGACAGCTTGGAAACATTGATTCTTTACTTCTACCATGTCAGTTTTGAAAATATTTAGCTTTGGGCTTTCTGTATCACAAGCTATGTTTTCTATAATGCTTATTACATTCTGATTGCCTTTGGGGGAAAGCAAGGGTACAATCAACATGAAGTAAGATGTTTGCTTCTAAAGAGAAACGAGATGTGTGATTGCATTGGGTTACCTAGGTGACTTTTCTATTCCTAGACAGTGGGTAGATGAGCACGGGCGTGGGTTTGCTCAGAAGCTGCACCCGCGCGGGCACACTGTGATGGCAGCTCTCGGGAGGCTGAGGCAGAATGATTGCCTTGACTCCAAGGCCACCATGGGCTGTGTGTACGTAGCAAGTTTCAGGACAGGCAGGACTACATAGCAAGACTGTGTCTTACAAAACTGAACAGACCTCCTATGTTTATGTATTTCTTTTAATTGCAAAACTATAAATAATCCATGTTTTGTAAATTCCAAGTGGTTCCATTAAGCTTCATAGCAGTCCATTTAGAGGGTGCTGTATCCTCAGTTTACGGCTGAGAAATTCAAGACTCTGAAAGAGTAAATCATTTGCCCAAGGTAGTGTTGGGTCACTCCAGGCTTTGGTGTTCCCAATTCATGCTTTCATTGGGCAGACCACACCTCCTCACTGTCTACATGCTTTTGTGTGACAGACTGTAGACTGATAAGATTTTATGTATTTCTTCATTATGCTAATAAGGTTTTCTACTTTTCCTGTAAAACATGCTTTGTTAATCTAATAAGAGTCCAGTTAGCGGGTTAAGAGCACGTGCTGCTCTTTCTTGCACACACATAGGGTAGCTCACGATGGCCTATAATTCCAGCTCCAGGGGGCTCTGGGGACAGCTGCACCCATATGCACAGTCTCACACAGACACACACATGTACACATACTTTAAGGTCTTTTCTAAGTGCATTTTTCTTGTGCTTCTTATGGACATTTGTCGTACTTGTCAGTTTTCTTCATGCTGTTGGAAGGACTCTATAAACTTGGGTTGATACTTTATAGTTTGTTATGCAAACAAAACTTCTGAATTCTGTCTTAGCAGCACATGTTAAAGAATTAAAAGAAACTTTAATATTTCCTTGCAATGAAGTCTCACTGCAAGGATTGAGGGAATGAGTAGATGGCTGGAAATTTGTAAATCTACATAATAAAGGAGAATATTTATTAAAGGTCCTAGTATAACGATAAATGTTTTTTGAGATGGGTTTCACTATATATCCCAGTCTGAACTCAAGCATGGAATTCTCCTGTCTCAGCTTCCAAGATGCTGGGATTATAGACTTGCACTGCTGCTCCTGACAGCCTGTGGGTATTTCTTATTGAATGTTTAGATCTGAAAATACTATATCACATAAGAGGTGCAATTCTGCCTCTGATCACCAGATGTCTCTCTCTGTCTACTTTGTTTTCGGCTACAGTTTGGTTGGCTGGGGAGACCTTTATATTCCTGGGACCATCTCCTGGCAGTATATAGCCTATGCAAGTGCCTTATGTCTGCGCTATACACCAAGCCCTGTTAGTCAAATAAAACTAATCTTTTACCTGTACTGTGATGACACACCTTTCACTCTTACGCATTTCCCTTCCAGTTTGTCTGTTCCTCCCTCTTTAAATGTGTTCAAGGTCTAACCTTGATTACACTGAAACCAAGCAGCTTACCTGGTGAATCACCTTATTGTGGGTCCCACCCCCTTCTCAGCTCTTGTCAGTCACAGAGTTTCCTGAAAAGCATGCATGCTGTTTGTTCACAGATTTCTCTCCGGCTGCGTGGTTTACCACTCTCTGCCTTCAGAGAAGTTATCAAGAGTTTTTAGCCCATTAGTGGCTAAAGTTATTAGATGCATGGCTTATACAATTTAACCTTCTTTGTTACTGTCTACATCCTCTTTCTTAAATTGTAAGTTTATTTACCGCTGTCCACTCTGCGTGTGTTTACATATGTGGGTTCTCAGTCAGAAGCAGGTGTGGTGTCCTGGAGCTAGAGTTACAGACGCTAATAGCAGCCCCGAGTTGGTGCTGGGACCCAGACTCAGTCCTCTGAAATAGTCGTGAGCTCTCCTCCATGCTGTGCCATCTCTCCAGCCCCATTCCTGTGCCTCTTAACCTGCTCTGGGTCTCCCAAATCTGTTTTGGTCAAGCTCAAATTCTGCACATCATTGTCTCCGTATCTTTAGTAAACCATTCCCGGGAACTGTTTTCTTGTCTCAGAAGAATGGCATTTCCGTGCCACTGGGTGTCTGTCCTGTAGCTCTGGGTTTTACTGAAACCCACACTGGGTAATCCTCTTCCTTTAGGATTAGAGAGAGAGGGAACTGGGTGTGGGCTTATGAAACCTCAAAACCCCCCACCCCCAGTGAACAGCTCCTCCAACAAAGTCACCCCAACTAATATCTCCTAATTCTGCCCATATAGCTCCACTAACTGGGGACCCACCATTCAAACGTATAAGCTGATGGTTTTCATTTTTATTCAGACCACCACACCACACAAGGTGATACTGGTTGGTGTGGTGGTGCCAGTCTTTAATCTCAGCTGGTCCTGAGGGTGGAGTGGGTGTGCACTCAAGACCAGCTGGCACAACTTAGTGAGACCCTGTCTCAAGATAAGTTATAAGAACTAATGACTTATGTCAGTGGTAGCAAGATTTCCTGCTGTGTACAGGGCTCTGGGTTCTTTCCTCAGTACCAACGGAACAGAAGAGGATGGTAATGTTCAAGGAGGGTGTCTTAGGTAGGGTTCTCTTGCTGTGAAGGGACACCATGACCATGGCAACTCTTATAAGGGAAAAACATTTAGTTGGGGTGGCTTACATTTTCAGAGGTTTAGTCCATCATGGTGAGGCATGGTGGCGATCAGACAGGCATGGTGCTGGTGAAGGAGCTCAGAGACACCGGGTATGGCTTGAGCATTTAAGACCTCAAAGCATACCCCGACAATGACACATTTCCTCTACAAAGACCATACGCACTCCAACAAAGCCACACCTCCTAATAGCCAGTCCCTGTGAGATTATGGGGTCAGTTACATCCAACCACAGATGGTATCAGCCCTCACCAAAGGAAGAGGAAAGGGGTGGAAATGTCACCTTTAATTAATTTGTGTTATTTCCCCTGCAGAAAAAGATTGCGCCTGGTGGAACAAACAGAACAAAGCAGGATGATGCAGGAAGACTGGCTGCTAGAAACCGCCTCGCTGCCATAAAGAACGCGATGAAAGCGAGGCTGAAGCAGGAAGAGCATGCGCCAGTGGCAGCCGTGGAGACACCAAAGGAAGTCGACAAAATAGTGTTTGATGCTGGGTTTTTCAGAATTGAGAGTCCTGTTAAATCGTTTTCAGGTTTGTGTTTTTGCAGAAACTTAAGAGAAATATTTGGGCCAAATGAGGGTTTGTGTAGAGGCTAAAATCATTTTCCCGTGAACATATGAAGGTGCCCCGATTCCTAGAAAACAGGCCGTGCTAGCAAGCCGCACGCAAACCACACTCTGCGAGGGGTGGGCGGATAGGCTTGTGCATGATCCGTCTTTTAAGGTCAGGCTTGTGTTTCCAAGGATTCCATAGCTGCTACTGGCATGTAGTCCCAGTCTGTAAGGTTCCATGACAAGTGAGATTAGAACTAAGATGCAAGAGGAACTG
The DNA here is from genome assembly GCF_018167655.1 of Microtus oregoni. Lineage (NCBI taxonomy): Eukaryota > Metazoa > Chordata > Mammalia > Rodentia > Cricetidae > Microtus > Microtus oregoni. Next base: position 13,782,125 of record NW_024543219.1, read on the forward strand.
GACCTGCTCTTTACCCTCCTCAGCTGTGCAGCTGACTGCAGCCTCTGCACAGGAGGGACGGGAGGGAGCTGAGCAACTGTGGAAACCTGTACATCACTGCATCTTTTGAGTCTCAGGATCAGACTGAGCTTTGCACGCATACACTAGGCAAGCGCTTGTCCATTGAGCAATGGCCTCCCTTTTTGAAATTCTCTCTTTTGAGACGAGGTCTGGTTACGTTTCCCAGCTATCCTTGACCTCATGCAGGCCTGGATCTTACTCCAATCCTCCTGCCGTAGCCTCTGGGGAGGCTGGGGCGTCAGGGAGCAGCAGCTCCCACTTCACATCACTTTATTCAAACGTTTCTCTGCGTGCTGCTTGCCCACTCTCTCACGTCCTGCTAGGACTATATGATTCTGGCACCCACCACCTAAGTGCCGTGCAGAGGAGATCTGAGTGTCTCAACAGTTTATTTGTCAATATCCGTTTGTTTCCATGGACTAGCCCAGTTTTTGGCTGTATCTGGTAACTACAGCAGGATACAACCCATGTCTCAACTTTTCCAGGAAATACTTTGCTGTACAAGAAACAGCAAAGGAATTTATTGTAACTGAGGTTTTGGTGTTTTTGTTTGCTTGTTTATTTTGGCTTTTAAGACAGGGTTTCTCTGTATAGCCTTGGGTGTCCTAAAACTCTTCGGCTGTAGATCAGGCTGGCCTCGAATTTGCTGAGATCCATCTGCCTCTGCCTCCAAGTACTGGGATTAAAGGCGTGTACTACTATGCCTGCCAGGTTGAGATTCTTGACCCAAGTGTTCATTTGTTAGACATTGGTAAGAAGTAGCTCACTTGCTGATTTCATTATACCTTTTAAAATATTTTTTAGTGTGTGCGTGTGTGTTTAAAATTTATTTCTTATGTATACACACACCAGATATCATTATAGATGGTTGTGAGCCACTATGTGAGGAATTACACGCAGAACCTCTAGAAGAGCAGCCAGTGCTCTTAACCTCTGAGCCATCTCTCCAAGCCCTTCTAAAATATTCTTAATATAGTCTCTAATTGTCAGAGACGGACCTATTTTTTATTTTTTAAGTTTTAGTGTTTTGTGTATATGGATATTTTGCCTGCACATTTATCTACACCATGTGTGTCCCTGCTGCCTGCAGAAGCCAGACGAAGGCGCCAGATCCCCAGGATCTGGAGTTATAGCTGCTGTGAAGCCCCAGGAAGAGCTGGGAATCAAACCTGGACCCTCCAGAAGAGCAGCCAGTCTACTTAACTGCTGAGTCACCCTCCAGCCACAGAGTTGAAAGAACAATGCTGTAACATAGGCATGGGATATCAGAGGGAAGCGTTGTCTGATGTGACAATTCTCTTCTTCAAAGAAAGCCCCTGGCACCTGACTAACAAATGTTGACAAGAGGAGGCCTAGTTAGCAGGATTTGCATTGCCTTTCTGAACAAAAAATGAAAGAAAGGATTTTTGCTATGGAGGTTATTTTGTCTTTTCTAGCACTTTCTTCTGAGCGTCGTTCTCAGAGATTTGGAGCAGTCATACCTGCCAGCAGAGTCATGCCTGAGAGCCGGGCTGCAGGGGACCTTCAGAGACAAAGGAGATCGCTGGAGAATCCTGACCCTCAGAGCAGCACGCGTGAAGGGGTCAATAAGACATTGTTTTCAGACACCCTTGAAAGCAGGTATTTTTCTTTAATGTACATTACACGTTTAATGATACTGATATTAACTTATCATTTCACATGGTCAGGCTGGTAAAATGTGACAGACATGTTTCCAATTAAATTTTGCATATGACCTGAAATATGTAGGCAAGATTTGCTCTTTTCTAACTGAGGAGACAGGCTTAAGGTTTCCAGTTGGAAGCAAGTGCGGTGGAGGTGACCCTGGCCACCCAGGAGGCTGAGGTGAGGGGTGATTTCAGAGAGTCTGAGACCAGCCCCAGTGACGCTGATGTCTTCAACAAAAGAACACAGGTCGGTACCCTGGAGAGGAAGCAGTGTGGTGTCCTCCAGTGCTTAGCAGGCATGGCTGGCCTGTGAAACTGAGCCTCACTCCCCTCGGCTCCAGAGCAGGCGCACCCAGACACGCGCTGCTCCTGCGGTGCTTCAGAGGCACACACCTTTAGGCCGGCCTGTACAGGAAGTGCCCAGCGTGGGCAGACTAGCAATCACTAGGTTATTGACCGGTGTCCTCCCTTACAGCAGCCGTGTCAGGTGTTGAGTGAGGAAAGGTAAATGGCGTCCTAATGAAGTTCAACTGGGTCCATTCTGCTCATATACACTCTCCACAAATGCATTAAAATAAGCTAACTGTCCTTTTCAATGGTTCCTAATGCACAGGCGTCTGATAGAGGGAAGGGAGTTTGAACAAGTAGGAAATAAAATTGTAAAATAAGAATCTGGAGCCAGCAAGATGGCTCGGTGGGTAAAGGTGCTTGATTTGCAAGCTGCCTGGCCTGAGTTCAATCCCTACAAACAACAGAAAGGAGGAGGAGAGAGCTCCCTACCCCTATGGTCACTCTGACCTTCACACACACATAATGGGTTTTTTTTTTTTAATTTTCAGTTGCAAATGTCTTTCAAGACGGCATCTTAAAAATAAGCAACTTTGCAGGAAGTTGTTCTTTAAGATTCATTTTTATGCCAGGCGGTGGTGACACATGCTCTTAATCCCAGCACTCAGGAGTCAGAGGCAGACAGATCTCTGAGTTCTGAGTTCAAGGCCAGCCTGGTCTAAAGAGCAAGTTCCAAGACAGCCAGGGCTACACAGAGAAATGCTGTCTTGAAAATTAAAAAAAAAAAAAGATTCATTTTTATTTGTGTGTGTATGTGTTGTGTGTATACACGTGCATGCGTGCTGTGTGTGTGGGTACCCAGAGCTCAGAAGAGGATTTTAGGTTTGCTAGACCCTGAGTTACAAGCAGCTGTGAGCTGACCAACACAGGAGCCAAACTCCCATCCTCTGTAAAAACAGCAAACTCTTATCTCTCTAGAAGAGAATATTTTTAAAGCAAACTTTGAAAAGATTGAAATTAACATTATGTTTAGTCATGTTGAATGTGTAGATTCTTGCATACATGCTGTGGCATGGTGTGTGGATCAGAGGACAGCTTCTCGGGGATCAGTTTTCTCCTCCTAACATGTTCCAGGAGTTAACCTCAGGTCATCAGGCTTGGTGGCAGGGAACGGTCTTGTGGGTCCCCAAAGAGATTACGAAAGATAACTCTTCTTAGGTTTTTTGTTTGTTTATTTTTTATCAACGTACAAAAGAATGAGTTTTGTTATGCCATTCCCCTGGGCCAGGCTCTACCTCTGACCTCATTGTGCAAGCTAGCACCCTCTGTGAAGGGTGGACTCAAAGCCCACATGGAACGACTGTGATGTGCTTAGCGATTGGTGTCTAACCACTGTTTGTTCCAGGTCCAGCAGAGCAGACGACACTTGGTGTCCTGGAGAGCAAGAGTCAAGTGCCCTGGACCATGTAAGTCCTATTGCAAGGTGGCGGTAGGTAGCCAAGGGTGTTAGCTGTTTATACCAGACAGAAAGAAAGAGAAAATAACAAAACTTGCATTTGGCAGCCTAAGCGAATCATGCAAAGTCGCATCGTTCTCATTTGAATGGCCCGTGGGTTGCTGGAAACAGCTCTCTTTGTCTGCTTCAGACCACATCAAGACGGCTCTGGAGCCAGTGCACTCGAGCAAGGGCAGCAGTCTTTGGCCTCTTTTTAAATTGTTTTTTAATTTCTTTATGAATGAGTGTTTTGCCTACATATGTATATCTATGCATTGTGTGCATGTAGTGCCTGTGGGTTCAGAAGTGGGTGTCAGATCTCCTGGATGTGGAATTACAGAAGGTTGTGAGCTTCCATGTGGGTCCCGGGAGTCAACCCGGGGACCTTTGGGAGAGCAGCCAGCGCTATTAACCTTTGAGCCATCTCTGGCCCTGGCTTCTATTTTTTGAACCAAACTGGATGACGTATCTTTTTGTATCTGTGTGTTATGTCTGCCTTCTTTTACTAAATAGACCTAGCAGGTTTGAGCTGGAACCCTCTTGCCCCAGCATCCAGAGTAGCACTGTAGTCTGGTGCCCTCAGGCCCAGTGTGCTCTTATAATTTACTTTCTCTTTCTTCACAAAAAGTTTGCCAATCTTTGAGCTGATACAGGTGTTTGCTGAGAAGCTTGTCCTCGTTCCTGTTAGATCTTTGTGTTGTGGAACAAGACAGCAGAATTCATAGTGTTCTTTACTTTTTGTGGGTTTGTTGTTGTTGCTGTTGTGTGCAGACTGGGTTTCTCTGCGTAGCCCAGGCTGGCCTCGAACTCACAGAGGTCCATCTGCCTCCCAAAGTTCTTGGATTAAAGGAATACGTCACCACTTCCCGGCATTCTTTTTTTCCCCCAAATTTATTTGTTAATTTCATTTTGCATTCCATCTACAGTTCTCCCCCCGCCAACCTGACATTCTTTACACTTTTTTATTTTGGGGGTGTTGGTTTAAGACAGGGTTTCTCTGTCGCCCTGGCTCTCCTGGAACTCACTCTGCCTCTGCCTCCCGAGTGCTGGCACTAAAAGCATGCGCCACCACCACCTGGCTTCTGTTTTTCTTATATTTCATAGCAGTATGGCTTTTTTTAAAAATTTGTTCCATTTATGGGTAATTGGAATCTTTGCCCGCTTTTACCTCCAGGTTGTAAATAAGATAAATGTTTCCCCGCTGAGGTGATGAATTTGCCTCTTCCTGCCGGTCGAGTGGCCGGTGACGCCAAGCAGAGAGAAGTGCAGTCTGATGTGGAAGGCATGGAGCTACAGTCTACCTCCCAAGATGTGCTGATGAGTGACCCTGAGAAGAGCTCCCCCTCACCAAACGCCTCCCAGGAAGACTCCAGAGTATGCCAGTCAGGTAAAGTCTCAGACCCAGTGCAGCCTGGGTGGAACATAAGTTAGAGGAAGGCGCGATGGTCGTGGGATTCTGAGAACAGTTTCTCGTGACGAAGGTGAAGAAGGAGGCTCACTGTAACTATCAAAGAAGCTAGTTTCAGAATACTGGATGGGGGGCCATCCTAACCAAAGAGAAGCAGACAGGATTACGCCTAGTTCAGGACCAGCCTGTCTTACCTATGGTGTTTCAGGCTAGCAAGAGAAATACAGTGAGACGCTGTCTCAAAACAGCAGCACCAAGGAGCACCATGCTTCTAACCCAAGACTTGAGAGACAAGTGCTGGACCACACTGGAGATGGGGGTGTTTGGCGATAGATGTGTTTGCTGATCCACACTGGAGATGGGGCGTTTGGCGATAGATGTGTTTGCTGATCCACACTGGAGATGGGGCGTTTGGCGATAGATGTGTTTGCTGATCCACACTGGAGATGGGGCGTTTGGCGATAGATGTGTTTGCTGGTCCACTGGAGATGGGGGTGTCTGGCGCTAGACGTGTTTGGAAGCCCTCAGTGAGAAAAACTCCTTCGGTTCTCTTCTTCAGCCCGTATCCCCAAAACTGTCTTCAGAATATTCCGTTTTTCCTCTCTCATGCCTGTTTTCTATCTACCGTGTTGTGATTCTTCTGTAAAAGGGACTGGGCCTCACATTTGTGTTATAGTATATGGGCCTACTCTCCTCCACTGTTCCCAGTCTGCCTGAGACCTAGTAAAGTACAGTGTTACACTGTGCAGACATCTCCTGTCTTTACCTGGACCTCTCTTGTGTGAGACATGACCTCCCTGTGTATCCCTCGCTGGCCAGGACCTCATGTAGATAGATCCTGAGTGCTGGGTTGGAGGTGTGTACCTACACTGGCCTCCGTCTGTTCTCAGCAGCATCTTGTGGGTACCTTTATGCTACAAGTTTGGTGCTTTCTTATTAAGGACCTTTATACTTTTTTTGTTTTGTTTTGCTTTTTGAGACAGGGTTTCTCTATGTAGCCCTGGTTGTCTCTGTAGACCAGGCTGGCCTCGAACTCACAGAAACCCACCTGTTTCCACCTTCTAAGTGCTGGGATTAGAGGTGTGTGCCACCACTGCCTGGCGACCCTTATAAAGTAAGGATTTGACCTAGCAATCTAATTGCGTTAAAACCACGTGACACAGGCAGGCATGGCTTTGTGTTCTCATCTGATGGTGGTTTTCCCTGTCCATCTGTAACTCCCTTAACCGAAAGAATAGTCTTTAAAAATTATTGTTCCTTGTTTTTCAGAACCATTACATAGACAGCTCAATTGTGAACCCCAACTTCTTGATCCAGTAAGTTTTTATCTTAATTTGGGAAGTTTCTGTATACTTTAGATTTATGCAATTGTAAAGTTTTCTTGGCTTTATCTTGTTTCCAGTTGCTGTGGGTGCGAACATGCCGCATCATCGCAGCATGCGTATGGAGGGCGGAGGGCAACTTTGGGAAGTGCGCTCTCTCCTTCTGTTGGGGGCTCCAGGGATGGAATTCCAGGTGTCACCTACCTCTCACCCACCCTGGTTTTGTTTGCTTTCAGAATAGGGTCTTGTTCTGAAGACCACGCTAGCCTATGACTCTCCCTTTCTGGTACTGAGATGAAAATTTCTTGTATAAAATGAAAGTTGCTCACTTTTCAACTTGGCTGCAAGGTTTAAATGTGTGTCATGTGATTCCCTGTGTACATCATCTGCTGTTCTGAAGTGGGAGCGGGCGCAGCTTAAGTGGTTGCTTCTCCCGTAGCATCTGGGTTCAGGTCCCAGCACCCACATGGTAGCACAAGGCTGCCTGTAACTCCAGTCCCCGAGGGTCCACCTCCCTCTCTGGCCTTTGTGGGCAGAACACCCGTACACATAAAGTACACAGCTGCTTACATTTTAATTGAGAGAAGGCTTCTGCATACATTCTAATAATCTAAAACACTGACATGCATTCTGCTATTCGAATATGATAGGGCAAATTGCCTGAAAGCTTACCTAGTGTCTGGTTTAGATTCTGCCAGATGTTTCTAAGTGATTCAAGCTTTTATAATAAAGTATGAAAGAAGAGTCAGGTGGTGGTGCCTCGCACCTTTAATCCCAGTGCTCAGGAGGCAGAGACAGGCGGATCTCTGTGTTTGAGGCCAGCCTGGTCTACAGATCGAGTTCCAGGATAGTGGGGACTACATGGACAAACCCTGTCTTAAAACCCATAAGATGCGGCTACTACTTGTAAAAAGCACGGGGGTGGTGGGCGGTGTCTGTCCCATCTCAGCCCTCTGTGGCCATGTTCTCCTTCAGCCCTGAGGCTACTGCAGTTGTACTCTGCTGTGTTATTGTGAGTTCAGCTTTTACTCTAGGTAATCTCTTACTTGTAAATTACCAAGTTAGCCCCGCTGAAGTCTTCCTGTAAAAGTTCTTTTCTCTTGTGTATTAATTTAACATAGAGCTATGTACTTTATGTGTTTAACATGGGTTTATAGGCATATATGTATGTGTGTGTGTGTATTTAGTCTCTCAATAAGAGTACAATATGGACTCATTCTTTCTGAAATCCACCATCTTTTCAGAAATCTGATTTTGTAGTTATAAACTGTCCACTTTCTGCCTGATGCTCACTGGTATTGATGGTATTGGCGTGATCAGCATAGTTGTCTTTCTGTTGAGTGGACAGTGACCTTCAGCCTATCTCTAGACATTCTCAGTGATCTGGAATAGGACTTTGTCTCCTGTCTTTTATCTCATGAGTCTAATATAACTGTGGTAACATTGTTGGCTTACTGACACCAGCTGCTACCGTGAATCAGGAAATGACTTTGGTTTGATAATCTTTGGTTTGCTTATATTAGACTATAAGAAATTCACTGGGCTGGCAAGATGTGCCAAGCCTAATCACCCAGATTCAATCCTCAGAATTCATACTGGAAGGAGTAAACCAATTCCTGCAAGTTGTTCCGTGACTTCCCTGCCCTTGTACACACTCACTAAATAAATGTAAAGGCCAAGCCAGGAATCCACTACAGCAAATGTAGGGTTAAATAGCAGCTGATACGTGTGTCCTCTAGCCGGGGATTCCTAATGCACCTTTGTCTTGACTTCTGACCTCTTGCAAATCTGCTGTCTCTGGTCAGGCCCTGTGCCGCCTGTGTCTCTGGAGCACAGTTGTGTCACTGTCACTCTTGGTCTCAGCAGCGTGAGGCTAATTCTGTAGCAGGCCTGACATTACCCTCCTCTTAGGTCTCATCTGTTTGGTTCTGGGTGTGTAAGTAGATCTGGAAGTTATTCTGGTTTGACATCTGTAATATAATTAGAGGTGCTCTGTAGCTCTGTGTCGTCTCATTGAATCTTAGTAGTTATACTTTTCCTATGATTTCTTTTTCCATTTCCATAAATATTAAACATTAGGTACTTAAATCTAGCAGTCTATTTCGGCCCAAATTAGTGCTTGCCAAATAGTATCCTTTGAAACTCAAGTAGGGCTTGATTGGGGCAATTATAAAGATCCCAATAGGGCCACACTGTGGTGGAAGACCCGTTAATGGCTACATGGTTTAGGGTTTGTGGAACCTGCATGAGTATCTTTTTGTTTTGTTTTATCGAGGCAAGGTTTCTCTGTAGCTTTGGAGCCTGTCCTGGAAACTAGCTCTTGTAGACCTGGCTGGCCTCGAACTCTTAGAGATCCGCCTGCTTCTGCCTCCCCAATGCTGGGATTAAAGGCATGTGCTACCACCGCCCAGCGGTATAGCACTCAGGAGGCAGCGACCTATGGATCTGAGTTCGAGGCCAGCCTGGTCTACAGAGTAAGTTCCAGGACAGCCAGGGCTGCGCAGAGAAACCTTGGGTCAAAAACAGAACAATTTGTTTTTTTTTTTTTTTTTTAAGATTGCTTTCCATTAGGTCTTAGGCTTTTATAATTTTATTGTTGCTTTGGGAAACCTGCTTATTCCTTAGCACTGACTTAACTGGCAGTGTGGAAAGTTTATTTGGGACAACTCTTGATGGTGAATTCAATGACTTCTCTGTTTTTGTTCTTCAGCCAGCCCTAAGCAACGCCAGTCCCTGCACACAGGTGGAGTCCAGACAGCAAGGTCGTGCCAGACACATCTCCTTTGGGGGTGACCTCATCGTCTTCTCACCTGTGAGACTCCGCAGTCAAAAGCACCAGGAGGGTTTTTGACTTAGAAGTAATTCCAGATATTTTTTTTTCGTATCATTACTTCTCTGACACATTGTTAAATTGCTGGAAAATTTAAAAATATGCTTTAGTATTCGCTTCTCTTTGCCGTATTTATATTGTATTACATAATCTTTTAATGCCCAGTATTCATCAAGACACTTTGGTGATGCTGTACAAATTGTAGGTTTGTAAAATACTAACGTGAAGCAAATCTCTACATCTGTGTCCTCATCTTATCCTGCTCATTTGAGCAGATAACTTGGCTTTCTTTCCTTCATTCCGTTAGCGGAAGTTTTCTGGATTGAGAAGTCCATTTATTCCAGATCAGTCCCTGCTCCCTCTGGAAACTGTCTCCTTAGCAGAGCCAGCACCTTGGGAAGAGAAATGCAAGTCCAAGGCCTGAATGGGCAGCTCAGCTATTCTCTCTGGAGAAAAGGGGAGGGGGGGTGCTGGAGAGATGGCTTAGAGCGAAAGGCATGGACCACTCTGGCAGAGGACCTGTGTCTGGTTCCCAGCACCCTAGACAGGCAGGACACAACCACCTGTAACTCCAGCACCAGGGACCCTGCTGCCTCTCGCCTAAGATTTGACACCTAGTATCAGAAAATAAACAAAAAACCGGGTATCCGTCAGCACGGGAATATTTATTAAATGGATGCCTTAACAAGAAGGTTAAGGAGGAATAAGTGTAAAGTTTTCCACTCAGAATGAGCACGGAGCCTTTGCATGACACTTCAGTTATAAGAGCTGCCCCCTCTGGATTAGATCATGGTGGGTACAGCACTGGTAAGGGTTATGTCACCAGAAATCTCCATCTGGTTGATCTCCCGGAGATTTCTCATCCGATGATTGTACTGCATCGTTGACTGCAGCCTTGAAGTGGTCAGGTTCCACCAGGACTTGTATCTGGAGACCAAATACGCAAACCATCAGGTAAAGTGTGTGCTAATGCGTGTGCTAATGTGTGCAGTTTAGGCTTTCCACCATGCGTGTGTTTTTCAGGACATACTGTCTGTGATGTATAATTTCCATTTATCAATTTCTGTATAAACAGGGAAGGAAGAAATGTGTATATCGATTTTTTTTAATATATATATATATTATATAATATATTATATCGATTTTAAACCAGTGTAAGCTGAGTTTAAGAAGTCCGATATTTTATTTTATTACTGGAATGATAACAATCCAGAGACAGTAGTGAATAGCAAAGCGAATCTAGATGGTCAGAGTTAAACCACAATAAAAAGGCACCAAAATGGTCAGCAGGATAGACAATGGGAACCAGAGGAACATAATTTGCCTACACACAAGTTTAGTTTTAATGGAGCCTAAAATACCTGGAAGTTAAAAACAGCAACAGAGGAAGGAGTTCCTTAATGGCAAATATTAATTTATAGGACTGGTTAGTGTGTAGCCGGTTTGGGAAAGGTCGGGAAATACACACCCATATCCATCTTAAACCCTTTAGTGTAGAAGAGTGTAGCTTTGGAGCTGTCTAGTGAGAACATGCCTCTCCTGGCCACATCCCCAGCCTGCCAAGTTTAGCCGCTAGGGTGGGAGGAAGGCTGACCCAGGACAGACATGGCTTTCCAGTGTTCCCCTTCATAAGAGAGCGTTGTCTGCACGGCAGCAGGAACTTACTTTGAACGGTTTGCCGCTTTCAAATGGAAAAGCTGACTGTCTCTCTTCCTTTCCCCAGTTGTTAGCCTGCTTGGTGTTGCACACAATGACTCTCCTGTTGTTCTCATTGAAGCGGGGGTTAAAGTGGAAGGCGATGTCATTCCCTCTCTTGAAATTTAGGGTAATCCTGTTTTAAACCAGAAATCAAAGATATTAACATTACCAAGTCAAGAGCATCTAAGTTTCCAAAAGCAAACACTTTTTATATAGGAAGCAAATAAGCCAGAGCAGGAGGAGTTCCAGCTCAGAAGAGTAGCCTCCCACTCCCCCTCCCACTATAGTGATCAGCTCAAACGTCTAGCAGGGCAACATGTGCTGTCTGTTCACTGAGACCAGGTCTCACTGTAGCCCAGGCTAGCTTCCAGCTTGTGATTCTCTCCTACCTTGACCTCCAGGTGTGCCACCAGTTGTCTGGTTTTGAATTTGTTTTTGGAGGGGTGTTGACTGACGCTGGTGCCACTGTTCCTGACAGACACTTTTGTGCACGCATGCAAACGCCTCCTAGATATCGCATAGCCTTAGACCGCCCAACCTAAGGCCATTTATACCTTGCTGTAGATAAGAATGGCTCTTTCCTGACCTGGTAGATTGACTAGCTGTTAAAAAGCAAGTCAGCAGCCTGAGAACTGCCAAGTGCCTGCCTTTGCCGTCAGCCAGAGGTTCAGAACAGCAGGGGTGCATACATGGAGCTAACGTTTCCTCCCTTTGCTCTGCTTGGAGAGTCAGGACGTTCCACGCTATGAGATGGGTGTTGTGGAACTGATCCTTTATGCTGTGTGAGGGTGTGTCACTGTTACATGTTTAATAGAAAGCTGAACAGCCAATCGCTGGACAGGCGGTACAGAGAGGACTTCTGGATAGAGAGAGCGCAGGGAAGAAGAAAATTGGAGTCTCCAGCCTGATGGAGAGGAAGCAGGATGAGCAGTGCAGAGTGAAGGTAACAGACGGCAGCTCACAGACAAACAGAAGTGGGCTAAGGTGTAAGAGCAGGGGCACAAGCCTAAGCTGTAAGCTGAGCTGTTATAATTAGTAAGAAGTCTCTGTGTCTTCTTTCTTGTGAGCTGGCAGCCCAAGGAAAATTCTGACTACAGATGGCATTGGCCAAAGTGCCACTTGAACTTTCTGACCCGTTTCTTTCTTCTGGGTGTTAGGCATTCACAAGTCTTGTTAAGGGACTGACCCTATTCCTGGGTTTCTAAAGCTGTGTTCCATCTAATAACACTAGTAGCTAATAGGCTTGTGGTCTAGACCTAACAGTGATTGTCTGGGTATTTTAAATAACTCAGGAAGCCAGGGAAAGTGACAGCAGTGCTCGGTGTTTGTGTCCAGTGGCTCTAGTCCTTGTGTGAACAGAGATTGTCATCTGTCACGTACGCACTTTTCCATGAAGTTGTTGGACTGTTTGTGGGACAGGACCCAGAGTCAGTTTTGGCCTCTGAGTGCCCAGTCTACTTCCCTGGCACCGCTGGCACTGGATTATCTAGTGCGAGGACCTTCATGTATCAGTGTTTCTGTGTGGTTCTGCATCATGTTGAACAGACTCTGTAGAGCTATATTTTGAAAATAATGTATCATTTATACATATACGAGACAAGCTTCAGGATGTGATGGGGTACTGAGCTCAGAGCTCTGCCTGGCTGTGTGGAAAGAAGGGTGACTGAGGATAGTGCTTCTCCTGCAGAACCAGAGGAGCAAATGTCAGCCTAGCAAAGTCCTTTTTGTCCCCATTCCTTTGCCAGGCACAAACTGATACAGAGGACTTTATAGTTACATTTCTGTTTTTTGAGACAAAGTCAAGCTCTATATAGCTCATGCTGTCCTTGAATTTAGGATCTTCTGCTTCCATCTCCTACAGACTGGGATTGTGGGTGTGCACCACCATATCCAATCCCCCACCTAAAAAGCTCTTGGATACAAGGCCTGGCGGTGGTCGTGCACACCTTTAATCCCTACTTTCTGCCTACACACTAGAAGGCAGCTCAGATCTCACTACAGGTGGCTGTGAGCCACCATGTGGGTGCTGGGAATGGAACTCAGGACCTCTGGAAGAGCAGCTGGTGCTCCTAACCTCTGAGCTATCTTTCCAGTTCTTTTCTAACACGACTGTTGCCTTCTACAATATTCCCTGCATATTTTCGCTGTGCTCAGACCACACAAAAGAAGCCTCCCTTTCAAACCCTGATCCTCGGCCTTCTCCATTTCCTGACAGTAAACAGGTTGTTATTTTCTCTCTCCAAACACACTACCAGGCCCGCTCCTTTCTTCAAACATGCACTATTCACCTCAGGTCAGAAGAAACAAAAACCTCTGAGTGTTTTGTCCAGTTCCTGTCCCTCACATGATAAATCTGGAAGAGAACCAGATGTGGTAGCAGTCCCAGTACTGCCCTTTACAAAACCAGGCTCAAACACCTGAAGAATTATAAAATACCACTTCTAGGGGCCAGGAAGACAGCTCAGCAACTGAAGTGCTGATCTCTCTGTGGACCCATAGCGTCCACCAATGGAGAAGGACAACACCACAGAGCCGTCTCTGACCTCCACACTCCTGACAGAGAACACATGTACTCCCACGTACCTCTCACGTGCCACCCCAAGAAATGTTAAAAAAAAAATAGACAAACAAACACACAAAGCCTTCTAGGAACTTCTCTCGCTCACCGCTCACCTTTGCTCTGCATCACCGCCCTTCAGTTTCTACCACTCGCTATAGGAACAAAGCCGGACGCCAGTGACTCCGACCCAGAGACGGATCACGCTCGGCTCTCCTCCTCCAGCCCCACACACCCTCCAGGACACTCTGCTTTCACTGTTTTTATCTCTTCTGAGAATATCCCTTCTTGTTTACTCAGCTCTTTCTGTCCTCACGGCCCCAAATCATTCTGGGCAAATGTAAGAATCATCTCTTTGTTCTCTTCTCTAGAAGTATTTTTACTTCAAGCTTCTCACTGAGTTATTCAGAATGATTTTCTTTTGACCAGTGGAGTTCTTTAATTTTTCCTCCCAGGCATTAAACCAACTTTCCCTTTGCTCTTAGTATTTATCTGGTGTGTGTGTGTACGCTCACATGAAGGCCTGAGCATACATACGTATGTGCACCACATGCATGCCGGAGCCTGGGGAAATCGGAAGAGGGGTCAGATCCCACAGAGCTGGAGTTGCAGATGGTTCTGAGCCACCATGCCAGGAACTGCTGAGACCTCTCTCCAGACCGACTTTGACTTACTCTGAAAAAGTACTTACAATTACGAAAGGTCTTTACTTACTCGTTTTGGTACTGGCCTTTTCTGGAGCGAGGCTTTGAGGCAACTCAGGTATATTAACAAGATCTCTACCTTCCAGTGGAATGTTGACATCTCTCAAGCCGAAATGCCTGTTTCGTTCATACACCTTGTGTCTGTTTTCTTTCTGTGACAAGGACTTCCTGTGAGCAATGCTAGTTCGAATCATTTCAGTGCTTAAGTCTTTCCGAAGCTGACTGGCAAAATGGGATAAAGGCATCCTGTCAAAAAAGAGAAACAAACACCAACTTAAATGGATTTTCATTTTATTATTTAAAAAAATCAAATCAAATCTGAGACCAGGTTGTGGTGGCTGGCTCACCCTTTAGGTCCATCACCTGGGGGACTCACACAGTAGATCATTGTGAGTTTGACAGTCTGGGCTAAAGAGTAAGAGCCTCTCTCAAAGACCAAAATAAATTAATTAATAAAAACAATCATGATTTCTGTCCATCTCTTATACCACTTTGCACTCCCTTGAAATATTAAAACACACACCAGAATAAACAAGAGTAAATATGAACGTAGAACATTATCAGAGACCTACTGTGTTACTAGGGCCTATTTGGGGTTTCCAAATAGGAAGCTGCTCAACAGATTAAAATGAAGCAGAGAAAAGCTATAATCTCGAACATAGACGAGAGGCACCATGTGAAGCGGAGGCGGAGAAAGTAAAGGGCTGTGTCATAGAACAACTTCCTTAATCTTCCTCTGGTGAGAAGAAAGGAACCGGTGCCTTTCTTCTCAATTCAAGAAGCAAAAGTGGTCCGCAGGAGATGGCTCAATCCACTGAGTACCTGCCACACAACCACACAGACCTCCGCTCATCTCCAGCACAGGAGAGGCAGGCACAGCAGCACATGCCTGCAATTCCAGTGCTGCGCTGGGCAGAGTCAGGCACTCATTACCTGAAGCCCTTCGGCCAGCCAGCCCAACTGAATCAATGAGCTGCAGCTTTGATGAGAAAAACTCTGATTCAAGAAACTAGGAAGAGAGCTGTCTTATTCTACTGTGCAACAAGACACCATGACCAAAACAAGGGTTTGTTTGGCTTACACTGCCCTCGGCATTGCTATCCTCCACGCTCCCACAGAACAGCCTTAGCTCTCAACATGCAACGGCTTCTCTAGCCCTAAGTTAAAATCTTTCACAATCCTCCCCAACACATGGTCAGGTCTGTCACAGCAATACCCCACTACGTGGGTACCAACTTGTCTTAGTGAAAATTTCTATTGCTGCAACAAAACACCGTAACAAAAAGCAAGTTGGGAAGGAAAGGATTTATTGGCTTACACTTCCAGATCATAGCCCAGCCCTCCCCATCAATCACTAATTAAGAAAATGTCTTACAGCCAGATTGTATGAAGGCATTTTCTCAACTGAGGTTCCCTTCTTTCAGACAACTCTAGTTTGTGTGGCAAACTGACGTTAAGACTAGCCAGACAAGAGCCATAGAGGACGATGCCTGCCGTTGACTTCTGGCCTCCACAGCACACACAAATCATCCTAGCATAGGGATTGGGGGACTGACACAGAAGGCTCAGTGCAGTTCAAAGCCAGACTGGGCTACCACATGGAATAGGGTTTGAAGCCCACCCACTCTCATTTCAGTAATACACACTGTGAATATGCTCTCATGACCTCAGCACCTGGCTAAAGCCAGCCTATAAAAGACCATGACGTTGCAATCACAAAACCAAAATCCAGTACGTGGGAGGTAAGGGCTGGCTCATAGTCTTAGCTCCACAGGGTGTTCGAGGCTGCTGGGAGCTACAAGAGACCTTGTTTTAATCCTCTCCCCACCAAAACACAAACAAATGAAAAGAAAAAAAAAGCAAACTAGAGAAAGAATTTAAGCAAAACTTGGTAATACACTTAACCTCATCAGTTTGCCCCCATTATTTTTGTCCATCTTAGAAATAATCCTTTGTAAAGGCCTTTTCTTAGAAAGATAGGTTTTGTTTGTTTGATGTTTTTGGGGGTGGAGGAACAAGGAGGCTTCTCTGTGTAGCCCTGGCTGTCTGGGACTCGCTCTGTAGACCAGGCTGTCCTGGAACTCACAGAGATGGGCCTTCCTCTGGTCTCCTGTGTGCTGGGATTAAAGGCGTGTGGCGGCACCACCAGACTTGAAAGATCTCTGCTAATGTATTCAGCAAAACACAGAAAGACGATAAGGACCACAATAATTCCAAAAGTATTTGTATTCTAGTTTGTGTTCTGTTGTTACGATTCCACACTGCCTAAAAGATACTTAGGAGAGAAGACTGACAGGCCAGCGAGGGAAATGAAGGTAGGAACCTAGCGGCAAAACCTGAATGACCATAGAGGAACCCTACGCAGTGATTAAAGCAGCTGACTGAGAACAGCCGCTACTTCCCAGCTTTACGTGATGAGCAAATGTGGCTCTCACGTCGGCCCTTGCGTGTGCTCTCATACTCCCCAGTATTTTAGAACACCATTAAGATTTAGCTTTTCTTTAAGATTTTCAAAAACTTAATAACCACAGGTGGTAACAAATGACAGAGTCCTCAGAAAAAGCAGAGGCCGCAGTATTAAACTAGGTCTTAAACTAGGTTAAAAGAAGTGAAGACAAATATCCCAGATGGACTATATGTGACAGGACATACACATGTATTGGGCCCTGGGTTCAATTCTCAACAAAATAACTAGGGCTTTAAGAGACATTTCTCCCAAAAAAGATATACTAACAAACATGAAGAGATGGTTACTCACATTAGCTGTTGGGGAAATGCAAATGATGTCCCAATGAGATACTCCAAGCCTGGTGGTAAGGAGCTGTAAACCCAGCTAAGGCTACAGCTTAGGGATGGAGCACTTGCTGAGCATGACCCAGAGCTCCAGAGCCCCACTTCTGAGCACTACTGCATTAGCGGGAAAGGCTCCAATGCAGGAGTCCTTGGGAGACATTTCAGATTCAAACCACAACTCCAGATGAAGAGTGAAATCAAGCAAGTTACTACATTGCCATACCTCACTCTGTTGAAGCCTTAAGGGCTCCGATAGGAGATATGTTTATTTGCACACTGTGGGACAACTGGAATCTAATGGAGTTCTCCCCACTATCCCATCCCCATTAAGCTGAAAAGATGCTACACTAGGCACAAGGTAGATGCTGTATTTTTCTTTTGACCTTTCAGCTTTGTGTGTATATATAGTGTGTGTACAGAAGAACATGCACATATATGCACAGGTGTGGAGCCAATACAGGGTGTCTTCATCACTCTTTACTTCAATTTTGAGACCAGGGTCTTTCACTGAACCTAGAGCTCTCTGACTCAGGTAGGCTGCCTAGCTAGCTAGCTAACTCTATCTGCCTCCCTAATGCTGGGATTACAGCATTATTGTGGTGCCTAGCTTTTTATGTAAGCGCTGGGGATCTGAACTGAGTCATATCAAGCCAAAACTCAGCTCCTTTTCCACCAACAGAATAAACAGTCTTTGCTGGGGATATAGCTTAGCACAGTACACCTGTTCAGCATGTACAAGGCCCTGGGTTGAAGACTCAGCAATGCCAAAAGAGAGGGGGGAAAATGTGTGTGTGTGTACACACACACTCCTTGTCTGTTTGTCCTTGCTATCATTACAGAACACAGTAGTCTCCAAAATAAATATTTTTTATTATTTTAAGCTCCTAAATTATTATTTTTATATTTATTTATTTGTTTGTTTTTTGAGACAGGGTTTCTTTGTGTAGCCCTGGATGTCCTGAAACTCATTTTGTAGACCAGGCTGGCCTTGAACTCTGAGATCTGTCTGCCTCCCTTGCACAGTGGCAGACCAGTAAACATTCAGGACAAGGGGCAGGTATGACCTTCAGATGCCCACCCTAGTGACCTTCTTCCACTAGCCAGGCCCCACGTCCTAACATGCCTTCATGTGTACGCGCGCGTGCTTGCACATGTGCATGCCTGTGTGTTTTCCATTGCTTCAAGATTGTTCTAAAAGGCAGGAAACAAGGTACTGGGATTAAAGGTGTGTACCACCACACTGGGTTCCACTCCTAAATTATTTTTTAATTAATGAAAATACTTTTAAACACAATTTTTTTCTTTTTTTAAAAAATATTTTCTACTTTATTTATCTATTTATTTATTATGCATACAATATTGTTTCTGCATGTATGCCTGAAGGCCAGAAGAGGGCACAAAACCTCATTACAGATGGTTGTGAACCACCATGTGGTTGCTGGGAATTGAACTCAGGACCTTGGCATTGAAGTCAATGCCATCTCTCCAGCCCCCACAAATATTTTCTATGTAAACTATTTTGCTGCTAACTTCATAGTTACATTCTTCCTACTTTCTGCAGGTGACAAATGTCTTCTGAGCATTTGTTAAGTACTTGGAATGCAGTAGACAAAGAAACAAAGCTCTCAAGGACTAACAGAGTTAAAAAAGGCTATAAACAGCAGACATGTATAAGTATTTCAGGCCAGGCACAGTGGCACACATCTTTAATCCCAGCACTCAGCACTCAAAGAGCACAGTGCTAAGGTAAAAAGATGGATCACCCACCTAAACTACACTTGTTACCCAGTATACACACTTGTGACTGCTGCCTCTGACTGACTGTAGTATTTAGAGAGGTGAAGCGCAAGGGAGTTGGGAAGCACAAAGGAAAATCAGCAGTGGCAATTAAATAGGAGTTAGATTTATCTATTTAATGACAGCAACCCAGACACGAAAAGGCACCAATAGGAATCTCAGGGCCAATGCTTGCTGGTCTAGTTAGTTAGGTAACGGTGGATGTCAGCAATGCACAAACCATCAGACGCTGCCCCAGCTTCTTAGAGCTCCAGTCTCCCCTAAAAAGTACGTACTCGTGAAACAAAACAACTTATGTACTCACTTAACAAATCTCTCTGTAACACTATGGTTTGTGCCATTTCAATGTAAAGTAAGCGGTAAAAACCTTAGGACGGACCCTGAAGTCACACAGCTCAGTAGCGGAGTCTTTGACATGCAGCCTTCACTGCCGTGCTGTCAAGCTCTAGGAAACAGGAGAAATAAGGAGAAATCTGACCTCCGGACAAATGAAGGATTCTGCACTGGAAGTATCTCAAAACCCCTGCTGTAGGTAATGGGTACCAAGCTCTCATTAAAGTTTCTTTAATTAGTGATAATTCAGAAGTATGATCACTTGCATTATAATATTTACGTTCCCTTCCCTCCTAGAAAGCACAAAACACTGCTACTGAGTTGGTCTGTTACTATCTTTTCTTAGGACACTTGTTTCCCGCCTAGGGTGGGCATCTGAAGGTCATCCCTGCCCCTTGTCCTAGAAGCTTACTGGTCTGTCACCACTGGTCTGTCACTATGCGAATAGGCCAGCACCACAGGCTCCCATTTGAGGTCCACTCCATCATCTGCCTTCCCTGCCAAGATGGACTGAAATCCTTCTGGAACAAGGAACCATAATCAACACTTTCTCCTTTATTTCTGTCAGGTATTTGAGAGAAATACCAATCAGAAACATACAGGCATGTAAAGGTTCCCAATCAGAACATAACCCTTTTTCTAACACTTCCCCAAAATTCAGAGAGAAAAGCAGAGTTAATATGTATACTAAGTACAAGGTAATACATGCCGAATGCCATGAGAGCTAAGCGATTTCTGCTAAGCCCTCACCATGTGGTATAAAAATACACACACACTTTCCTTCATGGGGGAGGGGGCACAAGGCTCCTTATACAACCTAGGCTGGTGCTCAAGTCCTGAGCCCAATCTACCTTCAGACTGGAGCTATAGATCACCTTTTAGTAACTGCTCCGATCTATTTCAGCAGTAAAGATAGCTTGGAACACTCTCCATAGTATTAGCTGGAAAAACACTACCAACTTTTCTAGAGACCAACTCACAGTTCCTATTTGTACTTTTTTAAATTAAAAAAAAAAAAAAGCAAAAACAAAGCAAAACAAAAACCCTCACTATGTAGCCCAGACTGGCCTCAAACTATTGGTCGGCCTCATGCATCTGCGTGCTGGAATTACAGGCATACCCTACCACACCCAGCATAGAATGCACTTGAAACAACTCAACAGCCTACTAAAGAGTTTTGGCAAAATATATTTTATGCAATCTGAGCCCATCTGAACTAGAGAGTAAAAGGAAAATTTAGAGAATCTCAATAAAAATAATTACATGAAAAAACATGAGAAAAAAATAAAAATAAATAAAAGAAATTGAAAAAAACATGCAAATTTCTGTAAAAGAAAGCTAAATAGGACATATGTTTATTACTTTGCTTTTTCCTCTTTAGGCTAAGAGAACAATTAGAAATCACAGCGCTGGGATGCTGAAGCAGGTGGACTGAATATTCCATCTACAGGTTAAATGGATATAAAAGAAAAATAGACAAAAAATAAAAAATTAAAGCTAAATTAACCTTGTGCCCTAATCTAGTTTTCATTTTCGCTGACAGAGGCTCTCAAACTCCTGCCCTGCGGCTGTACTGCAGCAGGCTGACACACTCCTGCCCTGCAGCTGTACTGCAGCAGGCTGACACACTCCTGCCCTGAGGCTGTACTGCAGCAGGCTGACACACTATGCTTCCTCCACTCATGACCACGCTGATCTGAAGCATTTCTGAGTTCAAGCCTTTCTTCTTTTCCGTCAACCATTAGTTTCCTGTTAGGACAATGAAATGTGCGGCATGTGTGTCAATCATCTGCTTGATGGACAGTCTGCATTTTCAAGGCGCTGTCAATACATTAGGGCATTAGGATAGAATTACTTTCTCTACCTATCCTACTGGGCCAATCAGAGATGGCCTTGGCCATAATTCCTTTATACTTATGAGATTAGCAACTATAAAGACTGTAACAGCAAGAAAAAGCAGATGTGCTCTCCAGCACCCTGTCCTCTGTAGCAGCTCAGCTTCTGGGAACTCACAGACAGCACAGAAGTGGTGTTCACTAGGTACAGAAAGATGGTGACGGCTGGATCTCCAACCTCCCTGACTTCTCATGTGACTGTAACAACGCATCCTGGCTAACAAAACTGCTGTGAAGGGGCAGCTTCTAGAAACTTTCCTTTTTAAAAGGCTGGCATGTAACCTTTGCTCCTTGAACCCCACTGCCTAGAACAGTTCCATCTAGAGATCCAGATAGGCCCCCAAGGACTTGGAGCACACATGAAGGGAAAGAACCCCAGAGCCTGGAAAGAACAGGTAGCACTTACAAGTACCGACAATCAAAACCCCAGAGCCAGCTGTGCCGTATACGTGCATTTTTCCAGTGTTAATTATACCTTAATTTAAAAGAGGCAGAGAAAAAGAGAACCATTACAAAAAGTGCACCAGGCCTAAGTGATTCCTGGACTCTTGCATCTGAAATACTTGCTTTTAACCCACTGTTCAGACTTTCTATCTACTTTGGTCATATACTAAGATGTAAAGAATGACAAAAATGTTTTAAAAATTAACAAAAGCACAGCACCATATATTTATTTTTTAATTTTTTTTAGATTTGTATTTTATGTGTTTGTTTTAATATGTACTAAAAAAGCAGGTAATACACAAGCAATTCTGCTGTTTCTAAAGATGGGACTGAGTAACCAGTAGACAGATGAAGGAACCTTTGGCATTCTGAACCATTTACAACACGGCCATAGTTTTACATGATTCTTTATGGAATTGCCTGAAGAACCACTATGTCTTAGTGTTCTATTGCCAGAAGAGACATTAAAAATGGGGCTAGCTTACAGTTTCAGAGGCTTAGTCCATTGTCATCACGACAGGGAGCACGGCTGCAGGCATGCAGACATGGTGCTGAAGAAGTAGTTCAGAGTTCTACATAGGGATGTGAAGGCAGCAGGAAGAGAGAAAGCCTCTGGGACTGGTTTGGACTTCTGAAACCTCAAATCCCACCCTCTCTGACACACCTCCTTCAACAAAGCCACACCTCCTAATCCCTCTTAGGTAATGCCATAGACTGATGACTAACCTTTCAAATATATGGACCTATGGGGCTATTCTTATTCAAACCACCTCATACTAGCTATAAGAGAATTAAAGTGTTGTAAAGAGGAAAGAGAATGGAAAGGCTGAGAAGTCAATTCCTTTGAGGAGGGATGAGAAAATATGTCCCATTAAGCTACACTGGGTATCTTTTAATGTCTCATTCACCTGTTTTTAATAGAAACAGGCAAAAGCAACCAAATGCAGTTTAAAAGTCAACAAGGGGCTGGAGATGGCTGAGCAGTTAATATCTGCTGCTCTTCTTCTAGATGACCCAGGGTTCAAATCCTAGCACCCACATGACAACTATCTATAACTCAAATGTCAGAGAATCTGACGCCCTCTTCTGGCCTCTGTGAGTACTGTATGCATGTGTTGCACAGATATACAAGCAAAAACTCAAAGACATACAATGAAAAATAAATAAATCAGGTAATTTTTAAGGAAAAAAATGATCAACAAAAAAGAGGTCCCATTAGCCAAAGGAATCATTTAACAGGGCTTATTGGGTGGGGAGGGCAAGAATAGAGATCCCGAAGAATTGCAAATAGGAACACTTTCAAGCCTGCAGATGGATTTCAATGTGGGGATTAAAAGCATGGGACACTATGCCAGATCAATATCTTCACAAGTGTGTACTCCCCTTCTCACGTCTCTTAAAGCGGGTCAAGGGTGGGGTAAATCCTTAAGCTTCATTCTCTACATTAACATTTAATCAGGTAAATGGATCAGCAGGGTAAAGTGTGTCTTACCCAAACATGAGGAACTGAGTTCAAAACCCCTACACACACAGAAAAACCCAGGGCATTTCAAACCAACTCTGTAATCCCAGCACCAAGGGGGCAGAGACAGAGGCTCTTGTGAGTGTCTAGTCCATCAGTGAATTCCAGATTCGGTGAGAGACCTTGTCTCAGAACATAAGATCAAAGGGGGTGAAGAGAAAGCTCGACCATTAAGAGTACTTGCTACTCTTGCGGACCTGGGTTCAGTTCCCAGCCCCTACACATGGGCTCACAACCATCTTTAACTCCAGGTCCACTGGGATCCAATGCCCTCTCCTGGCCTCCACAGGCACTGCACACACATGGTGCACAGACACAACAGGCAAGACACACACATAAAACAAAAACAAATCTTTAAAAACAAAAAAGGTAAAGAAAGAGTGATCCCTAGAAACCCCCAGTGTCAACCTCTAGCCTGAGTGTGCTCAGCCACATACCCAGACACACTCTACAAAGAAATACATTTCAAGCAAGACAGGCAAGCTAAAGATTCCCAAAGGCACATACTGTCTCAAGCAAACAAAAAAACTAATGCACTTAGCATCAATGCATGTGGGTGTGCATTTCCCAGGAAATAATGGATCGTAAAATTCCACAAATGAAAGCATCAACGCATTTCTTTTTCATCAAGCTAATCATTATAACATGCCAAAGAACTCGGGGTGGGGGTCAAGTTCTCAGACCCTCTTTCAACTTCTTTTCCAGATCTTTTGATTGTCCTCTTCATAGCACCCCAAAGAACCAACATTATCACAATACTGAGAGAGTGAGAGAGCTGTTCATCTAAAACAGCCAACAACCTGGACCACAGAACCTACACTCTACGACTAAGTGAGTGGGGGCTGTGAAGGTACTGAGAACCCCCAGGGACCAAGCCTGATGTCTCAACTTGAAATAAGATCTCCTGCCCTACTTTGGAAACTGGTCTGCCTCTCCTGGTTCTTCAGCAAGAAAGTAAATGGGTCCTCTGAGACCTCCTTAGCAAATACAGATTTTATCTTAAGAAACTCCAGCTAATCAAAAATTATCTCTATAGTTCCTAGAGTGATTCTATGGCTTCAAATAAGCAATTATATAAACATAATCATTTTAACTTTGAAAAAGCACTTTCCTAGCTCATGTGAAACCCTGGGTTTAATCTCCAGCACTACACACACACACACACACACACACACACACACACACTTAACACACAAACTCCAACACCCCAACGTGTTAACAATATATCTCAGAGTTAGTAACAGAGTAGAAAACTTTAAGAAACTTTAAGGATACAAATTTAAATAACCTGCGATATTATAACCTTATCAAGGAAAAGCTAAATCTTCAATTACACGTCTGCAACTTAGGAACATAATAACATGTGATGCTTATGATTTAGAAGAGAAAATAAGGCTAATACACACGAGACAATTGGAGAACAATTAAGCAACTGCACATATGTTGAAACAGAACCACTAGGTAGTTAAGTATTCGATATGCACATATAGGGGTTTAAGGAACTGGAAAGGTGAGGCAGACCTGAGGACCCAAGGAAGTTTGATAGAAACAGATTTTTCTTTTTAATAGATTACTGTGGGTTTGATTACTGGTTTTTTTTTTTTTTTGGTTTTTTTTTTTTTTTTAAGATAAGGTCTCACAGAGCCCAGGCTACCCTCAAACCAAACATAGCTGAGCTTGGCTTTGAACTCCTGATGCTCCTTCTATCCCCCCACCTCCCATCCTCCATTCCCCCCTCCCCCTGTCCCAATGCTGGGAATGCAGGTGTGTCCTACCATACCTGGTTTTAACTGACTGTATGTGAAGCAATGTAAAAGGACAGGGTCGGTTGAAGAAGAAGTAGAAGAGGGTGAGGCCATGTAAAATAGTTACAAAAACGGTTTTTAAGTATGATAACCAAAAGTCAGGGTAGGTTCAAACTTGAGAGTAGCATCAGTAGGTGAGGGGCTGAGTGCTGAAGGAGCTGCGGGCTGCGTTCCTGCCACCCAGCTCCCAGCCGCCTGGCTAGCTTATGCCCCAAAATAACAACACACAAACTGTATTCATATAAACACTGCTTAGCCCATTTCTATTAACATGTGTAGCACCACGAGATGTGCTTACCAGGAAGATTCTAGCCTACATCCATCCTGGCTCGGAGCTTCATCGCGTCTGCCCCAGAGAGCAGAGCTATGGCGTCTTAGTTCACTTCCTCTTCCTCCCAGCATTCTGTTCTGTTTACTCCACCCACCTAAGGGCTGGCCTATCAAATGGGTCAAGGCAGTTTCTTTATTAACCAATGACCTTCCTCCATCAGCTGAGCCAGGAGACTGTGACCTCTAGCTCAGCTTAGGCTGTACCAGATCTAAGACAGAAAGTGATCATAGAAAGGGAGGAAACAGTACCTCTGGAATTTTTGTCCAAAACCACACACACAATGATTTTCACAGACACTGGAAATTGCACGTATGGCTCACACTGTATTTTCACTGCACAGACTACCATATATTTATCCCCACCTCTTCTAACATGCCCATTCCCACTCTCACCGTGCTCATAAAACAAAGGATAGTTTTCTTTCTTCCACCCACCAGACTAGCCTACTACATCCGAGGCTTAGGAAAATAGCAGATTAAATAGGAAAAGATAAATTCACGAACAAGTGCTTGGCTGATGGGAGCAAGGAAAAGGTGGACTTAGGGCAGCGTAATGAGCATGTGCTGTCTGCAGCTACCGGCCTTGGCCTTAGGAACCCCCTCTCCAACAGCAATGTGTGAGTAGTATGTTAGTCAAGTTCTTCTCAAGAAAAGGGGTCTCAGGCTTCACACACAATTCCTTCCCCTCTGCACATGGCATGAGGACATGAGATCTGAGCTATGACAATTGTACCAGGACCACAAAGGGACAAAAAGCATAAAAGTTGAGCTCATTAAATAAAGGAAGGAAAGCCGGGTGGTGGCAGAGCATACCTTTAGTCCCAGCACTTGGGAGGCAGAGACAGGCGTGAGTTCAAGGCCCCTACAGAGCCAGTTCCAGGACACCCAGGGCGATTAAAGAGAAACCCTGTCAAAAAAAAAAAAAAAAAAAGGAAAAAGAAAAAAAAAGGAAGCAAAATTGAGATCAGAACACACAAGACACAAGTATGCAGTCAGTCAAACTCCATCCTTGGACTTCTCAATGATACTAGCTTGTGAATGAGCTAGTTTTCTGTTATAACAACATTTTAAAAAACAAACAAATGTTACCATTGATTTCACTAGGCTCACTCAGAAAACTACAAGCCATTGCTTTGTTGAGAAGCAACAAAATTAGAAAAGGCTTTATCTTCACATAGGATAATATGGGAGAATCACTTCTGTTCTTCACATGGGACATTGCAGACAAACTCCAACTGTGGCATCACATGGGAACAAAAGTCTCACATAAAGACAGAAATGACATTCTCTCCAAAGGACTGCCATCAAATATAGCTGCAGCAGCTCCTGGTTCAAACACCGGCCCCAAGGTCTGTGTTGGCAGTAGGCATTTAGCAGGCAAGGCTCTGCAGTTACTCTGGTAGAGGCACAATTTAATGAAGCGAGTCAGCCCACCACTTACAAATGTTTCCTTATGAACTCCCATGGCCACTACTGTAGAGAATGCCATCCATCTTGAGCAGTTGATGTAGGTGCGTCTTCTGTCTATGTGTTACTTTCATTGGTTAATAAAGAAACTGCCTTGGCCTTTGATAGGACAGCAGTAGACCAAACAGAATGCTGGGAGAAGGAAAGCAGAATCAGGCAACCGCCATGAAGCTCTAGCCCGAGATGGACGTGGGTTAGAATCTTCCCGGTAAGCCACAACCCTGTGGTGATACACAGATTACTAGATATGGGTTAAAGCAGGATATAAGAGTTAGCCAAGAAGAGGCTAGATATAACGGGCCAGGAAGTGTTTAAATGAATACAGTTTTGTGTGTTGTTATTTCTGGGGCTAAGCTGTGTGGAAGCCAGGCAGGACGAAAAGCAGGCCTGCTCGCCTCATCACTACAAGCAGTGACCAAAAGTGAACAGACACACAAAAGAGGTTCTCCTCTTGGCAGAGGCAACCTTATAAGGATGACTCCTGAAAAGCCCTTAGAGGGTCAAGGACACAGGACAGTCTGAATCTGGATGGCAAAAAATTGCCAGCAAAGGTGAGAAGACAGGCAGGCAAGAAAGAGAGGAGAGCACAAGAAACAATGTCATCAACAAAACCTAGGATGACAAATAGGCAAAGATGTCACTAGAGTCTGGTTTTCACATCACTCCTTCCTCAAATCATGTCATGAAGGGGCTGGAGAGATGGCTCAAGGGTTCAGAGCACTGGCTGCTCTTCCAGAAGACCCAGGTTCAGTTCTCAGCACCCACATGGCAGCTCCCAAACATCTGTAACTCCAGTTCCAGGGATCCCAATATCCTCTTTTTGACCTCAGCAGGCACCAGGCTGTACATGGTACACATGCATGTAACAGGAAACCACCCACACTTGAAAACCAGTTTAAAAACTTCTCCCTAAATTCTGGCATTCCTACTAGTGATACTTTAGACCAAAACTTCCAGGCATTTTAAAAAGAGACAAAAAGTTCACTTCTCCGACTCCATAAATAAAGGCCTTTGTCTGGTAATGAGGAGAATGAACGATTTATGACAAATTTCTCATAGTTCTTGAGGCTGGGACTCGATGATCAATATAAGAGCAGAGAGGGCCCATTCTTCCTAGCCAGCACCTTACTGTGCTCTCACATGGCAGAAGTGTCAGGGTTCCGCCAAGAGTCTTCTAAGCTCTAGCCTTCATGAGGATACATCTAACCACAGCCTGAAGCTCCTAAGAACCCTTCACTTGAGATTAGGATCCAACGGGGGGGGGGGGGGGGGGGGGGGGGTAGGAAGGGTACACGCACTCAAGCTACAGACTTCCACCTCTAGTCCTCCAAAGTCACACAAAATAGCTTCACTCCTTAGCAACAACCCCAAACATCTTGACCAATCGAAGCAACAACTCAAAAATCTAACATCCAGGCCTTCATCTAAATCAATAAATGAGAGTCGTCATGAAGCAAACTGCTGTCTAGCACGGCCTGCAACACCAAACAGTTCAAGTGTTTCCAAACTACAATGGTGAGTCAGGCACGGTTCCAAAGGGGAGTAGAACACACATTAAAAGATAAATAAATCACTTCTTAAAACTACTGCAAGCACAGAACCTCCCAGAGCAGTAAAGCCTCAAAGTTCCATAGTCTGACTTGATATTCCGCTTTCCAGACAAACCATGCTGGGGACTGGACCCCCAAGGATACAAGTAGCAGCCACTTCCATGGTTTCACTGGATGCGGGCACAAGTGCTGGAGTTGTTAGATGGAGATGCCACAGAGGTCGCTGGGACAAGCCCCGTCCCTAAAGAGCCACTGAGCTTTGCCCTAGTAGGGGTGCTCTTGATCAGGGCCCACCCATTGCAAGGGTGGAGTATGTCAAGAACCCAAAGTTCTCTAGAGCGGACTTTGAAATCTAGGTGAGGCCGGGGAGGTGGTGGCATATGCCTTTAATCCCAGCACTCAGGAAGCAGAGGGAGGCAGATCTCTGTGAGTTGGAGGGCCAGCCTAATCTACAAGAGCTAGTTCCAGGACAAGCTCCAAAGCTACAGAGAAACCCTGTCTCAAAACAACAACAACAAAAAATCTAGGTGAATACAGAATGTCCGTCCTGTCTACACTCTTGGTCGTGTTCTCTCTCTCTCTCTCTCTCTCTCTCTCTCTCTCTCTCTCACACACACACACACACACACACACACACACACACACACAAATTTAGGCACTCCGTCCGGTCCGCTCTGAAGGAGCCTGAACCACAAAGTTTAAGACCTCCAGCGAGGTGGCCGTTGTAAACAAGACTGCACCTGGGGAAGTCGAAGTCGACACTGGAATGTGAGGAACAGAACCCTGAAGTCATCCAGGGCCTGCGCAGGGCAGGGCTGCTGTAAGGAGTGGACATGCCTTGGGGATTACTGTCGCCCTAATCTCTTTATCCAAAGTTCACCTGGCTACACCCTGCCTGCTCTGTACTGAGTATCTCTCTCCGTTTCTAACAGGGCCAGTCTGAACTGTGCTGACTCTCTACTCTTTCCATCCCTCTTCCTTATCAAGTGTCCTGCATAACTTGCCTTTGTCACTACATATCACTCTAAGCAGTTAGAGAGGCCACTTTGCTGAAGTGTCTCTTCTGCCACACACCTAGCATTCGGACAGTGTGGTCCTAAAAGCACCAGGACACAAGAACAAACCCCCAGTTCTGCCCACTTTAGCATGGACTGCCATCCCTACCTTTTCCAACACACTCTGCACTTCACCTGAGGCTACAGTGGTCCCAGCAGCCCCACTCCCCTCAAAGCCACCCCACAGTTTTAGTTCCGGCTTCCAGGGGCCACTCTCCACCCTCACTCAACAGGACTTCTAAAACAAAACCCTCTCCTAGGTTCTTTCACAGAAGCAAAGGCTGTGCTCTCTGGGCTAGGAAGCTTCGGACTCCCTCACAGGACAGACGACGAGGTCAGACAGGTCTCCAACCTCTTCAAGGGTCCACTCTCTGTCATAACAGTGTGCACTAGGAGAGCAGGGAGGAGGGTTTAAACAGACGGGGCCAGACGGCCTCACGAACAACAAGAGCAGAGGATGGAAAGCCACGTGCGCCAACTAGAGACTTTCTGTGGCACCGTAATGCTCTATGATCCTGACAGGATACACGGCTCAGGATATGTAGACACAGACCTGGACACTTTACCATACATGTCACCTAAAATCAAGTTAATAATAAGTATTCTGAAGGATTTACATGTGAAGTATACTTATTATAAAATACAACAAAAATCTAAGATTGGCTGGTAGACAGAGGGAAACGAGCAGGCAGTAAAACAGACCCACCTATTTCATGGAAGACTATGGAATTACAGATATGGGTATATAGATATTCAACATTCAAATATTTTTCTGTAATGATTAACGGTTTCCC
This sequence comes from Microtus oregoni, assembly GCF_018167655.1. Lineage (NCBI taxonomy): Eukaryota > Metazoa > Chordata > Mammalia > Rodentia > Cricetidae > Microtus > Microtus oregoni. The sequence goes on from NW_024543219.1 coordinate 13,811,939, forward strand.
CATAAAATGTCAGGAAGATATGACAAATGAAGGCTAGGAGCTCAGGCACTTCTCAAGTCCACAGACTAAGAGAACTCACTTTAATGAAAACGTCCACACACATCTTAAAGTGGAGACAGGCATAGTGAAGCTTGCCTAGAGTCTCAGGCCTTGAAAGGCTGTGGTAGGGAGACCATGAGTTCAAGGCCAGCCTGAACTATGTGATTATACTCTCATCTCAAAAAGCAAAAAATTGAAGGGAAGGAAGGCGAAGAGAGGACAGATGCAATTTTGACCGCCCAGAGACTAGCTCCAGCCTTGAGCACTCATCCTTCTCACTCACTCCAGGAAAATACACATCAGTGATGTGATGAGTCCTTTGTCCGAGCCTACGTAACTACTCCAGCCTTCCTACCCGAGTTTCTAACCCTCTTCACACTGACACTCGGGATGGAACACCTGGCCAGCCAAGCGCAGCAGCAGCAGTCTGGCTAAGCCCGTGAGTGAGCATTAAAGGTGACAGCTCCGTCGGTGAGGAGTAAAGTGCTTGCCACACCAGCATGAGGCCCTGAGTTCAGATCCCCAGAACCTGTGCAAAGCTGAGCACACTGGCACAGGCCTGGATCACACTTAGACTCACACTGTGCGGGCACACTGGCATAGGCTTGGAGTCACAAACTTATATTGTGATTAAGGTATGAAATGGACAAGCTAGGTTATGAAACTAAGCATTTCTGACGTGAGTGCAGTAACTAGAAAATGAAGTTGAAAATGAAAGGTTAAGTAATTTTAGTGAACACTGAGAACCACATACATTTTAATTAACTCCACTCCGTCCTGGATGACACAGTAGGCTCTCTGCTTCAACATCCCATAGACAACATAAGTGGGAAGATAAGGTAGACAGGACCGACAGAAATCCATTCCAAATGGCCCTCTGTTGTTGCTCCAAAGGCCAGCACGCAGCTCATGCACTTGAATTCTGCCTGTCACAAATGACCTAACAAGGAAGGCATTTATCACACCATAGTAGCTTCCCCCATGTATCTGGCTTTAAACAGCTGCAAATTTTGGAAATTAGCTAGCTCTAAATGAAGTCTCTCGAGTATGTTCTCCTACCAACAAATATTAAGACACAAGTGAAGCCCAATGGGATTCCAGTATTATAGAAATTAAACTAGGTGAGCATAAACTAAGTTTGGAAAATAAAGTAGAAACTGTTTAGCATGTTAGTAAAACAGCTGAGCCAATGAGCATATCCTAAGGACTTCTGTCTAATAGCACACTCTGCTCACAATGTTGCCTTATTCGTCACAAAGATGCCACATTACTAATGATGCTTTAGTTCCTTCAAATTCTGTGAGTGAACTAAATGACAAAATGTCTTTTAAAAAAATAAGCTTAATCTCCAATTTCCATAAAACCATTTAAGTAAAGGCTGCTTCCTGGACCAAAAACTGCAAGACGTGGGTGAGAAGCACCGAAGCAGAAGCAGGTTATAGAAATGTTCCATAGTCATGGCTTGTTATGCAATGACACACATGCAGGCGGCTTTCTTGTGCCCACCACTGTTTCTTAGTAACATCAGAACACACTAAGACTTTCATTCTCCACCCAGTAACTCTTCTCTTTCCATGTAAAAATAAAAACTAACACCGAAGCAAGATAGACAGTGAGGTGGCCAAGCACTGGCAAGCACAGCAGTCAGCTACAGGGTTTTTAACTCCCGTTTACACTGACCCCACCCCTTCCATTTATATTAGCAGTGTCCATTTACACAGAGCGAGCGACCCCTTCACAGGGCTCACACACCAGATATTTACAATTCATAACAGTAGTAAAATTAGTTATCAAGGAGCAAAGGAATAACTTTATGGTGGGGTCTCCACTACACGAGCAGCTGTATTAAAGGGCTGCGGCATTAGGAATAACTTTGTGGTGGGGTTTCCACTACATGTGCAGCTGTGTTAAAGGGCTGAGACATCAGGAAGGTTGAGAACCACTGACAGCCAGTCAGATCCAACAGTCAGGGCCTGGGAATGTAGCTCAGTGCCGATCGGTATTCCTGCAGGAGACCCTAGACTTGTCTCTCTGGACACACATCCAAATCCAGTATTAACAGATAATTTTTGCTTTCATTTCCTGTGCTAATTTGCATTTCATCTGCATACTGATGCAAAATCCAGAAAGCCATTAAAAGTCTTCAAGGAGCCAGGTGTGATGGCACGCACAGGTAATCCCAGCACACCAGGGGCAGGCTGAGGGTTCAAGGACAGCCTAGACAGCACAGCAAGTACCACGCCACTCAGAGCTAGAGTGAGACCCTGTCAAAAAAAGTTATTAAGGATATATTTGCCTATAAAAATGCAAATATTTGAAGAGCAAATGGGAAGCAGAAAGTATTGGAAAGAGGGGACCCTACTATTGCAAGTAACTGTGCATGAGGAGGCACAGACAGTTCCAATGAAGGCTTCCTTCTGAGAACCCTAATTGTAAGCATGCTTCGGTTTTAAGTCTGCTACCTTTGAACAAGAGTCTAGAAGGAAGAAAGGCTGAAAGGACTGAGTCTCTGGAATGTCTCCTGCAGGTTAGTTCAGCACGCCAGCTTCTATGCAGGTCAAAGCCAAGAAAATCATCATACACAAAATCTCCTAAAATTTATAATTTCACATTCAAAGCACTACTGATGAAATTTTAGTTACCAGTCCCAAAAAGCAATCTTCAGATGTGTTATTATATTAAGTTACAGCCCAGTCTGTTTTTTTTTTTTAAAAAAAGCAAAAAAATAAAAAGGTCTTGTTGCTGAGCTATAACCACAGAAAACCTCCAATTATCCTTCATGGGGGGGGGGGGGACGATAAACACTTGGATAAATTAAATCCTCAGGTGATTATTATTTAAAAAGAGCTCTTATAAAACAAAGTTCGTTTAAGATCTGCTTGCCACGGCCATTCGCTAACTAAAAGGCTAACAAGCAGATCACTAGCCAGAAAAAGGTAAATAAAGCCAACGGAATTATCGGCACTCCAGTTGGTTCTGCCCCCGCTCACCCCTCCCCAGCAACTGCTGTTATCAAACCATCAAACTGAGTTTAGCTTCCTGAAAGACACTCACAGGGAATATCCCAAAACCCCTTCTCCCGCCTCCCCTCAAGATCTCCCACAATTTCTCTACTTCTAAACCAAATGTCCTTAAATTGACACTAACGATGCTTTCTGAAATGAAGTTTAAACACCTGACAATTATTACATTCAAATTCTACGAAGCTGATATCCACGATTTCGGTTCAAATCTGCGAGGACTGAACTTCCTTTTTCTCCCCGCGGGTCCTCCCAGCCCTTCCGCCACTCGGGGCCTGCGGTGACATCACGGTCTCTCCGGGTAGAGCCCTGACATCACAGGCACACACCGAGCCTCGGAACTGTGACCTCACCGCCGCAGGCTCACACGGCGGGGCCCGGGAGGGTGGAGGAGACGCGCCGCTCACCTGCGCCGGGACGCCTCCCCCCACTCCCCGCGCCCGGCAAGCAGCTCCCCCGCGGCGGCCTAGCTCGGGTCGCCCGCCTCGGGGCCCGGGGACCCGCGGACGCACGACCTCTGGGCCAGGCCGCGCGGACGGCGCCCGGGAGGACGCGGCGGCTGCACCCCCGAGCGCGGCGCCCCGCGGTCCCCGCCCCCAACGCCCGGCCTCGCCGCGGGGAGCAGCGGGAGCCGCCACAGTGTCCGCCCGCCGCGCGCCCGCGCCCCCGCCCGGCCCACCTGTGCTTCTGCCCGGCCGGGGCCTGGCCCGGGGCTGCGGCAGCCCGATGCGGCGGCGGCAGGCCTGACTCGCTCCCCGAGACTGAGGCGGACCGGGAGCTCAGCGCAGCGCGGCGGAGCCCAACGCTCGCCCCGAAACCCATTTGTTTGGCTAAACCGGCGTGACATCACGCGCCGGCCCAATCGACGGTTGCCCGGGGGCGGGGCCGCGGAGCCTGCGTGCGCCGCCGCCCCCTGCCGGCGGCCGCGAGCGCTGCGGAGAGAGGTGGACGGTACCGGGAGGAGCGCCTGCAAGCCCCCAGTGGTGGAGAAGGGGGGGGAGTGTGACCGAGGGCAAGAACCTTAACCCTAGAGCAAGGTTAGAGTGACAAGTTTATTAGCGCTCAAGGGTGGTCCAGAAGTCGAAACGTGCTTGACACTGAGATGTCCAAAATACCTGGGTCCTTATCTTGGTTCTGCCACTAGCTTATATGGTTTTATTTCAAAGTTCAATTTTGTAAAAAAATTTGGGCGGTTGCTTCACATCTGTAATCCCAGAATCTGGGAAGTGGCTGCAGGTGGATGAGAAGTTAAGGGAAAAAGAGGCACCTTCAGCTCAAAGATGAATTTGATTCCAGGTCAAGAACTAAATTGACCAAACGTGAGAGCAGAAGGTAGCAAGTAGTTCTTTTACCCACGTCTCCTATTCCAGTCTCAGGGACTTTTCCTACTGTCACCAGGACGTGGCCGGGTTGCTTCCCTTGGATCGTTTGCCCTTGGATCTTCTTGCCCTCAGAGTGGTGCTTTTTGACTAGATGTCCTCTCTGTGTTAGAACATTACTCTACCACAAACCAGAACCAAAATGAACACAGAGCTCCCAGGAAGGGAGAAGCCAAATCTATGACGGAATTCCAAGTTCTTTCAGAATAACGTCAAGAAAAGAAATGAAATTTCATCCAAAAAAAAAAAAGACCAACAAAAAACAATTCCGATGCAATTTCTTCTATACAGACAGTGCAGACTCTTTCTGAAACAGAGATAAAGATCAGGGATAGAAGCATCATGATAGGAAGATGAGAAGAGCCAAAAGTCAAAACCTAAATTTCTTGCAGAGACTGAAAAGAATTGATGAGATATCATCAAATCTAGTTTATTTCTTTATAAAAGGAAGACTCAAAGCAACTGATTGAGAGTTCTTTAGGCTGGAGAATCCTTGGAGTTTAAGAAGAGAAAATTTATGCATTTAGGTACTTGGAAAACACCCTTATGTTCCTCGCTTTCAAACTGGTCAGAGATCCAAGGCTAATCACTCAGGAAGCAACGCTCTTACTGACCATCTCCACAATGAAGGACTCTTCTACAATGTTGCCAAGATCAAGGGTCCAGAGCCCTAAATGGATGGGTTTCCTCTAGGGATGGGGTCCCTCCGACAAAAGATTGTTCACTTATGTGAACCCCATCTTGACTCCCATCTCCTAGAGACTCGAAAGGCGTTACTCTAGCCTTCATCATGCTACAGATGCTGACAATTATCTATCCGTTCCAATCGCCACCTGAACTGGGGTCACTGGTTCGAGTGGTCCTTCTCTTATCCTCCTGTCATGGATCTGATGTTACAGAGAAGTCGAAAAGCCAAAGGCCATAAAATGTCACTTTCTCTTTGTTGTAGCTTCCCTATCAAAAACTCCACATGACCCGGACCAGCACCTGGGAAGTGTGGAGGGCCAAGTCTGGATTTCCGTTCCCAACTCCAACACATTAAAAGCTTGAACCGACCAGGGTGGGAGGATTTACACCACTATCCAGGCAAGTGCTGTGTAAATCAAGCTGGGTCTTTGCTGCCGAACTCCCCCAAGCCGCCTTCAGCCCTTCTTTATCCTCAGGCCCCTGGCCCCTTGGCAGCAATTCTTCCTTATTCTTCAGTCACTGATGTGTGGGCATCTCTAGCGCTCCCAGTTGGTCAGGGGCAAATCGTCTGCAGCCTGCTCCTCTCTGGGTCCCTGAGGTAAGGAAAGAACAGCGTGAAACTGGACCAGATGGTCGGCTGGGCTGGCCCTGTCCCCTCCAACTGGGGCTCATTCTGCTGCCGTTCCCTCCCCTTCTTACTCCGTGTTCAGCATGATGGGAGAAGGACTTCTTTATGGCTGAACGCTGCCTTTGGCATAGGTCTCAGTCACACATGCATTTTAATTTTCATCACATTTATTCAGTGTGTGTGCGTGTGCATGTGTGTGCGCATGTGCGCGGGCGTGTTCATGCGGGCAAGCGTTTTGAAAAGTGTTGTTGGTGTTTTCAAGCAAGACTTGGCATTAGAGGTGTCGTTACGGCTGCTAAGAAAATGTCAGCAAACTCAGAAGCTGCACCAGAAGTTGCTGGCTTTTTCAAAGAACTCAGTTCTGAGTAAAAATCCATTCCATGGGCCGTTTTAGCAAGCTATGTAGCCGGGTTATTTTAGCGAGCCAGCACCTCCTTGGTGCCGCAGGTGCCTGCTATTTAGGTGAGAGCACTCCACAAGGGCAGGGGCAGGCTGGCTGGCCTCCTGCGCATGCTGACGGCTCCTCCACTTACACTGCAGTCATTAGGAAATGCCATCTTCTCAAAGGCTTCAGAATGGCACAGGAGATCCTCATGGTTTATTTAGAGAACATTGCCGTAAGCATTAATAGAAAAAGCTCTCCCTATTCCTGGATTTTATTATCCGCTATAATGAAGTCAAGAATATTCTGGGAGCACAAAAATAAAAATTATTTTATTATTAGGCGACTACCGAGCTTGTTCCCAAAAGAATACACCAGAGTCTTCCTTCCTTTGTTTTATTTTCTATTCAACCTATTAAAAAAAATTAAAATACTCTAGGATGTTTTCAGCCACAGATTTTTTGGAGTCCCATAAATTGTTTTAATGGATGTATTGCCTCATATGACAAGAAGTCTTAAGGGTTGGTTAATCAGTCTCATGGATGTCCTGAAGGATACAGGCATCTCCTATTCTTCTGCTGTGCTGTCCTTGTTAAGTTTCTTCTGTTAACTCCTCTGACGTCCCAAGATTCCAGGCAGGCACTCTTCTAGACTCTGACATCTCAGGCATGCGTCTCACAACAGGGTCGCCACCAACGTCACCGTCTTATGTCCTACTTCCCTTCCCTCCCTCCCCCCAAACAGGAACATGTGTGATGAATTTTACCCGTCTTCTTTAAGGTTAAGAAAAGTCTTTTCACCTCAGCATGGAGGTATGTGCGTGTTAGGAGACTGAACCAGAAGGATGTCCGGGAATTTGTGGATAGACTGAGCTACACAGAGAAACTAGGCCAGCAAGATTCCTTCTGAACAAACCAAAACAAAGTATAACACCCTTTCCAACAATATCTCAGCAAACTTCCCTTTGTATTTTATTGCCAAGATTTGAGTCTCACTCACTGGAGCCAATCCGTTACAGGGATATTGGCCAATGCTGTTTGCTGGGGGAGGGTTTCTCAAGTTAGGGATTGTTGGCGTTTTGGGTGGCGTGACTGTGTGTGTGTTGGGAACTGTATTTCGTGATGCCCAATGTTAAGTGTTTATTGGACTGGACACCTACAGTGTCTCCCCTTGAGTGGTGACAACCAGTCTCTAGAAACACAGAAAGCCTTTTGGAAGTGAAATCAATCCTCCTGTGATGGGAAAGTGATTAGCTTAGGGCAATCGGTATTCACTCCACCGGTGCAGACCCACCGCACTGGAGCACAGAAGACCAGCAGCGATCAGTTACCTATGCTTTCCCAGTTAATGCTAGTTTATCTAAACCAGTGGTCCTCCACCTTCCTAATGCTGCGACCCTTTAATACAGTCCTCATGTTGTGGTGACCCCAACCATAAGAGGATTTTCTTTGTTACTTCAAAACTGTAATTTTGCTACTGTTACAAATTGTATTGTAAATAAATATGTTTTCTGATGGTCTTAGGTGACCCTTGTAAAAGTATCAATCCAACCACAAAGGGGTCGTGACCCACAGGTTGAGAACCACTTAACCTAACTGCTCAGTGACGTAGTTTTGCGATCAGTGATGGAGAATATCTAGTGAAGTGTAGCTCTGCTGTCTCTAGGAGATGCAGGTGGTCCTTTCGTCAGGGTATCTGTGCAGCAGTTCAGAATCTATCTCTTCCGTGCCTTCCTTCCGACAGCCAGGCCTCTCTACTCTCATCTGTTCTGTCAGTCATCCACTGAGGTTAGTTCTCATGTCCCAGAGTCAACTATAAGGAAAAGTATGAGTCGTTCAATGAATTCAACAGCTATGTGTTGGGTACCTGCTATGGCGGGGATGTGTATTAATAAAGGAAAATGACCAGGATTGACAGTTAGGGAAAGCTCTCTGAGGAGAGACATTTTAGCTAAGACAGGAGGAAGCGGGAGAATGGACGGGGATGAGAGCATGCCTGACAAGGACGGGCCACATTTCTGAGCGCAGACTGAAGAACCAAGAGCCTGGAGACAGCGATGGTGATGACAGTGGTGACTTGTGTGTGATGAGTGTTGGCCTGATATAGTTCTGTCCTCGGAGCGAGGCTGGCTTTAATTCCTTGTGTGCTATAATAACTGTCAGGATACACAAGGTTGCCGTCTTCCTTTGTGATTTTTACTCTGACTCTTACATCAGCATTGTTACCTCGGCTCTTGGTTCTCTAGACGTAGCTCTTGGGCCTTTTGTTTTAAGAAGTCACAACTTCCGTGTGTCTGCTTGGTCAGCTTCAGACCTCAGGGTCTATGGCTTCTTCGGCTTTCTCTCTTCATCTGACTTCACGGGCTAAGGGACTCTGGGGAAGTTTCAGGAAGAGTCTTGGGATAGAGACTATGTCTCTTGTCTTCCCCTCTATTTTTCAAACGCTTATAACTGCAGGGGCTAAATGCTCCTCAGTACAGCTCGCTGTTGTCCCTACGGGAAAATCCTTGAACCCTTTCAACCTTTGCTTACCAGATACCTCCTAAGCACCAGAACTTGAGGTTAGCTGCATGGTATAAAGATGAATCAAACTCAGCTCCCCATGTCTGAGGAGCAGTCGTGCCACAGGAAATGGTACATCAAAATGAGAGCCGTTCATGCTGAGAGATAACGCTACGGCTTTGTGAAAGAACACACTTTTAGGATGGCTAGGGAAGTTCAGCTGTGTCTCCACGACTCCTCAAAGGACAAGCGGAATCTCAGCCAAAGATGCACTTGCTCAGTAAATGAAGCAAGTCAAACCCCATCTTAACACATAGATCACTGCATCTTAAGTGCTTTTAGGGAATCCTTAAACCAACACCTAAACTAGTGTTGTGGCTAACCAGTTGCAGGGAGGAACCTTTCGGGCTAAGGGATAAGAACAGGTTTTGAGAGTGAGCAGGGATTGTTCAACTTGGAAAAGGCCCGAACAAACTGACTTTCTTGAGTCCTGTTCTGCTACACTTGAACTGTGCTAGAGACAACATTCCATTCGCATCATTCATAGGGTCTCCTGTATCCCAGACTGGCTGTGAATCCACTAGGAGCTGAGCTCAGGGCCACACACCTGTACCCCAGGGCGCCGCAGGCTGAGGTAGCAAGAGCTTGTGTTCCAGGCTTTTGTTGCAGTGAGAAACAGGTCTGAATAAATAAACAAGCAAACAAACAGGGAGATAGGAGCAGGAGGCTTGGGAAATGAAGGTCACGAGACTGGCAGGATGAAGATTGTTGCTTATGCCCAGAATTCTAGTCGAAAGTCAAATACGCAGGGGCACATTGGGGAAGCACTGTATCCTGTTATCAGACTCTGCCCGGGTGTTAATTTTTATGATAGGAATGGGAAGTCTCTGGCCCAAATTTTTCATGGAATTCTGTAGCAGAAGAAGGAATCAGCCACCTCTTCCATGTCACCAGGAAGTGAAATATCTATGGAAGTTGCTAGGTCCCCAGTGCTGGTGGTAAAAGCTACCTTCCTAATGCCACTGAAAGGCTCAGGACACTGACAATCAGAGCTTCTGTGGGTGATGTCATAGGCATCAGGAGACCTAGCGCCTTAACTAGGTTTGCCATGATGCTGTCAATAATAAGTCTACATGTTCTTTATGAAAGTGTGGATGAACTAAAGTAAGTAGACCTAAGGGATATTTAAAAAATACAACTCTCGGGGGCTGGAGAGATGGCTCAGTGGTTAAGAGCATTGCCTGCTCTTCCAAAGGTCCTGAGTTCAATTCCCAGCAACCACATGGTGGCTCACAACCATCTGTAAAGAGGTCTGGCGCCCTCTTCTGGCCTTCAGGCATACAGACAGAATATTGCATACATAATAAATAAATAAATAAATAAATAAATAAATAAATAAATATTTAGTAAAAAAAAATACAACTCTCCCCTTTTAGAGATAGACTCTCCTGTAGCCTAGGTTGACCTGTTACTTACTGCACTCCTGCCTCTGCCTCCTGAGTGCTTGATTACAGATGCCCACCACCATGCAAGTCAGTTTTAAACTTCATGCATGCCCATGATCAAGTGTGTATGCATACATGTGAGTACATGCCAGGCGTCTTCCTCAGTCACTCTCTACTTAATTTATTTACTTAATTTTATTTTATTTTTTATTTTTTGTTTTTTTTTGAGACAAGGTTTCTCCGTAGTTTTTGGTTCCTGTCCTGGAACTAGCTCTTGTAGACCAGGCTGGTCTCGAACTCACAGAGATCCGCCTGCCTCTGCCTCCCAAATGCTGGGATTAAAGGCGTGCACCACCACCGCCCGGCACTTATTTACTTAAATTTTAAAATTTCAATTTATTCATTTTATTTTATGTGTGAATTTTTTGCCTGCATGTGTGTATGTACACCACATACACGCTCGGTGCCTTCAGAGGTCAGAAGATGGCATTGGATCTCCTGTAACTAGGATTATGGATGGTTTCAAATCACCGAGTAAATGCAAAGAATCCAACCTGCGTCCTCTGCAACAAGCGCTCTTGTCGCTCAGCCATCTGTCCAGTCCTTAGGTAAATATTTTTTAACATTTGTTTGTGTGTGTGTGTGTGTGTGCGTGTGTGTGTGCTCACACTTGCATGAATGCACATGTCATGGTACGTGTGTGGAGGTCAGAAGACAGCTTGGGGGAGTCAAGTCTCCACTTCCCACAGTGCATTCTGGGTATCAATGGACCATCGGGCTCGACAGCGGGGCCTTTACCAACTGAGCTACCTCTCTGGTTCCATTTATTTACTCGTTCACTTGAGATTTTTTAAAATTGTTATTATTGAGCTCCCCACCCTTCCTCCCCTTCAACCCTCTCCCATGGCCCCCATGCTCCCAATTTACTCAGGAGATGTTGTCTTTTTCTACTTCCCATGTAGATTAGATCCATGTATGTCACTTGAGGTATTTTTATTTCATTTATTTATGTATCTAGTGTGTTTGTGTGTGCCACAAGACATATGTAGGTCAGAGGACAACGTACTGGAGTCAGCTCTCTCTCTCTCTACCATGTGGCACCCAGCAAGTGAACTCAGACCACCAGGCTTGGCAGGAAACACCTTTTCCAGCTGGGCCATCTCAGTGTTCCTACTGACTTATTTTTGAAAAAGGGTATCATGTAGTCCAGGTTGGGCTCAGACTATGTGACTGAGGCTGGTCTTGAACTCCTGCTCCTTCTGCCTCCACCTCTAGAGTGGTGGGGCCATAGCTGAGCCCCACCGTGCTCAGTTTATATGGTGCTGGAGCCTGAGCCCTACACCCTTATGAACACTAGACGCATACTTTACCAAACTGAAATACATCTATAGCTTCCTTCCCATTTTGGGGGGACCTTGTCTCTCACTGAACATGGAACTAGATGATCTGGCTAGACCGGCCAACCGGTCCCCAGGGTTCTTCATGTCTCGACTTCCCCCAACTGTGTTGACAAGCTTGTGATATCAGGCCTTGGTCCTTCACATGGGTGCTGGGGTTACAACTCGGGTCTCCCTGCTTGCTGGGGAACCCGTGACTGGCTGAGCCATCTCTCTGGCTCTGCGTTTAGACTTTAGAAAGCACTTTTGCCCTTATTATTTGATCTTCTCAACTGCACAGTCCAAGTAGACAGGACTGGCCTGTGTTCTGCGGTAAAGACGCACCTTGATGCAAGGCCTAATGGAGTCTGCCTTCTGTGTCTTGGTTTCCTTTCCCTGGAGATGGGGGAAGTGAGACCTGTGAACATTAAGAGCTTGAGGAAGAAGCTAAAGATGGACTAGATTGGGGGTTGGGATGGTTTTTTACCTCCGTTGGTGACAGGAATATGGTTATTAAACAGGAAGTGGTATGTCTTAGTTTTTCTCTTAGTTGATGTTGTGTTCCCTGCACAGAACATCAGTGAAACAAAAGCCTATGTAAGACCAAAGCCACTGTGCTGCTATTAATTTAACTTTGTCTATAGTGTTTGTTGGTTTGAGAAAACTCAGTTCTAGTCATTGGCAGGGTAATAAAAGTTGGTATGGTGTATTTTTACTTTTCTGCTGCTGGGCCACTTGGACTCTTTTATCTCCTATGGGTTTCTCTGCATCATTGTCAGCCCCCCCCCAGGCACCCCTGCCGCACTGTCTCCTGAGTGTCTATCACAGGGCTCTTGGTGTTGTGTACTGCTCTGGCTTCCTGGCCCTTTTCTTGCTATTATACAGATGGAGAGAGGCAAGGGAGCACTTTCCTAACATGACGTCATACTTTAGAGTTAGACCAGTGCTGCTCGCCACACCCTAGCAGCTGGTCTGGGACTTTACTAGCTGGCAATGAGGCAGAACAATTTTATGCATGTTCTGTGTATTCATATGTATGTATGTTTATGTGGAAGGCATATGGAAGATGGATGACAAACAGGTTTTTGTTTGTTTGTTTGTTTTTGTTTTTTGTTTTGTTTTTTTGAGACAGGGTTTCTCTGTGTAGCCCTGACTTGTCCTGGAACTCACTCTGTAGACCAGGCTGTCTCTGAACTCACAAACATCCTCCTGTCTCTGCATCACCACCCACCACGACCTGGCCACTTTATTGTTTGGTTTTTTGTTTTGTTTTGTTTGTTTTAATGTGAGTTCTGGGGATTGAGCTCAGGTTCTCAAAACACCAATTGAGCTTCTTCTCCGGCCCTACAGCTTGGTTATTTTGCTGTCGCTTTGGTTCGTTCGTTTGTTCGTTTGTTTCAGGCAGAACAGGTAGAATCTTGTGTGTAGAACAGACTGGTCTGGAGCTTGCAGTAATCCAGAGCCTTTGCCTCCTCAGTGCTAGGACAGGCATGCATGCTTAGCATGGCAGTTTGTTAATACCCAACATTAATTGCATTTATATCTGGATATTATGTTACAGACATTTTCATATAGTTATTGTTTGATTTGGTTTTGTTTTTTTTTTTTTTTGGTAGAAGGTTTCAGTATATAGTCCAGGTTGACCTGGAACTCCTGGCAGTTCTCACAGATGTCACTGTACTGAGAGGACATCGGCTTGCATGCTGGTAGCATCTCATTATCCAAAGTTCCTTTTGATTTCCTGGGCTCTAGTGCAGTATCTGGTGTTAAAAAAATATGGCTTTGTTTTTGTTACAAACATTTAAAACTACATCCAGAGTGACGGCTAAGTGGGTCAAAGATCTTGCAAAAGCCTCATGCCTAGAGTTCCATCCCTGGAACCTACACACACATACATACAAAGCCTTCTGCTGCTTAGGAACTGAAACAACCAAAGATACTACTTCCTCAGCAAGATGAGAAAGGCTCATCCTAAATGTGGGCAGCAGCACGGGACAGGCTGGGGCTCTGGACTGAACGTAAGGAAGATGCTAAATGCTGTCATTTACCTCTGTTTCCCGACTGTGGACACCATATGACCAGCTGCCTCGCTAATGCCGCTGCACCTTCTCCGTTTCAAACTGTGAGCAACATAAACCCTTCTTTTTATCTTAAGAAAGCTTTAGATTTTTTTTAAAGATTTATTTATTATGTATACAGTATTCTGCCTCCACGTATGCCTGCACGCCAGAAGAGGGCACCAAATCTCATTACAGATGGTTGTGAGCCACCATATGGTTGCTGGGAATTGAACTCTGGACCTTTGGAAGAGCAGCTACTGCTCTTAACCGCTGAACCAGCTCTCCAGCCCCCGAAAGCTTTAGATTTTTAATTCTATCTCATATTTACGAGTTTTGCTGCATCTATGTCTAGGTGTCATGTGTGCCTGGTACCCTTGTAGGTCAGAAGAGGGAGTCAGAGCCCCTGCACCTGTAGTTATAGCAGGTTGTGAGTTGCCATGTGGGTGCTGGGATTGAAATCGGGTCCTCTATAATAGCAGCAAGAGCTCTTAACCACTAAGCCATCTCTCCAGCCCCACAAAATAAGCCCTGCATTTCTTAAGTTGATTTTGTGAAGTATTTTGATCCCGGCAAAGAGAAAGTGACTGATATAGCCCACTATCCTGGTACCAATGTTGCCCAGAGTGGCCTTGAACTGCTAGCAATCTCCTGTCTTGGTCCCCAGATTCGGGGGTTACAGATGTGTGCCACCATGCTTGGCTTATTTTTAAGTGTGTGTGGGGGCATTCATGGTATACATGTGAAGGTCAGAGGACCACTTTTGGGGATCAGTTTCCTCCTCCTATCAGGTGGGTTCTGGGGATTGAACTCGGGGTGTCAGGCTTGATGTTAGGCACCTTTATCTACTGAGCCATCTCACGGGCACGATTTTGACATTTTGACACTTAAACTTCACGTGCAGGTCATACACATATGTTTTACAAGAAGTTTGTTTTCTATAGTTTAAGTTTGTTTTTTTTCTCAAGACAGGGTCTTTGTAGGTTTGGAGCCTGTCCTGGAACTCTCTTTGGTAGACCAGGCTGGCCCTGAACTCACAGAGATGTCCCTGCCTCTGCTTCCTGAGTACTGGGATTAAAGGCATGTGCCACCACTGCCTGGTTTGAGTAAGGTTTAAAAAAATGTTTTATGTGTAAGGGTGTTTTGCCTGCACGTATGTGCACCAGGTATGTGTCTGGTGCCCAAAGAGGGCATCAGAGTCCCTGGGACTGAAGTGACAGATGGTTTGAGCCACCATGTGGGTGCAGAGTCCCTGGGAAGAGCAACCAGCACTTAGTGCTGTGCCATCTTTCCACTCCTGAGAGTCAGGGTCTTACACACTGGACAAGCTGGTCTTGAACACATGGAAGCCTCCTGCCTGAGACTCCCAACAAGCATTCCCAAGAGTAGTTTTATATTAAGTGGCTAGCACAAATGTTTATAATGTGTGTGTGTGTGTGTGTGTGTGTGTGTGTGTGTGTGTGATACATGACTTTACCGGCACTGTGTACATGAAGACACCTGCAGAGGCCAGAAGAGGTTGTCAGCTCTCCAGAAACCGGAATTACACGTGGTAACAGGTGAGCACCTGATGAGGGTGCTCAGAACAGAATTCAGGTCCCCTGCAAGAATAGGTGGGTGATCTTCGCTGCAGAACCATCTCTCCAGCCCCTGTTTTCTTAAAGGGCTTGGTAAAACCAGTTTCCTGATTTGGGTGCTAGGATTTGAACCCAGGACTTTTCCACACTGACTTATACTCAATCCCTGGGCTAACCTCCAGAAGGCTCCCAACCACCTGTAACTTCAGATCCAGAGAATCTGATACCTTCCTCTGTTTACTTCAGGAACCCACCCACTGCACACACAGACCTGGAGGCAGGAGCAGATGCAAGGCCATGGAAGGGTGCTGCTTATGACTTGCTCCCCGGGCTTGCTCGGCCTGCTTTCTTGTAGAACCCAGGACCACCAGCCCAGGGGTGGCACCACCCAAATAGATTGTGCCCTCCCATATTACTAATTAAGAAAATGCTGTATACAGGCATGCCTATGGCCTGATATTATGGAGGCATTTTCTCAGTTGAGGCTCCCTCCTCTCAGGTGACTTTAGCTTGTGTCAAGTTATTATAAAACTAGCCAGCACACTGTCCAATGTGGTTAAAATTATTCTATGGAAACAATAATTTTAAAGATTATTAAAAATTAGTTTATTGATTCTCTGACTTGAATATAAGTATTGGAAATCTGGGATTTTTTTTTTTAAATTGACAAGCCTGTAGGTTGCTCTAGACTAGTATTTCAACCTCAAAGTTTATGTACTTTCTGGTAGGTACTTCAGTCATAATTTCATGTAAAATATAATTTCTGGTAAATTTAAATTTTCTTTATGTTTATGGTGTTTTGCCTGCATGTGTCTGTACACCATATGCATTCAGTGTCTATGGAGGCCAAAAGAGGGCATCTAATTCCTTGGGATTAGACAGTTGTGAACCAACCACTGTGTGGTGCTGGGAATTGAACTGAGTTCCCCCAGAAGAGCAGTCCAGGCTGATCTCAAATTTGTGTTGTTGTTATTGAGAGTGACCTTGAACGTTATTATTTATTTTTTATTGTTGATAGGGTTTCTCTGTGAAACAGGCCTGGCTGCCCTGGAATTCACTCTGTAGACCAGGTTGGCCTTGAACTCACAGAGATCCGCCTGCCTCTGCTTCTTTAGAGCTGGGATTAATGGCATGTGCCACCATCGCCCTGCGACCTTTAACTTCTCATCCACCTGCAGCCACTTCCCAGATTCTGGGATTACAGATGTGAAGCAACCGCCCAAATTTTTTTACAAAATTGAACTTTGAAATAAAACCATATAAGCTAGTGGCAGAACCAAGATAAGGACCCAGGTATTTTGGACATCTCAGTGTCAAGCACGTTTCGACTTCTGGACCACCCTTGAGCGCTAATAAACTTGTCACTCTAACCTTGCTCTAGGGTTAAGGTTCTTGCCCTCGGTCACACTCCCCCCCCTTCTCCACCACTGGGGGCTTGCAGGCGCTCCTCCCGGTACCGTCCACCTCTCTCCGCAGCGCTCGCGGCCGCCGGCAGGGGGCGGCGGCGCACGCAGGCTCCGCGGCCCCGCCCCCGGGCAACCGTCGATTGGGCCGGCGCGTGATGTCACGCCGGTTTAGCCAAACAAATGGGTTTCGGGGCGAGCGTTGGGCTCCGCCGCGCTGCGCTGAGCTCCCGGTCCGCCTCAGTCTCGGGGAGCGAGTCAGGCCTGCCGCCGCCGCATCGGGCTGCCGCAGCCCCGGGCCAGGCCCCGGCCGGGCAGAAGCACAGGTGGGCCGGGCGGGGGCGCGGGCGCGCGGCGGGCGGACACTGTGGCGGCTCCCGCTGCTCCCCGCGGCGAGGCCGGGCGTTGGGGGCGGGGACCGCGGGGCGCCGCGCTCGGGGGTGCAGCCGCCGCGTCCTCCCGGGCGCCGTCCGCGCGGCCTGGCCCAGAGGTCGTGCGTCCGCGGGTCCCCGGGCCCCGAGGCGGGCGACCCGAGCTAGGCCGCCGCGGGGGAGCTGCTTGCCGGGCGCGGGGAGTGGGGGGAGGCGTCCCGGCGCAGGTGAGCGGCGCGTCTCCTCCACCCTCCCGGGCCCCGCCGTGTGAGCCTGCGGCGGTGAGGTCACAGTTCCGAGGCTCGGTGTGTGCCTGTGATGTCAGGGCTCTACCCGGAGAGACCGTGATGTCACCGCAGGCCCCGAGTGGCGGAAGGGCTGGGAGGACCCGCGGGGAGAAAAAGGAAGTTCAGTCCTCGCAGATTTGAACCGAAATCGTGGATATCAGCTTCGTAGAATTTGAATGTAATAATTGTCAGGTGTTTAAACTTCATTTCAGAAAGCATCGTTAGTGTCAATTTAAGGACATTTGGTTTAGAAGTAGAGAAATTGTGGGAGATCTTGAGGGGAGGCGGGAGAAGGGGTTTTGGGATATTCCCTGTGAGTGTCTTTCAGGAAGCTAAACTCAGTTTGATGGTTTGATAACAGCAGTTGCTGGGGAGGGGTGAGCGGGGGCAGAACCAACTGGAGTGCCGATAATTCCGTTGGCTTTATTTACCTTTTTCTGGCTAGTGATCTGCTTGTTAGCCTTTTAGTTAGCGAATGGCCGTGGCAAGCAGATCTTAAACGAACTTTGTTTTATAAGAGCTCTTTTTAAATAATAATCACCTGAGGATTTAATTTATCCAAGTGTTTATCGTCCCCCCCCCCCATGAAGGATAATTGGAGGTTTTCTGTGGTTATAGCTCAGCAACAAGACCTTTTTATTTTTTTGCTTTTTTTAAAAAAAAAAAACAGACTGGGCTGTAACTTAATATAATAACACATCTGAAGATTGCTTTTTGGGACTGGTAACTAAAATTTCATCAGTAGTGCTTTGAATGTGAAATTATAAATTTTAGGAGATTTTGTGTATGATGATTTTCTTGGCTTTGACCTGCATAGAAGCTGGCGTGCTGAACTAACCTGCAGGAGACATTCCAGAGACTCAGTCCTTTCAGCCTTTCTTCCTTCTAGACTCTTGTTCAAAGGTAGCAGACTTAAAACCGAAGCATGCTTACAATTAGGGTTCTCAGAAGGAAGCCTTCATTGGAACTGTCTGTGCCTCCTCATGCACAGTTACTTGCAATAGTAGGGTCCCCTCTTTCCAATACTTTCTGCTTCCCATTTGCTCTTCAAATATTTGCATTTTTATAGGCAAATATATCCTTAATAACTTTTTTTGACAGGGTCTCACTCTAGCTCTGAGTGGCGTGGTACTTGCTGTGCTGTCTAGGCTGTCCTTGAACCCTCAGCCTGCCCCTGGTGTGCTGGGATTACCTGTGCGTGCCATCACACCTGGCTCCTTGAAGACTTTTAATGGCTTTCTGGATTTTGCATCAGTATGCAGATGAAATGCAAATTAGCACAGGAAATGAAAGCAAAAATTATCTGTTAATACTGGATTTGGATGTGTGTCCAGAGAGACAAGTCTAGGGTCTCCTGCAGGAATACCGATCGGCACTGAGCTACATTCCCAGGCCCTGACTGTTGGATCTGACTGGCTGTCAGTGGTTCTCAACCTTCCTGATGTCTCAGCCCTTTAACACAGCTGCACATGTAGTGGAAACCCCACCACAAAGTTATTCCTAATGCCGCAGCCCTTTAATACAGCTGCTCGTGTAGTGGAGACCCCACCATAAAGTTATTCCTTTGCTCCTTGATAACTAATTTTACTACTGTTATGAATTGTAAATATCTGGTGTGTGAGCCCTGTGAAGGGGTCGCTCGCTCTGTGTAAATGGACACTGCTAATATAAATGGAAGGGGTGGGGTCAGTGTAAACGGGAGTTAAAAACCCTGTAGCTGACTGCTGTGCTTGCCAGTGCTTGGCCACCTCACTGTCTATCTTGCTTCGGTGTTAGTTTTTATTTTTACATGGAAAGAGAAGAGTTACTGGGTGGAGAATGAAAGTCTTAGTGTGTTCTGATGTTACTAAGAAACAGTGGTGGGCACAAGAAAGCCGCCTGCATGTGTGTCATTGCATAACAAGCCATGACTATGGAACATTTCTATAACCTGCTTCTGCTTCGGTGCTTCTCACCCACGTCTTGCAGTTTTTGGTCCAGGAAGCAGCCTTTACTTAAATGGTTTTATGGAAATTGGAGATTAAGCTTATTTTTTTAAAAGACATTTTGTCATTTAGTTCACTCACAGAATTTGAAGGAACTAAAGCATCATTAGTAATGTGGCATCTTTGTGACGAATAAGGCAACATTGTGAGCAGAGTGTGCTATTAGACAGAAGTCCTTAGGATATGCTCATTGGCTCAGCTGTTTTACTAACATGCTAAACAGTTTCTACTTTATTTTCCAAACTTAGTTTATGCTCACCTAGTTTAATTTCTATAATACTGGAATCCCATTGGGCTTCACTTGTGTCTTAATATTTGTTGGTAGGAGAACATACTCGAGAGACTTCATTTAGAGCTAGCTAATTTCCAAAATTTGCAGCTGTTTAAAGCCAGATACATGGGGGAAGCTACTATGGTGTGATAAATGCCTTCCTTGTTAGGTCATTTGTGACAGGCAGAATTCAAGTGCATGAGCTGCGTGCTGGCCTTTGGAGCAACAACAGAGGGCCATTTGGAATGGATTTCTGTCGGTCCTGTCTACCTTATCTTCCCACTTATGTTGTCTATGGGATGTTGAAGCAGAGAGCCTACTGTGTCATCCAGGACGGAGTGGAGTTAATTAAAATGTATGTGGTTCTCAGTGTTCACTAAAATTACTTAACCTTTCATTTTCAACTTCATTTTCTAGTTACTGCACTCACGTCAGAAATGCTTAGTTTCATAACCTAGCTTGTCCATTTCATACCTTAATCACAATATAAGTTTGTGACTCCAAGCCTATGCCAGTGTGCCCGCACAGTGTGAGTCTAAGTGTGATCCAGGCCTGTGCCAGTGTGCTCAGCTTTGCACAGGTTCTGGGGATCTGAACTCAGGGCCTCATGCTGGTGTGGCAAGCACTTTACTCCTCACCGACGGAGCTGTCACCTTTAATGCTCACTCACGGGCTTAGCCAGACTGCTGCTGCTGCGCTTGGCTGGCCAGGTGTTCCATCCCGAGTGTCAGTGTGAAGAGGGTTAGAAACTCGGGTAGGAAGGCTGGAGTAGTTACGTAGGCTCGGACAAAGGACTCATCACATCACTGATGTGTATTTTCCTGGAGTGAGTGAGAAGGATGAGTGCTCAAGGCTGGAGCTAGTCTCTGGGCGGTCAAAATTGCATCTGTCCTCTCTTCGCCTTCCTTCCCTTCAATTTTTTGCTTTTTGAGATGAGAGTATAATCACATAGTTCAGGCTGGCCTTGAACTCATGGTCTCCCTACCACAGCCTTTCAAGGCCTGAGACTCTAGGCAAGCTTCACTATGCCTGTCTCCACTTTAAGATGTGTGTGGACGTTTTCATTAAAGTGAGTTCTCTTAGTCTGTGGACTTGAGAAGTGCCTGAGCTCCTAGCCTTCATTTGTCATATCTTCCTGACATTTTATGGGGAAACCGTTAATCATTACAGAAAAATATTTGAATGTTGAATATCTATATACCCATATCTGTAATTCCATAGTCTTCCATGAAATAGGTGGGTCTGTTTTACTGCCTGCTCGTTTCCCTCTGTCTACCAGCCAATCTTAGATTTTTGTTGTATTTTATAATAAGTATACTTCACATGTAAATCCTTCAGAATACTTATTATTAACTTGATTTTAGGTGACATGTATGGTAAAGTGTCCAGGTCTGTGTCTACATATCCTGAGCCGTGTATCCTGTCAGGATCATAGAGCATTACGGTGCCACAGAAAGTCTCTAGTTGGCGCACGTGGCTTTCCATCCTCTGCTCTTGTTGTTCGTGAGGCCGTCTGGCCCCGTCTGTTTAAACCCTCCTCCCTGCTCTCCTAGTGCACACTGTTATGACAGAGAGTGGACCCTTGAAGAGGTTGGAGACCTGTCTGACCTCGTCGTCTGTCCTGTGAGGGAGTCCGAAGCTTCCTAGCCCAGAGAGCACAGCCTTTGCTTCTGTGAAAGAACCTAGGAGAGGGTTTTGTTTTAGAAGTCCTGTTGAGTGAGGGTGGAGAGTGGCCCCTGGAAGCCGGAACTAAAACTGTGGGGTGGCTTTGAGGGGAGTGGGGCTGCTGGGACCACTGTAGCCTCAGGTGAAGTGCAGAGTGTGTTGGAAAAGGTAGGGATGGCAGTCCATGCTAAAGTGGGCAGAACTGGGGGTTTGTTCTTGTGTCCTGGTGCTTTTAGGACCACACTGTCCGAATGCTAGGTGTGTGGCAGAAGAGACACTTCAGCAAAGTGGCCTCTCTAACTGCTTAGAGTGATATGTAGTGACAAAGGCAAGTTATGCAGGACACTTGATAAGGAAGAGGGATGGAAAGAGTAGAGAGTCAGCACAGTTCAGACTGGCCCTGTTAGAAACGGAGAGAGATACTCAGTACAGAGCAGGCAGGGTGTAGCCAGGTGAACTTTGGATAAAGAGATTAGGGCGACAGTAATCCCCAAGGCATGTCCACTCCTTACAGCAGCCCTGCCCTGCGCAGGCCCTGGATGACTTCAGGGTTCTGTTCCTCACATTCCAGTGTCGACTTCGACTTCCCCAGGTGCAGTCTTGTTTACAACGGCCACCTCGCTGGAGGTCTTAAACTTTGTGGTTCAGGCTCCTTCAGAGCGGACCGGACGGAGTGCCTAAATTTGTGTGTGTGTGTGTGTGTGAGAGAGAGAGAGAGAGAGAGAGAGAGAGAGAGAGAGAGAGAACACGACCAAGAGTGTAGACAGGACGGACATTCTGTATTCACCTAGATTTTTTGTTGTTGTTGTTTTGAGACAGGGTTTCTCTGTAGCTTTGGAGCTTGTCCTGGAACTAGCTCTTGTAGATTAGGCTGGCCCTCCAACTCACAGAGATCTGCCTCCCTCTGCTTCCTGAGTGCTGGGATTAAAGGCATATGCCACCACCTCCCCGGCCTCACCTAGATTTCAAAGTCCGCTCTAGAGAACTTTGGGTTCTTGACATACTCCACCCTTGCAATGGGTGGGCCCTGATCAAGAGCACCCCTACTAGGGCAAAGCTCAGTGGCTCTTTAGGGACGGGGCTTGTCCCAGCGACCTCTGTGGCATCTCCATCTAACAACTCCAGCACTTGTGCCCGCATCCAGTGAAACCATGGAAGTGGCTGCTACTTGTATCCTTGGGGGTCCAGTCCCCAGCATGGTTTGTCTGGAAAGCGGAATATCAAGTCAGACTATGGAACTTTGAGGCTTTACTGCTCTGGGAGGTTCTGTGCTTGCAGTAGTTTTAAGAAGTGATTTATTTATCTTTTAATGTGTGTTCTACTCCCCTTTGGAACCGTGCCTGACTCACCATTGTAGTTTGGAAACACTTGAACTGTTTGGTGTTGCAGGCCGTGCTAGACAGCAGTTTGCTTCATGACGACTCTCATTTATTGATTTAGATGAAGGCCTGGATGTTAGATTTTTGAGTTGTTGCTTCGATTGGTCAAGATGTTTGGGGTTGTTGCTAAGGAGTGAAGCTATTTTGTGTGACTTTGGAGGACTAGAGGTGGAAGTCTGTAGCTTGAGTGCGTGTACCCTTCCTACCCCCCCCCCCCCCCCCCCCCGTTGGATCCTAATCTCAAGTGAAGGGTTCTTAGGAGCTTCAGGCTGTGGTTAGATGTATCCTCATGAAGGCTAGAGCTTAGAAGACTCTTGGCGGAACCCTGACACTTCTGCCATGTGAGAGCACAGTAAGGTGCTGGCTAGGAAGAATGGGCCCTCTCTGCTCTTATATTGATCATCGAGTCCCAGCCTCAAGAACTATGAGAAATTTGTCATAAATCGTTCATTCTCCTCATTACCAGACAAAGGCCTTTATTTATGGAGTCGGAGAAGTGAACTTTTTGTCTCTTTTTAAAATGCCTGGAAGTTTTGGTCTAAAGTATCACTAGTAGGAATGCCAGAATTTAGGGAGAAGTTTTTAAACTGGTTTTCAAGTGTGGGTGGTTTCCTGTTACATGCATGTGTACCATGTACAGCCTGGTGCCTGCTGAGGTCAAAAAGAGGATATTGGGATCCCTGGAACTGGAGTTACAGATGTTTGGGAGCTGCCATGTGGGTGCTGAGAACTGAACCTGGGTCTTCTGGAAGAGCAGCCAGTGCTCTGAACCCTTGAGCCATCTCTCCAGCCCCTTCATGACATGATTTGAGGAAGGAGTGATGTGAAAACCAGACTCTAGTGACATCTTTGCCTATTTGTCATCCTAGGTTTTGTTGATGACATTGTTTCTTGTGCTCTCCTCTCTTTCTTGCCTGCCTGTCTTCTCACCTTTGCTGGCAATTTTTTGCCATCCAGATTCAGACTGTCCTGTGTCCTTGACCCTCTAAGGGCTTTTCAGGAGTCATCCTTATAAGGTTGCCTCTGCCAAGAGGAGAACCTCTTTTGTGTGTCTGTTCACTTTTGGTCACTGCTTGTAGTGATGAGGCGAGCAGGCCTGCTTTTCGTCCTGCCTGGCTTCCACACAGCTTAGCCCCAGAAATAACAACACACAAAACTGTATTCATTTAAACACTTCCTGGCCCGTTATATCTAGCCTCTTCTTGGCTAACTCTTATATCCTGCTTTAACCCATATCTAGTAATCTGTGTATCACCACAGGGTTGTGGCTTACCGGGAAGATTCTAACCCACGTCCATCTCGGGCTAGAGCTTCATGGCGGTTGCCTGATTCTGCTTTCCTTCTCCCAGCATTCTGTTTGGTCTACTGCTGTCCTATCAAAGGCCAAGGCAGTTTCTTTATTAACCAATGAAAGTAACACATAGACAGAAGACGCACCTACATCAACTGCTCAAGATGGATGGCATTCTCTACAGTAGTGGCCATGGGAGTTCATAAGGAAACATTTGTAAGTGGTGGGCTGACTCGCTTCATTAAATTGTGCCTCTACCAGAGTAACTGCAGAGCCTTGCCTGCTAAATGCCTACTGCCAACACAGACCTTGGGGCCGGTGTTTGAACCAGGAGCTGCTGCAGCTATATTTGATGGCAGTCCTTTGGAGAGAATGTCATTTCTGTCTTTATGTGAGACTTTTGTTCCCATGTGATGCCACAGTTGGAGTTTGTCTGCAATGTCCCATGTGAAGAACAGAAGTGATTCTCCCATATTATCCTATGTGAAGATAAAGCCTTTTCTAATTTTGTTGCTTCTCAACAAAGCAATGGCTTGTAGTTTTCTGAGTGAGCCTAGTGAAATCAATGGTAACATTTGTTTGTTTTTTAAAATGTTGTTATAACAGAAAACTAGCTCATTCACAAGCTAGTATCATTGAGAAGTCCAAGGATGGAGTTTGACTGACTGCATACTTGTGTCTTGTGTGTTCTGATCTCAATTTTGCTTCCTTTTTTTTTCTTTTTCCTTTTTTTTTTTTTTTTTTTGACAGGGTTTCTCTTTAATCGCCCTGGGTGTCCTGGAACTGGCTCTGTAGGGGCCTTGAACTCACGCCTGTCTCTGCCTCCCAAGTGCTGGGACTAAAGGTATGCTCTGCCACCACCCGGCTTTCCTTCCTTTATTTAATGAGCTCAACTTTTATGCTTTTTGTCCCTTTGTGGTCCTGGTACAATTGTCATAGCTCAGATCTCATGTCCTCATGCCATGTGCAGAGGGGAAGGAATTGTGTGTGAAGCCTGAGACCCCTTTTCTTGAGAAGAACTTGACTAACATACTACTCACACATTGCTGTTGGAGAGGGGGTTCCTAAGGCCAAGGCCGGTAGCTGCAGACAGCACATGCTCATTACGCTGCCCTAAGTCCACCTTTTCCTTGCTCCCATCAGCCAAGCACTTGTTCGTGAATTTATCTTTTCCTATTTAATCTGCTATTTTCCTAAGCCTCGGATGTAGTAGGCTAGTCTGGTGGGTGGAAGAAAGAAAACTATCCTTTGTTTTATGAGCACGGTGAGAGTGGGAATGGGCATGTTAGAAGAGGTGGGGATAAATATATGGTAGTCTGTGCAGTGAAAATACAGTGTGAGCCATACGTGCAATTTCCAGTGTCTGTGAAAATCATTGTGTGTGTGGTTTTGGACAAAAATTCCAGAGGTACTGTTTCCTCCCTTTCTATGATCACTTTCTGTCTTAGATCTGGTACAGCCTAAGCTGAGCTAGAGGTCACAGTCTCCTGGCTCAGCTGATGGAGGAAGGTCATTGGTTAATAAAGAAACTGCCTTGACCCATTTGATAGGCCAGCCCTTAGGTGGGTGGAGTAAACAGAACAGAATGCTGGGAGGAAGAGGAAGTGAACTAAGACGCCATAGCTCTGCTCTCTGGGGCAGACGCGATGAAGCTCCGAGCCAGGATGGATGTAGGCTAGAATCTTCCTGGTAAGCGCATCTCGTGGTGCTACACATGTTAATAGAAATGGGCTAAGCAGTGTTTATATGAATACAGTTTGTGTGTTGTTATTTTGGGGCATAAGCTAGCCAGGCGGCTGGGAGCTGGGTGGCAGGAACGCAGCCCGCAGCTCCTTCAGCACTCAGCCCCTCACCTACTGATGCTACTCTCAAGTTTGAACCTACCCTGACTTTTGGTTATCATACTTAAAAACCGTTTTTGTAACTATTTTACATGGCCTCACCCTCTTCTACTTCTTCTTCAACCGACCCTGTCCTTTTACATTGCTTCACATACAGTCAGTTAAAACCAGGTATGGTAGGACACACCTGCATTCCCAGCATTGGGACAGGGGGAGGGGGGAATGGAGGATGGGAGGTGGGGGGATAGAAGGAGCATCAGGAGTTCAAAGCCAAGCTCAGCTATGTTTGGTTTGAGGGTAGCCTGGGCTCTGTGAGACCTTATCTTAAAAAAAAAAAAAACCAAAAAAAAAAAAAACCAGTAATCAAACCCACAGTAATCTATTAAAAAGAAAAATCTGTTTCTATCAAACTTCCTTGGGTCCTCAGGTCTGCCTCACCTTTCCGGTTCCTTAAACCCCTATATGTGCATATCGAATACTTAACTACCTAGTGGTTCTGTTTCAACATATGTGCAGTTGCTTAATTGTTCTCCAATTGTCTCGTGTGTATTAGCCTTATTTTCTCTTCTAAATCATAAGCATCACATGTTATTATGTTCCTAAGTTGCAGACGTGTAATTGAAGATTTAGCTTTTCCTTGATAAGGTTATAATATCGCAGGTTATTTAAATTTGTATCCTTAAAGTTTCTTAAAGTTTTCTACTCTGTTACTAACTCTGAGATATATTGTTAACACGTTGGGGTGTTGGAGTTTGTGTGTTAAGTGTGTGTGTGTGTGTGTGTGTGTGTGTGTGTGTGTGTGTAGTGCTGGAGATTAAACCCAGGGTTTCACATGAGCTAGGAAAGTGCTTTTTCAAAGTTAAAATGATTATGTTTATATAATTGCTTATTTGAAGCCATAGAATCACTCTAGGAACTATAGAGATAATTTTTGATTAGCTGGAGTTTCTTAAGATAAAATCTGTATTTGCTAAGGAGGTCTCAGAGGACCCATTTACTTTCTTGCTGAAGAACCAGGAGAGGCAGACCAGTTTCCAAAGTAGGGCAGGAGATCTTATTTCAAGTTGAGACATCAGGCTTGGTCCCTGGGGGTTCTCAGTACCTTCACAGCCCCCACTCACTTAGTCGTAGAGTGTAGGTTCTGTGGTCCAGGTTGTTGGCTGTTTTAGATGAACAGCTCTCTCACTCTCTCAGTATTGTGATAATGTTGGTTCTTTGGGGTGCTATGAAGAGGACAATCAAAAGATCTGGAAAAGAAGTTGAAAGAGGGTCTGAGAACTTGACCCCCACCCCGAGTTCTTTGGCATGTTATAATGATTAGCTTGATGAAAAAGAAATGCGTTGATGCTTTCATTTGTGGAATTTTACGATCCATTATTTCCTGGGAAATGCACACCCACATGCATTGATGCTAAGTGCATTAGTTTTTTTGTTTGCTTGAGACAGTATGTGCCTTTGGGAATCTTTAGCTTGCCTGTCTTGCTTGAAATGTATTTCTTTGTAGAGTGTGTCTGGGTATGTGGCTGAGCACACTCAGGCTAGAGGTTGACACTGGGGGTTTCTAGGGATCACTCTTTCTTTACCTTTTTTGTTTTTAAAGATTTGTTTTTGTTTTATGTGTGTGTCTTGCCTGTTGTGTCTGTGCACCATGTGTGTGCAGTGCCTGTGGAGGCCAGGAGAGGGCATTGGATCCCAGTGGACCTGGAGTTAAAGATGGTTGTGAGCCCATGTGTAGGGGCTGGGAACTGAACCCAGGTCCGCAAGAGTAGCAAGTACTCTTAATGGTCGAGCTTTCTCTTCACCCCCTTTGATCTTATGTTCTGAGACAAGGTCTCTCACCGAATCTGGAATTCACTGATGGACTAGACACTCACAAGAGCCTCTGTCTCTGCCCCCTTGGTGCTGGGATTACAGAGTTGGTTTGAAATGCCCTGGGTTTTTCTGTGTGTGTAGGGGTTTTGAACTCAGTTCCTCATGTTTGGGTAAGACACACTTTACCCTGCTGATCCATTTACCTGATTAAATGTTAATGTAGAGAATGAAGCTTAAGGATTTACCCCACCCTTGACCCGCTTTAAGAGACGTGAGAAGGGGAGTACACACTTGTGAAGATATTGATCTGGCATAGTGTCCCATGCTTTTAATCCCCACATTGAAATCCATCTGCAGGCTTGAAAGTGTTCCTATTTGCAATTCTTCGGGATCTCTATTCTTGCCCTCCCCACCCAATAAGCCCTGTTAAATGATTCCTTTGGCTAATGGGACCTCTTTTTTGTTGATCATTTTTTTCCTTAAAAATTACCTGATTTATTTATTTTTCATTGTATGTCTTTGAGTTTTTGCTTGTATATCTGTGCAACACATGCATACAGTACTCACAGAGGCCAGAAGAGGGCGTCAGATTCTCTGACATTTGAGTTATAGATAGTTGTCATGTGGGTGCTAGGATTTGAACCCTGGGTCATCTAGAAGAAGAGCAGCAGATATTAACTGCTCAGCCATCTCCAGCCCCTTGTTGACTTTTAAACTGCATTTGGTTGCTTTTGCCTGTTTCTATTAAAAACAGGTGAATGAGACATTAAAAGATACCCAGTGTAGCTTAATGGGACATATTTTCTCATCCCTCCTCAAAGGAATTGACTTCTCAGCCTTTCCATTCTCTTTCCTCTTTACAACACTTTAATTCTCTTATAGCTAGTATGAGGTGGTTTGAATAAGAATAGCCCCATAGGTCCATATATTTGAAAGGTTAGTCATCAGTCTATGGCATTACCTAAGAGGGATTAGGAGGTGTGGCTTTGTTGAAGGAGGTGTGTCAGAGAGGGTGGGATTTGAGGTTTCAGAAGTCCAAACCAGTCCCAGAGGCTTTCTCTCTTCCTGCTGCCTTCACATCCCTATGTAGAACTCTGAACTACTTCTTCAGCACCATGTCTGCATGCCTGCAGCCGTGCTCCCTGTCGTGATGACAATGGACTAAGCCTCTGAAACTGTAAGCTAGCCCCATTTTTAATGTCTCTTCTGGCAATAGAACACTAAGACATAGTGGTTCTTCAGGCAATTCCATAAAGAATCATGTAAAACTATGGCCGTGTTGTAAATGGTTCAGAATGCCAAAGGTTCCTTCATCTGTCTACTGGTTACTCAGTCCCATCTTTAGAAACAGCAGAATTGCTTGTGTATTACCTGCTTTTTTAGTACATATTAAAACAAACACATAAAATACAAATCTAAAAAAAATTAAAAAATAAATATATGGTGCTGTGCTTTTGTTAATTTTTAAAACATTTTTGTCATTCTTTACATCTTAGTATATGACCAAAGTAGATAGAAAGTCTGAACAGTGGGTTAAAAGCAAGTATTTCAGATGCAAGAGTCCAGGAATCACTTAGGCCTGGTGCACTTTTTGTAATGGTTCTCTTTTTCTCTGCCTCTTTTAAATTAAGGTATAATTAACACTGGAAAAATGCACGTATACGGCACAGCTGGCTCTGGGGTTTTGATTGTCGGTACTTGTAAGTGCTACCTGTTCTTTCCAGGCTCTGGGGTTCTTTCCCTTCATGTGTGCTCCAAGTCCTTGGGGGCCTATCTGGATCTCTAGATGGAACTGTTCTAGGCAGTGGGGTTCAAGGAGCAAAGGTTACATGCCAGCCTTTTAAAAAGGAAAGTTTCTAGAAGCTGCCCCTTCACAGCAGTTTTGTTAGCCAGGATGCGTTGTTACAGTCACATGAGAAGTCAGGGAGGTTGGAGATCCAGCCGTCACCATCTTTCTGTACCTAGTGAACACCACTTCTGTGCTGTCTGTGAGTTCCCAGAAGCTGAGCTGCTACAGAGGACAGGGTGCTGGAGAGCACATCTGCTTTTTCTTGCTGTTACAGTCTTTATAGTTGCTAATCTCATAAGTATAAAGGAATTATGGCCAAGGCCATCTCTGATTGGCCCAGTAGGATAGGTAGAGAAAGTAATTCTATCCTAATGCCCTAATGTATTGACAGCGCCTTGAAAATGCAGACTGTCCATCAAGCAGATGATTGACACACATGCCGCACATTTCATTGTCCTAACAGGAAACTAATGGTTGACGGAAAAGAAGAAAGGCTTGAACTCAGAAATGCTTCAGATCAGCGTGGTCATGAGTGGAGGAAGCATAGTGTGTCAGCCTGCTGCAGTACAGCCTCAGGGCAGGAGTGTGTCAGCCTGCTGCAGTACAGCCGCAGGGCAGGAGTGTGTCAGCCTGCTGCAGTACAGCCGCAGGGCAGGAGTTTGAGAGCCTCTGTCAGCGAAAATGAAAACTAGATTAGGGCACAAGGTTAATTTAGCTTTAATTTTTTATTTTTTGTCTATTTTTCTTTTATATCCATTTAACCTGTAGATGGAATATTCAGTCCACCTGCTTCAGCATCCCAGCGCTGTGATTTCTAATTGTTCTCTTAGCCTAAAGAGGAAAAAGCAAAGTAATAAACATATGTCCTATTTAGCTTTCTTTTACAGAAATTTGCATGTTTTTTTCAATTTCTTTTATTTATTTTTATTTTTTTCTCATGTTTTTTCATGTAATTATTTTTATTGAGATTCTCTAAATTTTCCTTTTACTCTCTAGTTCAGATGGGCTCAGATTGCATAAAATATATTTTGCCAAAACTCTTTAGTAGGCTGTTGAGTTGTTTCAAGTGCATTCTATGCTGGGTGTGGTAGGGTATGCCTGTAATTCCAGCACGCAGATGCATGAGGCCGACCAATAGTTTGAGGCCAGTCTGGGCTACATAGTGAGGGTTTTTGTTTTGCTTTGTTTTTGCTTTTTTTTTTTTTTAATTTAAAAAAGTACAAATAGGAACTGTGAGTTGGTCTCTAGAAAAGTTGGTAGTGTTTTTCCAGCTAATACTATGGAGAGTGTTCCAAGCTATCTTTACTGCTGAAATAGATCGGAGCAGTTACTAAAAGGTGATCTATAGCTCCAGTCTGAAGGTAGATTGGGCTCAGGACTTGAGCACCAGCCTAGGTTGTATAAGGAGCCTTGTGCCCCCTCCCCCATGAAGGAAAGTGTGTGTGTATTTTTATACCACATGGTGAGGGCTTAGCAGAAATCGCTTAGCTCTCATGGCATTCGGCATGTATTACCTTGTACTTAGTATACATATTAACTCTGCTTTTCTCTCTGAATTTTGGGGAAGTGTTAGAAAAAGGGTTATGTTCTGATTGGGAACCTTTACATGCCTGTATGTTTCTGATTGGTATTTCTCTCAAATACCTGACAGAAATAAAGGAGAAAGTGTTGATTATGGTTCCTTGTTCCAGAAGGATTTCAGTCCATCTTGGCAGGGAAGGCAGATGATGGAGTGGACCTCAAATGGGAGCCTGTGGTGCTGGCCTATTCGCATAGTGACAGACCAGTGGTGACAGACCAGTAAGCTTCTAGGACAAGGGGCAGGGATGACCTTCAGATGCCCACCCTAGGCGGGAAACAAGTGTCCTAAGAAAAGATAGTAACAGACCAACTCAGTAGCAGTGTTTTGTGCTTTCTAGGAGGGAAGGGAACGTAAATATTATAATGCAAGTGATCATACTTCTGAATTATCACTAATTAAAGAAACTTTAATGAGAGCTTGGTACCCATTACCTACAGCAGGGGTTTTGAGATACTTCCAGTGCAGAATCCTTCATTTGTCCGGAGGTCAGATTTCTCCTTATTTCTCCTGTTTCCTAGAGCTTGACAGCACGGCAGTGAAGGCTGCATGTCAAAGACTCCGCTACTGAGCTGTGTGACTTCAGGGTCCGTCCTAAGGTTTTTACCGCTTACTTTACATTGAAATGGCACAAACCATAGTGTTACAGAGAGATTTGTTAAGTGAGTACATAAGTTGTTTTGTTTCACGAGTACGTACTTTTTAGGGGAGACTGGAGCTCTAAGAAGCTGGGGCAGCGTCTGATGGTTTGTGCATTGCTGACATCCACCGTTACCTAACTAACTAGACCAGCAAGCATTGGCCCTGAGATTCCTATTGGTGCCTTTTCGTGTCTGGGTTGCTGTCATTAAATAGATAAATCTAACTCCTATTTAATTGCCACTGCTGATTTTCCTTTGTGCTTCCCAACTCCCTTGCGCTTCACCTCTCTAAATACTACAGTCAGTCAGAGGCAGCAGTCACAAGTGTGTATACTGGGTAACAAGTGTAGTTTAGGTGGGTGATCCATCTTTTTACCTTAGCACTGTGCTCTTTGAGTGCTGAGTGCTGGGATTAAAGATGTGTGCCACTGTGCCTGGCCTGAAATACTTATACATGTCTGCTGTTTATAGCCTTTTTTAACTCTGTTAGTCCTTGAGAGCTTTGTTTCTTTGTCTACTGCATTCCAAGTACTTAACAAATGCTCAGAAGACATTTGTCACCTGCAGAAGGTAGGAAGAATGTAACTATGAAGTTAGCAGCAAAATAGTTTACATAGAAAATATTTGTGGGGGCTGGAGAGATGGCATTGACTTCAATGCCAAGGTCCTGAGTTCAATTCCCAGCAACCACATGGTGGTTCACAACCATCTGTAATGAGGTTTTGTGCCCTCTTCTGGCCTTCAGGCATACATGCAGAAACAATATTGTATGCATAATAAATAAATAGATAAATAAAGTAGAAAATATTTTTTAAAAAAAGAAAAAAATTGTGTTTAAAAGTATTTTCATTAATTAAAAAATAATTTAGGAGTGGAACCCAGTGTGGTGGTACACACCTTTAATCCCAGTACCTTGTTTCCTGCCTTTTAGAACAATCTTGAAGCAATGGAAAACACACAGGCATGCACATGTGCAAGCACGCGCGCGTACACATGAAGGCATGTTAGGACGTGGGGCCTGGCTAGTGGAAGAAGGTCACTAGGGTGGGCATCTGAAGGTCATACCTGCCCCTTGTCCTGAATGTTTACTGGTCTGCCACTGTGCAAGGGAGGCAGACAGATCTCAGAGTTCAAGGCCAGCCTGGTCTACAAAATGAGTTTCAGGACATCCAGGGCTACACAAAGAAACCCTGTCTCAAAAAACAAACAAATAAATAAATATAAAAATAATAATTTAGGAGCTTAAAATAATAAAAAATATTTATTTTGGAGACTACTGTGTTCTGTAATGATAGCAAGGACAAACAGACAAGGAGTGTGTGTGTACACACACACACATTTTCCCCCCTCTCTTTTGGCATTGCTGAGTCTTCAACCCAGGGCCTTGTACATGCTGAACAGGTGTACTGTGCTAAGCTATATCCCCAGCAAAGACTGTTTATTCTGTTGGTGGAAAAGGAGCTGAGTTTTGGCTTGATATGACTCAGTTCAGATCCCCAGCGCTTACATAAAAAGCTAGGCACCACAATAATGCTGTAATCCCAGCATTAGGGAGGCAGATAGAGTTAGCTAGCTAGCTAGGCAGCCTACCTGAGTCAGAGAGCTCTAGGTTCAGTGAAAGACCCTGGTCTCAAAATTGAAGTAAAGAGTGATGAAGACACCCTGTATTGGCTCCACACCTGTGCATATATGTGCATGTTCTTCTGTACACACACTATATATACACACAAAGCTGAAAGGTCAAAAGAAAAATACAGCATCTACCTTGTGCCTAGTGTAGCATCTTTTCAGCTTAATGGGGATGGGATAGTGGGGAGAACTCCATTAGATTCCAGTTGTCCCACAGTGTGCAAATAAACATATCTCCTATCGGAGCCCTTAAGGCTTCAACAGAGTGAGGTATGGCAATGTAGTAACTTGCTTGATTTCACTCTTCATCTGGAGTTGTGGTTTGAATCTGAAATGTCTCCCAAGGACTCCTGCATTGGAGCCTTTCCCGCTAATGCAGTAGTGCTCAGAAGTGGGGCTCTGGAGCTCTGGGTCATGCTCAGCAAGTGCTCCATCCCTAAGCTGTAGCCTTAGCTGGGTTTACAGCTCCTTACCACCAGGCTTGGAGTATCTCATTGGGACATCATTTGCATTTCCCCAACAGCTAATGTGAGTAACCATCTCTTCATGTTTGTTAGTATATCTTTTTTGGGAGAAATGTCTCTTAAAGCCCTAGTTATTTTGTTGAGAATTGAACCCAGGGCCCAATACATGTGTATGTCCTGTCACATATAGTCCATCTGGGATATTTGTCTTCACTTCTTTTAACCTAGTTTAAGACCTCGAAATAGTCTTCCTCGCTAATACTAATAGTCTTAGTTTGTCTTTATTGTTGTCCTGAGACTCTTGATAGTGAGAGTAATCAGACTATTGAGACTGAGTCTGGGTAGCGTTTATTTATGTTTTGTTCCTTGAACTTACTGTGTAGAGGAGGTTGACCTTGAATTTCTAATCTTGCTTCTTTACAACTGCTGGGATTATAGGTGTTTACTGCTTCTGGTTTTGTACAGTCTGGGGATTGGACCTAAGGCTTCCAGAATAGTAGGCAGTGCCATGATTGTGAAGATGGTTTTCCATGGCTCTCCAGATGTGCTAACCCTGCAGCTTCCCCAGATGTGGGAAAGTGGACTGCATAGTTTGTCGTAGTGGGGGCTGTTCTTGTTCTCCCCTGAAAGGGAAAACTGTTTGGCAAGTACTCTGCTAAATGAATCACATTTCTAGTTCCTCAGCACCCTGTTTGAGGCAGTCTTAAGTAGCCCAGGCAAGCCTTGAACTTGCTGGCTTCCTGGCTCCACCTCAACTGCTGGGATTCATCTGGAGGTTCAAAGCATAGTTCTGGAGGAGTTGGTTTAGCTCTGGTGGGGACTCCTGGTGTATGACTTTACAATGGTAGAAAGGCTTGGGAGGGAGAGAGCACTGCTGGAAAACTACCTAACCCTTCCAAAGGCAAAGCCACCACAACCTAAGAATCGCTCCCTCCCTCCCTCCCTCCCTCCCTCCCTCCCTCCCTCCCTCCTTCCCTCCTCTCCCCTCCCTCCCCTCCCTCACTTCCCCTCCCCTCCCATCCTTCCCTCCCTCCCTCCCCTCCC
Source organism: Microtus oregoni (assembly GCF_018167655.1). Lineage (NCBI taxonomy): Eukaryota > Metazoa > Chordata > Mammalia > Rodentia > Cricetidae > Microtus > Microtus oregoni. The sequence goes on from NW_024543219.1 coordinate 13,846,481, forward strand.
CTCCCATCCTTCCCTCCCTCCCCTCCCTCCCTCATTCCATCTCTCCTTCCATCTCTCCTTCCCTCCCCTCCCTCCCTCCTTCCTTCTGCAGGACTGGGCTTTGTAGCTGAGCAGCAGTGCACTGCCTTTCAACTCCTCACAGGTTGTGGGGGCTAACGAGAAAGTCCCATGTGCAGAGATTTCTGTGATCCCTTCTGAGAAACCTAACTATCCTGCCACTATTAGGCAATTGAGTGTTACCTCCAGTCGGTACCAAAGATAGTTTTCTAATTATTTTCAAAAGAAGATGGCATTTTCCTGGCACACATCGTTCTTTGCTTCTGCAGTGCTAAATTGGATATCAGAATAGAATTTGGAAAGAAGAGTTCTGCCTTTTGCCTTTGACTACTATAACTTTCTTTTAAGAATAATGTAGGACTTGTCACACAAATATGCATACTTAATCTTTGGAGGAGGAGAGTTCTCTTGTTGGCAACAAATAATTGCATGGGTCAGTTACCTGCCTGGTCTCAAGTAGAGAGGCATGGAGTCTATGATGATGACAGTAGAGGACATGGGGTCTGTGATGACAGTAGAGGACATGGGGTCTGTGATGATGACAGTAGAGGACATGGGGTCTGTGATGATGACAGTAGAGGACATGGGGTCTGTGATGACAGTAGAGGACATGGGGTCTGTGATGATGACAGTAGAGGACATGGGGTCTGTGATGACAGTAGAGGACATGGGGTCTGTGATGATGACAGTAGAGGACATGGGGTCTGTGATGATGACAGTAGAGGACATGGGGTCTGTGATGACAGTAGAGGACATGGGGTCTGAGATGACAGTAGAGGACATGGGGTCTGTGATGACAGTAGAGGACATGGGGTCTGTGATGACAGTAGAGGACATGGGGTCTGTGATGACAGTAGAGGACATGGGGTCTGTGATGACAGTAGAGGACATGGGGTCTGTGATGACAGTAGAGGACATGGGGTCTGTGATGATGACAGTAGAGGACATGGGGTCTGTGATGACAGTAGAGGACATGGGGTCTGTGATGACAGTAGAGGACATGGGGTCTGTGATGATGACAGTAGAGGACATGGGGTCTGTGATGATGACAGTAGAGGACATGGGGTCTGTGATGATGACAGTAGAGGACATGGGGTCTGTGATGACAGTAGAGGACCTGGGGTCTGTGATGACAGTAGAGGACATGGGGTCTGTGATGATGACAGTAGAGGACATGGGGTCTGTGATGACAGTAGAGGACATGGGGTCTGTGATGACAGTAGAAGACATGGGGTCTGTGATGACAGTAGAGGACATGGGGTCTGTGATGACAGTAGAGGACATGGGGTCTGTGATGACAGTAGAGGACATGGGGTCTGAGATGACAGTAGAGGACATGGGGTCTGTGATGATGACAGTAGAGGACATGGGGTCTGTGATGACAGTAGAGGACATGGGGTCTGTGATGACAGTAGAGGACATGGGGTCTGTGATGATGACAGTAGAGGACATGGGGTCTGTGATGATGACAGTAGAGGACATGGGGTCTGTGATGACAGTAGAGGACCTGGGGTCTGTGATGACAGTAGAGGACATGGGGTCTGTGATGATGACAGTAGAGGACATGGGGTCTGTGATGAGGACAGTAGAGGGGCATTACAGAGTAATCTAATGAGCCATCAGCCAAACAGCAGCCAGATAGGGAATCATTAGAGGAGCTGATTGAGCCAGACATTGAGAAATCGATGCACTCATTTAACATACACACATGTATATTTTAAAATGCAAATTTTAAAGGGCCTCAAAACATTGTTTTAAAAAAAGAACATATGATTAAACTTGGGATTCTGTGTAAAAAAAAAATTGAACAAGTGATTTTTCTGCTTTTAAGGTACACAAAAGAAAGAATAAAAAAAAAGAAAGAATAATATCTAATTTACTGCTTAGTTATTGGATGGCATTCTGCTGCTAAGGAAACAAAGTTGTTAGTAAATACCTCAATTTTAATGAAACTGGCTGAAGGTATATGATTATGCTTCTAATTTTAGTATTTGCCATGGTGGTTTTATTCTACCATTAAAAGCTTTAAAGAAAATCTGCTGTGTATTTGAGTGTTGTTCTTTCTTATGTTGTCAGTAGTGGGGTATGTTAATAGTTGGGAATACTAGTCCTCTAAATCACTGGCACAATTACTGTCAGTCTCATCTAAGAAATTATTTCTAAGAATATATTGAGGTGCTAATTAGACATGATCTAAAGTCATTATGGGTGTTCTTTGATTCGTAGACATCAGTTGCAAAACAGCAACAAACCCCTCACAAAATGTGCAGGTAGCAGCACCCACGGTGTCCAGAGAATAGCAGTGTCTACTTCAGAGTGTGTGCAGGGCCTGAGTGAAATGGTTTGTTAGTCTTTGTGCTGTGTTCTGCCAGATAAATAGGTCCTAAATATGTAGAATATTGATTTTTAATTCTTTTCTTATTTTGTTATTCTAAAGTGTCTTCCAGGCCTGGCATGATGGCTCCCAGCTGTCGTCCTGGCCTGGTCAAGGAGTTGTCATGAGTCTGAGGCTAGCCTACATACATAGAGTTACAGGCTGGTTGTGTGCAGCGTGAGACCCCTGTTGGAAAACCACTAAAACAAAAAAACCTCACTCAAATTCCTGGTATATAATGTAGAAAATTTTTGTTATGTATTTTTGGCAAATGATGGGACTTAATTTGTTTTCACGTTAGTGTGTTTCTTCAGGACTTACCAGCAGCTTCAGTCTTAAGTGTTGTTTTTTTCCCGTTAAGTCATTGTAAGCACCAAATAATTTGAGTTCTTACCCATTTTTGTTATAGTCATCTTTCAGGCTGCTGGTGTAATTTTTTAAAAAATGTTTTTGAAGAAGCTCGGGAGATGGTTCATTAGGTAAAATATTTGCCTCGCAAGCCTAAGGACCTGTGTTTGATCTCTGGAACCCATTTTTTTTTTTTTTTTTTTAAAGGCAGCTCAATCTGTGACTTGCTTGGAATCCTAGTGCTGGGGAGGCAGAGATAGGTGGGTGGATCTTCTGAGCTTGCTCGCTAGTCAGCCTAACCTACGTGCTGGGTTCCAGATGATGTAAGAGGCCCTGTCTGGGGCTGTGCGGACAGCTGGTGACTGTTCCCAAGGTCGCCCACTGCTTTCATATGCATACACACAGATGTTTTGGGGAGAGATTAGAAATAGGGGCTGGAGGAATAAATCAGTGGTAGTCACCAGTAGGCTGGGAGTTTGTTGATCAACTGTATAGAAGTCAGGAGTAGGCAAGTGAGGTTTGTTTAGGGTTAGCAGCTCCAAGTGTTAGTGGTACAGCTCTCAGTGTTACTGTATCCCCTGAGTGCTGACAGCTCAGCTCCCTGCCACTGTGGTGACTGCTTAGCAGCCAGCTCCTGTAGCCTTGACACAGTCCGCTGCTGCTCCTTCACCCTCCCAGTCTCAGGTCTTTGTAGACCTTCTGTCTTTCCTGATTGCTCTCCAGGGTTCATCCATTCTAGCTGGGGGGTGTGCTTAGAGCTAATTGCCCCCCTGGTGTTATCTGCTCTTCCTGTAACCAGCTCAGCCTGTTCTAACTGCACTAAAAGATGAGTAGTTCCTAAAACCTGTAAGGTCACTGAACTAAGTCTTGTTGGGGTCTGTGACACAGTACAGGAAGGCAGTGCACGCACACAAGGCATGGCTCCCAGACTGAAGCATTTGAGGGGACGGCTGGTTATATAGGCAGCCATGCATGTAGTCGTACATCTGTCTGCTAGGCACACACTTTTTGCACAGTCATACTAGGCTGCACAGGAGTACTTGGTTTGCCTGTCCTATCTCTTGTGAGTCAGGGAGGTGGCGGGGTGTGGGAATAAAAGCTTTTACAAGGGGTGGGGTGGAGGGCAAAGTTTCCTAGGGGTTTGGCAGCACATCTGGAGTGGTTGTGGCTGCAGCAGTCTCTGAGGCAGTGGCTGATAGAGACGCTGTTGAAGCAGCAGCAGTGACTTCTGTAGCTGTTACTGTACTTTCTGTGGCCGTAGTAAGACTCCGTAGGATGGCTGCGTCTGACAGTCTTTCTGAGTGGCTGCGAGAGGTTTAGAGCATCCATTGCTGGCTGTGATGAGGACAGCTCAATGGATCAACAAAGAAGTAATTATTTAGGGCTCAGTGAGTGGAGAAAGGGGCTTGTTATCAAGCCTGACAACTGGAGTTCAGATGCCTGGATCCAGGTGCATGGTGAAGAGAGAACTGAGCCTGGCCTCTGAGTGAGTGAGTGTGTGTGTGTGTGTGTGTGTGTGTGTGTCTGGGTGCGAGCGCACACCTGATTATTTGATGGAAGTTCATGTGGCTTCTGCAGAAGTGGCCGAGTTGAAAAGGTAGTTGCTGCTGCCTTTGATGAGACCTTAGAAATGGCAGTGCCACTGTGTTCAGCTTTTTGTCACCTTGAGTCATCTGGGAAGAGTGAGCCTCTGTTGAGAAAGTGCCTCCATCAGATCGGCCTGCATGTAAGTATGCGGGGCATTTTCTTCTATACATTTTTATTTTATTTTATTTTTTTTCTTTTAATCACTGCTTGGCCCATTCTCTTCTAGGCTAATTCTCACATATTAATTTAACCCATTTCTAATCATCTGTGTGTAGCACCCCAAGATGCGCTTACCGGAGAGATTCTAGCCTAGTCCATCCTGGGTCGGAGCTTCATCCCGGGAGCGGGGCATGGCGTCTCTCTCTGAGGAGTCTGCTCCCGAGAGAGCTGTGGAGTCTCTGAGCTCACTTCCTCTTCCTCCCAGCATTTTGTTCTGTTTACTCCTCCCACCTATCCTCTAACCAATAAAATGGGCCAGGGCAGTGCCTTTATTAGCCAATGACCTTCCTCCATCATTTCCCCTTTTTTGGTTTAAACAAAAAAAAAAAAAGGCTTTAACATAGCAAAATTACATATAACAAAACAGTTATCAAGTAAAAGTTACAATAATCTTTATCATAACTAAGGAAAACTATAACTATAACTAACTATTCTTAACTCCATCAAAGACTCCAGAAAGATATATTACCTAAGTAAACAAGAACTAAGAAACTTCAAACTCTAGAAATGACAAAGACATCTCGCTGCCTGGACAGTCACCCAAAGTTCTTTTGTACCGTTGGGGCATCCATCTTCAGCCTTCAGGCCCATGGTATCCAGCAGACATTTCCATAAAGCAGGAAAATTCAAAGTCAATTCAGTCACTATCTGTTGTGTCCTGCAGAATGTCTCGCAGACTCTTTCAAAATGAATCAGGAACCCCGAAAGATCATCTCACCTTAGGCAAGTTCAGTAGTCCTCTCTCTGTGGGTTCTCTGTGTCCAGTTTATGCAATAGTCCAGGCAAGAGCAGTTTCTTGCCCAAATGGCTATCAAACTCCATAAGGATCCTCTTCGATGCCCATCTTCCTCTTGAAGTAGATTGGTGCTGACAGGAGCAGAGTGTCTCATTGTCATGAAAAGTCCTCAGTTATTAAAACATTAAATGTCCTATTCTGTAATCTTTGAAAGACATGAAGAATGTCTATCTAAAATATATCTCTATATATCTAGAAAATCTAACTAACATGACTACAAGCTTTACTATTATCGATGATTATCCATTAACAGCCTATATTTCTTAATTATACAGTACATATTTAAATGAACTACACAATCACAATACCTTAATCAAAATCAGAAACACTTATACATATAACAAAATTGACCGTAAATCTCTATCAATAAAGCAAAATCTATACTAATGCAAATTATTCATACCTATATCATATCCCCCTTTAAATGTAAAAGAACGTTTATAAACCATATTTGGGAACATGGGCGCAGTTTTTTCTCTCCAAACTGCTTCCTGCTGAATGGGGGCGTTGTTAATTAGGTCTTTCACGGTATAACCTGTGTGTTAGCTTCATCTCAGTTGGCAGTTGAGCAAAGCAATTTTCTGAAGGTGTTCACACCAACCCTTCAGGAGGGCGTGGTCCATCATACCAAATCGGAATAGAAGAAATGAACAGCGTCTCATCCTCTGTGAAAACAAAATAAGAAACTCTTTTCCAAAGTATCATATCCTTAGATCCAAATTTTGAAATCATACCCTCATGATATCCGTTCTGGTTCCACTTGGCAGCCCATATAATGAAATGTCTCTCTGTACTTAGCTCCTTCACAGTCAAAAAATTTAAAGAAAACACAATGTACATAATCCAGACTCTCTGTGAATTTTCCATTTTTACGTGGCTTATTTTTTACTCTATCACTTTACTTTATTCTGTCTCTTTAAAGACTTTACCTTTTTTTTTTAACATTAACTTTATTTTCTATATTTTTTTTTCTTCTCTCTCTCAAGCCCACGTACATTCATCCAACAGTGCGACTCCTTTAGTGGTCTGAATCTGTCCTATTGTGAATCAATTTTTTACTATCCAGGAGCACTTTTGATTTGCGCCTTTAAATCACTAGGCGCTTAAGAATCTAAGCTTTGACATTCCTAGGTTAACTTTTTGCTTTTTGAGCATATATCTTTGACCTGGAATAACCCTGTAGACCAGGCTGTCTTTGAACTCTCAGAGATCCGCCTGTCTCTGCCTCCCAGGCATTGGGATTAAAGGTGTAAACTACTACACCTTGAACTCACAGAGATCTGTTTGCCTCTGCCTTCTAGGCACTGGGATTAAAGGCGTGTGCTACCACACACAACCACTCTCTTCCTTTTTTTTTGTTTTTTACTTTAAAAACTTCAACTTTTAGTCTGCATATATTTTTAACACACTTTAAACCATTCAGAAATTTTCTCTGTCTTTGAATCTCTCTTTACTGTATATCTCTCTTTTTCTGACCACATGAGCCTTTAATTTACCAAGCAATATCAGTAGGATTAAAGGCGTGGCTTTGCCGGCTGGATCCAGCCCATTCCTTAGCTTTCCAGCCTCATGGCTGAGGTACTGGCTGTAGCCAGCAAGCCAGCTTCAGCAGCCTGTGCTTGCAAACCGCACAAACCGCCTGCGTAAAAGAGTCAGAGTTTGTCCTGGCAGGACAGCCCAGAAAGCCGGCATTTTTAAACGGCGCAGCTTTTTTCCTGCTACGGCTGAAAACCGAAAAGCATGTGTTCAGCTTTTCGTCAACACCATTTAAGTGTTTCGTGGCAGGACCTCTTAATGAGCTGCAGGCTTTGCAGCTAAATCTGAGTCAGGAAGCCTCTCTTAGATGAGGCGCTTGCTTGCCTCTGGCAAGCAGAGCAGACCCGAAACACAGAGAGTCTAGTTGCCATCAAACAAATCGTAGCACTTTACTCCAAATGCTCTATTCAAAAGTTCTGTCTCCCGCAGGAGCCAGACAGAGATCGCAATGGCAGCACAGCCCCAGGAAGTCGCACTTTAAAATGACACAGCGTTTTTTCTGCTACTGTTGCCGAATCAGGAAATCTCTCTACAGCACACCACCAACAAACAGCAAAAATCTGTGTTAAACTCTCTCTCCCTTATTTTTAAGCCTTCTCAGGTTTTTTAAATGGGTTTAGTTGTCCACACGTCTGGGCGCCAACTGTAGTAATAAGGGCAGCGGCGGAGCTGCGTCCCCAACACCCCGGCCGCCTGCCCAGCTAGCTTATGCCCCGAAATAATTACACGGACACTGTAGTCTTTTAATCACTGCTTGGCCCATTCTCTTCTAGGCTAATTCTCACATATTAATTTAACCCATTTCTAATCATCTGTGTGTAGCACCCCAAGATGCGCTTACCGGAGAGATTCTAGCCTAGTCCATCCTGGGTCGGAGCTTCATCCCGGGAGCGGGGCATGGCGTCTCTCTCTGAGGAGTCTGCTCCCGAGAGAGCTGTGGAGTCTCTCTTCTATACATTTTTAAATTTTATGTATTTGGGTGTTGGCCTCCTTGTTGTGTCTATGCACCAGTCCTGTGTCCAGTGCTTGTGCAGGCCAAAGGAGGGCGTCAGAAGCAGTTACAGACAGTTGTGAGCTGCTGTGTGGGTGCTGGGAATTAAAACTAGGTTCTCTGGAAGAGTAGCCAGTAGATTTAACCTGGGTCATCTCTCCAATTCATATAGTTGAGATAGGTGAACAGCGTCAAAAACAATTGCTTAATGCTTTAGATTTCATATAAGGGAGAGAGTGAAGTTAGGAAAATAGCTCGTTTCCTGAGGGTTACAGAAGTAGCATACATCAGACCAGACTTTTGGTCTTCTGTTGTTTCCTGGGGTCCTCGGTCCATTTCTGCTCTCGCTAACTATCTGAAGTGAAGTCCTCGAGCTGCAGCTCCTAGTATCCTGACAGGCTTTCGCTGACACTGCTTCTGCAAAGCAGCCTTTTGAAAATGGTATCTCACATGTAGCATCCAATGCATATAAGTTTACAAATTATAGAAGGAAATAAAATATGATCTTCCAACTCTGTTTTTAAAAACTGGCCTTATTTGTGTCTTGAAAAAGGAAGCCTTTTTCCGATACTGCTTTTTAAGTAGTAAGTTTTTACTGTGTAAAGGAGAAAGGGCACTTCATCTGCAGAAGGGCCAGTTGTTCCTTTGTCCTAATAGCTAATTCCAAGATAGTTAAATGTGATCTCCACCCATTTCGTTAGGCTACAGCCTTTGCTCTCCTGAACTTAAGACTGATTATTCAAAATTGCTTTGTGTGTGCTTTGGCACAGCATGAAGGGACCCTAATAACAACTGCCATTATGTTTTACACAGCTTGTAGTTACTTCTACAAATAAAAGGGCACAACAGGAGAGCATGGCAGGTCAAAGTTCTGCTCCCAGTGTTAGATAAAATCTGTTCTACACTTCGATGCCTTTGTGTTTCCCTTGCGACCTACCTACTGTATTTTCTGTTCCTTGTTAACTAAAATGTGTTTGTGACTCACTCAAACCTTAACATGTGTGCAGTATATCTAACCATATTGACATTTTTCTTTTTCTTTCCTTTTTATCTTGTAAGATGAGGCCTTACTGTGTTGCCCAGACTGGCTTCACTCTCCCTTTGAATTCTTTTCACAGTGGTAAGCGAAGCAAAATGTGCGACTTAGTATGTTTGAACAGCTAAGCACTTAAATAATTGTGCATGACTCTCGTCCATCAAATGTTTGTTTACTTTTATCTCGTTTAGAGTATACACTTTGGGGTAGAGCTTGTTTTCCTTTCCTTTCCTTTCTCTTTTTCTTTCTTTTTTTAAGACCGTTTTGCTATGTAGCTCTCTTTTCTACTGCTGTGAAGAGACACCATGATCAAGCCAACTTATAAAAGAAAGCATTTAATTGGAGGCTTACTTAGAGTTTCAGATGGTGAGTCCATGAACATTGTGGCAGGAAGCATGGCAGCAGGCAGAGAGGCACGGTGCTGGGGCAGGAGCAGAGAACTTACCTATGCACAGGCAGCGGGCAAAGAGAGGCAGGGTCTGTCCTGGGCTTTTGAAACCTCAATGCCCAGTAATACACCTCCTCCAAAAAGGTCACACCTCCTAATCCAGTGATTTTCTTGCCTTTGCTAAGCTAGCATTGCTGGCATGTGGCCCCACACCTTCCCTTTATTGTATCTAGTAAGTGATATGGAAGGAGAATGTAAATACCCAGCGTAGAACTCAGGAAAAGTGCCTGTATTGCTTCAGAACGTTATCTCAATAATACTTGCTCACTGACCTCTTTAGGAGAGACCTTCATGGCACCTTTATGTGACTATTAGCATTTCCATTTTATTAACTGACAAGTGGAGGGTCAGAAAAAACAATCATTTTGCTTAGAGTTGCAGACACATAATTCCAGTTCATATATATACATATATATGTTTATATACACAATATGTATATACACACATTTGTATATACATATACATAATCACGTTGAGACTGTTGTTCTGAGGATGAAACCAGGGCTTTGTACTTGAGTGTTCTCCTACAGAGTTGCTAAGTCCACCCCCTCTGCTCCTTCTTTAAACGTTTGCTTTAAGTGACTGATTTCTAGGGTCATTTTGTCCTTTGGGAAAGTCACTGGATGACAAAATATTGAATATATGAAGTAAACCAGAATTTGATGACATGGTACACATAGAAAGAAAGTGTAGTACCTTTGGTTTCTCAAAAAATGCACTGTAATAACCCTGGCACTAGGATTGCAGTACCGTGTGTGTGTGTGTGTGTGTGTGTGTGTGTGTGTGTGTGTGTATGTGGTGCGCGCACACACACATATACACTTTTAATCCCAGCACTCTGGAGGCAGAGACAGGTGATCTCTCTGAGTTCAAGGCAGCCTTGTCTACAGAGCGAGTTTCAGGACAGCCAAGGCTACACAGAAACCTCTCTCTAAAACCAAAATATGAGAGAGAATGAGTACAAACTAAAACTATGTTTTTTTTTCAACTTGAAGTATATTGTTATTTACATTTAATCATAAGTATTAAGTGTAGTAAGAGCTGCGGGCCTCTTCCCACAGCCTGGCTCCTGGCCGCCTGGCTAGCTTATACCCCAAAATAACAACACACAAACTGTATTAATTTAAACATTGCCTGGCCCATTTCTATTAATTTGTGTAGCACCGAGGTGTGCTTACTGGGAAGATTCTAGCCTACGTCCATCCTGGGTCAGAGCTTCATCGCGTCTGCCCCAGAGAGGAGAGGAAATGGCATCTGTCTGAGGTGTCTTACCTCGCTTCCTCTTCCTCCCAGCATTCTGTTCTGTTTACTTTACCCACCTATGTTCTAACCTATCAGGGCCAAGCAGTTTCTTTATTAATTAACCAATGACCTTCTTCCATCATTTCCCCTTTTTCTGTTTAAACAAAAAAAGAAGGCTTTAACTTTAACATAGCAAAATTACATATAACAAAACAGTTATAAAGCAAGAATTACAGTTACAATATTTACATCTACTTTATCTTTTATCATAACAAAGGAAAACAACTATAACTATCTATTCTTCAACTCCATCAAAGACTCCAGAAGGATATAATATTACCTAAGTAAATGAGAAGTAAACAACTTACAAAACTCTAGAAATCACAAGAGACATCTTGCTGCCTGGACAGTCACCCAAAGTTCCTCTGTACTGTTGGGGCATCCATCTTCGGCCTTCAGGCCCATAGTATCCAGAGACATTTCCATGAAGCAGGAAATTTCAAAGGCAGTTCCGTCACTATCTGCTGCATCCTGAAGAATGTCTCGCAGACTCTTTCATGAATCAGGAACCCCAAAAGATCATCTCACCTTTATGCAAGTTCAGTAGTCCTCTCTCTGCAGGTTCTCTGTGTCCAGTTTATGCAATAGTCCAGGCAAGAGCAGTTTCTTGCCCAAATGGCTATCAAACTCCATAAGGATCCTCTTTGATGCCCATTTTCCTCTTGAAGTAGATTGATGCTGCCAGGAGCAGAGTGTCTCATTGTCATGAAAAGCCCTAAGTTATTAAAACATTAAATGTCATATTCTGTAGTCTTTGAAAGATATGAAGAATGTCTATCTAAAATATATCTATGCACATCTAGAAAATCTAACTAACATGATTACAAGCTTGATTATTATTAATTATTATGTATTAACAACCTATATACATTACATTTTTAAATGAACTACACAATCACAATACCCTAATCAATATCAGAAATACATATAACAAAATTGACCTTAAATTTAAATCACTAAAGCAAAATCCATATCAATGTAAATTATTCATACCTACATCATATCCCCCTTTAAATGTAAAAGAACATTTATAGACAATATTTGGAAATATGGGCACAGTTATTTCTCTCCAAACTGTTTCCTGCTGTATGGGGGCGCTGTTAATCATATATTTCAGGGTATAACCTGTGTGCTAGGTTCATCTCAGTCGTCAATTCAGTGAAGTAATTTTTTGAGGGTGTTCACAGCAACCTTTCAGGAGGGCGTGTGGTCCATCATACCATATTGGGATAGAAGCAATCCACAGGGTTTCATCCTCTGTGAAAACAAAAGAAGAATCTCTTTTCCAAAGTATCATATCCTTAGATCCAAATTCTGAAGTCAAGGTATTTTCAAAATATCTATGTTGGATTAGTTCAGCAGCATTTATAAACAAATATTTTTTAGCAGCTATTGCTCCTTCCTCACCATTCAAATAATTCAAAGAGAGCATAATAGCATACAGTATCAAAATTCTCTGTTTATTTTCCATCTTTGTACAGCTTTATTTTAACTCTATTTTGTTTATTTTTACTTTTAGAGACAGGTTTTCTGTGTATCTTTGTCCTGGAATAACTCTGAAGACCAGGCTGTCCTTGAACTCTCAGAGATCTGTCTGTCTCTGCCTCCCAAGCATTGGAATTAAAGGCGTGTGCTACCACACCTTGAAGTCACAGAGGTCAATCTCCCTCTGCCTTCCAAGTGTTGGGATTAAAGGTGTGTCCTACCACACCCAACTACTCCCTTTCTTCCTTTTTTTTTGGTTTTTTACTTTAAGAACTTTATCTTTTAGTCTGTATATATTTTCAACACACTGTAAATCATTTAGAGGTTTTCTTTGTTTTTGAATCTCTCTTTACTGTATCTCTTTTTCTGAACACATGAGCCTTTAAATTACGGAGAAATATGGGTAGGATTAAAGCCGTGACTTTGGCAGCTAGATCCAGCCCATTCCTTAGCATGGGCTGGATACCTCATGGCAGAGGTACCGGTTGTAGCTATGTTTACCGCCACAACACTATGGCGTTTTAAGGTCCCTGCCAGCAAGCAAACTGCATCATTCTGCTCACAGACCACATTTAGTCAGACTGCCTTCTTGAGTCTGAGTCAGAGTTTGCCCTGGCAGGACCGCCCAGAAAACCGGCATTTTAAAACAGCACAACTTTTTTCCTGCTACGGCTGAAAACAAACAAGCATTCAGTCGGCTTTTATCAACACCATTTAAGTGTTTTGTAGCAGGACCTCTTAAGAGCTGCAGGGTTTTGCAGCTAAAGCTGAGTCAGGAAGCCTCTCTTAGATGAGAGTGCTTGCTTGCCTCTAGCAAGCAGAGCAGACCCGAGAAATTGCTGCTACCACGTCGGGCGCCATTCTGTAGTAAGAGCTGCGGGCCTCTTCCCACAGCCTGGCTCCTGGCCGCCTGGCTAGCTTATACCCCGAAATAACAACACACAAACTGTATTTATTTAAACACTGCCTGGCCCATTTCTATTAATGTGTGTAGCACCAAGGTGTGCTTACCGGGAAGATTCTAGCCTACGTCCATACTGGGTCAGAGCTTCATCGTGTCTGCCCCAGAGAGGAGAGGAAATGGCATCTGTCTGAGGTGTCTTACCTCGCTTCCTCTTCCTCCCAGCATTCTGTTCTGTTTACTTTACCCCCCTATGTTCTAACCTATCAGGGCCAAGCAGTTTCTTTATTAATTAACCAATGCCCTTCCTCCATCAATTAAGTACTACTATATCTGAGGATCAGATTTTCAGAAGAAAATGTGGTTTACTAGAAAACAGTATCCAGTACTTAGGAGTTGAAATACTTCAATCAGTACCATACATTCTTGCTTAGTTTGCTGATATTTAAATGACGAGATTGTAGGAAATGTGATCATCAGTACCTCTTTAAATGCTCCACACTGATGATGGCTTTTTATTGCTTACTTCATTTTTACTGTGTGTATTTGTGTGTGGAACTGTGCTGGCATGCATGTGGAGGTCAGAGGACATTTTTTAGGAGTCAGTTCTCTTCATCGGGGCTTTTATAAATTGAATTTTATAAATTGCTTGTTTATTGAACCATCTTGCTGGCTTGCTGAGTATGTTTTTACAAGCGTGGAGGTGGTGGGGAGGGGCTGCATCTATGTTTGCATGATGGAGAGTACTTGACCTCCATGAATTTCTAATGAGACAATGTTTTCTTCCAACTCTGTTAGCAACACCTTTGACATTATCATCAATAGAATGTAGAAATACTCTCTTTAAAAAAATTTCAGATAATATAATCGCATTTCTGCCTTCTCTTTTCTTCCTCCAAACCCTGACATATACCTTTCACTCTTTCCTGCTGTTTGCACTAATGGTTATTACATGCATATATGTATATTCATATACATTCCTAACTATAGCATTAAGTCTGTATGTATATGTTACCAGTGTGTATGTTTCCAGGGTAGACCATTGGTATTGAATAATCAATAGGTGTGCTCTTCCCTGGGGAAAAGAATCTTGTCATTCCCAGCTTCCCTTAGTTGCTTGTAGTTCTCTGTCAGTTGAGCTTTTCTCTCCACGTGGGCATCTGTATTGGTGTCATCTTTCAGCTCTTGTTTGGGCAGTCATGTTGGTAAGCCTTATGGGTGTAGTTTCTGATATTGCTGGAGACACACTCAGAGCAGACTCCCTGATCTTCTAGCTTTTAACAGTCTTTCCACCTCCTCTTCTGCAATGTTTGCTGAGCCTTAGGTGTATTAGGGAGTATTTTGTAGATGTCTCGTGAGGTGTGTGCCTGACAACTCTGTTTTGATTGGGTGTAGTTTTCTGTAGTGGTCACCTGACTGCTATACTGAGAAATTTCCATTATGGGGGCTGAAGAGTTGCTTGTTGAGTATAAAGACTGTGTTTAGGTTGTTGTTAGAATTGTGCTCACTTAGTAAAGTATTGGTTGTAGGTTTTCGGATAGCAGTGCCCTCACTAGCGTGGAGTAGCTAGCCAGGTTTCCAGTACCAGGTGTAGTTTCCCTCTTGTTGAGCAGGATAAGTAATCTTTTATCACATCCTGCTTGCTGCAGAAATCTTGTAAATGTTTATGTTAGTCACTAATTAGAAATTAAGGTGGTAAAAACTTATTAGAGCATGCTACTTAATTTGTTAAAAAGGAAAAATTAGAAGCAGAGGCTGGAGGATCGCTTGAGTTCTAGGCCAGTCAGGGTTACACAGTGGAGACTGCCTTGGGTGTTGATGCTAAGAAACTGGACTGGGCGTGTGGTTCAGTATTAGATTGCTGACCTAGCATGCCTGAGTTCCTCAACTGAATTCTAGAATTGATTTTCTCTTGTGGATACATCCACACACTTTAAAATATGCCGAGAAGAGCTGACGCTCTGCCAAAGGAGTTTATTGCACACCCTTGGATTAAAGATTAAATAGCTCAGCTTGGTTCTGGTTTAGGGTAGCACTCTATCAGACTGAATCAAGGACTTCCAGACTGATAATCTCTGCTGATGTCACATGTCTCTCATACTGAGTTTGGGTGGCAGTAAAGACAAATTGGTGGTTGTGATCATCTGCTTTTCTTTTGTTTCTTTTTATTGATGTTTTTCTTATCTCTGTTTTGGACACATTTATTTGGAAGAATTAAGGTTGTAAGTAGTTGTTCCATTTGATGGCTTTAGGAAAAGACCTTGGAGGTTATCTGCTGTGGATTTTCCAGGCAGGAGGACTAGCTTGCCAGGAACAGAAGTTACCAAATAACACATGAACTATACAAAATATTTCTGAGACAGGTCAGTTGGGAAGTTGTTTTACCTTAGAAATATGAGGTCATTGGCCCCTGAGTGAGAGGAGGCTCGGGAGTGACAGTAGTTGAGGATTAACTGGCTTTAGGAAGGAAATAGGAATAAAGTTAGTAAGAATTTATGGAAAACTGAAAAGCTTAATTGGAACACAAAGACTGCTGGAGTGGTCAGGTGGAGGGGGTGGGGGAGGTGAGCCATTATTCCAAGTGTTACAAGTTTATCTTTAGCAGATAGGTTACAATGAGTTTCCAGATCCTTATCAATGGGTATAGGAGTGACTGTTTTAATAGTGATAATGAGGCAGCTGTTCCCAGGAGGAGACTTAGTCACGCAGGATTGTCAGAGCCCAGAAATAGTTTGGGAAAACTCAGGTTGGAAAAAAGCAAACTGTTTCAAAACAAAACAAAAACTTGAAGCTGTTTTTTAGGGATGGTGAAATGGGAATTGACAGAGGTGGCAACCATCTCCTATCCAGGGAAGTGGTGAGCTTTCCAGAAGGCATCTGGAGGACTGCAGGTTAACATGAAGTGTGAAGACTGTGAAACTGAAAACAGCTACTGATCTGAAGTTAGGGGTTTTTTTTTTGGTTTGGTTGTTTTTTTTTTTTTAAGGTTTTTTTTTGTTTTGTTTTGTTTTTGGATTTTCGAGACAGGGTTTCTTTGTAGCTTTGGAGCCTGTCCTGGAACTAACTCTTGTAGACCAGGCTGGCTTTGAATTTACAGAGATCCACCTGCCTCTGCCTCCCAAGTGCTGGGATTAAAGGCATGCACCGCCACTGCCCGAATGAAGTTAGATTCTTTATATAAATTGGCTAAACAATTTTACATTAGAAAAAATATCTGGTAGCAGCTTTGATTTAAAAAGGAAAGATTTATTTTTATTTACATGTAAGTGTGTTTGTGTGAGTGTATGATACGTGTGTGCACATGTGCCCAAAAAGGTCAGAAGGCAAAGTTTCAGGCTGTTGTGAACCACCTGATGTGGGTGCCAGAACTGAACTAGGTAAGATCCTGTAGTAAAGCAATAAGCTCTCTGAGCCACTGAGTCATCTCTCCAGGCCCTGGTAGCAGCCTTTTGATAGAAAAACTTAAATAGCATTTCATGCTGTGGGATTACTCTGCCTGGTGTTAGAAGTGGGAAGTGTTCATGAACTTTTAAACCGCACTGCTCTTAACACCAGGGTTTACTAATTAATAATGGAGACAAGGTATTGGTTAGCATCATTAGGCCAAAAAGGGTGAAAGGGTAGGCTGTCTTTATGTTTGTCTATTTTATTTCAGATCTAGGAGCAAAAGAATTTTTATGTTAGGATTACTTTATGGCTGCCTGAATACTAGCATAGCAAACTATGAAACGAGTTTTTCTAAAATCCAGAAGTAATAATATACCAAATTAAAACAAATAAAGTCGCTCTTAAGGAAATAAATGCAAACATGTAGCTGCCTTGGTTGGATTACAGTCTGCATATTGTCTCAGCTGTCTGTGCTAAGCAAATTCCTCCTTAATATGATGCCATCATAATCATCATCATCCTGTCTGGAAGCATCATTTACTGCATGAATTGTGTTTTGAAAACTCAGGCCTTGGTAACACCCCTACCATCAGAGCTGAGGACTCAGCCCAGGGCCTTCAGCTTCCTAGGCAAATGCTTTGTCACTGAGCTAAATCCCCAACCCATGGGAACTTTCCTAACTGAACAGAATCAACCTTAAAGCTACCTAAAGAGGTGGACAGGTAGGGCTCAGTGAGACATAGCTTTTCTGCACAGTTCAATTCAGATGACCTGATTGATCCCAGGAATCCATGGTGGAAGGAGAAAACTGACTCCCAAAAGAAGTCTCTGACCTCCACACATGTGCCTGAATACACATACTCAGAAATCATAATAAAATAAAAACGTTTATAGACTTTCTAGGTGTAAACTAGAAACAATTGGTATTCAGTTAAAATAGTGTATTTCATATTTCAGGTTGTTTACATACTAAAATATTACCTTCAGTGTTGGGAAGTATGAAAGATCAAAGGTGTTGCCATCGTAGGGTACATTTGAGAATTTATTGTGTTGATCATTTTAACTTCTTACACAATGTTAAGTGGAAACAGTTCCTTCATGGTGCTTTGAATTTTATCTTAGAAAAACCAGAATGTGACTGAATGTAGCAGCCGTTGAAGTAACTCCCTCGTTTCCTGAGGTGAGTTAGGTATACCCCGTGACATGGGAACAAAACAATGAAAAAGAACTTGGAGTTACGGAAAGTTCGGAGTGTCACACAGAATCAGATAACTGTAGTTTTTGTTGTAGAAACATAATGTTTCTAAAATAAGAGAATTTCTTCGGTGGGAAAATGATCAATTATTCATGTGAAAAAGGAATTACGAGGGGGGCATGAGAGGCAGCGCTGTGCTTTACAAAGGAGGCATGAGAGAGGCCGCACAGCTGTTAAGGACCCTTGTGCTCTTGCAGTGTGTGGGAGTATGGTTCTTTGCACCTGCATGAGTAGTTTACAAATACCTGTGTCTACCTCCAGGGGCATAGGATAGTCTGGCCTCCAAGGGTACCCACACTAAAGTGCACATGTCTACACAATAGACACATACGCATACAGTTAAAACTAAAATCTTCTATAAAGAAATTATGACCTAAATAGTTGAAGTTTTATTACACTTTTGTATTTTGATCTAATATTAAATGCATGCAGTGTGTTCAGTAGCTCTGTAAGAGTTGCTCTGAAGAACAGCAGCATTTAAAAAGCACTAGTGTTTTCACCTTCAGCTTTCCCCTGGAGACAGTGCTTTCGCGTACTGTACTCCTTATCATTGGCTTAGATTTTCTCCATAGTCTTACTGCTCTTCCTTGCCCAGACTGGCCTCAGACCATGGCAGTCTTCTCTCCTCGGTCTCCTAAACTCTGAGATGTGGGCATTTGCCACCATGCCTGTCTTACTCTGTGTTATTAGCAGCAATGTTTCTTCTTTATTTTATTTTATTTTGACCTGGGTTTCAAGTAGCTCAGGTTAGGCTCAAAGTTACCGTGTAGCTGAGGATGGCCTTGAGCTCTCGAGCCTCTTGTCTGCCTCCTTTTCAGCTACTGGGATTACATGGTTTTGCACCATGGGTAAGCATTAATAGAATTCCTACATTCTGGTTGTTGACTTTTCAGCTTCAGGTATGAGGATTCAGTGTTTTTCCTCATCCCCAGAAAGGTTTGTCTTTTGCTCTTTTACCGCTTGCTTAGATTGTCGTTCGGTGTTTCTGTGCTGAGATTGAAAGCACTCCTCACTTAAGCTACACACTTTCAGAAAGCTGCTTTTCCCTGGTATTTATATAGTTATATTATCTATTTCATTAATCTGCTTCATCTTTTCCATGTCCTCTCAGGCCTCCTAGTAGCCCTGTGCTCCTGAGGACTCACGCCCACTGGACCACCTGGTTTCAATGCTGAGCCACTCTGCAGTGTCCCACCTCCAGCAGTGCCTGTTTGTGTGGGATTCTTGTTTGCAGCTTATGTCTTCTTTATCCCATTACCCCATCTGTCCTTGTCCATGCCCTCGACCACCTCTCCCAGTGATGGGAATCGAACCCAGGACTCTGCATCGGAGGTGAACTCTCGACCACCAAACAACATTCCCCTGCCTAGTTTAGTCTTTGATTGTAGCAAAACATACTAGTAGTCCCTGGTTAAGAAAATTAAACTTGTGTAAACACATTTGATACATTTTTGATTCATCAAATATACTACCAACTGGTAACACAAAGAACATGGAACTTTTATTACACACCTAGGTAGAGGGACTGTACATGTTCTGGTATGGAACTCAAAGTGGAGCAAGAGAGCTGACCCCTGAATGGTATCAGACTAAGGGGAGGAAAGAGGAGCAGGCTGTGAAAGATACTTTACTGCTGAGATAAATACTCATACTGTACACTTACACTTTAATTTATAAAGTTTTTGTGGTTCAGCACAGTGACTGTTGTAACTAGAGGGAACAGATTCTTGATCAGATCCTTTTCGACACTGAATATGTGAATTACACATGGACCAGGTGAAGCCTGGAGTTCAACCTTGTGAAGAATGCTAGTTGGCTTAGGTACTGTTATTTTGCTGTGAGGAGACAGCATGAACAAGGCAACTTACAAAAGTTGTGAGCTTGCTTACAGTTTTGTAGGGTGAATCCATGGCTGTCATGGCGGGGTGGTTATATGGCAGCAGGCATCTGGGCATGGCAGTAGAGCAGTCGCTGAGAACCTAACATCCTTATCTGACAGTAGGAGGCAGAGAGAGAAAGACTGGGTTAGGGGTGGACTTTTGAAACCTCCAGTGACACACCTCCTAATCCTTCCTAGACAGTTTTACCAACCAAGAAGCCAAAATTCAAATACATGAGCCTATGGGGCCATTTTCCTTCAGACCACCACAGCAAGTGGTTCCTGTCCAGTGGATGGGGATATTCAATCTCTAGGTTTTATTAAGCATTTATATAAAATGAGTTTCTCTTCTCTGTTCAGTTTTTTCTCACTGTTCTGTTTTGCATGCAAAAGATTTTTTCTGTTCTTCTTGCCCCTGGTTTGTGTGATGAAATCTAGGTCAGACTTGTATGGGCTAATTGCTGTTTTCAGTTCTTGTGACTCCCATTTATGGCTCTCAGACCTGCTTCTCTTTTTGGAAGGGCCATCAAGGGGAGTGGGCCAGGTTTCTTTCTTTTTTTTTTTTCTCTGTGGCTTTGGAGCCTGTCCTGGAACTAGCTCTGTAGACCAGGCTGGTCTCGAACTCACAGAGATCCGCCTGCCTCTGCCTCCCGAGTGCTGGGATTAAAGGCGTGCACCACCATCGTCCGGCTTGGGCCAGGTTTCTTTAGTAGCTTATGCTCGAGATCAACATTCTGTGGTATCTGAAAGGCCCTTCTCCAGAACTTTATTCATATAAATAATCACCTTGATTTGGATGTTTGACCAATTACTTTCACTAAAAAATGGGATTATACGCGGTTGACTGGGTCCTGTCATTACCAATCCGATACCTTCCCCAGAAACTGACCGTCATTTACCTTGGCATTGCCTACAACATGCATTTGAAATACAGAATCTATAAATAAGGAGGGTCTTTTAAAGCATGGTCCAGAGAGAATTACATAGGGTTTTTATTTTTTATTTTTGCTGGACTGAGGATTGGGCCTAGAGCCTTATGCATATCAGAACAGTCTACCATTACACTGCACCTCCAGCCATGACTGTAGGGTTCTGGAGAACTTAGTCAGGCACTGAACCTGTGGAAGACAGTGTGGACCTGGTTGACCAGACACTCAACAAGCTCTTCTTTCAGCCTTAGATGGGAACGTGGGCAGCTCTAGAGTGGTGGGAGAACCAGAAGCCACTGCCATTTGCCTTCTACAGTTCACTTCCAAGACATAGGGCAGGCTTTGGAGTGCACTAGTGTGCCCCTTTTCTGTGGACAGTCTCCCCCAGTGGACACTTCCGAGAGACAGGGCTGGCTGTGGGGTGTACCAGTGTACCCCTTTTCTATGGACAGTCTCCTAGTGGACACTTCTGAGACATAGAGCGGGCTTTGGGGTATACTAGTGTACCCCTTTTCTGTGGACAGTCTCCTAGTGGGTGCTTTTTTTTTTTTTAATAAGCTTTAAGCTGGGGTTGAGAGGATGTTAAGGCAGGAAGATTGTGTTTGAGCCTAGCTGAGGTAACATACTGAAACCTTGTCTCTAAAACCTCCAAATCTGTACAGCTCTAAGGTGAGAAAGTTGGTAGTTTTTAATGCACGGTCATAATTTTGTTCAAACTTCTGTGAAACTGCTGTTGGTATGGCAGATGGCTGCGATAAAATGGGAACATGTAGACCAAAAAGAAACCAATGTAGGTTGAATCATAATTAAAAATATCTCTATGATTCACTAAAATATTTTTCATTTGGGTTAACTTGTTAATGCTGTAATCTTGTTTTATTCGTCATTAGAGAAAAACAAAAGTAGACAAAGCAGGCTGGCAGAATGGCTCAGCAGGTTAAGGCACGTGATGCTCTGCCTGATGACCTGAGTTTGCTCCCCATGTCTCCTCCCCTGGTGGAAGCAGAATAGTTCTAACCTCTACATGCCCACCATGATACATGATATTTTCTTAAAAAACAAAAACAAACAAACAAAAAAACCAAAAAACTGAGACCAAAGGAAATAACCAAAGATGGCTTTAGAATTTCTCCATTGGTCAATTTTTAGGTCATGAACTTTCTGAAGTAAAAGAATCTCAATAAGATGATTGCTTATAGAAGCTGATAGAGACCTTTGCTTTTGCTTTCTCTTCTGTTGTGGAATATTAGTTGATGTGTTACATTTGTTTATGCTGTTTTAATGATGCAAACAAGTATTGCATTCTTGTATGTTGTATTTGTTTAACTCTGTGAAGCTGTGTTATTTTGCCTGCCTAGAACACCAGATTGGTCTAGTAGAGGGCTGAATGGCCAATAGCAAGGCAGGAAAGAGGGGATAGGTGGGGCTGCCAGGCAGAGGGAATAAATAGAAGGAGAAAAAGAGAAAAGGGGGAGTGAGAAAAGGAGGAGGAGAGGAGGACAGGACATCAGGGACCAGTAAAGAAAGACATGTAGAACAGAGAATGGTAAAAGCCAGAGGCAAAGGTAGCTGGGATAATTTAAGAAAAGCTGGCTAGAAGTAAGCCAAGCTGAGACTGGGCATTCATAAGTAAGAATAAGGCTTGTGACTTACTTATTTGTGAGCTGGGTGGTGGACCCCAAAAAGAAGAAGAGTAAAACCAAAAAACAACTCCACTCTTCAGTGAGTTTCAGAAGTATGTTTTACTTGTCAGGAATACCTAATCATCTTCACAAGAGATTATTCCCAGATACCTTACAATGGGAAGAGCTTCTCCCTGGCTTGCCAAGAGGAATGGCCACCCTCACTTCCCTGTCTCTTGAGTAACAGCCCAAAAAAGTATATGGTGTTTTTCTTGAGATAGTTTACAGCATTTCTGATGTGGCACTGAGCTGTGTTGTGTTTTTCATGCTTGAAATCTTACTGAGCCCAGTGAGAACTGGCTCCTGGAAAGTTGGTGGTCATTTTATCAGAAGGGAAAGGGGGTGTTCTAGGTCTCTAATAAGGTTGCGGGTCCTGTTCATGAGGTCTCCATCTTAATGATGTAACGATGCCTGAAAAGTCTCACTCCAGAAATAATCACATTGGGGATTAGGGGCTCTGCATACGGCACACAAACATGACTGCACAGCTTGTTGAGCTAGCATCTCACGCTGGAGTATGTCAGCCCACCACTCTGCACTCTGTCCTGTGCTTTCCTTGCTTCCCTGTTTCATTCTAGTGGCTCTTTAACAAGACTGTTGTATGGGAACCTTTGAGGTTTCCTAGTATCTTTTGAGTTTGTAACTAGTCTGAACATGCTGAGCTCTGTGATGGAGTGAAGCTCTTCGTAACAGAATATAGATAGCCCAACACTTTCGTTTTCTTTGGTCTTCTTACTGGGAACCAAGCAATTTAAAATGTTTGTTAGAGTCAAAAAAAAACACCTTATGTTTATAAATATACTCTAGAATTGACTCATTTGCTCCTATCACATTCTTGATGAGAACAAAGCCCCAGAATGCTCTGCATTTTTAGCAAATCACTCATTACCATGGTAACAAGGAGTCAGTTTATTCTGAGGCAGGGTTCTAGTCTCTTGCTTTCAGGAAATATAAAAACAATCCAAATGCCTTCTTGAAGACTCGAGAGTGTGCTCTATTCAGAGTCATGTCCAAATAACCTTGGCTTATAAATATGGCAGCACAACTCAGGTGTATTGTAAGGAAAGGACAGTCCCCAGAGCTGGGGTTCTGTCACCTTGTGAAGACTTCAGATCAGATCCAGATGGCTTTACCTGTGCCTGAGGATAACCTGACTACTTCCCGTTAAGTGTCATTACCATCTCCATCCTCCCAGTCCACCTTGAAGACAGCTAACTGGCAGGGGTTTAGAAGAAGAGAATCTCATGGGACAAAAGTGAAAGTGACTTTACTTAGTCCAAATTGCCCTTGGGACCCTCACAGTCTTTCATCTAAGTGTGTGGTTGAGATTTTGAAATGTGTTTCTTAGATCTTACTATGGGCAAGGCTGTTTAGAACCTACATCATCTTAGGGATTTTCTTTAAGAGTAAAGCAAAGGTGTCGGAGAGCACGTTGCTGGGGAGCAGAATAAAAGGAATACAGAAGGATTTGAGATATGTCACCAAAGCTGTCTACCCTAGTTTCTGTAGGCTGAAAAAACTTAAAATTTTTTTCTGGTTGTTAGTAAAATACAGTTGCTTACTTCATCTTTTAACTTATGAATAGAATTAAAGAGTTTGGAGGAAATCAAAGTATAATTAATTTGGATTAGCTAAATAAAATCTGTAGGTAGGATGATCTGAGAAAGCATTACGTTTTGTTAACCAAACAGGAAAATTTGGGGAGATAGTATAGGAGAACTCCTAATATTACAAACATTGTGGATAGTTTAATGTAATTAGAACATTAGACTTAAAAGAGATGTTAAAATTTGGGAAGTGAAAAGTTCTGGGAATTGAACTTTAGGCCTCCTGTACAATTTGTGTAAGTTTTACTTGACAATATTTGTGTATCTGTAAATGTTCATAGGGGAGTGCGCACAGCTCAGACTCCACTAGAAATGCTGTTCTAGTTCAGGAGCTTGCAGCCCTGGAGCACACGTCAGGAGGGAGGGGAGGGAGAGGGTGCAGAGCGAGTGAGGCAGAAATAGAGGGGCAGCCTTCTGCAAACAGTTAGCTGTGTTCTGAGAAGACACAAGTGGATATCACTGGGAAGCAGCAGATTTTATATCAGCAAGTGTCAGAGCTGGGGGGTAGGATTGTGTGTGTCATGTTCGAAAAAGAGTAGTTTCCCATTAAACTGAGTAAGCACAAAGGAGGCAGGTAAGCAGAAATGGGAAGTGGGCCTGCCTTCCGGAACTTCTGAAGAGTGTAGTGTGGAAAAGGGTAGGATGGGAACTGGGGAAGATGGTTCAATGAGGAAGAGCTCTTACAGAAGACCCAAATTGGAATCCCAGCACTTATGTGCAGGGGACCCGATGCCTTCTTAGGACCTCAGTGGACACTGGGCATCCATGTGGTGCACTGAGATGTGCAGGAAAACACACACTGTTGAAGTCTGAAGGCAGACCTAGTGCGGTTTGTGGGGAAGGAAAGGGAACCAAGAAAAAGTCAAGGTTTCTGATGTTAAGAAATGAAAAAAATAATGTTTCTGTTTATTAACATGGGGAAGATTGTGGAGTGTACAAAGGGAATCAGAACTTTTACTTTGGACATGGCTGAGTCTGAGAAGCTTATTTGATGTGCATGTAGAGAATTGAAATAGGATGATGTGGGATTCTCCTCTGTATGCTGTGAATATCATTGGTTAGTAAAGGAACTGCTTTGGGCCTATAGCTATAGGGGAACAGAGCTAGGCAGGGAAAACTAAACTGAATGCTGGGAGAAAGGAGGCAGAGTCAGAGAGAAGCCATGTAGCCCCCACCAGAGACAGATTTAGCTGGTAAACCACAGCCACGTGGTGATAACACAGATTAGTGGAAATAGGTTAAATTAATATGTGGGCGTTAGCCAGTGAGAGGCAAATGGGCCAAGCAGTGATTTAATTAATACAGTTTCTGTGTGATTATTTCGAGGCTAAGTGGCCAGGAACCAACAAGCAGCCTGCTGCTGCATAAGGAGAGATAGGGTATAGATTGGGATGGCAAAGGGGGGTATCTTGGGAAGGTGGGGGAGGGGGAACCATAATTAGAATATATTGTATGAAAAATATATTTTCAATTTAAAAATAGACAAAAATAAAGGAATTCCCCCCAAAAATGGGTAATTTGACTTCTTTAATGATTATACAAAAATGGGATGCTTGCCAAGAAACAAGAAGCAGGTTCTTTTTCTTTTTTCTTTTCTTTTTTTCTTTCTTTTCTTTTTTTTTTTTTTTTTGGTTTTTTGAGACAGGGTTTCTCTGTAGCTTTGGAGTTTGTCCTGGGACTCCCTTTGTAGACCTGGCTAGCCTCGAACTCACAGAGATCCGCCTGCCTCTGCCTCCTGAGTGCTGGGATTACAGGCGTGCGCCACCACCGCTCAGCAAGAAGCAGGTTCTGGTGGGTGAGGTCAGACCTGTGTTTGTAAGGGGAGTGTTTCTTATCACTGGGGAGTTTATTTTTTGAAGCCCCAGGGATTATTATCATTTTCCTAGCTCTGGAATTACACTGCCTGTGCTGGTTTCCTGTGTGGTGTTGAGATTTGAACTCAGTTCTTCATGCTTTCCCACAAGCACCGTGCTGACAGACTGCCATCTCCCCAGCCCCAAGATCAGGGAATGAGCATCTAGAGAGCTTTAGTTCAAGTTCTGAGCAGTGTGGACACTGTGTGTTGGCGGGCAATAAAGCAGTGCGATGACTGTAGAAAGGATATTTCCTTAGGCTTCTTGATACTTTTTAGTCCATGCATTTCTATTTCGTAATTATTTTAGGAAAAAATTAAGGAGACACATAGTTTTCAGGGGTTTTTAGAGATGTGGTAGAACAATTAAACATGAATTTTTGTGGGAGGGCGTTTTGTAAGGTAAAGTCTTTGTGAATGTGAAAACCAAAAGGGAAATTGATAATAATGTGATCTTTCTGAAAATGTAGTATATACCAGATTTTTGCCAGGCATGGTGATGCATGGCTATAATCCCAACACTGCAAAGTGGAGGCAGGAAGGCCAGGAGTTTAAAGTCATCCTTGGCTATATAGCCGCACGGCCAGTTGAAGACCAGCCTAGGCGAATCCCTGTCTCAAAGATTTTTCTCTTAGCCTCTTGGCCCTTCTTATTTCTTGTTTCTAGTTAGTTTTGTATTAGGAAACATGTTCATTTTAGTGGTGATTTTCTTTATTGCTATCCTTCCTTTCCATATTAAATTAAAAACAGCTATTTCTACTGCTTGCCTTACCTGGATTTTTGTTTTCTTGATGTTTGATATTCCTCTCCTTCCCTCTCCCCTCTCCAAATGAGAGTCTGCAGAGGGCAGTATGTGTGGTTTTAGATTTATGGCGTTCCCATAACTTTGCCCCAGAAGTTTATAGCTAAGAGCTGGGTGTGGCGGTGCATGCCTGTAGTCCCAACACTCTGGAGGTTGAGCAGGAGAATCATGAAAAAAGTTTACATCCAAGTCTCATATAGGCATGACGTCATTTTTTTCCTATCCAGATACAATCCTCTACACTTATGCTAATGTGAAACACTTTAAAAATTCAGATTTTTAACCTGCTTTCTGGGGTCTTTCTTTCTGTATTATTCCATCCTCCCTATTAGTAGTTGGAGGTCTCCATATATGTTTTCCTAAATATTTCAAATCTGAGACTTTAAGTGCTGATTTGACTGTGTATCAGGATTTGCTTCAGTCGCTCAAAAGATGTTCCTGTTTGTTTTGTTTCTCTGCAATAGCCTGATCTTATCCTCCTATTTGTTTGTCATTACCTCAGTGCTCATATTGTCCTCATGGATTTTATGTTAAAAAAACAACAGCCCTTATTTTGTGAGCTGGTTGGCTGCAGAGTAGCTTGTGAAGCCTTCTTCTTGCACTGTGTGTGCTCACTGCCCTTCCTCTTGCACTGTGTGTGCTCACTGCCCTTCCTCTTGCACTGTGTGTGCTCACTGCCCTTTTTGTCCGTAGCCTTTACTCTTTATGTACTGTGTACTTCTTAAGTTCACCTCCAAATCAGAAGGTCCACTGGATGAGGATTTGCTTACTATTGTGTTAGCCTCTGAAAGGATGCTTAGAACCTAGGCAGGTACTCAGGAGCCTGCGTGACTGCAAGGACCATGGCTTTGGTAGCTAAAGATAATTAAGCTTCCGAACTGTGGGATTTGAGGAAGAGAAACAGTTTTACTTAAGGGTTCCGATTAGAGGCTGGCATTGTTTTACACTTGTTAAGTGAGACGGGGACCTCAGAGTTAAGAGTGCATTTCTCATAGCCTGATTTCTTACACTTGTTAAGTGAGACGGGGACCTCAGAGTTAAGAGTGCATTTCTCATAGCCTGATTTCTGCAGGCTCACCAGCTGCTCTCAGTTTTACACAGCAGTGCTCAGAGCTGGAGGAGCTGCACCTTGGAAATCGTTACTTTGTGGTTTTTATTGACTCTCTGGTTTATATCTGTTAATAGCTTTTTCCTATATTGTTCTCATCTTCTCCCACACTGGATGATTCCTGATCTAAAGTCATAGGAAATAAATTTGAGTAATAAATTCCATCTAAAAGAACATTATTAAATGTATTAAATTATGCCCTTTATTTATATATGTCCATGTATGTTTCTAGTTTTATGTTCTGTTCTCTTATGTTTGCTTTTATAACAAACAAGCAAAATACTCTTTTGATATCAAGTTGACTAATAGTGGTTTGAGACTGAGGTTGATACTTAAAGTCTAAGTACAGATCCCACAGTTTTTGCCCTAGAATTCCATCTTATCATTTGGGGGGTGCACTTGTGCATGCTTGCACACCCCGCCCCTCCCTCTTTTTCCCTACTTCCCCCTTCTCCTCCCCTCTTCTCCTCCCGTGTGTGTGTGTGTGTGTGTGTGTGTGTGTGTGTGTGTGTGTGTGCTGGGAACTGAACCCAGGACCTTTACAACAATAAATAAATAAATGCTTTTAATCACTGAGCCAGCTCACCAGCCCCATGGCCTTACATGTTGAAACTAGTTCCCATGTCCAAAAGGTTCTCAACCTCCCAAAACAGTGCCACCAGCTGGGGCCAACTGTTCAAACACAGGAGCCTGGGGTGACTTTCACGCTCTGACCATAACAGCATGTTCTACTTCGGCCAGCGGCAAAGCTTGATCTTTGCTCTCAGCCTCCGTTGTGAGTAACAGAAATACTAAAGAGTTCTAGATGTGATCTGTGCATTCTTTCTAAGAATTCTGAACCAGGGAAACTGGGCTTTTCTGTTGAGGTTAATAATATGTTTTTAAAATGAATATAAACTTATTATACAGAAGTAACCAGGACATGATGATAGAACACAGCTTAATTATATTTTATAACATAAACCTCTAAGTATTTTTATGCTTTTTGGTATTCTCTTCTTCTCTAGTTCAGGTGTTTAGGAGCCTATTTATCAGAAAGTGTGCTGATAGGAGTTTGGCTTTTTTAATTTTTATTTATTTTTTTATTTTGGTTTTTGGTTTTTCGAGATAGGGTTTCTCTGCAGCTTGGAGCCTGTCCTGGAACTAGCTCTTGTAGACCAGGCTGGCCTCAGACTCAAAGAGATCCGCCTGGGGCTGGAGAGATGGCTCAGAGGTTAAGAGCATTGCCTGCTCTTCCAAAGGTCCTGAGTTCAATTCCCAGTAACCACATGGGGGCTCACAACCATCTGTAATGGAGTCTGGTGCTCTCTTCTGGCCTGCAGGCATACACACAGAATATTGTATAAATAAATAAATAAATATTAAAAAAAAAGAGAGAGATCCGCCTGCCTCTGCCTCCCGAGTGCTGGGATTAAAGGCGTGTTCCACCACTGCCCGGCTCATTTATTTACTTTTTAATAATGCCAAATTAAATACACAAAAGCAACTTTCATATTGCTAATAGCATCTGGGATAGAATAGTCTAGATAGTTATGTAGGTGTTCAGCAACTTCCCTCTCGCTTTCAAAAGCCCCAAATCCTGTTTTTTAAAGTATAAAGACACCAAGTTTTAACTAGAAATGCTGTAAGGTCTCCTCATGATTCCTCACTATGCCAAACACAGTTGTCTAAAGGCGTGTCTACATAGACTTTTAACAATAAAAGTGCAAGGAAGGGTGGTAACAGCAGTAGCCCGTCTTTCCGTGAGAGACCTCTGCAGGACACTGAGGAGTCGGGCATGCTGTCCTGCTTAGGGGGCAGACAGTTGGTGCCAAGGCCAGACTGCTCTATAGCAAGTTCCAGTCCATCTGGGCCATAGGTAAGACTCGTGTCTTCAAATTTAAACAACAAACAAGCAAAAAAAATTGGCTTTGACAAGATTCTGGGTAAACATTAGGACTTGTAATTAGAGGCAACCTGCTTTAGTTCTCTGCATTTCACGTTAGTGATGGCCTGATGTGACCCTGTGATTTTTCTTTAACGGCATTACTGCCGAAACTAAAAGCACTTATGCACCCAGCAGTGGTGGCTCACGCCTTTAGCCCCAGCACTTGGGAGGCAGAGGCAGGTGGGTCTCTGTGAGTTCAAGGGCACCCTGGTCTACTGAGCGAGTGCCAGGATACACAGAGGAAAAACAAAAACCCTTATGCAAATAGCCTAGAAACCGCATTTGGCTTGCTAAGCCTTGAACTTGAAATCTTCCTACCCTAGCTATGTTGTCCGTTCTTCCCGGTAGCTGGGAGTTTTAGTACCTGTTCTCTTTGTTTGAGGAGACACCATGACTGAGGCAACTTTTAAACAGAAGCATTTAACTTGCTTCCAGCGTCAGAGTTAGAAAGGGTGCTAGAGACGTGGCTGAGAGCTCACCTCTGCACCACAGGTGCAACCAGAGAGCAAGTGAGACTGGGCCTGGCGTGGGCTTTGGAAATCTTAAAGCTTCCCCCACCCTGTCCAGTGACACACCTCCCCCAATAAGGCCACCCCTTGCTAATCTCTCCCAAACAGTTATACTAACTGGAGACCAGGCACCCACTCATAAGAGCTTATGGAGGTCATTCTTACTCAGACCACCACACTGGGACCGCAAGTCTGTCCCACAGGCCCCACTGAGAACTTTGACCTGTGATTAGATCTCCTTTTAGAGAGTGGAGAAGTGGGGTTAAAGAAAAATCAAACGCCTTGTGCTTACTGATAGGAACTTTTGTACAGCTCATTATATAACTCATTTGACATTTGTGACTATTGGTTGTTCCTTATGGGTTCATATAAACATGCATGGTTTTGTTTTAAATGCTATAAAGCGTACTAGGTCTATATCTTGTGTTTGATCCTTAGCTCTGCAGACACAAATACGCATTCTACCTGTCTCACACACACCCTGACACTGTGTATTAAAAATAAAATGACCTAGCCAGGACAGGCAGTTAATGACTATAGTCCCAGCAGTTGGGGGACTGAACCAGGAAGATTATGGGTTCAAGACCAGCCTAGGCTACGTAGTAATAATAATAACCCTGTCTCAAAAAAGCAAACAAGAGCCATAAATTTTACTATTTTAAATGTATTTGAATGAGTGTTCTGTCTGCATGTATATGTATGCCCCATTGGAGGAGTCCAAAAGAAGGTGTAGGATCCCGCTAGGGCTAGAATTACAGACAGTAGCAAGCTACCATGTGGTACTGGGAAATCAAAACTGGGTCCTTTGGAAGAGCAGCAGTGTTCTTAAGTGCTGAGCCATCTTTCTAACTCCCAAGAGCTATAAATTTAATTGATAAATTACACATTTGTGAAATGAGAATATTAATTGTATCTAGCTAAGTGGTCAGTGCTCAATAAAAATGACTAATCGACTGACATTTACATAATAATGTCTTTTCTTTTTTCCCCACATGAGTGAATGTGGGCAGTCTCCTGATTCTTGTTATAGAAAGATGTTTACAAGATAGTTTAAAATAGCAAATTTAAATAGCAAAATTAAATTTTTACATATATCTTACATTAAAGTTGGTACAAGTTAATAGTACTTAAATAAGATAGATTCAGGTACTACGTAGGCTGTTTATAGTATGCAGACTGGGAAATGAGAGTCGTACCTGTCTAGGGTCAACAAGATGCATGAGAGTGTTTGCTACCATGCATGAAGACCTGAATTTGAGGCACAGGTCCCACATGGTAAAGGAGAGAATGGACTCCTGCAGATGGTTATCTGACCACACAAGTGCCGAGACACACATACCTCTCTCCCCATGCATCCATGTACATAACTTAAAAAAGAAAGAAAATCTTATGTTTTTAAGAAGTGGTTGAACCAGCTATGGACGTTCGTGCCTGTAATACCAGCACTTAGAAGCTCTCATATTCAAGCCAGTCTGGGCTAGACTGGACCTTTTCCCAAATCAGTGCTTCTAGAACTTCCTGTAAAAGGAAAGGAGAGAGAGACTGGTCGCTGTTGCCCATTCCTTGTCAGTCGCTGTACGTGAGCTCTTTATTACCCAGTTTCCTAGTGTCACCCTTTCTTTCTTTTCAAGTTGCTTCCTGGTTTACTTCCTGTTCAGTTTGCAGTAATGGGTGTGGAATGAAGCAAGAACTTATGTTGGTGCCCATTGTCTGAACCAGGAAGGAGTATGGCAGCTGCGGGACTCGGGATGCCCAGCTGCCCCACCCGCCCACCCTCTCTGCAAGTCAGTTAGCCTGTAGCTCCTGACTGTGCATACACAGTCAACAGTTGAGGGCTCATTCATCCAGGGCATTCCCCTGCTTCTGTGTATGTATGTCTCTTCAACAGTATCGGAAGATTCAGCTCCACAGAAATAGAAAAGTAAACTCTATACAATGAAACTAAAGCAGTTAATTACCGCACATAGCCCAGGGTGGCCTTGAACTCCTGATCCTGTTTTTGCCTTTCAATTGCTAACAGTATGTTTTTATTAATTCTTTTATCAAAAGGAACTCTTATTAACTATATCCTCTCTTACCTTTTTCCTATTTTGAGTTTAGAAGCTATCTGAAGAATCAAGATTTAAAAAAAAAAAAAAAAACTGTTGTAAAACTTCCCCTCGTCTGGATTTTGCTGTTCTGTATTTCCCTCAGGTGGCTAACCTAATTCCTAATTCCCATTCTCCTGTGTTTTCCTATATATTGGTGGCTGGTTCTCCAGGACTGATCAGATGATAGTTGGTAGGTTTTGTTTTTGAAAGTGTTTTTCTCTCTCACCAGAAGTCCCTTTAATGTCTTGCTGTGTTTCAGTTTTGTATTGTTAGCAGTGACTTAGTCCTTAATATAGTAAAAGCTGCAAAGTGGGTGTTTTTCTTCTGTCGTTCCTTCTTTCTTTTAACTACCACCCATGAGGAACCTCACTTTGATTAAAGATTCAGCTGGCTTTAAGTGTGTTTTTGCTGAGTTAGTATCTTCTGTGACAGTGGGTAGCAGTAACAGGACCTGGTGTTAGATCTTTCAGTATAGCAGGTATTGAGTAGTTGGTAACAGTCCAACTTCAGATTCCCTATAGTTTATTAGGGTGCTGTCTTAGACTACCTAATAACACTCATTTCTCAGCTTGGTGGGGTTCAGTTTGTGCTCAGGTTAACATGGACTTCTATACTTGGGTACTATAGTGGCTGTTTTAAGGCCTCACCTGTTTGTTTGTTCTTGTTTTCTTTTTCTATAGTGCTGGGAGAATGGGGGTGAACCCAGGCCCTTAAAATGCTAGCCGAGTGCTCTGTTATTGAGATGTATGTCCCCAGCTATATGTAAGTTTTTAAAATGAATTTACATACTTCTTTTCTTTTTTTTTCTTATTTTCTAAAGTATAATTTCTGGGCTTGATTTGAAATTTGAGCAATAGAGGCTATATTATATCTGTATAAAATATTAGTCCGGGTAGCTTTGGCATTGCTTATTGAAGGCATTGCTTTTATGGTTTGTTTATTTGTTTTGTTTTGCCAGTGCAGAATTTAAGTTTCTCAGCAATTTACCAGCATTTTAAATTTTTAAGTAATTTTAGAAAATAGTGTAACAGTGTTCCTAGTGACTAGAAGCCAGTTGTTCTGTGCTTTGCTATGCTGTTCTAATGCCTTGGGTCTAGTACAAAGCCAGAGAGATTTGACTGAGCCTGGACAGTACAGATGGTTATCACAGTAGCATCCCTTTTCTGTATTAAGGCTTCCTCATATAAAATACATTATTCAGATTCAGTGTTGGAGCGAGGCTTTGTGGCAGTAGTATTAAACTAGTCACGTAGCCCCTGCCCCGCGAAGCTGGCATGCACAGTTGCACAGGTGGAATGTGACCCTGCACCTCCACCTCTCCTTTGCAGGGCTGTCTAAACACTCCTGGAGACAGAACATCTGCTGTGTGCAAGTACAGCCAGCTTTTAGAGTGTCGGAGTGTAGTACCTTGTGCTGTGAGTCTGACATGGTGAAATGGTAACCTGTTAGTGACTTATGCCCAACTGCGGTATGTATATGTGCACACACACATGCCTGTGAGCACAGTGTGTGTGTGTGTGTGTGTGTGTGTGTGTGTGTGTGCGCGTGCGCGCGCGCGCACATGTGTAGAGGACTGAGGAATTACAGGTGCTGCTCCTGAGGAATGTTCACCTCGTTTTTGCCAAGTAGGCTAGGCTGATTGGCAGTGAACCCCAGCATTCCACTGTCTCCATCCTCAGTGTTGGGTTACAAGTGCACATCACTCTGCCCAGGTTTTTTTTTTTTTTAAAGATTTAATTATTTATTGTGTATACAGTATTCTGCCTCCACGTATGTCTGCACGCCAGAAGAGGGCACCAGATCTCATTGCAGATGGTTGTGAGCCACCATGCGGTTGCTGGGAATTGAACTCAGGACCTCTGGAAGAGCAGGCAATGCCCTCAACCACTGAGCCATCTCTCTAGCCCTCTGCCCAGGTTTTTTTTATGGGCCCTGGGTGTCAGACTTAGCCCTTGGGCTTATAAGGCACACACTTTACCAACAGAGCCGTCTCTCCACCCCTAGTTTAGATTTGTCAAAAGATTGTTTCTTTTTTCCTCTTACCCCAAAGTAGTTAAAATCCATTACCGAATTGATTGTGCATCTTCCAGTGCCTTGGAGAATAGCTAAGTGTGAACATGTTTCTCCATCGTCATTTTCAAGGCAATCTAAGTTTCAAGCATTTTGTTCGATTAAAAAAAAATTTATCCTTGTGTGTGTGCACATGTGCAGTAGTACACAGTAGGACAACTGAGTCTCTTCCACAGTGGGTTCCTGGGGTCAAGCTTAAGTTGTCAGACTTGCTCATCTTTTTAGAGGCCTTTAGTTTTGTATTTATTTTTTAAGAGAGTCTCACGGAGTCCAAGCTTGCCTCAGACTTGCTATGTAGCTGAAGGCTGTCTTGAACGTCTGACTCTGCCTTCCTGTCCCAGTTGTACCACCATGACCAGGGTCTGCAGTGCTAGGAGTCACCCAGGGCTCCCGGCATGCTAGACAAGCACTGTTCCAGCAGTGAGTCACAGCCCTGGCCCAAACGTGGTTTTTCATTTCGATAAGCAAGCGATCTGTAAGTTAGTGCCCCCTGACATAAGTCTGGGGACCCTGATGAACTTGAGCAGACTGGTTTGTGGCTGTCTTGAAACAGTGGCAGACTTCACGACACATGCCATTTCTTCAGGAGTGGTTCATTTTCTTTGATCCGGATTTACTGACTGGAAAAAAAGGTATATATGGTCACTGTACGTGATATAAAAGAGATTTTAATTGACATGAATGTAACATTTTTTCCTTTCCATATGTATTTTTCAGTAAGTTAGAAGTTTTCCTTTATATTCTCACCAATGAGGCCTTGAATCATCTTAGATTATACAGACTTTCTATCAGTTTTCCTGTTCTGTTTTTTTCTTCCATCCCTCTTTTTCTCCTCTCTCCCCTTTCTCTCCTCTCTCTTCCCTGTCTCTTCCCATCACTAGACTAGGCTGGCCTCAAACTCACAGAGCTATACCTGCCTCTACACTTGTCGGAGTTGTGTGATTCATTTGTCATTTTTCTTTTGTGTGATTCCAAGGCATGTTAAACTTGGGGAGCTTTTATATACTGCAGTGTTAGGAGATATACCCCTCCTTTGTCTGCTGCAGACCTGGCCCTCAGGTGAGGGCGTATCTCAGGGTGTGACTAAATTTAAAAAGAGGGCCTTAGAGGAGGAGAGAGTGACTTCAAATGAGGCTTTGGGGGTCAAAGGCTAATTTAATTTAGTGTTAACTCCTGTGCTTGGTTATTTCATTGTCCCATGGAGTTTGTCATAAATTACTTATTTTATGAAAGCTAGTTTTGTTTGGTCTTATTTATGGTATAAAAGTCATGTTTAACCTTGGGTCAAGTGGGCACTGCTGTCTTGCCAGTTCTAAGATGGAAGCTGTGAACATCAGCCTCTTTATAACCACGTGTTTCCAAAGGCCATTCTCCCTGTTGTGGTTGGTTGGGTGGTTGATTTTACCATCAATTAAGAGATAATGAGAGATTCCCCTCCCCAGGACAAATTCAGCCAAAAATGCTTTGGTCAGTGTTCCTTTAAAGCCATGTGTGAATGAGCAAGGCTAGGTGTCTGCAGCCTGGCTCCATGGGTGGTAGGAGGGCACTGAGCCCCTGAATTCACAATCAGCCTGAGCAACATTGGTCTCTGAAACGACAAAGAAGAGCTGAACAGAGCCGTCAACCCGCCTTCTGGAGCTCGTTTTAAGAAGCTATTTTCCCACACACAGGATTTTTTTTAGTGTTCTGTGGGAGTTGGATGCATCCTGTCAGTGCTTAGAGATGTGCCTCTGTCTGAATTCACACCCTCCTGGCCTTGGCACCTTTTCCAGTAACCACAGTGGAGTCTTGTGCCGACTTCTGCTCTGATGATGCCTGTTTTGGCACTTCGCTCTTCTGTCGTTCAGTGGAAGAAACCTGACCTCACTTCAGAGATAAAAGCTCTTTTGATAAATGCCCTCAGAATCCTGTATAATTTTATTTGTACTGTAGATGGACCTAGACATTTTGTTGTTACTTCCTTGTTTTATTTGAGGCCTTGATGTGGTGTGCAGGCTGGCCCTTAACTCCAGAGCTAACATAGTCTTACCTCATCCTCCTGAGTAACTGGGACTACAGGTGTGTGCCTAGCAGGCACCTGTGAGAAGAGTTTTAAATTTGTTTTTGTTTTGTTTTGTGTTTCTGTGTAGTCCAGGCCAGCCTCTCAGTTCTTGATTCTCTTGCCTCAACCTCCTAAGTGGTATGAGCTACCACTTTGGGTTGCCTTTTTTTTTAAGAGAGGAAAATAATTTCAGAGGTACTATTTTTTTAAGACTTTTTTTTAAACTCTTATGTGTACAAATGTTTGCCTGTATATATGTATGTGTGCTACCACTTTGATGCCTGATAGCCTTAGAGGCCAGGAGAGGTCATTAGTGGACCCTCTGGAGTTGGAGTTAGAGAATCCAGCTCCCATCCTTTGCAAAGGCTCCAGACGCTCTTAATCACTGAGCCATCTTTCCAGCTCTGAGTTTGCAGTTTTATTCTTAATATAATCTTACTTTTATCATGACATAGCTATGGTTCTCCAGAAGTCATACCTTCATTATTTTTCTTGTTATCGTGACAGAATGCCTGACCAAAGCAACTGCAGGAGGGAGGACTGGTTTCTACTCCGGGTCCGGTGGGGATGGGCAGGGGCGGGGCAGGAGGCTGCTGCTTACATCGCATTCACTGCCAAGAAGCAGGCAGCAATGAAGCAGAGCTGGGACCTCACAATAAAGTAGACCTTCTACCGCAGCTAATGTAATTAGAGCTCCTCGTGGACATGCCCACAGATTGCTTTCTGGGGTGGGTCTAAGTCCCATCAAGGTGACAGTCAAGGTTAACTAGAAATCATCACCCCCACCCCACATAGAATCTGCCAATACTTGTTTTCTAGAAGTCTTTTTGTGTGTTTCATTTTTGAGACAGGGTTTCTATAGATCAGACTGGCCTCGGACTCAGAAATCCTCCTGCCTCTGCCTCCCGAGTACTGGGGTTAAAGGCATCTGCCAGCATTGCCAAGCATAGAAACTTTTTTTTAAACATTTGAGACAGAATCTTTAAAAACTTCTTAGTCCTTTTTTTATTCTCATCACATTGCCTTTTAATTCCTTACTGATCAAGTCTACCGCTCTACCAAGAGTTATTATTTGGCAGTAAATACCTGTAATCCTATCAAGCAACAGGCTGAGATAGGTAAACTCTGGACTACACACAGACCCTACCTCAAAACACCAAGAGCTAGGGATGAAGCTAGTCGCCTTGCTTGCCTAGCTGTGCAAGGCTCTGGATTTGATTTCCAGCACTGTACATACGTAAACCTTACTTTGACTTTTTGATGGCTTGGTGTTCATACCCAACTTTTGGCTGGAGTTGGGGGTGAGATAAGTGTTACATCATCACCCAGGCTGGCATGGCCCTTACTATGGCCAGCTGACCTTGAATTCACAGCAGTCTTCACCTTCCTGAATGCTAGGATCACAAGTGTGATTAATCTACCACACCTCACCCCAAACACATTTTTTAACACATAAATTTAATCTTTTGTGGCTTAAACTTGTGGTTTTATACTATCTTCATATGAGTTTTCCCACTTTTTTCTTAAGATTTATTTTTATGTATAAGTGTTTGCCTCCATGTCTGTTATGTGTACAGTACCATAGGAGTAACGTGCTGCCCACAGAGGTCAGGAGATGGCATTGGGAACTGGGTCCCTGGAACTGGTTACAGATGAGCCACAGTGAGCCACTGTGTGGGTGCTGAGAATCAAACCCTCTGTAAAAGCATCCACGTAAACACTGAGCATCTCTCCCACCTCAGTTTTCAAGCTTCTGTGAGCTGGAATTAGATAGCATCTAACCAGGACACCGGAGCTTTGGAAAACCAGATTTTGGCCATCACTTCGTGAAGTTGTCCAAGTCTGAGTAACTTGATTGTTAATCTCCCCACAGCCCCGCAGAGTCCCTGTGATAGGCGTGTTCTCCCCACAGCCCCGCAGAGTCCCTGTGATAGGCGTGTTTTCCCCACAGCCAAGCTCCCATAGCTTCCTTCAACAGAACTCTGCTTTGCCCCTAGCAGTTCCTCCCAGTGGGTGGCCGAGGGTTCCACCAGCTGACACCATCCTCTCCCTTCTGACCACACTCCGCCTCTTAATTCCTACACATTTCCTCTTCAACACTGCACTGTGTCTTGCTACAGTCAGTGACTAGTCCCATTTTAGATTAGTTTGGTTTTTTTGAGATGAAGTCTTGGTGGGGGGTTGCAAGCATGCATGTGTCCATCAAATTCTTCCCCCTTCCACCTCTTCCTTGGTTGCTGTTTGTAGGCATGCACTACCATATGCCATTGATACACATTCTTCTATTACAAAAGTAATACTTCAGTGGCACCTGTCTTCCTCCTTTTTCCTGACCTCTTATCTTCTGGCTTACAGACACTCAAGCGGCACATTTCTGAGAAACTGAACTTACTCTGCCTTCCCTCCTGCAGATCTGGCCAGCCAGCTTGTTGCCATCCCCAGAGGAACCATTCTTCATGCAGTTGCCGAAGCCATAAATTTGAAGACCTTTGATGCTTCTCCTGCACC
This sequence comes from Microtus oregoni, assembly GCF_018167655.1. Classification (NCBI taxonomy): domain Eukaryota; kingdom Metazoa; phylum Chordata; class Mammalia; order Rodentia; family Cricetidae; genus Microtus; species Microtus oregoni. The sequence continues at coordinate 13,885,207 of NW_024543219.1, forward strand.
CTCCAATTGTAATGAACTTAGACTCTTGCTTGTGCACCTGCTGTCTCTCTTCTGTTGGACTCTTAGCCCAGACCCTTCTACCTGCATTTCCCCAGAACATCTATTTTGGTGCTTCTTAGGACTTTTATATTTCAAGGCTGTAGCTTAGAAAATAAGGGCCTCTGAGACCTGTTTCTCCTCGAGTGTAATGCTGGTAGCCTTACTTCTAAAATGTCCACCCCTCCTCTCTTCCCTCATGGATTCTCACAGCCAGCACCCATACCACCCTCTCTTGTGATTGTTGAGTTTTCTGTCTTCTGTAGCAGTGACTGTGTCGTATGGGTGCGAGTGGTTAGTCACCCTAGCAGAGAGAAGGAGATAGGAGGGAGACACTCCTGTGAATGAGTTCTGAAGCCATTGTGTTTTATGGCTCCTCTTGCTTTAAAGTTGATCAGTGATGTGATTAGCATTCATCTTTCTGGGCCCATCCTAATAGTTGTATAAGTAAGTGGGACTGTTGGCTGGGATGGACTCTAGCCCTCTGCAGACAGTACAACAGAGAGAAACTGGTGCTAAACCTAGTAGGGTGCCAGGGTGCCAAGGAGGGAGGGTGTGTTCTAGTGACTGGTGTAGGACCAGGGAGGAGGAATCCAAGTGACTGCTTCTGGCTTGCTTGTGTGGGTACCTGAGGCTATGGTCATATAGTGGTGTTGGGTTTTGAGCCATCCAGGTGAGGGAGGTCTACCAGACAACAGCAGGCTCTCATTAAGAGAGTATGCCACAGGAAATGATGAGGTGGAGAATCATCTGTGTGTGGGAGCTAATTAGAGCTAGAAATGGTCATCTAGACATCACCTAAAAGGAATCATGGTCTGTAAACAGAATGAACTGGGCTCTGACATCAGGAGCTAGGAAGGAAAGCAAAGCCTGGGGGTGTAAGGGATCGGAGTGGCTGAGGCTAAAGGCTTGGGCAATAAGAAGCCCATCCATCACTTAGCTTTGTTTCAAGGAGAGAGACAAGGAAGTTGATCTTTGTTTACCTAGCTTAGGATAGATGGCTCAGCACAGACTGTTTCCTCGGCTTCCCTCACACAGCTCTGCCTAACTCTCATTCGCTCCCCAGCCTGAAGTCAAAAGCCCACCAACACCTTTTGTTGGATGTGGCACAGCCACCAAAGTCCCTTCCAACTTCTGTGTAAGATTTAAGACAGAATTTGGGCCAAAAAAGCTGATACGGATGTGCTGTATGGTTTGCATTTTATTTAATCACGAGAGGAGGACTTGATTGTTGCAGGTGCCCACTTATTCACTCCAGGCTGCCCAGATTAGAAATAACCACACAGAAACTGTATTAATTAAATCACTGCTTGGCCTATTAGCTCTAACTTCTTATTGGCTGACTCTTACATATTAATTTAACCCATTTCTAGTAATCTGTGTTTGGTCACGTGGTTGTGGCTTACTGGCAAAGTTCCCGCTCAGACTCATCTGTTCCCAGCAGCGGCTACATGATGTCTCCTTACTTTCTCCCAGCATTCAGTTTGTTTTCCCCACTTACCTCTATTCTGCCCTGTGCTGGCCCAGGACAGTTCCTTTATTAACCAATGGTATTCACAGCATTCAGCGGGGAATCCCACATTACTTGATTATATCAGACTTCATTTAAAACAGGGTCATGTAGCTCAGGCTGGTCTCAATCACTGTGTAGCTGAGGGTGCTCACAATTGACAGTGCCCTCACGCTGTCTCAGTCCCCATCCTCCTGTCTCTGTACTTGTGTAGGCACGTGCCACCAGGCCTAGCTACTTAGAGCAAACTTTCAAAATAGAATTTTGAGAACTGGGGATGTAGCTCAGTGATTGTTTGCCTAGCACAGATAGCACCCAGCATGGACCAGGTTCTGGCTAAGAGATGAGGAGACTGGCAGCCATAGAAAACTGGCTGGAACTTTCCACTGTGCTTGTCTCTAGAGTGGGATGGGAGTGGGCAATGTGATACCATCTGTTTTTAGTTTGGGGTTTTTTGTAACAGATGCCCTGGTACCCTGCATCATATCCTTAATTCCCCACCAATATCAACCAAAATTCAGATGCTTTTCGTCTGAGTCTTACCAGAGCCTTGGGTTGTTTTTTTTTTTTTTTGTTTTGTTTTTTTTCTTTTTTTCCCTCAGAACTGTTAGGTTCACCAGGGGAAGGGAGAAAGTTGACTCCCCCTCCCCAATCTTCAGCCAGCAGCAACACCCAAATATGGTGCCTCCTAGGCCTCCCTCCCAGCAGTCAGTTGGATTATGGATACCTTTACTCCCTCACTCCCTTCTTTGGGATACCTCCAGTTTTTATCTTGTTATTGTCCGTAGAGTTATTGTCCTCCAGTTATTGTCCGTAGAGTGGACTTTACAGGTTTTGTGTAAACCAATGCCTCCCCTAATTATACTAATTTCTTGGCAGATGTCTCTATCAGTAACAGTACCTGTCCTAGTTAGGGTTTCTATTGCTGTGATGAAACACCATGACCAAAATCAAGTTGGGGAAGAAAGGGTTTATTTGGCTTATACTTCCATATCACTGTTCCACAGTGAAGGAAGTCTGGACAAGAGCTCAAGCAGGGTAGGATCCTGAAGGCAGGAGCTGATGCAGGGGCCATGGAAGGGTGCTGCTTACTGGCTTGCTCAGCCTGCTTTCTTAGAGAACCCAGGACCTCCAGCCCAGGGAAGGCCCCACCCACAATGGACCGTGCCCTTTCCCATCATCACTAAATAAAATGCCCTAGAGACTCGCTGCACACAGCATTCTCAGTTGAGGTGCTCTCCTCTTAGCTTGTGTCAGGTTGACATGAAACTAGGCAGCACAGCACACAGCACCTAAAATACTGTGAGGGCACAGGGAGGCAAAGCAAACATTGTGCAGTGCAAAACAGCACACACATTGCTAAAGTGCAAATTTATTCACAGGTATTCTGTAATAAAATCATTATGTGATAATTTATTACCCCTCCCCCACACATCCAACTTGCCATTACTTTCAATTCACTTACAGGAAAATATGAAAACCCAGCACATAGTTGGTACAAAGAAAGAGCACTCAATATGACTGTTATTTATTTATATATCATCTTGTTCTTGAAGAATTCTGCGTCGTTCTTTTGGGAAGATCAGATTATAGCCCATGACAGAGCTATTAAAATGCTGTGGTGCAGAAAGGGGACGCTCTCTGCAGACGCTTAGGCTGCGAGCTGTCAGAGCAACCAGAGGCCCTTGTTAGCATGCCCCGCAGGATAGAGATGGCTCCGTGTGGAGAGGTGCTTGCCACCAAACCTGGGTTCCTGAATCTCATCCCTGGAGTTCACGTGGTGAAGAACCAACTTCTGCCGTTTGTCCTCTCACTTCTTCATATGTACTATATGGAATTCACTTGTGCTTATATAGAAATAAATGTAGCTGAGTGGTGGTGGCGCATGCCTTTAATATCAGCACTCGGGAGGCAGAGGCAGGTGGATCTCTGCGAGTTCAAGGGCAGCCTGATCTACATGAGCTAGTTCCAGGACAGCTAGGGCTGTGACACAGAAACCCTGTCTCGAAAAACCAATAAATAAATAAATAAGATAAATGAAATAAATGTATATAAATGTAAAAAAAACTTTAAAAGGCACTTTATATGTCAAAATTGAGAGTTTACATTTTCATAGTTAGGGGGCAGCTGAGGCTGGGCTAAGAGAACCGCGGGAGTAGGAATGGAAGGTAAAGAACAGCATGCGCACTTGACGGGCAGCCCTGACAGTGGCGGTGGGTAAAGGCTCGGAAAGCCTGTGAAGGGCTGTACTTTGTTGCCCCCAGGATGCGTGTCTTAAGCGATAATTTCCACTAGAGTGGATCTCCCGATGCGTAGCTCTGCAGGTGTGGCCTCGCTCCCATAGACCTGTGACTGCAGATCCTTATTTTGGTTGGTAGGATTTTTCTAGAAGACCAGAATTTCTTCAGCCCCGGGGAGTCTGTGTGGCAAGGGCTAGGGCATGTACCACTGGACTGTCTAGTATTTCAACCTTCAGCTCACATTTCTCAGACCACAGAGGGGGCGCCTCGCCTGGGTGCGCAGAGACCAGGGCACAGGCCAGTGTCCAGGAATTATCTTTGTCTCACTTTTGAAATGCCTTCATCCTTAGCCTCTGGCCAGGAAAGAAAGAAAGGAAGGAAGGAAGGAAGGAAGGAAGGAAGGAAGGAAGGAGAAAGAGAGAAGAGAGAAAGGCACCATGACTTTTTTTTGTCTAAACTAGTTGAAACTTTTTTTAGAATTAGTAAGGAATATGGACTCTATGCTTTATTTAAGATAGCTACAGGAGATTTAACATTTAGATTTGACAATTGGCCAAAGGGCCAATAAAGATGGATAGTTCATATGACTAGAGTTTTTAAGGAAGCCTAGACTAGAATATAGCACAGCACAGACAAGTAAAGAGTTGTAGACAGCAGAATAGCCAACACTGTGGAAATGGTTAAAGAAATGATAGTTATTTTTACATGCAGCCGATAAAATGATAGTTGTGATGACCTAGAAAGATCATGATTAAAAATATACTAGGGGCTGAGAGTAGTGACACACCTTTAATCCCAGCCCTCTGGGAAGCAGGCAGATCTTCTGTGAGTTTTGGGACACCCAGGATTACATACTGAGCCATGATCTCAAACAAACAAAAATCAACAAACAAAGCAATCTACTAGGATTGGGGATAGTATGCATGCTGGATTTTCCAGCATTGAGGGAAGCTGAGGCAGGAGGATCACAAGTTTGGAACCAGCATGGGCTATGTGATGAGACACTAGTTATGGGGAATAAAAGGGGGGGGGGGGGTTGGGGTTTGTCACTCAGCTGGTGGAGTGCTTGCTTAGCATCTACAAAGTCCTGGGCTCAATCCTCAGTATCACGTGTAATCTTGGCATTATGGAGGCAGGAGGATGAGAAAGTCATAGACCAGGGTGGCCTACATGAAACCCTATCTCCTAAAAACAAGACAGAATGAACAATCTAGAAGGTCGAAGTTCTTTAGTCCTTTCTGCCTCTGTGCCAGGGTGTGGTAAGAAAGCAGTTTCAGTAAATTCAGCATAGTTAGAGGAGCCGTTCACATTGACTTGCAGCCCCAGCAAACTGAAATGCGACTTTTGGTAAAGACTTTAGAAATTGAAAAACAAATTTCTCTTGCTAGAAGCTACACTAAGTCAGTTCTGTTCTCTCCTGTTCCAGGGCATCTGTTATGCACCTTAAGCCATACTGGAAACTCCAGAAAAGAGAGCACCCTCTCGATGTCAGCAAGGACCCCCTGAGAAGAGCTGCAAGCCACCAAAATGCTGTCAGTGATGAGAAAGACAAAGCTAACTACATGAAACCAGCTGTCTTTCCTTCAGCCTCCCCTGTCAAAGCAACATCTAGAAAACCTTTTGGGATCCTTTCTCCAAATGTTCTGTGCAGTATGAGTGGGAAGAGTCCTGTGGAGAACAGCTTGAATGTGAAAGCCAAAAAGAATGTGCCGTCTGCAACAGTACACCAGAGTGAAGAAGAGGGGCTGCCTGGGAGCTGGGCTATTGTCAAACCTGGAAACACAAAGGAGAAAATTGCATTCTTTGCAGCCCACCAGTGTAGCAATAGGATAGGATCTATGAAAATAAAAAGCTCCTGGGATATCGATGGGAGAGCCACTAAAAGAAGGAAAAAATCAGGAGACCTTAAGAAAGCCAAGGTGCAGTTAGAAAGGATGAGAGAGATCAACAGCCAGTGCTGCCAGCCCGAGCCATTCGCCTGTGGCATTGAGCACTGCTCTGTGCATTATGTGGGTGACAGTGGGGATGGTGTCTACAGTGGGAGGCCTCTGTCGGTGATACAGATGGTTGCCTTCCTTGAGCAGAGAGCCAGTGCTCTGCTAGCTAGCTGTGCAAAGAACTGCACAAATTCTCCTGCCATTGTGAAGATTACTGGCCAGTCCCGAGGTTTGCCTCCTGCACCTGAGCCCTTCTCTGCTCTGGGAACTTGTGAAGAACCCATGGAAAGAGGAAATCCTGAGGCTGGCAGATCACAGAGCGAACCAGTCCGTGTCCTTGACATGGTAGCCAGGCTGGAGTCCGAGTGCCTGAAGCACCAAGGCCAGAGGGAACCTGGGACTCTGTCACGGAATAACAGCTTCCGTCGAAATGTAGGCAGGGTGCTGCTCACTAATGGTGCTCAGGCCAATGACAAGGATGACAAAAGCACCACAGATGCACCTGACACCCAGGCTCACCCCATGCAATTGGTGTCTGTGGGTGAAGGACCCTCCACAGCTGACCACTGTTCTGTGGGTGACCAGGCCTGGGATGGTATGTCTCAGGGCTGTCCCTCATTGCCAGCAGTTGTGAGCTTCCAGACGGACAGTACAGAATTAGAACCAGGTCAGCAAACAGCTGTGAGAAACTGCAACCGGCATGACATAGAAATGACAGACGCACTTGATGAGCCATCCTTTTCTTCTCACACCTGCCTCCAAGCCGCTGAGGTGCCCTCAGATGCCGTCCGCTGTATGAGCCGAGCCCTGGGACCACTCACGAAGCCCAGTCCTGCCCAGAGAAAGCAAACTGTGTGCATGAGCATCACTGTGTGCACAGTGGAGACAGCCCAGCCTTCTGCTGTAGACGCCCGTGAAGAGCCTCTCCCGGGGATGCTGTTTTTCCTGTCACCTGGACGGGACCAGCCAGAGTGCTCCCAGTTGAAAGAACACACAGCACAAGAGGCTTCAGAGGCCAATAACCCTCAAGATGCTGCTGAGGACAACAGCGTATGTGAAGAGAAGGATGCTTCTGTGGAGCCATTTGTCCCAGCAGCCTCTACAGGGGAAAATACATTTCCAGTGCTAGAGGCATCCAGTTGGAAGAAGCAGGTGTCTCAGGACTTCCTGGAGACCAGGTTTAAAATCCAGCAGCTTCTGGAGCCACAGCAGTACATGGTGTGCCTGCCTCACCACATCATGGTGAAAATCTTCAGGCTACTCCCTACCAGGAGTCTAGCAGTTCTTAAATGTACCTGCCGCTATTTCAAGTTCATCATCGAATACTACAACATCAGGCCAGCAGATTCTCGGTGGGTTCGAGACCCACGCTATAGAGAAGACCCTTGCAAACAGTGCAAGAAAAAGTATGTGAAAGGGGATGTGTCCCTGTGCCGCTGGCACCCCAAACCCTACTGCCAGGCACTGCCTTACGGACCTGGATACTGGATGTGCTGCCACCGCTCTCAGAAGGCCTTTCCTGGCTGTAAGCTGGGCCTTCATGACAATCACTGGTTACCTGCCTGCCACAGCTTTAACCGGGCAATCCATAAGAAATCAAGAGGGAGTGAAACGGAAGAGGAGTGCTGAAGTCCACGCGAGAGGCAGGGACTGAGAAACACCTGGGTCAGCCCCGAGGCATGCGACCTCACCCTCGCCCTTGGCTCAGGCAGTTTTTAACTCTGAATTTACCAATGTACATGAGATTCATTCCATGGTTTTGTATAGTAGTGCCTCGCATTAACCCTTTCAGCTGTGCAGAACTGCCTGTTTTCCTCTACCAAGGACATTCTGAGGTCACCAAGCAGTCTGCACTAGGGTCCTGACATGTTCCAGTACTAACTGTATTTGAAGTGAGTGGAGAAGAAAGCAGACCTCGGAGAATTCTGCCTAACCCCGAAAACTGGGCACCTTCCCTTCTACCTTGTATGCTTGATCCTGTGAGAATGACACCTGCGGATGGAGTTTGTGCCCTGTGCTGTTTACAGTGTATATATGGTTGTGATGCATGGGGCTGTGGAAGTGCACATTAAACCTGAGCGCCTTTACCTGGGATGAGTGCTTTGGCCCCTCTGTAAATGACAGATTAAACCTGATATTGTATATTACGGACAGTTGACCACAAAATAAGACAGTGTCATATGATAGTCAGGTCAAAACATTGATCATCCTCTTGTCTGGTTTCAATTCTTTTTCTTGAAACTTCAATAAAAATGCACACTTTAAATGGGGCCTGAGTTTACAGAGATTTGGGGGGTGTAAGATATAATCTCTTTAGATTTTATGTGTGAATGTGGGTGGTGTTGAACCCTCTGAAACTGTGTTGGGAACCAAACCTGGGTCCTCTGCAAGAGCAAAAAAGTTAACTGCCGAGGCATCGCAGGCCAAAGATTTATTTTCTGTGTGCCTGTGCTTGCTTTGAGTGCGAGCACCCTCGGAGGACAGAGGTGGCAGGCCCTCCACCGTGGAGGACAGAGGTGGCAGGCCCTCCACCGTGGAGGACAGAGGTGGCAGGCCCTCCACCGTGGAGGACAGAGGTGGCAGGCCCTCCACCGTGGAGGACAGAGGTGGCAGGCCCTCCACCGTGGAGGACAGAGGTGGCAGGCCCTCCACCGTGGAGGACAGAGGTGGCAGGCCCTCCACCGTGGAGGACAGAGGTGGCAGGCCCTCCACCGTGGAGGACAGAGGTGGCAGGCCCTCCACCGTGGAGGACAGAGGTGGCAGGCCCTCCACCGTGGAGGACAGAGGTGGCAGGCCCTCCACCGTGGAGGACAGAGGTGGCAGGCCCTCCACTGTGGAGCTTGACTCACGGGCAATGTGAGTCACCCAATGAACCGAACCCACTTCTGCCGAAGTCATCTCTCCATCTCTGGCATGGGAGGTTTTTTTAAAGGTTCTTAGGAATTGAGTTGTAATTTAAAAAACAAACTTTGATGTATGCTTCCCAGGTGCCTGAGGAGGCCAAGAGAGGGCATCAGACCCAAGAACTGGAGTTAGAATGGGTTTTGAGCCCTTGTGCCGTTGCTAAGAATCCGGGTCCTCTGGAAGAATAGCCAGTGTTCCTGGTGCAATCTCTCCAGCCCTGTTAAGGACTTTCTAAAGTTTTGTTTTGAAGCCATTTGTGGTGGCTTATGCCAGAAATCACAGAACTCTGGGGGCAAGGCAAGCATTGCTGAGCTTGAAGCGTCCCTGGGTTAAAAATTTCAAGCACACCCTAAAAAAATTATTCAAAGGGAAATAGCACTAAAAGTTGGTGCTGTAAAAAAAAATAATCCAAAAGCTAGGTCAGTCTGAAATGAAGCACACACGTACAGGACGCACGCCCACACAGTCACACACCTTGTTGTAGCTGTAAGCAGGGAGGACAGATGACAAATGTGGGCGAGCAATGGGAAGGAGAGAGCAGTGGTTCCCTTTTAAGGAGGATACAAACTTGGCCAGGACTTGCAGGGAGCAGAGGTCAGGACGACAGCTAGGTGGAGCTGGCTTGACCTATATTGAGCAAAGTGGCTTCCAAATTGGAATTTAGTTGTTTTGAGTTTTGATTTTAAAGTATGTGTGTACATGCATGAGTAAGCCAGGTGTCAGGTCCTCTGCACATGGGATTACAAGTTATGATGTGAGTCTTGGGAGCCAGACTTGGGTTTGTGGCTCCTAACAGCTGAACCATCTCTCTGGTTTGGGTTTTCTTTTATTCTTTACCATAACTGCTGAGGGCAGGCTGAAACTGCAAAGTGACCATGCCAGGGAGGCCACCCCTGACAAACGGGCCATGCTATGATGGCCTGCAGACTCAGGCTGAGAACAGCTCGTCTTCAAGACATCTGCTGTTGATTTGTGCAGACTGGCAATCAGCATCCAGGAAGTTTGTGCTGTCAAATCCCTCCTAAGGTGAGGTTAAAGGAGAAACCCACAGGGCGGAAACAGTGTGGCGTGCCTCATGCACTGTGCTCGACTGTTGCTGGCCATGGTTCTCCCCATGGATGCACAGGATAAATAACTGGGTTTTCATGAGTCAGCATTCCTGACTTGGTTATCACATGCTAGACAGCTGTGTGGGGCTGGGCTGGCTGAGCCGGGGCACAGGATGGCCCTATGCCACTTGGCATTACCTCAGAAATAGATGGCCCGATTTGACCGTGGCAGGACAGGGTTCCCGGTGCTGAATAGAGGCTTTTGCTGGTTGTATCAGAAAGCACCCATCCTGGTCCCTACTGCCAGACTGTAATGCTGCTTTTGAGAAAGACTGTGTGGCCCCCTAGTGTCGAATGTAGAAATAGCCCACTCTTTGATTTTGGTTTTAAGATTTTACATGAAGATGTTTTTGCCTGCATGCATGCAGTCCTGTGGAAGCCGAAACAGGGCATCATTCCCCTAAAACTGGAGTTGCAGTTGACCTCTGTCCTGTAGGTGCTGGGAACCTAACCAGTGCTCTGGAAGAGTCGCCAGTGTTAAGCATGTCTCTGAAGCACCCTGGAGAACGTGGTGCTCCCTTCCTGTATCGCTAAAGGACCTAACAAACATTCCAGGGCCCTCCCCTCCCTAGCAGCCAAAGAACACCTGCAATTTCAGCTCCTCCAGCCTCGCCTACCCGTGCTTCCCCCACCTCATTTCAAGTCCATCCTTGGCTACGCAGTGAGACCCTCCCAGCAGAACCCCAGAACATAATGCACCTGTTGATGTCTGCCCTGTGCACTGACTGCTGCACCCCAGCATCTACTGGAACGCAGTCCTACTTCCTTTTCTGGTGCCTCTCAGGTGCCCCAACACAATCCTCTGTATCACTGTGTGGAGTTCCATAGACCCATGGGGCAGCTAGTTTGAGCTTCTATCTTCACTGCCTCGTGGTACACACTTCATGTTTGCAACTGTGATCAGCAAGCTCTCTATAGTTGAGCCAAATTCCCAACCCTTTTCACATTTTTTTCGAGACATGGTCTTAGATAGCCCAGGCTATCCTCACACTTATGATCTTCCTGCCCCCAGCCTTCTGAGTACCTGGGATTACAGGCATGTACCACCAGACCTGGCTTCCTAGTGCCAACTCAATGTGACAGGTGCAGGCATGTTTGGATGGCACTGACTCCCGGAAGAGAATTTTAAGATCTCTGCCTCTGGACAGAGCTGATCCCAGGGAACCATGCTTTGTCTAGAGACGTTCCTACAGGAACTGTGGCTATTTTGTTCTGAACCCAATGACGCATGCTTGCTATACACTATGGTGGCAGTGGGCAGGTACTTACGGCCTGGCACTGTCTACTCACCTTTGGTTATGTGACTTCAGTGTCTCTTAGCCTTCCGGGCATCTTGGACAGTTTTCACAAGGACTACCAGCTCTTTGCCACGTCAGTTTTTTGACATTTCTTTGCTGAGCAGACAGTTTGTCTTCCTTCACCCACTGACTGCATCATATATACCGTAATCATTTGACACTGAGCCCTTCTTCGCACTGAACAGTGCCAGTAATGAATGGATGTGACCCACTGCGCATCAGGTACTAAGTCCTGCAGCTGTATGTTGTGCACACAGTAGAATTCTACCGTCTGTTCCCTTTGGGTTCAGATGGGCTAGTGTTAGAAGTGTGGGGAGCACACCACCCCCCTGACATGCACACCACCCCCCTGACATGCACACCACCCCCTGACATGCACACCACCCCCTGACATGCACACCACCCCCCTGACATGCACACCATTCCCCCTGACATGCACACCACCCCCTGACATGCACACCACCCCCCTGACATGCACAACACCCCCCCTGACATGCACACCACCCCCCTGACATGCACACCACTCCCAACTTTATGGACATTTATGGCCAGAGCTGATGTTTGCAAAGCCTCATGGAAAGAGCAAACAGTTTTGGCACCTTTGGGTGCCCCACATCTATCTTTGCCTAGCTGAAGCAGAACCTCATTGGAGCAGCACCCCACTCTGGGTGGCTGAACGTGCTGCCTGGGGAAGTCACTAGAGTTAGCAGCTGAGAACAGAACTGGACTGGAGCAGAGGTGGCATCCCTTGTGGAAAGAGAAAACCTAGCCATAGCAGTGAGGGCTGGCGAGATGGTTCATCGGGTAAACGCTTGCTGCGCGAGCCTGGCAGCCACTTAGGGGGACAAAGAATGGACTCCACAAAGCTGTCGTCTTACCTCTACACGTTTGTAGCACACAGGCCCCCTCTAGTAAGACCTGTAATTTTTTAAAAAGCCAATGAAACATTTTTCACCTTTTCCTAAGCCCCCTTAATAGAGAACAGAAGTGAGTTTCCAAAGGTATCTATTTTAGAGGGGCTTTGTTTTCCACTGGTACTGGGAGTCCAACCCAGAGCCAGGCTAGGTGGCTGGGTCACCATTAAGCTGCAACCCTGCCTTTTAAAAGGTTGGTTTGTTGCATTTGAATTTTGAGATGGATTCCAAGTTGCTCAGGCTGAGCTGAACTTGTTTTGCCGCAGCCTTTTCAGGGCTGGATGAGTCACCGTGCCTGCTCCCTCTTTATTTGGGACAGCGTTTTTCTGTGTAGTGCTGGCTGTCCTGGAACTCATTCTGTAGACCAGGCTGGCCTCAAAGGGATCTACCAGCCTCTGCTTCCAGAGTGCTGGGACTAAAATCGTGCACCACCACCGCCCAATCCTCCTGACTTCTGGCAGGGTCTCATGGAACATGGAATACTCCTGTCTACTCCTAGGTACTGACATTACAGGGATATGCCATCATACCTATACACATCAAACTATATTTTAGGGTGGGTTTGCAAAAATCAAAACAAGGCCCTTGAACATTTTCACCTTGAAATGATAAGCACATGGGAACTAGGTTCTCAAGTGAGCACTGGGGGGAAGTGGCATATGGCCAAATTTACTCTTGAAAATGTGGTGCCTACCACTTAGTCAAAGGCAGCTATTACCAGTACATAGCATGTCAGTCAGGTAAGGCTGGCTGATGTGGCTGTGCTGAGCAGTATGCAGACACAGGACTCGGGAAGAGGCAACAGCACTGGGTGTGCAATCGGCTGTGCCTTTCAGTGATCTATCTCCCTCCCTCCCTCCCTCCCTCCCTCTTCTGCACACACTGAACCACAAAATCAAAGCACCGAGTCTAAGACCTGATAATGGGCTTCATCATGGAGTATATGTTCATGTTTTTTTTTTTTTTTAAATCAGTGGCCAGATACAATCAGAAAAATGGAAAGTTGCATTTAATCCAATTTGTCCCTGCTACATTGTGGTATAGCATAGCATGACCCGTCTGCATAGCTGTGTTTGGTAGGAATCGAGCCAAGCTTGGCCTGCCCAGCCTCTCTTATTCTGGGACCAAGCTGCTGGTCTTCGCTGGTCTTCATCTCCAGTCCTCGAGTGGCTGCAAGGAGTATAGTCGCTGGCTCACTTTGCCTTATTTTCCCTCCCAGACAGGAGGCTGGCTGTCCCAGGGTCCACACTGGGACCTGTGGCATGACCTTTTCCATGGCCAGCAGTCTTGGCCCTGGCCTTCTTGAACCTGCTAAGCAGACTCTGAAGAACAAATGACTACAGAGAAAATGAGCAAGTTCATGTGTTTATTTATAAGGGTGTGGATATAGGAGTGTGCCATCCCCAATATTTGCCAAGCCCAGGACAAAGACAGAAAACCCACCTTCATTCCATCCTCCACTTTCCCACCTCTACCCCCTTTCTGTCCCCCGCACAGACACACACCTTCACACACAGCAGGGCTTGTTGAGACTCACTAGGAGCCCTGGCTATCCTGGGAGCTTACTATGTAGACCTGGTGTCTTAGGGTTTCTATTGTGGTGAAGAGACACCATGACCAAAGGAACTCTTTTTTTTTTTAAATATTTATTTATTTATTATGTATACAATGTTCTGTCTGTGTGTATGTCTGCAGGCCAGAAGAGGGCACCAGACCTCATTCCAGATGGTTGTGAGCCACCATGTGGTTGCTGGGAATTGAACTCAGGACCTTTGGAAGAGCAGGCAATGCTCTTAACCACTGAGCCATCTCTCCAGCCTTTTTTTTTTTTTTTTTTTTACCACAGGAACTCTTAAAGGAAAAACATCTAATTAGGGTGGCTGACATTTTCAGAGGTTCAGTCCATTACCATCATGGTGTGACAGTGACATGCAGAAAGATGGCGCTGGAGAAGTAGCTGCGTGTCCAACACCATGTTTGTAGGCAACAGGAATCGGTCTGTCTCAATGGGAGTAGCTTGAGCATGTGAAATCTCAAAGCCAACCTCCACAGTAACACACTTCCTCTAGCATGGCCACACCTCCTAATTGTGGCACTCCCTTTGGGGATCATTTTCGTCAAGCCATCACACCAGACTAACTTCCAACTCAAGAAACACCTACCTCTGCCTCCCACCTAACCAAACACTTAAAGGTTCTTCTCTCTGTGGAGGACAAAGCTCAAGGTTCATCCTTAACCTATAGAATCAACTTCTGGAAGTGAGAGTCCAAGGTGGCAGCTTCGTGTATAGTGAGGTCTGAGCGCTCATAGGCCTGGGAAGGAATGGAAGAAATAGACGAGATGAAACAGGAAGTCTTCAAAGTTGATGCAGCCCACTGAGCAGGAAGTAGTGAACCTGGAGGGGCAATGGGAGATAACCCAAGAAAGCCGTGTGCAGAATACACGAAGCAAGAATACAGTCACTGTGTCAGAGAGACTTTCCCAAGTACAGCCCCTTAAAGGCTGCTTCAGAATATCCCCCTCTGTGCTTGGAAGAAGAAACCTATTGCCTAAGTCTTCAGGCTCTTCCAGAGGCCTTTAGTACTCAGATATTCCGATTTCAGATTGATTAATTAATTAGTGAGACCATGAGCAAATCTCTGCATAAGTTCTATTATTGCTGGTGGCACTTGGGAAGCAGAGTTCAAGGCCGGCCTGGTCTAGAGAGTGAGTTCTATGACAGCCAGGGCTGCTATATAGAGAACCCTGTCTTGAAGAAAAAAAATTCTATTATTTCCCCTTGACCGTGTAGCTCTAGTCCAATGATCTTAGTACAAAGAGGTGTAGAGGCCGGGCGGTGGTGGCGCACGCCTTTAATCCCAGCACTCGGGAGGCAGAGGCAGGCGGATCTCTGTGAGTTCGAGGCCAGCCTGGTCTACAAGAGCTAGTGCCAGGACAGGCTCCAAAGCTATAGAGAAACCCTGTCTCAAAAAACTAAAAAAAAACAAAAAAAAAAACAAAGAGGTGTAGAAAGGTTGTGATTTAACGTGAACGAAGGAGTGCCCAGATGCAGAATTTCTAGCAAGTTCCCAAGCTGATACTGGTTTTGCAGTTATAGGCTCATACCGGTAGAAAGCGAGCAATGTTGGAGCAAGCCTCTTGGGCATGCCCAGTGCAGCAGAAGCTTGCGGCTCTTGGGGTCTTTCTCTAAGGCCATCAAGGAGACAGAGTTCCCTGATGCCATCAGCGGTAGCACCCACAGACAGCCTATTTCCCTGTCAATACTAGACCTCCTCCTGCTCGGCTGCTGCTCAGATCATCTGCCTGTCACTGCTGCGGCCTTCTAGCTACTGCTGCCAAACCATCTAGCAACTATCCAAACTGACAGCTATGCATGTATTTGTTTATACCCTCAGAAATGTCTTCAGAGTTTTTAAAGTCAGGAAAATGCACTAGTAAACAAGTGTAGGAAAGTATTTCCCTCAACATCTGGGTGGCCTTGGAAGTCAGTAAATGCTCAAAGGTACAGGGTGATGGTGTGGGTTCTGGGGTATCCAGAGTCTTCACCCAAGAGCTCTCTCTCAAGTGGCCCGCCCATTCTCACCACTGACCTTGAACCTCCAATTTCTTGGCTTTTGAAAAAAGATTTCTAGCTTGGGCTTGGGAACAGATACCTTTAGTCCCAGCACTCACGAGGCAGGGGCAAGTAGATCTCTGTGAGTCTGACATTAGCCTGGACAACAGAGCAAGTTTCAGGCCAGCCAGAGCTTCATAGTTAGACTGTCTCAAGAAAGAAAAAAATCTGTTAAGACTTCTTTGTGTGAATGAATGCTTTGCCTGCATATATGTATTTACAGCACATGCAGCCCTTGAAACCCAGAGGCATTGGGTGCCCTGGAACAACTGTGTGGGTGCTGGGAATTGAATCAAGGTCCTCTGCAAGAGCAGCCAGCACTCTTAACCTCTAAGGCATCTCTCCAGCCTCAATCTCTTGCAGTTTAAGTACATTACTTTTCCATCAGACCCCCTCTCACATCCCAGTCCCTTGTACTCACAGCCAAGTCTGCAGCCCTGAGTCTAGCCCCTGGACACGGAGAATGAGAAGACTCACATGAGTTCTAGCCCCTGGACACGGAGAATGAGAAGACTCACATGAGTTCTAGCCCCTGGACACGGAGAATGAGAAGACTCACATGAGTTCTAGCCCCTGGACACGGAGAATGAGAAGACTCACATGAGTTCTAGCCCCTGGACACGGAGAATGAGAAGACTCACATGAGTTCTAGCCCCTGGACACGGAGAATGAGAAGACTCACATGAGTTCTAGCCCCTGGACACGGAGAATGAGAAGACTCACATGAGTTCTAACCCCTGGACACGGAGAATGAGAAGACTCACATGAGTTCTAGCCCCTGGACACGGAGAATGAGAAGACTCACATGAGTTCTAGCCCCTGGACACGGAGAATGAGAAGACTCACATGAGTTCTAACCCCTGGACACGGAGAATGAGAAGACTCACATGAATTCTAGCCCCTGGACACGGAGAATGAGAAGACTCACATGAGTTCTAGCCCCTGGACACGGAGAATGAGAAGACTCACATGAGTTCTAGCCCCTGGACACGGAGAATGAGAAGACTCACATGAGTTCTAGCCCCTGGACACGGAGAATGAGAAGACTCACATGAGTTCTAGCCCCTGGACACGGAGAATGAGAAGACTCACATGAGTTCTAGCCCCTGGACACGGAGAATGAGAAGACTCACATGAGTTCTAGCCCCTGGACACGGAGAATAAGACTCACATGAGTTCTAGCCCCTGGACACGGAGAATGAGAAGACTCACATGAGTTCTAGCCCCTGGACACGGAGAATAAGACTCACATGAGTTCTAGCCCCTGGACACGGAGAATGAGAAGACTCACATGAGTTCTAGCCCCTGGACACGGAGAATGAGAAGACTCACATGAGTTCTAGCCCCTGGACACGGAGAATAAGACTCACATGAGTTCTAGCCCCTGGACACGGAGAATGAGAAGACTCACATGAGTTCTAGCCCCTGGACACGGAGAATAAGACTCACATGAGTTCTAGCCCCTGGACACGGAGAATGAGAAGACTCACATGAGTTCTAGCCCCTGGACACGGAGAATGAGAAGACTCACATGAGTTCTAGCCCCTGGACATGGAGAATGAGAAGACTCACATGAGTTCTAGCCCCTGGACACGGAGAATGAGAAGACTCACAAGTTCTCATTTGGCATCCACATGTGTATGCGCACAAAATAATTTTTAAAATTGAGTTTTCCACCCTGGTGGTTTGGGGTGTTTACAGAGCACTTCATCTATTTAACTCTGAGTAAGACCCCCCCCCCCTTCAGGCTATTTTCTCACCAGATGTTTGAATGGGGGTGATGGCTTCATAGCTGAGGTGCTTAGATGTCTCACCCACACCTAGGCTTGAGCATCCTGTCACACTTTACAGAAGCGCTTCCACCTACTAGAAGTTCCCTTTCCTGCCCATCTGCCTCACTTCCTGCATCAGACAAAGGTAACTGTGGATGAGAAACCTCCCCTTTCCTTTGTACACTATGTGGAAACTTGCTGGCTGCTACATACAAAAATGGAAGGGCAGGAACTGTGAAGAACAAACTCTCTTGAAGAACCTCCCGTCCGAGGCAAACATGAAAAGGCATGAAAAAGCCTTCAGTGTCCTTCCTGAGGGCCCAAACTGTTCAGCCCAGTCACTCATACCCTCCACTCGTCCACACTACCCGGAAGCTAAAGTGCCTGTCTGAGATTAATTACAAAAAGGATTTCCCAAAGCTAGCAGACTCCTCTCGGCTTGAGAAGGCCCTCTGACATTTTCTGTTGACCCCAAGAGTGAGCAGGTTCCATGTGGGCATCTCAGAGGCCCACTCCTTTCCCAGGTCAAGCCTCAAGGTTATGGCTATCAAAGAGAATGAAATGTAACTGATAAACATATTTTCTTGTTTGCTAAAGACAGGCCATCATTATTAAAGGCACCATAACCGGTGACTTTAAAAACAAATTTCTTATCTAGCAGAATAATCTTTCACGGCTACTCTTTTAATCTCTCTGAAGCACTCAGGTTAGCTTGCACTCTCTCTCTCTTTTTTTTTTAATTTTCGAGACAGGGTTTCTTTTTTTTTTTTTTTTAACAGCCAGCCACTGTCTCCTCCTGTTTTAATATTTATTTATTTATTTATTATGAATACAATGTTCTGTCTGTATGCCTGCAGGCCAGAAGAGGGCACCAGACCCCATTACAGATGGCTGTGAGCCACCATGTGGTTGCTGGGAATTGAACTCAGGACCTTTGGAAGAGCAGGCAGTGCTCTTAACCACTGAGCCATCTCTCCAGCCCTCAAGACAGGGTTTCTCCGTAGCTTTTGGTTCCTGTCCTGGAACTAGCTCTTGTAGACCAGGCTGGCCTCAAACTCACAGAGATCCACCTGCCTCTGCCTCCCAAGTGCTGGGATTAAAGGCGTGCGCCACCACCGCCCGGCAGCTTGCACTCTCGTTAACCTGAGTAGAGTAGCAGAAATGAACGGTAACCAGGAAAAGGCACACACAGCAAAGTACTGTTAAAGGATTTATTGCAGGAATACAATAAAAGCTTAGAAAACGTCTGTGTGGCTCACCCTGACGCAGAAGTCTCAGGTGCAGCAAGGGGGCTCCGACACTGCAACCCTTCCCCAAAGCACGCCCGACTCCTCACCCATGGCATCCACCATACCGCGGGGACTGCCTGTCTCTACGTTAAGTTACACTCTTGGTTCTGTTCTTACAGCAAATGCCTTTTATAAGACCATTAAAGCAGCCTATGCGGTGCCTCTGAGTTTCTAGCAGTATTACCTTGTTTCACTAAATCATTTTAAAATGGAAAACACGGCCAACTTCTATGGCTTTGGTTTACAAAAATACCAGCTCCATTGTTTCTGAAAGCTGTTTACAGATGGTCCTGGCACCTGCATCAAAGGTTTCAATGAGCAGCAAAGAGTACGGGGGGTGGGGGGGAACGACAGTGGTTGAAATGTGTATTTAATATTTACAACAGGTGGATCCAGTGCAAAATCATGAACCTCGAGTATTTCAGCAGCCTAGGCGGTCATCGACTGTGACATAAAGTGACAGAAGTGCCTCTACTTTACACTAAGACCAAATACCCATCAGGCCTCACTCCCGCATCCGTTCTAGCTGCTGTAGGCATGAGTCCATGACGTCTGCACTCTGTGCGGCTCAAGCTCACGGGTCCTTTCTCAGTTGGTATCTGCTCATTCCAGACTCAGCCTACAGATTCCAACAGTGATGGAGCTGAGCATGGAACAGTGACGCCTGCAGGAGGGAAGCAGTCTCCTCCCCAGGGAGTATCTAGAGCAGGACCATAGGGCTCCTTGCTTCCTACAGGTCTACAACAGCAAATGCTCACTAGCACCTCAGTCTGCAGAGTAACAACCATAACGACGACGTGAACAGAAGCCAGGGCGCGGCAAACTGCCGAAGGACTTGCCTGAGGTGTCACCACACCAGTTCAGTCGGGAAGGGATGGCACTACCGCAGGGGAGGGGCGGTTTCCAAAAGGTTTCTGTGGTCTGTTACATAGGACTTCTCTCTTTTTTGAAGTTATTAAAAATAAAAAAGGGCTATTTCCAAGTTTTACTATAATGCCTCTCGTTATAACTTTCTGTAAGATTGTCATTAAAATGGTCTCTTGGAGGAAATTCCTCGAGCACTTCCTGGGACAGCTGCACGTGCTCTGTCATGTGCAGCCTCTGGAGCCACGGAGACCCCAACGACAAGCAGGGGTTCCCCAGAACACCTGCTACTGGCTAGCCCCCCTTCAAGAAACTGCAGCAAGAGAGCGAACACTCAATCAGTTCAAGCTGCCTGGGCAGCGTTTAGCTCAAACAGGCGTGGTTCTGAAAAGTCCACTTTAAATGCGTGTAGCACAGACATCGCCAATGACTTAAACAAGAGCACAAGAAAACTGTCCCGACATCTCTAAACGTCGCAGCTACGACTCCCCACTCGTGGAAGAAAGACCATGGTTTCTTTGGTGTGGCAGAGAATCAGGAATGTGATACATGATGACAGCGAGAGCAGAGTCCCCGCCTGCCCTCCAGGTGCCACCACCACCCGATGCCAGCCTCCCCCGGAAGACCGAAGCTGCGGCAGATAACAGAAAAACAAACTCGGCTTTTGTCTTTCATTCCTCACTACCAAGAAACACTTCTTTGTGACCTGACAGAGTCTAGAACTTACGTCAGGAAGTCTCTAGGCATCCCAGCAGCACACTGTGGGGTCTAAGGTCTAGGACCGGGGCTGAGGAGGCCCTGAGCATGGTCCCCGTCACAGGCCACCTGAGAGGCACATGTGCTTGTCCTCACACTAGTTAGCCCTCTGGTGACTACACACACAAGGTTATCAGAGTGCAGTGGAAACGATCTCGTGTGTTCTGGTCGACACTCATTAGCGGTGGCCAGTATAAGCTTTAAACCAGGAGGTCACGGAGGCTGCAGCCGAAGAGATCATCCCACCCGCACTGCTGCTGGCAATGGGTGGGGAGGCCTGGGTACTCTGGCTCTGGGAAACTTCCACTGGCTGGGAAGGGATGTCACAGAATCGGGGGCTCGGCAGGTTCTCCCAGTCTGTGCCCAGGTCAGTCTCCTCATCGCTCACTCGCTCGTCTCCACTCACGTCTGATTCTCCGGCAACTCCAGGGTCCACAAATTCCATGGACTCCTCAAGGTCTGCTCGCACTTCAAAGGGTCCTGACCTGTGTGCACACAGAGGGGCTGCATAAGCACCATTCTTCCACCCCAGGATCATGTGAGCTGGGCATTACTTACTGGGTAAGAGAGGAGAGAGCCCCGCCCTGCTGCACTCCTTTATTCCGTGTGAAACAGACAGGAGCACGGGGGAGCAGGCACAGTACAATGCCCAGGAATGACTCTGCTCCTGCTTTTCTTTTAGAACGTGGGCACACCAGGCAAACTGGTCCACAAGCTTCTGGGTGGTTCTCCTGTCTGGGCCTCCCGTCAGAGTACAGATGTGTGCTACCTTATTCAGCTGACTTTTTTCATGGGCTCACTGCTTGTACAACAAGCACTTTAACTACTCGAGTGAACTGTCCCCCTAGCCCATATCTTTACTCTTCATTGAGGATTAGTTTTTTAATTGAATTCCAGGCAAGCAATCTGCATCCTCTGTCTACCTTCCTACTAGGTTGCTTCCCCTTGCCGATTGAAAGACTGACCTCCTCTAGATTTTGATTTGTGCTCTAGTATAGATGTTACAAACCTCTTCATTGTCTCTTTAAGATACAGGGCCTCTCCTACTGGAGTCAGGCAGTGCCTACATAGCAATGTGTGTAGCGCCTTTGATTTAAAGGGTTTTGAGGTGTTGGCTTGGTTAAAGTTTCTCTCATCACCCATGAGTATAGACCAATCTTTTCTCTTAGGTCTTTTATATATCACTTAAAAACAGGATCTTTTATTTCTGAAACTTGTTTTTATATATAAAATATGATAAAAATAAACCCTACCCATCCCTCACTTGATGCCAACTAGCCCAACTGTATTGACTGTGATCATCTAATTCAGCAGGCAGCCGAAACAGGCCTGTAGGCGCACGATCTGTTTAAGATGGAGTTCTCTTTTCTAACTACTACACACACTATTAGATGCTTACAGCTTCCTTCTTAATGGGCGGGGAGGAGTGTTTGAGATGAGATCTTACTATGTAGCCAGGCTAGCCTCAAAGTCACAGTCATTCTCCCTCAGTTTCACAAAAACTGAGATTAAGCAAACTTCTTTATTTTGTTTGTTTGTATTGCTGGGGGGGGGGGGGAGTGCCATAGCAAGCATGTGGACGCCATCTCTCTCCTTCCACCATGTGGGGCGTGGAAATTAAGTCAACTGAAGGACCTTTACCCCTTTATCCACTGAGCTGTCTCCCTGGCCCCACCCCCGAACACCTTTTTAAAAATTAACTTTATATACCCTGTTTGGAAAGGGGCCAGACCATATTATTCTTACTCTGCCCCTACTGCCAATGGTTTGGGGTGAACTTTGGAGTCAGTCTGTCCACTCTGAAATACCTGCTGTACTTTTCACCAGTCTCCCTTCTGGGAAGAAGGGGCACATCTTTAGCTGAGAAAATGAAGGATTTCAGTGCCTCAGACTTGCTTCATCCAGACAACGCCTTATCCAGTTCCAAAAGCCATTCAAGAAGTTGTACCAAATAAAACCTCACTGTTTTCTTTCCACAGATGCTCCCCAACTGGAGAGCTGATAATGAGTCGCCTTTACCACTTAGCACGCCCCTGCCCCTTTAGACAAGACCTTACTAAGATGCTTAGGCTGGCCTTAATTTTGTGGTCCTCTTACCTCAGCTCCTGAGTGGCTAGATTACAGGCATTTGCCAATTTAGCCAGCTCAAAACTCTAATATACCATAGTAAGAAACAGCAACATTTAGTTTAGTCTAACTTAAACAAAGTGCTCACATTAGCCTACAGTTTGAGCAGAATCACCAAATAAAACCACGTTTTCCATAGTGTAGACACATCTGCTGCCTCCCATCTACCAAAATGATGTGCATACTGATGAGAGCAAGGACGATGGGAAGAGCCTAGACCAGGATATAAAAGATGAGCCGCTCTTTGGGGCTGAGTGACTGACAAGTTATCTAGAGCAAACCATGGACCAGCGTGGTGTTGTTACTGATTTCTTTTCTTTTCTTTTTCTTTCTTTCTTTCTTTCCTTTTTTTTTCCCTTGTGATAGGGCTTCTCTGTATAACAGTCCTGCCTGTCCTGGAACTCGCTTTGTAGACCAGGCTAGCCTCGAACTCGCAAAGGTCCACTTGTCTCTGCCTCTCAAGTGCTGGGATTAAAGACGTGCACCACTACATCTGGCTGATTTCTGTTTTAAGCAGATGAATTTCAAGTGAGCTCAGTCTATAAACTTCCAATAGTTCTAACAAATGGTGAGCAGACAGAGAATATGCAAGCACAAAGGAAAGCGGACAAAGACAGCACAGCTGCAGGAGCCAGTTAGAAAAGAAATGAGCAACCCCAGCAGCACAGACATTAAGGACCTCATTGAATAAATGGGACCTCCTGAGACTGAGAAGCTTCTGTAAAGCAAAGGACACTGTCGCTAAGACACAAAGGCAACCCACTAACTGGGAGAAGATCTTCACCAACCCCGCAACTGACAAAGGTCTGATCTCCAAAATATATAAAGAACTCAAGAAACTAGACTGTAAAAGGCTAACCAACCCAATTATAAAATGGGGCATTGAGCTGAACAGAGAATTCTCAACAGAAGAACTTCAAATGGCCAAAAGACACTTAAGGTCGTGCTCAACTTCCTTAGCGATCAGGGAAATGCAAATCAAGACAACTTTAAGATACCATCTTACACCTGTCAGAATGGCGAAAATCAAAAACACCAATGATAGCCTTTGTTGGAGAGGTTGTGGAGAAAGGGGTACACTCACCCACTGCTGGTGGGAATGCAAACTTGTGCAACCACTTTGGAAAGCAGTGTGGCGGTTTCTCAGGAAATTCGGGATCAACTTACCCCTGGACCCCGCAATACCACTCTTGGGAATATACCCAAGAGAGGCCTTATCATACAACAAAAGTATATGCTCTACTATGTTCATAGCAGCATTGTTTGTCATAGCCAGAACCTGGAAACAACCTAGATGCCCTTCAATGGAAGAATGGATGAAGAAAGTATGGAATATATACATATTAGAGTATTACTCAGCAGTAAGAAACAAGGACTTCTTGAATTTTGCATACAAATGGATGGAAATAGAAAACACTATCCTGAGTGAGGTAAGCCAGACACAAAAAGAGGAACATGGGATGTACTCACTCATATTTGGTTTCTAGCCATAAACCAAGGACATTGAGCCTATAATTAGTGATCCTAGAGAAGCTAAATAAGGAGAACCCAAAGAAAAACATATAGGCATCCTCCTGAATATTAACCTTCAGCAAGCGATGAAAGGAGACAGAGACAGAGACCCACATTGGAGCACAGGACTGAATTCTCAAGGTCCAAATCAGGAGCAGAAGGAGAGAGAGCACGAGCAAGGAACTCAGGACCATGAGGGGTGCACCCACACACTGAGACAATGGGGATGTTCTACTGGGAACTCACCAAGACCAGCTGGCCTGGGTCTGGAAAACCCTGGGATAAAACCGGACTCTCTGAACATAACGGACAATGAGGACTACTGAGAACTCAAGAACAATGGCACTGGGTTTCTGATCCTACTGCACGTACTGGCTTTGTGGGAGCCTAGGCAGTTTGGATGCTCAACTTACTAGACCTGGATGGAGGTGGGGGGTTCCTTGGACTTCCCACAGGACAGGGAACCCTGATTGCTTTTCGGGCTGAGGGGGGGGGGACTTAATTAGGGGAGGGGGAGGGAAATGGGAGGCGGTGGCTTGGAAGAGACAGAAATCTTTAATAAATAAATAAATTTAAAAAAAAAAGAAAAGAAATGAGCAGGGTCAAGAGAAGCACAAGGCAGTGGGCAGGGATCGGGACTCCTCTCCTTCATGTCACATGCTAAACGTACTGTATTGCAACTTTCTCTCAAGTGACTGCAACACGCTCGTAGAAGACCACGCGCGATCAACTGCTTCCTTCTGCAGAGTATGTACAACCTTTGTCCTTGCCAGAGAATCGGGGACTTGGGAACACTAGATACTACACCAGCGTGCATCCTGGTTCTACTTTAAAGCAGCCACAGAGAAACAACGCTTAGAGAAAAGCTACACACACACAACTTACCTGCCTAGGTGCTCCGAGTGTGGGCTCACCAAGTGCATTAGGTTTCTGAGTGTATGCAGAGGTTGTAGCTGATCTAAATTCACATGCTAGAAGAAGCAAAGGCTTAGTTACTAGTTTCAAACACACAGCAAATTAATAAAGAGTGCAAAGCCCAGGCTCATACCTGCGAGGAACAAAGGTAAAGGATGTTTGCGTTCAGTTTCCTCACCGCGCGCGTCAGTTTCTGCTTGCTGAGGTTTTCTCCACAGAACTCACTGTAAGACAAGGGTAGGACTTCTAAGTCTGTTACAACGTTCCTTTTGAAGGCTATGTCTTAACTGCAGTTCGGTGCCAGCACAGCACACCCTCTTGCCCCATAGTAAACGGCTAACTACTGAACTATGCCCTTATGGGGAGCAGTTTCCGTCATCGACAGAAACCACAAATGCATGTCCCTGGGTGACTGAGCAACTCTGCCAGGAGCTCGTGTCACACAAACAGGGATGCTATGAACTGATACACGGGGAGCACATTCTATGAAGGATCCAACAGGGGACTGTGGGTAAGAAAAATTCAACCACCGGCTGCTCTGTGGAGAATGGCAGCTGGAAACTTTTTACAGGGTCCCATGGGACAAATCTCTGCTGCCTCCCATCTCCCAGAACATTGCGCCTTCTCTGCCTGCAGCTTTCTTCCTTAGCAATCCCATCCATGGCTTGTTCTCTTCATGCCTTGAGCTAGGGAAGAGCATTTGCTCATCTGGGTTCAATTCCCTAGTACATGAAAAAACAAAAACAGGAGAAAAAAACCACCCACGCCTCCTGCTTTCAATGCTCTCCACCTGCACGGAGAGGGATCACCCTCGGAGAGGCTACGCTTAGTTTACTTGAGCACATGCCTAAAAGCCCAGCAATCAGAATACTGAGGCAGGAGGAGCCTTCAGGCCACACCAGAACTGAATTCCATGACACCCAGAGCTGTTACATACAGAAACAAAGTCTCAAAAAAAAAAAAAAAAAAAAGCTGGGCAATGGTGGCACACTCCTTTGACCCCAGAACTTGGGAGACAGAGCAGGTGAATCTCTGTGAATTGAGGCCAGCCTACTCTACGGAGAATTCCAGATAAGCCAGGGCTACAGAGAAAAAAGTAATAATGCAAACATGCAAGCTTCATAAGAACGAAAGAGCCCTCCCCACCCCTGTCCTGTCTCGTTCCCTTGGCTCCAGTGCACGGGTCTGCAGCATCCTCCCTGCACACCCTGGTCCTTCCTTTGGTTATTTCCAAGAACCAGATGGATTCTCTGTGGACTCCTCAGATTTCACGCACAACTGTAACACAATCAAACTGTCGACATCTTCCGAAACAATCTTATTATTTCTATTTCTGTCAAGCCTTCTCTTAGCTCGTGTAAGGGGCACACCAGGAACATGAGAAATCAATGAAGACAGGATTGGCACTTGAATTACTTGCCTGTTGCACAGCTTTTTGGGAAGATTGATATCAAGTATGTGAGACACAATGTTGACGAGCTGAGTGGCGTAGCACAGCGCGGCACTGATAGTGTAGGCAGGGTTGTTGTGTTCCATGTCTGAGAACGACACAAAAGGCACAAAGGACCTCCACATCAGTACACATACCAAGATTTTCACTTGTAGTTTTATAGTTTCACTCTTCCTGCGTGGTCAGACACAAACAGTCCTTGATTGGGCCTGGCAATGTATTTGCTAACAGTGACCAGATTAGCCCACTGTGGTGACTCCTGTTAATGTCAACATTGGGAGGCTGAGGCAGGAAAATCAGAAGTCTGAGGCCATCTTGAGCTACATGAGACCCTTCCTCAAAACCAGGGCCTAGGGAGGGATAATGGGGCTGGAGAGGTGG
The DNA here is from genome assembly GCF_018167655.1 of Microtus oregoni. NCBI lineage: Eukaryota > Metazoa > Chordata > Mammalia > Rodentia > Cricetidae > Microtus > Microtus oregoni. The sequence continues at coordinate 13,911,834 of NW_024543219.1, forward strand.
CTCAGCAGTTAAGAGTGCCCAGAGTCCAGTTCCCCACACCAGTGCTGAGTGGCTGACAGCTGTACGTAACTCCAGCTCCAAGGTGACCCGAAACCCTCTACCGACTTCCACACTTGTGTACACACTCACAGACACACAGGTACACATAGTTAACATCTGGACTCAGCCTTCCAAATGTTAAGGTAAACAGGCATGAATTACCAGAAATCGTCTAAGGATGTCTTTTTCATGAATTAAGTCATATTAAGCACAAAGGTGAAACATCGTCAGTCTAGCAAGTGTAGAAAATATAAAATGTGGTATATGCAAACAATGGAATACTAGTCAGCCACTTAACGCAATGGAATTCTAACATATGCCATGGTATGAACTTTGTAAAAGAAGGCTAAATCAAAGAAAGCAGACAAAAAAATGCACACGCCGCATGATTTCACTCCCGAGTTGTCTAGGATAGACTGCCTATTGCTAGAAGAGCTGAAGAGGGGAAGAGAACACTCTCACAGCATGCGGCCTCTGAGACGAGGAAATGGTTTTCAGGACTAGGAAGAATTCAGGCTCTCAGACTGCTGTGCTGCGGGCAACCCAGCTGTCACCCCTGCCTGTTCACTCTGGCATGAAGATTTTTACCTCACAAAATACAATACATTTTCAGAGAATGTTTTGCTTCTCACCGGGCCCTTGGGTTGTTTTCTTCTCTTCTACCCAATTGTAGTAGGCAGAGTAGTCCCCGTTGTTTGGGAGGCTAATCCAAGGGCCTGTAATGCTAATGCTGGTGTCACCGTTGTGGTCATCACAGACCCATCTTCCAGAGAGGTAGGTTGTCCTCCGGGCCTCAGCAAGTTTGCTCACCATGCTAGATGTCATTGCGCTGTCACTCTCTGAAGACACGTCTGCAGGATCTCTGCAAACAGGCAAGATTACAAAGGAACTCCAAAGCCACCTGAGCTTTTAAAAAAGCAACAGTGTATCTACTATAGGCTAAGAAAAGGTTACTGACTGGCAACAACAAAGAAGGCAAGCTGTTCCTCATGTCTTGTGCAGCCCTACAAATGTGTCCACAGTCAAGAGAAACATACTCAAGTGTGGCACTGGGAAGAGCAGAGGACCTCGTGCAAATGAAGACCACATCACTAAGTGGTCTTGTTAACCCAAAGTCATTAAGAGCCACATAACTACATGTGTACATGTTTTCTTTGTAAAAAAAAAGTTCAACCTTATTGAAAATTGCAAAAGTTTTAAAGTTTTACCCAAGTTACCAATTATGGAAAATGTAACAATCAAAATTAGGAAGCCTAAATTCAATTCCCATACTGAAAAACAAGCAAAACACAGTAAGGAAGGAATTAGTTTGGTATCTTTTTGTTTGTTGGTTTTTTTAAGACAGGGTCTCATGTATCCTAGACTGGTCTTGAACTCCTAAAGTGTGTGCCGAGCTACTGTGGTATAGAAATCGGGTCATTTACACCACAGTGCTATCAACTCATCTACAGACCCGATCCAACTCTGGAGTTGTTAAGATCCTCATTTGCAGTCCAGAAGGGAAACGCAGAATCATGCCTGGTGCTGGGGTCCTGCTGATCCACCAGGACGGAATGCTGGCACAGGGCTTCTGTCCCACCAGCTCCCTCTAAGGCCTGACCAGTGGTCTTTATGCAAACTTTAGTAATTTAACTTTTCTTCACTGCTCCAAAACACTTAGCAACTTTGTATCTAAATTTTGTATAAGGCCTTTCTATCAGCACTCAGAGATTGAACCTAGGACTTCTTGCTAGCTGCCTAAGGGCTCTACCACTGAGCTATATCCCTGAAAAAGGGTCTCCTTAAGTTGCCCAGGTTAGCCTTAATGTGCAGTCTACCTAATAAAACTCTCAAGTATCTGGAATCACACGGGTCTCTGGCACTGAGAGATGGAGGAGGAGGCTGGAGTGTGCACGCTCATCTACACAATTCTAAGACATGGGGGAGGCTGGGGTATGCATATTCATCTACACAATTCTGAGACATGGAGGAGGCTGGAGTGTGCACATTCATCTACACAATTCTGAGACAGAGGGGAGGGAGGAGTGTGCACGCTCATCTACACAATTCTGAGACATGGAGGGGAGGGAGGAGTGTGCACTCCAAGAGCTGACACAGCCCAGCCCTCTCTTTAAGCTGAGACAGGATCTCAGTTAAGTTCCCCAGCTTGCAGTCCTCCTGGCTTACCACCCAAGTCCCTAGGATTACGGGTGTCAGGCACTAGGCCCTGGTGAGCTTTGTCAAAAGCACCAGGCATACCTGTGATGAACGGCGAGGTGAGGAGTCCCTCTGCACTAAAATCACCATGCTGTCTCAGCCATGCAGAATGAACTACCAGGAAAGGCTAAGTCAGCACAAGGAAAGGCTGAGTCTAGGCACAAGGTATGTTCTTCCTTTCCATACAAGGTCATTTAACAAAGAGATCAGGTTCGTGGGTTCAAGGCTGTGTCTCGTCCTGGCTAGCACTGGGATGGCATGCCAGGGGTGAGTCAGCATGTAACCTGGGCGCTCTGTGACAACACGGCTGCCCCACCCCGTGCCCTGGCTGCCTCCCTGGCTTACTGTTTGCTGAGGACGATAAGAATCAAATTTCATACCAGGAAAACAAGGACCCTAGAACAAGGCCCAGTAAGTGCTGACATACGGAAAACAGTCCACACACCAAAGCCTTCTCACTTCATGTACCTCACAGAAGTCTTCACTTCATCCATTGGGAAGATGACGGAGGTGAGCTCTAGGATGCGGGACCTTCGCAAACACGCCAGCCGCTCGTAGTGACTCTTCAAGTCAATGGTTTTCTTCTCCACCAGGTCCCCAAGCTTGCGGTTGTGCCGCTGAATCTTCTCCTTTTTCTCTTGGTGCCGCTGGGCTCGGCTGTAAAGCTTCTGGTTCTTCTCCTTGTTTTTGAGAAGGCCTTCAGAATCTAACAACACATCACATGCCTCATAAGCCCTGCAGGCCACTGTACAGCACTGCTTCCCTTCCCACTGTACACTCAGGGTAAAGCCCAAGAATACTTTTCACTAAGGGTTTCCTGGAGAGAGCCTGTGGGCTATGGGGCTTGCTAGGATCATTATACTCAAGTTAAGCTTCAACTGAGTCACAAAACCAAACTGCACTCTAAGACAGACATCTAGGAACCACAATCTCAAGTTCAAAACCAAGCTCAGAGCCTTCCAGGAGCACCACCTCTGAACACATGTGAAGCCCTTCCGTCTCACCTGTGCGTTGCCTTGGCAATCCCCTGCTGTGTTCTCTTAGCTAGTCTACAATCTACCCATGCCTTTCTTTCCACTCTCACTGCTGTGTTCTCTTAGCTAGTCTACAATCTACCCATGCCTTTCTTTCCACTCTCACTGCGGTTGGTTCTCTTAGCTAGTCTACAATCTACCCATGCCTTTCTTTCCACTCTCACTGCAGTTGGTTCTCTTAGCTAGTCTACAATCTATCCATGCCTTTCTTTCCACTCTCACTGCTGTGTTCTCTTAGCTAGTCTACAATCTACCCATGCCTTTCTTTCCACTCTCACTGCGGTTGCTAATTAACTCTCACTTAAATGCTGCCCATCTCCAGGGTGGCTCAACTCTAACCTATTTACCCCCTCCCTCTCCCTCTCCCTGGGTGTGTGCATGCATGCATGCACGTGCTCCTCTTGCCTCAGCCTGCTGAGATTACAGGAAGTGTCACCATGCACGGCCTTGCACAATCTATAAACTACAGCCAATGACTGACAGTTCTTGAACACAAACCAAACTTAACTTCCAAACTGGCATAGCCACGGTTCCCTTTTGCCCCACGTTCAGTGCCTCCATCCTGCAGGTCCTCTTCTCAGCAGCCCTACTGGCAGTGAGCGGACGAATGAACACTGGAGGAATTTCCGTCCTGCAAGGCTCACCCCGCACTGCCATTCAAATCCTACCTGCTGGGACTGGGCCGTGTTTGCTCCTACTTTCCCTCTTTCCATTGTTCGCGTTGTTATTTACTAGGTTCCCACTGTTCCCACTCTTTCCCTCCTTAGCAAGGCTCTGCCCATTAGTGCCCCCAGACCTGTTCTTCACAATCTGGACCCTGTGTTAGCCTTCTAAAGCATACAGCTCTCAGTTCTTCACCCCAGGGCCCACTCAAGCCTTGCTGCCTCCTACCAGGCTGTAACAGGCACCTGTGGACATGAGCTGCTCCTCTCAGGACTAAGCTCGTGGTTTAGCACAAGCATGAACTTTCTTAGTCTTCCATTTCCTCTCAGAAACACCTCTTCCCAAGCCAGCTCCCGTCTTGGCAAAATATTCTGGGTCTTAGCCTCATATAAGCTTGCTTTGACTTACTTTTCTCTCCTCACGTCCGTGATTTCTACTGCCCCTCAAAGTACTCATGAGAACCTGTCTAGCTACAGTCCTGAGAGAGTACCTTCCCCCAGCACAGGTGACAGGATGTTCAGGCACCGCACCTGCAGCCAGTGCTGATGGACTCAGGGCTCCCTTATCTCCCCCCTCCCCGTGTCTCCCATAAAACATCAAAGCACTTGATGCTATTTCTAATAAGTCCACAGCCAGATCAAGCCCATCTTCAAATGCACATAACCAGCTCTCCTGGCCATGCGGTTCAATGTGATTGCATCATTCTGCACTGTGACCCTTAAAGGCTTGGAGAAGTCATCTACGAGGCTCTACAGCCGCCAGTCTGTGCCCTTTCCTGGACACAGGGGGTATATTCCAACAACACAGCATAAAGAGAAAGGATACTGGGTAGCCACTTCTCCATCTGTGAGCTTAGGCTTCTCAATACTTCTACAATCTGTGAACTCCTTTAAAACAGCCCACACACAGTGCGAGGCTCTAGAGGCAGGCACCAAGGCTGTAGCCACCTTCTAGTAAGCAATAGTTTAACTCCGGGGGTCATCTGAGCCACCTACAGCAGCCCAAAGTGAGGTCCGTGGACTGGAGCTGACAGCAGTATGGAAATCTGCAGTAAGCGTATACAAAAACTTTTCACAACAGAGCAATATGAAGTGGCCGTACACCTAGGTGGACCCTAGACTTCTCGGCCACTGTATTCCCAGTCATGATGTCACTCCCATAGTGCGCTGCAGTCCTTGTTTTAAAGTTTAGAGAGCCCGAATTTCCTGAGAAACCGAAACACTGACTTCCACAGTGGTTGCACAAGATGGCATTCCCACCAGCAATGGATGAGGGTACCCGTTCCTCCACAGCCTCTCCAGCAAAGGTTATCCTTGGTGTTTTTGACTTTAGCCATTCTGACAGGTGTAAGATGATATCTCAAAGTTGTTTTGATTTGCATTTCCCTGATTGCTAAGGAAGTTGAGCACGACTTTAAGTGTCTTTTGGCCATTTGAACTTCCTCTGCTGAGAATTCTCTGTTCAGTTCAGTGCCCCATTTTTTAATTGGGTTAATTAGCATTTTAAAGTCTAGTTTCTTGAGTTCTTTATATATTTTGGAGATCAGACCTTTGTCTGTTGTGGGGTTGGTGAAGATCAACTTACCCCTGGACCCAGCAATACCACTCCTGGGAATATACCCAAGAGATGCTCTATCATATGACAAAAGCATTTGTTCAACTATGTTCATAGCAGTATTATTTGTAATAGCCAGAACCTGGAAACAACCTAGATGCCCTTCAATGGAAGAACGGATGAAGAAAGTATGGAATATATACACGCTAGAGTACTACGCTGCGGTAAAAAACAATGACTTCTCGAATTTTGCAGGCAAATGGATGGAAATAGAAAACACTATCCTGAGTGAGGTGTCCCAGACCCAAAAAGATGAACATGGAATGTACTCGCTCATAATTGGTTTCTAGCCATAAATTAGGGCCACGGAGTCTACAATAGGTGAACCTAAAGAAGCTAAGTAAGAAGGTGAACCCAAGGAAAAACATATAGTTATCCTCTTGGATAAGGGAAGTAGACCCAATTGCCGGGGAGAAAATTAGGATCTTGGGGGTGGGGTGGGATGGGGGTAAGGGGAGATGGGGAGAGAAAAGGTAGAAGGGAAGGAGGGGGGACTTGGGGAATCAGGAGAATTGGGATAAAGGAAAGGTGGATAGGGGAGCACGGAACCACAATTCTTAGTTAAGGGAACCACTTTAGGGTGAGCAAGAGATTTGACCCTAGAGGGGCTCCCAAGTGCCCAACATGAGGTTCCCAGTTAGTTCCTTGGGTAGCTGAGGATTGGGAACCTGAAATGACCCTATCCGAGAGCAATACTGACGAATATCTTGCATATCATCATAGAACCTTCATCTGGTGATGGATGGAGACAGGGACAGAGACCCACACTGGAGCACTGGACTGAGCTCCCAAGGTCCCAATGAGGAGCAGAAGGAGGGAGAACATGAGCAAAGAAGTCGGGACCACGAGGCGTGCACCCACCCACTGAGACAGTGGAGCTGATCTACTGGGAGCTCACCAAGGCCAGCTGGACTGTGACCGAAAAAGCATGGGATAAAACCGGACTCTCTGAACATGGCGAACAATGAGGGCTGATGAGACGCCAAGGACAATGGCACGGGGTTTTGATCCTACTTAATGTGCTGGCTTTGTGGAAGCCTAGCCAGTTTGGATGTTCACCTTCCTAGATATGGACGGAGGGGGGAGGACCTAGGACTTACCACAGGGCAGGGAACCTGGACTGCTCTGTGGACTGGAGAGGGAGGGGGAGAGGAGTGGGGGGAGGGGTAGAAGAGTGGGAGGAGGGGGAGAAGGGTGGGAGGAGGGGGAGGGAAATGGGAGGCTGGGAGGAGGTGGAAACTTGTTTTTTGTTTATGTTTTTTTTCTTCTTTTCTTAATAAAAAAAAATTATAAAAAAAAAAAGTTTAGAGAGCTGTGACAATGAGTTGATGAAAAGTTTATGCATGGACATGTTCAGCATACTGTGCAGAATCAACAGGCTGGGAGACACGCCTGAGCATCACGGGAAGTTGGTGGGGGATGGCGAGCCACAGAACCCAAGTCCTGGAGAATACCAGCAAAAGTCTTGGGTCCCTTCTCCCTGATGATCCACATCTCTATCATGCTGCCTTGCTGCTCTAGCTGTCCAGCCCGCCCACCCAATACCATGCAAGCACCTCATAAGAGTGAGGACCTTCCAAGGAAGCTCTGATACCATCACACACCACTATAAAGTAACTTCTAAGTGAGAAGGAAATCATAGACATGATGGGGACTCTAAACTTTGTAGAGCAGTTATGGTAGCTTTTATGAGAATGGCCCTATACACTCATTATGTTTGAAAATTGGTTAGTAGAAATGTTTAGGAAGAATTGGGGAGTGTGGCTCGGGGGTTGGCTTTGAGGTTTAAAAGTTTCCTGCCATTAGGGGAGCATAGAAGCACAATTCTTAGTTAAGGGAGCCACCTTAGGGTTGGCAAGAGACTTGAACCTAGAGTGGCTCCCAGGAGCCCAAGACGATGTCCCCAGTTAGTTCCTTGGGCAGATGAGGATAGGGAACCTGAAACGACCCTATCCTATAGCAATACTGACGAATATCTTGCATATCACCATAGAACCTTCATCTGGTGATGGATGGAGATAGAGACAGAGACCCACACTGGAGCACTGGACTGAGCTCCCAAGGTCCCAATGAGGAGCAGAAGGAGGGAGAAGATGAGCAAGGAAGTCAGGACCACGAGGGGTGCACCCACCCACTGAGACAGTGGGGCTGATTTATTGGGAGCTCACCAAGGCCAGCTGGACTGGGACTGAAAAAGCATGGGATGAAACCGGACTCTCTGAACATGGCGAACAATGAGGACTGATGAGAAGCCAGGGACAATGGCACGGGGTTTTGATCCTACTTCATGTTCTGGCTTTGTGGGAGCCTAGCCTGTTTGGATGTTGACCTTCCTAGACCTGGACGGAGAGGGGGAGGACCTAGGACTTACCACAGGGCAGGGAACCCTGACTGCTCTATGGACTGTGATGTAGGAAGGTCATTGGTTAAAAAATAAAGAAACTGCCTTGGCCCATTTTATTGGTTAGAACATAGGTGGGTGGAGTAAACAGAACAGAAGGCTGGGAGAAAGGAGCTGAGTCAGTGAGTCGCCATGATTCTCCCACTCCAGGCAGATGCAGGTTAAGATCATTCCTGATAAGCCAGCTCGTGGGCTACACAGATTAATAGAAATGGGTTAGATCGATATGTAAGAGCTAGCCAATAAGAAACTGGAACTAATGGGTCAGGCAGTGTTTAAAAGAATACAGTTTCCGTGTAATTATTTCGGGGCATAAGCTAGAGCTAGCCATGTGGGCGGCCGGGTGCCGGGGACGCAGCCCTGCCGCTCTTATTACAGACTGGAGAGGGAGGAGGAGAGGAGTAGGGAGAGGGGGAGAAGGGTGGGAAGAGGGGGAGGGAAATGGGAGGCTGGGAGGAGGAAACTTTTTTTCCTTTTCTCAATTAAAAAAAAATCTGTCAATGTAACCCACTTTATAAATAAACTGAAAGAAAAACACCAAAAAACACACACACACAAAAAATAAAAAGTGGAAAAAAAAAGTTTCCTGCCATTCCCACTGAACTCTCTGCTTCCTGCTTTGAAGCAGGTAGCTCCCGCTACCACGCCTCTGCGCGCGCACGCACGCACGCACGCACAAATTTCAAATCTGAAATACAAAATACTTGTAAAGGCATTTCAAATTAAGGATTTGATATTTTCAACCCATAGTAAACTCTTCAAAGTCACTGATAGTCTGTGATGGTCAATATTGCCAAGTCAACAGGACCAGGTATCACTAGAGACAAACCCTGGGCATGCCTGTCAGGGACCAAGAGAAAGCACACTAAGTGTCAGCACTCACCTCTCTTCTTCCTGCCTGGATGCATGTGTCCACTGCCTCAGGCCCCTGCAGCCATGACTTCCCTGGCAGGAGGGACCATAGCCTCCAACTGTGAATCAGATAAACCCTTCCTTCTTTAAAGAAGGTGCTTTTTGCAGAAGCAATGAGAAAACAGACGACTTCCTGTCCCGACCCTGCCTCTCACTATCCCTCTAGCTCATAACCCACGCAACTCACTCAGGCCTCTCACTGGGGCAGCAGGGAGGGAAAATTACTTACTTTTCTTCATTTCTTCATTTCCTTTACATATTGTTTGTTTCAGCTGCTCAATCCTCATCTTGCATGACATTATTTTCCATCTCTTAAAAAAATGTCACAAATGTTAGTCTCACGGATTATCCACCTGGAATTACTGCTTATTCTCGGGTCTACTGTAGGAGACAGCGAGGAAAAAGCTGTCACAATTGCATTTGCCACAACTGTCTGCACCTGAGGTGAATTACAAGGAAAAGCACTTTCCTGGCTCAATACAGTAGCTGCTGGGAAATGAACAAGAAAGAATGCACTCAGTTCCTTCCCATGGGTTAGAGCAGAGAAAAATGCTTCTAAACTTTTCCTATCAAGTACACGGCCTGCCTAAGCTGGTGTGCTGGCTTACAGAGAAAACTAGTGCTTGGGAGGCCATTTCAAGACCAACCACCCTGAGCTACATAAGGCCCAGTTTCAAAGTCATCAAAATACAATTATAATACATGGAATAAAGATTCACTTTCTCTACTATCCACACATCATGGCTAAAGGCTACTGCACAATCAGCGATTCAGAGAATTTGTGTTATCAGAAACAGACTGAGTTCCACTCTGTGCTGGCTACTGAGGCACAACGCAAATACAGTTTTCTAAGATGACTTGGAAATTACATGAACCGAAGCCGTCTCTTTACATTAGCAGGAACATAGAGTTTCTCCCGTAGTCAGAATCCATGACTTCATGAATCAAGGGGTAGAAAAGGGAATGGTTCTACTCTTGCTCCTAGTGACCAAGTTTTTGCTTCCTGTTCTTGTTTTGGTTCCAGACAGGGGAGTGCTCCTGCCAGGAGACGCAACAAACATTCCACTGAACTGGGAGCTCAAACTTGCTCCTGGTCACTTTGGGTTTCTGTGCCCTTGAGCGATCAGGCGAAGAAAGGAATAACAGTGTTAGGAGGGCTGATTGATCCAGATTACCAAAGGAAATCTGTATTGCTTCTCAGCAGATCCTTTAGGATAGAATGCAGGGGATCCTATCTTTGTACTATTGTATCCTGTGATTAAAGTCAGTGGAAAACTACAATTCAATCCAGGTAAAGTAACAGAGGTCACAGACCCTCAGGAATGAAGATGTGGGTAACTCTTCAAGAACTGCTGAGGGGCTTGCTGAGGGTGGAAGAAACAGAATGGGCAGTACAGGAAGGCAATCATAAATACCAGCTAAGGCCATGTGACTAGCTGCAATAATATAGGTTATGACAGACATGAGTGTTTCTGTTGTATTTTGTCAAGAATGTGCTTCTATAGGCATTTTTCCTTTCCTTGGTTTCAACATCAATTGAGATATATCAATGCTTATCATATTTACGTTATGAAATACTAATAAAAAGGCCCAAGTGACACTGCCACCTTTTCTAAATGTTTGTAGTTGTATGTGGGATATTTATATCATGTTAGGTATAAGCATGACCTGGTTATTGTTTCCATTTGGAAATTACTATGACAGAAGCAGGCACAATCATGTGTCCAGATGACAAGATGTGGTGGACTTATGATGGCTATTCTTGATTATCAACTTGACTCCATCTGGAATTAACTAAAACCCCAAGCAGCTGGCCATACATGTGAGGGATATTTAGTTAATTGGATCAGTTGAGGTTGGAAGACCCATCCTGATATGGGCCACACCTCATGGCAGCTTATACGAAGGCACAGAAAATGCTTTTGCGCTCTTGCCCTCAGTCTCGCTGCAAAAACGTGTGCCCTGCTGCTGAGGCCGACTCTCTGATGCTCATCCCTAAGTCAGGATTCTACAGATAAGTGTGTATGTTATAAGGATTTCTAAAGAATTTTCCTCAAACATCTTTTTATTTTATTTTATTTTTTTTAAATATTTATTTACTTATTATGTATGCAATATTCTTTCTGCCTGTATGCCTGAAGGCCAGAAGAGGGCACCAGATCTCATTTCAGATGGTTGTGAGCCACCATGTGGTTGCTGGGAATTGAACTCAGGACCTTTGGAAGAGCAGGCAATGCTCTTAACCACTGAGCAATCTCTCCAGCCCTCCTCAAACATCTTAATTATAATAGTCACAGCATGAGTCACTTCTATTATAAATATTCTTTAAGTGTCATGAAAAATTATACAAGATGCCTCCTATGAAACCATTAGAGACTGCAGGAAGGAGATGTGGCTGTTGTACGGAGTCTGTCCTCTATGGGGATAAGTTTCTTCTTCATATGGCTGAAGCAGCCTGAGCCTTGTGAGCGCTCAGTGCGCGGTCCTCTGCTGGGCACTCCAGTGCACCATGTACCATTTTTAGAGCAGAGTTAACTTTACTTTTCTTTCATTAAAAATTTTCTCAGACATAGTTTCTTTTGGATATATGTATGCTAACCATGTTTTTTATATCATTAAAACTTGAACTGCCACACTAATTGGACAGTTAGGGGACTCAGGGATATCTCAATCCATGAATACCAAAGCAGCTCCACAGGCCATGGGTCCTTCTAAGCTCATGAACCTAGAACACGCTACAGTTAGCTGGCTACCATGGTCTCTGTATCCGTGTGTAGTTCTTAGGAGGAACCTGCTGAGCACACACGTGCTCTGTAAGCACCCCAGACTACCCAAGTCAAGTGTGTCTCTGGGATGCTGCCAACAGGATTAGGTGTCAGAGTCCTGTCAAAGTCCCTAATTTACACATCTGTACTCCTTTTCTCAGCATAGCGGTTAGTCTTAATGTACAGACTTATAAATTAGTTTACTGTGCCAAATGCTTTCTTCTGAGGCTTCTAAAGGTCCTACCAACACCAAACTAGAGAAGTCCACTACTACATTCTTTTTTTGTCCTACTCTGGCATCTCACGTAGCCCAGCTGGCTTCACATCCCAAGCCTCCTTCAGCTCCAAGGGCACATCAGTAACTTACCCACACATGTGTTTATTGTAGTTTTTTAAGACGAATGATCTGCCTGGTTCTGTATTACTATGCAAAGAGCGGTCCTGTCTAGTCATCCTTACATAACAAGCCTATCTATCCCATTTGGTTTATCTCCATGTAACAGTTTAGAAGGCCACACTATTTAAAAACCAAATGTGGTGAAAAACTAAGTTAAATTATTCCTTTGAGCTCTATCAACTTAAAAACATATAGCCTCATGTATGAAGAATATTAGCTTAAATACTTTTAAGAACTTACCAACTGATCTGTTAGCTGTTTTCCTTCCATAGCTTTTAGTACTCTGTATGGGAAAAAGACAGATTGAAGTTCTTAATAAAAATCTTAAGATAAAAAAGGCTCAAAAGATATAAATCAATGTTTAAAATATTATTTTGTCCTGGTAGCAGAGGAAGCCAGAAGAGGACATCAGCTCAAGCCCCTAAAACTGGAGTTACAGACGGTTGTGAGCTGCCATCCGGGTGCTGGGAATGAAATCAGAGGCCTCTGAAAGAACAGCCAGTGCTCCCAAAAGCTGAGCCATCTCTCCAGCCCTTCCTTTCCCTTTCATTTTCAGTACTGCCTGATGCTATGTGCCCAGTTAGTCTTGAACGCAGCCATTAGATTATAGGTGCATATTGCCTGGTTAATGATCAACTTTTAAGGTAGGTGTTTGGAAAAACTTGGAAATGCCAAAGTGGGTCTAAAAATTATTTTCAAAATTCTTTATTCCTTACAATTTCTCATTTCTTCCTTTACCACCTGTAATAATAACAAGAACTTCCAGTCCTCAGACATAATCAGTAATTTCTATGAGTCATAATCAATAATAATAGCCACAAAATAATTCTTAATCTTAAAACACAAAGATCTGTTCTCAGAGAAAGGGCAAAGACAGTGCCTCTCCATATTCGTCCTAGGAATGAAGTACTCTGGGGAAAAAGGTTCCGGATGGATACACTGCCGGGTCCAATACACCAGGCAGGTTTTTATGAAGCATGTTTTTTAGAGGATTTTCTTCTGCACACGAATGTGTTTAAGGAGTCCATTGTGAAGATCGCTGTACAGACAGATGCCAGCTGTCTTCACCAGTAAAGACATGTCCATATTGGTCTGGTTTGGGAAGTATTGGCAGAGGGCCTCAAGTGATGGGCAGACATGCAGGAGAAGGGAAGCCCTTGAAGGGTGAGCATCTCTCCAGCCCTTTATCTTTTTGGTTTTTTTTTTTTTGTTTATTGGTTTGTTTTCAATATTGGCTCTTGCTGTGTGCCCAGGCTCATCTGAACGCAGCCTTTTGGTTGTAGGTGCGTACTGCCAACCCTGGCTAAGATCAGTTTTTAGTAAGAGTCCAAGGCCAGCAGGCACCACAGGATAGCTACCAGGTCAGTTTAGGCAGAAGTTCTACAGAAAAATCTACACGGTAAGGGAATCACAGGGTGCTGGTTAACAACTCAGAGTCGTGGGCCTCACTTGGACTTACTTCATCAGAATGTTTGAGGTTAGGAGTTCAGGGATCTGCATCCGAAAACCTATCTCAGCACAGACACCTGGGAATCTACTGCCCTACACTGATGACCACCATCCTATGGGACCCACTTCTGTGAACACTAACTTGGGTCTCATAAAACCTGCTGCTGTAGGCCCATCTGCCACCATCAGTGAGCGGGACCAAGGGTGACTTCTTGTCCAAACACAGATCACTTCTGTGAGAAAGACTTCAGGTCTTGGGCCAGGATTTTCTATTCTGGGCTTCACTTCTCCCAGACAACTCTCCCTCCTTCCCCCATACTTTAAAGGTCTGGTGCTCCGCCCACTGAGTTGTCAGGGTGTGCTCCAACATTTAAAAAGATAGTCTGCTAAATGAGCTGGCAATTTCCATATCTGCACAGCACAGCAAGACTAAACTAAGTGGTTGGCTAGAGACCTCTAGAGATTAAAAATAAAAACTTACTCCTTCTGAAACTCCTCTTGCTTGCTCTTGAGCTGGTTCAGCCTTTCCTTCTTGTCAACAAACCTGTAAGAAAGAGCCTTGTTTTATTTACGCGTCCTCCTGGACCCAACAAGTTTAGAGAGACTCTTACCAGTCATGAGCTAATCACTCTGCAAACTCCTGCTAAACGCCCATACCCTGAAAGCAAAAACTTTCTCAATAGGGTACAATAGCTGGGTTTGTTTGTTTGTGACATGGTTTCTCTGTGTAGCAACCCTGGCTGTCCTCAAACTCAGATATCTACCTGCTTCTGCCTCCCGAGTGCTGGGATTAAAGGTGTGCGCCGCCACCACACAGTTACTTTTTTTTTTTTAAATCAAGTTAGAATTATCAACTTTAAAGCTCATTCCTGGCTTTATAATAATGTACTCTATTTTGTACCTTAACACTGTTTTCCAAAGCAAACATCAGAATACTAACATGAACTTTTGTTTTTGAAACAGGGTCTCACTGTATACCCATGGCTGATCTAGAACTCCCTATGAAGACCAGGCTAGTCTTGAACTCTCAGCAATCTGCCTGCCCCCGCCTCCCAAATGGGAGTAAAGAAATGCATGACTATGTACAGCACCACCAACACGGATTGGAATGCAAGGAAATTCAGAGTTTCATTACAAAAGGAATATTAACCCTGCTTTCCTCTACAAATTGAGTCCTTATAGCTTCTAAATAGAATTGATTTCATTAATTTGTGAGTCGCCGGATGCTTACAAGCTAGTGAAGGAAGGTGTGCACACTACTGAGTTCCTAGGCTTCTTCGTCGCCTACTGCTATCATTTTTATTTCCTTCTAGCGACTTCACTTTGTTTTGTTTCTATTTTTTAGTTTAAAGAGGTAACTTAGAATAATTTACCCCCTCAATTTAAAATCTGACACATTAAATATTAAAAATCAAGCCAGGCAGTGGTGGTGCACACTTTTAATCCCAGTACTATGGAGGGTGAGGCAGGTGGATCTCTGTAAATTCGAGGCCAGCCTGGTCTCCAAAGCTACAGAGTAACCCTGTCTCAAAAAAACCAAACAAATAAAATAAAATTACAAATCAAGGCTGGCTCAGTGGTTAAGAGCACTTGTTCTCTCTCTCTCTCTCTCTCTTTTTTTCTTTTTGGTTTTTCGAGACAGGGTTTCTCTGTAGCTTTGGAGCCTGTCCTGGAACTCCCTTTGTAGACCAGGTTGGACTCGAACTCACAGAGATCCGCCTGCCTCTGAGTGCTGGGATTAAAGGCGTGCTAGTTCCAGGACAAGAACCAAAAAAAAAAAAAAAAAAAAAAAAAGGAAGGGGATTCAAATGCCAAAGCAACAGATTAATTTTAAATGCAGTGGAAAGCAAGAGAAGGGTTTAAGCAACAGACTGACATGGATCTTGCTTACTTTTTAGGTGAAAAGCAGGGGTGGTCATAACTGCATAAGGAAAGGACTATATGACTACACAGACCTGGTGATGACCTGGATTGTAGGCAGACAGATTCAAGGTATACTTTGGTGTTGGGGAGAATCAGACTGGCTGCTGGTTAGTGACTTAAGATGCTAGGAATAAGAGAAAAAAAGCAAAGTCCAAGAAAACTCAATGATTTGCCTTTAGTAACCAGTGATCATGAGACATGATACAGAAGTGGTCAGTAGGAATAGGAAACAGACGGAAATAGGGCTAGATTCCCTGAATTCTTAAATCTGCTATGTGAGGATACAATCGTGTACAAAAAAATACTGTCACCCTCAGAGTCTACACCTAAGGGGATCAGACTATCAGTAAGTAATCAAATGGTGATGACAATGAAGCACATGAAGTAGGAATGAGGTCATTAGTTGAAGGGTCCAAAAAAGTCTTAAATGTATTACCAGAGGTCTGAAGGGAACAGGGGGCAGTCATGAAGATTACTGCAAAAGCTCTAGGCAGTCTGTGTATAACTGCAAAGGCTTTGAGGGAGGAGAGTGCTTCGACCATCACGGAAGCCAAAAGGTATAACTTAATAGGTAAGGGAGAAGATAACAAGGATTATGTCAGAGGAATTATATGCAGGACTTTGGTTCAAGATTTCAGCTTTCACTCTGAATAAAACAAAACCAAATGATTTGAACAGAAGAATAGAGCGGCATTACTCCTGCTTATAAAAAGTACACCAACAAGAAGGGTACAGGAAAGCAACAATCCTCCAGCGGGTTAGACTGTAATGATCAAAGCTGCAGGTTGAGGATGGGCTTTGCAGAGACAGAATTTGTTGATGGATTAGACATGGTGCCTTCTGAAGACTGGAGGGGTTTTGGAGTACTGAATACAGGAAGGATGGTATTACAATTTACTGTATTAAGATGTGAAAAACAGACTTATTCATGAAAAGTTAGGCGTTCAGACGGTCATGTTAAAATAGAACTATCAGAAACTTAATGATAAGAGGGAAAAGAGGGGAAAAAATGAAAATACAGATGTAGAGTAACATTCTGTGCTCTGGCCGTTAGTGGACTGATCATCTTCAACATCTAAATGGTATTAAAATTACAAGAATAAATCTGGGAAAGTGTAGATGCTAAATACTTGATAAGATTTAACAACTAGACATTCCCTTTTCCTACCTGATTTTCTTAAAACAGAACTGGTTTAGTTTTTAGAACTATCAGCCGGGTGGTGGTGGTGCACGCCTTTAATCCCAGCACTCAGGAGGCAGAGGCAGGCGGATCATCTTTGTGAGTTCGAGACCAGCCTGGTCTACAAGAGCTAGTTCCAGGACAGACTCCAAAGCCTCAGAGAAACCCTGTCTCAAAAAACCTAAATAAATAAATAAATAATATTTAGAGCTATCACTTAGGACAGCAGTCCATGGTCTAAAATCATCAAGCTCATCCATAAAACACAGCAGTAAACTAAAAAGGATTTTGTTAGACCAATACCTTCAGATGAAAAAGAAATGAGCCCACCTATGATCACAGGAATACTGGGAACTCAAAACATCCCCAAATCTACATGTTGTATAGTTTAGCAGTTAAATGCACAGGTATACAGATACAAACAAGATGCTTGGATTTTAATTCTGTGTGACCTCAGGACAAGAAAATTATAACTCTCCTCAGTAGCCAGTTAAGGATAACATGTGTGGTTGCTGTAAAGGAATAAATTCAACCTTAATTCTTAAAAAAAAAAAAATTATTTTTTTCAGGCATAGTGGCACATGACTTTTTTTGTTTGTTTGGTTAGTTTGGTTTTTCGAGACCAGGTTTCTCTGTGTCACTTTGGAGCCTATCCTGGCACTAGCTCTGTAGACCAGGCTGGCCTTGAACTCACAGCACCCAGCCAGCCTCTTGACACTTGGGAGGCGGAGGCAGGTGGATCGCTGTGAGCTAGGCCAACCTGGTCTACATAGAAGTTCCAGAAGAGCCAAAGCTACTTCGTGAGACACTCTTAAATAAAACAAACAACAAAACTAGCCAAACAAAAATTACATGCTTTACTATCACTGAAGCTCATTGTTAAAACAAAAGTTAGGAGACAAAGACTTCGGCTAAGCATTTATTTTTTAATTATTTTTTTGTTTGGTTGGTTTGGGTTTTTGGTTTTTCAAGATAGGGTTTCTCTGTAGCTTTGGAGCCCATCCTGGAACTCACTTTGCAGACCAGAACTAACCCGTCTCTGCCTCCTGAGTGCTGGGATTAAAGACATGCACCACCGCCGCCAGGCGTTATTTTTCAATTATTTTAATTCAAAAGAAAGACAAAATGCTGTACTAAACTCTAGGCTTGCAACTCAAAACATATTCCCAATTCCCCAGTGACACAAAATCACCTTTGGGGTTACAGTAAGTGAGGCAACCTCCGAGTCCTTGTTCACACATTAGAGCTAGCTGACAAGGTCCACCTGTGACACAGGCGCCCAGGACTCAATCCCTCCTAACCTATTAAATTCTCTACTCGTGCCTTATGTAGTATAGACGTCTGAAGACGGGAAAAGGTTAAGCCAAGTTTCTGAGTGGAAGCACAGCAAAGAACTAGTACTCCTCTATACGGCTGCACAGACTTCTCCAGCAGGACACTATTTCCTGTTCCTTATTATCCAAGTGGGCCGTGGAGAAACTCTCTGGTGGTGGTGGAAGACAGCGACCTCCGCTCACCTGGTTCCCACCCCCACCCTACTCAATGGCAACAAAGCGCCGGGGCAGAACAGCCACTTTCTCTGTCCACAGTCGCCCGGCTCCAGGGCCAGGACTGGAGTGTCCAGGCTCCAGACTCTGGTCGCTAGAGCAAAGAAAACAGACAGGCAGAAACAATAGGGCCGTGGCGGCCGCCGTACCTCTCCTTGTCGCGGCCGTCGAAATAGACGAAATCACCGCTCTGGATGCACTTGGCACAAGTCAGCCGCCGGCGAGTGGTGTTGCACAGCGGACACCGCTCAACCGCCACGTACAGCCCCTCTGCGTCGTCCACCGAGTCCACCAGGTCTCGAGCTAGCGCGCGCGGCCCGAAGCCAGGAGCCTCGGGCGTCCAGGATCCCTTCCCACTGGGAGACGCCATGATGGTCTGAGCGCAGGCCCAGTCACGTGGGATTTTGTTTTCATCCAGGTGCATCCTGGGCCCGGAGGCGGGGCCTGGAGGCCGGGGCGGAGGGTGGGGGCGTGGCTCAGAGGCCCGGGGCGGGACCCGGAGGCCTACGGTCGTGGGGTGCGGGCTCCCAGGGTCTTCTTCCCCGGCGTCCCCTACCCCAGGCGGCTGCGCAGTTCGGCACACCGACTGGAGCTGTGCAACTCCAGAACGTCGGGCAAAGTATTGCAATGGATGCCCCAAGCCTTCTCTGTGAAAGGCGCGGAACACAACAAGGGAATTCATTTCATGAAAGTGGTTACTTTTTGGTTTTTGACTAAAACTGCAACAAGCAAATCTGGGAGAGCGTTGGATCTGGGAACAAGCTGAAGTTTGAGTCACCTTCCTCCTTAATAGCTGTGGCATTTGAAGAAAATCCTTTAACACCTCTGCCTGACTTGGTCGGGGTTCGTGGATATAATTGCTGTACATCCATAACCCCGGAGGGTTAATCAAAAACCTCTATAGCAGCCTAACACTTTACGCGTCAATTAAAACCAAACGGAAGGTGGAAATCAAAGTTGTATATTTTTGAAAACTGCCTTCTTTAGCCTCCACTTGCCTGGAGTCCCCATCCTCCCGTGGAAGGGCCCTGAGTGAGGGAATTACAGGCAAGTACCAGCAGCACAATCAGAAAACTGAATTCTAATGGCTCTTGTCCTTCCCTGCCCCCTGGGACATGACCTCAGAGAATCAAAGCTCATTTGTTAGGATGTCCTCCAAGTTTCTTCAGAGGGTGGAGGTTTTTATCAGTGTTGGATGTGCCTCTAAACCAGAGGGGAACAGAGAAGCGATGCTGTAGGTCCAGCTGGACCAGGCATTCTCAAAGATGCTTCAGTAGCTCTGACTGCTCTCCAGCTGGGCTTTCTCCCCCATGTCACACATCCCAGCACTCAGAGCTACCTCCTGGGTACCAAGTGATGTTTTCCACATACTCCAGTTTGGGACTGAAGTCTGCCTAGAGCCCGAATCACACAAGTCCCTTACCTGCAAGCTTCCCATGCTGGCTGTCAAATGTCAGTGACTAGAACGCAGCGAGATCTCTGGTCTGAACTCTTTGCCCCTTCTCCAGGGTCTGTTTAAATGCATTCAGGTAGGTTTGGAAGTAATTTTTAAAAACCAAATTCCCAGTATTGTTTTCTAAATAGCCTCCCCTAAGCTTGAATGGTTCCTGAAAGTTTAAGATTTTAAAATACACAATTTTATATGGTCATTTCAAACCACAATTTTAAGGGTTGGGATATTTTTGTTGGCTCTCCCAAGAGGACTTTACAATATGTGTTACTAAAGGGTCGGCATACTGTCTCTTCTGCACTTTAGAAGGCAAAATATTATACATGATTTCTACTGATAGCTGTGATATTACAGACAGTACCCAGATATGCAGTTTTCTGTATTGCTATCTTCAGAGAACACTTTTTAATGCATTACATGTTTAAAAATAAAGTGTTGATTTAACTCCTCAGTCTTGAAAGGCCTGGAATAGTTCAAATTCTAAAATAAGTTTATTCTTTTTTTTAATTAAGTAACTCATGAGTCATTTTGAGCAAGAAATTGTCATTTCTTCTGTATAGTTATTCACACAGAACTAGATAAGTGCACTTTGAGCTACACAGCAGACCTTGTTACTAAAACAAGGCACACACAAAACAAACAAACAAAAACCACAATCCTCTTAGCATACTAAAAGAAAATAACAATCTCCGGTGACCAAGAGAAAACATGGGAGACGACTACAAAATGTGTGGAGAAAGCCCAGACTGTCTGCTGTGCGCCTGTCCAAACCACCATGAATCGAGCAGCCCGAGGATTTGCTCAAGTTTGCCTAAACCTTTTTAGAATAAGCACAGGTTTTCAAATGCTTTGTAGTGCCATCTTTGGCACCTATAAAGAAATTCAAGAAATCTTTAACATAAGAACAGTGCCAACATTTTCTTAATGCCAAAATAGAATGTAATGTTTAACTACCATGGCTGTTTGTTTTGGAAATGGTCAAGCTAAGGAGCCCGTGGCAGACAGTCTAGATGCACCTGTGTCAGCCTCCCCAGTGCTGGGATTCCAAGCACGTGACACCCGTGCCCAGTTTTCTTTTGTTGTTTTGGGTTTTGTTTGTTTGTTTTTTCAGACAGGACAGGGGAGCTTTGGAGCAGCTCTTGTGTAGACAGGCTGGCCTTGAACTCACAGAGTTCCACCTACTTCTGCCTCCCCCCAGTGCTGGGATTAAAGGCGCGTGCCACCACCACCCAGCTCCACACCCAGTTTTCTGATAGTTTCCATATGACATATCTTTAGCTGTCCCTGATAACTGGCCTTTCTGTCCAGTGAAGAAAATAATTGAGGGGGACACTATAGCCACAGTCCCCACAGTCTCCCCAAACCCGTGCCCGAGAGCAGGCATTCCTTTGGTAGTCCCACCCTGTGGGTTGCATCTTCAGTCACACGTGGTTCAGTAGAAATATGAATGGAATGTTAGTCAAGTGTGTTGCCACAAGCCTGAGGGCGCTGTTGTCAACACTGGTAAGCACAACTATCAGCAAAAACAACTTCTTTGGATCCACCCGTTGCTGGTTAATGTCTTCTTTCCCTAGTTTGTCCCTAGACAAGGTATGGCTGTTTTAAGAGTTTCCAATATTTTTCTCTTTTTTAAAGATTTATTTATTTATTTTGTATACAGTGTTCTGTCTGCATGTATGCCTTCAGGCCAGAAGAGGACACAGAATTTCATTAAGATGATGGTGAGCCACTAATATTCTTTTTTTAAAAAATGCTGCAAGATCCCCACGGCAGTAGGCAGCAGAAATGTTGTAGGTCCCAAATGGTGGTAGCGGACCATGTGGTGGCAGGCAGCGGGCTCTGGGAGCAGCCAGTCCCAGGCAGAGACGGCTGGTCCCAGAGCAGTGGTGGCGGGACATGTGGCAGCAGGCAGTGGGCCCCAGGCAGAGTAGGCTGCTGGTCCCTGAGCAATGGCTGGTCCCAGGCAGGGAGACACATGGCGGGCGGGCAGAAGACAGAAACAGGGATAGACACGACGTGCAGGGTGAGGTTGAATGTTCATTCAGGGAGTTATGGAGGAGGAAGGGTGAAGGGGGGGACAGAGAGAGAGGGAGAGAGAGAGAGATAGAGAGAGGGAGAGAGAAGAGGAGAAAGAGACAGAGAAGGGGGAAAGCAGAGAAGTGGGGAGAGAGGCAGAAACGAAGCTGCCTCTCCAAGAGGAAGATGAAAAAGAGAGAGTGAGCTCAGGCCAGAAGCTGAAGATCAGCCTGCCTCAGCGGATGGGGGAGGGAGTGGGCGTGACTTGTCTCTTAAAGGGACCAAAACCATAACAGCCACCATGTGGTTGCTGGGAATTGAACTCAGGACCTCTGGAAGAACAATCAGTGCTCTTAACCTCTGAGCCATCTGAGCCCTGAGTTTGTTTTGTTTTTCCGAGACAGGGTTTCTCCGTAGCTTTTGGTTCCTGTCCTGGAACTAGCTCTTCTAGACCAGGCTGGCCTCGAACTCACAGCGATCCTCCTGCCTCTGCCTCCTGAGTGCTGGGATTAAAGGCATGCGCCCCCACCACCCGGCTTGAGCCCTGAGTTTTGATTTCAACACATATTAGTAACTAGAGGGAAAATTTACACCCTCGTCATTCTTAGTCTTAGGTGTCAGCAGTCAGTACCTATGACATGACTGACATGGATTTATAGCACTGAAAACAGATCAGACACAAGAACTATCATTCCCTAGTCATCTCTCACCAACAGCCCTCAACCATCGTCCTCTCCACCTTCCAAAGTAGGTAGGGCACACCCCAGGGAGGGTTACAGACTGTTCTTGTGTGAATGCAGGGCTTTGCTAATTAAAAATTGGTATCTGATATATTGGGGGACAGAAAGCAAAGAAAGGAGGTTAATGGAAGAAACAATAAAAACCCTTAGCACCAAGTGTGGTGATGCAAGCCTATAATCTATCATTTGGGAGGCTGGAGGAGGAGGATCTTAAGTTCAAAGCCATCCTGAGCTATGTAGCTGTCCTTGCTTCAAAAACAAAGCAAAAACAACCACCTGTTAGTGTGTGAATACTTTGAAACATCTGGAGTGATCAGACTGTTCAGAGATTTGCAGCTAAAAGGGAAGAGAGAAGGAAATATGAGAGTGATTATCTGGCTTAGCTGCCGTCCTAATGAGAGAGAAGATCCAAAAAGAGAATCAACCAGAATTCACGGATGAGCTACAAGGCTTTTATTAAAGGAAAACACAGCTGACATCAGGGTGTGGAGGTCAGCACTCTCTGCACTGCTGGAGGGAACGTGAGCTGGGTTCAGCTCCTGACGTGGGTGCTCCTCAAAAATTAAGGAATCACCACACAACTCAGCGACTCCACTTGGGTGAACCCTTCAGAGAAACAAAAGCAGGTGTACAGAGCAGGCTGGAATCAGGGCAGGTGTACAGCGCCGACTGGAATAGCGGCAGGTGTGCAAGGCAGGTTGGGATCGGAGCAGGAGTGCAGCAGTGGTGTTTAGCGCAGGCCGGGATGGCGGCAGGTGTACAGCTCAGGCCGGAATTGCGGCAGGTGTGCAGCGCAGGCCAGGATCGCGACATGTGTGCAGCGCAGGCTGGAATCAGGGCAGGTGTGCAGCTCAGGCTGGGATCGCAGCAGGTGTATAGCGCAGGCCGGGATCGCGGCAGGTGTGCAGCACAGGCCGGTTTTGTGGCAGGTGTGCAGCGCAGACTGTACAGTGAAGACAACGAAGGCTGGAGGCTGCTGGAAAGCATGGGGGACAGTGCAGTGCTCCAGGATTTATGTAGAGCAATGGAAAAGCTCCAGAACTGGAGTACAGTCACAGTCACACTTCAGAGCACTGCAAGTACTAAAGCCCAAACACTGTGTGGCTGTCCTGGAACTCCCTCTGTAACCGGGCTGGCCCTGAACTCACAGAGATCCGCTTACCTTTGCCTCCTGAGTCCTGGGATTAAAGGCGTGCACCACTGCCCAGCAGCTCAGTTCACTCTTAAGTTTGTTATTTGAATCCTATTTTAAAAATTCTTGAATAATGAGGGAGTCCTTGTAAATCTATTGTGTTTACTTTTTTTTTTTTTTTTTTTTGCCTGCTAAACGAAAGATAGTATTTATTCCTGGCTAGGGAGTTTTGTTTGTAGATCTCCATCCTGAAAGATGGCAGTGGCGAGGAAGATAAGTTACTAAGAGATACAGAGAAATCCTGTCTTGAAAAACCAAAAAAAAAAAAAAAAGTTACTAAGAGATAAGAGAAACTCTGTGCCTTTGAGCAGAACCCCCCCCCCCCCCAGTCTCTGAGTTTAGAGTTGTAGGGTTAAGCCAGCCCCTTAGGGGGTGGGCTTGCCTCGGGGAATGTTTACTTATAAATCGGCATGCAGGAGCCCGCGTGCCCCTTCCTGCTTCCTGTTCTCCTTGGGAACAGTGGTAATGTAAGTCTAATTTCCCCATTAAAGCTGTGTATATATTCTTTACAATCTGCTTGCATTCATTTACGCCGTTACATAGAGTATTAAAGTTTTCCTTTCCAAAGAGAGCAGTTTTATTTCAACCAAAGAGTGAGAGAGGTGTACTGTAAGTACAAGGCTACAACAAGGAATTTGCCTCTAGTTTTGCGTGTGTTTATCTGGAGCAGGCTTCCCGCTCTGAGAGAACTTGTGACCAGCTTGCACACCAAAGCTAACCCCAGGGCAAGACACTCCTTTACAGTTCCCGGAGGAACAGGGCATCCAGGAGGAACACAGAAACACCTTACAACTGAGGGATAAGTTGTATTCAGTCACCTGTGTGAATGGGAGTCCTAGCACTGGCTGCTCTTCCAGAGGTCCTGAGTTTAATTCCTAGTAAGCACATGGTGGCTCACAACCATCTGTAATGAGATCTGGTGCCCTCTTCTGGCCTGCAGGCACACATGCAGGCAGAACATAGTATACATAATGACTAAATCTTTAATAAAGAAAGAAAATAATCCTTAAAAACCTGAAAAAGGATGAGAAAAAACAAACTGCATCTGGATCTATTCTCCCTACGTTAGCAAAGATTATAATTCTAAAATGTGTTTTACATCTATTTTAAAGGAACAGCTAAAATTAGAGTGCCCTTTGTTCCAGGGCCAAAGCTAAGAATGTTCTAGGTTTTCTCTCATTTATACTCATCACAAGACTAACAGGTTCACTGTGGTCATTATTTAATACTTAAGAAATTAAGAATTTAACCTCTAACATTATCAGAACCTAGTAAAGACAGACTATCAACCACTGCAAATTAGCTTTACATCGGTATGCTTCCTTTCTCTCTCACAAAATCCTTTAAAAATAGGAGTGACCAGAGTTGAAGAGACGAGGATGTAACTTTGTTAGTAACGTGTTTGCCTAGCACACATGAAGTCCTGGGTTCAATTCCTAGAACAGAATAAATCAGACTTGGTGGTGCACACTTGTAATCCAAGAACTCTGGAGGTGGAGACAGGAAAATGAAACTTCAAGGTCATCCTTGGCTGCATATAAAGTTGGAAGCCAGTTTGGAATACATGAGAGCCCATCTCAAAACAAAAATATGAGTCTGACGTCATGCATGCATATACTCCCAGCACTTGGAAGACTGAGGTAGGAGGATTCCAAGTTTAAGAACAGTCTAAGATATATATATATATGTACATATATATACTATTTTAATACAAAATCATAAACCCATCTTAGAGAAGAACAGTGTGCTATTATGTAGGCTATTGCCAAAGTTCTAGCATGTATCAAGCCACCTAAAATATAGAAAACAGTATATGTAATAGCAGAGATGCTGAAGATGAAGGAAAAAACTGTTTCATCAAGTTCCTGCCTTCACAGTCCTCAAGGTGTGGTCCCAGGCCAGCTCATTGGTCAGAGATGCTAAGCCACTTGAGATCAGCCAGCCCATCACATTGATATGACATTAAATGGCTTATTCCTCCCATTAGATGCACTCTCTTCCCCTCATTAAGCTGGTAATGAAGTTGGAGAGGGTCCCATGCAAGACAACCTCTTGTGGGAGAGGGCTACTCCAAAAGGTCATGGATCAATTCAAGCTCAGACAAGCAATTGCAATTTAAAATGTTAACACAGAAGAACCCTGAGTCACCACCACTGAGTTGATAAATCCTCATTAATGCTTTTCATATGCACACTAAAATGTACCACCTTCACCTGGTATTCATTAAAGTGCGCGTGCGTGTGTGCGTGTGTGTGTGTGTGTGTGTGTGTGTGTGTGAACTATATTCACTACAAGATCCAGACAGACTCAGAATCCTACCCCTGCCTCTTGAGTGCTGGGATTACAGGTGAATACACCACCAAATTTGTTTTCTTTGTTTTTTTTTTCGTTTTATTTTGAGACACTCTATTGCTTTTTAATTTGTTTTATTTTAAAACCCACTCTATCACCGTGGCTGGCTTACAATTCTCTACGTAGACAAGGCTGGCCTTGGCCTTGAACTCACAGAGATCCACCTGCCTCTGCTTCCCAAGCCTTAGGATTAAAGCCATGTACCACCATGCCCGTCACTTTTGTTACTTTATTATTATACCAATTTTGTTTAATTTTTACAGTTATGATGACAATTCAAGAAAGCCAGTGTTCTGCTGGGCTGAAAATAGGCATCGTGAAAATATTTCTCTTTTTTTTTCTCTTTTTTTTTTAAACCTTTATATTTAAATTATTTATTTATTTATTTATTATGTATACAGTATTCTGTCTGTGTATATGCTGCAGGCCAGAAGAGGGCACCAGACCCCATTACAGATGGTTGTGAACCACCATGTGGTTGCTGGGAATTGAACTCAGGACCTTTGGAAGAGGAGGCAATGCTCTTAACCTCTGAGCCATCTCTCCAGCCCGAAAATATTTCTCAATGACAAGGAAAGATCTAGTTTTAGGGTTCTTCAGTTATTGCTTTATTCAGGACTGAGAATGAATGTTTTTATAACTTCAAAATGAAAAATGAGGTATTTAAGCCAGATGGCAGTGGCACACGCCTTTAATCCCATCACTCGGGAGGCAGAGGCAGGAGGATCTCTGTGAGTTCGAGGCCAGCCTGGTCTACAAGAGCTAGTTCCAGGACAGGCTCCAAAACCACAGAGAAACCCTGTCTTGAAAAACCAAAAAATAAAAAATAAAATAAAATAAACCAAAACAAACAAACAAACAAAAAAACCCACTTCTGAGTTACCAATGCTTTAAGACTAATGATTGTCATAGGACGTCTTTCCGTACACTGTATGTGTTGAGCATTGTTATAGAATGTACACAGTGAGTATGTGTTGCTTTCGTTTGTTGATAAATAAAGCTGGTTTGGTCTATGGAAAGGCAGGATAAAACCAGGCTGAAAATCCAAGCAGAGATACAGGAGAAGAAAAACAGAGTCTGGGAGATGCCAGCTCACCACCGAGGAAGCAAGACATAAAAACAAAACAAAACAAAAGATATAAGAGAACAAGCCATGAACCACATAGCAAAGCATGGATAAAAATATGGGATAGTTTACATGTAAGAGCTAGCTAATAATAAGCCCGAGCCACGGGCCAAGCATTTATAAGTTGTATTAAGCCTCTGAGTGATTATTTTAAAGGCAGATGCAGGTGCTGTCAGGATAGAAAACCTCCATGTGCAGAGGATGGAAAGGTTGAAATGGTCACTGAGGGTCTTACCTCTGGGTCATAATCTGTTCCTGGCATTCAGAGCTGTTTTCCTCAGATCCAGTTTGCAGGCCAGATTTGTAGTGGAAACTATTTGAACAAACATGCCAACCAAGGAAGTTATAACACCATAAATAAATTCAACATCAATTTATTGATGTATTTCATAAGCTTTGCCTTAGCTACTTGCTAGGGGGAGGCTTTTCCTTGTGAAATATAAAGTAATATGGTCCCTAGTGACTGTAAACCTCACTGTGCTAAAACATTTTCTAACATTTCATAACTAAAGTTAAGTTTTAAAATATAAAAACTCTGTCTCAAAACAGAAACCAAAAATCCAAAGGAGTTTGCAAATCAAACCTATTTTTATATCTTTTGTGTTTACCCAGTCCTAAGTACTGTTTTTAACAACTTCAGTGCTTTGTTATAAACAACACAAAAATCCTTCAAGAATGTGTCTGTTAGTCTTGAACTTCCTCTTAGGGGACCAAGAACTGGTGCTTCCTTTTATGGGTAACCATACCGTCATTAGTTATAATCCATTAAGAACATAAAAAGAATATGGCAATTCGAAATCCTCCTCTCTATACCATTATCTGAAATCGTCAAGTTTAAAACATAAGCTACGCACCCAGAAGTGTCCCTCACTTTAAAAACAAGCACGCTTACTGAAGTTGAGGCACAATTCCAGAATATTGTGAAACACGGTTCCTTGGTGTCACAGGGCAAGGACGAGGAGCTTTGGTGGATCCCACCGTGTGCAGAGAGTGAAGGCCTTTCATTTATCCAGCACCGGCAGCGTGACAAGACAGGGCTGGCCACCAGTCGTGCAGCGACGGCACAAGGAGACAGAAACCGACAGGATGTGCAGTAAGAAAAGACTGTGCGTTCTCTCCCGGGTTCCTTTTCCTTTTCTTTTCTCCCTTCCTTTCTCTTTTTGTTTCTTCCCCTGCCTTTTTTTCTCTTCTCATGTAGCTCAGGTGGGCCTCAAACTGTTACCTTCCAGCCCCTGAGTGCTAGGATTACAGGCTTCACCACCATGCTCAAATTCTCAGGAATCATATTCTTACTACACTTGTTAGGTTCGCTGGAGTGTCCATGTAGTGCTACAGAGCAGATGTGATGGTCCAAGGGCAGTTTTCAAGAGTAGGTTCTCTCTTTCCAGCATGTGGAAGGAGCTCAGGGATCGAATTCAGAGTGTCCTGCTTGGGGACAAGCCACTGAGTCCTCTCACCCACCCAGATGTGATATTTCTGTCATTGTTTTTCACCTTCATAACTCAGTAGATTTTCATCAATAACAGAATTTACCTACAGCCACATATAGAACTGTATATTGTTCCACAGATCCTATCCAGATGACTCAAAAGCAAATACCTAGAGAAGAGTTCTCTTCCTTGAGATCATTAACTCCAATGTCTTGACTTTCGTAAGAGCTTAACTGTGCTGAACGGCTCTATAAACAGACACATTTGTGCGAAATATTTCAAAATGTACTTGGAGACTTAAAAGGAATATCTTTCCTGCTTGGTTCTATTGCTTCAGAGGAGAAATTTTAATTATTCATCCTTGCGTCTTTGTAGCAAGTTTATTTGCTCCATAGATCTTGGTTTAATGAAGCAATCTATCCATCCTAAGAATGAAGCCGGGGAAGCATGTGCTAGAATCAGACAGCTCTAAGCATCACCGTTTCTAATCAGGATAAAGGGAGTCTTTTGACAAAGCTGGAATTTTATATAATGGTGTATGATTTAATTTAATAGTGTATGCTAAATGAGACAGCCTACTGAGTGGCAGGCTCAGTAGCAGCCTGGGAGATCAGTAATTGTTGTGCTCATAATTGCACTTAAGCTGCTTGGCCCCCAAAGGTCATAGGTGCAAGCTCCAATTCAATATATCTGGTGTCATCATAAGAATAGCAAGCTAAAGCTGGGCTGTGGTGGTGCACGCCTTTAATCCCAGCACTCGGGAGGCAGAGGCAGGCGGATCTCTGTGAGTTTGAGGCCAGCCTGGTCAACAGAGCGAGTTCCAGGACAGGTTCCAAAGCTACAGAGAAACCTGTTTCGAAAAAACAAACAAACAAAAAGAATAGCAGCTTAGGACACCACAATTGTGCAGATGCAAAGAAAAAAAAAACCCTGAGAAGAGCAGCAAGAGGGCAGCCATCTGCAAGGAAGGAGTGAGAGCAGCCTCAGCAGAGACCAAGCCTGCACATTTCTGGATCTTGAACTTCCAGCCTCCAGAAGTAGGAAGCAGGAAATGTCTGTTGTTTAAACTGCCCAGTTTGTGGTATTTTATCATGGCATCCCAAACTAACTAAAACAGATTGCATTTATTCTATTGTTTCTATCCTGCTCGTTTTGTGTGTGCTTGCATGCATGCCTGGCTGTGCCTGGGCCTGTGGGTGCCTGAGGAGTCCAGAAGAGGGGATCAGCTCCTTGGATCTGAAATTGCATGTGGTTGTTAAAAGCTCCCATATGGATTCTGGAAAGAGACCCCTATCCTCTGAAAGAACATCAAGCACTCTGAGCTCCTGAGCTATCTCTCCAGCTCTAAAACAGTTCTGTAACCACATCTCATCATACATGACAAGCAGAGTGCTGAGAGGCATCCCAAATTCTTGTCCCAGTGAACCAAACGTTCACACATCTCCCGCTTATCCAGACCCGAATCCAGATGTGATTACAATTCCAAGTCCATTGCTAGGAAAGAGAGTATTCTGGCTAAGGCTGGCCTTACCTGCTGAGCTGCTCTGAGGAAGCAGCTGCTCTTTGGGAGAGATTTCAGAGTGTGAAGTGACCTTGCCATGGGGAAGATTCTTCACTGCTGGCTTTGAAGATAGATGGAGCCTTGGTACAGGAAATATCAGTAACTTCTACGGCCTGAGATTGGACTACTTTTGATCGCTGCTAAGGAAATGGGCATCTCTGCTCTATGCTTATAAGAAATTAAATTTGTCCATCAATAAGGGATGATTTTTGAAGTGGCTTCATCATAGAGCTTCCAGAAAGACCAATATCTAATCTCTCTGTGTTATTGTCTAGCCCACATTAACTGTACAAAATTCTGGGTTTCTGTGGTGGTTTAGATAAGAATGGCCCCAGAGCCTTGTAGATTTGAATGCTTAGGGGGCATTACTATTTGGAAGGATTAGGAGGCGTGGCCTTGTTGGAGGAAGAGTGTCACAGGGAGTGGCCTTTGAGGGTTCAGAAGTTCATGTCAGGTCTAGTAGCTTCTCTTCCTGCTGCCTGTGGATATAGATGTAGAACTCAGTTTCTTCTCCAGCATTAGGTCTGCCTACATGCCGCCACACCGCCCACCATGATAATGGACTGAACTTCTGAACTATAAGCCAGTCCCAATTAAATGCTTTCCTCTATAAGAGCTGCTGTGGTCATGGTGTCTCTTCACAGCTAGGACACTAAGACAGTTTCATTAAGGCTCTTGGTATATACATATGGTATTCTTGGATTGCATACCACCTTCACATGCCCCCTCCCCAGCTGCTTTCCTCTCTGGGCATCCCCTTCTTCTTTCCTGTCAGTTCTGTCTTTCCGAGGCTCCATGTATGACAGGGAACATGTCATACTTGGGTTTTTGCATCTCGTTTTCTTCTGTGACTGTCTTCTCCAGGCTTGACATGACATTACCCACTTGGCAGCTTCTCACAAGTCCTCCATGCTGCAGGTTGGACTCTCCAGTCATCGCCAGGAGACTTCCTGGAGATGCAGCTGCCTTTCAGTCACCCATACTTCTATAAGTAACCCCAGTAAATGTATTGGTTCACAAACGTGGACATTTCCCCTTGCAGAGACTCTAAGGAGTCCGAACTCCTGCCAGTCACATGTGGCTCTTGGGCCTATCAGTGCCTTCCCGGTTTGATAGAGATTTTTGCAACTCGTTTGTTACACTCCAGTTCTGTATATAAGATGATTTTGCTCTTCTTTGTAGCCAAAGGATGCCGTGTGTGTGTGTGTGTGTGTGTGTGTGTGTGTGTGTGTATGTGTGCTTTTTTCCCTATTTACTCATCACTGACAGGCAACTAGGCTGTTTTAGTTAGGAGGCTGTGAAGAGACACCATGACCATGGAAACTCTTACCAAGGAAAACATTTCACTAGGGCTGGCTTAAAGTTCAGAGCTTTAGTCCTTTATCATCATGGCAGGACATGGTGGCATGCAGGCAGACATGGTGCTGGAGAAGGAGCTGAGCGTTTTACATCTTGATCCACAGGCAGCAGAAGCAGCTGTGTACTCCACAGAACATAGTTTGAGCAAAAGAGACCTCAAAGCCTGCCCCTGCAGTGACGCACTTCCTCCAACAAGGCCACACCTACTCCAGCAGGGCCTTACTTCCTATTGGGACTCCCTATTGTGGCCACTTTGTTTCAGACCACCTCATAGGTCAATGCTATAACCTGGCTGCTGTGAATACTGCACAAATATGCAGGTATTTCTGTCACTGGTGCCTCTGTTTCTTCAGCACAGGAATGCTATAGCTGGATCGTATGTGAATTCTATTTTTAATTTTCTGAGGACTCCATACTGATTTCATAGTGACTCCATACTGGATTAATTTAGCAATGATATATAACCCACACCCAAGAACCCCTAGCAACATTTGTTGCTTGATCTTCTAATTATAACCATTCTGATTAGGGTGAGGCAAAATCTCAAGCTACTTGGGGATTTGTTG
The DNA here is from genome assembly GCF_018167655.1 of Microtus oregoni. Classification (NCBI taxonomy): domain Eukaryota; kingdom Metazoa; phylum Chordata; class Mammalia; order Rodentia; family Cricetidae; genus Microtus; species Microtus oregoni. The sequence continues at coordinate 13,943,746 of NW_024543219.1, forward strand.
GTCTGTCAATTTGAGATAGGGTTATACTACATAGTTATGACTCACTTGGAACTTGATACATAGACTAGGCGGACCTGGAACTCACAGCAATCCACCTCTCACTGCTGATGTTAAAGGTATATGACACCATATCTAACTCAGTGTGCTTTAGATTTGTGTTTCCCTGGTGCTGAGTTCATTGAACGTTTCCTTCTGTGAGTAGAAAGGCTCAGCTTTGATTTTTTTGTTTTGTTTTTCGAGACAAGGTTTTGCTGTGTAACAGCCTTAGCTGTCTTGGAACTAGATCTGTAGACAAGGCTAGCCTCAAATTCACAGAGATCAACATGCCTCTGCCTCCCGAGTGCTGGGACTAAAGACTTGCACCACTACAGCCAGACTTCGGCTTTACCTTTAGCAGAGATCCTAGTTACATTGTCTTAAACCTGGGCTCTATAAAAGTGAGAGCCTAGGAGTTGACAGTGTTGTAAATTGATAAATGTGTGGTAATTTGTTGCTTAGCAATGGAAAATTAGTAAATCATGAGTCACGAATAGGCTAGGCATTGTGGCCCATGCCTTCAATCTCAGTACTTGGCAAGAGGCAAAGAGGATCAATTCAAGGCAAGTCTCAGCTACCTAGAAAATTCAAGCCAGCCTGGGCTACATGATACCCAGTCTTAAAACCCTGGAACAAACAAAATTCAGTTACCAGTAGTAATCAGAGATCAATTTGCAGTGTTCTGTAGCTCAAGTGACAAAGCAAGGGATACCATGTTATTGTTAAGCAAATTTGGGTAAAAACTTAGTGAATGCTCCTTCTACTTTGATCTTTGTAGCTTTCTCTAAGTTTGAAACCATTTCAAGTGAAAGTTTCGAAAGAAAAGGTTAGTGACTGTCTTTGTGAGTGGTTTGGGGTCTTTGGTTTTTTTAATGGGTGTCTTTCAGTTGTTTTGGTGAACGTCAGTTTACCTAACACCTTAAGTTGCTCGTCGCTAGGGATGAAAGATTGCCATGGTTCCATGGAATAAGAGCTAATTACTAGCATCCTTAGTACTGCGCCACATGTCTGGACTCATGGAAGTGTCACAGAGAAGCTGGGTGTAAGTACCTCCTCATCCTCTCAGTGCTGTGGCCTCGTGCATGCTGGGTAAGTGTTCTGTCACTGAGCTACACCCCAAGCTGGTCAGCATTCTTGTTATCCCCACTCAGTAACCGAGCATCCTGAGCCTGGCCCAGGTGATAGACCCTATTCAAAGCATCTGGTACTAGACCCTCACTCTCCACATGGCCCATCATCACGCCCTATACACACCATTTCACATTGATATTATGCCTCTTAGCTGCTTTGAATCTGGCTTCTGTTTGTGTGGGAATTTATAATATTCTGCTGGCCTCCATTTTCTCTTTGCCAAAAAAAAAAAAAGAGGAAAAAAGGCAGAAAAAATAACAAACAATAGGGAAAATAGCAAACAGTAGGGAACTCTAAGAAATAAGTCACTGTTTTTTTAAACTTATTTTTCATCTTTTTTTTGGGTTAACTTATTAATAATTTTTGTTCCTTGACAGTTTCATCTATGCTGTGTGTGTTCTGGTTCTTCTCCCACTTCTCCCATTCCTTATTCCCTCCCGTGCGTGCCTGCCGACTCCCCTCTCCAGCCCCTCTCTCCAGCTCTCCTCTCCGGCTCCCCTCTTCCCTACAGGCCTCTTTCTTACATGCACTAGTTTTATTTAAGTCCCAGAGAGCTTAAGCAGGGCCTGTGTCACCCTGAGTTTGGAACTAAATATCACAGGCTCACTGGTGGGCACACAAGTGGCTACTATGCCTCCCCTTCTACTTAAATCTGCTAGTCGGCAGCAGTAGGGCCTCGTGAGCCCCTCCCCTCTCCCACAACCTGACTGTTAGGAGGACCAGACTTATGTGGACCCAGCGCTAGTGGGCACAGCTGCTGTGAGTACCTTGTCATGTTATGCTTAGAAGATGGTGTTTTCAACCCTTCTCCCTATCCGGGGGCTCTTGTCTTTCCACCTCCTCTTCCACAATGTCCCTTGAGCTGTGAGGAGGTGATATAAATGTCTTGTTGAGGGATGAACCCTTGATTATCCTTTACCCACAGAGAGATCCCGTCTCAAGAAACAACAACAAAACAAAACAAAGAACAAACACAAGTGTGAGGACTTGAACTCAATTCCCAGCACTAACGTAAAAGCCAGGAATGCCCCTGTTGTCCCAGCACAAGGGAGGTAGAATCAGGAGAGTTGCTGGGTTTTGCTGGCCAGGCTAGCTGAGTCTGGGAGCTCCTGGCTATGGAGAGACCCTGTCTCAAAATGCACAGTGAAGGGCAGCAGAGGAAAACACTAACATCCACCTGTGGTCTCCTCATGCATGTAGGTATACATACCTACACCAGCACCTTGGCATGAACACACACGTGCATGCACACACCATGCAAATAAAAATTCTAGAACGTGTAAAGTTTTTTTTGTGTTTTGTTTGTTTGTTTGTTTGCAGCTCCTAACAATAGCTTAAACCTCTAGGTCCTGGGCCCCAGGCCTCAGCCTCTCAAGTACAGTCATGCCACTTTTAGGCCCGGACTCTGGCAAGAAAAATAGAGATGGCTGATCAACAAGATCAAAAGGAATTGTGTGTGTGTGTGTGTGTGTGTGTGTGTGTGTATACATATATATAGGTTTTCTGAGATAAGGTTTCTCTGTAGCTTTGGAGCCTGTCCTGGAACTAGTTCGTGTAGACCAGGCTTGCCTTGAACTCACAAAGATCTGCCTGCCTCTGCCTCCTGAGTTCTGGGATTAAAGGTGTGAACCCCCACTGTCCAGCCTAGTTCTATTATTTTACTGTACCCTAGGGTAACTATAGTTGATAACCATGAATATTTGAAAATTCTAGAAGACTGTAAATATTTCACCAAAAATAAATGACGACTGTTTGAGGTGACAGCTGTGTTCAGTGCAATTATTTTATTATTATACAATATATACATGTGTCAGAATATCATATGATGCTCCATAAATCTGAAGAAACAGTTACCAGAAATTAACAAAAGAGCTATAGATAGAACTGCTGTTGAAGGAATGTTAGGAAAGGCTGTTTCACTAGGGGGCGCGCCTTCCTCTTCATGAAAGAAAGAGCTAGTTTGGGGAGCAAAGAGGATTGGGGCTCAGAGCAGGAGGGGTGTAAGTGTTAGTATTCAGACATCTGTACTGGCCTGCCCCTGGGTTCCTGACAGGATAAGTCCTCAGCAGCAGCCACTAAGAACACCTCCTGTGCACATTTGCTGTGCTCCCTATTAAAAGGTGGGCCTTTCCTACCTCCCATCTCTCCCTCTCTTTCTTTCTCTCTTCCTCCCTCCCTCCTTCCCTCCCTCTTTCTTTCTCTCCCGCCACTCTTGTCCTTGGGTACCAGTCTCTACCCCCCTCCCCGCTCTGCCCTCTTCTCTGTCTCCTTTTCTGTCCCTTCTCTCTCCTCTTCCAATAAACCTCCCATGTGAGCCTTGTTATATGATTTGACTTCTTTCCATGGTGTTTTAAAATAAATTACAATAGTAAGTACATACCTGGGATGCAGAAGACCAGAGGATACTTCCTCAAGTATACCAGATTAGTTCCTGTGTTGGTTAATGCAGATGTGTGTGCATTTTACCCCAACAGATTCAGCTTATAGCAGCTGTCTAGAAGTGCTTGCAGAGGGGTCCATGACTGCTGAATGCTGGAGGCAGGTTTTTGACATAGGAAATACCTGAAAACCAAGTATCTGCATGAATGCGACGAGGCCTCCAAGGCCACGTTAGGACAGGACAGTTTTGTTTTGTTTTCCCAATTTTTTTTTTATTCATCTATTTATTTACATCCTGGCCAAAGCCTTCCCTCCTCTGCCCTCCACTCCCAGTACTTTCCCCCCCCCAGTCTTCCTTCCCACCCTCCAATCCCCTCCTCTTCCATCCCCATTCAGGAAAGGCCAGGTCTCCCATGAGTATCAACCAAACATGGCATATCAAGTTGCAATAAGACTGAGCATCTCACATGTATTATGGCTGGGCAAAGCGACCCAGTTTGAGGAGTAGGATCAAACAATCAACCAACCTGAGCTCTTAGGGATGGCAGAGATCAGGAAGCTTTTGATCTGGTGGCAATTTTGCTTGGTGCAGCCTTGTATTTTCCCTGAATGCTAACGACACGGTTTTGATTAAGTCTGCCCTGGGTTGTCAGTTTCCAGACAGGGATTTTTACAACAAGAATATGGAGGTAGGTTTACACATTGCTTGAAGGTTTTTTTGAGATCAAAAATTCACCAAATTCTTGTTCACTCAGTAATTGTTTAAGCTCAACTTCCCTGCTGAATTGGAGTTTCCCCAGGAAAATGGTTTGATTTCACATAAAACCTAAGGCAAGAGTTAAAATTTCACAAGTCCCACTTTTTCTTTGGACTACCACTGTGGTTTTCCATCTGTGTGAACATCTCCTGTCAGAGAGTTGCTCCAATAACGAATGCTGAAGGCGTAAGTCATAAACAATGCCACACCAGTTTGGAATTATGATTAATAGGGTGGTATTTATTTAAAGGGGAAAAAACTTACAGATCACCGTCAGCCCTCTGCGCAACCAGGAAGGGAGTCTAGTCGCCTGCGGAGCAGGAAGTGAAGAAAGAGAGGAGAGGGAAGTGGCCGCTTTTTTAAAGGGAGAGAGACCACGCCCCAATGGGCTGGTATCTCAGCAGCGATAGGCTGGAGGAGTGGGAGGACCTTACGTAACAGAATGCCTTGTTTTGAAAGTGTATTGTAACCGGAAAGCACTGTTTATCAGCAAAGTGTTGACTGCTGTGGGTGGAGACAGAGGCACATCAATCATCAGATTCAGGGTAGGGGAGAGCTGCCGGGGCATTTCCCACTCTCAGCACATCCAGGGAAATCTCAGGGCAGACAACAGCTCTTCCCTGGGCTCTGAGTGAGATCTGACTCCCCAGCATGGTCTCCTCACCCTAGGAATTAGCCTAGAACACTTAAGTTCTGATAGGCTTAAATCACATTTACATCATGACCTGGCTATTAAACGAGCCACCAAGCATAAAAGTAGGATTTGCACAGCAGGAATCTATTATCAAATGGAAGTAGTATGTACATGGTTAGGCCCAAGCAGGTCCTGAACACACAAGCAAGTTACATGAAGTAGCCCAAATACCGTTGCTATAGAGATTTGCATTGGTATGGATCTTGGCTTATTGATACCAACTTAAGGTCAGTTTTGTTATATGTATATTTCTGCTCTTGATTAAGGCATTTTGTTTGTCCTGCTCACTTAAAAATGTAATGCATAATTAAGAAATATAGGCTAGGGGCTGGAGAGATGGCTCAGCAGTTAAGAGCACTGGCTACTCTTCCAGAGGTCCTGACTTCAATTCCCAACAACCACATGGTGGCAGTTCACAACCATCCATAATGAGATCTGTTGCCTTCTTTTGGATTCCAAGCATACATGCAGGCAGAGCACTGTATTTTTAGTAAATAATTTTTTTTTGTTTTTTTGTTTTTTTTTTTTGGTTTTTCGAGACAGGGTTTCTCTGTGGTTTTGGAGCCTATCCTGGAACTAGCTCTTGTAGACCAGGCTGGTCTCGAACTCACAGAGATCCGCCTGCCTCTGCCTCCCGAGTGCTGGGATTAAAGGCGTGCGCCACCACTGCCCGGCTATAAATAAATTTGAAAAAAAGAAATATAGGCTAATAGATAATCATTTATAATAGTCAAGCTTGTAGTCATGTTAGTTAGATTTTCTAGATGTACAGAGATGTATTTCAGATGGATAGGTATTCTTCAAACCTTTCAAAGACTACAGAATATGGCATTTAAAACATTTTAAGAATTTAGGACTTATCATGACAATGAGACACTCCTGGCAGCTCCAATCTACTTCAAGAGGAAGATGGGCATCAAAGAGGCTCCTTATGGAGTTGGTTAGCCATTTGAGCAAGAAACTGCTCTTGCCTGGACTGCTTGATGAGCTGGGTTTGCAGGACCCACAGAGAAATGACTGTTGAACTTGCCTAAAGGTGAGATGATCCTTCAGTGTTCCTAAAAGAGTTTACTAGACATTCTTCAGAAGCGACTGTAATTTCTTGCTTTGTGGAAAAGTCTGCTGGATACTATGCGTCTGTGGGATGAAGATGAACAGAAGAACTCTGGGTGACTTTCCAGGCAGCAAGACATCTCTGTCAATTCTAGAGATTTAGAAGTTGCTTACAATGCACGTTCTGTTTACTTAGGTAATATTATATCCTTCTGGAGTCTTTGATGGAGTTAAAGAATTTATAGTTATAGTTTTCCTTAGTTATGATAAAAGATAAAGTAGATATAAATATTGTAACTATAATTCTGGCTTGATGTCTGTTTTGTTATATGTAATTTTAGTAAGTTAAAGTTAAAACCTTCCTTTTTATTTTTTTTTCAGGACAGGGCTTCTTTGTCCTGGAACTAGCTCTTGTAGACCAGGTTGGCCTTGAACTCACAGAGATCCACTTGCCTCTGCCTCCCGAGTGCTGGAATTAAAGTCGTGCACCACCACTGCCTGGATAAAACCTTCCTTTTTTATTTTTTATTTTTTTGGTTTTTCGAGACAGGGTTTCTCCATAGCTTTTTGTTCCTGTCCTGGAACTAGCTCTTGTAGAACAGGCTGGTCTCGAACTCACAGAGATCTGCCTGCCTCTGCCTCCTGAGTGCTGGGATTAAAGGCATGCAAAACCACCGCCCGGCTAAACCTTCCTTTTTTAAACAGAAAAGGGGAGGTGAGGTGGGATTTTCCTCTGTATGATTACCATTAATGAGCAATTGCTTATGGATTCATGGGCTGTAGCTAATGGATTTTCTGGATGGTCAGGGACTTGGAAAGAGCATGATTGAAAAATTAGTGCAAAAGACATCTGGGGAAGAAGTGTGTGGACAGATCTCTCCATATGGGCAAAAGATGTGAAGATACTTGTGCCCCAATGTAAATGCTCATCAAAAGGTGACTTCAGCTGAAGAGGAAGAGTTCAGTAATCAAGTAGCTAGGATGGCTCATTCTGTGTACAGTCAGCCTCTTTCCTCAGCCATCCTGGCATTGCCCAATGGACAAAATGGCCATGATGGCAGAGATGGGGCTATGCATTGACTGAACAACATGGGTGTTTACTCACCAAGACTAACATGACTACAGCTGCTGCTGAGTGCCAGCTCTGCCAACAGCTGAGACTAACATGGGCCCCAGATAGGCACCGTTCCCCAGAATGACCAGCCAGCAACCTGGTAGCAGGTTCACTACATTGAACCACTTTCTCCAGGAAAGAACAATGGTTTGTCCTTACTGTTGTAGATACTTATTCTGCTTATGGATTTGCCTCTCCTACATGTAATACTCCTGCAAAAACCACCACTTGTGGGCTTACAGAAGGCCTTATCCACCATCATGGTATTCCACACAGTATTAATTCTGACAAAAGAACTCCACAGTCAAAGAAGCATGGCAGTGGACCAAAAACCATGGAATCCACAGATCTTACCACGTTCCCCACTGTCCTGAAGCAGCTGGCCTGATAGAAAGATAGAATGACCTTCTGAAGAGAGTTACAATGCCAATGATGTGGCAGCAACATGGAGGGCTGGGGCAGCATTCTCCAGAAGGTGGTGTTTGCTTTGGTCAGCTTCCAGTATCTGGTATGGTTTCTTTCATAGCCAGGATCTATGGGTCGAGGAACCAAGGAGTGGAAAAGGGAATGGTTTCTCTATCACCACCAGTGACTCACTAGGAAAACTTTCGCTTCCTGTTCCTATGACTTTAAGTTCTGTTGGCCTAGAAGTTTTGATTCCAGAGTGGGAAGTGCTCCTGCCAAGAGACATTGCCACCTATTCTAAAATTTATAATGTGTTTGTAGTTGTATGAGGGATAGTTATATCATGTTAGGTGTAATTATGACCTGGTTAAATATAAAAGCATTTGCAATTGTACTTGCAATAGTTATAGCATGTTAGACATAAATATGACTTGGTTGTTGTTTTCATTTGGAAATTAAGCATGGTATAAAGAAATATGGTCATGTGTCAAACTGACAAGGAGTGGACTTGTGATAGCTATTCTTGGTTGTCACCTTGACTACCTCTGGAATTAACTAAAACTCAGGCTGCTGAGTACACCTGTGGGGATTTTTCTTAATTAAATCATTTGAAGTGAGAAGACCCACTTTAATCTTGATCTTTAGAGATGGGTGTTAAGTATTTTCCTACTGACAAACCTCTCTGCTGACACAATAATCCAAAGTAGATCAAATCAGACAGAATTAGAAAGAGCCCAGATTTAGTGGTGACCTCTGGGAAAACATGGAGTTGGGGAAAGGAGAACTGGAATGACCACCAGAGAGGGAAAAGGGGAGATCACATATTTGTTCTCTCGGGGGGCAGTTTAAATAGCCCGTGGGGGTGGTCTTGACCTTCCCTAAGGAGGGGTCACCGTTTGGTGGGTTTTTTTTGAGGTGGAGTTTGTACTGAGGCAACTCCCAGGAGAAGGGGCTTTGAAATGGAATTTTCCACCCAACATTTCAAAATGGATGGCAGGGGGCTGGGGTGAAGCCCCCAACTAAACATTTCAGACTCTTTGTATAAAGGGGGGTTAGGTGATGCTTCCATCCAAACAATGGGAAGATTGACCCCTAATTTGGATCACACCTTTTGATAGTAGCCTACATAAAGGACATGGAAGAAGGAAGTACTCTCTCTATCTGTTGGCCCTCACTCTTGCTGGTGAGTTCATTCCTTCACTTCTTTGGGATCTGGGGTACACTGCAAACCAGCTGAGGCATCCAGCCTCAGAGATTCTAAGACGTTCTGTTGGTAGACAGCCATTGTTGGATTAGCTGAACCATAACTGCTAAGCCATTCTAATAAATTCCCTTAATATAAAATCATTCTATCAGTTCTGTTCCGTTCCTCCAGAGTCCTCTCTCTCTCTCTCTCTCTCTCTCTCTCTCTCTCTCTCTCTCACACACACACACACACACACACACACACACAATTAAAAAAAATAAGTCACACAATGCATAGGGCACACGTCTTTAATCCCAGCACTTAGGAGACAGAAGCAAATGGATCTCTGTGAGTTCAAGACCAGCCTGGACTACAGAGTGAGTTCCAAAACAGCCAGGGCTATATCATGAGGCCCAGTCTTGAACAAAACAAAATAAAAATGAATCTTTTGAAAGAGAATGAGGGCCAGAGAGATGGTTCAGAGGTTAAGAATCCTCTTCCAGAGGACCCAGGTTTGGTTCCAGTGCCCACATGGTGGCTCACAACTGTCTGTTCCAACACCTCGTCTGGCCTTCTTGGACACCAGGTATGCATAGGCATACTTGCAGGCAAAATAAATAAATAAAGAGGGGAGCAGACCCGTGGAAGTGAAGCAACTCACCCAGAGACAAACATTGCTGACCCACAATTACGCACAGTGAATTCAGCAAAGGGTCTTGGCAGACTCTAGGAAGGAGTGGTGGCTGAGGCTGAATGTCGGGATCCACTTCACAGAGGAGGCAGCACAGAGCCAAGTTCTGAAGCAAAATGCATAGTTATGTAAATTGTGATTCTCAAAACACGTCCATCCAGAACCCGCGTGACTTCACCCTGTAAAGGTCACTGTGGTGGTTAGAATGAGCATGGTCTCCATAGGTTCATATATTTGAATACTTGGTCCACAGTTGGTGGAACCATTTTGGGAAAAGATTCAGGGGTGTGGCCTTGTTGGAGGAAGTGTGTCACTGGGGCTGGGCTCTGAGGTTTCAAAATCCAAAGCCAGGCCCAATCTGGCTCTCTCTGCCTCCTGCTTGTGGATCAGGTGTAAGCTCCCAGCTACAGCTCCTGCTCCCGCCTGGTGCAATGCTCCCCACCGTGACTCCCTGAAACTGTAGGTAAACCCCCAGTTAAATGCTTTCTTTTATAAACTGCCTTAGTCATCCTGTCTCTTCACAGAAATTTAAAAAAAAAATGGCTAAGACAAATAGTATGTATGTAACAATACAACATGCATTAAGTCAAGGATCACACAGGAAGCATGAGGGCAAACCAAACCCAGGCCTGCTGGACAGATAGATTGTCCCTTTAATGTCTGGATGCATTGCTTCTCCGACCCTTCAGTGTATGAATAGGAGTACTAGGTCAACATGCAAACCCTTCTCAAGAAAATACATCCCTGCTCCACAGTGCAGGTGAGATAGTGAGCTGAATGTGACCTACCATGCCTTTGGGTCTTTCATTGCCTCCTTCATCAGCTCAGCAGCCCTTAGACCTTACAGCACCGACCAATAGATTTTCCCAAAACCATTTCAGTGATTACACTCACAGATTGTATGCTAACCACTGCCAAGAGCCCCGTGTGAGGAGTCTCTGGGATGTGCTTAATTTTCAAATTACAGCACAAGCTTTTTATTTTGAACTGGCTGGCACACAGTCAGTGAGGCAAGCAGAATCCAGCTGATTTCCAGAGAAACAGAAAACTTGAAAATTACAAGTCAGTCATTTGTCCCTTTCCCTTAACGGCATTCTCTTCTGAAGTCTGAGTATTCGGCACTGGCATGCCATTCTAGTACCCTATCCTTAGAGGACACACTCCAGAAAGGAGAGCCAGGATGTGCCCCAGACATTCACCACAGGGGCCATGGTCTGCCCCACCGGCTTTGCTGTTGTTACAAGGTTGCATATCCCAGTTCAGAACAGTGGGGAAGAACACCAGGCCAACATCACGATTGGTATCACCTGACTTTAATATGCTGTAATAGCATTAATTGTTAACCTGATGGAGTCCACAGTCACCTAGGAGCTTTGGGCACCCCCTGAGGGATATTTAGGTTGACAATGGCTGTGAAGGATTATCTTGGTTATGTGAATTGGTGTGGGAAATCCCATTTTTTTTTCTTTTTTGGTTGGTTGGTTGGCTTCTCGAGACAGGGCTTCTCTGTAGCTTTGGAGCCTGTCCGGGAACTAGCTCTTGTAGACCAGGCTGGGAGAAAACCCATCTTAACGTGGGTAGGACCATTCCCTGGATGGGGATGCTCGACTGTATATAGTGGACATAGAACATGCTGGAACTAGAAGTCATCCTTGTCTGCTTCCTGACTGTGGATGTCATGTGACCAGCCATGACAAGCTCCTGTTGCCTTGACTCCCCTGCCATGGTGGACTGTTCCCCTTGAACAGACAAAATAAACCCTTTCTCTTGAATTGCTTTCTGTTGGGGTGTTTTCTCACAGCCCAGGAGAATGACCTGAGACACATGACTCAACACCACTTTACCTCAATGTGCTACTCTTTCCGGGTGTTTGGTGTCATAGTAAGCGTGCGTGTGAGCAATCACTACTTGCTAGCGATCATGCAGAATGTTGTATAGCTCATAGCATTTCTACTCACAGCAGCCCTCTGGGAGAAGTTCTGCTCTGATGCGCATTCTACAGGTGGGGAGCTCCCACGAAGTTCCTTCGTTCACACAGCTACAGAGCCAAAGAGAGAGGGTCCAGATCCAGGTCTGTTTGCATCAATCGCATGCACCTCTGTTATAAAAGTAAAAGAACAATTTATTCTGATAGATGAAGAAAAATAGTTCCAGGATTCTATTAGTCTGAATGATGTAGAGGGCTGTTTCCATAAGTCAAAGTAATAAATATTGGCAATTTCCTAGAGTCACAACTAAGAAACTAATAAATTTTATTTTTCTTACCTAGGCATGGTAATGGGACTGATCTAGACACAATCTAAACTGCCATTAAGTTCTCATACCATCCTGAGAACAAAGAGGGTCCCTAGGGAGAAAGTATAGACATCCACTCTCTGTTGACCACAGGTATACCATGCTTGTCATACTGCCTTATCTGTGACAAGATATTCTGGGTTTTTAGTGTCTCTTCTCTAAAGAGTAAAAATTTGAGAGCCACTGAGATGGCTCAGAAGGTAAAGTTCCTGCTGCCAAGCCTGATGACCTGAATTTGGTCTCTGGGAACCCATGTGTTTGGAGGATTGATCTGACTCCAGCAAGTTGTCCTCTGAACACACACACACCTTCCTAGTTTTTAATAGTAAGTTTCTGGGTTGTTGAGGTGGGGGGTGGAGGGACATGGACTCACCCTAAGGCTGGCCTGTTTGGGGGCTGGATCAGGATGCAGAGAGTTCAAGGAGACTATTTAACAGGAGCCATTCTGCCAGGGGATGGGAAAGGCCTGGCAAAGTCACCTGGCCTGGGACAAGGGGAGAATTCAGCCTGGCTAATGGCTCACAGCACATGAGGTCCCTGCAAGGATTGGGCTCAGATCTGAAAGAAGAATAAGACAGAGGAAAGGGGGTTAAAAGAAGATGGCCCTGGTGGTATAGGAGGATCTTCTGCTTATGTGTTGCTTTCATTGGTTGAATAAAGACACTGCCTTGGCCTTTTGATAGGGCAGCCCTTAGGTGGGCAGAGTAGACAGAACAGGATGCTGGGAAGAAGGACAATGTGGCAGACGCCATGGTTTTCCTGCCCGAGAAGGACGCTGGTTAGATTCATGCCGGTAAGCCATAGTCAAGTGGCAATACACATTAATGGAGATGGGTTAATGAAGATGTGAGAGTTAGCCAATAAGAGGCTAGAGCTAATTGGCCAGGCAGTAATTTAATTAATACAAATGAATTCTGTGTGGTTATTTCGGGGAGTTAAGCTAGCTGGGCGGGACAGAACAAAGGGGCCCTGCACTTCTACTACAGATTGGCACTCCAATATGAGGGACTAAATCCACTTAAAAACCTGAGAGGGCTTAAAAAGGAGAGAGAGAGAGAGAGAGAGAGAGAGAGAGAGAGAGAGAGAGAGAGGAGCCACAGAGAAATTTTCCTGACTCAGCAGTCACAGCAGGAAAAAAGCTGCGCCATTTTAAAATGCAGCTTCCTGGGCTATGCTGCCAGTGCAAACTCCAGCTATGGAGCATTTGTGGGCCCAGATGTGATGGAGGAAGGTCATTGGTTAAATAAAAAGAAACTGCTTGGCCCTCATTGGTTAGAAGATAGGTGGGAGGAGTAAAGAGAACAAAACGCTGGGAGGAAGAGGAAGTGAGTTCAGACTTCACAGCTCTCCTCTCGGGAGCAGACGCCTCAGAGAGATGCCATGCTTCCAGCTCCCAGGCAGATGCACGCGATGAAGCTCTGACCCAGGATGGACATAGGCTAGAATCTTCCCGGTAAGCGCACCTAGGGGCGCTACACAGATGATTAGAAATGGGCTAAATTAATATGTGGAATTAGCCTAGAAGAGGCTAGATAGAAATGGGCCAAGCAGTGATTAAATGAATACAGTTTGTGTGTTGTTATTTCGGGCATAAGCTAGCCAGGCAGCTGGGGTGCTGGGGACGCAGTCCCGCCGCTCCTATTACTACACGGATGATTGTGTACCCACTCGGGGTCAGGAACAAAGTACCTGAGACCATGCCTGTGGCACAGTACTCCCTGTCTGGGCAGGCGGCAAGATCAGGTTTACTAGGCGTGCACAAGCAGGAGAACATGGTGGGGCCGCCATACAGAGAGATGATTCCAAGTTGTGCAGTGCTCTGCATGGCAGATTTGGCTGTATGTACTGCACACTCAGTCTCAAAGTTAAAGTGCTGAGTGAAGCTTCTGCCTGGCAGCCCCAGAGCTAGCAGAAACAGTATGTCCACCATTTTAAATTAGAGAGAGGTGGAGCCAACATCCAGAGTAGCTGTAGCCAAGCTGCTTAACATTTTAAAAGCTCTTCAAGACAGTAGAGAATTACAGACAATGCAATAGGACAGATTCAGACATAAAAGACCTCTAAATGGGTCACAATGTTGAATAAATGTACATGGGCTTGGGAGAGAAAAGATAAAGAGTATAAAGACTCATAAAATAAAGTTAATGCTTTTAAAAAATGGGTAGTCTTTAAAGAGACAGAGTAAAGTAATAGAGTAAAAAACATAAGCCACGTAGCCAGGCGGTGGTGGCGCACGCCTTTAATCCCAGCACTTGGGAGGCAGAGGCACGCGGATCTCTGTGAGTTTGAGACCAGCCTGGTCTACAAGAGTTAGTTCCAGAACAGGTTCCAAAACCACAGAAAAACCCTGTCTCGAAAAATGAAAAAAAAAAATAAGCCATGTAAAAATGGAAAATTCACAGAGAGTCTGGATTCTATGTATTATTGTGTTTTCTTTGAGTTTTTTGACTGTGAAGGAGCTAAATGCAGAGAGACATTTTATTGCTAAGCTAATTCAGCATGTATATCATAAAAGTATCTTGACTTCAGAAGTTGAGTCTAAGGATATGATGCTTTGGAAAAGAGGTTCTTCTTTTGTTTCCATAGAGGATGAGACCCTGTGGATTGCTTCTAGACCAATATGGTATGATAGACCATGCCCTCCTGAAAGATTGCTGTGAACACCCTCAAAAACTTACGTTGCTCAACTGCCAACTGAGATGAATCTGCTACACAGGATACACCATAAAAGAATTGATTAACAGTGCCCCCGTACAGCACGAAGCAGTTTGGAGAGAAAACAACTGTGCCCATATTCCCAAATATTGTTTATAAATGTTCTTTTACATTTAAAGAGGGATATGATATAGATATGAATAATTTGCATTGATATGAATCTTGGTTTATTGATATTAATTTAAGGTCAATCTTGTTATATGTATATTTCTGCGGTTATTTCAGGGGTTAAGCTAGCCAGGCAGGACAGAACAAAGGGCCCCCCTGCTTCTACTACAGCCCTGGTATCCCAACCTGCACCTCGGGTCCAGGCATGGGACCTTCTATGTCAGAAGCACTATCTACCAGCAGATGTCACCCTTCTGATTTCAGAAACTACACTGTTGATTTTAGTGAGATTAGAGGTATGTTATGCCTCATTGAGATGCTAAGTCCACAAGGTAGCTGGAAGAACCAGAAGCACTTGTTCTGTTAAGCAAACCCTTTCCCAGGCCACCACTTAGTGCAAAATAAATTCTTTTAGCACTATTTCTAGACAGCCTTGCACAAACCCCTACCAACTCTGAGAAATCAAACTGCTGTAGCAAAATTTTGACAGAAAAACAAAAACAGTTGCATTTTTTCTGTGGCAATATAATACTATTTGTGACAAAGTATGAATTTATTCTTATAGTTTTTAGTACTGGGGATCATGATAGGTGAGTGCTCTACCACTGTGTTCCACCTCAACCTTCTTCATTCTCCCCTCCCCACCTCATTCCTTTCTCCTCTCCCCTACCCTTCTTTCCTCCCTCTCTCCTCTCCTCCTTTAACCTTTCCTTCCACCTAGCCCTTGTATCAGAGTGTCCCGGGGAACATCCATCCATTCACTCAGCATTTATTATTAAAATGTACCTTTTCTATTCCTGACCCTGTGCTGGTGATGAGCTTGTGAATTAGATGTGGTCTGAGCCTTAGAATACTTTCGGCTAGTAGAGGGAAAGAGCCTAGTAAGAAATAGCCGACAACAGAAAGAAGTCATGCGAATAAGATCCTTTTAAAACACTTTTGTTTATTTTGAGAGTGTGTGCCTGCTTATCTATATGGGCACCACAGGTACGCAGCACTTGTAGAGGCCAGAAGACCACCCTGGAGCCTCTGGAACTGGAGTTACAGGTGGTGGCTCTGAAGCACCTGACATGGCTTCTCAGTTCTTCTGGGAACTGAATCAGGGCCTCTTGTGCAAGCAGCAAGTGCTCCTAACCATGGAACTGTCTCTGCACCTGTGAGAAATCCTTCAGTAGATAAATGAATAATAGCTAATAATTATTGTAGAAGGAAAATTTAGTAGAGTCACTATAACTAGGGTAAACACTAGTTGTTGGAGGTGCTTAGACCTTGAAGAAAACAGTGGTTTATTTAGTGGTTTTCTGAAGGAGTTTTCCATCCTTTGCATGACTTTGGTTACAAGACAATCCTGGCATATCTAGAGTGTCTTGATTTTTGGATACTGAAAATAGTACACAATAAAGACTAACTGTTACCATTCATAAGAGGTAAATAACCCGAGGCTGGACCCACGAGGGGCAGCAGCAGGTCGCCCAAGACCAATGGGAGACAGCTATAGGGAAGACAGTGGTGGGTGAGAGACAGACAGATACAACATGCAGAGACTGCTGGGGTATAGAGTTTATTTAGTGGGTTATGGCAGAGGGAAGGAAAGGGGAAAAGGGAGGAGGGGAGAAGAGAGAGAGAGAGAGAGAGAGAGAGAGAGAGAGGTGGAAGCTGCTTTTCAAGAACCTATCTCTCTGCTATGAAAAGTCTCTTAATAATTAAACGTATAAGTGCCATATTCCCAAGACCTCTGAGCACTTGAGGGCTGTTTATCAGGTATAGATATGTTATAACTACAGTACAGAATCTGCCCAGAGGGTTGAGTCCAAGCTC
Organism: Microtus oregoni; assembly: GCF_018167655.1. NCBI lineage: Eukaryota > Metazoa > Chordata > Mammalia > Rodentia > Cricetidae > Microtus > Microtus oregoni. The sequence continues at coordinate 13,960,128 of NW_024543219.1, forward strand.
AGAAGGAGAGAGAGAGAGAGAGAGAGAGAGAGAGAGAGAGAGAGAGAGAGAGAGCTAGCAAGCAGCAAGCAGGCAGGAGAGAAGGTGAGCAGAAGGGGGGGGGGAGGTTGGGAGTAGGCGGAGCTTGTCTCTTAAAGGGACAGGGCACCCAAGTTACCCACCAGGCCATCAGATTACAACATTACCATCTTTTTTTAATATAAAAAGGCAGGGGATTAGGAATACCAGGATGTGGACCCAGCAATACCACTCTTAGGAATATACCCAAGAGAGGCCCTATCATACAACAAAAGTATATGCTCAACTATGTTCATAGCAGCATTGTTTGTAATAGCCAGAACCTGGAAACAACCTAGATGCCCTTCAATGGAAGAATGGATGAAGAAAGTATGGAATATATACATACTAGAGTACTACTCAGCAGTAAAAAACAAGGACTTCTTGAATTTTGCATACAAATAAATGGAAATAGAAAACACTATCCTGAGTGAGGTAAGCCAGACCCAAAAAGAGGAACATGAGATGTACTCACTCATATTTGGTTTCTAGCCATAAACCAAGGACATTGAGCCTATAATTCACGATCCTAGAGAAGCTAAATAAGAAGGTGAACCCAAAGAAAAACATATAGGCATCCTCCTGAATATTAACCTTCATCAGGCGATGAAAGGAGACAGAGACAGAAACCCACATTGGAACACCGGACTGAAACTCCAAGGTCCAAATCAGGAGCAGAAGGAGAGAGAGCACGAGCAAGGAACTCAGGACCGCGAGGGGTGCACCCACACACTGAGACAATGGGGATGTTCTATCGGGAACCCACCAAGGCCAGCTGGCCTGGGTCTGGAAAAGCATGGGATAAAACCGGACTTGCTGAACATAGTGGACAATGAGAACTACTGAGAACTCAAGATCAATAGCAATGGGTTTTTGATCCTACTGCACGTACTGGCTTTGTGGGAGCCTAGGCAGTTTGGATGCTCACCTTACTAGACCTGGATGGAGGTGGGTGGTCCTTGGACTACCCACAGGTCAGGGAACCCTGATTGCTCTTCGAGCTGATGAGGGAGGGGGACTTGATCGGGGGAAGGGGAGGGAAATGGGAGGCGGTGGCGGGGAGGAGGCAGAAATCTTTAATAAATAAATATATTTTAAAAAAAGAAAAATTAAAAAAAAAAGGAATACCAGGTTGAAGGAATTGAGATGGCAGATTCTCAAGACTGCTTCCTGTGGGTGTCGAGGTATTTCTTGGAGGGCCTGAGATAGCTGTGTGCTGGTCATATTCTGGCATGGCAGGGTGCCTTACTCCAATCCTGGATTTATGGTGTGGAACTGTCTGGTGTCTCTTGAACCTGACAAGGTGTTGGCAGAGCAGAGGACAAAGTTAAGTTTAGGAAGAAAAGAAATTTTTTTAGGATCAGGGAGTTGAGAGGGGTGTATCTGACCTGTTTAAGGTGGATTCTTTAATTCTGCTCCCTGGAACTCACTTTGAGTTTGTAAAAACAGAAGTTTTAGACATATACATTGTATAAACAGCTGCATATTTATACCAGAATGACTGTGACAGATGTTTTTGCACTATGAAAAGCATCTTTAAGACTATGGAAGGCAGCATGAGAGATAAATTTGATAGCGTGTACTTGTCCTCCCACCTTTATAACTTGCATTTTATATGTTAAAACACCTTTTATTTAGAACATATTAAGATGTTAGACTGAGACAGGAGTGGGACTGAGCTACCTAGGACAGAGAGAGCCTGAGGACACAAGCTCCACTGGGAGCAGAAGCCAGGAGCAAATCCAGCCTTGGAGCCAACTCAGTCCAGGGACACAATGAGCCAGCGACCTGACCCAGAGTCAGTGATTGCCACCGGATCAGGTACAGGGGAGTAACTGCTGAGCAAGTGAGCCAGAGCCAGAGATCGCTGAGAGTCCAGACGTGAATCTGGAACATTCAAGGAAGTAGACCTAGGCCAGGACCTTGGTGGGTCTGGGCGTGAGTCTAGGACCTCCCAGGAACTAGGCTTGAGCTAGGATCTCTGCCAGTCTGCGTGTGAGTGAATCTGGGACCTATGAGGGAATAGACAGGAACCAGAGATTTCAGCAGGGCCATGTGTGAGTCTGGGACCTCAGAGAGAGTAGGCCTAATCCAGGAACTCTGTGGGTCTGGACATTTGTCTGGGACATCAAAGGAAATAGGCAGGAACCTGGAACCTCTGCACACACATCTTTGAACACCTGATGTTTGACAAAGAAGCAAAAAAAAATATCAAATGGAAAAAAGGAAGCAAACTTAACAAGCGACGCTGGCATAACTGGATGTCAACATGTGGAAGAATGAAAATAGATCCATATCTATCACCATGTACAAAACTCAAGTCCAAATGGATCAAAGACCTCAACATAAAGCCAGCCACAGTGAACCTTATAGAAGAGAAAGTGGGAAATACATTTGAACGCATTGGCACAGGGAACTACTTCCTAAATATAACCCCAGCAGCACAGACACTGAGAGAAACAATAAATGGGACCTCCTGAAACTGAAAAGCTTCTGTAAAGCAAAGGACATGGTCAACAAGACAAAACAACAGCCCAGAGAATGGGAAAAGATCTTCACTAACCCCGTATCAGACAGAGGTCTGATCTCCAAAATATACAAAGAACTCAAGAAACTGGTCACCGAAAGAACACATAATCCAATAAAAAAATGGAGTACAGACCTAAACAGAGAACTCTCAACAGAGGAATTTAAAATGGATGAAAGACAGAGAAATGCAAATCAAAACAACTCTGAGTTTACATCTTACACCTGTAAGAATGGCCAAGATTAAAAACACTGATGGCAACTTATGCTGGAGAGGTTGTGTGGAAAAGGGAACACTTCTGCATTGCTGGTGGGAATGCAAGCTGGTCCAACCCCTTTGGATATCAGTGTGGCGATTTCTAGGAAATTGGGAAACAACCTTCCTCAAGACCCAGTATACCACTTTTGGGTATAGATCCAAAGGATGCTCTTTAACTGATGAGTCTATTTCCTCTGTTTTATCTTCAGCGCTTAAATCCTCTCTTCTATTTTTTGTATTCTGTTGTTCATACTTGCATTTGTGGTTCCTGCTCTTTTTCTCATGATTTCTGTTTCTATAATTCCTTCGGCTTTTGTTTTCTTTATTTTTTTCTATCTCAGTTTTCAAGTCCTGAATAGTTTCTTTTATATGTTTGAGTTCTTTTTCTTGGTTTTTTTTTAAGTGATTTGCTGATATCTTCCAATTTTTTGTTTGTTCTTTCCTCCATTTCTTTAAGGTAATTTCTCATTTCATCTTTAAGAATTTCAAACATTCTTTTTTTTCAAACATTCTCTTGAGGTTATTTTTTAGATCATTTTCTTCTGGTTCATCCATATTTGGTTGTTCAGATCTTACTTTTGTAGGGTCTTTAGGTTTTACTGGTATTGTGTTGCTCTTTGTGGTGTAGCATGTGATCTTACCTTTTTTACTCATCTTTTCCTCTAACAGGTGTGGTTGGGGCTGTCTGAGATTCTGTTGAATAATCTTCTAGGTGCCAGTGAATCCAAAGCTCAGGTGGTTGTTCCTCATGGTACAGTCAGTGTCACAGTTCTAGTTACCCTGTTGATTACTCCTGTTCCTGGAGATAGCTCAGTGCTCCTGTGCTTTGGTCTGCTCTCTTGGAGTTTGCTGTCTCAGGCCTACTTTGGCCTAGGCTGCTGGCTTTGATCTGTTTCTGTAAATCTTGGTCTGGATCTCCTCTTGCAGAAGTCCCTGGCTTGGAGTTAGACCTGTTATGGTGGTGACGGCTGACTCTGAATCTGGTGGCTGACTCAGTCCTGATCCACCCCTGTTTTGGGACTGGGTTTGCTCCTGGCTTCTGCTCCTGGTGGAGCTTGTTCTCTCTGTCTTAGGTAACTGGTTCAGTCCCACTCCAGTTCCAGTGGAGATCGCAGACTTTGAGTCAGGTCGTTGGCTCAATCCTGGTCTGCCAGTGTCCCAGGACTGGGTTGGCTCCCAAGGCTGAATTTGCTCCTGGCTTCTGGTCCGGGTGGAGCTTGTTTCCCCAGGCTCTCTCTGCCCTAGGAGTCTCATTCAATCCCAAAGGATGCTCAATTGGGCCACATGCTCAACTATGTTCATAGAAGCTTTGTTTGTCATAGCCAGAGCCTGGAAACAACCTAAATGTCCCTCGACTGAAGAATGGATAAAAAATGTGGTACATTTACACAATAGAGTACTACACAGCAGAAAAAAATAGCTTGAATTTTGCAACAAAATGGATGGAGCTAACCCAGACACAGAAAGACAATTATCACATGTACTCACTCATAGGTGTTTTTTAAACATAAAGCAAAGAAAACTAGCCTACAAACCACAATCCCAGAGAACTTAGACAACAATGAGGACATTAAGAGAGACTTAGATAGATTTAATCTACATGGTAAGTAGAAAAAGGCAAGATCTCCTGAGTATATTGGGAGCATGGGGACCTTGGGGGAGGGCTGAAGGAGGGAGGGGAGAGGCAGGGAGGGGAGCAGAGAAAAATGTAGAGCTCAACAAAAATCAATTAAAAAATGAAGTTATACTGAAATTTGTTTGGTGAGGTTGTCCTTTTAAACTGACAAAACCTCTCCACTGTCAAACTGCAATAGAAATTTTCGAGGATGATAAAATTTTACTTGAGGAGTTATTGATTAAAAAAAGACAGAGAACTTACTTGGTTGTCTACCTAGAGTCTCTCCTCGGGGTCTTCCATGGTCACTTAGGGTCATATTTGCCTTTTGCTGTTTAGCGCAGGGCCTGCCACATTTTAGAAGAGCCTGTGGTTTAGGAAATGTGTAGGAGAACACAACAACCTCGACCTGAGCAGCTAGGCGGTCGATTTCACTTGATGCTTTGTCCACATCCGGAGATCTTTAGTTTAGATGAAGGCAGTTCTGCCCAGTGGTTAGTGTTTTCACTTGATGAAGCAAATTGTGGATGGACGTTGTCCTTACCCATCTGTCTTCTGTCTTCTTTGGAGGAAAGAGTGCTGCTGCTAGGAGCCAACCTGTCTCTCTGCTATGAAAGTCTTTTAATAATTAAACATTTAAATGCCATATTCACCAGATCTCTGAGCACCTGAGGGCTATTTATGGGGTACAGATAAGTTACAACTACAGCACAGATTCTGCCTGGAGATCTTAGTCCAAGCTTGACTGTATTGGTTTTTAACTTAACAGGTGAGTTTTATACTTGTGAAAGACAAAGAAGAGAAAACTGTTTGCAATCTAAGCTTAGGGGTGGAACTGACAATAGTGGAGAACAGCTTATTATTTTAAAGCAGGGTTGGAGCACATATAAAAGTGACAGGTCACGCAGCTGGCTAGGGGCGGGACCTCATGTGGAGAACCTGCTGCCAGCACTCTTTGGCTAGGGGCTGAATCTCACTAGTCTCTGGCTCCTTTTTATTAAGCTCAAAGAATATGGTAGCAGCCATGGTTGTCCACATGGTGTAACTCTTCAATTTTAACAGTCCATTGGTAGGAGTTAGAAATGTCAGCCTGTTTCCCACGGGGGAGGCAGAAAAATAAACAACTGGCTCAGGCCGTCATCTATTTGTCCACAAGATAACGGGGACTGAGAAAGGGCAGTCACCCAAGAGACACCAGGCTGGAAGGGAACAATATCCCGAAAAGGATCCACAGATTCGAGGGGCTCTGGGCCCAGGAAACGAATGCACCACTCAACGAGCACAGTGCTAAGGCAGAGCCGAGAACCGTGCTCATGGGAAAAGGCGATCTTACCACCTGTCCCAGCCGACTGATGGAAAGTTGGGCAGTGGGCTGGTAGAAGGTCCAGGTTTAGGATTTTTGCTTGCAGTGCAGCAGTGGCAGAAATAGGGCTCCATGAAATGAGAGACAGATTCTGCCACTGCACTGAGAGGCAGTGGGGGAGGGAAACAGAGTGCCCATTATGCCGCCAAGCTGGGAGCTGGAGCTGAGCCCATGAGACAGTTCAGCACGGGTGTGATTACACGCTGGGAATGGAAAGCAGATAGAAAAACAGAAAAAGTCGGCTGCATTTTCAACTCATGATCACTGGCAGGATGCAAACTGATGACAGGCAGTTAAATAGCTTGCTATCTGAGGGGGGTTGACACAGTCTCCATGAGGAAGGCAAGATCCAGAGACCAAACTCCAGCATCCTGGAAGTTCAACAGGGATTGCGATTCAAGCTGACTTTGGGTCACTGAAAAGTCTAGGGGTTGTGAGAACAAGTGGGCACAAACTGAACCCCTATGTTGTCAAGTGGAGTCTGAGGCCTGAGTGAGCGGCTTTAAGCCAGATGGACAAGCGGTTGACCAGTACTGGGCTGTTTTTATGCGGGGGAACCACCGCTGAGTGATTGTACACTCATGGAGGCATGGCCAGATGTGTGGAAGGAGCCTACCGTTGGATGATGGATGTAGAATTCCAGTACTATTAGTTGGAAAAGCGACTGTATAGAAGAAGAGTTAAAAGATTACAGGATCCCTAGCTGTCCGCAGCTGAAGGGATAGCCTGCCGAGGACAGCACCAATGATATCATTCATAAAGAGGGGAGTGACTTGAGACTGGATCCACGAGGGCAGCAGCAGGTCACCTGAGGCTGGTGAGAGACAGTGATGTGGGGGGTTGGACAGGGGCAGGACGGACAGTAGGTAGGAGACAGATATGCCATGCAGAGAGAAATGGAATATAGAGTTTATGCAGTGGATTATGGAGGGGGAAGGGAAGGGAAGAAGTGGGGGAGGAGAGAGAGAGAGAGAGAGAGAGAGAGAGAGAGAGAGAGAGAGAGAGAATGATTTGGAGAGGAAGTGGGCGGAAGGGGGAAGTTGGGAGTGGGCAGGGCTTGTCTCTTAAAGGGGCAGAGTACCCAGGTGACAGACAAGGTCAGCAGATTACAACATTCCCATCTTTTTCTTATAATAAAAAGGCATGGGGTGGTGGTGGTGGTGGTGGTGGTGGTGGTGGTGGTGGTGGTGGTGGTGGTGTTAGGCATAGCAGGTTGAAGGAATCGGGACTGCAGATTCCCAAGACTGTTTCCTGCCTATTTGTGGATGTCAAAGTCTTTCTTGGGGAGCCTGAGATAGCTGGGTGCTGGACACATCCTGGGGTAGCTGGGTGCTTTACTCCTATCCAGGATTTGTGGTGTTGAACTGTTCCATGTCAGGAGAGGAGGTGGGCAGAAGGGGGAGGTTGGGAGTGGGTGGGGCTTGTGTCTTAAAGGGACAGGTTACCCAGGTGACAGACCAGGTCAGCAGATTATAACACTAACATTACAGGGCTGTGATGTTTTCCTTCAGGAAACATAGAGAATAGATCAGGGGCTTTGATATGAGGAACTTCTTTTATCCAAAAAACAACGTTTGAGTAGCAATCAGTGTTATTCTTCAGCAGTGCTGCTCAAGGTTCAACTGCTCCTTCTGCCGTCACAGAGCCTGGGTTACATCTGAGAGTGGCTCTCTTTCCTTGGCAATTGTCCCGCACGATATATAATAACAAATTATTGCTAAACACTACATAAAATGCCATATGCTTTCCCTTCTCTTTATAAACTGAATTATATAGCTCTATATTTTATGTCTAAAGCATAGAGAATTATAAAAATAATATGATTTTATGTATGTAAAATGTAGACCCATCATACACTATAGAGGTCAAAGATCAAACTCAATCATTAAAGTCTGTGTTAAAAGTTAGAGTTATCCTGATGATAGCATATGAGGCTGGTGCTGTTACTAAAGTTGAGAAAGCCGTTCTCAGAAGGTTCTAGATTGTCTAAGTTAGTGAGTGGTGCAGGTGGGTTCACACCAGTGACCTCCTTCAGCTGAGGTAAAGTCACGGGAGGACGTGGAACAATGAGCTGATTCCAGGTAGTGGGTGTGGAGGCGCAGGGAGAGCTTAGGGAGTTCCTGGAAAGAGAAAAGATTGTGCAAGAGGCTTGAGGCAGCCTCTAGTGTCTGTGGGGCTGTTGAGGTGCGGAGTAGTTGTAAAGGATGGGGCTCTGTGAGGCCCAGTGTGGAGAGCTGAGGGGAAGAGCACCTGGCCTCCTGTGTGTCGCTGAGGAATGGTAGGCTAGCTTCCCGGAAGGCACTTAAGCAGGGGCATGACGGGGCTGGATTTGCATTTCATAAAAAGGCACAGATTAGCAAGAAGGAGGCTGGAAACCACTTATCTCCCGGGCTCAGGAGAGCTGGGAAGTAATGCCACTCCAGAGAATACAGTCTAGAGAACTCTTAGACATCTGCTCAGGGAGCAATGTTGCACAGTTTGTGTTAGCAAGACTCCAAAGCGTCCTTCAGCAGAGAGTAAATCAATAAATCATTGTACGTCTCGTAATAAAACACCAGCTGGTGGATGAATGAGAGAACTGGGGCAACATGCGTCAATGGGAAAATGAAGTCGGGAAAGCAGGTTGCGGGGGTTTTGTATATAGCACGACATCATTTAGCAAAGTTGAAATCCTGCGTAGCAGTGCTTTCTGTTGTTTATAATATGAAACGGATAATACTCCTTTCATGAAAGTACTCTGGGGGAAAGAGAGAGGACGAGGATGGGCTAGTTACGGTTATACGTATATAACACACACACATATGTAAAACACACACAGAGCTCCTTAAGTAAAACGGCAAATATGATAATGTTAAGTTTTACTGAATGAGGGCCTGGATAGATGGCTCAGTGGTTAAGAGCATTTGTTACTCTTGCAGAGGACCTGGGTTTGATTTCCAGCAACCACATGGTAGCTACCAGTTGCAGGGGTTCCTACAGATATGCATGTGGTTAATACACATGCACAGAGGGAAAACTGTAAAATACTGAACAATACTATGTTTTTTAAAAGGAAGTTTTTTTAATCTTTATTATCTACTTAATATGTACACAATGTTCTGTCTACATGTATACTTGGATGCCAGAAGATGGCACCAGATCTCATGGTTATGATGCCACCATGTGGTTGCTGGGAATTGAACTCAGGACCACTGGAAGAAAAGCCAGTGCTCTTCACTTCTGAGCCATCTCTCCAGTTCCCAACAAACAATATTATGTTTTAAAATATATTAATAAATTATCTTAATATAATTTTTATGAATTAGAACCTGATTTGTAAGCCTTAGACAAATCTAATCCAGATAGTGCATCACAGAAATTTTTGTGGAGGTCCAATTATCAGCTCATATAAGCCTTTGGTAGATGCTATTTTTTTTGTGTTAAGTAATGATTATGTCAAATATAAGTTATGTTTAATATTATTACTGTACTTCTGGAAAAAAATGAAGTATTATGTTTTGTTGTTCACATTTTTCTGCATACAGCTTTCCAATATGAAAAGCATAATTTGTTGAAGAGGCTGTCCTTTGTCTTATGTGTATTTATGGCTTATTTATCAAAAGTAGGTTTCCAAATGCATGCCAGAATTATGTCTAGTTCTTCAATTCTATTTTATTGCCTGCTGTATATGTTTTTTGTGTGTGCCAATTTATATGATTTTATTAGCATAAGCTTAGTAATACAGCTTGAGATAAGGGATGGTGATACCACCAGGGAAGGATTGTTTTAGCTTTCCTGAGATGTTTGGTGTTTTTATATGAGGAGGAAAATTATTTTCAATTTCTGTTTAGAATTGTGCTGGAATTTTGATGGGAATTGCATTAAACCTGTAAACTGCTTTTGGTGGTTTGGCTGTTTTCACCCCATTTCTACCAATCCATGAACATGGGAGATCTTTCCACCTTTGGGCACTATCTTCAATTCTTTTTTTAGTGTCTTTCAGATAACATCATGCAAGTCATTCATGTATTTGGAAAGACTTATTCCAAGATTTTTTTTTTAGTATACTCTGAATGATATTGTTCCCCTATATTTTTCTGTTTGTCATTTGTCTATAGGAAAGCCATAAATTTTTGTGTATTAATTTTTTCCTGTTACATCGTTGTAAGTAGTTATCAACTGTAGAAATGTCCCAGTGTGTTTTATGTATAACATCATACCACCTGCAAATTATGATACTTTGACTTCTTGTTTTCCTATTTGTTTCCCATTCATGCCTTCAGTTGTCTTATTGCTATAGTTAAGATTTCAAGTAGAGCATTAACAGGTATGGAGAAGACATACTTGTCTTGTTCCTGAGTTTAGAGGAAATGGATTGAGCTTCTCTACATTTAGCTTTATGTTGGTTGTGGGCTTGCTACATATCACCTTCATTGTGTTGAGGTATGTCCCCTATCTCCTGGTCTCTCCAGGACTTTTATCATCAAGGGATGTTGGATTCCTCAAAGGTCTTTAATGACTCTACTCTGTTGACCCCATGGTTTGTGCCTTTCATTGTTTGTGTGGTGTATTTTGTTTATCAGTTTACATATATGTCATTATGGGGTATTGGTCTGTAATTTTCTTTCTTTTTGGGGTTTTTCTATGGTTTAGGTTTCAGAGTTGAATCCTGTCCTTGTGCCTTCTTTCCATGTTCATCAGCTCCAATAATTTCCTCAAGTATTTCAAATCTTTTTATTATTGTCTTTTGTAAAGCCTGAATCTCCTGGCCTGTATATTTTTCTAGTGATTTCATTGAGGCACCTGGCCACTTGTCCTCATTCTGCACATATGATTTCAAGGTCTGAAGTTTCTCATTTAAAGATAACATCTCATCCTTGGACATTACTTGAATAGTGTGCAGATTACCATCCTAGAGAGAAACGCTATCTGCTAACTTATCATAATTTTTAACATATTTTGATTGTCAAATTCAACAGTATTAATTCTTTCAAATAACTTCTTAGTACCCTTATATATAGATTTAACTTTGTCTGTCAAATTAATGTTATTATTTTTAATAGTATTCATTTTTTAGGCAACTTTTGATTTTTGATGGTATTAATCCTGTCATCTAGCTGTTCATTATTAGAATGTAAAGACTGTATCATTCCTTAAAGTGACATATTCTTTCTTAATGATAGCATATGGAAAAGAAAATTGAGTCCCAATACCCAATAAATTGAAATATCACCATAACCATTAAGCTTCGCATAATACAATCCATACTATTAACAAAAAAGTTTCTAAAAGTTTCAATATTAATGTAGTCTTACATATTGATTTATTAATTGCCTGTTAAGTGATCTGGTAAACTGTAATCTTTATTGTCCAGCAGATGTCGTGGTTGCAAAGTTGCTACTAGAAGCAATGCAACCAGAGGTGATAGGTCCTGGGTCACTTAGTTCCCAGCTTCTATAGTTTCCCGCCTTGGTACTGGTTAAATACTGAGAAATATGCTTTGCTTGACAAATTAAAAGCAATGAAATCAATTCCATACACAGAGCAAGAAAACCAGAACTCACAGGCAGGGAGCAGGAACTGGAAGCTGCACAAGTCACCACGCTGCAAAGAACCATGCAAAGGAATGTGGCAGTTGTGCATGCACTAGGAAATTTTCCCAATTGCCGCATGCAGTAAACTTTGCTGTGGCATGGGTTCTACAAAAAACTGCTTAGATAAAAGCAAGCAAAGCAGGCAGACTTGGGAGAATGCCTGGGTCATGGACCGGCTAGGCTGTTAGACAGTCCACCAGGTAGGCATGGAGTCCGAATCCATGTGGGCGCCCAATGTGGAAGGACACTTAAAAGAAATCCCACACTAGCTCAGAATTGAGAAAGAGATGGTTATTTATTTAGGGGTAGACTCACAAATCAGATTCCTCTGGTTAAACAGAGGTCAGAAACCAAATCCTGAAGCTGGAAAAGAGGTCAGATGCATGTTCTATACCGGCATATAGAGTTTAAGATGTCATGCCCAGTGGGCGGGTAATCACTGGCCGTCAGACTTCCTACAGCAATCCTCTTTTCATAGATTCCCAGTGAAAAAAACAATGATGCAAACTCAGGCTGGTGTCACATGGCTTCAGTAAATGTCTATAAAGAAAACTATGGGAAGGCATGTATTTATTTGCCTATGCTTTGGATGGTACCAATAGATTTTGTAAAGATCGTGGTTTCAAAGAGTAGCAGTAATTTTTAATGAAATTAATAGAAGCAGCTAACTATTAAAGATTGCCTCTTCTTGTTCTACCTAGAGTGCTTTGGAGAAAATCTCCACTTTGTTTAGAATTGAAGAAGTTGGGTGAAAATATATAAATAATGATGTAGAGAAGTATATATGACTCAATGCAATCCTACTGAGTACAATCAGGCAAAAATAATTAAAATAGCATTGTGTTGAAAAGAAACTTTGCAAAATCTGGTTATTGTGTTATACTGTAAAACCCATATAAAAGACATATCTGTTTTATATTAATTATTATATGTAATTTACTCTCCACTAGTAAAAATGATAACCAACAAAATTAATGTTTTGCATTGCTCCTTGTTGATCTTGCTATATGGAAAAGGGATTTGATAAATCATTACATAAACTATATATCTAGTCAGAATTAAAGAAAACGCTGCATTTTTTTATGGGTGCCTATTTTTCCGTTTTGGATATTTTTTGTGGGAGGGGGTGAGGTTGGTAGGGTGTTGAGACACGATATTTCTGTGTAACAGGTGTGGCTATGCTGGAACTTGATCTTTAGACAAGCCTGATTTCAAATTCACAGAGATCTGCATGCCTCTGCCTCCCAAGTCTTGGGATTAAATGTGTTCTCCACTACTGCATGTGGTCATGTTTTTATTTTCTTATTTTTTCAAAACATTTCATTTTTTCAGAACAATCTTTTCTGATTTAGCATACCAAACCCAGTTCCCACTCCCTTTCCTCCTCCTGCTTCCCCACCTCCCCTCCCCCATCTGCTCCTCAGAGTGTATAAGACTTCCCATGGGAAGTCAACATAGTCTGTAGCTATATTTTTTGTTATTAATTTTTTCTTTGTTTTTATTGCACTATATATTTTCTCTGCTTCCATCCCATCTTCCCCTCTACACTTCTCCCTTCTCCCATGACCCCCATCCCAATTTACTTAGGGGATCTTGTCTTTTTCTCCTTCCTATTTAGATCCATGTTTGTCTGTCTCAGGGTCATCTTTGTTGTTTAAATTTTCCTGGATTGTGGATTGTAGGATGGTTTTTCTTTGCTTCATGTTTAAAAGCCACTTATGAGTGAGTACACATTAAAACAAAAGATTTAGGTAAGTGGAGTAATGGTATCTTTTTTTGCTGGAAGATTAAGGAAATATCCTCTATTTTTCAATTTTATCTATTGATCTAATGAAATTGCAATAAACAATATCATATTAACAGAACACTAACCTTTCAAAAGGGAGGGGCTGTACTACATCTCACTCTTTATGTGTCAAGTGTTTTGCCTTTCCAGTTTACAAAATAACCTTGGTCATGGTGCTTCCAAATAAGTTCAAAAGTTTCAAAAAAACAAACATTTAAAACAACAAAACCCTCCAAAAACAATACCATAAAATAAAATCAGACTCAAAAAGGAAAAGAAAATAAACAAACAAAAACTCCACCAAACTGTAACCAAATTAAAGCATAAACACACAAAATATGGAGTCCATTATGTGTTGGTCAGTTATTCTTGAAAGTGAGGCCTGTCCTGGATGGGTATCCAGTGTCACGCTATAAAAGAAAAGTGATTATCCTTGTCTGAGCTAGCATAACTGACAATTCTTTTGTTAACTTTTATTATAGTGTCTTAAGTGTTCATTCATTGAATCATTAATACATTTTTTTAAAAAAAATATCAAAATAAAATGTAAAATAAAACAAAACTTTCGCATCCGCGTTGGGCAAGACAAACCAACAGTAGGAAAAGAGTCCAAGAGAGGGCGTAGGAATCAGAGATCCACTCAGTTACACACTCAGCAATCCCATAAAATCATTAAACTGGAGCCATAAGGTAAACTCTGCAGACCTGGTGCAGGCAGACCCTGCAGACCATGTCCATGCTGCTTTAGTCTCTATGAGTTCATAAGAGCTTTGCTCCTGTTGACTCTGAGGGCCTTCTTCTCTTGGTGTCCTCCATACTGTCAGGCTCTTACACTATTTGCCACCTCCTATTTTATGGAGTTCCCTGACCCCCAAGGACATGAATTTTATGGGTACATCCCCTTTATGGAAAAGTGGTTCAAAGTCTCTCACTGTCTGTACAATGTCTGGCTGTGGGTCAGTGTATTTGCTCTTATGTGCTGCAGAGGGAAGTTTCTCAGATAATATCAGAACAAGACACTGATCTATGAGTTTATCAAAATATCATTAGGAGTAATTTTATTAATGTATTTTTGTTAAATCTGCATTATCATAAGTGTATTATAAACTGCAATATGAAAATGTATTGTTTATATATTATTAATGTATTTTAAAACCACCATTATTTCAGTTTTCAATAGATCTTTGGGTTATTGGTTTAGGGAGAGAAAAATGATCAAAATACATTTAAATTAAAAAATTTTAAATAATACAAAATATAAAAAGGAAAAATCTGTCTGTGTCTTTCTGATTGTGTGAACGTGTGTGTGTAAGCTCAACCTGCTGCTACAAGACAAAACAAGAAGTATATAGTTCTACACACCACTGGTCAGAATAACTGGAAAAACTGGAACTAAAGCTTTTTCTTTTTTTTATAGTTACAATATTTATATCTTTATTTTTTACCATAACTAAGGAAAACTATAACTATATATTCTTCAACTCCATCAAAGAACCCAGAGGATATAATATTAAGAATTATAGTTAGAATATTTATAACTTTATCTTTTTTTAAATGGGATTTTTTATTTTTTATTGAAAAAAATATTTCCACCTCCTCCCAGCCTCCCATTTCCCTCCCCCTCCTCCAACTCCTCTCCCCCTCCCCGCACTCCTCTCCCCTTCCCTGTCCAGTCCGAAGAGCAGTCAGGGTTCCCTGTCCTGTGGAAAGTCCAAGAAGTCAGGACCGTGAGGGGTGCACCCACCCACTGAGACAGAGGGACTGATCTATTGGGAGCTCACCAAGGCCAGCTGGACTGTGACTGAAAAAGCATGGGATAAAACTGGACTCTGAACATGGCGAACAATGAGGGCTGATGAGAAGCCAAGGACAATGGCATGGGGTTTTGATCCTACTTCATGTTCTGGCTTTGTGGGAGCCTAGCCAGTTTGGATGCTCACCTTCCTAGACCTGGATGGAGCAGGGAGGACCTAGAACTAAAGCTTTTAACCTGGAAATGGTTCATTCAGGGAAGGAAACTGAGACAGGGTGGTAAAATATTCCACTTGACTGAAGAACTTGTAGCCATAGTGATCTCCCCACTGGAGGTGGAACTAGGAAGAGCTCTAAACTGCTAAAGGCTCTTGCAGACCCCTTTCCTGCTCAGATCCACAAAATCCCTGATTAATTAATGGTTCTCCCTCCATGACAAGTGACGTGGTCTTCAAAGAACTTCTTTCTCCCGCTGTTGGTCTGAGGTGAGGCCTTAGCTGCTCCACTGCAGAAGCTATGTAGTCAGAGAACGCCATGGACAGCTGGTCCATGAGCTTCTTGCCTGATGGGGATAGGTCTGTGGGTGTGGGAAATGTGCAGGGGTGAGTGAGGGGTCAGAGGAACTTTGCACGCAGAGACAATGCTTGAGCCACATTTCTGGAGTCAGACCAGCTCTGTGGAGATGGTGTCAGAGCAGATGGGAGTCCTTTTACTGTATTTTTTTTTTTTTTTTTTTTTTTTTTTTGGTTTTTCGAGACAGGGTTTCTCTGTGGCTTTGGAGCCTGTCCTGGAACTAGCTCTGTAGACCAGGCTGGTCTCGAACTCACAGAGATCCGCCTGCCTCTGCCTCCCGAGTGCTGGGATTAAAGGCGTGCGCCACCACCGCCCGGCCCTTTTACTGTATTTTAATGAAACAATTTTCTTAAATAATCAGACATTCCTCTCTTATATGAAGTGATCATGCAGTACAGTTTATTCTTTTAGGTTTCTTTACATAAATATAAATGCTTTATACAATGTGGTTGTTCTGTCACCCTTTCTTTTGTGTCTATCTATGCATGTATTACTATTCACTCTCTATTCTTCCATTTTGCATAATGTAATACCTTTTGTGATTATAATAGTATAAATCTCCTATTGTAATTTGTATGCTTCTAATTTTCTAGTGGATTCTGCTTTTGTATTAATGACATTGGGAACCTAGTAGGTATTTTCTGGAAGAGAGATTATCCATAGTTCTAATAAGCCTGAGCAAAATTAATGTTTTCATAGTAAAAAAACAAATTGCTACAAGATCAAATTCTGAATCACTTGACTTGATATTGATACATTTTGTATCTAATGGAGTCATATACATATGTAGTTTGGAAATTTGTCTAGTGTTCCTGCACCATTAGTGCTATAGGCATGAGCCCATTGTAGTACATGCACCATGAGAGGTGGGATACATGTTTCAGCCTCCCAGAGTATCTACAATGCGAGTGCTGGAAAACACTCATCAGCTTCTCACAGTGTTTGCACTCTGAGTGCTGGGTTACTTGTTGGTCACCCAGAACCCTCCAAAGGAGTTCTGGGATATAGGTGTCAGCATCCATAGTACAATAACAATGAGTCCTGGGTTACATCAGCTTGCCCCTCCCATACAAAGTGTTTCTGAGATACAGTCATCAGCCTTCCACATTATATGCACAATCAAATATGTGTGACAGCCATGAGCCCACCACAGTATATGCACCATGAGAGCTGAGATACATATCTCCCACAGTATGTACCATGAGAGCTGGGTTACAGCTATGTGCCCACAGCAGTACATATACCATGAATGCTTGGTAATAGAAAATCCATTCCAAAAGTACATACACTATCAGTTATGGGTTATAGCTGTAAGCCTACCATTGTATATGCACAATGGATGCCAGGTTATTGGCATGATCCACCCACAGTGCATGCAGCTTGAGTTTGGAGTTCATTATGGCACAGTACGTTCACAATGAGAACATGGTGGAGGACACAAGTCCACTACACTATGTTCCATAAGAATGCTGGACTGATGGTTTGAGCCTCATACAGTAGATCACGAGTGCTGCAATACAGCTGTCCAGTTCCCATTGTAAATGCACGATTAATGCTGAGAGCTAGACATAAGAACACCACAGTACATGCTGGGATATATGTATGACCCTGTCACAGTACACCACCATGTGTGGTTGGAAATGTGTCAGCCCTCCATAGTACATGCACACTGAGTGTCAGGATACAACCATGAGCCCACGATAGTGCTTGTACCATGAAGGCTTGGATATAGGCATGAGACTCTTGCTGTATACACATGACTTGTGCTCAGTTACTGGTTTGAGTCTCACACATAACATTCACAATGAGTGCTGGATTTTAAGCATGAGTTTCCCTTTAATGTGCTGGGATCATGGTTGTATCTAGAACTCATGGTTCATGTCCTGCTGGAAGCTCTTACTTAAAACTAAGAATTCATTGTTCATGAATTATTGTGGGCTTATGGGTGGAAACCAGCACTGAATGTGAATGTACTGTGGGAGACTTAGATGAGTCTCACAGAACTCATGGTGCATGTGCTGGGGGAGGATCATGCCTAAACTCCAGCAATAATGTGAATGTACTGAGCGAGACTGAAGAACTAATGGTTTATGTGTGGATGGAGACTCACATAGCTAACCTATCACTCATGGGGCAGGTACGTCAGAAGTTCATGTCTATATCCCACCACTCACTGTGAATGCACTGCCCCAAATGCAAACCAGTAGCCCAGCACTTCCACTGCATGCACTGCAGGAGGCCGACACAACCTCAGCAGCACTCATGGTGCATATCCTGTGTGACTGACACTTGTACCAGCAAGCATGGTGCGTGCACTGCAAGGTGCGTGCAACAGTCTTATGAACCAGCTTCCAGGCTGCTGACAGCACTGAAGGAAAGTCCACAGTGTAGCACAAACTGACACTTCTTTATCTGAGGGCTTAGGAAATGTACACTCAGACCTATTCTGAGGGATTCCTTCTTTATTCTCTCACGGTGCTTTCATGATGCCCCTTTGTTACCCTCCCTGCTTTCTCCATCTCTCATTCTAACTCTGTCTTTACTCTTGATGTTTCCCTCCTGATTCTCTCACGCATGATGTTATTATTCTTCTAGCCCATTTTAACTCCTTCTCCCATGGTTTTCCTCTGATGCTCCAAAGTTTCTTTGTCCTTCACAGCTTAGATATCCAAATTTTTTTCAAGCAATATACATCTTATTTGACAAAAAATATCATCTGATGTCAGGATAAGGTCTGGAGCACCCTACACATTCTTTGTATTAAGGCATGGCCATGTTGCTTGGTCATTAAAATGGGTCCTTGGCTTGCTTCATGCCATGCTGTGGTCCTAGATCCTTTGTGGTTAGGATTGTTCTAGGTCAAATGAGATGAGGGTGTGGCTCAAATGCCCTTGAATTTAAGCTTGCCCCAGATGCCTTGGTAATTAGGGAGCTGCAATGCTGCCAATGATGTCCCTGGTTCTTTGTATGGACTGAATGTTTCTGTGTCCCTTCTGTTTTACATGTGGTTCCAAGCTTTGAATTCTCAGATTAATGGTTTTAATTTAGAATACCTGTTAAAGCCAGAAAGCATGAAATGGATCCTTAGAGGAGAACAGGCCTGGAGGGAAGTGGGATGGCAGAAGAAATGCACTGTGGATGGGGTGAGGGAATCTTGCAAGTGGAAAGGTTTAACCAGGGATGGAAGAAGTGTGGTGTTGGGGAAAGGGTTAACCAAAAGTATGCATGGAGGAAAAAATCCTTTTGGACAAATACTACATTTTAAGTTGTTTAAGTATAGCATGTTAAGGTGCTTTATGCCAACCATATAATGTTAAGTTTGATGTTGGGAAACCACATAGTAAAAGGTAAGAAAATGACCCAGAAAATGATCCTCTGACCTCCATACATGGACCGTGGTTTGCCACCAAGCCAAATGAATGAAGTTGCATCCTTGGAAGCCTAAGTAAAACATCTGAATGAAGGAGCCGTGCATGCATGGATAACGTTCTTCACAGAAGATTAAGTTGATTAAACAAAGATCCCAATACTATGGGATAGTTCCCTCTGAGCTGTGAAGTAAGGGGGGCTCCTGTCAAACATTACCAGCTCTTGCCAATGTCCTCATTTACACATGAGAATTAGATTGTAGGACTCTTCTGAACACACTACACCCTTGGATATAGGACATTTAGAAGTCATGTTGTGTCCATGCTGGCTAGCTTTCACAGTACTAGAACTTCTATGCAAGCTACTGGATGAGAGAAGTTGGCAATGATTCTACCCATCTGTAGACCCTGCGTGTGACAACTTGCCTGGCAAGATATTCTCTGTGTGTTGACTCTTAAAGGAACAATGAAATTTGTGATTTGACTTTAGGTCTCCCACACAGTAGGGAACTCTTGGCTGGTTCTGTAAACTTGGTTAAGAGCCCAATGACTGAGGCCATGGTGATGTAATATGGAAATATGTCTTATTCTAGAGACTGGAACATTTGCTTGACATCACAGCCAGAGTTCATAACATACATTGAGGTCACTTAAGACATAAGGCTGCTCTCCTACTGTGTACTCAAATTGTTTAGCCAACTTTTAAGAGAAAAATGTAACAATTACCACCACTTTCCTTGGTCTTCATAATAGCCACCTTTTACAAATTAAACTAATACTTAATTGTAATGTTAAATTATGACTTCTTCTGTGCCCCTGATCCAGAACAATTCAAGTATATCATTTGTATAAAAGAGCAAACATAGAGGTTGAAAACACTTCTAAATGAGTATCCACCAAAACAGTTGGGCACAGCAGCATTACTGGGAATCATGGTATTTGTAATTTTTTTTCCTGTCTGGGTGAATTGGGTTCAGTTGCACTCATTACCTTAATCCCTTGTAAGACTCCATGAATGATTTCTGTAAAGTACCCCACTCCTTCCCCATGTGATTCTTATGGGGAAATTCAATAAAAGAGAGAGCAAGAAAAGGGGCAGACACACAAATTCACACATAGGGTCAGATGTAGGGACAGACAGACATAGGGACAGACAAAGACTCACACACACACACACATACATACATACACACACACACACACACACACACAAAACCAGACAAAGGGATAGACAGACTTCTTTAGAAAGGCACAGATTTGGATTCATGCAACAGACATAGGAGGGAAGACAGAGAACATGGAGAAAATTCAAACCTGGAAATGACTCCCAGTGGAAGTGCTTTTATTTCCTTATTGCCACACTGATGCAGTATTGGTGACTCTGAGTTATCACTGATGTGGTGAATCCACACAATAGGCCCTCTGTTGTTGATTTGTTAAAATTACATGGCATCAAGCTATGTAGTCTCTCTGACACCTATACATTAGAGCAACTGTGATCCCTAATGAGAGAGGCTTCTTTAGGAAGTGGGCTCTGCTGACTGCACAGACTCACACCTGGCCAAAGTTTAGAGAATACATAACTGTGCAGTTCTCAGACCTCAGCAGGACATCTGAACCACAACACGCTGCAAGGCTCAGAGACTACTTTGGAAGTGAGAGGCAGAGGTTGAAGATTGTTCCTATGAAATGGTGTCCAGGACACAATGATAATCATACACAGGAAGGGGCTCATAAGGCCCCACCCTCAGTGAGGGACTTTGCTCACTTAACATGTGCTGGTGATGGAATGTCATAAAAAGTAAAGAGGGAATGCAGGAAAGCAGCCACAGTTTAAATCTATGGATGTTAAGGCCAATAGAGTAGCTCGGGTGGTGTTTTTACTCATGTGAGAGCAGCGTGAGAATGGAAACCTCAACATGACTGGTTTGTGCCTTGGAAAATCCACTAAAATTCATTGAACTCCAGTTTCCAAAACTGCAATTTCAGGCCCAGATACCCAGAAATGGGCTCAATTTGGACTTTTGGAGGATTTCTGGAGGGTAGATAAATCCAACATTCCTTAAAAACTTGTGAAGCTACTTCCTCTTCTCAAAGGGGTCATTTCTCTTCTCACTGGCAGTAGGAAAAGTTGACTATCTGTGGTCATTATCTATTACTATAACAAGGTACAGACTAGCCTCCAGGTCCTTCAGTAGCACCAGTACCCACTGGACATGTCAGAGTCCATGCTCGTGTTCTAGGTCTTCTACCCTGCTCCCTACCCTAAACTCCCTCTAGTTCAGAAGCATCCCTCTCCCAGCTTCTCATTCTCTTTCTAAACCTATCTCTCTGTCTCCCTGTCTCTATGTTCCTCTCCCTCTCTCTGTATCTCCTCTTCTGTCTCTCTCCGGAGATCTGCCTCTCTGCTCTGCTTCTGCTTCTATCATAGGCAGGTGCAGTTGACTATGTTCAGCCAACATCTATTTCTGCTCTGGGCGATTTGATATGCCGCTGTCTGTTCTATCTCTGATAGCTATAATAGAAGCTTTCTCCTTAAACATGTCACCAAGAGGTCATGCCATCAGCTTGTACAATACAAAGAAACAGTTTAAAATATTTTCATAGTACATTTTAATGAAAAGCTACTAAAAACTTATATACAAAATTCAATATATACTGTATCAATTTTCAGAGAAATATTTAACATTAAAATTTCTAAATTTTTTTCTGAGAGTAAGAATTTTATTTTATTAATTATTATTATTAAAATTTTTCACCTCCTCCCCTCCCATTTCCCTCCCCCTTCCTTCCTTCCCCCTCCCTCTCCAGTCCAAAGAGCAGTCAGGATTCCCTGCCCTGTGGGAAGTCCAAGGTCCTCCCCCTCCATCCAGGTCTAGGAAGGTGAGCATCCAAACAGACTAGGCTCCCACAAAGCCAGTACATGCAGTAGAATCAAAACCCAGTGTCATTGTCCTTGGCTTCTCAGTCAGCCCTCCTTGTCAGCCATGTTCAGAGAGTCCGGTTTGATCACATGCTCCATCAATCCCAGTCCAGCTGGCCTTGGTGAGCTCCCATTAGGTCAGCCCCACTGTCACAGTGGGTGGACGCACCCCTTGTGGTCCTGACTTCCTTGCTCATGTTCTTTCTTCTCAGTAGTAAAAAACAATGACATCTTGAATTTTGCATCCAAATGGATGGAAATAGAACACACTATCCTGAGTGAGGTAACCCAGACCCAAAAAGATGAATATGGTATGTACTCACTCATTAGTGGATTCTAGCCATAAATAAAGGACATTGAGCCTATACATTGTGATCCTAGAGAAGCGAAATAGGAAGGTGAGCCTAAAGAAACACATGTAGTTATCCTCCCAGTAGACAAGATAGCCAGGCAAAAATTGAGAGCTTGCAGGTGGGGGTAAGGTGGGAGTAAGGGGAGAGGGGAAGAGAGAAGTGAGAAGGGAAGGATGGGGAGAACTTGGGGGGATGGGACGGTTGAGGATGGAGGAAGAGTGGGTATGGGAGCAGGGAAGTATATATCTTAATTAAGGGAGCCATTTTAGGGTTGGCAAGAGACTGGACTCTAGAGAAGTTTCCAGGTATCCAAGGAGATGTCCCCAGCTTGTTCCTTGAACAGCTAAGGGGAGGGCACCTGAACTGGCCTATCTTATAGCCACACTGATGAATATCTTGCATATCACCATAGAACCTTCATCTCGAGATGGATTGAGATGAAGACAAAGACCCACACTGAAGCACTGGACTGAGCTCCCAAGGTCTAAATGAGGAAAATTTCTAAATTTTATAAAATATTTCTGATAGATTGTCACTTGAAAGCCAATGTAATAACATCATAAAAACATCATTTTTAAAGGTGTCTAATATCTTTAATTTTTTCAAAATAATGTACAACAGGTTAATATGTTTTTTAGAATACTACAAAAGGAGGTGAACTAAGAAGGAACTAGATTAGTATATGCTACCAGAAATACATTATAATTTATTTTTATGATATATTTTGATAGTATTCTTTCCTCCCCTGCAGTATATTCCACATGCTTCCTTAAAAATACAGTTTTAAAATCATGCATTCTGACTACAATTGAGCTCATTTAAAGGACCAGGTATTTTAATTGTACATATATACATACATAACCCCCACACACATATGCCATGTTGATTTTTATATTCTAACCCTAGCTGAGCCTCTTAGCCTCAACAATTCTCAGTGGAATTTTTCATTCCTGAATGTTGAACAATAGGGTGCCAAGGAACCCATACATATCTATATTTGTATTCATAAAGATGTGGCAAACTCGGCATCTAATATTTGTCATCTTTTGTTACAAATAAGCAACTCTACTCCTTTTCTGGAAATCTCATGAAATTCATTCTAGGCAGAAATTGATTTCAATATTTTATCGGATGGCAGAATAATGAATTTATTGACCTCTTGGAAATACGTTTGACCCTTTGCTCCTTTCAACTCTCCATTACAGATCCTTAACCTCCTTAGAATTCCACACAACTAGGAGGCTTCTAATTGAGGATTAAGAGTGAAAGTCCAAGTAGCAAAGTGTTTTTGTTTATCTTTCAGAATTTATCAGTATGTTCCACTAGATAAAGTCAAATTCCTATTGAATTGTGTGTCCCCTTGAGTTGTGTCCTCTCTCTGGGGATGCATGTACAGTACATGTTTAAATAGGTGAATGAAAGTTTAGCAAGCTTTACATGTACTGAATGCATAATAAGGTCTATAGAATTAGATAAGATTTAATGTTTTAATGCCTGGCCAGTAATTCAAGGAACAAAACACTATATGTAATTTATCTGCAAAAGTGGTGAAAGATGGATGTTATGTCTCCCTCCCTTTTTAATAACTCACTTAGTCCAACTGATAATGTCCACATGCACTTGGCTGTGGGGGATCCTACTGGAAGTCTTACTCCTTAAGACACATGATACAGGAGCTGGAGAGATGGCTCAGTGGTTAAGAGCATTGCCTGCTCTTCCAAAGGTCCTGAGTTCAATTCCCAGCAACCACATGGTGGCTCACAACCATCTGTAAAGAGGTCTGGCGCCCTCTTCTGGCCTTCAGGCATACACACAGACAGACTATTGTATACATAATAAATATTTAAAAAAAAAAAAAAGACACATGATACAAAAATGGGATGAGGACAAGTTAGGGGATGGGATGGAGGCAGAGGACAGGGATGGGGAAGATATGAGCAACATGGATGATCTGAATTACATACATTAAAAAGTCAAAGAGTAAACTGAAAATATTCTTCAAACAATAAAACGAAAGAAAACCTCAAAAAATACTTCTGACATTGTCATTTGATGATAGGAGCTCCTCATAGGTTGTTCAGCAGAAACTAAAAAGAAAAGCAAGAATTATCAGTAGTATCAAGAACATCATTGGTAGCATCGTCAAGATAAGCAGTAACAGAGGCATCACCCGTAGAATCCTATGTAGTGTCAGGTCACAATGAGTATCATTGTATTTGAGAATGGTGAGAATGTGGAGTCTTGTTTCATTGGTTTTATTCTCAGAGGTTGTTTCTTTTGTTTGTTTGTTTCCAAAATAATGCTGTCCATATAAGTCACAGTGTATGGACACAGAAAAATAACAACTAATATCTAACAGTTACATTTCCCTGCTTAGCCATTCAGAAAATACAAGTTTCACATTAAGAGTGAAAATCATTTCCTCATTCCAGCATGGGAGGCAACTGTGTGCTTACCAACTTTACTTGATCAGTTTGGTTGGACTATACTGATTTTGTTAATTTTATGTGATGCATTTTCAATATGACTAGAAAAGATAATCATTTTTCTAGTTATAGGTAGTATCTAAAGAGTCCTATACAAAGTATGAAATTTATTTATCATCATGCATATTAGAGCCAAAGAGAATTGGATTTCCCACACAGAAATATTTATCTATTTTAAGCCATTGGTGTGGTCTAACTTACCTTGTTAAGCCCCTTTAACTTTAACTGTGCAGGATTTCTAAATTAGGTTCCATACCCACGGCATCGTCAAAGCCACCAACTGCAGCAACCACATTGACGATGTTAGGAGGAGCAAGGATGTGGTTGCTGCCCAAATTGGAAAAACCTTGACAGGAGTATTCGCTGCATAGCTGGTGCCATGAGCAGGACTTGAAGCAAGAACCCGCATATGAGCATTCTGAGGGTCCAACGTGTCACCTGGGATACAAACAAGAGCAGATTTCTGGTCAGTAGTGAAGCTAAGACACTGAGTTCTCTTCTAAGCAGGTATCAAGAACGGGGTCAGAATGTTGCACAGGGTCCATGGTGTCACCACTGTGGCTACCAGGAGCAAGCTCAGGGACAGCATGTGTTCTCCCCCTTGCATGCCCAGTATAAGTACCTAGAGAAGGTGTGTGATCCACGCTGGTGTTGTTAACAGTAGTTTCCTCAGAAGACTGAAGATTGTCACCTCTTTCACTAACGCTGGTGTTAACAGTAGTTTCCTCGGATGACTGACGATTGTCACCTCTTTCACTAACGCTGGTGGTGTTAACAGTAGTTTCCTCGGATGACTGACGATTGTCACCTGTTTCACTAACATGAGAAGTTGATGTGGCATCGGCATGGGCAGGAGGCTGGGGCACGATGTCATGCATATTAGGTGGAGGAAGGAAATCTTCTCCCTTCTTTGTCTCAACCTTTAAGGAAATTTTGAGATGTTAGATTTCATTGAAAATCTCACTTATTTTTGTTCATTTTAGAACTTATCTGTTAATGTCAGGGTCTTGATTTAGAGTCCCCAAATGTTTTGTTTTCTCAGGCTAATTTTATCACTATAACCGCTGATATCCTGAAACCTTTGCTTCCATTGGTTTAGTCAAAGGCCCAGAGTTTGAGAATCTTAAAAGGGGATCTATTCAGCTTTATGCCTTCTTTTCTACTGTTCTTTGCTACCTCTCTATAATGGAAGATGGAAAAAAAGACACAATGTGTCCTCTCCTGTCTTTATGACAAGGATTTTACATTCCATCCAGATTAAGAGAATGTGACAATCGGGGGCTTTGGAAACAAAAAGAACCTCGCTCTTCTGCACCACACTACTGCTTTCCCCATGGCTTTCACAATTGCCCATTAGGTTCCCGGGATAACAGAATAGTGAGGGTGACTTTTGAAATGAAAGAATAAAGTGTGCCACTACCCACAGTGGATGGAAACTATGGGGCTGAAGGAAGGGTTCTGGGAGATGCCATCCATACTCTTACTCCTTAGCTATGACTGTTTTTATATATGGCTGATGAATGCAATGGCCTGTTCCAGCATCTCTGTGGTGGCTTGAATGAGAACAGACTCATGGGCTCGTATATTTGAATGTTGGTTTCCAGGTAGTGTAACTATTTGGGGGGAAGGATAGGTGGTGTGGCCTTGTTGGAGGAGTTGTGTGGTCTTGGGTTTCAGAAGACTGGTGCCATTTCTAGTGAGCTCTTGGTTCCTTGTATAGATTTAAATGTAACTCTCAGCTGCTGCTACAGCACCATGCCTGCCGGCCTCAATCATGGTGGTGATGAAATTGTATGTATCCCATTGGAACCATGTGCCTTACTAGACCTAGATGGAGGTGGGTGGTCCTTGGACTTCCCACAGGGCAGGGAACCCTGATTGCTCTTCAGACGGGCTAGGGAGGGGGACTTGACTGGGGGAGGGGGAGGGAAATGGGAGGCAGTGGCGGGGAGGAGGCAGAAATCTTTAATAAATAAATAAATAAATATATTTAGGAAGTGCCAGTTTTGAAAATGCATTTGATGCTGTTTGTCAGGAGGGGAGCCTCCCCAACTTTTATTCCAATTACAAATAATGATGCTAGGCCTTAATCATTCATGACATCTCAGGGAGACTTAGCAGTCTATGTTTACCTTTCTGTACCAGGTTTGAGGATGATTTGTGCTACTTATGTGAAAAACTCAAACGTTCCAAAGCTTACTCAACATGATCAAACAATGTAACGTGGAGATGGTAAACTAAATAGCGTGAGAAGCATTGTTTGTAAAGGAAAGCAGATGAGGAAGTACACATACTACATGTGTGTCCAAACTGCTCAAGGGCATCATGTGAAAATGTTCAGTTCATTGGTTTCCTTGAGAATGATGAGCGTGAACACATCAAAGCTCGAGATTTGTGAGCCTTAGACACATTTTCACATGCCATATGTTTCACTCATTGCTTCATTATTAACTAAATATGCTTAAGCCAGTTATAAAAAGGAAATGAAAGGGCCACATGGTACAAGTATAGTTTTCCAGGACACATGTCACAAGGAAATTAGAAACACTGAAGATGACTGAGAGACCCTGAAAATATTTTCCTTATATGTTAGTTACACAACAGGAGTGCCAATGAATATATAGACACCATTTATTATCTGAATAATCAATATTGTATCATCCTAAAAATTACTATTGGAGTGTGTGTTTGCTTGTGTGCTTGAATTAATATTCCTGTTTGTGCTATGCTAGTGTGTGTGTGTATATGTGCATGCATACATGTGTGCGCGCACGTGTGTGTGTGTGTGTGTGTGTGTGTGTGTGAAGGGCAGAGGATAACCTTCAGGAGGCGGCTCTCTGCTTTCACTGGTGAGACAGGGTCTCGCAATGTTTCTGTGCCTCTGTGTGTTCCAGTCTGGCTGGTTTGTAGGTTTCAGAGCTATTCTACTCTTTCAGCCTCCAATCTGGATTTAGGGGTGTTGAGATTACATATGTGAAACACTTGTTGTTTGTTGTGTTATCTGGGATGGAACTCCTATCAATAGGATTGCAATGTAAGGGCTCTGATCTGCTGGCATGTGTGTGTGTGTGTGTGTATGTGTCTCTGTGTGTGTTCTAGCTTTTTAATGAAAAGAAGTGTGTGCGAGAGAGAGAGAGGAGAGAAAAACAGAGATTGGGGTAGAGATTGGTTTTTATCAGTTCAGAATGATGGAGAAAAACTCATTGTGATGTGAGCTTTTTCTTTCTCCTAAGCTAAGCATCATCTTTGTGCCTTTGAAGCCTGTGTCATTTATCAGCGTGTCTGACTGTAGCTCTTCATGAAGACTTCTGCTTAGTATTCTGTTAGCATGGGGAACTGACATTATCTAGATCAGGTGGTGATTTTATACTCATTACACTGCAATCACCAGGTAATGGGTTCGGGAAAACTCATGTGTTAATATCATTTTATGCAAATCTAACATCATAAAAGTGATGTCTCTTTTTATTTCAATCACATCTTTGAAGGATAGAAACAACTGCCCTTTCACTTTATTTGCCTGAAGAATATGCTAAGATCTCATTTCTATTAGTGATATTGTGGTTTGTATTCTAATCCTTTGCATATCCAAGATGTTGGTCCCTTCACGCCAAGGGGAACACTCCATGGCCGCCACACTCATCACATTACTATTTACTTTCTGTATCAAACTAAAATTTCGACATTAGTCTAAAATTTGCATTTGTATTAATCATGTCAATTTATATGCTAATGATTTTTCACTGAAATCTTGGAAGATGTCTGGCAACTGAATGTCTGTTTATTAAAATCACTTGAGATCTGTCTCCCTGCTAAGACCTCCCCTGACCAATGACTCACTTTGATCATACATAATAACTAATATTAATTTAGAAACCAAGTTGGATTAAGCTTAAAAGAAAGAACTTTTGAGTTTGGTTCTGACAATATTAAAATTACAGTTACTAATGATTTTATTAAGTGTCATAATTATGTCAAGTCTGCTCCCATCTCTCCTAATGCTGAATTTAGATGGTTCAAGGTAACTAGCTAGTTGTTAGCCATTTGTTTTTTTTTTGTTTGTTTTCTTTTTATTTTCTTTTTATTTATTTATTTTGGTTTTTCGAGACAGGGTTTCTCTGTGGTTTTGGAGCCTGTTCTAGAACTAGCTCTTGTAGACCAGGCTGGTCTCGAATTTACAGAGATCCGCCTGCCTCTGCCTCCCAAGTGCTGGGATTAAAGGCGTGAGCCACCACCGCCCAGCTTGTTGTTAGCCATTTGTAATGGAAACTGGCAATTGGTTTTAAGTAGGGTATACAAACAGAGCAAGCTCTTCTGCTTGTTTATACCTTCTGAATGTTTAAAACACAAAAGAAAATTGTCCATTTCCTTTACGTTTTCCACTTTTCTCAAATACATATTTTTGAAATATGACCAGATAATTCTCTGGATTTTCTCAGTGTCTGATGCTATGTCCCCCTTTTTATTTCTGATTTTATTAATTTGGATTTTGTCTCTCTTTCTTTTGATTAGTTTGAATAAGGGTTTCTCTATCTTGCTGATTTTCTCAAAAACCCATTTCTTTGTCACATTGACTCTTTGTTTCATTTACTTTGTTTCTATTTTATTGATTTTAGTCCTCAAATTGATAATTTCCTGGTATCTACTCCTCCAGGGTGAGACTCCCTTTTTTGTTCTAGAGCTTTCAGGTGTGCTGTTAAGATGCTAGGGTGAGATTTCTCCAGGTTCTTTATGTAGGCACTTAGTGCTATGAATTTTCCTGTTAGTACTGCTTTCAAAGTATCCCAAAGAATTGGGTATGTCATGTATTCATTTTCATTAAATTCTAGGAAGGCTTCCTTTATTTTTCCTTGATCCAGGGATAATTCTGTTGAGAATTATTCAGTTTCTATGAGTATTTAGAATTTTTGCAATTAGTGTTGTTGAATTCTAACTTTAACCCATAGGTGATCCAATAAGACACAGGGTTATTTCCACTTTTTTTAATCTGTTGAGATTTGCTTTGTGATCAAATATGAGGTCGATTATAGAAAAAAAAAAAAACCCTGCAGAAACAGCTGACCCAAGGTTGTGGGAGCTCACTGGCTCTTGACTGACAACTAGGGAACTGGCACAGGACCAAACTAGGCCCTCTGAATGTGGGTGACAGTCATATGGTTTGGTCAGTTTTGTGGGTCCACTGGCAGTGGGTCCAGTATTTATTTACCCCTAGTGTGTGAACTGGCTTTTTGGAACCCATTCCCTATGGAGGGATACTTTGCTCAGCCTAGATACAGGGAGGATAGCCTTAGTCCTGCCTCAAGGGATATGACAGACTTTGTTGACTCCCCACGGGAGACCTCATCCTCTATGAGGAGTGAATGGGGAGTGGGGTAGTGTGGAGTGGGGTGGTGGGGAGTTGGGAGAGCAGGCAGAAGGGAGGGAGAGGGAATTGGGATTGGTATGTAAAATAAAAAAAATGTCTTAAAGAATAAAAGAAAAAGTAAAATAAATAAATAAAAAACAAAAAAGGCTATTACTTTTATAGTTGCTGTGACAAAATATCTGACAGAGATTATTTAAGCAAGGGAGAAAGGCTCATGGCTACAGGGAACTACTGTTTGCCTTCCCTGCTCTAACTGACTGACTTTCCCTGCAGCAGTTGAAGTAGGTAAAGCCAACAGGGAAGCTTTGTCTGTGGCAATAGTCTATTGCTTCTCACATGCTGGTAGACAGGGAAGGAGACAACTCAGAACTGATTCCAGAAGTAGTGATAACCATTAAGACCCACCACAGACAACCTTCTGCTAACCAGACCAAATCCCATCCAAATCCCATCCCAAAGGTTAACCAATCTCCTAAATTGTAACAAAGTATTCAAACACATGATAGCCCTTCTCTCTCTGTGTCACTCTTTTTCTCTTGTTTGGTGGTGGTGGTGCGGCTGGTGGTGGTGGTGGTGTGTGTGAGTGCTACAAAATTTCAGTCCAAGTGTAAATCAGAGAGCCAGTGTGATGGCTAAATGGATGAAGGCACTTGTCAGCATGACTGACAACTTGAATTTGATACCTGAGCCTGAAATGAGAAAACTTACTCCTATATACATTATCCTTTGACCTCCACACTTCTGCTTGGTGCACATGTTCCTTGCCTCCCCCCATCCTTCAAATAAATAGAGACCAGTGTGTCCTTGAACTGACAGAGAACAGTCAGCCTCTGCTTCGTGAGTACAGGGATTAAAGGTGTGCACCAACATGCCCAGCCTCCTATTGCTCTTTGTGCTGCCTCTGTGTTCTCTGGATTTCAATGTGTCAAAGTGGCCTAGTGCTAGCAGTTTGGTAAACATCCTGAGACTGACTACTCATTTCCACTGATGATATACTCTATTTGTTTACCAAACAGATTCATTCTGGGGACTGGAAAGATGGCTCAGTAGTTTATGACACTTCTTCCTCTTGCAGAGACCTGGACTAGATTCGAGCACCTACACATATGCTGACAACCATCTGGAACACCAATTCCAGGAGTTCGAATGCTGTCTTGGGTGTCTGTGGGCAGCACACACACAAGGTGAATGGAGAGAATGCATGCAAAATATTTATACACATAAAATAAATCAGTTTAAAACATTGTATGTATGTTATGCGCACTCACGTTGACAGTAACGACTCCAGGAGTCTTTATTTTTTATTCTCTGTATTTCATGAGTCCTCCACAACTGTGATAAAAGTTACTCACTTTCTGATTTTTGTTTCCATAGTCTAATTTGCTATCACTTACACCTTAGAACAGGGATTCTCAAGCTGTGAACCCATTTGGGGATCATAGGACCTTTTTACAGAGATCATCTAAGGCCATGTGGAAACACAGATATCAGCATTATGATTCATCACATTAGCAAAATTACAGTTATGAAGGAGCAGCAAAAATCATTTTATGGTTAGGATCACCACATGAGAAATTGTGTTGAAGGTTCACAGCAAAAGGAATATTGAGAACTACTGTCTTAGAAGGGGACAGGCTAGCATGGGTATTCATAGGAATGAGAGTATGATGGAGGTGGAAGATATGTTCAAGGCTTTGTCTTCTCTGACATGATTTGCAACTATACAGACTTAGAAACACAAAGTCAACATTCTCCTCACAGGCAAATATGTTACTTTTCAAATTAATAGGAATTACCATCAAGCGTGATTTCTTTTTAGAGAACTCAGGCAGTGCCTCTCCGAGAGTACTTAGGTCTATCATTGATTTTGATTTGCTAAGACCTGCTTGGTCCTGCTTCTTTGTTGCAGCGATCTTCTTGGAATACAAAATTTGTTTCTCTATGATCTGCAATGAAAAGACAGAGGATCAATTTTCCTAGTTTGCTTAGGAAATGAACTCTTGATTTGGGGTACACAATATCAAAACTACTTTATTCCTTACTAGCTAGATTGAGAAAATCATGAATTTGAAATTTGGCCTTTCCCTGTGATTGAGACTAAACTTAACTCACTATATTTTAAACTTTCTGAATCTTATTTGAGATGATTATTACTTTTAATAGCCCCCCTTCATCAGTGTTTCTCTTCTATGTTTGGGAGGCAAAATGTATATTATTTTCAACTTATAAATATACTCTCACTTACTAGTGTCCTCCATATCATAGGATCTGTGAAACTGCTTTATAGAAACCCATTTTTCTGCTGAGTCCCATTCAAAAGTCATTAATATTCAACTTCTGATTCACACAACACTTACTCTAAGGTTCCAGGTTACAAACAGGATTCCTAACCTCCAGCAGCTCACAGTGATGAGATCACATTACTATGAACACATAAATGCTAAGTATAACCCTAAGATATTTTAAATAGGTGAACATGATACAAAGAATCAGAGTATATATTATTGTCAAATACAGAGCAAATATCCAGAAAACAAAGTGTTACTATATGGTATTGAATCTTCACATCTACAATTGCTGGCTAATTGGGGAAAAATACTTACCGTGTACCTGGAGGAAAAGTTGTCAATATCCTCCTAGTGGAATCAAACAGAAAACAGACTGTAATCTCTTCATAATGAAAACTTGGTTGAACAGATTACAAATAGCTAAATTTGCAAAATTTCTTGCTGATGTAAACACAGAAGAAAAGAGACAAACATAGGAGATGCTTTTATCTGTGATCCTGAAATAGGAATATCCAAGGGAAGAGAAAACCTACCTGCAATTATGCTGAGAGAAAAGGCACCTGGGTGATGCCTGAACCACTACAATAACCGGACCCTCTAAAATGTATTCAGATGTATCACCACAGTTGTTTTTAAAATAAGTCTAATGTGTATCTATTTCTGCAAACCATCCTTGATCAAGCACCAGGCATCTTCTAATATATGAGAACTGCACTCAATCTTCCCCTCCCTGTGTTTCCAGTTCATTCTCCTATTGGGCCACCGCTATCTGCAAGGACTTACTGCTCACTGGAATTTATAGAAAGGATGGTTCACTGATACCAAACACTTTTCTCTGACCAAATTTCCATATAAAACTGTGATAGGTAGAGTACTGCTGCATTTTAACAAAATTCATAAGGAAACAAATTTCACAAAGGGGAATTTTACCTTAATAGCCGAGGTGGTGGCCGTGTCCTCTGTTGTAACATGAGGGTTTTCAGAGAGCCTTTAGAGTAAAAACATGCAGTGAGGGGTGAGTTTGGTCCTTAGAGCATCTCTCTTGAAAGATTTGTTATCTGTGCACTAAGTGACATTTTTGCATTTATGTAATTCAACATTGACCCCCGTTTTAAAAAGTTTTTACTTTGGCAGTTTCAACTTGTCTCAATCTATGTAACATTCAGTGAAGACTCACTCATAGTTTTATTTAAAAATGAAAATTTAAAAAGCCAGTGGTTTGGGAGATGGCTCAGTCAATAAGAATGTTTGCTGCCAACACAGATCAACCTGAGTTTGAATCCTCAGCATCCACATAAAAAACTGGGCATGGACACATGCACATGTACCCCAGTACTGTGGGTGGAACAGGCTACCAATTGGGCTTGTTGGCTGCCAGACCAGCTCCAGCGTCAGTCAGAGATCTTATGTCAAGTGGATAAGTTAGAGAATGATGCAAGACACCAATATCCTCCTCTTTCCCTCATGTCTGCACAAAAAAATATGCAAAGCATGCAACAGGCACAGACACATGCACACATGCAACACACACACACACACACACACACACACACACACACACACACACATCCAATCACATAAGAAGGGGAAATGGCGAGTTTTGCACATACTTGTTATGATGCTTGCAGTAACTGATTGTTTTGAGCACTTAATGCTCCTATTTCATTTGTTCCCCTAAACCTAAAGTACCATGGCCTGTTTTTTGTAAAAAAAAAAAAAAAATTAGGCATTTCATTTCATAGCACTCTCTTCAAAGAGTTGCTTTGGGAAAACATGAAATGTACTCTATGTCTAAGCATTAAGTTGCCATCAATCTCAGAAGTCATCATATTTTGGTGCCTTGAAGATTTGATAGTGTGTCCACATGCATATGTTGAAACTCTTTATACTTAAGGGTATTTCTGAGTCATTTTATAGGACACTAGGGAGCAACACTCTCCCCTCAGCTTTGATTCATCGGATCTACAGCTAAAAGTTCCTAATTTCAGGGTTTCTGATTGACAAACTCTGGAACAAACACTTTCTTTTTGTAACTTCCACCTACCTAGGGATTCACCACAGAGGTGGAACTCATTAAGAGGGAAATAAACCTGCTGAACAGAAGCATTTCTATAAGGCCATTCTGAGGTGATTTTCTCAGCAAAGTCTGGGAGAGTTTTGCCCATACTCTTCCCAGCAGACACCTTGTCCCAAACATACTAGTAAACAGGATTAACAGCCTGAAAACTAATATTTTTACATATATGTAACTGCATGTTATGTGCAGTGTATTTGTAAGAATGTATGATTGCAGTTAAATATGTGCCAGTGTATAGGTGTGGTGATTGGAGTACAGACATGGGTGTCAACCCTCACCCTCAGCCTTAGTTATATGGCTGAATCTCATTCATGAATGCAAGCCCCAGGCTAGCAATCCAGGCAAGACATCCAGAAAATGTGAGAGTATGCTCTGTCTCCACCTGCAATCTCACCAAAGCTCACCAGGATTTTAGAAGCGCACAAGACCAACAGGCCTCATGTGGACCCTGGGCATCCATCTCCCATTCTCCCATATGCACAGCCAGCATTTTATCTGCTGAATCACCACCACAGACTGGGAGTCCTAACAGCATTGCACGCTGTATCTGAGGCATAATTCAGCTTTCATTAGCGAATAATCAAGAAGCTAAAATTGTCTTACACAGAGGAAAACTTGGTGCCAGCTTCTGAACTTTATATTCTCTACATACTGTATTTAAAATCCAGACATTCTTACCTGAGTGGGATTTGGTCTTGATTTCTTCCATTATCTACAGAGTAGAAAGGCAAAATATGTTATAAGCAACTGTAGAAAAAAGAGCATTGAATGCCAAGGCCAATGCTTCGTTACTACATATACTTTGAATCTGTGTAGCCTTCAAGGTGAATACTGATTTATGGACAATAAAAACAAGGATAACTCTTAATTTACACTTCTTTGTATGTTTAAAATACAGAGACAATTTTATCAAAAGTCGATACTAATAATAAATTGGTATACAAAATACCTATGATCATGAGCATTATCAAACAGAGAAACTGACATCTTAACCAGAATCAATATCACAAGCTGAAGTGTTAATTGGTAGCACAGTGTTGCTGCTGCTGGATTTGTCTCTGGACTAGTGGTGTTAGGAGCAAGTGAGCGTACTCATCTTGCATGGAAGTGAAAAGAGCCTCTCTAAAGATTAAGTTGAACTTATTTCGTTGAAGATGAAAATTCCAGACACAGGGAAGCTAAGTCTATGAGGACCGCTCTTTGCAGCATAGCAAAAGTTAAGAAACACAGGTAGACCAAGGGCAAAGAATTTCCAGATGCCAGGGTGGCAAAGCTACAGAGAGAGAGAGAGAGGGGGAATTGTGTGTACTCTCCCCAAGTGCTTCTGAGGAAGCTGCAGAAGCCCCTCAGTTCTAGCTTCTGGTCCCTCGCTAACGGGCAGTGCAAAGAACCTCAGCACTAGCTGCTATCACCTCCCATGGTAAGAGCTATGGGAAAGCCCCCTGCAGTAGTTATGCACCCTGAACTGTATCTCCAGGGCAAGAAGCATGGAAGAGACATGGGGATAAAGCAGCAATTCCATGGGAGTAGTACCTCACAGGAAACGTTTGTGTCTACACATACACAGCTTCAAGTGAGCAGCTTTCACTGTATGCTAACAGCCTGCCCTCTACAAAGGAATAAAGCAAATTTTTGCTTATTTCACTCACAGTATGGAAACTCCAGTATAACCTCCTTGACATTGCCTATGGCTGAGGCAAAGCATTTGTCCCACCAACAAATGGACTGCCAATGAGGCTTAGCATGTGAGAGACCTCCATCAACCATCATCACAACAAAGGAAATTTAGTGTGGAAATAATGTAAAGGACAGTCACCCACATTACAATAATGCTGACTCTTTTCAATAAAGTCTTTCAGACCCTCTACACTCCACGTACTCCTATTCACTTGATGCTGTGCTCTCAATAGGCAAGGTAGGTGTGAAAGACACTGTGGTGACAGCGGAGAGCCCAAACTCTGTAGTGTTCCTCCCACTCTTAGAATCTTATCCAGACTCAGTGGACCAGTCAGTGCTGTCCCCTGCAGAATGATGCTCTTTTCTCAGCCTTCCTCCTACTGTGGTAAATTGTTCTGGAAATTATGTCTATCAGCATATAAACCAAGTATCACCATATCCTACACTAATAAAACCAAAGGAGAAGGTGCTGGCGGTATAGCCATTAGGGCGAGCGCTAGTCTCGAATGCTTAGAATGGCAATGTTCTTTATTTATGGCTAGAAACCAAATATGAGTGAGTACATCCCATGTTCCTCTTTTTGGGTCTGGCTTACCTCACTCAGGATAGTGTTTTCTATTTCCATCCATTTGTATGCAAAATTCAAGAAGTCCTTGTTTTTTACTGCTGAGTAATACTCTAATATGTATATATTGGTT
Organism: Microtus oregoni; assembly: GCF_018167655.1. Lineage (NCBI taxonomy): Eukaryota > Metazoa > Chordata > Mammalia > Rodentia > Cricetidae > Microtus > Microtus oregoni. The sequence goes on from NW_024543219.1 coordinate 13,996,867, forward strand.
TCTAGCCATAAATAAAGGACATTGAGCTTATAATTCATGTTCCTAGAGAAGCTAAATAAGGCGAATCCAAAGACAAACACATAGGCATCCTCAGGAATATTAACCTTCATCAGGCGATGAAAGGAGACAGAGACAGAGACCCACACGGGAGCACCGGACAGAAATCTCAAGGTCCAAATCAGGAGCAGAAGGAGACGGAGCACGAGCAAGGAACTCAGGACCACAAGGGGTGCACCCACACACTAAGACAATGGGGATGTTCTATTGGGATCTCACCAAGGCCAGCTGGCCTAGGTCTGAAAAAGCATGGGATAAATCCGGACTAGCTGAACATAGCGGACAATGAGGAATACTGAGAATTCAAGAACAATTGCAGTGGGTTTTTGATCCTACTGCACGTACTGGCTTTGTGGGAGCCTAGGCAGTTTGAATGCTCACCTTACGAGACCTGGATAGAGGTGGGCAGTCCTTGGGCTTCCCACAGGTCAGGGAACCCTGATTGCTCTTCGAGCAGATGAGGGGGGGGGGACTTGATCGGGGGGAGGGGGAGGGAAATGGGAAGCGGTGGTGGGGACGAGGCAGAAATCCTTAATAAATAAATAAATTAAAAAAAAAAAAAAGAATGGCAATGTTCAATCCTCAGCACTGCCTACAGGACTCAAAGTCCATTTTTTAAAAAGTTGACCAAGCCTATTATTTTGTAGGCCAAGAAATAGATTAAATAGCAGATAATTAAAGATAAACATAAAACCATATGTGAATTTTCTAATATGTCTAAGTAGAGAACTTATAGAAAGGAACAAAACCCATAAAAATGTAGTTAATTTAGTTCTCAAAATCCTTAATGAAAGTAATTGAATACTGTATTTCTGTTTTTTACATGATCACCTTTCATTGACACTAATATATATGTAGCATAAATGTAATATATTTATCAGAAAAATGAAAGAAAAATTCATTTTATAACAAGCAAAATTGCTGTCACATAATTCTGGAGGACACATACTGTGGACTAGTTAGAGGTCCTTATATTTATACAAAGATACTGTGTGCATCAGAGGCTCATGTTAAATAAATAAACATGATTCAGATAATATAGTTTGATACTGAAATTTCTCAGAAAATCATTTCTGAAATAATTTTGAATGTGAAGAACATTAGGAAGCAAATTCTAAAAAATGAAATTACGTTTATATCTTATTTACTTTGTTCCTTTTTTGAATGAATTAAGTTGCTATTGAAACTAGGGAAGTAGCAGCAAAGTATTCATGATTACTCTTACCTCCACTGATCTGAAGAGACTTCTTAAGTATTGGTTTCAGCTCTCCAGGTGGTCGTATGCCGCTGTTGCATATTTTAAAATGTAATATTTTAATATTCATACAAGAACATTTACCAAATGCTTTGATTATTTGCTGTCTGATTTCCTAACATACATTAGAGATTTACAGTCAAGCATTAACTTGTCCTTCAATCAGTTGATTAGGTTTGGTGACACTTCTTTAAAACTTTTCCCATGTAAAAGAAAGGAAAGATTTAGTCCACAGAAATTAGTCCACCGAAAGCATAGAAACACACGAGGGAGAGAAAGAGAGAAAGACAGAAAGAGATAGAGAGAGAAAGAGAGAGAGAGAGAGAGAGAGAGAGAACACCAAAGACAGTAGTTTCTTTCCAGCACATTTTTTAAAATTGTAGTAACTGATGGTCACTCTTGTGCTCAATGTAATTAGTACCCCGATTCCACTTGTCATGTCATCATCTGCTCCTAGAGCATCACAGAACCCCTCTCTCTCAGGTTACTTTGTGAGCTCTCAATGCTTGTGATGCTATCTCACAAGGTTTGTTTGTGGACCATAGAATAGATTCCTGCTTCTGCTAACACTCTGACAAGATACCATGGCCTAGGCTATGCTCAGGCTGTCCCTTAGTAGTCCATTCATGAGTGAATCTTGAAACCACAATCGGCCTGTTCCTATGCCAAATGAGCATTGCTATTCACTTAATGAGATAAAAATATGAACAAACAACAATAAAACTCAGTGGATAATTTCAGGTTATTAGCTTGAGACAGTTTAGAATTCCTAGTAGAAGAGAACATGGTTTTTACAAGGTGTGTCTTTGAACAGTTGTAGCTACTTTAATTTATGAATCTGCACTTTGGACCTTTTAACTTGGAGTAATTTATTAATAAATAATTAGTAATAAGCAATTTACTAATGTGTATCGAATGCTTTATGATACATGTTCCCACAAATGATAACACAATTGTCCTCTATTATGGAAGTAATCAATTAAGATGAGCACAGAACTAGCTTGACATACCACCTTTAATTTTCTGCCAAATCAGTGTCTGAGATAGCAGATCACTGACAGAAGGGGCCTTTTACTCTATGTTCATGTCCTACTGATGGGGAAGACAAAGCCCCTTTTATAGACACATAAAGAGTAAACATGCCACAGTTTGGCTCTCTACATCCAGATAATCTACTGAGATCCAGAGACTTCATTACTGTAGAAAACAGCTCAAAGGAATGGAAAAGTGATGGATGGAGCACTGTGGTAGGAGGAAGGCATGGGATCTTCCACCATCTATAAAAGGGTCCTACGCAGAACAAAAGGGCCTCGGCATGTGGAGATGGTGTCAAAGGAACAAAGTAATTTGTTGGCTTTCTGTAATACTGTGTGATAATGCAGAATGATCCCAAATCCTGTCAGCTCTCAGAATGACAAATGCGATGAAGATCTAGTTCACTAGCTGATTTCAGGAAGTTTTGAAAAGGCAAGGAGTATCAGATGGACATAGTGTGTGTGGTAAACATTATGAAGCTCATTTTCCAAAACACCGAATTGGTACAGGGGAAGTGATGGTTGAGTAAAAACCTCATGCCCATGATCTAAAAACAATAAATTTTCAGTCTAAAAATACATCAAAAAACCTGTGGGGTTGTAAGACAACACAAAAATTGAGTGTATAAATTGGTATCTATCTGAGAATACAACCAATAATTAGCTTGTTATCTTTGAATTTCCTTAGTCTTTATATATTGTTAGACCTTACCTGCAAGAAGGCTTTATGTCAGTGCTGAAATTTTTTTCTAAAAAAATCAAAATTAATTCATTACAATGCTAGAGAAATATAACATATAAAATTATTAGGCAAATAGTATAATTTTTTTTGAGATGAATCTAGATTATTCTAGAGTAAATACTCCTTTGTAAGAAATTTCCTCATGGGAAATTCATTCATTTTTTTAATATTTCAAATCAAAGAAGACTTAAATTTAACAAGCATAATACCTAAAGGTAAACACCCACCCATAAACAATTGAGATGACCCTTTATTATCTCTCAGACAGATGGAGAGTAGCATCCTTACCAGTATAAGCATCAATTGACTGTGTCACAAAATAGCTTCTGTGGTTCTTGTTTGACTTTGGGATAATGACGCTTGAGAAAAATTCTAGAGTCTAAATGGTGGCACACAACTTTAATCCCAGCACATGGATGGCAAAGGCAGGTGGATCCCTGTGATTCCCAAGACAGCCAGAACTACCTAACAATGAGATGGTGTCTCACAAACAAAACAACAGATTCAAAATGGAAAAAAAAATCCATGAGCCTATACACATTTTTGTTCTTCAGGGAAACAAAGAATCTTGTTCAGCTTTTTAGTTAAAATTGTTCATTTTATGGTACAAAATGCTACCACTGGGACTACATTTTGTCTTTTGTATCAGGGTATAACCTAACAGAAAGAAAGAGAAGAGGGGCAAAGACTTTTACCTAACAGCTCAAGGGAGTTCAACAGGATTCCTCTCCTCATCCCTGTTGAGGGAAGAAGTTCCTTAGTTATATCTGTGTTCCCAGCCTTATATGCAGCTTAAAGGATGCTCAAGAAAGCAGGCATCATCTCCCCTGAAAAGAATTATTGGAAAGATCCCTCCCTTGGTAGTAATAACCCCGAGCTCTACCCCAGGTGAGAGAGCAGCAGAGAAGAAGCTGTGAGACTGCAGCAGCAAATTCCATGGGCTTCCTTCTGATATAGGATCATTGTACATGTTTACATATGCAAACAATAAACTCACTCAATCCTTCCCTAGACACTTGTAGCTTGCTTTTAGAAATAAAGATTTGAGTTGGGCAGTGATGGTACATTCCTTTAATCCCAGCACTTGGTACCAGAGACATGCAGATCTCTGTAATTTCAAGCCTAGCCTTGTCTACAGAATGAATTTCAGGTTAGGCTCAAAGTCAACACACAGGAAAACACTGTCTCACAAAACCAAAATAAACATAAGAAAACAAAAATGAAATGAAACCTTCATTTATTTTTTTTGTCTTGATTAAAGTCAGAGAAACTTAATGTGCTTTTAAGCATTCCTCATGACTCAGGAAGGTCATTTGAGCCACCAACTAGTGGACTGGGATTGCGGCACAGTAGGAAAGCCTATGCTTATTATGCAGGAGGCCTCAGTCAGGTCTCACCACCACAAATGCCATGAACAGCAAACTTCATAATAAAGTGACACAAAGCTGTCTCCATTACAATAATATTGACTCTCTTCATCTTACCTCTTGAGGGAAGAGGGTTTTGCATTCTCTACTTAGTGTGGTTGCCACTGGCAACTTAGGTATAAAAGACACTGTGGTGACAGTTACTGAAAGTAAATACTACGTGGTATTCCTGCCACTGCCACAAAGTCTCTTCAGACTCAATGGAGAAGCAGATAATTATTTGAAATACAGAATGATGTCATTTTCTACACTCTGCTTTTTGTTCCAATATTTATTCCTGAATCACGCTTTGCAGCATGGAAATGATATTCACCCTTACCATGTTTTATAAGAAAAACTAAAGAGAAAAGTAGGGATAATGGGTAGGGTGCTAGCCTAGAATGCTCCCAAAGCCTGTGCTCAATGTCTAGCTCTTCAGAAAACCAAAACAAAACAAAAAAGAAGAAGAGAAGAAAGGAAGGAAGAAAAGAAGGAAAGAAAGAAAAGAAAAAGAAAAGGAAAACATGTCAGGATTGATATGTCTTCATAAACTCAATACATTCATTACGGAACGAAGCTTTCACCCTAAAATGGGAGATTTCTAAAGAAAACAATTATACAGTAGGACAAAACTGTCCGAATTGAGAAATTGCTCAGACATTAAAGAGGTCAGAAGATTTTAATTATATCATAAGGTAGGAAATTATTTAATGAAAGTTATTGATTACTGAGGTTGGTTTGTGACATAATTACATTCTAGTGACACCTACCTGTGTACTGTTATGCAGCACAAAATACAAGACTTTTGTCATAAAACTCAGGAGAATATGTATTTCTAATAATCCTATTTGCTGCAATGTGACTATGGAGGACACATGTGTGTAAAGTTGATTTCTCCTTTATTCAAAGGCAGTACAGCATTAATATAAAATAAGCAATGTTTTGACAATATATTTTCACAGTTAAAAGTTCTTTGAAATAATTTCTTAATTAATTCTGACTTTTCAGAATATTTGAAAACCACAGAACTGCATTTATACTGGATTTCCTTAGCTTCTTTTTGGGGATCTAAAATCTTCACTCTTCCTTATTTTCTTTAGGGAAGGTAGGAGCAGTTGGAGTCATTCTTACCTTTGTTGGAGTTGGCACACGTTTTCATTGCTTGTTCTGATTCCACTGCAGTTGCTCCTCCACTGTGACATATGTTTAAAAGTGATCATCATTTAACTATTCATATAAAAATACTTAGCATGTTTTCTAAATTCTTTATTTTTGAGTCCCTAAGATATCTTACATTATATATTTACAAATAATTTTTTGAAGTAGGATTTCATTATGCAGTCCAGCTGACTTTAAAGCCACTATATGCATCATGTTGGTTTTGAAATCAAAGAGATCTGTGTGCCTCCTGTTTTCCAAGTTCTGGGATTAAAGGCATGGGCAACAAGGCCCAGCCTAATAACTCTAAACTAATTCTTCAACAGTTGGTGATGATTAATGACTGCTGTCCTTCCCACCTTCCCTCATAGAGAAGAAACAGAGAAAATTTAGCTCTTGATTAAAACACACACACACACACACTCTCTCGCACACACACACGAATGATAGCAGTGCTTTTTCCATAGATTTGCTTGGAATGCTCCAGTAACCTTGTATTTATATGCTCATGGAGTCAGTGTTCCTGTTCCACTCATCTGCCTGCTTGTCCCTAAGGCCCCACAGTCCTATCTGTCAGAACTCTTTGGAGGTATTTTGTTGAGTACTATGCTCTCAATGGTCAGTATATGAAAAAGTATTTTTTTTTTTTTGCTTCTAAGCATCCTTCTGCCTGCATTCTCAGAAGCTGTGACAGTTGTGGCACCTTCAAATTGTTTTAACAGTTCTTCCATGTGTGAATGCTGAAACCACCGCCTGGCTGTTTCTTTGTTCATAAGCCTTTTTATGTAATCCTGAGTCTTTGTAACTCACGACCAGCTTCCAAACTCAAGGAAAGCAACACTCTTTTGTCAGCTATATTCTTCCCAGGTCACAGCTAAGACTGCTGTACTTCAGGGCCTATTGCCAGGATACTCTGGACCAGCAGCTTTATTTTCCTAGTTTCTGCTTTGGCTGTCATCACAGTCTTGGAACTTGTCATGGGGACTTTTCACCTGCGGTGTGAACCTTGTCCAAAATAGCACCGCTGCTGAAGTGATCTCCAGAAAACTAAGAAAACCTTCAACCTTGACCACTATTTCCAATGTCTTTTTAGCAGATAATGACCCCCAGTCTTACTAGATCAACAACCTAAACTTACTTTTTCATCTTCATATTTGATATGCGTTCCTGTTCATATCTGTGTATGCATTTGTGTCTGTTGATCCTAGTGCATGTTTTTTAGGTCAGAGGACATCCTTGACTGGCAGTCCTTGCCTTCTAACTTAGTTTTGAGGCAGAGTTTCTTGTTGTTAACAGCTATAAAAAGCAAGACTATCTAAAGTATAACATTCCAGACAGTCTCCTCTCTCCATCTCCCATGTCCCTCAAGGTTCCCTGAGATTAAGATGCACACACAGCACATGAGGCCCTTTAGGTGTTCTGAGGAGTTGAACCCTGAAATCTTGGGTTTATGTGATAAGTACTTTATTCCTGAGACATGCTCCTAGTCATGAATTCCTAAAACTGTGCTATTCCCTGTCAAAGTCACAGGCACACTTTATTTGCTTCAAAAGTACCAGCTTGGGAGCTGGAGAGATGGCTCAGAGGTTAAGAGCATTGCCTGCTCTTCCAAAGGTCCTGAGTTCAATTCCCAGCAACCACATGGTGGCTCACAACCATCTGGAATGAGATCTGGTGCCCTCTTCTGGCCTGCAGTCATACACACAGACAGAATATTGTATACAAAATAAATAAATACTTTAAAAAAAAAAAAAAAAAAAAAAAAAAAAAAAAAGTACCAGCTTTACAAATTTCTGTCTATCTTGTATTGAAGGAAGAATAAATGACCTCAAATGGTTCTTCTTAGAAGGAAACACAGGCCCACTAACTGGATTAGAGGTTTAATTGAAAGTGCTCTGCACTCAGAAGCCTTAGTTCCATAATTAATAGCAATACACTTATAGCCACCTCTTAATTTATTTATTTTTGTTTTTTTGTCATTTTTTTATTTTTTATTTTTTTTTATTGAGAAAAGGAGAAAAAAAACAAGTTTCCACCTCCTCCCAGCCTCCCATTTCCCTCCCCCTCCTCCCACCCTTCTCCCCCTCCTCCCACCCTTCTCCCCCTCCCTCTCCAGCCACCTCTTAATTTAGACCCAAAGTCTTCTTTTAAAAATTGAGTGTTTTACAGCCAGATAGATGGCTCAGTGGGTATACATAATTGTCACATTAGCCCAGAATTTGAATACCTGGAATTCAACAAAAAGTCAGACACTGTGCAATGTATCTATAATCCCAGCACTTTTATAGTACAAAGGAAGTGGAGGTAGTAAGATACCAAAGAGGCTTCCCAGCCTGCTTACCTGGAGCAAGTGGCCAAGTGCCAAATAAAAATAGAAAAAAATGCCTCAAAAAAGATGGAAGACAAAGCCATCACACAGTGTTGTACTGTGTCTTGGTTGGGAATATCAGTGCACGCATGTCCTCTGACACAAAAACAAGTACATGAAGATGAGGGATGCTAAACCTGTTTAGAATATATGGTATGTCCAAAGTGTATTTTCAGTAAAAACATACACAACACACAGGCTTTACTTTTTAATTCATCTGACTTTAAACTTGCATGTATGAACAAAAAAGGTAATCATTTAATTTTTAATGCTGAAATCATCTTAAATACCAAGTGTCCATTTTAGAGCTGCTATTTCTGTGATAAAACACCATGACCAAAATGAATTTGGGGACCAAAGGATTCATTTGGCTTATATGTCTGCACCATAGTCCATCATTAAAGGAAGATAAGGCAGGAACTCAAACAGGGAAGGAAGCTGGAGGCAGGAGCTTACAGAGGCCATGGAAGAGAGCTGCTTACTGGCTTGCTCATTCTGCTTTCTTATAGAGCTGCTTACTGGCTTGCTCATTCTGCTTTCTTATAGAACTCTGGGCCATGAGCCCTGGAACAGCACCTCCCATGATGTGTTGGGCCCTTATCCATCAATCACTAATTAAGAAAATGCCTTACAACCAGATCTTATGGAGGCATTTTCTCAATGGAGTCTTAGTTCTTTGTACTCATTTTGGACAAGTGTCCCTATCCAGATTAGCTGTTTCAGGAGTTTGGGTGTACAGATTCACATCTGACTAACACAGTGTCAAGATAGTTCAGACAGGACAGGGGAAAATAATAGCATCTGGTAATATCATCTAATTGATGGATACCCTAAACTATTTGCTTATTCAAATTTACTTAAAGCAAAGTGAATGATCAAAGAGACAACATGATTTCAAAAAAAATATTTAAGTTGAACATATATAAGAAGAAAATATATAAGGAACAGGCTAAAAATAATAAAATTATACATTTCAGTGTTGATAATAAACTTGACACTTTTCAAAGTAAACAACATTAATGTGAAGTTGCCTTAACAAGTAGAAAATTGCCAATCAAATCAGATTAGAAATGATAACTTGTTTTTAAATGGGAAGCTGAGCCCTGGTACACACTGTTCCTTTGTTTATGTTGGAACAGTCTCTTTTCCAGCTCACACTCCCTGTGAGCTAGTCTTTCTCAATATATGCTTATGAGTTGAAGCCATTTTCCCTCTACCATTTTAGTGTTCATTACTTAAGCAATGACACCCTCAAGAACAGCACTAAGATTGTAAAAAAGAAATGGTACCTATTTGGTGTAAGCTCCGAAGGTGCGTCTGCACCGTTCTCAATTAAAAACTCCGCCATTTTAAGTTGATTTTCAAACAAAGCGAGTTTATAGGGTGTCAATCCGTACTGTAAAGGAAAAATTTCATTTTATAAATTGACATGCTTCTCAAATGAAAAATGTATCACAGATTTTGAAAACAAAATGAATCACAAAAGGATAGATTTTCCTTCAGCCCTTGCTGCAGATTCACACACAGGGCTTTCTTTTCCTTTGAAACATCTTTCCCTGTCTAACAATGCCCGTGAACACCAGTATTTCCAGAACTTCCCACAACCGCTTGCTGGTTCCCAGTTTCTTAGCTCCATGGAGATGTGCCTCCATTGCCCCAATCCTAAAACATGGAGATAGATTTGGTATGCCTCTGTTGAATGAGTGAACTCAAGTGGCATCTCTGGAGCAGTTTCTCAACCTGTTTTTTAAAACTACTTTCCCTAACCTTAAAATTCTCTCCCAAACCAAACATCATTTCCTGTTGTAGTGGTCCAAACGATGCTGGAGGAAGACCTCAGGCTCAAATGGTATGTAAACACAAAGAGTGCTTATTCTTCAGAAATAGCCAGCATGCAACAGTCCATCACCCATATAAAGTGATAATGAGGACCACGGACAAAGACATACAGGCCCTTCTAAAATGGACATGGGGAATTCTATCTTTTTAATCTTTTATATATCTTTTCAGTAATTGGGCAGTCACGGAGCAGTTACATGGGGAGCATGTTGATTGGACAGAATTAGTAACAGTTTCATCCATTGTGGGATTTTTCTGTCACATGTGGTCAGTAGCAGCCAGATCCTGCAACTCTGGTCTCCCGGCCTTATAAAGCCAGGTTTGGAACTGTTTACCCAATTGGCTAAACTTGACTGGGGAACGTCTTGGATTCAGGCTGAGGTCATTAATTACAATGGAATTGCTCCTTGTCTAAGACAGAGTCCCATTTTGGCCCCTTTGTTATGTACATATAAAATCTGAAAAAGTTAAGTGAAAATGTCTTCTCAGCATGTTTTCTTCAATGATCAAATTTTCACATTTACCTGTGTTCCTGTGACCTTCCCACTCTAGCCTCATCTCTGAGGGACAATTCACATCAGTAACTTCTTAATTGCAACAGATTTATGTTTTTTCTACAGACATTTATCTTAAAATTATTTTTTCTATTGTTTGTGTGTATGTGAAGTATGTGTGGGCCCAAGTCCTTTACTTGTTGAATTTTAAAGTAAAGCCCAAGTCTAAAACAAAATGTGCTGTGCTGAGTTCCTTTAAGTTACCTACAAAACTATGAAAAACAGATTTGGAAAAAATGCTTTACTCTGAACAGATTCAGTGAGACTGCTTGAGCTTCAGAATGTGGAAAGTGATCTGAGTGTCATTGCTAGAAGTACATTGTGAATGAAGTTGAATGATTCTTACCTCTGTTTTGGCTTTAATATCTACATTATACTCCAGCAGTTTGCTGACAACTCTTAAGTTCCCTCTGCAAATGGCGTGGTGGAGGGCAGCATCGCCATTGGCATCTATAATGTGGGGATCAGCCCCGTGCATGAGGAGAATAGAGATGCATTCTACATTGTCCCGCTGGGCGGCCTGTGGGTATTGGATAAAGAAAGAGACACTGAAATCAAGAACTTTAATAAGCATTCCAACAATTCCATTGACTAGTTACCCTTGGATCAGACCAATTGTTTACATCATGCATATTATCCCTCTCAAGTACCCAGACTTTCCTAAATTCATAACCTCTCCACCAAAGTTTTCCAATGGTAGAATTTCAGAGGTGTGCCACCACACCTAGATATTAAAGGATTTCACTAGCACTGTTTGGCCATTTTTGTAGTGGGGGAGGTTGCCTGTTCATTTGCTTGTTTTGATAACTTGACACAGGTTGAAGACACCTGGAAAAAAAGAATGTCACTTGAAGAACTGGCTCCACCAGACTGGACTCTGGGAAGCGTGTATAGTATTTTCTTGATTGAGGTTGATCTGGAAGGGCACAGCTTCCTAGGGGTGGTGGCATGACTGGGAAGGTTATCCTGAGTAGTATAATATATCTGAGCAAGCCTTGGAAAAAGCCACGGGAAAGCATCATTCCCTCATGACCTCTGCTTCATTTCCTGCCTCAGGTCCTGATTGAACTCCTGACCTGGTTTCCCTTCATGACTGACTGTGATTTGGAATTGTAAGCCAATAAACCTTTCCTTTCCTGAGATGGTTTTGGCCAGTGTTTCATCACAGCAACAAAAACCAAACAAGGATAATTTCTAATCCATTTTATACCAAAAGTGTTTCACGATAGCTACCTTAATTAGGGGCGTGCAGCCTTCATCATCCTTCATATTAATATCGGTATAGTCGTTGGATGATAGCAATGTTACTACATTAGGATGATTATGGGCAGAGACGTAGTGCAGTGGACTCCTACAAATTGAGAGGACATTTTAGGAAATTACAGATTATTATGTAAAGGTACACTCAAGTAGACACCAATGTGCATTTCCTTCTGATGTAAAAAAAGAAACTAAAATTTTCTTATTTACTTATTTCTCTACTCAGGTGTTCATTTTCTGTGCTAGGTATATAGTGCATGGCTGTCCCATTCAAGGCGAGTGCTCCATCACAAGCTTCACCCTTCCTCAGAGCAACCTCTCTGGATAACAGAAGAATGCCCAGTAGATTGAACTCAGATTGGATTTGAATCCTACTCTAATCACCGAGTGTTACTAGTTAGAACATAGACCTCCTATGAGCTCCACAAATCAATCTCTCCATCTGTAGAATGGGGATTCAACACTGCAGCTCTCTTACACAGTGCTGCTGTGACGCTTCAACTCACATCTTCAAGAGCATGTACAAATGCTTCCAGCACCTGACAGCTCAGTGTTGCTGGATACAATTACAATTTGTTCCTAATGGTAACAAACACAATATTTCAATGAAGAGAAATAGCAGAATTATACCTACTGCAGATGTGAAAGATTTTACTCAAGTATCTTTACAATATTTTAAAACTATATTCCCGAAGCTGGCCTTGAACTTGGTAGGTAATCCTCCCAGTAGGTAGGAATGCAGGCAGTTCCACTGCACCCACCTTACTCTTTATTTCACACTTTAGCATCGCTGATGTCTGCCACTTATAATTCATGATATTTTATGACTATAATTGGCAATGTTTTTTACTTTGCTACCATACAAAATAAAAGGTCACCACGCAGTCCATTGTGCCTGACATCCAATGAAATATGACACAATCCACAGGCCCATGACACTTCTAAAGGTCACATGTATCTATGTAAATTTCTGCTCTTAAGACTATGAAATGTAAACTATTTAGAATAGCAATAACAACAAACAAAAAATCTAAAATTTCAGTCATCAATACTTTAATTTTTTTTCATTTCTCTTTGCCCAGAATTAATGTTTCTATATTTGCTGCCAACAGGGACACAGCATAGTCCTCAGTCAATAGACAGAATGTCCATGTTAATATAGACACCAGGTGGTAGCAAATGGCTTTGCCTTATACCTCCATGAATTAGCACCAAAACTTATTAAATCTATCCAGAAGGAGATAACCCATGGTATCATAGCTCCCTTGCTTTGATTTTCAAAAAGTTTAAAGACAAAAATTACTAGGGATTCAATTGAGCATCATTCATTGTTTTCAATATTTAAATTTATAGAACGTCAGTAAAGCTGACTGGAGAGAGAAATGTAATATCTTAAGAATGAGAGGGTCTTGAGAGCTAGTAGATTTGTATGCTGTACAGTAGATATCTAAGTTACGTGCAGGGAATAAGTGGATTGGCAGAATGGATAGATACAGCTGGAAAATTCAGTGTTTTTAAAGAATACACTTATTAAGCAAAAATACTTTGAAACAATAATTTACTGTTCTATTATTTGTATGAAGCTCTAATTTGGAAGACTGAATAACTATAGACTAAATAACCTCACAACTACAGACATGATCAAGAAGCATGTGAGCTATGGAGAATCTACTGTTGAGGGTCATTGTTTCCTGCCTATAATCTAGTGAGAAACAGGAAACAAGGACTAGGAAAGAGGGCTGCAGTGATTGTTACAACTCAGTTGGAAAATCACTCACCCTGCAAGCCTGAGACCCCAACTTCAGAACCCCCAGCAACTTGAGAAACTGGTGCTGGAGATGTGGATACAGGAGGATCCCCAAATCTATCTTGCCAGCAAGTCTAGGTCAGTCAGTATACTCCAAGACGATAAGTCAAACACAGCGGGGATTTGGGTGAGAGAATCTGTCTAAAAAGCTGAGGTGGAGGAACCACAGGGTGGTTCATCAGGTGGGGGCTCCTACTGGCAGAGCCAATGGCCTACGCTTAATCCCCAGAATCCACAACATGGCAGAACACAGCTGTCGATAGTTCTCTTCTGACCTTTACACACTTAGTTGGCATGTGTGAGGCACAGGTGCACACACACATATGATTTTTTAATGAGATGAAATTTTCAAAGAGAATGTCAACTGTTAGCCTTCATGTATGTACCAAAACACACACAACATGTATATAAGGGGCCGGGGGACAGAGTTATAGTTCAAGTTGAAAATTTCCTTATGAAATCCCTCAGCAAGCATGAAACAGACGTAAGATTTCTTGTTAATTCTTTGGGTTTTTTTTTTGGCTTTGAGTTGGCTTTTTTATGTGAAAATTTATCTTAAGATACAATTTTCTGTGTTGCATATAACACAGCATTAAAAACATATACATTAAAGGGCTGGAGAGATGGCTTGGCATTTACAAGCTCTAGTTTTTCCTGCAGAAGACCTGGGTTTGATTCCTAGCACCCACACAGCAGATCACAACTGTCCATGACCCCAGTTCCAGGAGATCCAACACCCTCTTCCTATGCTTGTGTGGTACACTGAAAATACATGCAGCCAAAACACTCAAACCTAAAAAATTATAAGTGTACACATAAAAAGATGTATGTGGTTTCCTTAGCTAAATTCCTTTAAAGCCCTCAATAAAGTGCTCTAAAAGAGACAATGTAAAGGGATTTGTAAACTAACTGAAGTTCTTTGTTTTGCTTCTCTTAAAAAAAGCCTCGGAGCTGCCCTTCCAAGGTGTGTAGGTTTCAGGTGCCTAGGAGCTTAAAGCAGGTACAAACCCAGAGGTCTCCATGAAAGAAGAGCCTTAAGCATGACATCTGCCTTCCCACAGGCTGCAGATCTGGAAGGTATGTTTCTCCCTGGTAGACCCTGACTGTCCCCAACAGTTTCTGCCCCTCCTGCCCCTCGCCCCTCCTCAGGCCCCATTACCTGCCCCTCCGGTCGCATTCGTTAACCTGGTGTTCACTGGCATTGATCAATCTCTCGACTAATTTGACATCACCCACACTGGCCGCCCTTTGTAATCGGCCCATGGGATCGTACCCAATTAGGTACAAAGGAAATCGCTGCTGTCTTCGACTCAAGCACCCATGACCCAGGCATGCGGGCCACAGGCGGGTATACCAGCGAGACCGCTGAGGGGCCCGAATGGTTAGGGCATCATACTCCATATCCTCCTGCATGTTAAGGCTCAAGGCTCTACAGGCCCTCCTGGCCCTCCCGACAACCCCGCCCCCCCTCCCAGCCCTCCTGGCCCTCCTGGCTCTCCTGGCCCTCACGGGCCTACTACCCCTCCCTTCCTTCCCCTTTAACCACCCCCACCCTCACAAACCCAATAGTAAATGTTCAAAATCTGATTAAAACTCCCCACTGAACCAAATAAGCGTCCTGCTTGGGCAGATCCTTGGTTCAGTGTGAGCTGAATTCTGATTCACTCTTAGCAACACAGTTCTAGGGGCATAGTGATGCGCTATGAGCTCACAATGGTACTCAGCAGCTGTGCACCGAGGTTGTGTTCTGTGCGTGCCTATGTCAGACTCCAGCGACAAAAGCATACAGTGCTCAGTACATGTAGACAAATATTGTATGTTTTCTCTTTTAAGGATGTTATGGTTCTGATATGGGAACTTCAATCTGAATACCCACAGAGGTATGGAACCTAGTAAGGGACCAGGAGGGAGGAGAGGAAAGGAAAGAAAAAAGTCTATAGTGTTATTTAGCTATTAAGGAAAACTAGAATTGGATGGTTTAATGAAAGGGGGATGGGACAGAAAGGTAAACGAAGGAAAATGGAGAGGGACAACCAATACTAAAGGTCCTTTGAAAAACTATATGGACACTGACTATCCTAGAATCTTCCTTTACATATGTGAAAGGAACCCACAGGGAGACAAAAAACAACAGGGGAGTGAAGACTTCAACTAGATATCTTGTGCCACCAAATTAAACCTCCAGTGTCAGGAACAGGTTACAGCCTATTGAGTCATTCACCAAAGGGACCCATGGAAACCACCAAATAGCACAGGCTATTATTGCCAAGGCTCTTGGTTGCTCACACAACCTGATGTTAATGTCTTGTTTCTGGAGGGAACACTTCTGTCACTGAATATGGAGACGTTGAGCTGGTGTCTAACTACATTATTCACCTACTAACCACAGTTCACTGTACTGGAAGGTACTCTACATGCCCCTGGAGGAGAAAAGTAGTCCTCAATACTTCTCAGCACAAACCCTTCAACCTACAACCACACCCATATGGAAGGAAGCTCACAGATATTTATATCTAGGGGATCCAACACCCTCTTGTCTCTTTGCAGGCACCAGACATGCACACAGTGAACATACATATATGCAGACAAAACATACATGGACATGAAATGTGATCTGTAGATATTGAGAAGTAATACATTTATGTAGTAAGTTTACTCTTTTAAAGTATATAACCCAGTAGGTATTTTTTTACTATGTTCTTACAATAACGCAACCATTATTCTATTTACTTTTAAAATAATTTTGTCATTCGAGAAAAAAAACCTTTATTCATTAGTAGTTACTCTTCATTTCTCCAGACCCCCACCACCTATTAGTTACCAATCTAACTTTCTGTTTCAAGTGTCTCATTCTGGGTATTAAAGAAAAATCAAATCATCTAATAAGGAAGTGTCCCATTCTTCAGTCCTTTGGCTACTTTCTGAAGGCATAAGTCACAAACAATGCCACACCAGTTTGGAATTATGATTAATAGGGTGGTATTTATTTAAAGGAGAAAAAACTTACAGATCACCCTCCCAGACAACAGCCCTCTATGCAACCAGGAAGGGAGTCTAGTTGCTGGCAGACCAGGAAGTGAAGAGAGCTAGGAGAGGGAAGTGGCCGCTTTTTTAAAGGGAGAGAGACCACGCCCCAACGGGCTGGTATCTCAGCGGCTATAGACTGGAGGAGTGGGAGGACCTCCCACAGCACCTCCCCCTTTTGTTTAAATAAGAGAGTTCTAAACCTACTATGAAATTATATACAATAAGTACAAATATCCTATTCTAACTAGCTTAGGTCTTGTATAATAAATAACTTGGCCAAGTCATGAGAGAAAGTAACTACATTGGGTGCCAACTGAAGGCGTAAGTCACAAACGATGCCACACCAGTTTGGAATTATGATTAATAGGGTGGTATTTATTTAAAGGTGAAAAAACTTACAGATCACCGTCCCAGACAACAGCCCTCTACTCAAGCAGGAAGGAAGTCTAGTCGCTGGCGGAGCAGGAAGTGAAGAGAGCGAGGAGAGGGAAGTGGTCGCATTTTTAAATGGAGAGAGACCACGACCCAATGAACTGGTATCTCAGCGGCTATAGGCTGGAGGAGTGGGAGGACCTCCCGCAACAACTTTCAACTCAATGTTTATGATATTTATTCATGTTATAGGATGTATCCTTTCTCTACCCCTTTCCATGACTAGAAACTAGACCACTGTATTAACACACCACCCTTTGTTTACCTACTCATCAAGCAGTAGGTAATTGGGGTATCTCCTTTTTTTTATATATAGAAACGCTCAGTTGCTAGTAGTTGCACCAGCAGTAATGTAGCAGGTTCCTGTTCTCTGGTATGTTTACACTCTCACATATGTCCCAGCACCTGTGCATGCTAGACAAGTGCTTTCCCTGTGACTTATATCCTCAGCATGCAAAATGTACTTTTCAATTCTTAGACCATATTTTGCTGTCCAGCTTCAAACTCATATATGATAGACACACCACACACACACACACACACACACACACACACACACACTCCTCTACCAAGTGCTGGGATTGCAGAGCTGTGAAACCAGGACTGACTTATCTTTTGTATTTTCACCATCTTAATGATATCAAGTATCATCTCATTGAAATTTGATTTGCAACACTTGACGGCTGATGGTGTTGAACATCTTCCAGTGTGCCAGTGGGACATTTAGAAATCTTTCCAGGTCCCACGGCATGTGGGTGAGATTCAACCCGCGGCTGGTAAGGGACAGACAAATATGCCATGTAGATGAAGACTGAGTGCAAAGTTTTATTAAAAGGGGAGGTGTAGTGGGGAGGAAGGGATGGGAGGAAGGGACAGAGAGAAAGAGAAAGAGAGGGAGGGGGGTGAAGGAAAAGAGGCTGAGACCTGCTTGCCTCAGGGGGGGATAGAGAAAAAGAGAGGGGGGAAGGGAGGGAGGGAGGAAGGGAGGGAGAGCACTAGAGAGACTGAGAGTGAACGGAGGGTCTCTTAAAGGGACAGGATACCATTTGCTATACAGCCAGGCAGATGGTGTGAGGTGCTGTGTGAGGGTGTGCCTGAACACTAACAAAATTTCTCTTCAGATCCATTTATTGCCCTCTGTGTCACTGGGCTGTCATTCTAGTGTAGAGTTATAAGAAATCTTAAATTCTGAAGAAAATTCCCTATAGGCCTATATATGATTATATACAACACATGAGAATAAATCAAAGAGCAGGGGATATATAATGATTTCGTCTGGACCCATGTATGAGGCAAGCTCACACTACCCCAAGCTGCATGCACAGCCCTATGTTTTCCTTACTAGATAGCATTTTACAAGCATTTACTTATTTAGGGAGGGAGAGAAATATAAGAAACACTTCTGTTTTTATTTTTTAATGGAAAGAAAACATGGAACAGGGGCCATTGAAATGGCTCAGCACCTAAGACCATATTCCATACAAGCCTGATAACCTGAATTCCATTCCTGGAATTCATGATAGGAGAATTAAACCAACTCCCAGATGGTGTCCTCTGACCTCCACATATCTACCTTGTCTTTCACACACACACACACACACACACACACACACACACACACACACACAGAGAGAGAGAGAGAGAGAGAGAGAGAGAGAGAGAGAGAGAGAGAGGCCAAGGATAATCACTGCTTATTGGCCTGTTCCTTAAGGCTTTCTCAGCCTGCTTTCTTATGGGAATGAGGACCATCTGTACAGATTGCTGCTACCCATAGTAAGCTGGACCTTCCACATCAATCATTAATCAAGAAAATGTCTTCAATGACTTGCCTACAGGAAAATGTGACAGAGAATTTCCCTCCTTCTTCCCACATTATGTCTAGGTTTGTGTCAAACTGGCAAAAATTAACCACCACAGCAGCACCCAAGGCTCTGGTGTTACTGTAGAAGAGGGAACAAGAAAGGGTGTAAAAGTCAGAGTTGGGGGAGAATTGTTGGAAACTGGGTCTTCAGGAGAGGACACAATGACTGCACTCAGGAATTCCATGCAGCTGTGTTTTCCTGAAGCAGAGCTATATAATACTGGGGCTTCACCACTCCATCATTCATTGAGAAAGGCTCATAAGGTCCCATCCCTCTATGAGGAACTAAGAGAAGTTAATGGAGGGTAGGTGAGGGATCAGCATAAATTTTTACAGAGGAGAAAAATGCAGGTAAAACATTAATCAACTGTTTTTTCTCTCTACCAAAATATTTAGTGATATGAATAATATTTAAGGGGGTAGCACGTGGGCAGAAGGACTGGTTGCCACCTTAAAAATCCACCAAAAAGCTACTGATGCCATAAAGAGTTTTAAATGAATGATTTCTAATTAATGTATTTTAATAGAAAACTCTTAAATATGCAAACACTTTAGTAAATTTTTGTCAGCATTCAGAAAATGCTTTTCTTTAAAATTTCTATAGGTTTTTCTTTCATCCTGATATAGATTGTGAATGTCAGCATACTGATCTGAAAGGAGGAGCTTACAAGGAACAAGGATGTACTTGAGCAGAACCTAGACAGAAAAGCAAGAGTAATATCCTCGATCTCAAAGGCTTTAGAAATAGGTTAGCATAAGCCAGTAGGGCAGATTGAGAGCACCACTCATAGTTGAGAATAAAATTATGTAAGTACCCCTACATTACAAAACGAGAAGAATGCAATATGTTTATGTTTGCACCCAGACTTTGTCATCATCTACCTAAATGCTGGATAGTTTTCCATTGTTATCTAGTCAACAACCATGTACTAGGACAAGCAGTAGACCCATGAAAAGATCTACTATTCAGCAACCATATGATATAACCCTCCCAAATCAGATGGACAGCATGTCCACATTGGTCATATTATATGTACTTGTAGTACAGGGAACTGCTGGAGCACACAGAAGGCTTATATGTCAGACTTGGGCCAGCACTATAGGCTCTAAGGTGGAGAACAGTGAAGACGAAGTAAGCCAGAAAGACAGAGGCAGTACCTGCAAACAGCCAGAGGTGAGAAAGCACACATCTGGTGGGAAGCTACAGAGAAAGGAGTGGATGGGGCAGTTGGTGAGAGGTGAGGATGAATAACTGGATGATGGAGGAAGGTCATTGGTTAATTAATAAAGAAACTGCTTGGCCCTGATAGGTTAGAACATAGGTGGGTGGAGTAAACAGAACAGAATGCTGGGAGGAAGAGGAAGTGAGCACAGACTCGATAGCTCTGCTCTCTGGGGCAGACACGATGAAGCTTCGACCCAGGATGGACGTAGGCTAGAATCTTCCTGGTAAGTGCACCTTGGGGTGCTACACACATTAATAGAAATGGGTAATCAAGATGTAAGAATTAGCCAGTAAGAAGCTAGAGCTATGTGTTTTGATAATTATATGGCGAGGGGGTGGTTTTTTTTTGATCCAGCCTATTTGGTGTTCTGTATAGCCTTTGCTGGAGAGGCTGTGGAGGAAGGGGTACCCTCATCCATTGCTGGTGGGAATGCAATCTTGTGCAACCACTTTGGAAATCGGTGTTTCGGTTTCTCAGGAAATTCGGGATCAACCTACCCCTGGACCCAGCAATACCACTCCTGGGAATATACCCAAGAGATGCCCTATCATATGACAAGAGCATTTGTTCAACCATGTTCATAGCAGTATTATTTGTAATAGCCAGAACATGGAAACAACCTAGATGCCCCTCAATGGAAGAATGGATGAAGAAAGTGTGGAATATCTACACATTAGAGTACTACGCTGCGGTAAAAAACAATGACTTCTCGAATTTTGCATGCAAATGGATGAAAATAGAAAACACTATTCTGAGTGAGGTAACCCAGACCCAAAAAGATGAATATGGGATGTACTCACTCATAATTGGTTTCTAGCCATAAATAAGGGTCACGGAGTCTACAATTGGTGATCCTAAAGAAGCTAAGTAAGAAGTTGAACCCAAGGAAAAACATATAGTTATCCTCTTGGCTATGGGAAGTAGACAAAATTGCCAGGGAGAAAATTGGGATCTTGGGGGTGTGGTGGGATGGGGGTAAGGGGAGATGGGGAGAGAAAAGGGAGAAGGGGAGGATGGGGGGAACTTGGGGAAAAAGGATGATTGGGATAAAGGAAGGTTGGATAGGGGAGCACGGAAGCACAATTCTTAGTTAAGGGAGCCACCTTAGGGTTGGCAAGAGACTTGAACCTAGAGTGGCTCCCAGGAGCCCAAGCCGAGGTCCCCAGTTAGTTCCTTGGGCAGCTGAGGATAGGGAACCGGAAATGACCCTATCCTATAGCAATACTGATGCATATCTTGCATATCATCATAGAACCTTCATCTGGTAATGGATGGAGATAGAGTCAGAGACCCACACTGGAGCACTGGACTGAGCTCCCAAGGTCCCAATGAGGAACAGAAGGAGGGAGAACATGAGCAAAGAAGTCGGGACCATGAGGGTGCACCCACCCATTGAGATAGTGGAGCTGATCTACTGGGAGCTCACCAAGGCCAGCTGGACTGTGACTAAAAAAGCATGGGTTAAAACTGGACTCTCTGAACATGGCGAACAATGAGGGCTGATGAGAAGCCAAGGACAATGGCACGGGGTTTTGATCCTACGCAATGTGCTGGCTTTGTGGGAGCCTAGCCAGTTTGGATGTTCACCTTCCTAGATATGGGCAGAGGGGGAACAACCTAGGACTTACCACAGGGCAGGGAACCCTGACTGCTCTTTGGACTGGAGAGGGAGGGGGAGAGGAGTGGGAGGAGGGGGAGAAGGGTGGGAGGAGGGGGATGGAAATGGGAGGCTGGGAGGAGGTGGAAACTTGTTTTTTTTTCTTCCTTTTCTCAATAAAAAAAATAATAAAATAAAAAAATTTAAAAAAAAGAAGCTAGAGTTAATGGGCCGGGCAGTGTTTAAATGAATACAGGGTTGTGTTGTTATTTCGGGGCATAAGCTAGCCAGGCAGCTGGTAGCTGGTGGCAGGAATGCAACACGCAGCTCCTTCAACAACTGGACAACTTAATTGATAAGGATTGGTCACTTTATTCATAGGCCACAGTGTCTGTTTTAGGACTGGATAGAGAACCCCAGACATCATGCTGACCATGGATAGGAGAACTAAGTCTCTCTGTCTCCTCTGTCTCTCTGTCTCTCTGTCTCTGTCTCTCTCTCTCTCTCTCTCTCACACACACACACACATGTACACACACGAGCATGCACACATAGTTTGATAAACACATATACACATGCACCCACAGATATCTTGGCCCTGTCCTTCCTCATGCCCTGGGTAAATGGGGTGAGATGATAGAACCAGATCTGTCTGTTGGCGGAGGCTGGTTGTTTATTTCCTTGCCACCCAGAAACAAAATAATCACACAGAAACTGCATTATTTGCAATACTGTTTGGCTGATAGCTTAAGTGTTAAAGTAATCCATTTCTATTAATTTATATTTAACCACAAGGCTCATGGTTTATCAGTAAAGTTCTGGGCATCTTTCTCCTCTGGTAGCTACATGGCTTCTACTTGATTCTGCCTACTTTCTCTTTATATCTCTGTTTGGAGTTGTTACCTAGCATTACTCTGTTAGGTAAAGATGTTAATCAGCTTCCTTTTTAATCAATGACAATAAAACACATTCACAGCATACAGAGCAGAATCCCACATCATCTGTTTCTTATGGTAAGTATAGTTTTAGAGTAAGGAGCTATAGCTGGGTTTTGTTATCTTCCTCCAAAAATGTACAAGAAATCTACTCCCACCTTACCCCTCAATACTAGTAATTCTTTGTATTTTTGGTGTGTTTTTGAGACAGGGTCTCTCTATCAAGTTGGGTCTAAACTTCTACTTGAGATTCTCTTGCTTTAATCTCCCAAATCCAAAGATTACAGGCACCCCATAGTAGCTAAGTCAATTTGAGTGAGGAGGGTACTATTTAAAATTTATTCTCCACTGAGTCTAGGCCCACTTAGGGGTGAATAACACAACAGTTGAATTGTCTTTGTTTCTTAGTTTTTTTTTTTCAATGAAGAAACAGTCTCAGAGACGTTAACGTCTTGTCATAAGTCATGTCCTTGAATTTGGCAGGGTGGTGATTGTACATACCTTACTTGCAGAACTAGGGAAGCAGAGGAAGGCAGAGCTCTGTGTTTTATCCCAACCTGATCTACAAGCAAGTTCCAAGACAGCCATGGATACATGAAGAAATCCTGATTAAAAACATAACTGAACAAACAAATTAAAGCAACTTGAACTTGAACTGTCAGACTCCAAAGTTTCTACCCTTGAGGCTTTTCTCTGAACCTCAAGAGATTGTTTCCACCCATCAGATGCCCAATCCTCACTAGTAGCACCTTTTACCAAGGTTTATGCCACCTCCTACTTAGAATCATCCCTTAGCTACCCTGATTCCATTTCCCACAAGGCAAACAAATTGTAAGAATGAGGCCTGTTTGAATGTAAACCCAATGATCCCATAAATCCTAGCCTGACAGAGATGCTCTGGGAGCCAGGTGCAGAGCAGGGACTTGTCCAGCTCTTCCCTCACTTCCCTTGTGATCAGCCATGGAATAATTCTTTTAGGTCAGCTTGCAAACTGAGTCTCCCAGTCCCCTGCCTCTGGAAAGTTTTTCCTGGATGCCTGCAGTTCACTGCTGGGCAGAGTCTCTCCCTTACTTTGACTCTCTTCAAACACATTTCCTTTCTCCCCTGCATAAATTGGCACCATCTGGGTGTGGAATGTCTGGAGAAGCACAGGCCAGTCAACTGAGCTGTCTGCTCAGGTCTTACACTCACCATTGGATGCAGAGGCAAAAGTAAAGTCAGGTTTGCTCTGCTGACTCTAGAGCTCTCATATTAATTCCCTCATCAGGTTGTCTCTCTGTGAATGGGAATCCAGCTCAAGGCTTTAAAACAAGAGTGGGTGCTGTGGAACAGGGCCTGGTAGAGGATGGAGTAGAGTATAGAAACAAAGTGGATGAGTGATGTGGGATTCCCCTTTGTATGCTGTGAATATTTAATGTGCTATTAAATAAACTGTCTTGAGACTGTGACAGAGTAGAATAGAGCAAGGTGGGGAAAATTAAACTGAATGCTGGGAGAAAGGAGGCAGAGTCAGAAGTCACGTAGTCTTCTGGAGCCAGACATAACTTGACCCAGTAAGGCACAGCCACGTGGCAATACACAGATTACTAGAAATGGGTTAATTTAAGATGTAAGAGTTAGCCAAAAAGAAGTTAGAGCTAATGGGCCAAGAAGTGATTAAATTAATACAGTCTTTGTGTGATTCTTTCAGATCTGAGCAGCCAGGAACAAAAAAGCAGCTTCATTACAACAAATTGGTGCTCCAATGTGGTTGACTATATTCATGTAAAACATAAAAAAACTTGAAAAGGAACTCTAGATACACATAAAAACCCCAAAGTTTAGTTGTAAATTTTTTCCCAGTGTGGCAGTGTGTTGCAGCTCCTTTAAGACAAGTTTTCCTGATTCAGTGGTAGGGAAAAAAAGCCATATGGTTTTTAAACAGCAGCTTCTTGGGCCCTGCTGCCAGCATGATATTTGACACTTTCTGGAGGTACGTTCATGGAGCATTTAAACGGGGTTTGTGAGCAGAGTGCTACAACTTGTTTAATGACTACACAGACCTGCTATGACCTGACCCTGGATCTGGATAGTACGGCTCTCAGAGGCAATGTACAGACCTTCTCCAAGTTGTCAGACTACACAGAGCCAAAAGGCAGAGCAGCCTTTACCCTAGTCCCATTGCAGCTTAGCATTTTAAGAAGCCGTCCTGATCAGAAAAGGCATAAAGATATGCAGTAAGGATAGAGTCAGACATAACAGACTTATACGTGAGATACTGCGTGTTTAAAAACTATAAGTAGGCTTGGGAGAGAGAAGAAAAAGTATAGAGAGTTATAAAAAAAGTAAATGGTCTTTAAAAATTATTTAAAGAAACAGTACAAGCAGTCATAGATTAAATGAGTAAAGAAAATAAAATCCATATAAAGATAGAATATACACAGTCTAAATTATGTATATTATTGTGTTTTCTTTGAATTTGTTCACTGTTAAGGAGCTAAGGACAGAGAGACACTTCATTGTATGGGCTGCTAAGCTAAACCAACATATATAACTTAAAGTTCTCTTGATTACAAAACATGGATCTAAGAATATGTTACTTTGGAAAAAAGATTCTTTTTTTTTTTTGGTTCCACAGAAGATGAGAACTTGTGGATTTCTTCCAGACTAATGTTGTTTGGTGAACCAAAATCCCCTGAAATGTTGTCATGAACATCCCTATAACTTACATTGTCCTACAAAAAGCAAGAAGCAGTTTGGAGAGAACTATGCCCAAATTTAAGATCAATTCTGTTAATCAATGCTCTTGATTAGGTATTGTTTTGTACAGCTCATTTAAAAATGTAATATATAATTAAGAAAAATGTTTAATAGATAATCATCTATAATAGTCAAGCTTGTAGTCATGTTAGGTTTTCTAGATATATAGAGCTATATTTCAGTTAGACAGGTATTCTTCAAATGTTTGAAAGACCTTCAGTGCTGCAGGAGCTCCTTCCACGCCTTCAGGCAATAGCCTTTGAATTACCAGCCCACTGGGGCATGGTCTCTTTCTCTTTAAAAAGCAGCAGCAGCCCTCTGCTCTCTCTCTGGACTCCAGTTCCGGTGACTAGATTCCATTCCTGGCTGTCGTGTAGGACAGTGTTTTGTAAATTTTTCCCCCTCAAATAAATAACCTTTTTAATAATAAGTCCAAACAGGTGTGGGATTGTTTCACGCTTTATCTGGTGCCCAACATTTGGTTTTAGAACCACCCCCTCACCTCTCCATACCCCATCGCCCTGCTCAGATGCCTGCTGCCAGTTTGGCACGAGCCCTCCCTAAGCCGCAGCCTGTGTGTGGAGTCAGCAGTTAAAAACTCCACACCTCCTAAGATCCACAGACCAGGACAGTCTCTGCCTGCCTGGTTTGATCTTTTCTGAGCAGGTTTTAAGTGTAGCACTGGGGCAGTTCAAGTCAGAGTCCAAGCCATTGCCACATCCAGCAGAAAGCACTGTTTGAAATCCCCACCACAGCGTTTGCATTTGCATTGTGACCCTTTGTCCCAGCAGAACAGCATAGCGACACTGGGTGGGCAGTCAGCCCTTCTCACAGAGGCTGTGTCATGACCCCATGTATCAGATCATAGCAGGGCAGGCACCTGGGTTGAACCTTGCTGTTTATCAGCCTCTGGAAGCTCCCTGGATTTTTTATTTTGTGCCTGGACTCTGTGTTTTCTTCCTCTGTGTAAATATTACCTCTCGAGTACCACAGGATCTAGTCTGAAACCATTCCATTGATTCTGGTCAAGACTTGGAAATACTGTCATCTGGTGGTTGACAGGTAGAATAGCAGGTTTCGTTTTTAATGGGCCTCTAGCCATGGTTTTTGCTGAAATCCCATGAGGCCTCTATGACCTTGGAGGTACCTCAATTTACTGGTTATTAAATTTCAGTTTTCTTTTCCATATTATGTGATTATGGAAGTATATGATATTAATTGATAGGATTAATAAAATGATAGGCAAAATTGACTCCATATCTAAGGGTACTAGGAACTTATCTGAAAGTGTGCAGGCTGTTGAATTTGACTTTCAGAAGTTATCACAGAGTTTTGATAAGGTAACAGACAGAATATACCTCCAGGATGGCAACTTACATGATATCCAGGGTCTGTTCAAGGAGGAGATGTTATCTTTGAAAGGAAACATTAAGACTTTGGAATAACAGGTACAGAATGGGGACCAGAAAATTAATACCATACGGAAATTACTAGAAACCTTTGCAGGTCAGGACATTCAGGACGTACATGAGACAATGATTAAGAGATTTGAAATGATTGTCCCTATGCCTCAAAGCAGCCTTGAATGCCAGAGAAAGAATACCTGTATTAGAAAAAAATCTAGAGTCATATACCAGGGTTAGGCAGGGACAGGGAGAACCCTATACTGACTTTTTGCAAAGATTAATTAAGGCTCTGAACATAGGAGTAACAGACCCAGAAGCTAGATGACTATTTCTTGAATCGCTGATTTTTGAAAATGCAAACTTAGACTGCAAAAACATAATTGGGCCTTTAGGGTCTAGATCAGCACCTATGGATGAATGGATCCAGTATACCATGAATTTTCAGACCTTTAACTACAAAGATGAATCTTGGGTAGGCAAAGTGATTTCCAAAACGATGAGAGGACATCAACATGCCAAATGTTTTAATTGTGATAAATTAGGACACCTGAAAAGGGATTGCAGGCAAGTAATTTCTAGGAATAACACTTCATCTGGGCATGACAGAAATAGGAAACCTTGGCCTTCAGGTATATATAGGAGGTGTGATAAAGGACGACAATGGACCAATGAATGCAGATCAACAACAGACAGACAAGGAAACCCAATAACATCCGGAAACTCCTTGAAGAGCCTCAAGCTGGAGCCAAGCCAAAAGTGGCCCAGTTGGTCACAGTAACCATGAAGGACATGTCGCATGAAAATTAAAAACTCTAGAACCTTTTGTGCAAGATCATAAGTTTCTAAATGATGGCTCAAATTTGGAGGATAAGTCAGAAATTCAAATAGGAAATAAGGAGCGTATATTTTGGCAAACTTCTATAAATGATCCGAGACCAAAACTGTGAGTCTGTATAAATGGAATTGTGATTGTTGGCTTAATAGACACAGGAGCGGAGGTGAGTATCTTCACTCCAGAATTTGGCATACAAATTAGCCTCTTCAAAAGGCAGATGTTCAATTAAAAGGAACTGAAACCATATCTTGAGTTAAACAAAGCAAGAGATGGGTTAACTGTATTGGGCCAGAAGGTCAAAGAGGAAAGCAAAGGCCATATGTAGCTGACATTGTAATAAATTTATGGGGCTGTGACCTGCTACAGCAATGGAATACCAGATTAACATTCCTGCAGTCCCAGGAACTCATAATTCTGGGAAGGACGTAATAAGGTCCTGTGCACAAAGGTCACCAGCCATTCAGGCTGTATAAAAACATAAAGCAACTAACAAACAAACCTTTAGAGGTACCAACAGCCCTATTTTTAAAATGGCTAACTGAAAAGCCAATATGAGCTAAGCAATGGATTCTAGCTTAAGATAAACTGCAGGCTTTAGAACAATTGGTACAAGAGCAATTAGATGCTCAACATATTGTGGAGTCAATTAGCCCTTGGAATTCTCCTGTGTTTGCTGTAAAAAAAATCTGGTAAATGGGCAATGGTGACAGATCTAAGAGCTGTCAACAAGGTAATTCAACCTATGGGTCTTCTACAGTCTGGAATTCCTCTGCCTTCTCTGGTACCCAAAGGATGGCCTCTTACAGTTATTGATTTGAAGGATTGCTTCTTCACTATACCTTTACAAGAAAAGGATAGAGAAAAATTTGCCTTCACAGTGCCTACTTATAATAATTCTCAGCCTACTAGGAGATACCAGTGGACTATCCTACTACAGGAAATGCTCAATAGCCCCAGCCTGTGTCAATATTTTGTAAGTCAGCCATTAGAAATAATACGTAAGCAATTCCCTAAGTCTATAATTTACCATTACATGGACGACATTTTGTTATCTGATTCAAACATAGATACTTTAGAAAGAATGTTTGAGGAAGTAAAGATAGTTTTGCCTAAATGGGAATTAGAAATTGCTCCTGAAAAGATTCAAAGAGGAGATTCTGTTAATTATGCAGATTACAGAATAGGTTTACATAAAATTAGAACACAAAAGGAACAAATTAGGAGAGACTAGTTACAGACTCTTAACAACTTTCAAAGATTGTTAGGAGACATTTCCAGTCTATGACTGGCTGTTGGGATAACACCTGATCTAATAATTCATTTAAACAAAAGTTTAGATGGTGACAAAGATTTGAATAGTCCCAGAGAATTAACAGCTGAAGCAGTAAAGGAACTGACAATGGTTGAGGAAAAATTACAAAAGGCACATGTGCATATGGTGAATCCAAATCTTAGTTGTATTCTCGTCATATTGCCTCCCATAATTTCTCCTATGGGAATTTTAATGAAGAGGGACGATATTATTTTAGAATGGATATATTTACCATACAAACCAACTAAAACTTTAAAACTTATGTAGAAAAGGACTCTGAATTAATTACAAAAGGTAAACTGAGACTTTGTCAACTAGCAGATATAGACCCAGCAGAAATTACAGTGCCTTTCACTACTGATGAAATAAAAAGTTTATGGGAAGACAATGAACCATGGAAAAGGGCTTGTGCTAATTTTCTGGGAGAAATTAATAGCAACTATCCCAAAAACGATAGACTTAACCTTATAAAGAGAACTTCTTGGATTCTTCCTTGAATTGTATGTAATGCTCCAATAACTGGACCCCATACATTTTATACTGATGCAAATAAATCAGGGAAGGCAGGTTACAAATCAGACAAATTGAGTAAGGTGAAACAAAGCCCTTATAATTCTGTCCAGAAGGCAGAATTATATGCCATTCTTATGGTGTTAAGGGATTTTAAAGAGCCTCTTAATATAGTTACTGATTCACAATATACAGAAGGAGTTATCTTGCATATTGAAACCACTGAATTTACACCAGATGATACAGAATTGACTACATTGTTTATCCAGGTACAAGACATTACTAGGAATAGGCTTTGTCCTATGTACATAACACACATCTGATCCAAAATGGGTCTGTATGGTCCTCTAGCACAAGGGAGTGCAGAAATTGATCAATTATTGATTGGAAGCATGTTACAGGCCTCAGAATTTCATTAAAAACATCACTTCAATAGCAAAGGGATTTTTTTTTTTTTTTTGGATTTTTCAAGACAGGGTTTCTCTGTAGCTTTTTTGGTTCCTGTCCTGCAACTAGCTGTTGTAGACCAGGCTGGCCTCGACTCACAGAGATCTGCCTGCCTCTGCCTCCCGAGTGCTGGGATTAAAGGTATGCACCACCACCGCCCGGCGTAATAGCAAAGGTTTAAGGAAAGAGTTTTCCATTACATGACACAAGCTAAGGAGATTATAAAGAAATGCCCTACTTGCTCTTTCTATAACCAAACACCACTACCTGCAGGGACTAATCCAAATGGTACTCAAAGAAATGATATCTGGCAGATGGATGTGTTCCACTTTGCAGAATTTGGCAAATTAAAATATGCACACCACATCATTGACACTTATTCAGGTTTTCAGTGGGATACTCCTTTAAGCTCAGAAAAAGCTGATTCAGTAATCACTCATTTATTACAAGTCATGACCATCATGGGTGTATCTGCACAAATAAAATCAGATAATGGTCCAGCTTATGTCTCTAGGAAAATGAAATGGATTTTGCTTATTATAATATTAGGCATGTTACAGGTATACCTCACATTCCTACAGGTCAAGCAGTTGTAGAAAGATCAAATTGAAAGGGACAACAGCAGCAGAAAGACATTGGATAATGGCAAAATCTGGTGAACCAAATCAACCCGTTTATTTCAAGGATATGCTGACCTCTCAATGGAAGCCAGGAGATGTGCTATGTCGGGGAAGGGGTTTTGCTCTTGTTTCAACAGGAGAAGAAAAATTGTGAATACCATCAAAATTAATAAAGGTTCAGTTTGAAGAGGAGAAACCTCTTGGAAAGGAGAAATGACACCTCATCCACAATGATGATAATCATACACGTAGTAAGAAAAACAGATAGGATGGGGGCAGGGTTCTGTTCTTATCTCCACAGGGAAACACTCATCTACAAAAAATTCAAGGGACCCTGGATATTTGAATATTGACAGATGGAAAAATAACTACTCAATAGGGATCATCAAGAAAACTGAATAGGTTCTGTAAGTATAAAAATCAAAGATATATGTTTATATTTCTAAATTTATAGAGCTGGTTTTGGAGTTTGACTCTGGCTCAGTCCCTCTCTAATTCCAAGCTTGTTGTTAAGAGAAAAACCCAGATTTTCTGTCTCATGTCAAGAGTCATGAGATGGGACAGAAAGAAAAATGAATTTAGAAAGCTCTTTGCTTCTCTTTATTCCTATCATACATTTCATTGAATATATATATATATATATATATATATATATATATATATATATATATAAAATTTTCCACAATGAACAATTAGTTTTTCCTGTAGTGATATTTGAAGTTTCCAGGAAGAAGATGGGGCCCCATAACAACTCCACCTGGTTGATATGATATCATGATACTGATAATGCTACTATAAGACCTGTTTCGGGTACCCACTGCACAAGACGGTTCCAACTTGGTTAGCTGATATGGTGCACATCTTTTACAACATTCTGGACAGACCTCCACAAAATACGCAGAGACCATTTGCAATTTTAAAAGACACTGATCTTGAAATTTAATCATCACTTTACTTTCACAGGATCCCCTAGAAAAAATGTCACCCTCATGACAGCTAGAAGTAATTCTAGAGGACAAAGTCCCCTCTCCCAGCACAGTTTGTCCTCATACTTAGTGATATCATTTAGAGGTTGATTATAGTTGCTATACGGTTGAGGGTTGGGGGAGGAATTTTATAAGCTCAAGGCTCTTTTTGGGGAAAAAAGGAAAATTAGATAATGGAATAATAGATTGGTGTTTGTGAGTTATTGTTTATAGACAATTACATTGGATACAAAGTTAAATTATATTGAGTATTGTATGCATGTATGCTTCTACCTCTGTTTA
This sequence comes from Microtus oregoni, assembly GCF_018167655.1. Lineage (NCBI taxonomy): Eukaryota > Metazoa > Chordata > Mammalia > Rodentia > Cricetidae > Microtus > Microtus oregoni. The sequence continues at coordinate 14,028,562 of NW_024543219.1, forward strand.
AAATATTTTTATGGAATATATATATATATATATATATATATATATATATATATCAAATTGCAGTGTCCATTCCTACCTCTGATCAAGATACTTATACATTGTTTACATTTGGAGGTCATTGTCCTCAATTATTACACAGTTGTTCATTGTCTTAGTCTTTAAGATGGATAGGTATTAAGAATTGTAGATCAATAGTCATCTATGTTTGTCATATGTATACTAGACTAATCAGGTTTTTTAGATACATTGAGATTATATTCTGTATAAATAGATAATCTTAAACCTCTTCTAAGAACTGTAGAAAATGGCACTTAATATAACTTAAGAGTTCTGTGGTAGTGAGACACAATCATTCCTGGCAACACAGATCTATTCCCGAGAGATTGTTGAGCACCAAAGACACTCCACTTGGAGCTTGTCTTCTTCTTGGCAAAACTGGCCTCTGGGCAAGGAACTGCCCATACCTCAACTACTGACAAAATATATAGTATCCGGAAATGGATAAGCAGAACTGTCAAATCATGCAAAGACAGGATAAGACCGTTTTGACAGTTTTCTTGTCTCTAAAAATAATCTGTCAATTACTCTAGGCCTTAGCCAAAGTTGGTTGCTTCAATGTTGCAAACATGACTTTGGGTGATTGCTCAGGTAGCCAGTTGTCTCTGTGATTTGCTGCATGTTTTGTAAGTTTTTTGATTGCACTTCCTAATTACTCAGGTAACATTATTTCCCTTCACAGATCTTCGATGGGGTTGAAGACTGGATAAATGTAGTTACTTTTCTCTCATGACTTGGCCAAAGTTATTTATTATACAAGACTTAAGCTAGTTAGAATAGGATATTTGTTTTCTTGTATATAATTTTGTAGTAGGTTTTGAACTCTCTTACTTAAACAAAAGGGGGAGGTGCTGCAAGAGCTCCTTCTGCTACTTCAGCCAATAGCCTTTGAGATACCAACCCACTGGGGCATGGTCTCTTTCCTGTTAAAAAGTGGTGGCAGCCCTCCTCTCTCTCTCTCTCTCTCTCTCTCTCTCTCTCTCTCTCTCTCTTTCTTGCTCGGGGCTCTGGTTCCGGCAACTAGACTCCTTTCCTGGCTGTCATGTAGGACGGTGTTCTGTAAGTTTTTTCCCCTCAAAAATAACCCTTTTGATAATAAGTCCAAACTGGTGAGGGATTGTTTCATGCTTTACTTCAGAATATGGCATTTAAAAAGTTTTAAGAACTTAGGACTTTCATGACAATGAGACTCATCTGCTCCTGGAAGCACCCATTACTTCAAGAGGAAAATGGGCATCAAAGAGGCTCTTTATGGAGTTTACTAGCCATTTGGGCAAGAAACTGCTCTTGCCTGGACTGCTTGATGGTATGCTGTGTGAACTGGACATGCAGTACCCATGGAAAAATTACTGTGAAAGTTGCCTAAAGAAGGTGAGACAGTACTTCGGGGTTCCTGCTTTATGAATGAGTATGCCAGACATTCTGCAGGACACAGAAGAAAGTAATTGACAAACTGCTAATATAGGCAGAACAGTCTTTAACATTTCCTGCTTTGTGGAAAAGTCTGCTGGAAAGTATGGACCTGTAGGTTAAAGATGGATGCCCCAATGATACAGAAGAACTTTGGGTGACTCTCCAAGCCCCAAAAATATCTATGTCAATTCTGGAATTTTGGAGATTGCTTGCAATGAACTTCCTGTTTAATGAGGTAATATTATATTCTTCTGAACTCTTTAATGGAGTTGAAGAATAGATAGTATTAATATAGTTTTCCTTAGTTATGATAAAAGAAAAATAGATATAAATATTGTAACTGTAATTTTTGCTTGATAACTGTTATATATAATTTTACTATGTTAAAGTTAAAACATTTCTTTTTATTTAAACAGAAAAGGGGAAGTGATGTGGGATTCCCTTGTGTATATGGTAAATACCATTGGTTATTAAAAAACTCTCTTGAGCCTGTGAAGAGTAGAATAGAGCTAGGCAGGGAAAACTAAACTGAATGCTGGGAGAAAGGAGGCAGAGTTAGAGAGAAGCCATGTAGCCCCACTGGAACCAGATGTAACTTGACCTGGTAAGCCACAGCCATGTGGTGATACACAGATTACTAGAAATGGATTAAATTATGATGTCAGAGTTAGCCAATAGGAATTTAGAGCTAATGGGCCAAGCAGTGACTTAATTAATAGTTTCTGAGAGGTTATTTCAGGTCGGACCAGCGAGGAACAAATAAGAAGCCTCCTTACTACAAGTGTGGGTGAGGGCTGCTGTGGCTTCCAGCTGCAGGCACAGGTATCTTCTCTCTCCAGGATGCTCCCCTCTTTAGTCCCTGAGAGAAAAGGGCTGATCACAGAAGGCTAAGTTCAAAGTTAGGTCATATGTGACAGTACTATGTTTGGAATGAAGTTGCCCAAAATGCATACCTCCTAAGTTAGTTTGAGAAACCTGAATTTGGTTCCTCCAGTCTCTGAGATAACTGTGAATGATGGTTCCTCATCCAGGTTGCTGGATCAATCTATAGAGTTGATTGCTGCCATGTGAGATTGGTTTGAGGAGACAACATAGACCTCATAAGAAATGATCAACAATCACAATTGTAAGATCAGTTAATAGTCATATAGTGTGGTAAAATAAATGCAAGTACAAGACAATCCACATAGGATAAACAGTCACCACTTCCCATGGCATCACCACTGCCACCCACGTTTTGTCTTTCCTTTCTGAATCCCTCAAGCTTCTTGTAGCAGCTTTCCATCAGGTGGTTGTGGCATTAGTGGACATCATGACTCTCTAAGGTAGTCTCTCTCACTCTGCCCCTCCCCTCACTCCTCATGTAAGAGGACAGACCACAGGGCTTTCCATGTGTTCACCCATCCTATTTTCCAAACTGCTCCACCTGGTAGTGATTTCCTATGGAGGATCTCAGTGTCTCCATGGTGAAATTTTCTACTCTAATCTCCATGGCAACTCTTGCCATGGTGACAATTAAGTGATTATTTGGAGACCCCTAAATAACTCACCCATAGCAGTCTATGGTAGAAGTATTTGGATCTTGTTCCTGTGTTGGGGGCCAGGATTGGGGCGTAGGCTTACATGCAGAAATGTGGGGAGGAAGTAAGGAGAGGTAACATTCTGCTGTCCTGGATCTAGCTCTGTGAAGAGCCCTCTCTGGCAAACTCCTTAAGCCACAATGAATGAGGAGACCCCCACCTCCACAATGGTGAACAAGACTGATCAGACAATATATGAGCACCTAAATGGCCACTTGAATTTTTTATTTTAGTTTTTTGTGCTGAAGAGGGAACTGAAGACCTTTTGCATGTCTGCCAAGAGCTCCCTGACATCTCCCACTAAAAAACTTTTGTAGAGAAGAAAATCTTAGGCATTTGGGACTGTGTCAGCTAGACATTTGGTCATCTTGTGATCTGAAGAATAGTGCTTACCTGCTCTCAACTGCTGTCCTTCCAGAGCAGAAATCAATTCCTTTCTACTTTATCCTTATGTATTATTTATGTGTGTCTGTATGTGCACATATACACGCATATAGACACACACATGCAAGAGCTCCAGTGGGAAGTCGGAGAACCACTTGTGGAGTTGGTTCTCTCCTTTCACTCTGGTCATGAGGGTTGGGAGTACACATGTTTATCATATGAGCCATCTCACTAGACCTATCAAGAACTTTTAGCACCAGGTCAGCTCCAAGATGACTTGATTTCTTTACCATCTGACATTGATTTAAAAATTCAGTAGGGAAGATCTTAAAAGAGCACCAACATACAAAGGTACAACAGAGCAAGGTGAAAATAAACTCCTCCTCCCTCATTACTGCATTGCATGGTTTTTCCTCAGAGACTGCCATCACTCCCAGATCTTTAACATATCCCTTGCTGATGACTTTCAAATGGTAACCTCAGGGGAGGAAAAATGATGCAGTTCCCGGTGCACTGTTATATAAAAGAACGACTAATAGCATCCCTGTCCATGTCTATCAAGTCAACAAGTCTTATCTAGTCATCTAAAGCACTCTGGTACTAATGCTGCATTGAAATCACATGGATCTTATGGTTTCTATTAAACTCTTCAAGCCTTCAGTCAACTGCCAGTCATCCATTTCCTTAGTTTTCTCCTTCCTAGTATAAAACAATTCCTAGATTTGCAGATTGGGCAGACAGCTGGGGGATGTGCTATAAGAACACCATCTTTACAAATTAACAAACCACAGCTCCTTGAGTGAATTACAAGACACAGAAGGACAAACAAGGGTCCATGTTCAATCAACTGTCCTACCAAAATAAATAAATAAACCTAGAGTGTAGGTACGTACTTTGAATTCATACTGTGTTTTCAGTAAGATGAGTGTAAGGGTCACCACAGCTGCAAGCATTTTGCATGTAACAAGCATGCAAAGATGTTCAGATGTGTGATTCACTAAACCCCTCTACTGGGATGCTGTATTTTATAATAAATTTGTTTTTGATTTCACTGATGGTCTATGAGAAAAAAATAACAGCTCTTATTCAATTCATCGGAAGTACACTGGTCTTAATGACCACCATGACTCCACACTGGAATAGAATTGGCTTCTTTTTCTAACACATGAGGCAGATAAGTTAAGGAAAGGTTTGACACTCCTTGTTCACCTGAGAAAAGAGCATTTGGGACTTGAGTCCTCAGTGATTGTGGAATACAAGTCTCCTTAGTCCAATCATTTCACAAATTTCATTCATGGGGGCACATCACTAGAGTACAGATCAGAGACTTCGCAAGTAAGATGGCCGTTATATACTTTGCAAGGATGACCTTCCTGGGTCCTCTGCTGTGGGCACATCCTCTGGCCTCTAGGCCTAAGAGAAGAAGACCCAAAAGGGAGGGATTGGAAGCTAGAAGAACTTACCCTGAGTGTCAGCAAGACCTCTTTCTTCACTTTGATGAGGCCTTCTGCTGTGTACAGCCTGTCTCCATGATCCAGGCCCTGGATGCAACAGCATGATCTGAAAATCACAGTGCAGACAGAATGGCACCATGTTTGGTGGGGTGAAGCTGGGCATGGGAGATCACAGCAGGGCTTGGGTAGGTGTACCAGGAAGGGACTTAGGAGGTTATTTCCAACTATATGGTCCTTACATTCATCACACTGAGCTCTACCAGTTAATTCCCAGAATGTTACACACTGACCTGCCTCCAGAACCCATAGGAACATAGTTGTGCAATCTTCCATTCAGAAGGAAATTTGTCATTGTCCCGAGAGTACACAGCCCTAATTTCAAGTAGGTCACAAGCAGAACGGCCTGGTGTTGGCCACTGCTCCCCTCCTCTGCTCATTGCTATGGTGTGTATTTTTGCTCCCGAGTCTCACCAGGCCTGTGTCTTCTTCCCAGAGAGTTTTGCAGATAAACAGATGTGTATCCACACATGGGTACCTGTCTAGTTCTTAGGATCTCATGGAAGATACACTCATAAGAGAGGAAAGCCTGAATTAACCTTAGTTAATGGCCTGGAATCTTTGCTATGACTCAGACTAGCTTATTAAGTAGCAGAAAATTAAGAAAATGTCATTTTCACATCACTGGTGTTCTGAGAGGTCAGTCCAATAGATGCAGCCCTAAACCACAAATCTCAGATTATGCCTTGTTATATGGAATAGTTTCACCTTCATCTTAGGCAAGTCTTCTGCCTTTTGGAAACCTGTGCCTTAGGTGTATAAAAAAAATCAGGTCAAAAATTGCTGGTGTAGTTATTGAAAGCCTACAATCCTAACACTGGGATAGCTGAGGAAGAGGGACTTGGATTTGAAGAACTAGCCTGGGCTAGAGAATAATACCACATCAGCATGAAAGAAAAACATGCCTCAGTTGTTACTCCAAGCATCCATAGCCACTGAACTTCTTAGCAATGTAAACTCAGAGGTTAGGAAATCAACTAGGAGCAGTCTGAAGAATGTGAGTGTTCTAGTGTTGAAGGAGCTACGAGCTGCGTTCCTGCCACCCGGCTCCCGGATGCCTGGCTAGCTTATGCTCCAAAATAACAACACACAAACTGTATTCTTTTAAACACTGGCTGGCCCATTTCTATTAATGTGTGTAGAACCAAGGTGTGCTTACCAGGAAGATTCTAGCCTACGTCCATCCTGGGTCGAGCTTTATCGTGTCTGCCCCAGAGAGGAGAGCTCACTTCCTCTTCCTCCCAGCATTAGGTTATGTTTACTCCACCTACCTAATTTTCTGTCCTATCAGGGCCAAGGCAGTTTCTTTATTTAACCAATGACCTTTGTCCATCATTCCAGAAAATATTGTTTCAACATTTTGATATCTTGCTTTTGCTTTTTTTCCTTTTGCATAACTAGCTCTTGAATTACACATCCATTCTACTTAACTGTACTGGAACTCCCTAAGTACAACAAGCTGGCTTCAAGCACATAGAGATCTCCTGCTTCTACCTCTCCGAGTGTTAAATGGATGTGCCACCATAGTAGGAAAGACCATTGCATCTTGTAGATGTTGAGAGAGCTAGATCACTTGGGCCATTATGTAAGTGAACGTGGTCAAATCCCTACTTCATCTCACCTCACCATTCAGGGAGCAAGGAGGATTAAATTCAATCCATGTAGGCAGGAAAAGGAAGAAGAACAGGTCCACCTTTGGGAAAGGGAGCTGTGTCCATAACCATTTATTCTTGGCACTAGGCAGACTCAAACGAGCACATTCAGTACAAAAGGTGCATTGTATTCCAGGACAATGATTTTCATTGCTCTCCTGTGCTGTATGGACCCCAGATGCCAAAGATCCTGGCAATGGAAAATAACTGTTGGAGGCCTGAGGAGTTATTGAAGAATTCATCCAGAATCTCTGCCTGCCTCCTCATAGTCATTTTCTTATTATCAGGGTATTTACCCTTCCTAAAGCTGGCTGTTGTCAGCCTGGGCAAATGCCCACAATGCCAGGTCCCTTCTAGTTGGCAGCTCGTGTCTGCCTGAACATAGGAGAGCTAGTGCTGTGTGTTCTTTTGGCTCTGGGTGGTAGGATTGACTGCTAACATCTCAGAAGAGTGTGGATGACAGAATAATGCTCACCTGGACAAGCTGTTGCATCATCCAGGCCATCTAAAGTATGTTCAAAGATCTACTGATGCTTCAACAGGTCACAGAGAATGGCCTGCCTTTGGTACAAATCTGTCCCTTGGAGACACTCAGAACTAAACAAGAGAAGTACTTATCCAGGCAACATAGAAGACCTTTTAGAGGTGATTAGGCCTTACATTGGTCTCAGTTCAGTTAAAAATTCCCGATGGCCACATTCACTTAACCCACTTTTCAGGTGATGCTTTGAGGCCAGCTATCTTGGTTTTGATAGCTTCTGGGGAAAAAAACCAAAAGTCCATATCCCTCTAATGGAACAAATACTAACATATTTACACGAATGTAGCAGGTAGAGAGGTATGGAGATTCCATGGCAGCTGATACATAGATGAAGCAAGAACACCAGTGTAGGGCTTATTCCAATCCAGGATGGTGCTGACACTATTTGTATATTAACAAGCGCCCCATAAGGTCCAACACCGTATGGTGCAGGCACGGGTAGCCAGGAGCTGCTGCCTAACTGAGGAACTGTTCCTAGGAATGTCAGGGGTGAGGGCATATTGAGGCTATCTGAGCTTCTGTCTCAGGGGCACAAAGTGATTTGGTTGAGTTGCTTATAGGACATGGAACAAAGACCAGGAATGGCACACTGAACTTTATGGCAAGAAAAGACACATCAGGAGGCTTCTGGGTGTGTTTGGCTGTCTGTAAGTACTGGGGACACTATGCCCTTGATTCTGTTGCCAGCAGTGACCATCTTGAATAACACTTAACCTAGGTGTGCTTGTGTGCTGTCTGGGTCAGGAAGGAAGGCAGTTCTGGGAACTGTAGCCCATGTACAATCAATTTGATGTAAGAAGAGTGGTGTGGGAGGTCCTTCTGTCCATGTGTTACTTTTATTGGTTAATGAATAAGGAAAGTGCTTTGATCCTATAGCACAGCAGAGTATGTTACAAGGGAGAGGGCCCGCTTGTTCATCCTGGAAACCCAGCTAGCTTAGCCCCAAAATAACCACACAGAAACTGTATTAATTAAATTACTGATTGGCCCATTAGCTCTAGCCTCTTTTTGGCTAACTCTCACATCTTGATTTAACCCATTTCTATTGATCTGTGTATCGCCACTTGGCAGTAGATGACCAGGAAAGATTCATCATGTCTGCCACTGGCGGCTCCATGGTGACTCTCTGACTCTGCTTTCTTCCTTCCAGAATTCTGTTCTGTCTTCTCTGCTTACCTAAGTTCTGCCATATCAGCCCAAGATTAATAGAAATGGATTAAAGTAAGATGTATGAGTTAGCCAGAAATATGCTTACACTATTGGTTAAACAGTATTGCAAATAATATGGTTTCTGTGTGATTAATTTGGGGCTGAGCAGCTGAAAACAGACAAGCAGCCTTGTACAACAGAAGAGAAGAAAATATAATGGACTGACCTTTGATGTGAGGGCTGGGATAAAATCAGGCCAATCATTTAGCAATATGACCAGGAAGTAGTCCAGGCCTTGAACTCAATACTTGGGGTCTCCTACCCCAAGCTCTATTCTGTGCTGTCCCTCTACAAGAAGAGGCTTTTCCACAGATTGGGAACTGCAGCATATATTATGTGGAGCTCTTGCTATTCTCCATGGTGGTGATGCACACCACAGCTTGCCAGAGAACAGTCACATTGTCACGTGGCAGGGTACAGATAAAGTAACCCACCCATTCAGTGTTTACTACCAAGGCACAAGATGTCACAGACAGGTCTGTCTACAGATGTTTTCACCTTGGACTTCTGAGTCATTTAAAAACTAGCTGTGGGGGTGTGTGGGTGCATACGCATCAAGATCAGAGGACAGTTTGGGAAAAGTTTGTTCAGTCTTTGTACCATTGTGGGTCCCAGGGAAGATATAAGGCTTGATATCAAGTACCTTTGCCCACTGAGTCATCTCACCAGCCGATCTCCTTAAACATGAAATTTCATAAGCTATGTATCCGTATCTATATTCCTAGTGTGTATATAACAGTGCTTTATTCATATAGAGTAGATTATTTTACCCCAGGAATGAATGATTGCTTTAGTGAAAATACATTCAACAAATGTAGTCCATGGAGTAAGCTGTGGGGTGCCCTTGATGAGACGCAGTGGTCTTGCCCACTGGAAGAGACTGGATTTAGATGCTCTTGGCACATTCACACAATGGAGAACAGCACTGTGTGAAAGTTGTGGGCCCAGCGGGCCTGGGCGACTGCACAGGGGCAGTACACCGAGGATTGGTGCAAGCAGGGGTTTAGGGGCAAAACTGTTCTCATACTTGTTGTGTTGGGGATGGCTCTGCTTCCAAATCGACATGTCTGGGCCAGTGCTCTCCTGGCAGCTCCCTCTAGACCCTGACAGGTTGGAAACAGAGGCACTGCGAGGTGGTTAATGGCCCCCAGCCTGCCTAGCAGTTCCTGGCCTACCAGTGCCACTGCAGAAGCCCCATGCGACGGCTCTGCACTTGGGCACATGGACTGCCGGATGGGCAGTGTGGTAGTGACGGCTTCTCTGTTCTTGGGCAGATGCCACCACTCATTGACTTTTCTCCATGGAACCTGCAATCAGCAAGGGGTGAGCACTGATACAGTGGGAACCTCGAAGGAGCTCCCAGCAGGTTCACTAGGAAAGTGGAGCCTTTACATAGCAGCCACCTGCCCCTCCTCTGACCACTTGCTGGACTGTGGCCGGCAGTTGCACCTTCCTGTCCGTTGGCCCTGCCTCCAGATCATTCTTCCTGCTGGTGCCGCCCCAAACTTATGCTCATATTTTTTCTGCATGCCCTGTTTTCTACAAGCTCACCCAGCCTCGGCCTGGCTGGCTTTCCTCTAGCTGGCTCCACCACTCATCTGTCATCCTCACACTGACCCTTTTCCCAGTCCATCCTCACATTTACTCTGTCCCTTAGCCATCTCATGACATTGGTCCTGCCCATCAGTGGCCTCTTCACATTGACCCTGGCCCCAATGCCAGCTTCATAATTCTCTTGCCCCTCAGCTCTTTGGTTCATATTGACTTCACTCCTTAGGCTGACTTTCTTACATTGAAACTGTCCCTCGTTCTGATCTCTTTACAGGGAGCCTGCCTCTCAGTTACTCTACTCTCCTTGACCCCAATCTTCAGCTGGTCCTGCCTACAAGAACACAGCCTCTGCTGTCCTCAATCTGACCCTGTCCCGTTGCTCGTCCTTCCTATGGCTCTGCCCCTGAATGCCCCACCACCCCGTGAGCCCCGCGCGCAGCCTGTCCTTCCAGGTCCTGGCTCTGCCCATGTCCCATACTTCCTTTTCCTAGGTGGGCCTCAGCAGGCCCGCCCTTCTCCTTAGCCCTGCCCATTCCATGTAGACCTTCAGGCAAACCAGGGCCCTCCGGGTAACCACCACAACCTTGCTCATGTCTGCCCAATCCACACCCCATGTATTCACATCCTGCGGATTGGCCCTAGGCCATGCTGGCCCTGTCCAGAATTCCCACCCCTGGTTCTCGCTAGACCTCTAGCCTCCTTTGCTAGTTACAGTGCCCCAAGGCTATAGCCACAGGCCTGGACTTGGAGACCTGTTCTCTCCAGTATACCTGCAGCACAGGTCCCTGGCTTGTCTGGCCTAACCTCTCTTCTCTAGAGTTTTTCTCCCATGTATTCTTACAGTCCTGCTTTTCAGGAAGTCAGCACTGGGGCCCCATTGCTGGTGGCCTGGACACAGAATTTGTATTGTTCAGGACTTGGAGTGTGACAGAAGTTCTTGTCTGAAAGGAGGCTTCAGCATGAGACTCCTAGAAGCAGCAACCCTGTGTTATGCAAGTTCTGATGGTTGTGGCCTCTAGTGGTTCAGTCTTATGCCTAATGGGCTGGGGAACTTCACGGTTTTCCCTCTTGAACTCAGATCTGTTTGGAAATCCAGGAGGAACCAGAGGTCAGTTGATCTTCTATAGCCAAAGCCATGGAGGACATCAGACAAGGTGTCATCTTCATGCCCACTACCAGCCATCTTTGCTCCTATGGCCCCAAGAAGGCAGGTTCACAGTGCCCACGCAGTCAAGAAGGTACCTTATGTTCTTTGAGGGCACGGAGATGTGAGACAAGCTGAGGATCACACAGCTGTGGATGAGAGTCATGTCCTCATCCAAATGGAACATTAAAAACGGTGTCATTGAAGTCAACTGACCCTATGTATAGAACATAGGGAAACATAAAGGTCTCCACAGAGAAGATACCTGGCCCCCACTGAACTGGTAGACAGTCTTCAGTTGGTACAACTGTCACCATTCATGCCCCTTGGAAGTTTGCCAGATGCCAGGTATTAGGTATTCTAGGTGGGAGACCTGTTTCCTTCCAGTTTCTGGCACTTAGGTCCATGCAAAGAGGAGGAGGGATGGTTACCTCTTGCCTGCTACTGTTCTTACTCAGTGAAGGGCACTGTATGGGTCTGGACAGTGGGACAGGATGCTGGTGATCTCTGTTGGGCATACAGGAACACCATGGCCAGGATCCTAGTTATACACATGGTTGCCCAGCTTCCTGCTGTTCATGTGTTGCTTTCATTGGTTAAGGAATAAAGAAACTTCTTTGGGCCTGATAGGGCAGAACTTAGATAGGCAGAGAAGACAGAACTGAATGCTGGGAAGAAGGGCACAGGGAGAGCCGCCATGGAGATGCCAGGTCAGACATGCTGAATCTTTCCCAGTAAGCCACAGCCACATGGAAATACAGAGATTAACAGAAATGGGTACAATCAAGATGTAAGAATTAGTCAATAAGAAACTAGAGCAGTTTCTTATTTCTTATCCAAGCAGTAATTTAATTAATACAGCTTCCTTGTGGTTATTTTGTGTGTAAGCTAGCTGGGTGGCTAGGGCAAAAAGCAGACTCTCCCTCATCCCCTACAACACTTGGCGCTCCTACATGGTCAACTAATTCCATGTAAAACCTAAGAGGGCTTAAAAAGGATTTCCTTCCAGACAAAAAACAACAACAGAGTTTAGCACAGCTTTTTGCTGTTTGCTGGTGGAGTGCCACAGAGAGATTTTCTTTACTCAGCCACACCATTTTAAAACAAAGCTTCGTGGGCCCTGCCGCTGATGCAAACTCTGGCTATGGGGCATTTGTGGGCTCAGGTGTTTGTGTGCCCACTTGGGGTCAGGAGGAAAGTAGCTGAGACCGACTATGCCCATGGCTTGGCTCTTCCTGCCTGGGCAGGCAGCGGGATCAGGTCTACTAGGCATGGGCAGGCAGGAGAGCATGGCCAATTTCTGCTGCCATACAGAGAGATGTTTCTAGGTTTTTCAGTGCTCTGCATGGTAGATATGGCTGTAACTCAGAAAAAAAAGGGTTAATGTCCTACACATTCATTCTCAGGGTTGGACTGCTGAGCATGACTCCTGCCTGGCAGCCCCAGAGCTAACAGTAGTGGTGCTTCCACCATTTTAAAATTGGAGAAAGGCAGAGCCAACATCCAGAGCAGCTGAAACCAAGCTACCAAGCTGCTTAGCATTTTAAAAGCTCTTCTAGACAGTAAAAAATTACAGACAGCGCAGTAAGGACAGATTCAGACATAAAAGACCTAAAAATGGGTCACAGTGTTGGATAAATGTATGTAAGCTTGAGAGGAAAAATGAAAAAAAAAAAGTATGAAGAGTCATAAAGTTAATGCTTTAAAAGGGGTAAAGTCTTTAGAGACAGAGTATATATAGTCATAGATGAAAAGAAGTAAAGAAAAATAAGCCACGTAAAAATGGAAAATTCCCAGAGTGTCTGGATTATGTATTCTATTGTGTTTTCTTTGCTTTTTTTTTTTTTACTGTGAAGGAGCTAAATACAGAGAGACATTTCATTCGATGCTAAGCTAAACTAGCATGTATATTATAAAGGTATCATGACTTCCAAATTTGAGTCTAAGTTGCTTTGGAAAAGAGGTTCTTCTTTTGTTTTCACAGAGGATGAGAACCTGTGGATTGCCTCCAGGCAAATATGGTTTCATGGACCAAGGCCTCCTGAAAGGTTGCCGTGAACACCCTCAAAAACTTACTTCACTCAACTGCTGACTGAGATAAACCTAGCACATAAGATACACCATAAAAGACCTGATTAACAGTGCCCCCATAGAGCATGAAAGAGTTTGGAGAGAAAAAAACTATGCCCATAGTCCCAAATATTGTTTATAAAAGTTCTTTTACATTTAAATGGGGATATGATATAGATATGAATAATTTGCATTTGGTATGGATCTTTGTTTTATTGATACAAATTTAAGCTCAATCTTGTTATAAGAATATTTCTTTTCTTGATTGAGGTGTTGTGATTGTGTAGTTCATTTAAAACTGTAATGTATAATTAAGAAATATAGGTTAATAGATAATCCTCTATAATAGTCAAGTTTGGGAGTCCCTGTCCCTATGCTGAGAACAATCCAGACTGGTGAGTGGGTGCCACTGTGAGGTTGGACAGGCATTCCAGGAAAGGAGCACAGGGGCCCTCCAACTCCTGCTGCAGGGGCTTCTTTGTTCCACATGAACTTGCCTCCCCCAAGCCTGCCCTATTGTCTGTGATGTCCTTGGCCCAGGAACAGTTCCTGCTCTTGCACTGAGGCTATCTACCAAGAGGCGTGAGTGTGTGCGCACCCACTGGAAGGGAGTGCAGAGCACCTTCAGCTCCTGCTTCAGGGGCTACTTTGTTCCACATAACCCTCCCCTCCAGCCAAATTCACCCTTTTGTCTGCGGGGTCCTTGGGCTTCCTGTCCCCACGCTGAAGAGAGCCATCTGGACCAGTGAGTGTGTGCCATCCCAGGGTGGAGTGGACAGTCCAGGAAAGCTGCACAGGGACCCTCCAGCTCCTGCTGCAGGAGTTTCTTTGATCCACATGACCCTGCCTCCCTGAAGCATGACCTATTGTCTGTGAGGTCTTTGGCCCAGTAACAATTCCTGCTTCTGCATTGAGGAGATCCACCCATGGTGTCAGTCACAGCAAAGATTGGACCAAAATGCCAAGACTCTCCTGGCTGCATTTGAAAGAAGAGATGGACAGGCACCAATGCAAGAATTCCTCCAACAACCTGAAAGTCAACATGACATCACCAGAATCCATGGATCACACAAGATTTGAATATCCTATTCCAGAAGAAGTAGAAGAAATCGACTTTAAAGGTAACATTATGAAAATAATAGAGGACCTTAAACAGGATGTGAAAAGCTGCTTTAAAGAAATGGAGAAGACAAACAAAAAGGTACAAGAAATGAATAAATCTCTCAAAGATACCCAAGAAAACAAAGAAAAGCAATCAAACAGGTAATGAAAACAGTTCAAGACTTGGATATTGGAAGACAAGATCACAGGGCAAAAGTTGGGAGCATGGGGGTGGGGTGGATTGGGGGAAAGGGAGATGGGGAGAGAGAAGGGAGAAGAGGAGGATTGGAAAGAACTAGGGGAATGGGATGGTGGAGATGGAGGAAGATTGGATATGGGAGCAGGGAAGAAGATATCTTAAATAAGGGAACCATTTTAGGGTTGGCAAGAGACTTGGATCTGGAGGGGTTCCCAGATGTCCAAGGGGATTTCCCCAGCTAGGTCTGTGGACAGCAGAGGAGAGGGTGCATGAACTGGCCCTCTCCCATAGCCACACTGATGAATATCTTGCATATCACCATAGATCCTTCATCTGGCAACAGATGGAGATAGAGAAAGAGAGCCATATTGGAGCACTGGACTGAACTCCCAAGGACCAGATGAAGAGCAGAAGGAGGGAGAACATGAGCAAGGAACTCAGGACCACGAGGGGTGTGTCCACCCACTGAGAAGGTGGGACTGATCTAATGGGAGCTCACCATGGCCAGCTGGACTGGGACTGAATGAACATGTGATCAGACTGAACTCTAGGAATGTGGCTGAAAATGATAGCTGACTGAGAAGTCAAGGATAAGTGCACTGTATTTTGATTCTACTGCATGTACTGGCTGGTTGGGGCCTAGTCTGTTTGCATGCACACATTCCTAGACCTGAATGGAGGGGGGGGGTGCTTGGACTTCCCACAGGGCAGAGCACCCTGACTTTCCTTAGGACTGGAGAGTGAAGGGGATGGAGAGTGGGGGTAGTGGGAGGGAAATGGGAGAATGGGAGGAGGTGGAAATTTTTAATAAATAAATAAAATTTAAAAAAAGGAATTGAGAAGACAAACAATAATGTAGAAGAAATGAATAAATCTCTCAAAGCTACCCAACAAAACCAAGGAAAAGCAATCAAACAGGTAATGGAAACAGCTCAAGACTTGAAAAATGAAATGGTAGTAATGAAGAAAACACAAACCAAGGGAAGGCTTGATATGGAAAATCCGGGTAAATAAACAGGAACTACAGAGACAAGTATAACCAACAGAATACAAGAGATAGAAGAAAGAATCTCAGGTGCTGAATATACTATAAAGGAAATAAACTCAGTGATTAAAGAAAACAACAAATCCATCAAATTCTTAACAAAAAACATCCAGGAAATCTGGGACACCGTGAAAAGACCAAACCTAAGAATAATAAGTTTAGAAGAAGGAGAAGAATTATAGCACATAGGCCCAGAAAATATGTTCAACAAAGTTACAGAAGAAAACTTTTCCAACCTAAAGAAGGTACAAGAAGCATACAGAATACCAAATAGACTAAATCGCCATGTAATAATGAAAACACAAAACATAGAGAATAAAGAAAGAATATTAAAAGCTGCAAAAGGAAAGTTAAGTAACATGTAAGTGGAAACCTATCGGAATTACACCTGACTTATCAATGGAAACCATGAAAGCCAGAAGGTCTTGGATAGATGTGCTGTAGACACTAAGAGACCAGACTATTATACCCAGCAAAGCTTGCATTCACCATCGATGGAGAAAATAAGATATTCCAGGACAAAAACAGATTTAAACACTATGTATCCACAAACCCAGCCTTACAGAAAATATTAGAAAGAAGACCACAAACCAAGGAAGCTAACAACACCCATAATAACCCAAGCATCTGACAACCCTCCACGAGCACAACTCAAAGAAGGGAAACATACAGACACTATCACCAAAAAAATAACTGGAGTTAACAACCACTGGTCATTAATATCACTTAATAACAATGGACTCAATTCACCTATAAAAAGGCACAGGTTAAGAAAATGGATACGAAAACAGGATCCAACATTCTGCTGTTTACAAGAAACACACCTCAACCTCAAAGACAGACACTACCTCAGAGTAAAGGGTTGGGAAAAGGTTTTCCAATCAAATGGACCAAAGAAGCAAGTGGGTGAGGCTATACTAATAGCTAACAAAATTGATTTCAAACTAAAATCAATCAGAAGAGATGGAAAAGGACACTTTAGACTCATAACAAGAACAATTTATCAGGAGGAAGTCTCAGTCCTGAATATCTACGCCCCTAATATAAAAGCACTCACATATGTAAAAGAAACATTACTAGAACTCAAATCATACATCAAACCCCACACTCTAATAGTAGGAGATTTCAACACTCCTCTCTCACCAATAGACAGGTCAACCAGACAGAAACTTAACAGAGAAAAAAGAGAACTAACAGATGTAATGAACCAAATTGACTTAACAGACATCTATAGAATATTCCATCCAAACAGAAAAAAATATACCTTCTTCTCAGCATCTCATGGAACCTTCTCAAAAATTAATCACATAACTGGTAACAAAGCAAACATCCATAGATACCAAGAAATTGTGGTAACCACCTGTGTACTATCAGATCACCATGGAATAAAGTTAGAATTCAACAACAGTTCTAACACCAGAAAGCTTACAAACTCATGGAAACTGAACAGTCAACTACTGAACCACCCCCTGGTCAAGTAAGAAATAAAGAAAGAAATTAATGTCTTCCTTGAATTCAACAAAATAAAAAACAACATATCCAAACCTATGGGACACTATGAAAGCAATGCTAAGAGGAAAGTACATAGTGCCCACATAAAAAAAAGGGAAAAAGCTCAAATTAGACTTAACAGCACATCTGTAATCTCTAGAAAAAAAGAAGCAGACTCACCTAGGAGGAGTAGAAGACTGGAAATAATCAAACTGAGGGCTGAAATCAACAAAATAGAAACACAGAAAACAATCCAAAGAATCAATGAAACAAAAGCTGGCTCTTGGAGAAAATCAACAAGATTGACAAACCCTATGCAAACTAATCAAATGGCAGAGGGAAAACATGCAAATTAACAAGATCAGAAATCAAAAGGAAGACATAACCACAGACATAGAGGAAATTCAGAGAATCATCAGATCTTACTACAAAAGCTTGTATACCACAAAATTGGAAAATGTAAAAAAAATGGACATTTTTTTAGATAAGTACCATATACCAAAATTAAATCATGACTAGGTGAACAATTTAAATAGACCTACAAGTCATGAGGAATTAGAAGCTCTCATCAGAAACCTCCCTATCAAAAAAAGTCCTGCACCAGATGGTTTCAATGCAGAATTCTACCAAAGCTTCCAAGAAGAACTAATACCCATACTCCTTAATGTGATTCACGAAATAGAAACAGAAGGGTCATTGGCAAACTCCTTTTATGGAAGCTACAGTTACCATGATACCAAAACCACACAAAGACTCAACCAAGAAAGAGAATTACAGACCAATCTCTCTCATGAACATGGATGCAAAAATTCTCAATAAAATACTGGCAAACCAAATCCAATAACACATCCAAAAAAATTATCCATTATGATCAAGTAGGCTTCATTCCAGAGATGCAGGGCTGGTTCAACATACGAAAATCTATCAATGTAATCCATAATATAAATAAACTGAAGGAAAAAATATTAATATTTCATTAGATGCTGAAAAAGTATTTGACAAAATTCAACACCCCTTTATGATAAAGATTTTGGAGAGATTAGGGATACAAGGATCATACCTAAATATAATAAAAGCAATACAGCAAACCTACAGCTAACATCAAATTAAATGGAGAGAAACTTAAAGCTATTCCACTAAAATCAGAAACAAGACAAGGCTGTCCACTCTCTCCATACCTCTTCAATATAGTGCTTGAAGTTCTAGCAATAGCAATAAGACAACATAAGGAGATCAAGGGAATTTGAATCGGAAAGGAAGAATTCAAACTTTCGTTATTTGCAGATGATATGATAGTGTACATAAGCGATCCCAAAAACTCTACCAAAGAACTCCTACAGCTGATAAACACCTTTAGAAATGTAGCTGAATACAAGATCAACTCAAAAAAATCAGTAGCCCTCCTATAAACAAAGAACAAAGAAGCAGAGAGGGAAATCAGAGAAACATCACCTTTCACAATAGCCACAAATAGCATAAAGTACCTTGGTGTATCTCTAACCAAGGAAGTGAAAGATCTATTTGACAAGAACTTTAAGGCATTGAAGAAAGAAATTGAAGAGGATACCAGAAAATGGAAGGATCTCCCATGCTCTTGGATTGGTAGGATCAACACAGTAAAAATGGAAAAATACCAAAAGCAATCTATAGATTCAATGCAACCCCCATCAAAATCCCAACAAAATTCTTCACAGACCTAGAGAGAACAATAATAAACTTTATATGGAAAAACAAAAAACCCAGGATAGCAAAACCAATCCTATACAATAAAAATACTTCCAGAAGAAATACCATTCCTGACATCAAAGTCTATTACAGAGCTACAGCAATAAAACAGCTTGGTATTGGCATAAAAACAGAGATGTTGACCAATGGAATCGAATCAAAGACCCCATCATGGGCTCAATTTCCCTTGCTTCTGAGTGTCGACGTGGAGTGGCAAATTCACAGTCAGAGTCAGCAGGGAACCATGATTGCTTCAGCCAAGAGCCTTGTGGTCAATTCCCTGTGCAGAGCAGGATGACTCTGTTCAGAGCAGGGAAGTCCTGCTGTGGATGCAGGGACTCTTACCATCCTGAGAATGAAAGCTTAGTCATAGGTCCCCAGAAGCTTTGCTGAGAGGTGCCAAGGGTACCAGAACCCACTATTGGCACACAGGACAGAAGGAAGGCTTTGCTACTGTCAGTATTAGCACTCTTGGAGCTCCCATTAGAGTTTGCATGGGATTTCTCCTGGGTCCCTGTGTAGGTCTCACAGGGCTATGCCATGGAGGTGGCTTCTTCCAGGCAGAAAGTAACAGGGTGGTTCCAGGACATATAATGCTGCTGTTTTGGTGATCGTCCAGGAATGTCACAGATGTAGAAGCTGAGGCTCAGACAGGCCCATATCCTCTCTAAGAATCAAACTCAAGAGACAGAGAACTGGGATGTCACCTCTGGAAGCAAGCGCAGAGACCTCTGACGTGATTTGGACTGTACACAGGTCCATCTGCCTTGGATCCCCGTCTGTGGTTTTGAAGGGTGACACAATGGGAAAGACTTTGTTTTCCTCCTGGTGGTGGATGTGTTTATAATTTCCTAGGGTTCCTCAGACTTCTGTCTCGATCTCCCAGTACTGGGGGTCTAGGTTTATGTCTTGTCTAGTCATGGCCCTCTACCCTATGGTTGGCACCTCTGACTGATGGGTATATTTTGTGCTGATTCACTCCCTGCACTGGCTTTAGGACTATAACCAAGAGACTCAGAGCATGGTTTAGAAAGTTGTGTTAGACCTGGAAGAACAGAAGATGCTCATATGGAATAATGGGAGTACCCCTGACACAAAAGCTGGGATACATGAGCATGCGGCTGACTATCTGAGACCAAAATGGATGTGTGGAATGAGGCCTTTGGTCAGAGATTGGGGCTGCAAGATGACAGTTTGCACTGGTTCCTGAGTCTCTCCCAAACCCACTTGCTACTGAAATCTACCAGTCTGTGGCTTCATCTCTTGGTGGCTCAGATTCCTTAAGACTTGACTTTGTCCCCATCTCCTCTAGATCTCATTTACTATCATCATGACTCCTGTCTCTAGATCCAGCTGGTCCCCACTTTCACTAGCATCCCAATTAGAGGTTGAAGCCATTGGGAGTCATTATGATAATAACACAAACACTTGTCTTAGCTGGGTACATTAGTATCTGTCTCTAATCTCATTACTAGGGAGGCCGAGGCAAAAGAATTGCCATGAGTTTCAGTATTGCCTTTACTGAAACCCCATTTTTCCCTTGCTTTAATTTCTAAAGCTCCTGCATGTGGATTCAGAGTCTGTGGCCACAGAGCATTTGCATTAGCTGTCTTGGTGCTGCTGTGGATACCCTTCCATCCTGTTGTCTGCCCATCCTGGTCACCTTTCTGGAGGGAATTCCTGTTTCTTCTTGTTCCAGCTAGTAAGAAAGCTGCAGAAAGTCCTTCAGCACTCGGCACTTAGTCATCTCTCACTAGCACTGGCAAGGAGGGACATCATGGTACCAGCCTCCATGCTGTGCACTGCCTTGTCCATGTACTGATCATAACAGCTTTCAGAAGGAGGCACTAACAGAATTGCCATTTGCAAGGTGGATAACTGGAAGCTCAGACAGGTGAAGTCACTTGCCTGGAGCCACACTGTGACTATTCTACCACTGGGTTACATCCCAGGTCTAAACTCATCTTCTACAACAATTACAGGGCGGGCTGGATAAGGGTAGACAGCTGTCAATTTGTTCACCCCAACACTGGTCCTTGAGAATGGCTGAGAGAATGCTTTCAAGACAGGAAGTATTTAGTTATCTGGGAGATAGAAAGGAAGTCCACAGTCTACACTATGAAATAAGGGTAGTTTAGACTGAGCAAGGCTGACAAGAAATTGCCATCTACCTACACAAATGCCAGTAGAAGAAGCCAGGATAATACCCATCTGGCAGCATTTACCAAAGCTGAGGACACACAGGTGAGTAAGCTATAGCTGTCCCAAGATCCAACAAGAAACTAAAACAGACCAAGAGACCCAATCAATATAGTAATAACTTAGCAGTGTGGCCTAACCCGAGTCTTGCATAGTTACCAGTGTATCTATAGATGGCTCTTTCTGTGTCAGGGTCATCTCAGAAATAGGAGGTGACCTGTGGCAGAGAGTAGACAAAGCCTCTACTGTAATTTTTGCCTGCTGAGCTTGTAAATGCCTGGGTTTATCAATTCCTGTCTGGGGACCCACAGGCTTGCTTCCTCCACATTTGAATTCTTTGGCTTACTTCCAGTCTCAGAAATTGGATCTGCCCCCAGGAGTTCTACAATTATGAAACAGTCACCTAAAAGAAACTTTTCCTCGATATACTCTGACATCTCCAATGGCAAGGGGCAGAATCAACTGTTCATCTCATGTGCACAAATGTACAATAAGAAAAACAGCCATTCACATAAAATAAAAATAAATAAATTTAAAAAGAAAAAAAGTACATCAAATGCATGGGCAAGGACAACAGCATCCAGACAAACACTGCTTCCCTAAGTGACTTGGAAGGTCATTATCTATGTTGTGTGCTTATCATTGATGATGGATACAGTATGGATACTGATTTCCTCATAAAGTGTGTATCCAGGGAGCAAGCCATGCTATCCACAACCAAGACACCAATAACCTGTGTAGCTCTTACTGACTGGAAACTCACTATGCAGCCCATGCTGCCTGGAACAAGTAGAGATCCATGTCTGTTTGTGAGTTCTGGGTTTATAGCAGTGTAGCACAACACCAGAAAAAACAAACTGCCCTTAAGTTTGAAAAAATTGAAATCACTTTATATTTTATTAATAAACACTACATTTTTCTCAAATGAGGCTTTTAATGGGCAATCAGTGAATGATACCTTTAACAAATTATAAAAAACAAGAACAAATAAAATCTTCCTCCATTAGGTAGCGCATGTAGTCTGCAACATTCTGACCCATGACTACATGCGCTACCTAATGGAGGAAGATGAAGATGCTTACAAGAAACAGTTCTCTCAGTACATAAAGAACAACGTTACTCCAGACATGATGGAGGAGATGTATAAGAAAGCCCATGCTGCTATACGAGAGAATCCAGTCTATGAAAAGAAGCCCAAGAGAGAAGTGAAGAAGAAGAGGTGGAACCGTCCCAAAATGTCTCTTGCCCAGAAGAAAGATCGGGTTGCTCAAAAGAAGGCAAGCTTCCTCAGAGCTCAGGAGCGGGCTGCTGACAGCTAAAGCAATTTTCTATGAAGAGTTTTTCATAAAGATAATAAATTTATTGACCAAGCAAAAAAAAGAACAAATAAAATCAAAATAACAAAAGTAAAGCCTAAACAACCAAAATAAAAACCTAAACAAAATGACAAGCAAAAATTAAGCTGGCAGGATTCTCTCACTGCAGATTCAGCAGCACAGACCTAGAGCCTACGGCTGACCTTGAACAGGTGGAAGCAACACAGTCACTGATTGTTACAACCTTTTCAAGATGAGAAGAGCCATGCCTCTTTGGGGTTTTATACTATATGTCATGTTCTCGCCAAGATCAACGATTAACATGTTTCAGGCTTTGTCTCAAAGACTGTTGAATTCACCTGAGTCATGTCCACTAAAGTGGCCTAGATGGTCCATCAGGACGAGCATTGGTTACACTCGTGGACTCCTCCTGGAGGTCCACAAGCTCTGGATTTGCTTCAGTTCTTTTCTGAAGCCCTCCCCTGTGCATCCTTAGCTAGAGTAGAGTCCCAAACACCTCCATTTGCAGACACATCTTAAGTATACCTGGGCCAAGGCTTTTCCTTATCTGCAATCATTCCATTCTTAAGATATAATCATTCTGAAACTTCATCTTCCTAATGTGCACCGATACTGTTGTACCATACAGATTCTAGCAGTCTGAGTCTCCCTGGTGCTTTGTCCTGAACACCACAGCTTTTTCATTTTCCTTAGGCATCCTGCACATAGCCATGCATGTTTGTATCCAGTGTAACTTCCTCAGCTCTGAACTGGCTGGATCTTGTGTAGATGCATCTGTGCCTTTGAGTTCGGGGATTAAAGGAGTATGACACCACACCTGACTAAAGAAGCTGGACTTAAGTGTGAAAAGTTTTAATTGCTTTTTATACAGAAACATAGTTTTTTTTCTCAAAAGGGGCTTTAAATAGGCAGTCAATATAAACAGTGAAAAACCTTAGCAAATTGGGAAAAGCAAGAAAAAGAACAAATAATATCAATATAACAAAACAAAAACCTAAACAACCCAAAACAAAACCCTAAACCAAAACCCAAAGAAAATGAAGATAGGTAGCATTCTCTCTCTGTAGATTGAACAGCACAGAGCAACAACATATGCTTTGCTTTGGAGACGTAAGAGGAAGACAGTCACCAACTGTAACAGAATTTTCAAAATGAAAACAGCCACTCATCTTTGGGGCTTTATATGTCATGTTCTCCCCAAGGGTGAGAAGGCATTTTCCTCCTTGTGAGTTCCCAGTCACAAAGTGGTGTCTGTTTATGAAGATACCTAGATCCTAGGGTAAAAATGAGATGTTTTCAAGATGTCTATGGGTGCTTTTGGCTTCCTCAGTTCCTACAACAGTGTTGTCAAGGGGGGAAAAGGAGTCAAGACCCAGAAGCAGCCATGCTGGATCACTGGCTAGACATATCAAGACCTATTACACAAAGGAAACCAAATTTGAAGAACAAAATGCATGCCCAAAATTGAGTAGCTTCTGGCAATGGGGATAAACTGGTGGCTCATACAGTAGTAGCTCCTTCTGAAAGCGGCCCTCAGTCTGGTCTGTAGCCTGTTCAAGCCCAACCTGAAGATTTTTGGACCTGGGAGATTGGTGTAGGAGGTTCTTTTGTCTATATGTTGCTTTCATTTGGTTGAATAAAGAAACTACGTTGGCCTTTTGATAAGGCAGCACTTAGATAGGCAGGCACAAGAGAACTGTATGCTGGGAGAAAGAAGGAAGGCAGGGGGAGCTGCCATGGAGCCTCCAGGTCAGACTTGCTGAATCTTTCCCAGTAAGCCACAACCTTGTCGTGAACACAGATTATTAGAAATGGATTGAATCAAGATGTGAGAGGTAGCCAATAAGAGGCTAGAATTAATGGGCTAGGCAGTAATTTAATTAATACAATTTCTGCATGGTTATTTCAGGGGTTAAGCTAGCTGGGCAGCGGGATGCAACCTGCTCCTCCTTCAACAGAGTGGCTGCCCAATGTGGCCAACTAATGTCACATAAAACCTGAGAGGTCATTAAAAAAATTCTAGACACACAGACAATAACAGACTTTAACATAGCAGCAGCCCGGGACACAGAACTCAGACATTCCTCATCCCCCCTATACTTCCTGGTCTTCCTGCAGGGGCTATACTCCCCGAATACTGCCTCTCTCTTCCTATCCCACCCAGCTTGCATCCAAAACCCCCCCTTCTGCCTCCCTCCCACCTTCGGGCACATAACATCACCCAGCTCAGCCTGTTTGGGTGCTTGGACCGAATCGTGAGGGTAACCAGGCAGGCCATAGTTCCTTTGTCTCAATAGACTGCCTGCAGCAAGCAAGGTAGGCCCTTTGTTTACAACCTACCTAACCAGCACAGAGATCTGATCTAAGCAGCAGGAGAGCCATCACTGGGGAGTGCCATCACTGGCAAGGTACATGACTGAACAAAAGACCTGATCCTGTAAAAGAAGATCCATAGGGGAGCATTCAGAGAAAGAGATAGGCAGGTACCAATGTAAGAATTCACCCAACAATCTGAAAAACAACATGAAAACACCAGAACCCTGCGACCACACAACAAGAGGACATGAACACCTTAAAAAAGAAGAAGTAGAAAAAATTGAGTTTATGAAATTGATAGAGGCCCTTAAACAGCATGTAAAAAAACGCCTTTATAAAAATGGATGAGAAGTATAACAGAAAGTTTGAAGAATTGAGTAAATCAGTGGATGATACCCGAGGAAACCAAGGAAAAATAATAAAACAGATAATGGAAACAGTTCATGTAACGGCGTAAATGAATGCAGACAGAGTGTAAAAATATATATATATATAGCTTTAATGTAGAAATAGACTTACAGAACCACCGTTCCCGCGGAGACCAGGAAAGCAGAAGCCAGAAGCGACAAGCTCGGAGCTTGCTCGCCAAATTTATAGGCAGACATTAGCCCGAGGCGAACATGCCCCTTAAGGGGCGGGACTTATCCCTACATCTCCCCTTTTTGTCTAAATAAGACAGAACTAAACCAAATACAACTACATACAATAACAACAAATAATAAATACAACAAACAATATTGAGAACAAAAGCTTTGCTAAACATTCTATCTCAAGAAGTCCAAATAATGTAAAGAGTAACTACAATTATATAATCTTCAACTCAGTCAAAGATCTGAGAAGGGAATAAACACTACTCAACAAACGAGATATATCCAAAATGTGCAACAATTGACAGAGACAACTGACTACCTGGGCAATCACCCAAAGTCTCGTTTGCAACGTTGAGTCAACCAATTTTGGCTAAGGCCTAACATAACTGACATACCATTATTAAAGGCAAGGAACTTTGCAAAACTATCTTACCCTGTCTTGGCAAGATATGACAGTCCTGTTTTATCCATTGATGCACACTCTGTATCTGTGTCAGTGGTTGAGGTATGGGCATTTCTTTGCCCAAAGGCCAGTTCTGCCAAATAGAAAGGCTCCAGGTGGAGTGTTTTTGGTGCTCAACATTCTCTCGGGAATAGAGTGGTGTTGCCAGGAGCAATTGTGACTCACTATCACGATACTCTGAGTTAGATTAAAGGCCATTTTCTACAGCTCTTTGAAGAGGTTGAAGATTATCTATCTATACTGAGTATAATCTCTATATATCTAAAGAACCTGATTAGTCTAATTATAAATGACAAACTTAGATGACAATTAGTCTATATAATTCTCAATATCTATCTAACTTAAAGAATAAGACAATAAACGACTGTGAAACAAATGAGGACAAGGACCTCCAAATATAAACAATGTACAAATATACATTGCAGTAGGTAAATATATATCAATACACAAATATTATATAAGTATCTTAATCAGAGGTAGAAATGTACACTGCAATATGGTAAATATATACAATATATATATCAATACAATATATGTCAATACATAAAAATGTTTTAAACAGAGGTAGAAACATGCATGCGTACAATAGTCAATCTATACCAATATATTTGTCTATTATCCCATCATCCCTCTTTTTTTTTTTCAAAATGATCCCTGAGCTTATAAAATTCCTCCCCCAACCCTCAATCATATACTAATTATAATCAACCCCTAAATGATGTCCCTAAACCCAAGGGCAAACTTTACTGGGAGAGGGGACGTCGTTCTCTAGAATTACTTCCAGCTGTCATGGGGCGACGTTCTTTCTGGGGGATCCTGTGAAAGTAAAATGATGGTTAAATTTCAAGATAATGTCTTTTAAAATTGCAAATAGTCTCTGAGTATTTTCGTGCAGGTCTGGCCAAAATGTTGTATAAGATGTGCACCATTTCAGCTAACCAAGTTGGAACTGTCTTGTGCAGCTGGTACCCAAAGCAGGTCTTGTAGTAGCGCTATCAGTATCATGACGTCATATCAACCAGGTGGAGTTGTTGTTATGGGGCCCCATCTTCTTCCTGGAAACTTCAAATGTCACTTCAGGAAAAACTCATTGTTCATTATGAAAAACTTAAACATTAATCATATAGACATATATAGACATATATATATATTCAATGAAAGACATGATAGATATATTCAATGAAAAGTATGATAGATATGAAGAAAAGCAAAGATGTTTTCTAAACTCATATTTCTTTCTGTCCCATATCATGGCTCTTGACATGAGACAGAAACTCCAGAAACTCTGGGTTTTTCTCTTACTAACAGGCTTGGAATTGGAGAGGACTGAGCCAGAGTCCAACTTCAAAACCAGCTTTATAAATTTAGAAATATGGTTTAATATTACTTACACAACCCATTCAGTTGTCTTGATATTTCCTATTGGGCAGGTATTTTTCCATCTGTCAGTATCCAAACATCCAGGGTCCCTTGAATTTCTCAAAGATGAGTGTTTTCCTGTGGAGATAAGAACAGAACCCTGCCCCCATTCTATATGTTTTTCTTACCACCTGTATGAATATCATCGTTGTGGATGAGTTGTCATTTCTCCTTTCCAAGAGGTTTCTCCTCTTCAAATCGAAACTTTATTAATTTTGATGGTATCCACAATTTTTCTTCTCCTGTGGAAACAAGAGCAAAACCCCTTCCCCAACGTAGCACATCTCCTGGCTTCCACTGAGAGGTCAGCACATCTTTGAAATAAATCGGTTGATTTAGTTCAGCAGACTTTTCCATTATCCAATGTCTTTCTGCTGCTGTCGTTCCTTTCTCATTAGCGTTAAGAAAATTCAAGGTTAATAAAGCATTATGTAATCTATTTCTGGGGGTATTTTCAGTCCCTTTCTGTTTGTTCAGCATATCCTT
Organism: Microtus oregoni; assembly: GCF_018167655.1. Classification (NCBI taxonomy): domain Eukaryota; kingdom Metazoa; phylum Chordata; class Mammalia; order Rodentia; family Cricetidae; genus Microtus; species Microtus oregoni. The sequence goes on from NW_024543219.1 coordinate 14,056,045, forward strand.
TATAGTACGATTTGATCTTTCTATAACTGCCTGACCTGTAGGATTATTTGGTATACCTGTAATGTGTTTTATATTATAATAATCAAAAAAGCGTTTCATTTTCTTAGATACATATGCTGGACCATTATCTGTCTTTATTTGCGCAGGTATACCCATGATGGCCATAACTTCCAATAAATGTGTGATTACTGAATCAGCCTTTTCTGAGCTCAGGGCAGTAACCCATTGAAAACCTGAATATGTGTCTATGGTGTGGTGTACATATTTTAATTTGCCAAATTCTGCAAAGTGGAACACATCCATCTGCCAGATTTCATTCCTTTGGGTGCCCTTTGGATTAGCCCCTGCAGGCAGTGGCGTTTGGTTATAGAAAGAGCAAGTAGGGCATTTCTTTACAATCTCCTTAGCTTGTTGCCATGTAATTGAAAACTCTTTCTTCAAACCTTTGCTATTAACATGATGTTTTTTATGAAATTCAGAGGCTTGTAGCACACTACCAATCAATAATTGATCAATTTCTGCATTACCTTGTGCTAGAGGACCTGGCAGACCCGTATGGGATCGGATGTGTGTTATGTACATAGGGCAAAGCCTGTTCCTGATCAAATCTTGAACCTGGAGGAACAATGAGGTTAGTTCAGTATCATCAGGTATAAATTCAGCAGTTTCAATATGTAAAATAACTCTTTCTGCATATTGTGAATCTGTAACTATATTAATAGGTTCTTTAAAATCCCTTAGCACCATAAGAATGGCATATAATTCAGCCTTCTGGACAGAAGTATACGGACTTTGTTCCACCTTATCCAAGTCTTCTGATTTGTAACCTGCCTTCCCTGATTTATTGGCATCAGTATAGAATGTACGGGCTCCAGTTATTGGAGCATCACGGACGATTCGAGGAAGAATCCAAGAAGTTCTCTTTATGAAGTTAAGCCGCTTGCTTTTTGGATAGTTGTTATTAATGTCTCCCAAAAAATTAGCACAAGCTCTTTGCCATGGTTCATTATCTTCCCATAATTTCTTTAGTTCATCAGCAGTGAAAGGCACTATAATTTCTGCTGGGTCTATGCCTGCTAGTTGACGAAGTCTCAGCTTGCCTTTTATAATTAACTCAGAGACTTTTTCCACATAAGTTTTCAGTTTCTTACTTGGTTTATGTGGTAAAAAGATCCATTCCAAAATAATATCATCTCTCTGCATTAAAATTCCTGTAGGAGAAATTTTTGATGGTAGTATGACGAGAATACAATCGAGCTCTGGATTCACCCTGTCCACATGTGCCTGTTGTAATTTTTCCTCAATCATTGTCAGTTCCTTTTCTGCTTCAGCTGTTAATTCTCTGGGACTGTTTAAATCTTTATCACCATCCAAGGTTTTGTTCAAATGAATTATTAGATCAGGTGTTATTCCAATAGCTGGTCGTAGACTGGAAATATCTCCTAACAGTCTTTGAAAGTCATTAAGAGTCCGTAGGCGATCTCTCCTAATTTGTGCTTTTTGTGTCTTAATTTTTTGCAAACCTATTTTATAACCTAAATAATTAACAGAATCTCCCTTCTGAATCTTTTCAGGAGCTATTTGCAATCCCCATTTAGGTAAAAGTATCTTTATTTCTTCAAACAGTCTGTTCAAGGTATCCATGTTTGAATCGGATAACAAGATGTCGTCCATGTAATGGTATACTATAGATTTGGGAAATTTTTTGCGTATTATTTGCAATGGTTGGTTCACAAAATATTGGCACAGGGAGGGGCTATTTAACATACCCTGGGGGAGGACGGTCCAGTGGTACCTCCTCGAAGGTTGAGAATTGTTATAAGTAGGCACTGTGAAGGCAAATTTTTCTCTATCTTCTTTTTGCAAAGGTATAGTGAAAAAACAATCCTTTAAATCAATAACTATGAGAGGCCATCCTTTTGGTAATAAAGAGGGCAAAGGAATTCCAGATTGCAGAGGGCCCATAGGTTGAATAACCTTGTTGATGGCCCTGAGATCTGTCACCATTCTCCATTTACCTGTTTTTTTCTTAACCACAAATACAGGAGAATTCCAAGGGCTGGTAGATTCTTCTATATGTCCAGCATCTAGTTGTTCTTGTACCAGCTGTTCTAAAGCCTGTAACTTTTCCTCAGCTAAAGGCCATTGCTTTGTCCATATTGGTTTCTCAGTCAACCATTTTAGAGGCAAGGCTGTTGGTATCTCTGAAGGGACATCAATTGCTTGTTCTTGTACAGCCCGAATGGCCGGTTTTCTCCGTTTGTAATATCTTTTAATATTATTCTCAGAAATATAGGCTCTAGATTTAGCAGGAATGTTAATTTCGGTATTCCATTGTTGTAATAGGTCACGACCCCATAAATTCATTGCGATATTGGCTACATATGGCTTTAATTTTCCTATTTGTCCCTCTGGCCCTATACATTCAACCCATCTCGTGCTCTGCCTTACTCGAGATAGGGTTCCAATTCCCAGGAGCTGAACATTTACATTCTGAAGAGGCCAACACGGATGCCAAGATTCTGGGGTAATGATACTTACATCAGCACCTGTGTCCAGTAGGCCAGTAATAAAAATGCCATTTACACACACTCTCAGTTTAGGTCTTTGATCATTTATAGAAGTTTGCCAAAACACACGTAACTTATCTTTCTGATCATTATTGCTTGTAACAGTAGGCATGGGGCTTCCTAATTGTCCTGATGAGGCACGTTCTCTGCAGAAACTGGATATGACTGAACCATGTTTGCCATGGGGGCCTGTGAGGCCCCCCCTCTCACGTTTCCCGACTGTATCAGGTTGCCTTGTCTATCTCTTGTAGACCTGCATTCATTCGTCCAATGTCTGCCCTTTCCACATCTTCTACATAAACCTGAAGGCTGAGTCCTCCTATTTCTGTTATTTCTAGAAGTTGCATTATTATTATTATTATTTCTGAAAGATGCATTATTGTTATTATTATTATTATTATTTCTGTAAATCCGTTGTCTACAATTCCTTTTCATATGACCCATTTTGCCACAATTAAAACATTTGGTATTCTGGTGTCTCCTTTTACCATTGGAAATTGCTTCTTCTACCCATGCTTCAGTGCCATAATCAAATGTATCAACATTGAGTGTATGCAAGACCCATTCTTCCAACGGCGCTGATCTGAGCTTTAAAGGACCCAAAATCCTTTTGCATTCCACATTTGCATTTTCATAAGCCAAAGACTCAATCATTATACATCTTGCTTCTGGGTCAGATATCCCTATTTGTACAGCCTTAGTTAATCTTTGTAAAAAGTCACTAAAGGGTTCTCTCTGACCCTGTTTAACTCTGACAAATGATTCCATTCTCTGTCCTGGGTCTTGTACCCTGTCCCAAGCCCTTAAGGCTGCTGTAGTACACATGGAGAGTGTGTTTTCATCCAAATTAGCTTGTTCCTGAGGATCGGAAAAGGGCCCTTCACCTAGAATTTGATCTAGGGAAATGTCAATTCCCTTTGCTGTTTCCTGCTGTTCTAAGAGTCTAGCCTCTTGCCTGAATAAGCATTTCCATTTCAATTGCGGTCCACTCTCGAGTACCGCAGAGCTCAGCTGGAGCCAGTCCGAGGGGGTTGCTCTGCTTGTCGTGGCCCAAGATTTTAGCATCTCTTTAACAAAAGAGGCTTGCATCCCAAAAGTCATGACAGCCTGTTTTATTTCCTTGAGATCATTCATACGCACAGGCTCCCATGTATCCTCCTTGATGACCCTAGGGTTTTTGGAACCAATCACCTTCTCTGTTGTTATTACGGGAAAGGCAGGTAGAGCTGTAGGTTGAGCTTTGTGGAAATTGTCCCGGAGAGACTTACCCACAGATGTAGTTAAAATTTTCCTTTCTACCCTTTGCTCTTCTTCATCAGAATTTAGAAATTCCTCAATCTTTTCAATTCTATTCACCATTGCCTTCTGCAATGTCTGAATCTCCTGTCCAGAATTATGTTCCAAAGCCTTCATTGAGGATTCTAATGTATGAAGTTTGTCCGTTAGAGATAACATCTCATCTTTGGACATAATTTTTATGGCATAAACCGTGCCTTCTTGTATTGACAATCTTTCCGTCAATCTGTCATAAGCTTTAGACAAAATCCGATTGTCACATTCAGCAGTTTTGATTCTCTCAGTTAATGTTTCATTTCCTACAGAAAGGGACTGAATCTTATGGTCCAGATCAGCTGTTCCCTCTTCCATAGTAATGAATTTCTCCTTAACATCAGCCTGAAGAACTTCAACCTGATTCTTGAGAAGATTGTTATCAGCCTGGAGAACTTCAAACCGATTCTCGAAAAGATTGTTATCAGTCTGGAGAACTTCAACCTGATTCTTGAGAAGATTGTTATCAGGCTGGAGAACTTCAAACTGATTCTTGAGAAGATTGTTGTCATTCTCAATTGTTTTTAAGCGTTCAATCTCTACCTTAAGAATCCTGGATTCGTCTCGTAAAGACTTTATCATATTTCTATTATCAAAACATTTGGTGCCAATGAAAACTACGAATCCCAGAAGGATCCATATATGTGGGGTGATAGACACCTCTTGTAAAATCTCCCACATGGTACAATTAAAAAAAATCATTAAATTCTTGAACAGTAATGTGTTCAGACATTTTATTTATAAAAGAAAATTTTTTTTACCTGCAATGATCGGTTCCTGCCAGTGGTGGTCTCTGTGTTTTTGGAGCCTGTCCTAGAACTAGCTCTTGTAGACCAGGCTGGCCTTGAACTCACAGAGATCCGCCTGTCTCTGCCTCCCAAGTGCTGGGATTGAAGGCGTGCACTACCAAGGCCTGGCAGGCCTCAAACTCACAGAGATCTGCCTGCCTCTGCTTCCCAAGTGCTGAGATTAAAGGCGTGCTCTACCACTGCCTGGCCGGCCTCAAACTTGTGATCCTCCTGCCTCTGCCTCCTTCAGCAAATCCTACCGGTGTGGGCCACCACAACCGGCCAAGTCACTTTGTAACAGACCAAATCTGACGCTGTGGCAGCTTTTGTTGCAAAACCGCAATTACTTGAGCTTCTGCTAATTCAGGCAGTGGGGTTCCGCTGCAAAACTTAGCCAAGGCAGGCAGAATGGGCCTGTGTCGCCGAGTGTGTCTCGGACTCGGCACTGGGGCCGGAGTCACGAACTGAAAAACAGCACCGGGGAGGGTGCTGTGTTAGCTAGCGGGCTACCCGCTTGAGTTGAGGGCAAAATAGCCCGACGTTGGACGCCAAAATGTAACGGCGTAAATGAATGCAGACAGAGTGTAAAAATATATATATAGCTTTAATGTAGAAATAGACTTACAGAACCACTGTTCCCGCGGAGACCAGGAAAGCAGAAGCCAGAAGCGACAAGCTCGGAGCTTGCTCGCCAAATTTATAGGCAGACATTAGCCCGAGGCGAACATGCCCCTTAAGGGGCAGGACTTATCCCTACAAGTTCAAGAATTGAAAACTGAAATGGAGGCAAGGAAGAAAACACAGAGGGCTGGCTGGACATGGAAAATCTAGGTAAATGAATAGAGACTACAGAAACAAGCATAACCAACCAAATACAAGAGATAGACGAAAGAATCTCAGATTCGGAAGATACCATAGAGAAAAAAAACGCACTGATCAAAGAAAACAGCAAATCCAACAAACTGTCATCACAAAACATTCAGGAAATCTGGGACACAATAAAAAGACCAAACCTAAGAATAATAGGAGTAGAAGAAGGAGAAAAAGTGCAGCTCAACGGTCCAGAAAATATACTTAATGAGATTACAGAAGAAAACATTCCCAACCTATAGAAAAATATACCTGTGAAGGTTCAAGAAGCATACAGAACACTGAATAGACTGGTTCAAAAAAAAAATCCCCTCGCGATATAATAATCAAAACACAAAGCATACAGAATAAAAAAAGAATATTAAGAGCTGCAAAGGAAAAAGGTCAAGTTACTTATAAAGGTAAACCTATCAGACTTATACCTTACTTCTCTATGGAAACCATGAAAGCCAGAAGGTCCTGGATAGATGTACTACAGAAAACTAAGAGAACATGGATGCAAGCCCAGACTACTATACCCAGCCAAGCTATCGTTCACTATAAATGGAGAAAACAAAATTTTCCAGGACAAAAACAAGTTTAAACAATACGTAGCCACAAATCCAGCCTTACAGAAAGTAATAGAGGGAAAATCACAAACCAAGCAGTCCAACAATGCCCACAATAACTCAGAAATCTAGTGACCCTTCACCAGCACAACTTGAAGAAGGGAAACACACAAACTCTACTACCAAAAAGGTGACCGGAGTTAACAACCACTGGTCATTAATATCACTTAATGTCAATGGACTCAATTCACGTATAAAAAGGAACAGGCTAAGAGATTGGATGCAAAAATGAGATCCAACATTCTGCTGTTTACAAGAAACACACCACAACCACAAAGACAGGCACCAACTCAGAGTAAAGGGCGGGGAAAAAGCTTATCAAGCAAATGGACCAAAGAAACAAGCAAGTGTGGCCATACTAATTTCTAACAAAGTTGACTTCAAACTTATATGAATCAGAAAAGATGGAGAGGGACATTTTGTACTCATAACAGGAACAATTCATCAGGATGAAGTCTCAAACCTCAATATCTATGCCCCTAATATAAAAGCACCCACTTACGTAAAAGAAACATTACTAAAACTCAAGGCAGTCATCAAACCGCACACACTAATAGTAGGAGCCTTCAACACTCCTCTCTCACCAATGGACAGCTCAATAAGACAGAAACCTAACAGAGAAATAAGAGAATTAATGGAGGTAACCAAATGGGATTAACAGACATCTATAGCACATTCCACCCAATAGGAAAGAATATACCTTCTTCTCTGCAGCTCATGGAACCTCCTCGAAAATTGACCACATACTCGGTAACAAAGCAAACTTCCACAGTTACAAAAAAATTAGTAACCACCTGTGTCTTATCAGATCAGCATGGATTCAAGTGAGAATTCAACAAAAATGCTACCCCAGAAAGCCTACAAACTCATGGAAACTGAACAGTCAACTACTGAACCACACCTGGATCAAGGAAGAAATGAAGAAAGAAATTAGTCTTCCCTGAATTCAATGAAAATAAAGAAACAACATACTCAACTTATGGGACACTATGAAAGCAGTCCTGAAAGGAAAGTTAAGAGCACTAAGTGCCCACTTAAAGAAAACAGAGAAAGCACACGTTGGAGAATTAACAGTCCACCTGAAAGCTTTAGAAAGAAAGAAGCAAACTCACCTATGAGGAATAGAAGACTGGAAATAATCAAACTGAGGACTGAAATCAACAAAATAGAAACACAGAAAACAATCCAAAGAATCAATGAAACAAAAAGCTGGTTCCTGGAGAAAATCAACAAGATTGATAAACGAGTATCCAAACTAATCAAACGGAAGAGAGAGAATATGCAAATTAATAAGATCAGAAATGAAAGCGGGACATAACCACAGACACAGAGGAAATTCAGAGAATCATTAGATCTTACTACAAAAGCCTGTATGCCACAAAACTGGAAAATGTAAAAGAAATGGACACATTTTAGATAAATACCATGTACCAAAGTTAAACCAGGACTAGGTGAACAATCTAAATAAACCTGTTAGTCGCGAAGAATTAGAAGCTGTTATCAAAAACCTCCCTTCCAAAAAAAGCCCAGGCACAGATGGTTTCAATGCGGAATTCTACCAGAACTTCCAAGAAGACCTAATACCTATACTCCTTAATGTATTTCACAATATAGAAACAGAAGAGGCATTGCCAAATTCCTTTTATGAAGCTACAGTTACTCTGATACCAAAACCGCACAAAGACTCAACCAAGAAAGAAAATTATAGACCAATCTCACTCATGAACATCGATGCAAAAATCCTCAACAAAATACTGGCAAACCGAATCCAAGAACACATTAGGAAAATTATCCATTATGATCAAGTAGGCTTCATCCCAGGGATGCAAGGCTGGTTCAACATACGAAAATCTATCAATGTAATCTAGCATATAAATAAACTGAAGGAAAAAAACCATATGATCATTTCATTAGATGCTGAAAAAGCATTTAACAAAATTCAACACCCCTTTATGATAAAAGTATTGGAGAGATTAGGGATACAAGGGTCATACCTAAATATAATAAAAGCTATATACAGCAAGCTGACAGCTAACATTAAATTAAATAGAGAGAAACTTAAAGCCATCCCACGAAACTCAGGAACACGACAAGGCTGTCCACTCTCTCCACACCTCTTCAATATAGTGCTTGAAGTTCTAGCAATAGCAATAAGACAACATAAGGGGATCAAGGGAATTCGAATTGGAAAGGAAGAAGTTAACCTTTCGTTATTTGCAGATGATATGATAGTGTACATAAGCGACCCCAAAAACTCCACCAAAGATCTTTTACAGCTGATAAACACCTTTAGTAATGTGGCAGGATACAAGATCAACTCCAAAAAGTCAGTGGCCCTCTTATACAGAGGGAAATCAGAGAAGCTTCACCTTTCACAATCGCCACAAACAGCATAAAATATCTGGGGGTAACTCTAACCAAGGAAGTGAAAGATCTATTTGACAAGAACTTTAAGGCATTGAAGAAAGAAACTGAGGAGTATACAGGAAAATGGAAGGACCTCCCTTGCTCTTGGATTGGGAGGATCAACATAGTAAAAATGGCAATTTTACCAAAGGCAATTTATAGATTCAATGCAATCCCCATCAGGGTCCCATCAAAATTCTTCACAGATCTTGAGAGGACAATAATCAACTTTATATGGAAAAACAAAAAACCCAGGATAGCCAAAACAATCCTATACAATAAAAGATTGTCTGGAGGCATTACCATCCCTGACTTCAAACTCTATTACAGAGCTACAGTGATGAAAACAGTGTGGTACTGGCATAAAAACAGAGAAGTCGACCAATGGAATCGTATAGAAGACCCGAATTTTTTTTTCCTTTTTTTATTGAGAAAAGGAAAAAAAAAAAAACAAGTTTCCACCTCCTCCCAGCCTCCCATTTCCCTCCCCCTCCTCCCCCCCTACGCCCCCTCCTCCCACCCTTCTCCCCCTCCCCCCACTCCTTTCCCCCTCCCTCTCCAGTCCAAAGAAGACCCGAATTTTAACCCACAAACCTATGAACACCTCATTTTTGATAAAGGAGCCAAACGTATACAATGGAAGAAAGAACGCATCTTTAACAAATGGGGCTGGCATAACTGGATGTCAACCTGTAGAAGAATGAAAATAGACCCATATCTATCACCATGCACAAAACTCAAGTCCAAATGGATTAAAGACCTCACTATCAGTCAGAACACATTGAACCTGATAGAAGAGAAAGTGGGAAGTACCCTACAGGAGATGGGCACAGGAGATCGCTTCCTATGTGTAACCCCAACAGCACAGACTTTAAGGGCAACATTGAATAAATGGGACCTACTAAAACTGAGAAGCTTCTGTAAAGCAAAGGACACTGTCACCAAGACAAAAAGGCAACCTACTGACTGGGAGAAGATCTTCACCAACCCCGCAACAGACAAAGGTCTGATCTCCAAAATATATAGAGAACTCAAGAAACTAGACTTTAAAATGCTAAGTAACCCAATTAAAAAATGGGGCACTGAACTGAACAGAGAATTCTCAGCAGAGGAAGTTCAAATGGCCAAAAGGCACTTAAGGTCATGCTCAACGTCCTTAGCAATCAGGGAAATGCAAATCAAAACAACTTTGAGATATCATCTTACACCTGTCAGAATGGCTAAAATCAAAAACTCCAATGATAGCCTTTGCTGGAGAGGCTGTGGAGGAAGGGGTACCCTCATCCATTGCAGGTGGGAATGCAATCTTGTGCAACCACTTTGGAAATCGGTGTTTCGGTTTCTCAGGAAATTCGGGATCAACCTACCCCTGGACCCAGCAATACCACTCTTGGGAATATACCCAAGAGATGCCCTATCATATGACAAGAGCATTTGTTCAACTATGTTCATAGCAGTATTATTTGTAATAGCCAGAACATGGAAACAACCTAGATGCCCCTCAATGGAAGAATGGATGAAGAAAGTGTGGAATATCTACACATTAGAGTACTATGCTGAGGTAAAAAACAATGACTTCTCAAATTTTGCGTGCAAATGGATGGAAATAGAAAACACTATCCTGAGTGAGGTAACCCAGAAACAAAAAGATGAATATGGGATGTACTCACTCATAATTGATTTCTAGCCATAAATAAGGGTCACGGAGTGTACAATTGGTGATCCCAAAGAAGCTAAGTAAGAAGGTGAACCAAAGGAAAAGCATATAGTTGTCCTCTTGGCTATGGGAAGTAGACAAAATTGCCGGGGAGAAAATTGAGATCTTGGGGGTGGGGTGGGATGGGGGTAAGGAGAGATGGGGAGAGAAAAGGGAGAAGGGGAGAATGGGGGGAACTTGGGGATAATGGAGGATTGGGATAAGGAAGGTTGGATAGGGGAGCACGGAAGCACAATTCTTAGTTAAGGGAGCCACCTTAGGGTTGGCAAGAGACTTGAACCTAGAGTGGCTCCCAGATGCCCAAGCTGAGGTCCCCAGTTAGTTCCTTGGGCAGCTGAGGATAGGGAACCTGAAATGATCCTATCCTATAGCAATACTGACGAATATCTTGTATATCATCATAGAACCTTCATCTGGTGATGGATGGAGACAGAGACAGAGACCCACACTGGAGCACTGGACTGAGCTCCCAAGGTCCCAATGAGGAGCAGAAAGAGGGAAAACATGAGCAAAGAAGTCGGGACCACGAGGGGAGCACCCACCCACTGAGACAGTGGAGCTGATCTATTGGGAGCTCACCAAGGCCAGCTGGACTGTGACTGAAAAAGCATGGGATAAAACTGGACTCTCTGAGCATGGCGAACAATGAGGGCTGATGAGAACCCAAGGACAATGGCACGGGGTTTTGAACCTACATAATGTGCTGGCTTTGTGGGAGCCTAGCCAGTTTGGATGTTCACCTTCCTAGAAATGGACGGAGTGGGGAGGACCTACGACTTACCACAGGGCAGGGAACCCTGACTGCTCTTTGGGCTGGAGAGGGAGGGGGAGAGGAGTGGGGGGAGGGGGAGAAGGGTGGAGGGGGGGGAGAAGGGTGGGAGGAGGGGGAGGGAAATGGGAGGCTGGGAGGAGGAGGAAATTTGTTTTTTTTTCTCCTTTTCTCAATAAAAAAAACTGAAAGAAAAAACCATATGACCATTTCATTAGATGCTGAAAAAGCATTTGACAAAATTCAACATCCATTTATGTTAAAAGTCTTGGAGAGATTAGGGGTACAAGGGTCATACCTAAATATAATAAAAGCTATATATAGCAAGCCGACAGCTAACATCAAATTAAATGGAGAGAAACTCAAAGCCATCCCGCTTAACTCAAAAACACGACAAGGAGGTCCACTCTCGCCATACCTCTTCAATATAGTGCTTGAAGTTCTAGCAATAGCAATAAGACAACATAATGGGATCAAGGGGATTCGAATTGGAAAGGAAGAAGTTAAACTTTCGTTATTTGCAGATGATATGATAGTGTACATAAGTGACCCCAAAAACTCCACCAAAGAACTTTTACAGCTGATAAACAGCATTAGTAATGTGGCAGGATACAAGATCAACTCCAAAAAATCAGTGGCCCTCTTATACACAAAGGATATGGAAGCAGAGAGAGAAATCAGAGAAGTTTCACCATTCACGATAGCCACAAACAGCATAAAATATCTTGGGGTAAATCTAACCAAGAAAGTGAAAGATCTATTTGACAAGAACTTTAAGGCATTGAAGAAAGAAATTGAAGAGGATACCAGAAAATGGAAGGACCTCCCTTGCTCTTGGATTGGGAGGATCAACATAGTAAAAATGGCAATTCTACCAACGGCAATCTATAGATTCAATGCAATCCCAATCAAGGTCCCATTAAAATTCTTCACAGATCTTGAGAGGACAATAATCACCTTTATATGGAAAAACAAAAAAATCAGGACAGCCAAAACAATCTTATACAATAAAGGAACTTCTGGAGGCATTACCATCCCTGACTTCAAACTCTATTACAGAGCCACAGTAATGAAAACAGCATGGTATTGGCATAAAAACGAAAGAGTCGACCAATGGAATCGCATAGAAGACCCGGAGTTTAACCCACAAACCTATGAACATCTCATTTTCGATAAATGAGCTAAAAGTATACAAAGGAAGAAAGAAAGCATCATCAACAAATGGTGCTGGCACAACTGCATGTCATCCTGTAGAAGAATGAAAATAGATCCATATCTGTCACCATGCACAAACCTCAAGTCCAAATGGATCAAAGACCTCAATATCAATCTGAACACACTGGACCTGACAGAAGAGAAAGTAGGAAGTACCCTACAACATATGGGCACAGGAGACCACTTCCTATGTATAACCCCAGCAGCACAGACATTAAGGGCAACATTGAATAAATGGGACCTCCTGAAACTGAGAAGCTTCTGTAAAGCAAAGGACACTGTCACTAAGACAAAAAGGCAACCTACTGACTGGGAAAAGATCTTTACCAATCCCGCAACAGACAAAGGTCTGATCTCCAAAATATATAAAGAACTCAAGAAACTAGACTTGAAAATGCTAATTAACCCAATTAAAAATGGGGCACTGAACTGAACAGAGAATTCTCAACAGAAGAACTTCAAATGGCCAAAAGAGATTTAAGATCATGCTCATCCTCCTTAGCGATCAGGGAAATGCAAATCAAAACAACTTTGAGATACCATCTTACACTTGTCAGAATGGCTAAAATCAAAAACACCAATGATAGCCTTTGCTGGAGAGGTTGTGGAGGAAGGGGTACCCTCATCCATTGCTGGTGGGAATGCAAATTCGTGCAACCACTTTGGAAATCAGTGTGGCGGTTTCTCAATAAATTCGGGATCAACCTACCCCAGGACCTAGCAATACTACTCTTGGGAATATACCCAAGAGATGCCCTATCATATGACAAAGCATTTGTTCAACTATGTTCATAGCAGCATTATATGTAATAGCCAGAACCTGGAAACAACTTAAATGCCCTTCAATGGAAGAATGGATGAAGAAAGTGTGGAATATATACACATTAGGTTACTACTCAGCGGTAATATACAATGACATCGTGAATTTTGCATGCAAATGGATGGAAATAGAAAACACTATCGTAAGTGAGGTTACCCAGACCCAAAAAGATGAACATGGGATGTACTCACTCATAATTGGCTTCTAGCCATAAATAAAGGACAATTGAGTCTATTGGGAGCTCACCAAGGCCAGCTGGACTGGGACTGAAAAAGCATAGGATAAAACTGAACTCTCTGAACATGGCGGACAATGAGGGCTGATGAGAAGCCAAGGACAATGGCACTGGGTTTTGATCCTACTTCATGTTCTGGCTTTGTGGAAGCCTAGCCAGTTTGGATGCTCACTTTCCTAGTCCTAGATATAGTGGGGGTATCTTGGACTTTCCACAGGGCAGTGAACACTGACTGGTCTTCGGTCTGGAGGGGGAGGGGGAGAGGAGTAGGGGGAGGGGGAAAGGACTGGGAGGAGAAGGAAAATGGGAGGCTGGGAGGAGGTGGAAATTTGTTTTTCAATAAAAAAATAAAAGAAAAATAAAAAATAAATATTACCCATACACTTAAAAAATGTAATGTATAATTAGAAAGTATAGGTTGTTAATGGATAATCATCAATAATAGTCAAGTTTGTAGTCATGTTAGTTAGATTTTCTAGATATATAGAGATATATTTCAGTTAGATAGGCATTCTTCATATCTTTCAAAGACTACAGAATATGGCATTTAAAATGTTTTAATAACTTAAGGCTTTTCATGACAATAAGACACATCTGCTCCTGGCAGCACCAAGCTACTTCCTGAGGACGATGGACATCAAAGAGGCTCCTTATGGAGTTTGCTAGCGATTTGGGCAAGAAACTGCTCTTGCCTAAACTATTGTGTAAACTGGACATGAAGAACCAATAAAGAGAGAGGATTGTTGAACTTGCCTAAAGTTGAGATGGTCCTTCGGGGTTCCTGCTTCATGAAAGAGTCTACAAGACATTCTGCAGGATACAAAAGAAAGTGACTGAACTGTCTTTGAAATTTCCTGCTTCATGGAAAAGTCTGCTGGATACTATGGGCCTAAAGGCCGAAGATGGATGTTCCAATGGTACAGAAAAACTTTGGGTGACAGTCCAAGCAGCGAGATGTCTCTGTTATTTCCAGAGTTTTGGAAGTTGCTTACTTATTGTTTACTTAGGTAATATTATATCCTTCTGGAGTTTTTGATGGAGTAGATGGAATAGATAGATAGCTATAGTTATCATTTTCCTTTGTTATGATAAAAGATAAAATAGATTGAAATATTGTTATTGTATTTCTTGCTTGATAACTGTTCTGTTATATGTAATTTTTCTATGTTAAAAAGAAAGCCTTTCTTTTTTGTTTAAACAGAGAAAGGGGAAATGGTGTAGGAGGTTCTTCTGTCTATGTGTTGCTTTCACTGGTTGAATAAAGAAACTGCCTTGGCCTGTTGATAGGGCAGCACTTAGATAGGCAAGCAAAACAGAACTGAATGCTGGGAGAAAGATGGCAGGGAGGGAGAGCTGCCATGGAGCATCAAAGTCAGACATGCTGAATCTTTCCAGGTAAGCCACGACCTCGTGGTGAACACAGATTAATAGAAATGGGTTAGATCAAGATGTGAGAGTTAGCCAATAAGAGGCTAGACATATTGGGTCAGGCAGTAATTTAATTAATACAATTTCTGTGTGGTTATTTTGGGGGTTAAGCTAACCAGGCGATGGGACATAGCCTGTGCTCCTCTTACTTCAGGAGATGAAAGCAATTATAACACAGGTGAAGGGCTGGAGAGATGGCTCAGAGGTTAAGAGCATTGCCTGCTCTTCCAAAAGTCCTGAGTTCGATTCCCAGCAACCACATGGTGGCTCACAACCATCTGTAATGAGGTCTGGTGCCCTCTTCTGGCCTGCAGGCATACACACAGACAGAATATTGTATACATAATAAATAAATATATAAAAAAAAGAACACAGGTGAAGAGATATGGCATTTCAAGTGTCTACCTACCACCTTCCACCACCTTATGTGGCCTGGACAATCAAAATTGATCTTTGGACTCATAACATGCTGTTTATCCTCAAAGGAAAAGGATCACATAGCAGCTAGGTCTAGAATTTTTTCAGTCCTAAACATGTCATATTTTAAACAGCACTATATAATGGTCTTTCTACTTGAATGAATAGGACATTCTCCTAAAGTTCAGAAAAATCATTTTGTAAATAGCAACAGGATATTAATACCATGTCCAAGAGTATATGAGCAATACAATTGTTATTGATAATGAGTTACTGATCAACTACATTGTAGTAATAGGAGTGGCGGAGCTGCGTCCCCGGCACCCCGGCTGCCTGGCTAGCTTATGCCCCGAAATAACAACACACAAACTGTATTCATTTAAACACTGCTTGGCCCTTTAGCTCTAGCCCTTACTGGCTAATTCTGATCAACCCATCTCTAATAATCTGTGAGCACCGGTCTTACCGGGAAGATTCTAGCCTACATCCATCCTGGATCGGAGCTTCATCGTGTGTGTCTCAGAGAGCAGAGCTATCATGTCTACCCGGGAGAGAGAGGCATGGTGTCTCTCTGAGGCGTCTGCTCCCGAGAGGAGAGCTGTGGAGTCTGAGCTCACTTCCTCTTCCTCCCAGCACTCCGTTCTGTTTACTCCACCTACCTATGTTCTAACCAATAAAATGGGCCAAGGCAGTTACTTTATTAGCCAATGACCTTCTTCCATCACTACATCATTTTATTGATAGCCATAATAAAGCCTTGCCATGTAGGAAGCTGAACAAGGTCATGAGGCTAGCTGAGTTCTCATGTCCAGGAAACAATTGAACATGAACAACATGCAGGATAGAGCCTCTCATGCTAGAGCAGAATTTCCTGAGATGTGTGTCTGAGTTCCCTGGCCCTGCCAGGGATCTGGGACCAAGCAGAAACTTGTGATTTCATTGGGGCTATAGCTGGGAACCTGAGTCCTGGTTCTCTTTGGGAATAGGTAACAGCATACTCTGAGAAGGTTCTGATCTTACCTGCAGCTGAGGCATCTGCCTGTGTCATCCTGGAGAGTTCTTAACCTATTGTATTCAGAGAATAGTTTACACAGGAAATGGGTAATATTGCAGAAAACAAAGTTCAAAGGTGGAATTCTCTTCTGCACAAGGGATGTTCCTAAATAAAAGTGTTATTTCAGCCAGGTGTGGTGGTACACACATTTCAATCCCATTACCTGGGAGCTGAAGCAGGCAGATCACTGCCATTTCAAGAAACTTCTGCTCAGAACATAGAGAGTTCAGAAGGGAGGAAAGGAGACTCAATTCCAGAGACACACTGAGTATCAAATGTACTGTTTTCTGGACAGAATTTCTTGTTGATTGGACCAGGACAATTCTCTTAGGTATTTTTCCGTTTCTAGTTGGAAACCATACATGTGAGCAGAAGACAATGAAAGACAGAGATCCCAGGTAAAAGGGACCCTCTGGGCTCTACTTCCTCCCCAATTCTGGGTTCCTACCTAAGCTGGGAGAATTCAAAGTGATGCTGTAGCTTTTCTGCCAAGTCCTTTTCCTGCATGGGCATTTCCCTCTGCCTCCACAGCAACTGAAGACTTTCCTCCAATCTCTTGAGCTCCAGTTCATTGGAAGACTGTGTTGTTAGTGGAGGGTCAAAGACCATCATACATCTCTAGGCACATACAAAAGATCCAAATAGCTTGCTGGGCAGCTAGGTAGACAAAACAGTAAAAGCACCCAGGAGAGTTAGAAACCCAGATTCAATTTAGAGACTGAACAGAAAAAGAGTAGTCTCCTTTAGCCAATCGCACACATGCATGACACACAAGATCACCTAAATACTTATACTACTACTACCACCACACACACATACACACACACACACACACACACACAATCACACACATACACACAAAGAGAGAAAGAGAGAGAGAGAGAGAGAGAGAGAGAGAGAGAGAGAGAGGTAGGAAAGGAGGAAAAAAGAAAGATAATAGAAAGAAATATAATGGCAGAAGAGGACATCTAATGTGGGATTCCCCTCTGTATGCTTTTAATATGTTTTACTGCCATTGGTTAATAAAGAAGATGTTTTCTGTCAATAGCTTAACAGTGCAAAGCCAGGCTTGATGAGCTATATACAGAAAGGAGGTGGGTGGAGTCAAGGAAAAGATATTTAGATGTCCCCAGAACAGACATACCAGAAACTTGCCAGAAAGCCACATCACCATGGTGATTCTGAGAGTAATAGAAATGGGTTAATTTAAGATTTAACCAAAAACACCCTTAAGCTATTGGCCAAACAGTATTGCAAATAATATAGTTTCTGTGTGATTAATTCAAGTCTGGGCAGTCTGAAAATGAACAAGCAGCCTCCAACAACAGACTGCTGTACCATTGTGGGGCTGATTACATCCTTGTAAAACCTGAGAAGCTTGAAAACGAATTCTAGACACAAAGGAAAAGAGACAAGAATGGCTTCTTGGTAGCTAGCATTTTTTTGGATGGGCTGTGTTTGTTGGAGGGGAATGAGAGCACCGTGGTTCCTTTATAAGAGGTTTTCTTTATTTGGTAGTAGCAAAAAAAGTGGGGTTTCCAAATGGAGGCTTCCTGGTGTGTGTTGTCAGCGTGATCTCTGGCCCTTTCAAGAGGCCAAGCACTTGAATAGGGTTTGTGAGCAGTGTGCTGCAAGTTATTTGGTGGCTACATGGGCCAACTGGTTACTAGAGTTGAGGCAGTGAGCATGGCACGTGCATGGGAATCTCCTCCTTGCAAACTGCTTCCCACGTGTGATCTCACAAGAGCCCTGCTGAGCGAATGAGCCCCAGGACCAGGAACTCACTTACTCAAAGCTCTGTGCACAGAATGCTACCTATCATAATGACATGTGGGTGTATTATATGTTATTGACCCTTCTCCTTCTCTAGACTGCAACTCTAAACAGAGACTGAGGGATGGCTTGCCAATAATTCAGTTTCTCATGAGAGGCTAATGTCCCAGAAGTACTTGTGCATGAACACTGAAATGAACACCCCAGGTAGCATGAGGTGGGTGGCTGGATGGGAACATGGATAAGTAAGGTGATGGGTGAAACCACAGGTGGTTAAATAAGTAGAGAGGCAGTCAAATGGGCAAAAGGTGCCCAACTTTACCCTGATTTATTTGTCTGCCCCTACATCTTGTTGCTGGGTCTTGAGGCCACTAGTCTCTTCCTCTCGGTCCTCACAGATCACATTCAAGTCCTCCAAGTGGTGCTTCAGTAGGAGGCCAGTCACCTAGTTATCCAGCAGTTTCTTTTTCTCCTGCCTCAGCATGTACAACTTTTCCAGTTGAGTCTGCTACACTAGGAGCCAGCTGTGCAGACTGCTGGAGATGCTCTGCATAGTAAGATCCTGCCAGCATCCTCCTGCCACCCCTGCCTCCAGGAACCCCTGCCTCCAGCTAACAATCTCTTTCACATGTAGGAATACTAGGTCCAAGAGACAAAAGTCCAAGAGATGCATGCTAAGGCTGCTTGCTAAGAAGCAGAAAGGCTAGATCCGGAGTTAGGGATGCTCCATCATGAGAAAAATGAAGGCAAAGATGGCCATTTCACAACTTTTGGGGTCCATGCCAAGATGGGCATTTACTGACAGAAAACTGTCTCCTTGGTCAGCTCACTGAACTTCTCTGAGGTCTCAGTGTAATCAACTTCCAAGGTCCTTAGTTCTGACATGACCTGTGCATGCTCCAACTTCAGCTTTTCATAGAAAGGATTTGCCTTGTGGTAAGGCCTAGAAACAGGAAGAAAGAACCTTGTGATCAGAGGCCTCAAGGATCATGAGAACTCATGTTGTATCCTGGTCTACCACAGTTCAGTGAATGCCACATTCTGCATCCTATGTACAGGGACCTCCTGGTGCTTTTAAACTTGTTATCTTGGCACTAGATCAGCTGGCTTCAGAGATGGAGGATGCCATGGTTGCATGTGTTCACTGAGTATGTTTAGAGATCCAGTGTAGCTCCCCATGTTACCAGGGTTTATGCTACACGTCTCGCCACACCAAATATTACAATGACATCTCTCCCACTTCAGAAAAGCAATTCGAGGTCCCCTGTGACTATTACACAGGATAGTGATATAAACTCCCACAAGGGATGCCTAGGGGTCATGAAGGGGAGTATGTAGGACAAGAGCTATGCTGCTTAAAGTGGGGTTTTCTGATCTCAGCACTAGCACCACCTGGAAATTGGTACAGGCAAATCATCATGTCCCATACAGACCCCTGGATCCCAGAGTCTCTATGGACACACAAACCTGAAAATGCATGTGCGTGCGTGTGCACACAAACCAACAAATAAAAACACAAACACATTAGGGAGAGGAAGCAGAGAGGGGGAGAGAGGAAGACAGACAGACAGAGAGAGAGAGAGAGAGAGAGAGAGAGAGAGAGAGAGAGAGAAACATGTTTGCATGCTAAAGAAATTCATGGAGCATTATTGTCTAAGAGTATGAGGCACAAAGCTAGAGAGAAACTGTGATGAGTCCCAGGACTTCTGGTATGCACACAGATGGACAAAGTGGGAACGGGTCTCTCTAGCTGCTACCAGGAGCTTCCAGTACACAATCAGCTTTCAGGCAAGTTCAAAGACTCACACAAACTAACAGCAGCTATAATAGACACAAACCACCACCTGTCAGGTCCTTCCCAAATGCACTCAGGGATCGGGGAAGTAAACATTACTATCTCAATCCCTTACTTGTGTGACTCAGACCACAGGCTCTGGTTTTCATTTAGAGAAAGAAGACTAGCTAGAGTCACCATCTCCCTCCCCTCAAGCTTCAGGTCTGCCTCTCCTGAGAAGAATTTAAGACATGGGTCACACTGGAGGTCCAGTACTGAGAACCCAAAACCTTAAAGGAAAAAGGTTAGGGTGACATTGCTGAAGGTCCCATCAAGACAGAAACAATGAACACCTGTTCTCCATGGTATCTTCACTGATGAAGGTTGGGCGATCTAGCAGCTCATTTCTTTGGCTGTTGATCAGCTGTAGTTCCATGGTCAGCCTATCTACTTCCTGCTTCATCTGCTTCTTGGTGAGGAGCATTGGGTGGGATTTTGGCTCCATAGCAGCATCTGTGGGTAGACAGAACACAAGTGAAACTGCACAGGACAAGGCATAGAGGACAGACAGACACCCTGAGGCCCAAACAGAAAGATCAAGTTTGGAACCAAGTGAAAAACCAAATTTTTTGGCCCAGTTGAATTGCTCCCTCTGTGAATGTAATCTTTCCCATCACTATGTAGAGATGTGGCTACATAAGAAGCCAGGGGTTTTTGCTCTGCCTCTCTACATATGTTTCAGGTGAAAACAGAGACCACCTCTTCAAGCTTATTCACAGCAGGACAGGATGCAACATGGCCCAGGGCCCTGAATCCTGCCTGTGGTTTCAGAAACCAGGAGAAAAATGACAGCATGCACAAGCACTCGGGTGCTGTGAGGAGCCCAGAATTCCTGCCTGGAAGGGTTGTGAAATGAAAAGTCATGCAGGGGCAGAACATGATCAGCAGACTCACTAAGTCACCCCACTGACAGTCCAGAACACGGAAGTTGGCATCGAAGAGTCAATCTCTGCCCTAGTCCCATGCCTCTGAGAGTTGTTTGGCTACCCTAGAGAATTTGCTGCCCCCCTCAACTGCTGATCAGAACCCTAAGTGGGCCACTCTCAGGGAGAGGTGGTCAGAGGAATTCTGCTGTACATTCTGAGGACACAATGTCTTAGCCAGAAGCACTTTTCTCTCCATGTGACTAGTGTCAGAGAGCCACTGAACCTAAAGGAAGCTGCTGAGTGTGAGGTGCAGTAAGGCATGTCCTAAGGTGGGGACACATTAGTGCCTCCCTGCCTCCTGCTGTTTGTTCTCCTTCTGTCCCCAAACCCCAGTAAATGTAGAAGCTTTAGACACTCCCACATAACAGTTTTGGCATGGCCAGCTCCTAGATTAGGGAATGGACAAACTAATGTTCTGGAATCCTTGAATTTTAGGAATTATGATAAACAAGAGATCCCATTTGCATCTCAAGAATCTCTAGCTCCTCTGCCCCATTACTGGAGGGCCCACCTCCTCCAGGAAGCTCAACATCTGCCCAGGACTCACTGTTTCTATCCAGAGCATTCATTTGATCTTGTTTTACTCTTCTGCATCTGTCTGCTTCCTGGATGATGATCACCATTCTCTCTCCAAAGTAGACTCCTCAGTCTTGACAACATCTCTAATTGTGTACCCTACAGGCACTGAAGGAATGGCCTAAGGGCAGCTGGTATTGCAACATCACTGGTGGCATCACGGGATTCCAGGAGCTTTCCAGGATACAATGGATCGTGCAGAGAAGAGACTGCTGATATCATGGGGAACAGCCTTTGCCACCGTGCAAATTAGCTTTCCTGAAATGACCAGAAGCCCAGGTTCCCTTTCCAGGAGCCTCTCTTGGAACACAGGAGAAGATCTTCAGCACCTCTTCATTTTAAAGCTAGAGTTCCCTTAGCTTGATTGGAAGGCCCATAGCACTTTCTGTTATTCTTTCGGTCCCTGCCCTAGCCATGCCCACTCCTATTTTACCTCTGACCTCTGCCACCATCTCTCTCTCTCCTGTTCTCTCCCGGTGTACTCATGGGGCTTTGCCTCTCTCCTACTCCTACTCCTTCTTCTTCTTCTTCTTCTTCTTCTTCTTCTTCTTCTTCTTCTTCTTCTTCTTCTTCTCTCTCTCTCTCCCTTAATAAATACTTATGACTATTTTTTGTGTCTATGTGTCTGTTACCCGCCGCCACCGCCCACGCAGCGCATGCCCTCCCGCTGGTGGGAAACTGTAGCCACTTGTCGCATGGCAGGCTCCGCCAGCCTGCCTGGGGATCTTGCAGGTACCGACAACCATCTCTGCCAGGCTAGCAGCTGCGCTGCAAACATCTTAGAAACATCTTAGGAGTAAGATTGGTGCCATGTGACTCCCAAACCGGGTTCTTTTCCACTTCACCGGCTTCCCTAATTGCTTCAATCGGTGAGTGTCTCCCCACTCTGCTTTGGTTGCCTCCCTTTGCCAGAGTCATTTGGATGCCTGCCATTTGTCTGCAGCTTGCCACTAGTAACCTACGATGTCCTGGCAGCCTGTTGGAGAGACCGCCCGCCCTGGATCGCCATCTGGGGCCGGGGGTTCGGCTGGTGCTGCCTGGAGCTCTGCCCTCCACCCTCTGGGGCACGGTCAAAACCCACGTGTTGCATCTGCCTGGGCGCAGCTTTACAAATCCTCTTAAATCCTCTTTGGCTAGCTTAACCACCCCCTTTTAGCCCAGAGATTTTTGTTGAGCTCCCAGAAATCTCGGGTGCTGTCTGGGGTCAAGAGGAACTTCCCTGGTTGTTCCTTTAGCTAGCATTCACTCCTGGCTTTTCATCCGTGGCTATACCCGCCTCAAAGGGCTAGCTAGGTTTAGTCAGCCCCTCATTTCACTCATGCCTGGAAGCCCGGGGCTTCCAGTTCGCCTTTCTGTTCTTTCCTGTTCTCTCGGTATAGCTCACTAGGGTGTGAGCACAGCTTGCTACGGTGCGGGCAGGCCAATTGTTTCCCCCCTGCCCGGGAATTTGCCTCTCGTTGGGGGCGGGGGCTGATTCAGTTAGGCCATACCACTCCTGTATAAGCAGCTCAGACGCCTGCTTATAGGGCCTACGGTGGTCGATTCCAACTGCACCTTGCCTTCATGGCCTCGGGTGCCTTTTTGTGAGTGTTTTTCCGCGGTTTTGGCAATGGGTATCAAGCTGTCCAGACCTATCACTCCGGCCTCATGCTTTAATGCCTTACACTTCTCTGTCTCTGTTCAACCCAATATAACTTAGAGAAAAACTGTAAATGGCTGTTTTTTTTTTTTCGGTTCCAACCTTTTGCCCCTCCCCGCTGCAGCTTCTGTTATGTCATGGTGGCTCTACAACAAAACAAAAACTTTTTTCCACAGCATGTGGCGGTCACCATCTTGGCTAAGGGCCAGGTGGGTCAGGTGACTCTTTTCGCCATCTTGGCTGAGAGCCAGGCCACGTGACCACACTCTCCCGGTTTTACTCCCGGTTTTACCCTGCCTCTTTACCCGGATTTCACTGAACTCCTCATGTTAACTCTGTTACATGCGTTTTGAGCAATGGTATGCCTTTGATAGGGCCCATCAGAGGCGTCCACGTTGCCTAATTCTTGTTCACTCTTTCTATGTATAATAATTGTTTATTACATCTCATTTCAGACTACAGAACATGAGTCTCATATTTTAAACTGGTATGTACTTTTAAGTCCCTTAAGTTTTTCGCTACCATTGTCTGTTCTGACATTAACCTTCCATTGCCAGAAGTTTCTTCTTTCTGCCCTTTTACGAGTGTAAATCTTACCTGCTAAGAACCAGTATACTACAACTATATTTAATTCAGCCCTGAACTGCTCAGAGATCTGGGGAATGTGATATTTAAGTATTTAATTATTAAAAACTTTTCACAACAACAACAACAAAAAAGAGACAGGTTGGCTCCTAGCAGCAGTTCTCTGCTCCCTCCAAAGAAGACAGATGACAGACCCGCGCAGAACAACGTCCTTCTGCATTTTGCTTTGACTGCAGAGTGCTGACCATTGGAAAAACCTGCCTTTTGTCTAAAATAAAGACCTCTAGACGTGGACAGAATCGCTGGAATTGACAGCCGAGCTGCTCAGGTCAAGGTAGTCCTGTCTTCCTACAGATTTCTTAGCCCACAGGGCCTTCTGCAGCCTGGCAGGCCCTGCACTAAACAGCAAAGGTCAAGTGGAACCTTCAGCGACCACGGAGGACCCAAAAGAGAGTAGCTCTGGGTGCCAACCAAGTAAGCTCTCTGTTATTTTTTAATCAGTAACTCAAGTAAAATCTTATCCTTTTCAAAGATCTCTGACAGTTTGATAGCTGCGAGGTTTTGCTTGCCAGGTTACCTCACCAAATAAATTTTAAATCAAAATTTCTCTCCTATACTGATTTCCATGTGACTAAAACTTCTGTTTTCACAAACCCAAGAAGTTCTTGCAAGTTTCAGGGAGCCAAATTAAAATATCCATCTTAAACAGGTCAGATACCCCCTCAATTCCCTGGTCCAAAAAAATTTTTTTTCCCTTAATTTAACTTTATTGTTTGTTCTGCCAATATCTTAGGGACACCAGACATTCCCATGCCATAAAAACCGGTCAAAAGCAAAGAGACCAGCCATGCCAGGATGCGACCAGCACCCAGCCTTCTATTGGGTTCCCCTCTACGAAAGACAACGCCCACATCAGCCGGAAGAAGTCTTGAGAATTCGCCATACCAATTCCTTCAAACTGGGGTGTCCAATTTGCTTTTTTATAAAAAGCAAGATGTGGAAATGTTATTCTTTCAGTCCCTGCCCTAGCCACGCCCACTCCTTTTTTACCTCTGACCTCCGCCGCCATCTCTCTCCTTCTGTTCTCTCCCAGTGTACACACAGGGCTTTGCCTCTCTCCTTCTTCTCTCTCTCTCTCTCTCTCTCCCTTTCTCTCTCTCTCTTAATAAATACTTATGGCTATTTTTTTTGTGTCTATGTGTCTGTTACCCGCCGCCACTTCCCGCGCAGCGCGTGCCCTCCCGCTGGTAAGAAACTGTAGCCGCTTGTCGCATGGCAGGCTCTGCTAGCCTGCCTGAGGATCTTGCAGGTACCGACAACCGTCTCTGCCAGGCTAGCAGCTGCGCTGCAAACATCTTAGAAACATATTAGGAATAAGACTTTCCATTTTGAGAAATAAGCTATGCTTTTCAAATAGTGCCCAGAAACTTATTGTTCCTTCCCTAAAATCACTCTATTCATCAATATGAGCAATTAAATATTCCTGAGAAGTCATGTTATGATAAATGTAAATTGAAAAACATCATGTTCCCGAAGTACAAGTGTTTGACAACACATACAGAAGAACTTTCAGGGCTGGCTACAGTGTAGGATTTGGTATAAGAGTACAGTCATAGAAGCCATAGGCTTAGATTTAGAAAACTGTCCCAGGTGCACTTAGAGAATGCACTCATCAGGCTACTGGCAAAAGTGTGATGATCCATTGGCAGAGGAAAGCTGAAATAGTGGATCCAACATGACGAAAGGCCTCAGGCTGAGTGTGATGCTCTCCACAATGCACGTAAGACACTAAGGCAGGATTAGTTACAGGGCTCAGTAAGTTACAGCAGTGGTCTGACTAATGGAGGAAAAAGAAGGATAGTGGGAAAATAAAGACAACAACTGTAGACATATCTCAGTTGGCAGAGTGCCTGCCTAGTATGTGGCAAGTCCTGTGTTCAATGACTAGTGCTGCCCTCACTGGTCCTGGTGGCTCCACTTATAATCTCAGCACTTGTGAAGTCTAAGTAGGATGATCTAAGCTCAAGGTGAACCTGCAAAGCCAGTGTGAGAACAGCTTGGGAGACATTAGACCCTTCCTCAAAAAATAAACCAGAAACAAACCCTACCTTTAAGGCCTCACTTCCCAATCCTTTCTAATAAAAACAACTTACCATTCTCCCTAACAGTCTTTCATCTTATGGAGATGTACTGGTAGGTAGAGTCATCTTTGTAATTAAAGGACATTGCTCTTGCCATTCCTTAGGTCCACATAGATGACTATTGAAAGTGGGTTTGGCCATCATATCTACTGAGTAATAACCACTTCTGCTAGCATAATACAACGCCTATGACAAACTCATGTAAGTATTGGCTATAAAAAAACAAAACAAGGAAGTTTGCCATTTAATCTGCGGGGCCCTTGGACTACCAGGTGTCCCTGTTCCTGTGCTGAGAAGATCAAAATGAACCAGTGAGTATGAGCTATCCCTGGCTGGATGGTCAGGGAAGGGAGCACAGGGCCCCTCCAACTCCTGCTGCAGGGACTTTTTTGCTCCACATGACCCTGCCTCCCTCAAGCCTACCCTATTGCCTTCAAGATCCTTGTCCCAGGAGCAGTTCCTGCTGCTGAACTGAGGAGATCCATCCAGAGTGTCAGTCACACCATTGATTGAACCAAGACACCAAGACTCTCCTGGCTGCATTTGAAGGAAGAGATGGGCAGTCGCCAATGCAAGAATTCCTCCAACAACCTGAAAGGCAACATGACATCACCAGAATCCAGGGATCACGCAACAAGAAGACTTGAACACCCTATTCCAGAGAAAGTAGAAGAAATCGACTTTACATGTAACATAATGAAAATAATAGAGGACCTTAAATAGGATGTGAAAAACTGCTTTCAAGAAACGGAAAAGACAAAGAAAAATGTAGAAAAAATAAATAAATCTCTCAAAGATATCCAAGAAAACCAAGAAAAAGCATCAAACAGGTAATGGAAACAGTTCAAGACTTGAAAACTAAAATGGAGGCAATGAAGAAAACACAAACCGAGTAAAGGCTGGATATAGAAAATCTGGGTGAACGAACAAGAACTACAGAGTCAAGTATAAACAACAGAATATAAGAGATAGAAGAAAGAATCTCAGACACTGAAGATACTATAGAGGAAATAAACTCATTGATTAAAGAACACAACAAATCCAACAAATTCTTAACACAAAACATCAGGGAAATCTGGGAAACCATGAAATGACCAAACCAAAGAATAACAGGGGTAGAAGAAGGAGAAGAATTACAACTCAAAGGCCCAGAAAATATATTTAACAAAATTATAGAAGAAAACTTTTCCAACCTAAAGAAGAATATTCCTATGAAGGTACAAGAAGCATACAGAACACTAAATAGACTGGATCAAAAACAAGCATCAAATCACCATATAATAATCAAAACATAAAACAAACAGAATAAAGAAAGAATATTAAGAGCTGCAAGGGAAAAAGGTCAAGGAGCATATAAAGCTAAACCGATCAGAATTACATCTGACTTCTCCGTGGAAACCATGAAAGCCAGAAGGTCTTGGATAGATGTGCTGCAGATACTAAGAGACCTTGGATGCAAGCCCAGACTACTATACTCAGCAAAGCTTGCATTCACCATCGATGGAGAAAACAAGACATTCCAGGACAAAAACAGATTTAAACAATATGTAGCCACAAACTCAGCCTTACAAAATACTAGAAGGTAAATCACAAACCAAGGAAGCCAATAGCACCCATAATAACACAAGCATCTGACAACCCTCCACCAGCACAACTCAAAGAAGAGAAACACACAAACACTACAACCTGAAAAAACAATCAGAGTTAACAACTACTGGTCATTAATATCACTTAATATCAATGGACTCAATTCACCTATAAAAAGGCACAGTTTAAGAGAATGGATATGAAAACAGGATCCATCATTCTGCTGTTTACAAGAAATACACCTCAACCTCAAAGACAGACACTACCTCAGAGTAATGAGTTGGGAAAAGGTTTTCCAACCAAATGGACCAAAGAAACAAGTGGGTGTGGCTATACTAATATCTAACAAATTTGATTTCAAACTAAAATCAATCAGAAGAGATGGAGAAGAACACTTTGGACTCATAACAAGAACAATTTATCAGGTGGACGTCTCAATCCTGAATATCTATGCCCCTAATATAAAAGCACCCACATATGTAAAAGAAACATTACTAGAACTTAAAGCATACATCAAAACCCACACTCTAAAAATAGGAGATTTCAACACTTCTCTATCACCAATGGACAGGTAAATCAGACACAAACTTAACAGAGAAATAAAAGAACTAACAGATGTAATGAACCGAATGGACTTAACAGACATCTATACAAAATTCCACCCAAACAGAAAAGAACATACCTTCTTCTCAGTATCTCATGGAACCTTCTCAAAAAGTGATCACATAATTGGTAACAAATCAAACATCCACAGATACAAAGAAATTGTAGTAACCACCTGTGTACTATCAGATCAGCATGGAATAAAGTTAGAATTCAAAAACAATTCTTACCCCAGAAAGCCTACATACTTATGGAAACTGAACAGTCAACTACTGAACCAACCCTAGGTCAAGGAAGAAATAAAGGAAGAAATTAAGGTCTTCCTCGAATTCAATGAAAATAAAGACACAACATACCCCAACATATGGGACATTATGAAAGCAGTGCTAAGAAGATAGTTCATAGCACTAAGTGCCCACATAAAGAAAATGGAGAAATCTTTTGTCTGCGACGTCCCTGGCCAGCAAGGGCCCCTGACCCTGTACCAGAAGATCCATTGGTTGGGTGAGTATGTTCCTGACCAGAGGCAGAAGCCCCAGAACGGGAGCACAGACATTCCCCAACCCTTTAAACTCTCTCTTCAGGTGCCTCTCTCCCTGGCTACTGCCTCTCTCTTCCTATCTCATCCCAGCTTGCACCCAAGCACCCCTTCCCTTCTTCGGGGTCACAAGACCCCCCACCTCCACCTTTTTTGGTTCTTGGACGGGGTGTTTTGTGTGAGTGCAACTGGGCGGGAGTCCTTTATTTCTCTAAGCCTGCAAGCAGCAAGCCAGTCATTTTGTCTACGAGGTCCCTGGCCAGCAAGGGGCCCTGATTTTGTACCAGAAGTTTCATCAGAGAGCATTTGAAGAAAGAGATGGATAGGCGCCAATGCAAGAATTCCTCCAACAATCTGAAAAACAACATGATAACCCCAGAACCCAGTGAACATACAACAGGAAGACTTGAACACCCTAACAAGAATTAGAAAAAATGGACATTATGAAAGTGATAGAGTCCCTTAAACAGGACGTGAAAAACTCCCTTAAAGAAATGGATGAGAAGAATTACAAAAAGTTTGAAGAAATGAATAAATCCGTAAAAGTTACCCTAGGAAACCCAAGAAAAAAACAATCAAACAGATAATGGAAACAGTTCAAGACTTGAAAATTGAAATGGAGGCAATGAAGAAAAAACAAACTGAGGGCTGGCTAGATATGGAAAATCTAGGTAAATGAACAGAGACTACAGAGACAAGCTTAACCAACAGAATACAAGAGACAGAAGAAAGAATCTCAGATGTTGAAGACACCATAGAGAAAATAAAGGTACTGATCTAAGAAAACAGCAAATCCAACTAATTCTCATCACAAAACATCCAAGTAATCTGGGATACAATAAAAACACCAAACCTAAGAATAATAGGGGTAGAAGACGGAGAAGAATTATAGATCAAAGGCCCAGAAAATATATTTAACAAAATTATAGTAGAAAACTTTCCCAACCTAAAGAAGGATATTCCTATGAAGATTCAAGAAACATACAGAACACTAAACAGACTGGACAAAAAAAAAATCCCCTAACCTTATAATAATCAAAACACAAAACATACAGAATAAAAAAAGAACATTAAGAGCTGCAAGGGAAAAAAGGTCAAGGAACATGTAAAGGTAAACCGATCAGAATTACACCTGACTTCTCCATGGAAACCATGAAAGCCAGAAGGTCTTGGATAGATGTGCTGCAGACACTAAGAGACTATGGATGCAAGCCGAGACTACTATACACAGCAAAGCTTGCATTCACCATCGATGGAGAAAACAAGATATTCCAGAACAAAAACAAATATAAACAATATGTAGCCGCAAATCCAGCTTTACAGAAAGTAATAGAAGGAAAATCACAACCCAAGGAATCCAACAATATACACAATAACTCAGATATCTAGCAACCTTTCACCAGCGCAACTCAAAGAAGGGAAACACACAAACTCTACCACCAAAAAAATGAATTATAAATAACTGGAGTTAACAACCACTGGTCATTAATATCACTTAATATCAATGGACTCAATTCACTTATAAAAAGGCACAGGCTAGGGGCTGGAGAGATGGCTCAGAGGTTAAGAACATTGCATGCTCTTCTAAAGGTCCTGAGTTCAATTCCCAGCAACAACATGGTGGCTCAAAAACATCTGAAATGGGGTCTGGCACCCTCTTCAGGTCTGCAGGCATACGCACAGACAGAATATTGCATACCTAATAAATAAATATTTTTTAAAAATGGCACAGGCTAAGACTGTGGATGTGAAAACAGGATCCAATATTCGGCTACTTACCAGAAACACACCTCAACCACAAAGACAGACATCTACTCAGAGTAAAGGGCTGGGAAAAGGTTTTCAATCAAATAGACCTAAGAAACAAGCGGGTTCTAACAAAATGGACTTTAAACTAAAATCAATCAGAAGAGATGGAGAGGGACATTTTATACTCATAACAGGAACAATTCATCAGGATGAAGTCTCAATCCATAATATTTATGCCCCTAATATAAAAGCACCCACTTATGTCAAAGAAACATTACTAGAAATCAAGGCAGACATCAAACCACACACACTAATAGTAGGAGACTTCAACACTTCTCTCATCAATGGACAAGTCAGTCAGACAGAAACCTAACAGAGAAATTAGAGAATTTACGGAGGCAATGAACCAAATGGACTTAACAAATATCTATAGAACATTCCACACAAATAGGAAAGAATATACCTTCTTCTTAGCATCTCATGGAACCTTCTCAAAAATTGACAACATACTCGGTAACAAAGCAAACTTTCACAGATACAAAAAATATCAGTAACCACCTGTGTCTTATTGGATCACCATGAAATAAAGTTAGATTTTAACAATAATTCTACCCCCAGAAAGCCTACAAACTCATGGAAACTGAACAGTCAACTACTGAACCACTTTTGGGTCAGGGAAGAAATAAAGAACGAAATTAAAGTCTTCCTTGAATTCAACAAAAATAAAGACACAACATACCCAAATGTTTTTTTTTTTTAATGTGTTCTTGGATTCTGTTTTTCAGAATTTTTGAGAATTTTTGCATCAGTGTTCATGAGTGAGACTGGTCTGTAATTCTCTTTCTTGGTTGTGTCTTTGTGTGGTTTTGGAATCAGGGTGACGGTAGCTTCATAAAAAGAGTTTCCCAATGACTCTTCTGTTTTTATATTGTGAAATACATTAAGGAGAATAGGTATCAGCTCTTCTTGGAAGTTCTAATAGGAAAGTTTATAGCTCTATGTGCCGACATTAAAAAAAATGGAGAAAGCTCACATTAGAGACTTAACAGCACTGCTGAAAGCTCTAGAAAAAAAAGAAGCAGACTCACCCAGGAGTATTAGAACACTGGAAATAATCAAACTGAGGGCTAAAATCAACAAAATAGAAACACAGAAAACAATCCACAGAATCAATAAAAGAAAGAGCTGGTTCTTTCAGAAAGTAAAAAAGATAGACAAACCTTTATCCAAACTAATCAAAAGGCAGAGAGAGAACATACAAATTAACAAGATCAGAAATGAAAAGGGGTACATAACAACACACACTGAGGAAATTCAGAGAATCATTAGGTCTTACTACAAAAGCTTATATGCCACAAAGTTGGAAAATATAAAAGAAATGGACTTGTTTTTAGATAAGTACCACTTACCAAAATTAAATCAAGACCAGGTGAACAATTTAAATAGACCTATAAGTCGTGAGGAAATAGAAGTAGTCATAAAAAAAAAAAAAAACTTCAAACCAAAAAAAAGCCCAGTACCAGTGGTTTTAATGCAGTATTTTATCAGAACTTCCAAGAAGAGCTGATACCTATTCTCCTTAATGTATTTCACAATATAAAAACAAAAGAGTCATTGGGAAACTCTTTTTATGAAGCTACCGTCACCCTGATTCCAAAACCACACAAAGACACAACCAAGAAAGAGAATTACAGACCAGTCTCACTCATGAACACTGATGCAAAAATTCTCAAAAATTCTGAAAAACAGAATCCAAGAACACATTAAAAAAAATTATCCATTATGATCAAGTAGGCTTCATCTGAGAGATGCAGGGCTGGTTCAACATACGAAAATCTATCAATGTAATGCATCATATAAATAAACTGAAAGAAAAAAAAACATACGA
This sequence comes from Microtus oregoni, assembly GCF_018167655.1. Lineage (NCBI taxonomy): Eukaryota > Metazoa > Chordata > Mammalia > Rodentia > Cricetidae > Microtus > Microtus oregoni. The sequence goes on from NW_024543219.1 coordinate 14,088,110, forward strand.
TCATTTCACTAGACGCGGAAAAGCATTTGACAATATTCAATACCCCTTTATCATAAAGGTTTTGGTAAGGTTAGGGATACAAGGATCATACCTGAATATAATAAAGCAATATATAACAAGACAACACCTAATATCAAATTAAATGGAGAGGAACTCAAAGCCATTTCACTATAATCAGAAACAAGACAAGGCTGTCCACTCTCCCCATCTCTTCAACATAGTGCTTGAACTTCTAGTAATAGCAATAAGACAACAAAGGTGATCAAGAGGATTCTAATCGGAAAGAAAGAAGTCAAACTTTCGTTATTTGCAGATGATATGATAGTGTATATTGGTGACCCCAAGAACTCTACCAAGGAACTCCTATAGCTGATAAATACCTTCAGTGATGTGGCAGGTTGCAAGATCAACTCAAAAAAATCAGTAGCCCTCCTATACACAAAGGATAGAGAAGCCGAGAGGGAAATCAGAGAAACTTCATCTTTTATGGTAGCCACAAATAGCATAAAGTATTGTAGGGTATCTCTAACCAAGGAAGTCAAAGATCTATTTGACAAAAACTTTAAGGCATTGAAGAAAGGAACTGAAGAAAACACCAGAAAATTGAAGGGTATCCCTTGCTCTTGGATGGGTAGGATCAACATAGTAAAAATGGCAATTCTACCGAAGGTAATCTATACATTCTATGCAATCCCCATTAAAATCCCAACAAAATTCTTCACAGACCTTAAGAGAACAATAATCAACTTTATATGGAAAAACAAGAAACCCAGGATAGCCAAAACAATCCTATACAATAAAAGTACTTCCGGAGGCATTACCATCCCTGACTTCAAACTCTATTTCACAGATAGAGTAATGAAAACAGCTTGGTATTGGCACAAAAACAGAGATGTTGACCAATGAAATCGAATCGAAGACCCAGCTATTAACCCACAAACCTATGAACACCTGATTTTCAACAAAGGAGCTAAAATTATACAATGAAAGAAAGAAAGCATCTTTAACAAATGGTGCTGGCATAACTGGATGTCAACCTGTAGAAGAATGAAAAAAGATCCATATCTATCACCATGCACAAAACTCAAGTCCAAATGGATTAAAGACCTCAATATAAATCTGACCACACTGAATCTGATAGAAGAGAAAGTGGAAAATAGCAAGTAATACATGGACACAGGAGACCACTTCCTACGTATAAACCCAGTAGCACATACAATTAGAGCAACAATGAATAAATGGGACCTCCTAAAACTGAGAAGCTTCTATAATGCAAAGGACACTGTCATTAAAAAGGCAACCTACTGAATCGGAGAAGATCTTCACCAACCCCACAACAGACAAAGGTCTGATCTCCAAAATATATAAAGAACTCAAGAACTAGACATTAATATTCTAATTAACCCGCTGAAGGTCCCCCGCAAGGGTGCTCAGGCACCTTCAGCTTGTGCTGCAGGGTCTCCTATGTTCTACTCGACCCTGCCCTGCCCCCCACGATCGCCCTTTTGTCCTCCGTGTCTTTGGGCTACCAGGCACCCCTGTTTCAGTGCTGAGGAGTTTTATCCTGATGGGCTATCCACCCAGAGAGGGATACCAGGCATCCCTGTTTTGGTGCTGAGGAATTCCATCCAGACAGGAACAGTTCCTGCTTCTACACTGAGGAGATACACCCAGAGAGTAAGTCACAGCAAAGACTGGACCAAGACACCAGGCCTCTCCGGGCTCCATTTGAAGGAAGAGATGGGCAGGCGCCAATGCAAAAATTCCTCCAACAACCTGAAAGGCAACATGACATCACCAGAATCCAGGGATCCTGAAACTAGAAGAATTGAACACCCTACTCCAGAAGAAATAGAAGAAATCGTCTTTAAACAGAACTATATGAAAAAAATAGAGGACCTTAAACAGGAGGTGAAAAACTGCCATAAAGAAATGGAGATGACAAACAAAAAGGTAGAGGAAATGAATAAATCTCTCAAAGATACCAAAGAAAAACAAGAAAAAGCAATCAAACAGATAAGGGAAATGGTTCAAGACTAAAGAATGAAATGGAGGAAATGAAGAAAACGCAAACCGAGGGAAGGCTGGAGATGGAAAATCTTGGTAAATGAACAGGAACTACATAGACAACAGAATACAAGATATAGAAGAAAGAATCTCAGACACTGAAGATACCATAGAGAAAATAAACATACTGATCAAAGAAAACAGCAAATCCAACAAATTCTCATCACAAAACATTCAGGAAATCTGGGACACAATAAAAAGACCAAACCTAAGAAGAATAGGAATAGAAGAAGGAGAAGAGTCACAGCTCAAAGGCCCAGAAAATATTTTTAACAAAACTATGGAAGAAAACTTTCACAACCTAAAGAAATATATTCCTATGAAGGTTCAAGAAGCATACAGAACACCGAATAGACTGGATCATAAAAAGAAAACATCTCCTCACCATATAATAATCAAAACACAAAACATACAGAATAAAGAAAGAATATTAAGAGCTGCAAAGGAAAAAGGCCAAGTTACTTATAAAAGTAAACCTATCAGACTTACACCTGACTTTTCTATGGAATCCATGAGAGCCAGAAGATCCTGTATAGATGTACTGCAGAAGCGAAGAGACCATGGATGCAAGCCCAGACTACTGTACCCAGCCAAGCTTTCATTCACTATAAATGGAGAAAGCAAAATTTTCCTGGATAAAAACAAATTTAAACATTACATAGCCACAAATCCAGCCTTACAGAAAGTAATAGAGGGAAAATCACAAACCAAGCAGTCCAACAATGCCCACAATAACTCAGACATCTAATGACCCTGCACCAGCACAACTCCAAAAAGGGAAACACACACTCTACTACCAAAAAAAGAAAAAAATGACCGGAGTTAAAAACCACTGGTCATTAATATCACTTAATATCAATGGACTCAACTCACCTATAAAAAGGCACAGGCTAAGAGATTGGATACGAAAACAGGATCCAACATTTTGCTACTTACAAGAAACACACCTTACCACAAAGACAGACATTTACTCAGAGAAAAGGGTTGGGAAAAGGTTTATCAAGCAAATGGACCTAAGAAACAAGCGGGAGTGGCCATACTAATTTCTAACAAAGTTGACTTGAAACTAAAATCAATCAGAAGAGATGGAGAGGGGCATTTTATACTCATAACAGGAACAATTCATCAGGATGAAGTCTCAATCCTGAATATCTATGCCCCTAATATAAAAGTACCCACTAATGTAAAAGAAACATTACTAAAACTCAAGGCAGTCATCAAACCATACACACTAATAGTAGGAGACTTCAACACTCCTCTCTCACCAATGGACAGCTCAATAAGACAGAAACCTAACAGAGAAATGAAAGGATTAATGGAGGTAATGAACCAAATGGACTTAACAGACATCTATAGAACATTCCACCCAAATAGGAAAGAATATACCTTTTTTTCTGCAGCTCATGGAACATTCTCGAAAATTGACCACATACTCAGCAACAAAGCAAACTTCCACAGATACAAAAAAATATTAGTAACCACCTGTGTCTTATTAAATCACCATGGATTAAAGTTAGAATTCAACAACAATGCTACCCCCAGAAAGCCTACAAACTCATGGAAACTGGACAGTCAACTACTGAACCACACCTGGATCAAGAAAGAAATAAAGAAGGAAATTAAAGTCTTTCTTGAATTCAATGAAAATAGAGACTCAACATACTCAAACCTATGGGAAAAGCAGTGCTAAGAGGAAAGTTCATAGCACTAAGTACCCACTTAAAGAAAATGGAGAAAACACACACTGGAGACTTAACAGCACACCTGAGAGCTCTAGAAAAAAAAGAAGCCGACTCACCTAGGAGGAGTAAAAGACTGGAAATAATCAAATAGAGGCCTGAAATCAACAAAACAGAAACACAGAAAACAATCCAAAGAATCAATGAAACAAAAAGCTGGTTCTTCAAGAAAATCAACAGGATTGATAAACCCCTATACAAACTAATCAAACGGCGGAGAGAGAATACACAAATTAACAACATCAGAAATGAAAAGGGGGACATAATCACAGAAACAGAGGAAATTCAGAGAATCATTAGATCTTACTACAAAAGCCTGTATGCCACAAAACTGGAAAATGTAAAAGAAATGGACACTTTTTTAGATAAGTACCATATACCAAAGTTAAACAAGGACCATGTGAACAATCTAAATAGACCTGTTAGTTGCGAAGAATTAGAAGCTGTTATCAAAAACCTCCCTACCAAAAAAAAAAAAAAGCCCAGGTCCAGATGGATTCAATGCAGAAATCTACCAGTACTTCCAAGATGACCTAATACCTATATTCCTTAATGTATTTAACAATATAGAAACAGAAGAGTCATTGCCAAAATCCTTTTATAAATCTACAGTTACCCTGATACCAAAACCACACAAAGACTCAACCAAGAAAGAGAATTACAGGCCAATCTCACTCATGAACATCAATGCGAAAATCCTCAATAAAATACTGGCAAACCGAATCCAAGAACACATTAGAAAAATTATCCATTAAGATCAAGTAGGCTTCATCTGAGAGATGCAGGGCTGGTTCAACATACGAAAATCTATCAATGTAATCCATCATATAAATAAACTGAAAGAAAAAAACCATATGATCATTTCATTAGATGCTGAAAAAGCATTTGACAAAATTCAACCACCTTTTATGATAAAGGTCTTGGAGAGATTAGGGATACAAGGGTCATACCTAAATATAATAAAAGCTATTTACAGCAAGCCGACAGCTAACATCAAATCAAATGGAGAGAAAGCCAAAGCCATTCCACTAAAATCAGGAACACAACAAGGTTGTCCACTCTCTCCACACCTCTTCAATATAGTGCTTGAAGTTCTAGCAATAGCAACAAGATAACATAAGGGGATCAAGGAGATTCGAATTGGAAAGGAAGAAGTTAAACTTTTATTATTTGCAGATGATATGATAGTGTACATAAGCAACCCCAAAAACTCCACCAAATAATGCCTACAGCTGATAAACACCTTTAGTAGCGTGGCAGGATACAAGATCAACTGCAAACAATCAGTTGCCCTCCTAAACACAAAGGATATAAAAGGAGAGAGGGAAATCACAGAAGCATCACCTTTCACGATAGCCAAAAATAGAATAAAATATCTTGCGGTAACTCTAACCAAGGAGTGAAGGATCCATTTGACAAGAACTTTAAGCCTTTGAAGAAAGAAATTGAGGAAGATACCAGAAAATGGAAGGATCTCCCTTGCTCTTGGATAGGGAGAATCAACATAGTAAAAATGGCAATTCTACCAAGGGCAATTTAAAGATTCAATGCAATCCCAATTAAGGTCCCATCAAAACTTTTCACAGATCTTGAGAGGCCATTAATCAACTTTATATGGAAAAAAACAAAAAAACCCAGGATAGCCAAAACAATCTTATACAATAAAGGATTGTCTGGAGGCATTACCATCCCTGACTTCAAACTCTATTACAGAGCTACAATATTGAAAACAGCTTGGTATTAGCATAAAAACAGAGAAGTCGACCAATGGAATCGAATAGAAGACCCGGATTTCAACCCTCAATCCTATGAACACCTGATTTTAGATAAAGGAGCTAAAAGTATACAATGGAAGAAAGAAAGCATATTCAACAAATGGTGCTGGCATAACTGGATGTCACCTGTAGAAAATTGAAAATAGATCCATATCTATCATCATGCACAAAACTCAAGTCCAAATGGATCAAAGACCTCAATATCAATCTGAACACACTGAACATGATAGAAGAGAAAGTGGGAAGTACTCTACAACATATGGGCACAGGAGATCACTTCCTATGTTTAACCCCAGCAGCTCAAACATTAAGGGCAACATTGAACAAATGGGACCTCCTGAAACCAAGAAGCTTCTGCAAAGCAAAGGACACTGTCACTAAGACAAAAAGGCAACCTACTGACTGGGAGAAGATCTTAACTAACCCCGCAAAGGACAAAGGTCTGATCTCCAAAATATATAAAGAACTCAAGAAACTAGACTTTAAAACTCTAATTAACCTAATTAAAAATGGGGCACTGAACTGAACAGAGAATTCTCAACAGAAGAAGTTCAAATGGCCAAAAGACACTGAAGGTCATGCTCATCCTCCTTGGTGATCAGGGAAATGCAAATTAAAACAACTTTGAGATACCATCTTACACCTGTCAGAAAGGCTAAAATCAAAAACATCAATGATAGCCTTTGCTGGAGAGGTTGTGGAGTAGGGGTACACTCATCCATTGCTGGTGGGAATGCAAACTTGTGCAACTACTTTGGAAATCAGTGTGGCGATTTCTCACGAAATTCGGGATCATCCTACCCAAAGACCCTGTAATACTACTATTAGGAATATACCCAAGAGATGCCCTATCATATGACAAAAGCATTTGTTCAACTATGTTCATAGCAGCATTATTTGTAATTGCCAGAACCTAGATGCACTTCAGTGGAAGAATAGATGAAGAAAGTGTGGAATATATACATATTAGAGTAATACTCAGTGGTAAAAAACAATGACATCATGAATTTTGCATGCAAATAGATGGAAATAGAAAAGACTATCCTGAGTGAGGTAACCCAGACCCAAAAAGATGAACATGGAATGTACTCACTCATAATTGGTTTCTAGCCATAAATAAAGGACATTGAGCCTTTAATTTGTGGCCCTAGAGAAGTTAAATAAGAAGGTGAACCCAAAGAAAAACATATAGTCATCCACCTGGATATGGGAAGTGGACAAGATTGCCGGGCAAAAACTGAGAACTTGGGGGTGGGGTGGGATGGGGGTAAGGGGAAATGGGGTGAATAAAGTCAAAAGGGGAGGATGGGGGGATCTTGGGGGATTGGGTTTTTTGGGATAAAGGAAGGGTGGATATGGGAGCAGGGAAGTATATATCTTAATTAAGGGAGCCATCTTAGGGTTGGCAAGAGACTTTACTCTAGAGGGACTCCCAGGTGTCCAGGGTGATGTCCCCAGCTACTACCTTGGGCAAGTGAGGAGAGGGAACTTGAAATGACCCTATCCTATAGCCATACTCATGAATATCTTGCATATCACCATAGAACCTTCATCTGCCGATGGATGAAGGTAGAGACAGAGACCCACATTGGAGCACGGGACTGATCTCCCAAGGTCCAAATGAGGAGCAAAAAGAGGGAGAACATGAGCAAGGAAGTCAGGACTGCGAGGGGTGCACCCACTCACTGTGACTGTGGGGCTGATCTATTGGGAGCTCACCAAGGCTAGCTGGAATGGGACTGAATAAGCATGGGCTAAAACCAGGCTCTCTGAGCAAGGAGGACAATGAGGGCTGTGGAAGCCATGGACAATGGCACTAGGTTTTGATGCTACTGCATGAACTGTCTTTGTGGGAGCCTAGCCTGTTTGGATGCTCACCTTCCTGGATCTGGATGGAGGGGGAAGAACCTGGGACTTCCCACAGGGCAGGGAATCCAGACTACTCTTCAGACTCGAGAGGGAGGGGGAATGGAGTTGGGGGAGGGGAAGAGGAGTTGGAGGAGGGGGAGCGAAATGGGAGGAGGGGAGGAGGCGGAAATTTTTTTTCAAAAAGTAAAAGACTGGAGGGGAAGGGAGGAGAGTGAGTGGAGGAGCATGAGGGGAATGGGAGGAGGGGAGGAAGTGGAAATTTTTGAATGGAAAAATAAAAAAAGAAAAGAAATCAAAATAACATTTGCAGTATTTTTCAAAAAAAACTTTAACAGATACCAAAGAGATGCAACTGAAATTAACATGAAATGACATGACCATTTTGTTTCAATATGAATGACAGGATACTTCAGCTAGATCCACTTCGGGAATTAAAACAATCATCATCACAGCATAACTCCAGTCAACAGGTGCAGGGGAATGAATGTACCCAAACTTAAGAAGGCACGTGCTTAATGCAGTCTGTAAATCCCCAAGAAATGAAGGTGTACAAAATGACACCAATTTATATCAGAGTCATCCCGGCTCATGAGGACGCTTGTACAGACAATGACCTTTCAAAAGCTGGAGCACTTCTCCAGACCCGGAAAATGGAATGGTTTAAAAACATGAATGAGCGACTTCTGGAAATAAATAGGGAGGATAAGGGAGTGACAGTGGTAAGCAAAAAAAAAAAAAAAAAAAAAAAAAGATACATCACTTTGGCAATGAACTCTCAAAACAGCTTCATTATGAAGTAGAAAAGCAAAGACTGAACACTAAAATCCAATTTTCATTGTGAATTCCTGAATTCACAGTAGGGTCTGAAAACTCTGCGTGACCCAATCTTTCAGAGGCAAGATGGGGGGGAATGGGGGTAGACAGTTTCTCAACTAGAAAAAAACAGGGTTTTCTACATCGTTTCATGCATCCCTACAGTTCTATTTACCAAAAGCAGCTACTAGCTGGGTATTCACTAGGGCCCCAGCTGAGGATCTTAATGCAGTTTTCTGAGCATTGGTCACGCCCCCTCCCACAGAGAAAGCGTGGGAAAATGCCCTAAGACTGCCAGTGCAGGCAGTGCTTACCTGACTGATCCACTGTACCAGGGAGCTCTTTCCTGCGATGTCCACGCCGAGCAGCTGTCCTTCAGAGGAAAGTCCCAGCAGGAACCACTGAAGCTGGTAGCAGGAGAATGCGCATCCATGGAGGCTGGGATCAGTGGCCGCGCCACCCACCGCTGGCCACGGATGCTAGGGAGAAGGGTCCACCACACGCGTTGCTCTCGCCTGACCCGGGTCCTGTATCTCGCGCGTGGCTGCGGGCAACCGAGGCAGAGACGCCATTGCGCGCGACCGCTCCTCACGTTCAGACTTCCCTCAACTAAGTTGAGCCCTCACCGGTCGGCTCCCCGGGCTCACTGGCGGCCAAGTCCGAGCAGCTCCACGCCTAGGCGGTGACCGACAATAGGCGGCAGCTCCTTGGAGGCGGCTGGGGAGAGGTTGAGGCTCCCTGATGTTGAAGGAGCCCAGAAGCTTAACAGGGGTCTCCTTGACGCCCCCTGCATACAGCCCCGCCCACCCGCGCATGCGCTGCCTGTGGACCTTGAGTAGACAGCTGCCCCCCCAGGAACGCCCCTTCTGGGGGCGGGGCTTCTGAGGAGCTGTTGACAGTTGATCTCTTCAGGGAAAGAGAGTCAGTTTGAGAATTGGAACCCCTTTGGTCAACCATGTCTCAGTGGATGCCCAACTCCAGTCCCTATACTGGCAGCAGAAATTGAACCCAGTGAATTATATATATATAAAAAAAAAGTTGAGAGGGTTGGCGTGGGTGAATATGTCCAAAATATGTTATATGCATACATGAAAGTTTCAAAGAATTATATCAACACTTTCCCCTCGCAGTCCTACGACTACAGGATTGAACCTGTGCAAATCCTGTATTTGCTGCCACAGTCTACATGAGTTCATATGTACATCAGTCCTTCTGTGCCTGGAAGTCACTCTTTCCTTGGAGTCATGCATCACCTCTGGCTCCTACAGGTTTTCTGCCTCCTCTCCTCACAACTCCCTGAGCCTTGTGGGGAGGGGTTCAATCAAAACATCCCATTTAGGACTCAATGCCCCAATGTCTGTCACTTTCTACACATTGTGCACTTGGGGGTTTCCCATCTACTAGAAGAAGAAGCTTCTCTGATGTGGATTGGGCAAGGTGCCATTAAGAGACATTTTATCGCTATGTCCCTTTATCAGAATAATAATAGCAGGCATCCCCCAAGACAGTGACATACCAGTTTGGGGTTCTAAGCCACTTTGTCAGTGTAGGTCTGAGCTTTATCTCATGGAATCACAAAGTGGCTGGTTGCTCCCATAACATTTGTGCCTCTATTAAACTAGAATGTCTTGCTGTTGTAAGTCACAGGTTTAGTTTGGTAATATTGCTGATTACCTTTATCTTTTGGTATCAAGCAGAATAGCTTCTACTATCATGACGGCTAATCAATAAAGGCAAAATTTCTAATTAGGCACTAACTCAGCTATTCCATATTAAATGATAAAAGTGAATGTTATTTTCAGCAATAGAGCCTTCCTATCAGTTTATGGAAAGTAATCACTGGCATTGGAAATTACCTAATATATTTGGGGGTTTCCATGGGGTCTCTTTGGCCAAAATCTCAGTAAGGTATCACCCATTTCTGGCACTGGAGGGTTTACTTGGTGGCATAAGATGTCCAGTTGTCTCCGCTGTTATTTGGTAACACCATTTAGATTACTTTCAATCATGCATGTGTTTTAGGAATCTTCTACAGTAGTAGGTTTCCACGTTGGTTTCTCAAACGTCCTTTAGTGTTAGTTGTCCTCCCCATAGTCCCTCCTTTACCCTTTTCTCCCATCTCCTCCCATTTTAATTCTCCTAGTATCCCTATCTCTCCACAACAACATATTCTATCTTTTATTCCTCCAGGGAATCTCATTCCCCCAGTCCTTTACTTGGTATCCAACCTCTGTGGTTATTTGCAAATAACACATATATTGAAAGCTTAAAAGCTAACATCTACATATGAGAGAAATAATACGATGTCTTTTAGGATCTATGTTACCTCAGTTGAGACGATGTTTTCTAGCTCTATGCATTTACCTGAGAATTTTATGATTTTTAATAGTTGAATAATATTCCATTGTCTAAATGTATCACATTTTCACTATCCATTCATCAGTTGGTGGACATCTAGGCTGTTACCAGTTTCTAGCTATGATGAACAGAGCAGCATTAAACATAAATCAGCAAGTATTTTCATATTTGAGATATATACACAAGAATGGCTTAGCTAGATCTTGAAGTAGATTGGTTTCTAGCTTCCTTGGGAACCACAGTGGCTAGAGAAGGTTTATTCCCACTAGCAATAAATAAGTGTCACCTTTTCTCTACATCATTGACAGCGCATGCTCTATTTTATTGATATTGGCCATTCTGGCTGGTATAAGAGGAATTCTCAAAGTCCTTTTAATTTGCATTTCCCTGGTGGCTAAAGATGTTGCACATGTCTTTAAAGGTTTCTCAGCCATTTCTGTTTCATTTTCTTGAGGGTTCTGTGCTTAGTTCTCTATCCCAAGTTTGAATTGAATTATTTGTTTATTTGATATTCAGCTTTTAATTTATATATTTTAGATATTAATCATCCATCAGATGTCTAATTGATACAGAGATTTCCCACTCTATAGGCTGCTGCTTTGCCCAAATGATAATGTCCTTTACCATATAGAAATCTCTCAGCTTCATGAGGTCCCATTTATTAATCATTGGTCTTAATGCCTCTGCTATCAGTGTTCTGTTCAGAAAGTCTTTCTCCGTGCCAATGACTTCAAGACTATTTCTCCACTTTCTCTTCTGTCAGATTCAGAATTTCAGATCTTGTATTTATGTCCTTGATCCACACAGGCATCCAGTTATATTGGCACCATTTGTTGAAGATGCTGTCTTTTCTCCAGTGTATATTATATATTCAACACAATCACCATCAAAATTCTAATACAATTCTTCACAGAAATTGAAATAAAAATCTCCAACTTTGTATGGAAACAAAGAAATTCAGAATATATACAACATTGTTGATTTATTATTTTTATTAATAATTGCTATTGGTGGAATAGCCATTTTACAACATTAATCCTACTGATCAATGAGCATGGGAGATTATTGCATCTTCTGATTTCCTCTTTAATTTTCCATTAATTGCCAGTTTTTATTATACAAGTCTTTCACTTTCTTGGTTAGAGTTATCCCAAATTTTCTGTCTTTGTCTTCGATGATTTTGAAAAGGCTTTGTAATTCTTAAATCTTGTTGATTTTCTTCAGGCTTCAAGAACCAACTCTGTTTATTGTTGATTTTTGTAATTATTTTTGTTGTTTCTAGTGCAGTGATTTAAGACCTCAGTTTACTTCTTTCCATTTATTCTTTTGGGGTACTAATTAACCTTTTTCTAGAGATTTCAGTTGTGCTTCTAAGTTCAAATATGAGAACTCTTTTTTTTTTTTTTTTTTTTAGGTAGGCAGTCAGTGCTGTGATCTTGTCCCTTCAAATTCCCTGAATTGTGTTCCATAGTTTTGGATATGGTGTGTTTTCATTTTCATTCAATTCAAAAATATTTTAGTGTTAAGTTGATTTTGGTTTTGACCCATTTTTCATTCTGTACTGAGTTTTTCAGTTTTCGTGATTTTGTATAGTTTATGCTGCTGTTGATAGCCAGTTAAAGCCATGGTGGTCAAATATAATACAGGATTTTATTTCAATTTTCTAATATTTTTTGAGACTTTTCCTATGGCCTAGTATGCTATCAATTTTGGAGAATGTTCCATGAGATTATAGCAGAAAATATGTTCTTTAGTGTTTGAATGAAATAATCTGTAGACATCTGCTAGTTCCATTTGATTTATGGCATTGTTTATTATTATCATTATTATTATTATTATTATTATTATTATTATTTTGCATTACCTGCTGTTTATTGACACTCAGGTGGGCTCTATAGCAACAGCCTGGAGATGCTGCACAGTAGAATGGAATTGGCGAGTGCAGGGTGTGACTGCAGTGACAACTGAGAAGTGCGCAAGGAGCAGTGGGGGAGGCCAAAGCTGTTGGGGAAGAAAAGTCCGGCCTGGGGGCCAGAGGTAATTATCTACACAGGAACCTGGGCCCCATGCCTTAAGCCCCTTCTCTTGCTGTCTCCTGACTCCAGGCCAGGGCTGGGAGTTCTCTGGGCAACTTTCTACAGAAGCAAAGTACACAGAGATGTTGCTGCCCTTTTGTGATAAAGCCAGAGGGTTTCCAATTCTGCATTCCTCTGTTACCCCTGGCTTGGGTAGGGCCAGACAGACAGCTGGGCTCTATTCCATGTTTCGGTGACAGTAATTTTCCCGGGTGTCCCAGCTCACCAGCGCCACACTCTGGCCCAGAGTGAGCACTACAACCGTTGCTGGCCTAATGGATGGGATGGGGGAGGGGATGGGACAGGGGCTAGAAGATGGGCTCCAGAGGGCCATCAAGGCACAGGCACTACATGCATGGTATTGGTGAAGCCAGAGCCAGGACCCCACCCAATCAGCACAATGACCACATCTCCCTTCTTGAAGAAGCCTCGGGCCTTGCCAACATTCATGGCCAAATTCACATGGAGGTCTACATCCTCAGCCCAGGCGTCTGCACTGCATCCTTAAACAGCACAGGGAAGATGGATTTATGGCATTATTTAACTCCAGCATTCCCCAGTTTAGTTTTTCTTTTCTTTTTTTTTTAAATTTATTTATTATGCATACAATATTCTGTCTGTGTGCATGTCTGCAGGCCAGAAGAGGGCACCAGACCTCTTTACAGATGGTTGTGAGCCACCATGTGGTTGCTGGGAATTGAACTCAGTACCTTTGGAAGAACAGGCAATGCTCTTTCTCCATGCTGTTTGGATCTAGCAGAGATCCATCTCTGTCCGTGAGTAGGATGGGCTACATAGTGAGTTCCCAGTCAGTCAGAGCTACAGAGGTTATTGGTGTCCTGGGTATGGATAGCACGGTCTGCTGCATGGATACACACTTTATGATGGAATCAGTATCCATAATTTACCCGTGCTATCATAAAGGATACTTCCCCTCAAGGTGTCCTTTTCGTTTACTTTGATGTAATACCTGACATTCCCTCTTCTATGTTTTGTGCTTTCTTGAAGCTTATCTTTGAGATTTTGGCTTGACTTTTTAAGTTATAAATTTCCAGTTTTATTTCAGTTTGTGTTTTCCTTAGTAATTTTCTTTCTACTTGCATGTCTTGATGTTTTTCTTCCTGTTATTCCACTGTTTGTTATCTTTTCAAATACTTCATGAAATGAGTTTTTCATATCCTCTTTAGGATCCTTCATCAAGTTCATATTATCTATTTCTGATACTATTGTCCGTGGTTCAGTTGTATTGCATTTTCAGGATCTGTTGTAGCATGGTTACTGGGTTCTGTTGGAGACATATTGTCTTGGCTATTCATGATTATATTTTTGTGCTGGTGTCTCTGGTTGGGATAACTGTGTTTCTATGTGTATCATCTTTGTTCTGTCCCTGGATTTGTTTTCTTCCCTGGATATGAACTCTCTGGGTCTTAGCGAAGTATTGTTATTATGGTATGGTAGGGAGTGCTTTTTTGGCCAATGCGTGGCAGAAAAAAACAGATGTGGGCTAGGAGAAAAGGCTGGGATAGGCTTCAGTAACAAGCTAAGTGGATCCTGTTCACACCTAGGGGTGGATCCAAAGAGTGTTGGGGTGTGGTGGGAAGAGGGGATTTTGAATGCAGGTTGTAAGACTTATATGAAGAGATGGGGATGGAAAGGCTAGGGACTGGGACTGAACCAAGAGTTGTTAGTATCCAGTGAATAAAATTGAGAAAGGGGACATGCAAGCAGGTTGTTACCAGGCTGAGCGTGAGAACAGCAAGACTGTAGTGGAGGACAGGAAGGATAGTGTGAATAACCTGCTTGAGTCCCTGCCAGTGTGGCCACGGGGGTAGAAAGTGCTTTTATTTATTGGAGGGTGACACTAAGGGAAGGGGATTAACTGCAGGGGATGCTGAGAGGATCCCCAGGAAGGAGGGAAGCTGGGTCCTCTGCAAGGTTTGTCAGAGTCCCTAGGTAATGGAGGCCAAGAGGAAGGACAAGCCTGTGGTACAGGGTTGGGGAGAAACTGGGGAAACTGAAATGGAGGACAGGATGGAGAGTAAGGACGGACTACCTGCCTCCCGGGATTGTGAGACAACCACATTCTTATCTGGAGAGTTTCTACTGGCTTTCAACACAAAAGAATACCGGTGAGGGAGGAAAGGAAATGCAGCAAGGTTCTGCTGAGTCCTCGGTGATTGGAGGAAGAGTGATAGGACAGGTAGGTAGGATAGTACCAGAAGATCTAAAATGGAGAACAAGAAGAAACGTTGATCTGACTTATCCCCTTTCCAAGTCTATGGGTTTCCAGGGAGACAGTGTTTGGATGTGTTCATAGTTGAGACAAATCAAAGGCAATTGGCTAGAATTGGGGAGGGAATATCCAGAGGAAGAAAGAAAGATGAGTTTGTTGCAAGGCTTTGAATATTCTCCAGGGAATCCACCATTTCTCTTCTATCAGTAATTCAGTCTAGATGCTGTGGGAGTGGGCAAAATGAATGATGCCATCCTGAAGATCAAATGACTTCTGAGAAATTTCCCAAGAGTAGGGGGTGTGTGCTTGTGACACCAGGTCAACTCTCTGGAAGATATGATGCATGTATAAAAACATCATATTGGATTTGTCTCAGTGTAATGGAAAGAATATCATCATTTTGCAACTGAAAGCCCAAAGGGATCCAAAAATGCATGTTCTTGGGTGCTATAGCTCTCAAGGACAAATATGGACCTAAGTATCTGTCACCAAGCAAAGGAGGAGTGGCAAGATGAATGACCTGAAAATTCTATGATAAGGGAGTATATCAATAAACACAGTTCTAGACATAAGGAATGTCACACAGACAAACACACACATGAATACATCATATATATATATATATATGAAAGTGTCATGCATATACATTTATATATAAAATATTTTACATAATCTATGGTATGTTTATATAGGATAAATAGAAGACTCACTAGTGTGTACAAATACCATTCTTGATATCTCAGCACTAGTACCCACTTGATATGACATATTGCTATTTTTTGTGTCTGAGTTCCTCATAGGTCAGAGAACCCTTAAGCAGAGAACTCACTGGTTAAAGATGCAACCACCAGGTGGTAGTTGACCTCAGCTCCTGGTGGGCACGGAGACAACTCACTTTCTTTTTTTTCTTTTTTTTTAAATTTGTTTATTTATTAAAGATTTCTATCTCTTCCCCGCTGCCGCCTCCCATTTCCCTCCCCCTCCCCCAATCAAGTCCCACTCCCTTGTCAGCCCAAAGAGCAATCAGGGTTCCCTGCCCTGTGGAAAGTCCAAGGACCACCCACCTCCATCCAGGTCTAGTAAGGTGAGCATCCAAACTGCCTAGGCTCCCACAAAGCCAGTACGTGCAGTAGGATCAAAAACCCATTGCCATTGTTCTTGACTTCTCAAGAGTCCTCATTGTCCGCTATGTTCTGCGAGTCCGGTTTTATCCCAGTCTTTTTCAGACCCAGGCCAGCTGGCCTTGGTGAGTTCCCGAAAGAACATCCCCATTGTCTCAGTGTGTGGGTGCACCCCTCACAGTCCTGAGTTCCTTGCTCATGCTCTCTCTCCTTCTGCTCCTGATTTGGACCTTGAGATTTCTGTCTGGTGCTCCAATGGAGAACTCACTTTCTTGTATGCTGGTTGTGCAGGCTTAGGGCAAAAGCACAGCCTTTGGTCCCAGTGGCTGAGTAGATTACAGAAGAGGTAGACTCGTGCTACGTTACTGAAAGTGTTTATGAGTTGAAGGAATTCCTTGGTAGAATTTTTGGGGTTGCTTGTGTAAACTATCATATCATCAGCAAATAGAGAGAGTTTGACTTCTTTCTTATTTATCCACTTGATCTCCTTTTGTTGTCTTATTGCTCTATCTAGCACCTGGAGAACTATACTGAATAGATACGGAGAGTCCAGGAGGGAGCCAGCACTGTCATCAACTGCACATATGTAGACAGTGGATCCTTCTACTTCCATTGGCATAATTAAGGACCTGGAAAACATTCTAAGTTCATTATACACAGTGATTCAAATATGGAAAGAAAGCAGGATGAAAGACTAGTAGTTTTACTTGATAAGAAAGGCAAACACTTCTCCAAGGACAGCACAGACACTCAAGTTGGAGACTCCGCCATAAACTTCTATGTTGCAAGGGCACACCACTCCCAGGCACTTGAAACCTCTCTTCAAATTTATTACAGGTCCTGGAGCCCCATCAACATCCTGTGTCAAAGGCCTTCCAGTGCAGCATATGCCAGTTGTTGGGAAGTGAAAACTATAGTGGAGACATTAAAAAGACAAAATAATAGTTAGCTTCAAGTCACTCAAAACAATTTAGGAAAGTTTTATGTTTTTTTGTTTTTATTTATTTATTAATTAATTAAAATTTTCCGCCTCCTCCCCACCTCCCATTTCCCTCCCCCTCCCCCCATTCCTCTCCCACTCCCTCGTCAGTCCAAAGAGCTGTCAGGATTCCCTGCCCTGTGAGAAGTCCAAGGTCCGCCCCCCTTCAAGTCTAGGAAGGTAAGCATCCAGACTGGTTAAGCTCCCACAAAGCCAGTACATGCAGTAGGATCAAAACCCAGTGCCATTGTCCTTGGCTTCCCATCAGCCCTCATTGTGTGCCAAATTCAGAGAGTCCAGTTTTACCCCATGCTTTATCAGAACCAATCCAGCTGGCCTTGATGAGCTCCCAATAGATCAGCCCCTCTGTCTCAGTCTGTGGGTGCACCACTCGCAGTACTGACTTCCTTGCTCATGTTCTCCATCCTTCCGCTCCTCATTTGGACCTTGGGAGTTCAGTCAGGTGCTCCAATGTGGGTCTCTGTCTCTACCTCCATCCATCGCCAGATGAAGGTTCTATGGTGACATGTAAGATATTAATCAGTATATAGGACAGGGCCATTTCAGGCACCCTCTCCTCACTTGCCCAAGGTACTAGCTGGGGACATCACCCTGGACACCTGGGAACCCCTCTAGAGTCAAGTCTCTAGATAACCCTAAAATGGCTTCCTTAATTTAGATATATACTTCCCAGTTCCCATATCCACCCTTCATTATCCCACCCATCCCATTCCCCCAAACTCTCCCTATCCTCCCCCACTCACTTTTCTCTCCTCATTTCCCCTTACCCCCATTCCACCCAACCACCAAGCTCCCAATTGTTGCCTGTAGTAATAAGGGTGGTGGAGGGGCTGCGTCCCCAACACCCCAGCCGCTTGCCCGGCTAGCTTATGCCCCGAAATAATTACACGGACACTGTATTCTTTTAAACACTGCTTGGCCCATTCTCTTCTAGGCTAATTCTCACATATTAATTTAGCCCATTTCAAAGCATCTGTGTATGGCACCCCAAGGTGCGCTTACCAGGAAGATTCTAGCCTATGTCCATCCTGGGTCGGAGCTTCATCCCGGGAGCGGGGCATGGCGTCTCTCTCGGGCGTCTGCTCCCGAGAAGAGAGCTGTCGAGACTGAGCTCACTTCCTCTTCCTCCCAGCATCCTGTTCTGCCTACTCCTCCCACCTATCTTCCAACCAATAAAATGGGCCAAGGCAGTTCCTTTATTAGCCAATGACCTTCCTCCATCAGTTGCCTGGCAATCTTGTCTACTTCCAAATACCAGGAGAATAACTATATGTTTCTCTTTGGGCTCACCTTCTTATTTAGCTCCTCTAGGCTCATGAATTATAGGCTCAATGTCCTTTATTTCTGGTTAGAAACCAGTAATGAGTGAGTACATCCCATGTTCATCTTTTTTGGGTCTGGGTTACCTCACTCAGGATAGTGTTTTCTATTTCCATCCATTTGCATGCAAAATTCACGATGTCATTGTTTTTTACCACTGAGTATTACTCTAATATATATTTATTCCACACTTTCTTCATCCATTCTTCAATTGAAGGACATCTAGGTTGTTTCCAGGTTCTGGCTATAACAAATAATGCTGCTATGATCATAATTGAACAAATGCTTTTGTCATATGATAGGGCATCTCTTGGGTATATTCCCAGGAGTGGTATTGCTGGGTCCAGGGGTAAGTTGATCCCGAATTTCGTGAGAAAGCGCCACACTGATTTCCAAAGTAGTTGCTCAAGTTTGCATTCCCATCAGCAATGGATGAGGGTACCGCTTACTCCACAACCTCTCCAGCAGAAGCTATCATTGGTGTTTTTGATTTTAGCCATTCTGACAGGTGTAAGATGATATCGCAAAGTTGTTTTGATTTGCATTTCCCTGATCACTAAGGAGGTAGAGCATGACCTTAAGTATCTTTTGGCCATTTGAACTTCTTCTTTTGAGAATTCTTTGTTCAAATCAGTGCCCCATTTTTTATTGGGTTAATTAGAGTTTTAAAGTCTAGCTTCTTGAGTTCTTTATATATTTTGGAGATAAGACCTTTGTCAGTTGCAGGGTTGGTGAAGATCATCTCCCAGTCAGTGGGGTGCCTTTTTGTCTTAGTGACAGTGTCCTTTGCTTGGCCGAAACTTCTCAGTTTCAGGAGGTCCCATTTGTTCAATGTTGCCCTTAATGTCTGTGCTGCTGGGGTTATACGTAGGAAGTGGTTTCCTGTGCCCATATGTTGTAGAGTACTTCTCACTTTCTCTTCTATCAGGTTCAGTGTGTTCAGACTGATATTGAGGTCTTTAATCCATTTGGACTTGAGTTTTATGCATGGTGATAGATATGGATCTATTTTCTTTCTTCTACAGGTTGACATCCAGTTGTGCCAGCACAATTTGTTGAAGATGCTCTCTTTTGTCCATTGTATACTTTATTGAAAATCAGGTGTTCATAGGTTTGTGGGTTAAAGTCAGGATCTTCTATACGATTACATTGGTTGACTTCTCTGTTTTTATGCCAATACCAAGCTGTTTTCAATACTGTAGCTCTGTAACAGAGTTTGAAGTCAGGGATGGTAATGCCTCCAGAAGTTCCTTTATTGTATAAGATTGTTTTGGCTATCCTGGGTTTTTTGTTTTTCCATATAAAGTTGAATATTGTCTTCTCAAGATCTATGAAGAATTTTGATGGGATCTTGATGGGGATTGCATTGAATCTATAAATTGCCTTTGGTAGAATTGCCATTTTTAATATGTTGATCCTCCCAATCCAAGAGCAAGGGAGATCCTTCCATTTTCTGGTATCCTCTTCAATTTCGTTCTTCAAAGACTTAAAGTTCTTGTCGAATGGATCATGCACATCCTTGGTTAGAGTTACCCCAAGATGTTTTATGCTATTTGTGTCTATCGTGAAAGGTGATGCTTCTCTGATTTCCCTCTCTGCTTCTTTATCCTATGTGTATAGGAAGGCAACTGATTTTTTGGAGTTGATCTTGTATTCTGCCATATTACTAAAGGTGTTTATCAGCTGTAGGCGTTGTTTTGTGGAGTTTTTGGGGTCGCTTATGTACATTATCATATCATCTGCAAATAACAAAAGTTTAACTTCTTCCTTTCCAATTCGAATCCCCTTCATCCCCTTATGTTATCTTATTGTTATTGCTAGAACTTCAAGCACTATATTGAAGAGATGTGGAGAGAGTGGACAACCTTGTCGTGTTCCTGATTTTTGTGGTATAGCTTTGACTTTCTCTCCATTTGATTTGATGTTAGCTGTCGGCTTGCTGTATATAGCTTTTATTATATTTAGGTATGACCCTTGTATCCCTAATCTCTCCAATACCTTTATCATACAGGGGTGTTTAATTTTGTCAAATACTTTTTCAGCATCTAATGAAATGATCATATGGTTTTTTTCTTTCAGTTTATTTATATGATGGACTACATTGATAGATTTTCGTATTTTGAACCAACCCTTGATCATAATGGATAATTTTTTGGATGTGTTATTGGATTTGGTTTGCCAGTATTTTATTGAGAATTTTTGCATTGATGTTCATGAGTGAGATTGGTCTGTAATTCTCTTTCTTGGTTGAGTCTTTGTGTGGTTTTGGAATCGGGGTAACTCTAGCTTCATAAAAGGAATTTGGTAATGACTCTCCTGTTTTTATATTGTGAAATACATTAAGGAATATAGGTATTAGGTCGTCTTGGAAGTTCTGGTAGAATTCTGCATTAAAACCGTCTGGACCTGGGCTTTTTTTTTTTTTGGTAGGGAGGTTTTTGATAACAGCTTCTAATTCTTTGCGACTAACAAGTCTATTTAGATTGTTCACCTGGTCCTGGTTTAACTTTGCTATATGGTACTTATGTTAAAAAATAAAGGTTCATTTATTTTACATTTTCCAATTTTGTAGCATGCAGGCTTTTTTAGTAAAATTTAATAATTCTCTGAATTTCCTCTGTGTCTGTGGTTATGTCCCCCTCTTCATTTCTGATCTTGTTAATTTGCGTGCTCTCTCTCTGCCATTTATTTGATTAGATTGGATAGGGATTTGTCAATCTTGTTGATTTTCTCCAAGTACCAGCTCTTTGTTTCCTTGATTCTATGGATTGTTTTGTGTGTTTCTATTTTGTTGATTTTAGCCCTCAGTTTGATTATTTCCAGTCTTCTACTCCTCCTAGGTGAGTCTGCTTCTTTTTTTTTCTAGAGCTTCCAGGTGTGCTGTTAAATCTCCAATGTGTGCTTTCTCCATTTTCTTTAAGTGGGCACTTAGTGCTATGAACTTTCCTCTTAGCACTGCTTTCATAGTGTCCCATAGGTTTGAGTATGTTGTCTTTATTTTCATTAAATTCAAGGAAGACTTTTATTTTATTCTTTATTTCTTCCTTGACCCAGGTGTGCTTCAGTAGTTGACTTTCAGCTTTCATGAGTTTGTAGGCTTTCTGGGGGTAGCATTGTTGTTGAATTCTAACTTTAATCCATGGTGATTCGATAAGACACAGGCTGTTACTAATATTTTTTTGTATCTGTGGAAGTTTGCTTTATTACCGAGTATGTCGTCAATTTTTGAGAAGGTTCCATGAGCTGCAGAAAAGAAGGTATATTCTTTCCTATTTGGGTGGAATGTTCTATAGATGTCTGTTAAGTCCATTTGGTTCATTACCTCCATTAATCCTTTCATTTCTCTGTTAGGTTTCTGTCTTATTGAGCTGTCCTTTGGTGAGAGAGGAGTGTTGAAGTCTCCTACTATTAGTGTGTGTGGTTTGATGACTGCCTTGAGTTTTAGTAATGTTTCTTTTACATAAGTGGGTGCTTTTATATTAGGGGCATAGATATTCAGGATTGAGACGTCATCCTGATGAATTGTTCCTGTTATGAGTATAAAATGCCCCTCTCCATCTCTTCTGATTGATTTTAGTTTCAAGTCAACTTTGTTAGAAATTAGTATGGCCACTCCCGCTTGTTTCTTAGGTCCATTTGCTTGATAAACCTTTTCCCAACCCTTTTCTCTGAGTAAATGTCTGTCTTTGTGGTAAGGTGTGTTTCTTGTAAATAGCAAAATGTTGGATCCTTCTTTCGTATCCAATCTCTTAGCCTGTGCCTTTTTATAGGTGAGTTGAGTCCATTGATATTAAGTGATATTAATGACTAGTGGTTGTTAACTCTTGTCAATTTTTTTGGTAGTAGGGTTTGTGTGTTTCCCTTCTTCTAGTAGTGCTGGTGAAGGGTCGCTAGATGTCTGAGTTATTGTGGGCATTGTTGGACTCCTTGGGTTGTGATTTTCCTTCTATTACTTTCTGTAAGGCTGGATTTGTGGCTACATATTTTTTAAATTTGTTTTTGTCCTGGAAATTTTTGTTTCACCATTTATAATGAAAGTAAGCTTGGCTGGGTATAGTAGTCTGGGCTTTCATCCATGGTCTCTTAGTTTCTGCAGTACATCTATCCAGGACCTTCTGGCTTTCACGGTGTCATATAGAAGTCAGGTGTAAGTCTGATAGGTTTACCTTTATAAGTAACTTGACCTTTTTCCTTTGCAGCTCTTAATATTCTTTTTTTATTCTGTATGTTTTGTGTTTTGATTATTATAATGCTGGGGATTTTTTTCTGATTCAGTCTATTCCATGTTCTGTATGCTTCTTGAACCTTCATAGGAATATCCTTCTTTAGGTTGGGAAAGTTTTCTTCTATAATTTTATTAAATATATTTTCTGGACCATTGAGCTGTACTTCTCCTTCTTCTACCCCTATTCTTCTTAGGTTTGGTCTTTTTATTTTGTCCCAAATTTCCTGAATGTTTTGTGATGAGAATTAGTTGGATTTGCTGTTTTCTTTGATCAGTGTGTTTATTTTTCTCTATGGTATCTTCAGAATCTGATATTCTTTCTTCTATCTCTTATATTCTGTTGGTTATGCTTGTTTCTGTAGTCTCTGTTCATTTACCTCGATTTTCTATATCCAGCGGGCCCTCGGTTTGTGTTTTCTTCCTTACCTCCATTTCAGTTTTCAAGTCTTGAACTGTTTCCATTATCTATTTGATTGTTTTTCCTTGGCTTCCTAGGATATCATTTACGAATTTACTCAATTCTTCAAACTTTTTGTTATTTTTCTCATTCATTTCTTTAAGGGAGTTTTTCACCTCCTGTTTAAGGGCCTCTATCAATTTCATAAAGTCAATTTTTTCTACTTCTTCTTGATTAAGGTGTTCAAGTCCTCCTGTTGTAAGTTCACTGCGTTCTGATGTTATCCTGTTGTTTTTCAGATTGTTGGAGGTATTCTTGCATTAGCGCCTGCCCCTCTCTTCCTCTGAATGTTCCTCTATGGATCTTCTTTTACAGGATCAGGTCTCCTTATGGCCAGGGAGCTCACAGACAAAAGGCCTACCTTGCTGTAGGTAGGTTATTGAAACAATGGAACTCCGGCCTGTTTGGTTGCTCTCACTACCCAGTCTCAGCGCCCAAACAGGCTGAGCTGGGGGATATTATGGGCCCTGAAGAGAGGAGGAAGAAGAGAGGAGTTTTCTGGATGCAAGCTGGGTGGGGTAGGAAGAGAGAGGCAGTAGCCAGGGAGAATAGCCCCTGCAGGAAGGCCAGGAAGTATAGGGGGATGAGGAATGTCTGTGCTCCGTCTCCCGGGTTGCTGCCACGGGTCAGGAATTCACTCACCCCATTGATGGATCTTCTGGTACCAAGGTCAGATCTCCTTGCTTGTCAGGGAGCTCACAGATAAAAGGCCTACCTTGCTGCAGGCAGGCTATTGAAACCAGTTTATTATGTTTTTAAAAATTAAAAGACAATTTCATCATTCCATTTCTGTTGTTTCACACATGGCAATTGTCACAGAGAACCAGAACACACTGCACAGCAGAGAAGAACAGATTGTAGCACACTCACCCACAGATGGGACATCTACATTACACACTTTCCTCCCAAGGACAGAGGAGGAATGATGGGTGGAAAGAATGTCAGACATAGATGGGGTGACCACAAGGAGACAGCGTTTTCTGGACACAGCAGGGCAGCTGCACACATGAACTCACAGAGGTTTACAGCACAGATAAGACTTGCAAGGATCAGGGCAGACACAGTTCCAGCAAACAGAAGGAAGGTGGGCATTCTCACCCTTATTTAAGGAGCTATGGGCAGTTGGTAGCTGCTGGGAGAAGTGTTCAATATTCTTTATTGGTGAGGCCTTGGTTGTATTGACTACGCTCCACTGAAGGTCACACATCCAAGAAAATATGTGCTGTACAGCTCTTAAAGCAAAAATTGAGTTATTTTCTTTTGAAAGTGTGTGTGTTGGGGGAACTGGTTTGGTAGGGAAGAGTAGATGGATCTCGTAGGAGTGTAGGGGACAGGTGAATATAATCAAAATCATTTCTTAATGTTTCCTAAGAACTACTAAAAAGAAAAAGAAAAATTATAGGAGCTATGTCAATGTGTGTATGTATATGTGTTCATATATATTATTTTATGCATATTCATCACACTAAATATAATAGAATATATATGGTTCAGTAACACTGGCAATTGCAGACATTCACTGTGGACTTGAGATATGCCACCTTTGGATGAGGTTTCAGGTATATTCACAATGTGTTGAACAGACATCTGTGTGCAGTTTGAAGGGAAAGCAGCAGAAAGCACTGCCTGTTGAGATGCGATTAACTTCTTATCTAGGTGGTAATTTCGCACGATAGACTGCCACTGTGTAGGAGTTTCTCCTTTGAGAGTGAGAAGCTTCAATAAGGTCCTGGGGAGAATTGCCCTGTGAGTTTGGTGAACTCAAGAAGCAAGTGTTGTTGACTTCTGTGAAGATGCTTCCTGACACCTGCTCTGTCCTGGTGCTCCTGTTAATGCTCAGGAAGTTACATTTACCCTAAGTGGTGCTGATATCATTCTCTTACAACTGTGGATGTCTTTCCCTTCTTCCTCATAGAAAAGTGATATTTATTTATTTATTTATTTATTTATTTATTTATTTTCAGGGAGGAGCAATGGAGACTCAGTGACCCAGACAGAAGGCCTGGTTACTGTCACAGAGGAGTTGTCTGTGAAGCTGAACTGTACCTATCAGACTACTGATTCAGCCCCTTTTCTCTTCTGGTACGTGCAATATGTCCAAGCTCCTTGGATACTGCTCAGGAGCTCCACAGACAACAAGAGGATAGAACAGCAAGTTTTCCATGCTACTCTCTATAAGACTAACAGCTCCTTCCCCAGGCAGAGGTCCTCAGTGCAGCTGTGGGACTCTGCCCTGTACTACTGTGCTCTGAGTGACACAGGGAGGGAGACTGCAGGGGAAGCTGCACACAAACAAGGGGGCAGGAGGGTTGAGGGGAGTGGCCCTGAGAGGGAGGGCTGTGTCCCTTCCCTAAGTGGGGTTTACTCAGCCTCCTAAAATGCAGCAACAAATTTCAGATCAAAGTCTGGAAAACTTGCAATTTGTGGTTCTTCTGACAGGATAGGATGGAAGTCATTACCAGAGACAACTCAGGCTTTGTTCCACAGAAATACTGTTCTCTCCCTACGTGGAGGACCTCTCACAGAAAACATCTCCTGGAAAATTCTGACAGGAGTTATCTCTACCAAGATGTCTTACAAAACTTAGTGATTGATATTCTCCATCAGTCTTCTGTTATTTCTCTGCAAATTTATGTCCACATGACAAATACAGACGCCAGTCTTTAAACATCTGCTTCAGTCTCAGTCCACAAGATATTTAGTTTCTTCCTCTCTTTCGTCCATGTTACAGATGGTTCAACCTAACTTCTGGCCTCAGTTATTTTTCTATTGCTGTGAAGAGACACCATGGAGGACAACTATAAAAGGGATCATTTAAGTGAGTTGTTTTTCTTTCTAAATATGTAAAAAAGTCTTGACATTTTATTCATGGGTCATATGAATTAATATTGTAAAAATGGCTATTCTATCAAAAGTAGTATGTAGATATGATGCAATCACAATAAAATTCCTGGTAAAGTGGTTTCACCTTCTACTCCAACATTATTAGTGTTTAAGGTCTTGCGTTGAGCTATTTGATAATTTTTTAATTAATTTTCCTCCGGGTAACAAAGGTATGATTTTTCTACTATATAAAAATATCTATTTTTCCCATCACCAATTAGAGTTTTACTAAATGAAAATACAGTCTTTATTATTCTCTACACTCAACTGCATATTATTTTGAATGTATTTCAGTAAAAGTTCTAAAAATTTAAACTTGGTTTAATTGGTTGTTTTTACTCTTTGCTTTTTGGAGGCCTCACCACCCAACTCCCACATAAACCATAAGAAGGCATGTTCTTTCTTAGGAATGTCCGACCTTAGCTTGGCTTGTTTCTAGCCAGCTTTTCTTAACTTAAATTATCCCATCTAAGCCAGGCGGTGGTGGCGCACGCCTTTAATCCCAGCACTCGGGAGGCAGAGGTAGGCGGATCTCTGTGAGTTCGAGACCAGCCTGGTCTACAAGAGCTAGTTCCAGGACAGGCTCCAAAACCACAGAGAAACCCTGTCTCGAAAAACCCAAAAAAGAAAATTATCCCATCTACCTTTTCCTCTGGGCTTTTATCTTTCTGTATACCGTTCTTTACTTCTTTCTCTGTGACTTGCTATGTGGTTGGGTGACTGGTTCCCGATATCCTCTCTCCTTTTCTTGATCCTCGATTATTTCTTTTTCTCCATCTATCTATTCTCTCTGCATGTCACTCCTGCCTATCCTTTCTCCTGCCTTGCTATTGGCCATTCAGCTCTTTATTAGATCAAACAGGTGTTTTAGACAGGTAAGGTAATACACCTTCACAGAGTTAAACAAATGCAACACAAACAAAAGCAACACATCTTTACATCATTAAAACAAAAGTTCCTGCCAGGGAGTGGTGGTCCACGCCTTTAATCCCAGCACTTGGGAGGCAGAGGCAGGTGGATCTCAGTGAGTTGGGGGCCAGCCTGGTCTACAAGAGCTAGTTCCAGGACAGACTTCAAAGCTACAGAGAGCCGGGCGATGGTGGCGCACGCCTTTAATCCCAGCACTTGAGAGGCAGAGGCAGGCGGATCTCTGTGAGTTCAAGACCAGCCTGGTCTACAGAGCTAGTTCCAGGACAGGCTCCAAAGCTACAGAGAAACCCTGTCTCGAAAAACCAAAAAAAAAAAAAAAAAAAAAAAAAAAAAAAGAAAGAAAGAAAAAACCCTGTCTCGAAAAAAAAAGTTCCCCAGCATAAACAAATGTAACACATCTTAAAATAATATCCCACAGGAACTTGGATCTGAAAGTCTGCTTTTGCCTCAGCAAAGAAAAAAGGGCCCCCAGGAAAGCAGAGCCAGGCATGGACTGGGAGGGGGCAGCAGGAGTGAGGAAGCCACAGTCTAAAGGAAGCAGGTGCTTGCTGGGTCGTGGGAAGGAGGGGAGAGAGTAGAACCCAGATGACTACCAGCTTCTTGCATTTCTGAGTAGGTGGTGGGCCAATTCCAGAGAAAGGGAATGTAGGAAAAATAACAGGCTTGACTGGGGTGTAGTGGGGAGATCAAGTTCAGACGCGTTTGCTTTGAGGTTCTTCCAAGGAGAAATGTTTAATATGCATATTCAAGCCAGAGGGAGGTTTGAAGCATGGGACAGAAATACAAATGTAGTCAGTCATTGGATATGTAAGTCTTCCTTTAGGGAGAAATACAAATGAATACTTTGTATAACAGTTAAAATGTTTTGAATAGAAGAAGCATTAAACAAGGTAACATATGTAAGTAACATACTAATACTGGTACTTGAGAAACCCTCGTTCAGTTCCCAACACCCCCATGTCCAGCACCTCACAACTGCCTCTAACTATAGTACCAGGGATCTGATGCCCTCTTCTGGCCCATTGAGGCACTACACTCATATACTACACCTTCCTTCTTAAGAGCCTGGGGAGGATTTCGTGTAGTCTTGGTCACTTGGTCAAATAGAAAGCACAAAGGTCACCAGGCTATTCACCACCTCTGGTCCTGTTTGTAAGAGCTTAGGGGTGCCAGCGTAGCCTGATCTTCCAGATAGCACAGCAGTCACTAGGCTACTAGCCATATCCATACTCGTCTTTTTGGGTGGAAAACAGGCTATGCATCTCTTCCCTGGAAGAGGTGACCCTGTGTGTTTAATATTCCTGATTTCCCTAGTGATTGTCTATCAGCATGAGGACTTCGGGCCCGCTACAAGGAATGTTGCCCTTGGGTGCTCAAGAGATGGCTCAGTGGTTAAGAGCACAGCTACTCTTCCAGAGGTCCTGAGTTCAATTCCCAGCATCCACATGGCAGCTCACAACTGTCTGTAACTCCAGTTCCAGGGGATCTGTAGTAATAAGGGCGGCAGGGCTGCGTTCCCAGCACCCCGGCCGCCTGCTCGGCTAGCTTATGCCCCAAAATAATTACACAGACACTGTATTCTTTTAAGCACTGCTTGGCCCTTTAGCTCTAGCACTTACAGGCTAATTCTCACATCCCGATCAACCCATCTCTAATAATCTGTGAGAACCGGTCTTACCGGGAAGATTCTAGCCTAGTCCATCCTGGGTTGGAGCTTCATGCCGTGTGTCTGCCCGGGAGCGGGGCATGGCGTCTCTCTCAGGCGTCTGCTCCCGAGAGGAGAGATGTCGAGACTCTGACCTCACTTCCTCTTCCTCCCAGCATTTTGTTCTGTTTACTCCACCCACAGGGCCAAGCAGTTTCTTTATTGGCCAATGACCTTCCTCCATCAGGGATCCAGCATCCTCATATATACATACGTGGGCAAAACACCATCACACATAAATTACTTTAAAAAAATGTCGCTCTTCATTCAGCTTTTGGAAAAGAATATATAGACACACTTAAGAAAAACCAATTTCCCCAATCGCCTTGTGATAACTGGGCATATTGAGACTGTTGCATGAATATTCTTTACATTTTTATTTTATTTTTGGGGTTTTCAAGACAGAGTCTCACTATGTAGTTTTGGTTATTCTGGAACTTGCTCTATAGATCGGGTGGGCCCCTAATTCAGAGATCCACCTGCCTCTGCCTCCCAAGTGCTGGGATTGAAGGTCTGAGCCACCACCACACCACCAACTTATTATTTCTAAATTGTCCCTAAAGCACATTCAGAGAGGGGGTGAAATGATGTCACGGTAAGATCTCAGCACATGGACAAGAGGCCCAGCTTGACTGGTCACCAGCAGCTAAGAAGTACCTAAAGGAAGGTCAGTGAGCCATGTAAACCCACTTGAGAGACTACCATGGAAAAGAGACTGCACGGGTGGTAACTGCACAGCTGGTGACTGTACAGGTGGTGACTGCACAGTTGGTGACTGCACAGCTGGTGACTGCACAGGTGGTGACTGCACAGCTGGTGACTGCAGAGGTGGTGACTGCACAGCTGGTGACTGCACAGCTGGTGACTGCACAGGTGGCAAGGGATGCTCATGGTGCTGAGGGGAATGCGAATGGAGTCACCCTTTAGGAAAGTCTGAAATCCGCTTCTCCCCCTTCCCTTCCCTTCCTTCCTTCCTTCCTTCCTTCCTTCCTTCCTTCCTAAACTTGTATTTATTTGTCTGTATGTATATGTATAATATGATCTCTCCTATTGTTGGGCCATTAAGGAACAAAATCAGGTTCTTGGGCTTAGTGGGAGGCTCCTTACCTGCTGCTGAGTCATCTCTCCAGTCTTAGAGCAGTTCAATATTTAAAGATCCCAAACTGCCACATCAATGATGTGGCCATAGCCAAGGAATGCTGGCAGCCACCAGTGGCTGAAAGAAGTTGGAAATAGGTTCATCTCTAAAGCCTCCAGAGGCTCTGTTTGGGGTCCATTAAAACTGATTTGAAATTTGTGGCCTTGAGAACTTTGAGAGGATAATATTCAGTTGCTTTAAGCCACTAAATTTGGAGTCGTTTGTTATTGAAACCAAATAAAATTAATATCTTACACAGTACAATAGTACTCGGCGATCTACAGAAATGAACTACCAGTGTACACAACAGTTTGGATGGATCTCGGGTGCCTCCAAACTGCAAGGGGCATGGTGCACAATTTCACTCCTATGGCATTTTAAAGAAGACAGAACTGCAGGGCTAGAGAGCAGCCTGGCACATGCCACTGTTGGGTGTGGTCGCCAGTGACAGACCCATAAATTTTTTCAGGGTAGCGATGAGATAAACTATTCAAGTTCTCGATGATGGCGCTCACACATACGCTTCATCTGTCCAAGTCAACAAAACTGGATGTCAAAGAGGGTACACCTTTACTGTATGAGCATCTAAAAAATAATTTTAGGGAGCTGGAGAGATGGCTCAGTGGTTAAGAGCATTGCCTGCTCTTCCAAAGGTCCTGAGTTCAATTCCCAGCAACCACATGGTGGCTCACAACCATCTGTAATGAGGTCTGTTGCCCTCTTCTGGCCTGCAGGCATACACACAGAATACTGTATACATAATAAATAAATAAATGTTTAAAAAATAATAATAATAATTTTAAAATGCCTCTGTATTTAGTAACATGGCAATGGCTGTGTTAAACTTCAAAAAAGGTATAAAATAAGTCCTGATCTAAAAAGTAATGATTTTTTTCCACAGATATCAGTCAAAGAATATCTATTTCCTTCAGAGGAGAAGTTAGCTCTTTGGTAGTTGGCAGTATATATATTATATATATATATCAATAGTAGCACTTGGTGCATGTCTGTGCTCATTATTTTCATATGAGTGTAGCAAGAGCCCAGACAGAAACAACTTAGTGAGGAAAAAGGGTAGTTTTTCTCATAGTTTCAGAGAATTCCATCCGCCATGGCAGGGAGATGGCAGGGAGGCTGTGGAGGAAAGTAATTCACATTGCTGGTGCAAAGAAGCAGAGAAAAGAGCATAAGAAGAAACCAGGGCACTATGGAGTCCCCGAGGACACACTCTCAGTAACCCATTTCTACCAACTTAGCCCTGGTCCCTAGTTCCCACCACCTTCCAAGATTGCCATCATATGAGGAGTCTATCAAGGGATCCTTCCTTTCTTCCTTCCTCCCTCCCTCCCTCCCCCTTCCTTCTTCCCCTGCTTCCTTCCCTCCCTCTCTCCTTCCTTCCTTCCTTCCTTCCTTCCTTTTTTAAACTTATATTGAGTTGTTCATATGTATATGTATAATATGGTCTGCTTGTGGCTGTTAAGGGACAACTTGCAGGGTCAGTTCTCTCCTTCATGATTCAACCATCCCTGGAAACAGTCTCACAGGCACACCCAGAAGGGAACTTTACTAACCAGTTACTCACTATTTAATCCAATCAAGCCGACAACCAAGGTTGCCCTTCAACATAGCATTACAGGAGACCTGAGAAAGAACAAGAAAAGAAACTCTCAGGTTAGGAAAAGAGTGAGAGCATGAAACACTCAGATAGGGAAACTTGCCTTTGTGGGGGGTGATGAAGGGAACACAGTTCTTCAGAAACTGCCCTTAAGGTGAGTTCAAAACAATCACAGACTGAGAAAATGCGTTTAAATTTTAATTGTGTGTGTGTTGTGTGGGTATGTACACCTTCTTCACATGCAGGAGGAGATCAGATGTGATGGATCATGATGTAGGATCCCCTCTGTATATTATGAATATGTTTTATTACCATTGGTTATTAAAGAAGCTGTTTTGGTCAATGGCTTAGTAGAGTAATGCCAGGTGGGAAATCCGAACAGAGATCTAGAGAGAAAGAAGGTGGAGTCAGAGAGGTGCCATGTAGTTGCCGAGGGAGAAAGACACCAGACCTTACTAGTAGGCCACAGCTTCATGGCGATACATAGATTAATAGAAATGGCTTGGTTTAAGATGTGGGTGTTAGTTAATAAGAATCCTGAGCTAATAGGCCAAACAGTGTTGTAATTAATATAGTTTCTGTGTGATTATTTGGGTCTGAACAGTTGGAAAATGAATGAGCCTACAGGATGTAGATGCTGGGAACAGAACTAAGAAAGTGCTCTTAACTACTAGGTCATCTCTCTGGGCCCCTCAATAGTTCTTTTGTTGCTTTCACCAGGCTTGAAGTCGAATTTACTGGGGTAATAAGGCAGTAAGGGGTTGCTAGTGAGAAGCAGTATCAATGGTAGAAGATGGTTACTAAGAACAACCCTCTGAGAAAGATTGGAAACATTTGTAAACACCATGTGTGTGCATTGACGTTGGGGAGCTTGCATTGAGGAGATGAGCTTGGGCTGTGTAGATGAGCCTACTCCAGTCACTTGAGCCCTCTAAGTGGAGTCCTGTCCTGGGCTGGTAGGTCTAGGTCAAGAGACCAGAAGCACAGGAAATACTGGCTGGCTTTGGAGATGGAGGTAGAGGGAAAACAGATCCTATAGGCGATCTCTAGACAAGTCAGTCACTCTTTTTTTTTAATATTTTATTTATTTATTATGTATACAATTTTCTGTCTGTGTGTATGCCTGAAGGCCAGAAGAGGGCGCCAGACCTCTTTATAGATGGTTGTGAGCCACCATGTGGTTGCTGGGAATCGAACTCGGGTCCTTTGGAAGAGCAGGCAATGCTCTTAACCACTGAGCCATCTCTCCAGCCCCAAGTCAATCACTCTTGATGGACAGTCAGCAAGGAGACAGAGCTTGCACCTGGAGCCTGCACCAGGCTGAATTCTACCAACAGCTTGAATGAACTGGATACAGCTTCCTTCCTCTACACTCCAGAAAGGAACAGAACCCTCCCAACTTGACCTTGGCCTTAACAGACTGTAAATGAAGGACTCAGGTGAGCCACCTGCCCTTGGACTACTGTACTCCATATTGTGGCCTTGGAGGCTTTACAAATACTGTCCCTCGACCCTGAGGCTCCCAGGAGCCCCAGTGTTTCCAATACCCAGGATGCCATGTGTTTCCTGCACCCTCCCCATCTCCATTATCATTTCACTGTATTATAAAGTTCCCTCTGCTTTAAAAAATTTGCGTGGAACTGTGTGACGGTGCTGACTTGTACCTTTAATCCCAGCACTCGGGAGACAAAGGCAGAAGGATCTCTAAGTTTGAGGACAGCCTGGTCTACAGAGTTGGTTCCAGGACAGCCAGGGCTACACAGAGAAACCCTGTGTGAGGGGGTCAGGGGAGAGGCTGGGGATTGTCTATCTCTGTGCTCCAGAAGAGGGAAGATTGATTCTGAACACTCACCTGGCAGTTCACAGCCGTCTGTAATTCCAGTTCATGGGGATCCAATGCCCTCTTTTGACCTCTGAAGGTCAAGGGATGGACATGTTTCACAGACGTACATGCAGGCATAACACCCATGCACATAAAACAATAATAATAAAAAATTTATTGTCCATTTCAGGTTAAGGGAATAGCTTAGCTAGTAAAGCGCTTGGCTTCTTAGTGAACCTGAGTCAAGGCTCCTTTGAGTCCCTATAAAAGGCCAAGTGTCCCAATACACACCTGTAATGCCAGCAATGGTAAGGTGGGGGAGGGGATAGAGACAGGTGGATCCTTAGAAGCTGTCAAGTGTGAGAGCCTTACCTACTTCGCAAAGCTCCAGACCCTGTCTCAAAAAAAAAAAGAAAAAAAAAGAAAAAGAAAAAAAAAGAAAGAAAAAAAGAACTACCCCTAAAAAACAGACCTGTGGTTTTCTGGTCTGTCTTTCTTATCTCCTCTCTGGGGGACAGAAAAAAAATCTGGGAGCATTGTATCCATTAAACTTGGACTTTTTTTTTCTAAATCTTTTTTTAAAATATTTATTTATTTATTATGTATACAATAGTCTGCCTGCAGGCCAGAAGAGGGCACCAGACCCCATTACAGATGGTTGTGAGCCACCATGTGGTTGCTGGGAATTGAACTCAGGTCCTTTGGAAGAGCAGGCAATACTCGTAACCTCTGAGCCATCTCCCAGTCCCCCCCCCTTTTTGATATGGGTTTCTCTGTGTAGCTTTGGAGCCTGTTCTGGCATTCACTCTATAGACCAAACTGGCCTAGAACTCAGAGATCCACCTGCCTCTGCCTCCCAAGTGCTGGAATTAAAGGCGTGCACCACCAACACCCAGCTAAACCTGAGCTTTTCCTGATTAGATTTATTTGGTCTGATGTGGATTGTTGCATCAGTGGAGAGGCTTATTGGGGTACAGAAACTTTTCACTGTAGAGCAAAGTGTTATCTCCAGCAGAAAGCCAGATAGCTAGACCAGCCAGAATCATCTCACCAGAGCAGACTAGACTCTAGGAACCAATCCCAGGGCAGGAAATGGGGGATGGATGCTCAGGGTGACACCTCTGCAACCTGGCAATGGAATACCAGTCACAGAGACAGCACCGTAAGTCCTCACAGTCAGGGGAAGGAGAGATGTGTCAGGCCATTTCCTCTCAGTACAGTCTTCTCCAGGGACCTTTGAGGCTGACTTTCCTGGGATAAGCAGCCCAGCTTCACCCATGCCCTATCAAAGGGGAAAATGGAAAAGTAGTGGTTGTGGTGGTAGAAATAAAACGGCGCCATTCCTCAAGTGGCAGCAGTGGGCAGCGGGCATCAGACCACGGCTGGCCACGAAGGTAGCCAGTCCCAGGCAGGGAGTCACACAGCAGGTGAGAGACAGAGACCTGTCCCACAAGGAGCAGTGGCAGGTGAGAGACAGGCACGCCATGCAGAGTGAGGCATGGATATTTATTTAATGGGTTATGGAGAGGAAAGAGAGAAGGAGAGAAGGGGAGAAGGGGGAAGAACAGAGAGAGAGAGAGAAAGAGAACCAGAGAAGGGAGAGGGGAAAAGTGGGGAGAAGGGAGTGAGGCAGAAGTTGCTTCTTCAGGAGAGAAACAGGAAAAGAAGGAGCTCAGGCTGGAAGTGGAAAGAAAATCCTTTGCCTCAGTGGACAGAGGGAGGCAGTGGGTGAGGCTTGTCTCTTAAAGGAACAAGATGGACCATTACAAGGATAAGCTTCACAATCCAAGGGCACAGGCTCATAAAAAAATGGAGCCTTCACGTTTGTTAAGCTCCACCTTCCCCCCACCCCATCACTCCATTAATGGCCTGTGCTCAGCAGGTCCTTTGCCTGGTCACATCCACCTAGCTACAAAAACTTACAAGTCATACTCAAAGGACCACAGTTTGAAGATGGACTAAGAGTCTGAACCAGGGTCAGAAAATGACAAGGATGTTAGGATTATCAACTCAGGAATTTTTAAAACTATAACTCATATGCTAAGGGCTTTAGTGATAAAGGATAAATGTAGACGTATTACAGAACAGATGAATAATGTATGTAGAGAGATGGAAACTCTAAGAAAATAAAAATAACCATGAAATAGAAGAAGAAAAAAACACTACTGTCACAGAGACAAATCCCCCCCCCCCCCCCCGCTTTTCGGGCTCACTAGTAGAGGGGAAACAGAGGAAGGATTTCTGAGATGGAGGCTATGACAGTAGAAGCTTGTAAAACTGAGGCTGGGGAGATGGCTCAGTGTAGCTGGCTGTTTTTATTCTTTGCTCTTTATGGGGGCCTGCCACCCAGCTCCCAAATAAATACACACAAAGGCTTATTCTTACTTGTGAATGCCTGGCCTTAGCTTGGCTTGTTTCTAGCCAGTTTTTATTAACTCGTCCCATTTATCTTTTGCTTTTGGACTTTTACCTTCCTCTGTTTCTGTATATCTTTTCTTTTTTTTCCTTCTTATTCCATGTCTGGCTGTGTAGTTGAGTGGCTGGCCCCTTCTTTTCTCGCTCCTTGATCTCTCTCCCAGATTTCTCCTCCTATTTATTCTCTTTGCTTGCCAGCCCTACCTATCCTTTCTCCTGCTTTGCTATTGGTTGTTCATCTCTTTGTTAGACCAATCAGGTGTTTTAGACAGGCAAAGTAACACAGTTTCACAGAGTTGAACAAATGCAAAATAAAAAAATGCAAAACATCTCTGCATCATTAAACAAATGCAGCATAAACAAACATAACACATCTTAAAATAATATTCCACAGCAGCTCAGTGTGTGAAGTATCTGCTGCCCAAGCATGAGGACTTGAATTTGGATCCCCACCATCCTCATGGAGATGCAGGCTTGGAACCCTAGTGCTGAAGGGCAAAGACAGGCAGAGCCTGAAGTTCATTGGTCAGCAATCTAGCCAAATCAGGGAGCTCTGGGCCCAATGAGAGACCCTGTCTCAAAGGATAAAATGGAGTGTGATACCCAAAAAGGACCTCTGGTGTCCACTCACACACCAACATATACACATGTTCACATCCATGCAAACATATATACCACACACATATTTGTATGCAAGCTCACACATACATATGCACAGACATGCATGCACACACACACATGCACAGACAAACACATCAGAAACTTGTAAAACTGAAGAACAGAAAAGAAAAACTCAGAAAAGGGAGAAAATGCTAACAACTGTGGGACAACTACAGAAGATGGAACAGATAGGTAACAGACTGTTAGAAGAAGAGAAAAGGGTTAGTAGTAGTAACTCCAAGCTAACATCGGAACCCCAAACCCCAGATCCAGGAGCTCAGAGGACATTAAGAAGGAAGCCAAGCATCATTCACGGAGTATCCCTTAATCCCACACTCTGGAGGCAGTACAAGGGGATTTCTGTGAGTTCAAGGTCAGCCTGGTGAACAGAGTGTCTTCCAGGACAGCCAGGATTACACAGTGAGATTCTGTCTCAAAGGGAAAGGGGGGTGACTCTTAGACAAGCAAAAAAATGAAGAAATTTGGTGCCAGAGAATCACCTTGTAAGAAATGCTAAAACAAATGATTCCTGAACTTAGATCTGCACCCAGAGAGGATGTTTGCCAGAGAATGAGAACACGAAGGTTGCTGACAAGAGTTCAGCTCTCCCCTCAAAAGGAGTCCAGAGATGGTCTACTCCATAGTCAAATATGAGTGTGAGTGTCAAGGTCAGAGAACACAGATATAGGTTGGCCCAAATACCATATCCAATGTGATAGCACTTCATGCTTTCTTTTTTGTACTATTAAAACAAGAAAGTCATAAAGCAAGGTACTTTTAAACTCTATCAGTGGGAGCATCAAGCAGATGGTCACAGCAAACAGGAAAACCTCCGTGATGTTTCCGATGCTATTTGATGACATTCTTAGCCTTAGGTTTCCTGGGAGCTGGGGGTTTGAACGTTTCAAAGGCATTGACCTGATGTCAGGAGGATGCTAGTTCCCATGCAGAGGTGGCAATGAATGGTTGTGAAGGGAAATAAAGATCACCCTAGATGATGTGGCTCCCAACCCTAACTCGCCTCAGGCTTCCTGGAATGTTTAACATGGGTGCGGCTCTTCTGGGAACAGCACAGGGTAAAGTGCCTTTTCAGCACGTGGCCCACACTGAGTACTTGCGTCCTTCATTCTTTTCTCTCATAGGTCGGACTCACTCACCTTGGCGCACATCATCAGGCCATGTCACTTTTCTTCTCTTTTACATATGTGTATGTGTGTGGTGTGTGTGCATGTTTTCACATGCATGTGCATGTGGAGACCAGAGGTAGGTGTTGATCACTGTGAGGACGTGATGACTATTCTTGGTTTGTCAGCCTGACTACATCCGGTGTTAACTAAAACCCTAATGACTGTGCAAACCTGTGAGGAATTCTTTCTTGATTAAATCATTTGAAGTGGGAAGACCTGCTTCTAAACTGGATCTTTGAGCTGGGAAGATCCATCTTCAATCTGGACCACACCTTCTGCTGGCAGCCTATATAAAGAACATGGAAGAAGGAAGAAATATATAATGCATATAATATAATGTAATAGATACACCATAGCAGGGAAGTCAAGGTGATAGGGACTTGAAGCCGCTGCTCACATACAGTGAGAATTGTGTACGTGGGGACAGGAGGAATATAGGAACTTTGTACTTTGACTTAAATTTTCTGTAAGTCTAACATTGTTCTGCAAATAAAGGTTACTTATTCCCAAATCCTATGTGCTGTTTTAGTGAAAAGCTAGTATGGGTAGACAGCATCTTTTGCAGGCAGTTTCCTGGTCGGGCCACCTGCCTTTCAGAGAAATTCTTCCTGGATTCATTGTGGTATCTGACCTTGTTTGACTTTGCTACCAGATCAAATACCTAAAGTACAATCTTTTTCACGCATTGTTGAGAAGGACACAAAACAAAAATGCTTTGTGTGTGTGCCTGCTTGTGCACGCTTGTGTGAGTGTGAGCGTGTGTGCCAAAATGTTTTCCTCGTGAAAACAAAGGTCACCAAGTAGGCCAGGTGGTGGTGGCACATGCCTTTAATCCTAGCAGTTGGAAGGAAAAGGCAGGCAGATCTCTGAGTTCAAGACCAGCACGGTCTACAGAGTGAGTTCCACGACAACCAGGACTTGTTATGCAGAGAAACCCTATCTCAAAAGACAAAAAACAAAACAACAACAACAAAATTCAACAAATAATACTCAAAAATAGTTTTATCAGTTTAATAGAATCATTGCTCCAAGGCAACTTTTTATAATTTAATATAAAAAGTGTTTTTTCGAGACAGGGTTTCTCAGCTACACAGAGATATTTTTGACCCTGCATACAGACTAGGAGCCTGTCCTGGCACTTGCTATGTAGACCAGGTTGGCCCTGAACTCACAGAGATCTGCCCACCTCTGCCTCCTAAGTGCTGGGATTAATGGGGTGTGCCACAGATGCCTGGCTCAAAAACAAATTATTTAAAGATGTTCAATGTAGCACTGCTCATACTAGTAAAAAAGGATACATTTTAACAGTAAGTGCTAGGATTCAGGCATTATGCTGGCCTACCCTGTCACTAGCAGGATGCACACAGGCAGTACCCTGGCCAGCCCAGGGTCCTAGTCTGTATGCAGGGGCAAAAGTTCCCTTTAAGAGACAAACCCTGCCTACTCCCACTTTCTTCCTTTCTGCCATTTCCCTGAGGAGGCAGTTTTCTATTTCTCTCTGTCTCTCTTCCTTCTCTTTCCCTCTCTTTGCATCTCTCTATCTCTTTCTCCCATTCTCTTTTTCCTCTCCCATCCCCTTTATCTCAATAAATTCTGTTGGGGGCTGCAGACCCCTGGCCCCTTGACTTTCTTTGCCTGCCTCAGACCCTTTGCCTGCTGGAGTGAACTGAGCAAAACAACTTGTTTACCTGTGCCTACCGCTGCTCTGAGCACTGGAGACCCTCATGAGTTCCTGATGGCGGGGGAATGAATTCTGGTGGATTTTAGCTGAAAGATCCCAAGAGTTGGGGAGAGACCTGTGCCCTATATAAGCTGCCTCTGAGCATAATAAAGTTGGCATTCTTGTATCAAGGATGATCAGTGTCCCTGTGTCTCTGTGTGTGTTTAAATCTCGAGCCTGGTTCCCAGCTCACATACCACCCAGATGTTGTGTTTTACAAAACTCCACATTCAAACTCTGTCTGCCTGGCATATTTGTCTCCCACCAGCCCTCACCTGCCAAGGTTCCAACTCTGGCCATGTTCATAACATCTGAGTCACAGCACCAAAGTTATGAATACAGCACCAAAGTTATGAATACAGCACCAGGTGGACCTTGGTGGGTGAGAGCCAGAGACTTCATGGAGGATGGGAGACAAATACTCCACACACACAGAGTTTGAATGTGGAGTTTATTGAGAGAAGGTAATGGGAAGGACAGAGAGAGAGAGAGAGGAGAGAAGAAGCAAGAGGGAGAAGGAGGGAGGGAGGGAAGTGAAAAAGACAGTGGGAGGAGAGCAGGAGACAAGCAAAGACCTGCTTGCCTTTTCAGAAGAAAAGCAGGGAGAGAGCTGGCGTAGGTGGGGCTTATTATTAAAGGGACCTTTTGCACCTGCTTACAGACTAGGACCCTGGGCTGACCATGGTACTGCTTGGGTGCATCCTGCCAGATAACAGGGCAGGCCAGCATAATGCCTGAATCCTGATTTACTGTTCGGATTCTTACTGGAATAAGAAATTATTCCAGGACAGCCAGGATTAAAGCTACACAGAGAAACCCTGTCTCAAAAAACAAAGAAACAAACAAAAGAATAAAGAAAAAAGGAATAATAAGTCAAGTATGATAAATAGCATACAGAATGTAATAGTCAATAATAAAAATATTAATGTATAATGAATTTTTGTCATGTAGGACATTTAATATAGCAATTATGTTGCATCATAATGCAAAAACAAGTTTATAACAGCATACACACATTTACATATATTCCTACACAATGCTCAAGATACTAGGATTTAGAATTTACTTTTCAGTTTACTGCCTCTCTGCACCCAATTTCATGTCTGCTCTGCAAAACTGAGATGAATGGTGTGTATATGTTCCTGCTGTCAGCTGGCCCTGTGTTTCTCTGTCTCAGTCCAGGGATCTGGCATGACACTGTAGTAGGAGAAGGGTTTCCTGGGGCCACCTTCCCAGGTTCTGCAATCAGCAGCTCCCCCACAATGACTGACTGCTCAGTTGGCTCCCAAGCACAGTGTCTCCAGTGAGAGCCTTCCTTGTAGGTTGCTTCACTTGGTATCCTCCAGAGCATCCAGAAGGCAGGTTCCCACGATCAAGCAGCACAAGGACCTGGGTGCCACACCCTTTTCAGCAGGGTCTCTGGCTGTCTCCTCCCTTCTGGAAGCTTCTTCCTTGGTTTTTCTTTGTTATGTGTAAGAAGATTGGGGCTATTTCTTCTACCTGCCATTTTAAAAATTCTTTTTTTTTTTTCCAAGACAGGGTTTCTCTGTAGCTTTGGTGCCTGCCCTCAAACTAGCTTTTGTAGACCAGGCTGGCCTCGATCTCACATCTGCATCTGCCTCCAGAGTGCTGGGATTAAAGGCACGCACCACCACCGCCCGGCTTTAAAAATTCTTCAGCATTCTCTTGGCTTAATGACTCTTTGGCTATTGTTTATTTTATGATTTTTAAGATATTACATTCATTTATTCTGTGTGTATGCAAACTACATATCTATGCATGCATATTTTTTAAAAGATAGGGAAATTGATTTATGCAAATCTTGTGAGCTCTCCTGCAACAGAATGGCCACACAACATTCACCTACCTTTTTTTTTTTTGTTTTGTTTTTTTCAAGACAGGATTTCCCTACCTAGCTTTAGAACCTGTCCTGGAACTCATTCTGTAGATAAGGCTGGCCTTGAACTCACAGAGTTCACTCAAGGCCTGAGTGCTGGGATTAAAGGTGTGTTCCACCACTGCCTGGCTACCTTGGATTCTTTTTTTTTTTTTAGCAGAATTTTTAAATTTTATTTATTTATTTATTTATTATGTATAAAATGTTCTGCCTGCATGTATGCCTGCCCTCCAGAAGAGGAAACCAGATCTCATAGATGGTTGTGAGCCACCATGTGGTTGCTAGGAATTGAACTCAGGACCTCTGAAAGAGCAGCTCTTAACCTCTGAGCCATCTCTCCAGCCCCACCTTGAATTCTTTACATTATTAAAAGTTCCTTGTAGTTTGGGCCATTTAGGTTCACTCCAATGTTATGGTTTTATACATATGGCAATAGGGCCACACTAACACCTTTTTAAAGCAATTGTTGATTCACCAATGTCTACTTTCTACTGTCATCTCTATTCTTTGGTTACCTGAATTATTTTCATTGCTTCTTTTGCCACTTGGCTTCTGGTTGGTCCCAGGCAGCAGAAGACAGGGAAGGACTGGGGTTAGGCCAAAGCATTAGTCCTTCCTCACTGGCCATGGTCCTGTTCTCAAGGTGACCTCCTCAGCAAAGTCCTCTTTTCCTCATCCTAAGAATCAGTTCTTGTTTTGTGATTGGGATTTTTTATTCAGTGCTGAAGATGGAATGGAGCATCATACAAGTAGATGTATGAACACTTCATACAAGTGTTCTAACCACTGGGCCTCGTACCCTCTAGGACCTTCTAGGTCCTTTTCCTTTTGGACGTAAGGAAGGGATGTGACCACTCATCTGTTGTTGGTGAGAGCCCTGGGGACCAGCCTGTGCTCTTCCTACAGCTCCTCTCCACCTCTGGAAAACAACTTACTGGAATTGTTCATGGTAAGAGCCAGCTGTGTCCTGCCTGATGCAGCCTGTGTGCATAAGTGTGATCCTATATTGAAAAGTCCTAAGTAGCTGGGCAGTGGTGGCACACACCTTTAATCCCAGCACTTGGGAGGCAGAGACAGATGGATCTCTGTGATCTTGAGGCCACCCTGATCTACAGGGGCTAGTTCCAGGACAGGCTTCAAAACTACAGAGAAACCCTGTCTCGAAAAACAAAATAAAACAAAAAAACAACAACAGCAAAAGAAAAAAGAAAAGAAAAGCTGGTGCCAGCCTAAGGTCAAGCATTTATAATTAAGAATAAGACTTTTTGTGTGAGATTTACTTGGATCCTGGTGGACTCCCCCAAAAAAGCCAAAAGAGTAAAATATCCCACAACAAATAATAAGCCTCTGTGTTATGATTTGGGAGCTGGTTAGTGGCTGAAAGAAAGCTTGCTACAGAGCACCTCTCTTAAAGAATACCTAGCCCAAGGGCCGGGGAAGATGGGTGAGCAGTTGACAGTACTGACTGCTTTTCCAGAGAACCCAGATTTGAATCTGAGGACCCACATGGTGGATCACAACCACACTCAGATTCATGGAATCTATGCCCTCTTCTGGCCTTTGGGAACACCGGGCATGCATGTGGTGTACAGACATACACACAAACAAAACAATGATACACATTTTTAAGAAGTATATCACCAGGCATGGTGGTGCAGGTCTTTAATCCCAGCACTAGGAAGGCAGAGGTAGGCAGATCTGTGAGTTCAAGGCCAGAGTGGCCTACAGAACAAGTTCCAGGGCTACACAGAGAAACCCTGTTGAGCGATGTATAACCCACACTCTGGATTTAACTAGATGAGAATGTAACCAAAAATCTACAAAGAGAAAAAATTAGTGAAGTATTTACTCTTATCTTTTATTTGGACCCTTGAAAGATTCTAGAGACCCCCAAATATTTATGGGTTTCTAAGCAAACATTTTGTGAAGGAGTATGTATTAGTAAGATTTACCCAGAAACTAGACAAGAGCAATACAACTTAATTGGCTGAAAGCTTACAAAGCTTAGTAGCCTTCCAGTGTGACCTGAGCTCTGTTTGGTTTACTATTGTAGAATATTATTTTAACTAGGCAAAGATGTATTACATTTGTCTATAATACGAAATACTACTTTAACTGTATAAAGAAATGAACCTAGGCTAGGCTGAACATTCAAAACTAATAAGTCTCTGAGTCATGATTTGGGAGCTGGCTAGTGGCCCAAAAGAAAAGGTTAGGTACAGTTAACTTTCACTTTTTATGACTGATTTATTATTTTGCAAATTTAATAGGTATATGTATTTTTCATTTTCCCACTTGTTACACTTTTATTCATTTGATTTTTTTTTTTTTGAGACAGGATTTCTCTGTGTAGCCTTTGCTGTCCTGGAACTTGCTCTGTAGACCAGGCTGGCCTTGAACTTAAAGATCTGTGACTTCTGCATCTGGAGTACTAGAACTAAAGATGTGTGCTACCACTACCAGGCTTTTCTACATTTTCTTATACTCTTTTCCTCCCTTTAAACCCCTTCTTACCAACAAATCCCCCTCATATGTCTATATTTTTCAATTTTTAATAGAATCTTTTGATGAAGATTTTCTTTTTCTCTGATTTCTTGAGTGATTTTTTTTCTAAGACAATAAGAAATATAAGGCAAGGTGACAATTTTGAATTCTTTTTCCCTATAAGCTGGGATCAGAGTGTAAAAATATATGGTTTATAGGTTGAACCCAAGAACTGGATATGCCAAAAACTATCAATCATTCAGCAATTTTACATGCTTTACCCCAGGCATTTTTCTCTAAATCAACTCAATTTTATTTCAAACTTTTATTTACCACATTGGCTAAAAAGTGAAACAATCCGCGATCAGGCCACTATGCCTCCCCTTATGTCTTCCTTCTCCTAGTCTCCTCTCTTGCCGGAATACTCAAAGTTCCTGGAGAAAGGGATTCAAGGATAAGGAAGCCTCTAGTCAAATCTCCTTTTCTCTGCCACTCTGGGGGAGAGAGGTCAAAACGGCCATCTGGAGATCTACCTGCCTAGGTACAGAGGTCCATGGTTTTTTCTCTGGGGTGTGTGTGGGAAGGGGTGCATGTCAATTGTTTCCGTAGCAGCCCAGTCCTGGGGCAATGGAGTTTCTAGTTGACTACCAGACTTACCGGTAAAGAAAATAGATTCCTGTCTCCAGTGCCTGGAACACTCTGCAAATATTGATTGAAGAATAAATGCATGACCAGAGGGTTCAGTCCAAGCATAGTAAGCAGAGAGAGCAGGAGAAACTGCAGTTATTCGTTCTAATCACTCGACTTTTTAACTCACGCAGATTTATAACTGGACAAAGCTACAGCAGTTTCTCAAGCAGGCAGCAGTTCCTGAGCCGGCAATGGGGAGCCTGGGGTAGTCATACCACAGCTCACAACAGGAATCAAGGAGGCTTCTGACCTCCCGAGGAAAGAGCCTGGCTTGAGAACGGCATATACTTTCAGCATAGATCATTTTTTATCCGTGGCCTTCACCTATGTATGACACTTAGGGTCACTTATGAATCCTGGGCAGCCACCTGGCGTGGTGCCAGCTCCAGTGGCATTCTTCTTTGGCATACTTTGCAGGACTAGTCATGTGAGAAAGACGGCTAACGGCAACAATTGTTGTGTGATGAATGGCTAGGAGCAACAGCAAGGCCGTGGAATGTAATCAGGGAATACTGACCTGGAACTTGGGTAAGCCAGGCAGTGATGGATGGGAGGCAGCCGCACTTCGGCCAGCGTGTTGGCATGTACGACCCGGGAGGCACTGATTAATTTGAATTGAAATGGGCAGTTTGAGCGGCAGGAAGGCACGCTATGACCAAAGCCACAAACCCCAACACAAACTGTTCTTTAATCTTTCCAACCACAGGCATACTCTTGGGAACAGGACTTCCCCGGGAGTTGAATGCGCGTTGCAATATGATAAAGGACAACA
Source organism: Microtus oregoni (assembly GCF_018167655.1). NCBI lineage: Eukaryota > Metazoa > Chordata > Mammalia > Rodentia > Cricetidae > Microtus > Microtus oregoni. The sequence goes on from NW_024543219.1 coordinate 14,133,080, forward strand.
CGAGAAGACTGAAAGCCCAGGGTTAGGGTTCGAGAGATGTCTGAGAGAAACTGGGAGGAAATGGCAGAAGAGGCTTTAAGCTGAGACCTAAAGGGCATACCTGAGCTGTTCTGTGAACAAATGCTTCTGTGGAATTTCCTGATGAGGCAGTTCTGGAATGTTCTGAAATGCTTGTGAGCATGTGCAGAAGGGCCAGGGCCAGGGCCAGGGCCAGGGCCAGGGCCAGGGCCAGGGATAGGGATTTTCCCTTATGACATGCCTCAGAGTCAAGCGCCTGGAGCAGGAGCTCTGGCCTTGCTGGGGCCAGGAGAGATCCCAGTGGACAGGCAATCCTGGATCCTGAATGGTCCGGAGGATGTCGGTTTCCATTGTCTGGCTCTGAATCTGATTTCCCAAATTACAGGTGGAAGGCACTGGATTCATGGCTGGATTCTGTTTATTCTGGGTTATAAATAAGACTTCAAATGGATGCTCAAAGTCAAGCGAAAGAATTTTGTGAACTTTTCAAAGTGCCTAAGGTTTTTCATAAAGTCAACCCCCCAAAGAACATTGTAATTCAAGCCGCCACAGCCTGCCATTCGCAAAAGCAGTTTGAGCGCTAGGTGCAAAAGTTTTCATTTCCTGTCTACGTTAGATACTATCAGCTCTGAGATGATTTACCGTGGGCCTCCAGATTTAGAGTCCTGTAATGGTTAGACCTGGCAGAAATGTCAGAGATGACATAGCAAAACTAGTTTAGAAAGAGGGATGCAAACGACTCTTCCCAAATCATACATCTAAAGAGTGAGAAGACTCAGCCATAGAGGAGACATCTTTCTCAGCTTCCTGGCTTTGACAGACTATTCTCAACTCCTCTCTGCCTCAGGAAGGCGGAGTAACAGGCTCTGCCTGACTATTTTTTGTTCTACTTTCCAGTCTTTCCCTCCGGAAACCCTGCCTCTGAGAGTACTCTGCCCTGGCCTTCCCGGCCAGAGGTTCCAGACCATCCCATCAGTCCTGAAGTGACTGTTTCATCCTTCAGGTACCTTATACTTTGTTTTACTTTTACTGGAGAGAGGAATGTAATTCCTGACTTGACTTTAAGATTCTAAAAGCATGTGGAGGCTTTTGGCTTCCTCTTCCTTACTACTCCCAATAACTTTTCAGATGGGAAACAGTAGGAGTCACCTTGGTCGCTGGAGTTCCCCTCGCTGTCACACAAAGGCGGAAGCACATAGTTGGTATTTAATGTCTTCATTAATATTCTGGAAACCTCCCTTAAGATGAAAGCCTTAAGGCTACAGAGCACCGAGATCAAAGACTGAATGCATGTGGACAGCAGCTCTACCAGGCCCTCCATTCTTGGCTTCATTTCACTCCACAATATCCCCGAATGTGAGCCTGGCGAGATGGCTCAGGGGTAAAGTGCTTGCCACATTAGCCTGAGGATTGAGTAAAGAGAACAGAGGAGGAAAGAGGACCAGCCTCCCCGCCCCCAAAGGAGTCCTCTGACCTCCCAGTGAGCACCACGGTACACACAAGCATAAATGAGTAAATGCAACAACTCTGAATATTGGGCTCCTCCCCCTTCACATATGACAGAGCTGGGGCTCAGAAGAGGCAGGTAACTGATCTGAAGTTGTCCGAGTTAGGAAGTGGAGCGTTATTGTGTATGTGTGTGTGTGTATCATATATACACACATATACATATAAATATAGTATATAATAGCTCCTTTGGTATCTGGCTTTTTCACTTAGTGTGATTTCTAAACCTTTTTTTTTAAAATTGTAGAAAAATTCTGGGCAGTGGTGGCGCACACCTTTAATCCCAGCATTTAGGAGGCATAGGCAGGCAGATTTCTGTACATTCAAGGCCAGCCTGGTCTACAGAGTGAATTCCAAGACATCCAAACGCTAAACAGAGAAACCTTGTCTAGAAAAACTAAATAAAATAAAATAAAAGGAATATATATATATATATATATTTTATTTTATATATATATACCATCCAAACCCCTTAAGGTTTGCAGTTCAGTTTATTCACAGTAGTGTGGAACATCTCTAATATTCCAGAACTTTCAACCTAATTGGGAACTCGGCTATGGAGCAGCCACTCTGCATTCCATTTCTGCCACCACTTAGCTTCCAAGACCCTCCCAAGCCCCTGGCAATCACACTTACCTACTTACTTGCTTTTGTCTCTGGATCTGCCAATCCTGAATAGTCCACGTAAGTGCTGCTATGGAACATGCCAGCATTTGTGTCTGGCTTTGGAACTAAAGTATTTTTAAGTTTTGTCTATGTTGCAACTTGATTCAGAACTTCATTCTTGTTTATAGCTAAATACTATCCATTTAGTAGACACTGTATTGCTTGTGAGTCCATCAGTAAGGATACATCTGGTTTATCTCTGTCTCTTGGCTGTTATAAATAAAGCTTCTGTGAACAGTGCTGTGCATTTTTTTTTAAGCCTCAGCTTTCTTTTGGGTCTAAGAAGCAAAATTGCTAGATTACACACTAACTTTCTGTTGATCTTTTGTATAACCTCTCTAGTATTTCCCATAGTGACTACTATCAGTTTCTATTCCCACAAGAAATACAGACGTGATGCAATGCAAACTTTTCACATTCTTGTCAATGGTTCATGGATTTTATTTTTAACAATAGCACGAGTTCTCTTCCTCTCTCTCTCTGTTTTTTTAGGTAGAGGGTTTCTTTGTGTAACAGCCTTGGCTGTCCTGGAACTCACTCTGTAGACCAGGCTGGCCTGAAACTCACAGACATCTGCCTGCTTCTGCCTCCCAAGTGCTGGGATTAAAGGCATGTGCCACACTGCCTGGCAACAATAGTTCTCTTATTGGCTATGACGGAGTAACTCACTGTAGTTTTTAATTTAATTTTTCATATTCTGTCTCATTCTAGGACTCTCTTCACTGTTTGGTAGTGAACCTTCATGCACACTACCTCTTAGTTTAGGTTTTTGTTTTTGCAACTGGTTAAGTCGATTTATTAAAATAACTCACTTAGACACCTGCAATAGTAATTTCAACCTCCACTCCTGGGTCAGTGCTGACGGAAGCAATCTACTCCATGGTCTCAGAGATCTCAGAACTGGTCTGGCATTGAGCATCTGATGGACTCTCATCTGGAAGCACCAGTGAGTGGTGTTTCTCCTTCTGGAAGTCTCAGTATCTTGGTTGGCCTGTGAACTGATCCTTTGACTTTTAAATTCTTTACTTTGCCTGTGGTGAAGTCAGGCACTTGCCATTGCTCCTGGTGAGGGTAATTTGGATCCTGTGACTCTTTAAAAGCCATGACTGCAGAGCTGCCTGGACCAGCTTTCTTCTCCGTGGGAGTGGGGGTGCGTGAGAATCAGGACAGGGGCAGACAGAGCTGTGAGCAGTGCTTGAACACACCATGACCATGTCTCAGAAAGAATCTTTTAGTTTTGATGGAGTCCAATTAACCTAACCTATCTTTCTGTTTTCTCTCCTTCCTTTCCTCCCTACACCTATCTCTCTCTCTCTTTCTCTCTCCCTCTCTCTGTGCGTGCATGTGTGTGTGTGTGTGTGTGAGAGAGAGAGAGAGAGAGAGAGAGAGAGAGAGAGACAGAGACAGAGACAGAGACAGAGAGAGACAGAGAATTTCACCTGAAACAGGAATTACAAACAGTTGGGAACCACCATGCTGGTGCTGGGAATTGAACCCAGGTCCTCTTGAAGAGCAGCCAGTGCCCTTAACCACTGAGCCATCTCTCTAACCTTTCTACTGACATCCTAATCAGATCTTACAACTCTGTTCTGGACTTCCATTTTGCTCCAAAGCCATTGAAGGTTTCTTGCACCTGTAACAGACTCTCAAGGTGGTGAGATAAGATCAAGCACAAGAGTGTGAAAAGAAGCTGGAAAATGTCTAGGGACATTTAAACAGGAAGGGTTATTTTTGTTTTTTACTAAGCTTTCAGCAGCTGGTTCAAAGCAAAACAACAACAAAAGCCTTTTAAACTGCGGCACTTGCTTCTTTCTGTTCTTTTTCCTTTTCTATCCTAAGTGATTTCTAGCACGAGTATTCCCAGAACTCTCCTGGGTCAGCGTTAGATACGCTGCTGAGCAGTTTTGATTTCTATTCTCCATTGTCTGGTCAGACACTGAAGAGGACATTGTTGCTGTTAGCCTTTGTGCTTCTATAATCTCAGTTTCTATGCAAAGTCAGGAACCAGTAGGAACTGACTTGCCTCATGGCCACCCCATTGCCCACAAATAAAAGGCTAAACATATAAAATAATAAGATTTTTAATAATAATAAAAAAAAATCATGAGCTCTTTTCTCCCAGGTCCTTTTCTTAGGAGACAGACTCTCTCAAATTGGTTGAGTTTCTAAGCAAACTGGGTTAGCATTGAAAAGCCACACCCAGTTGTTTCTGCAGGACCTGCTGTTCTTTATTGTCATCCTAGGAAAATTAGAGAACCTATTTGTAAGAACATAACTCGAGATGAGCGATTGACTTAAGCTGTTTTTTTGCTTGAGTTTACCGGGAAAGCATTGATCTACCCTAGTTGTTTCTCCCCTGAAATGAACCGAATCTTCCTCCATGTGTGGTGCAGTCATCCGAGCCCATCTGAAAGCTTCTCTTCTGATAGTCACAGATGGCATTGCCCTGGCACACCAGGGAATGACACTGGTGTGAAACCTAGAAGGTGGAGGCCCCTTTCGAACAAACTCTCGGAGAGCAGTGATAGCCAGTGAGATGCTGGAGAACACTGAGGAAGTGAGTCACAGGTCGTCAGTGTTGTCCAAGCAGAAAGCCATGGCCTGCTGGGTGAGAGATGCAAGTGTCCTGTTGTATCTGCCGGAATGCCTGAGCAGCACGACAATATGTAAACCAAAAGGCAAGGAATCGAGTTTAACAGTGGAAAAATTATGCATGAACCTGTGTGTCTGAGTTTGGGATACTCTCTACAATCTCGTAGTACTGAAAAAAATTATGTGAAGAAAATTTACACAAAAAAGTCAAGATCATGATGGGACTGGAAGACACTGGGACTGGGAGGGACTGGGTGACTAGAGCGTTCACAACACAAGTGCGAGGCTCTGAGTGTGGGTCTCCAGGAGCACACACCCGTGGCCCCATGGATGGGGGGACCCAAACAGATGAATTCTGGGCTTGTTGGCCAGGCTGTCTAGTCAAATGTTGGGCTCCAGGTTCAGTGAGAGAGCCTGTCTCAAAAAATCAGGTGGAGGCATAATTGATGAAGGACTCCTGAGATCATTCTCTGGCCTGTGTGGGCGAGTGTTCATCTTCTACCCTGGTACATATAAATGTGCATGTGTGTGCATACATACACACACATATAGAGAGAGATTAGAAAAGAGAGCTGAAATGAGCTGAACTGTGTATTCTTCAGCACTTTCCCATCAAGTTGCTGTAATGAAATGAATTCAAGCCACAAAGATGTCTGTGAACAGAGTAACCAAGTAAAGATGGCAATCCAGTTTTATCTTTTAATATTTTCTCCCTGGGTCACAAAAGAAGTTTGAGTGTCATGAAGGATGAACTTTGAAATGCAGGGGCAGACATATGGAAGAACCATTTGAAAGCAATTGTATTCTATATTTTTGATGGTTGGGGAAAATAAGATGGAAGATCAACGGTTCCAGTTTTCCCAGGATTGAAAAATTCCCTAGAATATGATTCTGTGAGAGAGCAGAGAAAGTCTCAGACATCATGAGAGACCCAATCAGAAATCAGATCTTGCTAACAGAGAGCCATGACCTCCAAATCAGAAGAGCACCCACCTTCTGTGTTGTTTGCTGCTTTTAGAAACAAAAATAGGCAAGATGGAGGCCTCTAGTTTCTGTCCAAGTAGATAGATGTCTCCCAGTAGCTGCCTTCCTCTCATTGGAATGGAGATCTCGAAATCTGCAAATAATAGAGGGCAGTGTGTGTGTGTGTGTGTGTGTGTGTGTGTGTGAGAGAGAGAGAGAGAGAGAGAGAGAGAGAGAGAGAGAGAGAGGTGTAGAGCAACACTCCAGTGTTGCAAGCTACCATGTCTCTTGGTCATCTCCTGAACTGTGTCTTTAGCAGTCATTTCCCACCACTCAGTCACATCAGCTACTTCTGGTAAACACTTCAGGTCTTAGCTGTGACATGACTCTTTCTGATGGGAAATGGGCTCCCATCTCAGAAGCGTGGCATCTTGTATTTCAGAAAAGTCATGTGACGGAAGACAAAGAAAGAGGAGCTGTTCAAGAAACAATCTGTACCAGATGAACTGTAAGAGCTGCATGGCTGTCCCCAGGAATGTCACTGATCACTTTGCTAAGGAGTCCTGCAGGATCTAGCTGTGGGCATAGGAGCAGATTGCCGCAGGATGGGTATCAAATGGGGAGAGAGAACACACTGTCAGGTGAGCACCTCTCACATGACTGACAGAGAGAGCGAGAGCATAGGAACCAGAGCCAGGAGGGCATGCTGAAGGAGTGAGAACCTCAGGATGCCAGAGGGCTGACAGCCAGAGCTCTGAGTCATGGGGCTTGTCGTCTAGAAAGATTATTCTGTAGCCTTCACAGAATAATGACTTGCAACGGAGCTTGGAATCTGCTTACTCCTTCTCAAAAGTGTGACATTTCCTAAACAATATATAGAAGTACCCAAAGGTAGCTTTTCAAAACTTCTCAACCTGAGGACTACTGAGAACTCAAGATCAATAGCAATGGGTTTTTGATCCTACTGCACGTACTGGCTTTGTAGGAACCTAGACAGTTTGGATGCTCACCTTACTAGACCTGGATTGAGGGGGGAGGACCTTGGACTTCCCACAGGGCAGGGAACCCTGATTGCTCTTTGGGCTGACGAGGGAGGGGGAATTGATTGGGGGAGGGGGAGGGAAATGGGAAGCAGTGGTGGGAAAGAGACAGAAATCTTTAATAAATAAATAAATTAAAAAAAAAGACGAAAAAAACCTTCTCAACCAGCTGTGTATGGTGGTGCTTGGCAAACTCATTCATTAATGTGGCACCTTGGAGGGGACAGTTGCTGGAGAGACTGGGGGTCCAGTTGAGCTATTTCCCTCTTCATCCAATCTCAGGGTCTCTCAAAGTCGTCCCTTCAGCAACAGAGTGGGATTTCTTTAGAGGGAACTTAGAGCTCTAAGATTAGTAGCTCCAAGAGACAGTGAGTGGAACGATGCAGGCCTGATGCTTGGCATAATGTCAGTTCTGCTGCCTTTGATTGGTTACAGCTATTACAGAGCCCGCCCAGATTCAAGAATGGGAACATACATCCAGAGTGACCCTCTTTGTTATGCAAGCCCTTGCATGCCACATGTTTGAAAAGATTACCTGTATGAGGGGCACAACACAGATTCCCATCTGTACACTAGCCCCTGTATGTGTGTATGTGTGTTTCTCAAGACAGTTTCTCTGTGTAGCCCCAGCTGTCCTTGAACTCGCTTTTTGACCAGACTGACCTCAAACTCACAGCCATTCACCTGCATCTGTCTCCCAAGTGCTGGGTTTAAAGGCGTACTCCAGCATTGCATGGCAACTCTTTTAAGAGCTGGTTACTTGTAGATGTGCAGCTGAAGTTTCTAAGAACCTTCTTACTCCATTGTTCAAGTGAAGGTGGGCCTGGAATCCTCCCTCCCAGGTCTGTGCCCTGCCTCGCACGTATGTCCATCTCTGTCTCCCCTGAGCTGGTGGGGTTAGGAGATACAATCTTCTCTTATTCATATGTTGCAGGAGTAGCAGGCGTCTCCTCCTCTGTCTGTATATTCCATGTCTCTAAATCTTTTTCAGAATCCAGGAAGATAGAAATTGCTCCATACTAAAAGCAGTAAACTGGACTTTTGTCAAATGAGGGGTAGAAGGAGAAATACTTTTTAGGTAACTACATTCTATCTTACAGTTTTCAATAAGGTTTAATTTCTTGGTTATTTTAATGCTGAGTGCTAATCCTTTTTAGCAAGTTAGTTGTGGTTTCTGGCAACATTGGAGGGAAGTAAGCAGCAAAGTTAGTTATAACTTATGCTAATTATATGTGTTAATTACAGTTAATTATGTTACATTTTACTATACTTCAAAACTTACGAGGGTCAGTCTTAAGTCCCAACAGGGATTGCCACCTGTAACATTTCTGGTAACTCTTTTTTATTTATTTTGTTTTTTCGAGACAGGGCTTCTCTGTAGCTTTGGAGCCTGCCCTGGAACTAGCTCTTGTAGACCAGGCTGGGCTGGAACTCACAGAGATCTGCCTGCCTCTGCCTCCCGAGTGCTGAGATTAAAGGTGTGCACTACTGCCGGGGGGCACTCTTTTGGCTTTGTTGTGAGCAATTAGAAAGTTTACAAAGAATGAAGCATCAGCCACTTCCCTTTGAAAAGTCAAAGTTCATCCAGAGAAGATGAAGAGGCTGGTGCATTTGTACTGTTTAATCAACCATAAGCAGTAGTACATTTAGAGAACCGTTTCCCTAAAGACCATTTTACTGTCTAACAAATGCACCTAAGTATTAATCGTGTGTAAAATAATGGTGTCCTTTTCCTAAAGTCAGATAGAAAAAAATTAATTCTACTTGGAAACGTATTTTTTCTCCTTCCCTTTTTTGTGTAGTTAGAGTTGTTTGTAAGCTGTTCAAGAACCTTTAAATTCCATTACAGAAATGATACAGTCCCCCTTTGTATTAAGCCGCTAATGGCTTCACTTCCCAACAAAGCCGGATCTTCTGGCATTCACAGGCTCAGGAGACAACAGCTTAGAAACAGTATTTTGTGGGTCTTGGAGCCGCTGAGGGCTGAGTAATACTTGTGAGAAACTAGGAAGAGCAGGCTCCTTGGGTTAAAATCTGATAGGATTTCGCCGTGGAGAAAGCGTTGACTAGATCAGGGCAGAATTCTCAACAGCTCATCAGGCTGCCGCCGCCTCTGCTTTAGTTTTTATTTCTGCTTTTGAGGTGCTCTGGAGAACTTGGACAGAACTGAACTGAATACAGATGCACAGTATTCTTTGAACTAGCCTATAATGAGGATATTCTGTTAATATTGAGACCTTTCTGCAGCTCAAATCCTTAAGGAATGTCCCTGGTCAGGATGTAGGTGATTCCCGTGTCTCTACCCCCACTCCAGAAGTGTGTCAATCATTTGGTAACTTTTAAGAATAGCGTAGAGTATTTGGAAGATACCTTATGGGTAGTGACCCCCATTCTCTGAGAAAAGTGAAACAAAATAACCACTAAAAACCAACACCCCACTTCCATCCTTACAGCAGAGAGAAGAGGGATTTTAAGGTCAATCCCTCTTCGCGCTGACCGTTCTCGTTATTTCCCCCGGCTTAAGGAATGACCACGAGCCAGCAGACACTGCAGCCTCACAGTGTTAGCACACTATTTAGGTCGGTGCCCCAAAGAGAATTCAGAGAGAACTCTATAGACACTCAGCAAAGGCAGAGTTCGGTTTTTTTTTTTTTTTTTCAGTTTCTGAGAATAACTCACACCCAGCTGAGTGTGAGTGCGCGTGATTTCTAGCAACTTTGAGTTCGGTTAAAAGGAATTATCTGATGTCGGGGCCAAGTGGTACGCTTGTGCGAGGGTCACGTGAGACCACGGCCGACTGGGGGGGCGGGGAGGAAGAACAGCGCTGAGTCGATGAAGGGATTCCATAGACTTCCAGGCTGAGGGGCGCCGTCTCCGCATGGCGGCGGGGCGTCTCGAGGTCGCCGGCCGCGCGGGCCTGTCCCTTTAAGAGGCCGAACTCCGGGCCGCTCTGGCCGCGACGCCCGGACGTGCGGAGCCGCCCCGCCCCGAAGCCGCCCGTTTCCTGCGGGGCGGCGCGACGGCACCTGAGCTGCTGCGGCGGGGCCTGGAGCGCGCTGACCCGGCGGTGGAGCCCGCGCCGCTCGTCCCGGCCCGGTTCTCGGCTGTGCAGGGTGAGGAGCGGGGCGCGGGGGCTTCCGTGCGCTCGAGCGCGTCCGCCTGGTAGGCCTCGGCCCGGGGGTCGCAGTCTGCAGCGTCCGCCCAGGCCTCGCCGCCGCCGGCCCGCTCTGGTTCCGCCTGCGGGGTCGGGCTCCGGGGTTCCGCCTCGGCCTTCCCGGGACCGCGAGGCCCGACCCGTGCTCCGCCACCGCCGGCGCTCCGGGGCCGCCTCCCGAGGGCGAGGTCGGGCCGCTCGGGCCGCGGGGTGACCGTGGAGCCTATTTTTAGCCGTGCCCGCGGGCCCCCGGGAGGGCGGGCGGATTAAGGCTCTGAGGAAGGTGGACGGAGGGAGCGCCTCGCCCCGGGCGCCCTGGGCCGCGGCCGGGCCACGCGTGACGCCACGCCGGAGCCGCTCGCCTCCCGCCAGTCCCGGAGCGCGGCCCCTCCCACCGCCCGGTGCGCCGAGTTGGGGGAAACCCGGGAAGTTCCCCTTCCTCCCAGGGGTGTGTCCGCCTCAGTCCCAACAATGGGATATGGGGCGTCCCGGACCGGGCCCCGTGCGGGGGGTGAGGGAGCAGAGTCCGGCCACCTCAGACCGGGACTCGAGGGGGAGCAGCGTCCTCTCCTTTGTCCGGCTGCACCGCGATCAGGTTGGAAAGTGGGCTGTTGCTAGTGTCAGCCGGTCCTGGCGGGGGGGGGGGGGGGGAGGAGGAGGAGGAAAACGGGGTTCTAACAGCGGGGCCTCTGCTACACGCGGATTCCCAAGCAGCTACTGGAGTAAGCCTATCTCCAAAAGCCACGGCTGAACAGTTCAGAGTTGTAGGGTGTTTTGAGAAATTTACACCCCACACGCAGGGAAAGGGGAACATCCCAAAGGTGGACTAGACACTGCGTTGTGTAGTTAGCAGATGACTTAGGGTCATTTGAATGTTTGCCCACCTCACCCAGAGACCAGCGGCAACAGCGGCTCCACTGTGGCTTGAGACTTGAGATACTCTTCCCTTGGGCTGAGCTGGAGCATTCTGGATGACCTGTATTTTGTATGTCCCTCAAGAACTGTTCATATTTGATAAATAAGCCCCGCCCCCATGCCTTTTTAAAATGGATTTTACTTGAAATAGCCGGGCTTAAATAATGTAGGTTTCTTTCCCATGCCTACTTTGAATTAGACGCATCTCTTAATTTTGTTGCCCTCAGTAGACATAAAGTGTCGTAAGTATCAGATGCGTTTAGAGAATAAGGTGTTCTACTTTACTGAGAGACACACTGAAACTTCAAATATAACGGGACCTATTGGAAAAAATGCCTCAAATGTCTGAAACGCTTCAGTGTCATAAAGGCTACCCGGTTTATCCTTTCTTGATTCATTGTCAGCATTATGAAGAGGCATTAGTTTCTTTTTTTTTATTGCATTGGGTTATTTCTGTGTCCTCCCTAAGTATTAGCAGCCTGTTGTAATTCTCCCCCCCCCCATGTCTCCTCTGTTGTAGTTCCCCCTAAACAAACAGAACCCGATAAACAAAATCAAAATATATCCCAAACCCTCTCCACTCAAGCGGTTCACAGACTTGCTAGTTTGTAGGTTTTGATTTTCTTGTTAGGTTTTTCTAAACACCTAAAGAGTAGAGTTGCATTCTGAGGCTTAACATTAAGATTGGTCAGCTTTTAGCTGGAATTTTCCTTGAAACATTTGGAGGATGTATTGTTTTTGCAGGGAGGGGTGCTTTGGGATGAACCAAAATCTTGAGAATGTCTGACAAACACTGTACTTTGGAGTGATACCTCTGGCCCTGGGATATGTATTGTTACTTCTATGCTTTTTTTTTTATAGCAAAATTTTGATTAAAAAGGTTTTTCACTACTTGGTAGTAAACGTAATGGTTCCAGGACGGTTTGGTTTAGGAATCTGACTTACGGGTAGTAAGGAAGTGCAGGAAATGGCCACGCTACTCATGGTTGTTTAGGTGTTTGCCAATAACCTTGTAGGTGCTTGTGTGTTTGGAAAGAACTTTGAAGGCAAATCTGAAGTATGCATAGAGGCTAGAAGCAACTGTCTAGAGGTGACAGTGATTGCTTATTTATAAACTTCATGCTGCTTCAGTTCTTAGGAACATTATTTGGGGTGTTCTGATAAAAAAGGTGTAATTTTTGTGTAAGTGCCTGGGGGAAATTGGTCTAAAAGTATGAACTATACATAGAAATTTAATAAAGGTGCCATGAACCAAAGAGTTTGCTTAACTCCGCTATCTCTAAAGTCTGGAAGAGAAAAGTCATAATTTGCAAATGTTTGTCAGGTGAATGGATTGGTGCTTACAGTGTCTTTGAAAGAGCTGACAATGTAATAAGTTGCTTTTAATCCTTTTCACTTTGAAAAAATACTGTTGGGTATGATGGGGTCTTTAATCCCAGCACAAGCCAGAGACAGGTGCCAACTAAGGTCACATAGTAAGACCCTGTTTCCAAAATAAAAATAAAAAAAGGTTGTGAGCTTTAACTTTTAACACTGTCCCCTCATCCACCTTTAAAAGAAAGGGTCTAGTCTCTACCATAGAGATAGTTGTACCCGAGTTTGTTAAAGGGTCTAGTCTCTACTATAAAGGTAATAGGACCCCCATGTTTATTCACTATAGCAAAGAATTGGAATCAACCTAGTTGTCTATCAACAGTGAGTGGATAATGAAAAATAGGTCTCTGTATAAAACAGAATGCTGCCCAGCTCTAAGGAGAAATGATGTTGTCAAAAATTTGCAGGAAGATTGATAGACTTGGAATATATACTAGTAATTAAGGGCATACAATCCTAGAAAGGAATAACTGAATGTTCTCTCTCGTAAGCGTAGTCTAGCCTATAATACCTATTCCATATGTGAAACAGTGCTCATGTATATACAAACAACATGAAGGCAAAAGAACAAGGAAGACTAAATATGGGAATGAGGAAGGATAGTGCAGGTGATTGACATGAGTTATGATTGAGGTTATGAGGCCAGTTGCTTCTCTAGTTCTAATTCTGACAAGGATTTTTTTATTTTTGGTGGTAGATAGGCACTGAAAGTGTAAAATTAATGTATAGCTTCACAACTTCCATTTCGAATGTCAATCCTAACTGTATAGAAGCTCATTAAGTTGTATATACTTTGGGTCTGGTGAATTTTGGTGTTTGATGTTTTTATTTGCAATTTTTAAAATTAAAGTTTATAAAATAAATTAATGTAACACTTTGGTACTAAAACAAACAAAAAACAACAACAACAAAAAACAAAGGTACTCATTGTATAGCCCTGGTTGGCTTTGAACTCAGAGATCCTTGTCTCTGCAGCTGCCTCTAGTGCAGTACACCTGACTCCTGTGGGCTTTTAATTGCTTTTATATATGAAGAAGCCAGACAAACTTTCAATAAAAAAAAATAATTTTGGTAGCGATTCTGATTGGAAATATAACATTCCTAGAAAAGGTATAGGAATCGCTCAGCTCTTTAAGCCGGGTTTTGCTGCTGTGCATATCATTTATGCCCCCTCCCCCCACACTGAGGACTGACCCCGCACCCTGTATATGGTAGGCAAGTGTTGTATTGCTCATCTCCATCATTTAACTACTACAGAAGAATTGAGAACTTTTAACTACACGTTAAGTCTGATTTCAGCCAAGTGATTTGTTCACTAATTGTTGCAATTGTTTGTACTCCTTTCTTCCAGGGTTTTCAGTGTATTGGGTTCCATCTCACTAATGTGCACTTTTTCTTTATTGGTCTTCCTGTAAAAGGATATGTGCAATCCTTGATTCATTTTCTCTTTCTGTTTTTCTGGCAGTCTCATCCGTGTCATGGCTCAAATAGCTGTTTGTATGTCTAGTCTGATTTCCCTCTGCACTTCAGACAGTGTTAGGTCTTTTTTCCACTCAAACTGAGTTTCCCTGTTTCTTCTCCATCTGCTTCTTCCGATGCTTGAACCCCTTTACAGCTGATGCCATCCATCTAATGGTCTGGCAAAGAATGTTGGCGTTATCTCTGCTCATCTGTTTTATGCTTGACATGCTCTGATTTTTCTTGTCCTAATAACACGATGAGAATCCAGTCGTTCTGCTTTGCTAATGGCCCAGTATTAAGATCAAGAGTATGAGGATATTCTTGCATTTTTCTTCCAAAGTTTCTGTGCTTTCTCATAGTTCTGTTCCTGAAGTTGACTTTGTGATTTCTTCTTTCATGCGATGGTTTCTTTCTCTGCAAACTCTGCACTGTGTCAGGTTTTTAGTTTTCCAGCTGTAAGTTGTGTTTGCTTACTAGATTCCTTAGTAGTTCCCTACAGTGTAGGGCTGTTTTGAGAATTGTATGCATGTTTTGCTTCATTAATTATGTAGAATTCTTTAAGAAAGTATAGATAGTTAAGTAGTTTGAAATATCAAACCCCACGCCCATATGAAATGTGAAAGATTGTAAACATCTCAGAGCAGGCCTTGTCAGGACTTGTGCCTAGTCAGTCTGAGGAGCACTTTCTCTGTGTGCTCTTCTCTGTGCTGTCTCCACCGCTCTTCTAGCAGAGCTGTGCTGGAGTCCACTGTGTGCAGACTTTCCAACTCTGCTTCCCTTACATAGGCTGCTGGGAGTTTGCTGTGGACTGACGTTAAAGTCAGAATTCAAGTGTAGACTACAGATTAGATCGTAAGCACGAATCAGTGAGCACCCTTGAGTTTGCCCACCTGAGAGAGTGTCCTTAGCATGAACCACCAGGAAAGAAATTTTCTGTTGAATAGGACACATTATTTTTGTACTTACTAAATTTGTTTGTTTGTTTATTTATTTATTGTGTGTGTGTGTGTGTGTGTGTGTGTGTGTGTGTGTATGGGTGTACGTGTGTATGCAGGTGTGTGGAGGCCAGAGAAAAATTTTTTGGAGTCAGTTTTCCTCTTTAATTACATGGGTTCTGGGGATTGAACTCAGGTTGTCAGGCTTGGTGGCAGGGCCCTTTATCCACTGACTATCTTGCCAGTCTTATTTTTATATTTTGTTATGCCTTTCCAAAGTTCTCTTGTGATTGAATTAATTGTACTCAAACTAGTAATTGTGAAAGTTTTCTTCCCAGTCCATGCCTTTAAATATTTACCAACACTAGTGAAAGGTGATAATACTTTTAAATGTAATTTTCTGATGGTTTCCTGACCTCTAGCCCACAATAAGCCCATTTGTGTATAGTGCCGCTGTGCCAGCGAAGTGAGTCCCATTCTCAGGGCACCTGGTTTTCTTTTGCCCTGGTTGCCCAACTAAAAAAGGTGTTACAGTGTTTCAGTTTGCTTATCTTAGTGTTACTGAGGTGGCTTGGGAAATACATATGTGGCTGTGTGGGCATGGTGTGGTGCCTGCCTGAGACTCAGCACAGAAACCAGAAAGTGGGGAGGGGGAAGAAAATCCCTACAAGCCAGTCTGATGAGTAGAATATGGTTTTAGGTAAAATTTTGCATTTTGATGGTCATTTCAGGTAAGGTTAGTGCTTCGTTTATATTGTCTTTTGTGTTAATTACATTTTTAAAAAATTATTTTTATTTTACTTGCATCAGTGTTTTGCCTACATGTATGTCTGTGTTAGGGTGTCAGATCTTGTAGTTACAGACTGATGTTAGCAGCTATGAGTGCTGGGAATTGAACCTGGGTCCTCTGGAAGAGCAGTTGGTGCACTTAACTGCTGAGCCATTTCTTCAGCGCATGTTATTTATCTTTCACAAATTGGTTTATATCAGTCTTTTTTAAAGATCTCGTACTGGCAAATGTAGTGTATTTGTAAACCTTTAGCTTGTAGAAAAGCAACTCATTATTTTATCAGGTTTTGAGTACTTTGCTTTCTACTTATAAAACTTTGGATTTATTTAGAATGTTACGATGTGTATGTGTGGGTACACATGAGCCACAGTGCATGAGCAGAGGTCAGAAAACAAATTACGCTGGGCTGTGGTGGTACATGCCTTTAATTCCAGTGTGGTCTACAGAGCAAATTCCAGGACAGCCAGGCCTGGAGAAACCTTGTCTTGAAAAAACCCAAACCAAAAAAAGCCCCCCCCCCCAAGAAAAACCCACAAACAAACAAACAACAAAAAAAAAAGCAAAAGAAAGAAGCTGACTGGAATTGTATGTCCTTCCACCAGGGAATCAAGGAATCAGACTTGGCAGTGGGCAGGCTTGGGTGGTGTCAGGTACTTGTGTATTGATAAAATACCTTGACCAAAAAAACCCAGAAGACCCAAAAAAACAAAAACAAGTTAGGGAAGAAAAGGTGTAGTGGGTTCTGAAGGGAAGGTGTGGCCAAAGGAAGCGGGAGATCACACCCCTGTGTATACAGGAAGCCAGGAGAGCCGGAAGTTGGGTAAGGCCACTAGTGCTCTGCTTGTCTAGCAGGGCCCTGGTTCATAAGTTTCCGCAGCATCACCAGGTACCTGAGCCTCTCGGATTTTTTTTTTCCCCGAGACAGGGTTTCTCTGTAGCTTTGGAGCCTATCCTGGAACTAGCTTTTGTAGACCAGGCTGGCCTCGAACTCACAGAGATCCACCTGCCCCTGCCTCCCAAGTGCTGGGATTAAAGGTGTGCACCACCACCACCCGACTTTTTTTTTTTTTAATTACTGAAAGAAAATATTTACTTTTATTCTTTGTGTGTCTATGCGTGTGTAATTTTTTTCATTTATGGAATCTTGCAAAATACATAGTTATTTTGGGCTCCTCTTAATTTACAAGGTGACCTTGTCTTGTAAGTGGTTGTATTCCATTACTGTGTCTCTCCTCTAATCTAACTGAAGGCAAGTTAATGGATGTCCTTGACAGGCTCATACTTTCTATTCCAGGCTGGCCTCAATCTGTCCGTCTGCCTGAATTAGCCCTCTACGTGCTGGTGTTATTAGGCTTGTGCCACCATACCCAGGCCTTTAAAACTATTTTTAATCATTTATTAGTTTTAAATTTTTGATTGCTTTTTATTTTGCAGAAATCCTAATTCCTATTTGTGAAGTCACTTTCTCCTATTGAGTGCTTTTTGTCCAGGGCTTCTGTTGCTGGAGTCAATACCGTGAGTCTCAAGTGTGGGTAGGATGGCTTTGAATGGACCTCTCCCGGGTGTGGTTGAGGAGGCTTTTTATTGTAGATGTGACGTAGAGAACAAACAGCCAGAGGCATCTGGAAGGGTCCAGACTGACCATGGCCAGCAGACTAAACCAGGCTTTGGGAAGGGAGAATGAGAGAGGAACCAAGGGGCCAAGAGAGTGCATGGGAGCCAACAGTGCATGTAGCCAAAATGGCTGAGTTACAGAGGGATCAGAGTCTGGGGGAAGGGAAAGGAAGCCCTATCCCCAGTGGCTGGAGAGGTTTAGGGTGAGGGCAGGGTGAGAAGTGCTGGGAGGAGCCCCAGGTACTGAGACTTGTCCTGGGTGTCTTTAGGAACACGACAGTTTGATTTTACAGATTATAGTCCATCATCCAGGGAAATCAGATTAGAAATTGTGGCAGAAGCCTGAAGGCAGGAGCCCAGAGGCAAGAACTAATGTAGAGGCCGTGGAGGAGTGCTGTTGGCTGCTTGCTCCTTATGACTTGCTCAAGCTGCCTTCTTCATTGCATACATGATCACCAACCCCCATGGGCTTGCCCACAGGCCTATCTGGTTGTATTTTCTCAGTTGAAGTTCCTTTTTCCAAAACGACTCCAGTGTCTATCCTATTTGTCATAGCACAGCGTTTATCACTGTGACATTGTCATGCATGGATCATATTCATGCCTCATCTGTCTGTGTCCTTCCCTGTAATGCCCTTCTTCCTGGTAGTGCCCTTTCTACATTTCATGTGTTTTTCTTCCTTTATTCTACATAGGAGAAAATATTTGATACTTGTCTTTCTCTGTCTGGTTTTATTCTGCTCACATGATTGTCTCTAGTTCTGTCTGTTCTGCAGACAAGATGATTTTCTTCTTTATGGCTGAAAGAATTCTCTACTGGTATATGCTACATTTTCTTAGTTGATCGACACCTGAGTGATTCCATAAACTTGGCTGTTATGAATATTGTTGCAGTAGACATGGATGTGTGCGTAACTTTACTGTGTGCTGTTTTGATTCCTTTAGTATTTACTTAGGGAGTGGTATAGCAGGCTATGATAGTTCTATTTTTATCTTTCTAGAGTCCCTCATACAAATTTTCAAATAGTTTATATTATATCAAATAGTTTATATTATATCCCTCCCCCAAGTACCATCTTTTGGTGTAATTTTTTTTTAAGTGATTGACTAAGTCCTAGATATTAGTCCTCTGTCAGATGAGTAGTCTGTAGAGATTTCCTTGAGGTTTTTTAGATGTTTTTTTCACTGTTTCCTTTGCTCCATAGTTTGATGCAATCTCGTTGGTCACTTCCTAGTCCTTCCTGAGCTGTTGGGGTAATGTATAATCATTGCCTGTGCCTATATCTTGACGTGTTCTCTGCTGGCAGTGAAAGGGTTCCAGGCTCTTGATTTGTTGTGAGTGGATTTCCAGGTAGGGTGAGAGAGATGACTCTAGCTTCAGTCTTCTGCATGTCTGGTTTTCCTAGCACAGAAGGAGGCTGCCTTTTCTCCAGTACGTGTTTTTGCACTTCTGTTGACGATTGGCCATACATGCTTGGGTTTGTTTCTGAATGTTTAAATTGGCTCCATGGTTATTTTTATGCCAGTACCATGCTGTATTTGTTGCTGGGGCTCTGTAGTTTAAGCTGAAACCAGGCATTGTGATAGCTCTAGCAATGTTCCTTTTTCTGAGTGTTGCTTTTGGATATTTTGGCCACCAGTAATACATATTGCGTGTCACTATGGCATACTGACTATAAACGAAAAACTTTTCTAAAAAAATGCTTTTGGCTTAAAAAAAGCAACATAAAATTAGGTATTGCAGTCTTAAAGGACTGGAAGCATGATACAGTGGAGATCTGTGCGGGATGCAGAATATTTAGGCTTGGTGATCCGATTCTAGCTTGTTTACTAGGATGTAGTAATAAACTTGCTTAGTGTAGACCTCACAGCTCTTGCTAACTACCTTGTCCATTGAAGAGCATGCTGTGGGCTAACTCCTGACATGCACATTTTCTAAAGCTGTATTCAGTTAGTTGTCCCTATGCCATTGCTTTATAGTTAAGGAATTTTAAGTTCCTTGTAGTAATATTTTATGTTTTAACAAATAAAGCTTGCCACCAGAGGCCAGGGAGTGGTGGCACATAGCTTTAATAGTGGAGGTCGTTTTCAACCTTCTTTAATACAGTTCCTCAGGTTGTGGTGACCCCCCAACCATAAAATTATTTTGTTGCTACTTCATAACTAATTTTACTAGTTTTGAATGGTAATATAAATATCTGATATGCGATCCCTATGAAAGGGTTGTTCAAGAACCACTGCTTTGGCTAGCAGTGGTGGATGGTGCATGCTTTTAATCCCAGCACTCGGGAGGCAGAGGCAGGTGGATCTCTGAGTTCGAGGCCAGCCTGGTCTACAAAGCGAGTTCCAGGATAGCCAGGACTACAAAGTGAAACCCTGTCTCGAACCTCACCCCCCTCCCCCCCAAAAAAAACCCTTTTTTTGGATCTTTCTGTGTCTCTGTTGAAGGCCACCCTGGTCTATCTAACTAGTTTTAGAACAGCTCAGGCTGTTATACTGAGAAACCCTGTCTTACTTTGAGAACCAAAGGAAACAGAGGCAGGTGAATCTTGAGTGTGAGGCCAGCTTGGTCTACAGAGCCAGTTCCAGGGCAGTCAGGACCACACAGAAAAGAACCTTATCTTGAAAAACAAACAATAAAAAAGTGATTACTTAAATTTCTGTTTTAATGTGAAAGAAATTTAGCTATTTATGATTTCATTCTATTTAAAAATGTAATGATTCTTTTTTATTCATAGTCTTGGTTTATGTAACTGTTATGTTCAATATAAATGATCTTTTGTGTATTTTTCTATATTGCAGTCTTAACTCTGTTGTGTAATATTTCTGTAGATATTCCACATTGAAATAATTTGTTTTCCTATTGAAAACAGTGAAATACACTTTTCTCTGTGTGTATACACACATATACTCTTGCCAGTTAAGTGGTTTGATTGGAATTCTTAAAATTATTTTTAGACTTAAATGTCTTTGGGCCAGGTCTCCCTCTGTGGTGTAGGCTGGCGTCTTGACTGGTGATCTTCCTGTGTCAGCCTGCAGGAGTAGGCTTCAGTCACATTTAACAGCAAGGTGATTCCCAGGTAACTCATGATATGTGCTCTGAAATACAGCATGTGAGCTTGCCCTCCAGTTTTTCTGTTTGGAGTGCTGTGGAAGTCACACATGCCAGGCACATGCTTTACCATTGAGTAATTCCATCTTCTATATTGCTAATATTTTTGGAATTCTTTAAATGGACTGTAGGGTTGAAATCCTTGATTCTTATTTTAGAACAAGGTTTTTGTGCAGAGATGTATGTTTTCCCTTGAAAGAACCTGGGAAATATTTGTAAACATTAGTGGGTATACTTTATTTTTTTGTAGAAAAAGAAACACTAGGTATATCTCATCACTTTGGTGAAAAATTTAGCTTGAGTAAAATATAGATGACAGTTGGTGTGGACTGTGCCTTGAGCAGAATTTAGGCTTGATTTCTTGTGATCCTGTGCAAATTTCACTTCTGATTTACTTAACAGAAATTTCAGTTGCTATTTATTGGCTGTTACAGCATTCAGAATAGAATCCATTAAAATTCACATGTGGTTAGTTTAGAAAGGTGATTAATACTCTGTACCTGAAAGGAAGAGGTTACATCCGTCATTTTGCCAAGTCTGTCTAGTCTCTGTTACCAGTTCAAACATAATGAATTGCATACTATGGCCTTAGAAAATTTTAATCATAGTGTTTCTGTCAACTACAGCTTAATTAACTTTGTCTCAGCCCCTTTCCCATTACCTCTTCACATGGCAAATTCATTATTTAGTTAATTTTTTTTTGAGTTCACTTTTTATTTTGTTCCTAGGCCTTTATTGCCATCTTTCCCCCTTAATCTGTAACCCTGTCGCTTGCAGATACAATTTGAGCTTGAGGTGTAGTAATGGATATAATCCATGCTTATGTATTAAGCATTTATTTTACCTGCTACAAATATGGAATTGAACATTTTGTAATCTTTTAAGTCAAAGCTCAATATTTTAAGGCAGGTGATTCTGACAGTGCTCTATCACCAGTTTTAGTTATTGAATTTATTATATGTAACATATCTTAATCATCATGACTTTTAAACTTTAGTTATTAAATTTATTATATGTAACACATCTCTCCCCTCTCCCAAATACTGTGCCCAAGACAGGGTGGGTTTCACTGAGTTGCTCTGGCTGTCCTGGAACTCATTATGTACCCAGGCCTCGAACTCAAGATCCACTTGCCTCTGTCTCCCGAGTGCTGGGATTAAAGATGTGCTACTCTGCCTGATTTATGAAACACTATCCGCTGCCCTTTCTTTGAGATAGGTTTTCTCTGTGTCCTGGACTCACTCTGTAGGCCAGGCTGCCTCGAATTCTGAGATCCCCCCTGCTTCTGCCTCCCAAGTGTTGGAATTAAAGACGTGATTTCTGACTTCAGTAGAACTGGATTTAACCAAGAGTCACAGCATTTGTAGTTGTTGTTTTATCTTTTTTAGATAGAGTCTTGTGTCACCCAAGCTGGCTTTGAATTTGTACCAGCACATCCAGTTTTAAAAGGTTCTCAGGATTGAATCTTGTGCCAGCAAGCACTCTACCAACTGAGCCACCCCCAAGTACTTGTAGTTCTTATAGATACACTTTGAGTTGGTTTTGACACTGAGTGTTTGGTGTCTGCAGTTTGTATGTGATGCTGCTATGTGTCCTGACAGTGTGGTCATGCTCCTCCACATACATAGGAGTTCCAGCGAAAGTCTTGAGGGAGTCCATGAAAATCCAAAGGAAGGTAGCACCATTCCTTCAGCTCTGTGGGCCCTGCAAACGGCCATCGAAACTGAGCAGAACTCTGAGGACAGTGTTTCAGGCTCTGTGCTCTGACATTGGGCTTTTTCCACGAGCATTTGCTGCTCTTCCTTTCTATCTGAATGAAGTTGGTCACCGTGATCACAGAGGAAGACTCTGGAAGCCTATGTATGTATAGGTGTATAGGTTTAGCTTACTCTTTTAGTGTCTGTCTGCTGATAAGTAAAAGTTTGAAATGTGTACCATTCATTTTTCTTCTCTCAGTGGCCCAGTACAGTTGTATATCCTGTGGATATTTAAAAAAATAAAACACCGAACACCAATCTTTAAGAACATTTCAGTTGAACACAGGCCGGCACAGCAAACAGTGTTTAATTGACTCACAAACTAGATGAGTTGTTAGGGAGGAACAATATTAAACAGTTACCATGTGATCCCCCCCCACCCCCTTGAACTTACGAGATGTTATTGTAGTAAAATGCTTGTGGAAATGTGACTTTTAGTCAGAGTAATCTCTGTTGTGCCTGTGGAACTATTTTGTTTTCAGGTTCTGTTTCAACTTTAGATGTGGGTCATTGCTGGTGTAACTTGAATTAAGAATGCTGGTTTTAAGATGAGCTATAAGTTAATTGAAAGACAAAGTTGATTTTAATAAGCTTAAAGCTGTTTATGATTAGATATACAGTTATTCTGTTTGGCTTGGCAATTAACACAGACAAATGGCTCTTTTACTAATATATGTTCAGAGCCGGGCAGTGGTGGTGCACACCTTTAATCCCAGCACTTGGGAGGCAGAGGCAGGCAGATCTTTGTGAGTTCGAGACCAGCCTGGTCTACAAGAGCTAGTTCCAGGACAGGCTCCAAAACCACAGAGAAACCCTGTCTTGAAAAACAACAACAACAAAAAAATACTAATATGTGTTCAGGGAGGATCTCATGTAGCTCAGGTTGGTTTTCAACTCTTCCCCCAGTCCCTAAGACCGTTTCTCTATGTAGCTTTGGAGCCTGTCCTGGAACTGACTCTGTAGACCAGGCTGGCCTTGAACTCACAAAGAGTTCTGCCTCTGCCTCCTGAATGGTAGGATTAAAGGTGTGCACCACCACTGCCCAGATTGGGTTTCAATTCTTGATCCTTCTACCTCTGTCTCCCAAATGCTGGGATTGTAGGTGTGCATCATCACACTGGATACCTTTATTTTGGCTGGTAATATTTGTAAGTTTGTAAAAATTTCAGTAAACCAAAGTTCTAAAGTAACTAAGAACAATGATTCTACATTTAGGAAGAATTTGTTTGTGTGTTTGCTCTTTTCTTCTTTGGCCTAACTTGGTGTCAGGGAACTTGAACTTCTTATTGTCCTGGCACCAGGCCTGACTCTGGGATTCTAGAGTCATGTATCACTATGTCCAGTTCATGAGGATTATCAAACTGCTCTGTGTATGGTAGGCAAACACTCTGTCCACTGTTTACATCCCTAGACCATCCCCTTTAAAAATAACACATTTACATATTAATTGATTACTTCAATTAAGAAAAAGATCTCAGGTATAATAGGCTAGTTTTAAGTTCACTATGTAGTTAGAGGTAATCTGGGATGTAAGATGCTCCTGCTCTATCTTTAGAGTGCTGGGCTTAGGGACTTGTACTACCAAGCTTGGTTTTTATGAGGTGCTGGAGCTCAAACCCAGGGCTTTGTGACTGTTAGGCCTACCAGTAGATCCATTATCAGCCTCAGATTTTTTTTTAATTTATTTGTTCAGCCTCCATGTATGCCTGCAGACCAGAAGAAGGCACCAGATCTCATTATAGATGGTTGTGACCACCATGTGGTTGTTGGGAATTAAACTCAGGACCTCCGGAAGAGCAGTCAGTTCTCTTAACTTCTGAGTCATCTCTCCAGCCCCCAGAATTTGACTTCTTGAATCATCTTAAGACCATCAGTTAAAAAGCCTAAATATTCTTACATTTATTTTACATTAAATGTGCATAAATTGGGATTGGGGAGATGGCTCTGTGGTTAAGAACATGAGCTGCTCTTGTAGAGGACCTGAATTTGGTTCTCAAGTCAGGTGACAGACCTGTAATCCTAGCTCCAGGAACTCCGATGCTTCTGGCCTTTGAGGACACCTACATTCAGGTGTGTGTGCACCACACACACACACACACGAAGATAAATCTTTTTTAAAAATACAAAGGTTAGCTTGCTTCAATTTGCTTTAATATAAGTGTGTCATAGTAACTATATCTGTGTTACACATGCTCTGTTTTTTACAACATAGTGGAGGTAACATAAGAATACATTTAACAGCCAGTTGGTGGTGGCTCACCTTTAATCCCAGCACTTGGGAGGCAGAGGCAGGCAGATCTCTGAGTTTAAGGTCAGTCTGGTCTATAGAGTGAGTTCCAGGACAGGCTCCAAAGCTACAAAAAACAGAAAGAATAAATGTAGCATAGACATATATATGGGAATACTGATATCTAGAATCTAAACTCCCACATCACTTTTACTTTGAGTTTAAGTTCTGCAGAAACTCCAGGAGGTGAGGCCTATGATGTCTGTGTTCAAGGCAGATGTGGCCAGGTAATGAGCGTACTCCTTCACGCAGCACTGCAGCACCGAGTCATCAGATAGCAGGTGTCAGGCACTGCTGCTGAGGTAGAGCCTTGTAGAAGACTGGCAGTGCATGGTGAATTGTGTCATCCATGGAGTAATGTAGAAAGAGCTGTGCGCTGTGTTCCTGCCACCCAGCTCCCGGCCGCCTGGCTAGCTTATGCCCCTAAATAACAACACACAAATTGTATTCATTTAAACACTGCTTGGCCCATTAGTTCTAGCCTCTTATTGGCTAGTTCTCACATCTTGATTAACCCATTTCTAATAATCTGTGTAGCACCACGAGGTGCTGGCTTACCAGGAAAGATTCAGCATGTCTGACCTGGTGGCTGGCTCCATGGCGTCTGCCCTGGAGAAGAGAGGCATGGTATCTGCCTAACTTCCCTTCTTTCCAACATTCTGTTCTGTTTACTCTGCCTACCTAATTTTCTGTCCTATCAAAGGGCCAAGGCAGTTTCTTTATTAACCAATGAAATCAACACAAAATAGAAGACCCTCCCACATCAGAGTAAGATCAGAGGATTTGAGAAAAGCATCTTCTTTGTGCTTGTAATGTCAATACCATATCACATCGTGGTGATTTTTTTTTTTTTAACTTCAGTTTCCATTTTCTTGCTGTATCTCAACGCATCATGAGACTGGTTGTTAGAGGAATACATTTGTTAGCAATTGTCTTAATCTCCCCCATCTTTTCCTTATATATATATATATATTTTTTATTTCTTCAAGACAGGGTTTCTCTTTGTAGCCCTGGCTGTCTTGGAACTCACTCTGTAGACCAAGCTGGCCTTGATCCATCTGTCTCTGCCTCTCGAGTGCTGAGATTAAAAATGTGTGCCACCATGGCCAGTCTCTAAAAGTTTGGTACTTTTAATGTTGGTTATTGCTAATATGTCTTTATTTTCACATGTAGTAAGTAGTATATATTATATACTGAAATGGGGGATTCTAAGTACTAAAATAAGTACCTAAAGTGAGGCTGGAGGTATAGTGTATTATAGGTGGAATATTCTGTCCTGCCTGCCAGCTCCCAAGTAATCACCCAGAGACTTAGTATTGATTATAAGTGGTTGGCCAAAAGCTTATGCTTGTTATTAACTAGCTTTCACAACTTGAATTAATACATATGTATTAACTTACGTGCTGCCACAGGCTAATGGCTTGTCACCTCATCTCCCCATTCTCTGTCTGGCTGTCGGCTCTGTCCTTCGTCTTCAGGAACAGCGTTCAGAACAGTCTGGCTCGCCCGCCTAACCTCTTCCTGCCTAGCTATAGGTCAGTCAGCTCTTTATTAAACCAGTGAGAGCAGCACATCTTTACAGTGTGCCAGAGGATTAGTCCACAACAGTAAATGGCATACATATATTTGGGATGTTCTGGGTTGAATTCCTAGCAGTATTTCTCCTGACTTGTCTTTCCCCTCCTACCCCGTTGGGCAGTGGAGAAGAACTACCCTCCCCCTCCTCCCCCTTTTAGGATCTTGTCATGTGGTTTGAGAAGGAAAGGACATCTCCATTCTTTGGTCATCACCCATTTCCCTTTCTTAGTATAGTTCAGTTGTAGAGCCCATGTTTTTATTGCTTATTGTTTTGGGCTATGTTTGTAAATTGGATTGGATTTGAAATGCTAATTGAACGGACAGGTTGTTATAAGTTTTTTTTTCTAACTGACTGACTGGGATTTTTCTTTGTCTTTTTTGCCTCCCCCATTTAGATTTCCCAGGCTCACGCTAAGAGAAACACCATGGAGTTTTATGAGTCCACATATTTTGTTTTCCTTATCCCTTCAGTGGTTATTACCATCATTTTCCTTTTCTTCTGGCTTTTCATGAAAGAAACATTATATGATGAAGTTCTTGCAAAACAGAAAAAAGAACAAAAGCTGATTTCTACAAAGACAGATAAAAAGAAGGCAGAAAAGAAAAAGAATAAGAAGAAAGAAATCCAGAATGGGACCATTCATGAATCTGATTCTGAGAACGTACCTCGGGACTTTAAATTATCTAACGCTTCGGTTGTAGAGGATGAGCAGTTTGTACCTGCTCCTTTGAATATGTTTGAAACGTCCAGCAGTGTTAGGGAAAGAAAGAAGAAGGAAAAGAAACAAAAACCTTCACTTGAGGAACAGATCATCAAAGAAAGTGATGCATCAAAGACTCCGGGCAAAAAAGTAGAGCCCGTCCTAGTTACAAATCCGCCGGCCCCGCCTCCCGAAGCAGCTGCCTTGAAGAAGAAAGCAGGGCAGAAGAAGTCTAAAAATGGAAGCGGTACATAATCTTTTTAACTCATTGCATGATTGCATTTAATGAGTCTGAAACAGATTGTTCACCTAACTGCTTGCTTTGACTAATAGGAATTGCCAATAGAAATTAGCAGTGATTAAAGAAACACTTTAAACATCCAGAACTATGTAAAGACTCGCTGGAAATGGATACACCTGACTTCGGGGACTTAAGGGCTTGTAGTTACTCACAGTACATTTCAGTGAACACTTTGTAATCAATGTGATAGGGTTGGAAAGGTGAAACATTGCTTTTCACTTCTGATTCGGCTTTCAAACAGTTCCATATCTGGAGGCACTGGGCCTGCAGAGATGAGTCATATGCCAGCTGTAGACACTAGAATAAGAGGTCATGGTGGCAGAATAAGATCAGGTGATCTGGGTCTCAGGACTTCCAAGGCAAGCCCCTTGGAACATGCAGTGCCAGGCATTACTTTTAAAGCTTGAGAAAGTGCTGGCTAGTTGTGATTGTATATAAGTACGTATTTGTTTATGTATGCACATATATGTATCTATATAATCATTGGATACAAAATACTTGAAAAAAGATTGTTTCTGTGAAAATATCTCATAAAGAGTGTCCATTTTCAGTGTGGGTATTAACTTAAAATTGTCACCATTCCCTATATAATATGCTACAACAACTATTTACATAATGTCCACTTTTTATAATGTGTTATTATAAGTAATTTAGAGAGATTTAAAGTATACAGGAGAAGTTCATGGGCTGTAGTGAAATACATGTCATTTTCTGTAGGGGGCTGAGCACTCAGGCTTTGGTATTGGTGGTGCTTTCTAGAACTGTCCCCCCATGGGTGTCAGAACGAGTGTACAGTGAACAGTTCCTGAGAAATGGCGATTGATGTGTGCAGCTGCAGAGAGTTGGCATTGTATGAAGGGACTGACATTCTTTGTGTAGCCTTATTTATGTGTTAATGGTTAGGTTGACTTAAAGGACTTGCTTGCAGCTATGACCACATATGGTACTAGAGAAATAATAGGAAGCACCACATGCCTTAGGAAGGAGAATGTGTGAGCCAGGTAGAAGTGTGGAAGAAATAATGTAGAAGAAATACAGAAGTCAGCAATAGTGATACCTACATAAATAATGGTATTTATGGGTAAAGAGTTTATGGAGGAAGGTCTTTCCCTTCATTGACAGAAAGCTGCTTCTCAGGGCCCAGGAGAGATACATGAATATAGAGTATTTTTCTTTTCTTTTCTTTTCTTTCTTTTGTTTTTTTTTTTTTTTTTTTTTTTAAAGAGACGGGGTCTCGCTATGTTGCCCAGGCTGGAGTGCAGTGGCTATTCATAGGCGCGATCCCACTACTGATCAGCACAGGAGTTTTGACCTGCTCCGTTTCTGACCTGGGCCGGTTCATCCCTCCTTAGGCAACCTGGTGGTCCCCCGCTCCTGGGAGGTCTCCATATTGATGCCGAACTTAGTTCGGACACCCGATCGGCATAGCGCACTACAGCCCAGAACTCCTGGACTCAAGCGATCCTCCTGTCTCAGCCTCCCTAGTAGCTGGGACTACAGGCATGTGCTGCCGCGCCCGGCTGTTTTGTTTTTTTGAGATAGAGTTTCTCTGTATCTTAGGCTTTCCTGGAACTTGCTTTGTAGACCAGGCTGGCCTCAAACTCATAGAGATCCGTCTGCCTCTCCCTCCCTGAATGCTGGGATTAAAGGCGTGTGCCACCACCGCCTGGCTATGAGTATAGAGTACTTTTGAGAGTGCAGTGGACAAAGTCGAGGTGGTCACAATACTTAGGTAGTGATGTTTTTTGTAAACATCCCAGAAAGTAGGGCTTATATTAATTACTACTAGAGTTTTCGGTCAGGTTAATATAGTCAGTTTTTTAATTTTGCTATCATCCATCCATCATCCTTCCATCCATCTATGAATCCATCTTTCGTGTACATTGTAGGGGAACAATGAGTTGCGCAATGTTAGATTGCATTTGATTTATATAATGTAAGTATATTTAAAGAACTATATGCATATTTTTAAGAATTTATTTTACATGTATCTTAGTGTTTACCTACATGTATATTTGTGTGCCAGTTGCGTTCCTGGTGCCTGAAGTGTGTCAGATTTTCTGGAACTGGAGTTTTACAGATGATTGTGAGCTACCATGATGCAGTTTCTGGTGATTGAACCAGGTCCTTTGCAGAATTCATAACTGATGAGCCATCTCTCTAGTCCCTGATTAGATTTAGATTTTAGAATTCTTGGACAGAATTTCTAAGAACAGATTTCAGAGGCATTTTCATATGGGCAGAAAGACTGTTCAGACAGTATTCCAGAGCTAGGTCATGGGACCAGATTGTGGTAGTGCCAAAAGGCACTGATGTAGAGAATGATCAACCTTATTTCGGAGAGAGGGAGAGAGAGAGAGAAAGAGAGAGAGAGAGAGAGAGAGAGATTAAAGAAGATAGGCTCAAAGCTGATTGAGTCTAAGTTAGAATAGGTTTAGCAGGCCTAAGTCTGTGAGCTAAGTCATCTTGACTTTTGTTGCAAGAATAGATTTTTTTTTGTTTTAAATGATTGCAGAAAAGAATCAAAAAATGATACTTAGAGAAATGTAGAAATTATCAGCTAGGCTTCAGGTCCCATAAAACTATTTTGATCACAGCCACTTGTGTGTTTGTGACCAGCTGTAACAGTGGTCGATACAAACGTTCATGGTTGTGGTACTGCAGCATGGGGTGGTCCTCAGAATAAAGAAACATTCCCAGTTTGTGAGTAGGCACATGTTTCTTAGCCCTGAAGGAAGGAGTGTTGGAGAGCGTGGAGGTGAGAGGGGGGGAAAATGCTGTTGCTGTGTCTCCACGCAGGCACAGTGCAGGCTTAGATGCCAGAGTGTGAAGGTAGTAGTTGAAGTCGTGGGCATAGTCGTTCAGTGTGATGAACACCAGCATGTGAGGTGTTCCTTTGAAGCAGTTCACAAAGGACACTCGGAAGGAAAGTAAGAAGAGAATTGGGGAGCTTAATTTTTTTTAATTGTAGTAAAATTTGGGAGTCAGATTTTAGTTAATCCTTTATTGGAATGGGAGAGATAAAAATTAAGGTGCAGTTAGTGGTCTGTAGAAAGAAAGCACAGGCTGTTATTTTGTCCTTGGGAATGGATATGGAAGATGGAAATTGGCAGTGGTAGGGAAGGTTTTCAACTTTCAAATTATAATTGACTGTACTGTGGGGTGAGAAGGGCTGGGAATGGCTCTGAAGTGAGAAGAAAGGGCCAGTGTAGTAAGGATTTGATACTGGAGAGTAAGAAAGTTGGAAGGGAAAGTTTTGGTAAGAGAGATTGAATATGAGATTAAGCTTTTTGTGGTAAAGCATGCTGGGAATTTGTAATAATTTCTTGTTTTCTGCTGTGTTCATTGTTTGCCATGATTTTTCTCCCACTTATGTTTACTGAAGATGACCAAGATAAAAATGTGGAAATACTGATGACACCTTCAAAAAAGCAAGACATGTCACTGTTCCCTCATGAGACTAAACCGGAAGGTGGGCTGGGAAAGAAGAAAGGTGTGTCAAAGAAGCAAAAGACAGAAAATGGTGAGATGTGCGGAGGAGCTCTTAGGAATGCTAACTGTAGAGAAGTGTGGGTCGCAGCTCCGGAGACTGCTCGTGTTTTGTAGCCACTGGAATTCTAGTGCAAGTCTAAAGTGATTTTCACTGTATAGCTTGCCTTGCTTTACAGATGTGCTAAGAATGCTTGTGTTTAAGTAATCATTTTTGGTTTTGAAAAATAACAGTATATACGAGCTATATAGAGTAAAAATATTCCCCAAATGTTTATACTTAAATTTTTTCCAAACATTTTATTTTTGTTACAATTATTAACCTGTTAATTGGATACACTTACAATTTTTTAAAATTATTTATTTGTTTTGAGACTACCTCATGTTCAGGTTGTCTGCTGACCTAGGTGTAGTTTAGGGGGACTTTTGAACTTTGATTCTCCTGTCTGCAGCTCCCCAGTGCTACGTTCACCTTACTCGTCTGGATTCTGTGTAATGCTGAGAATTGAACCCAGGGCTTTTGTGTGTTAGATGAGCACTGTGCTAACCGAGCTGCATCTCCAGCTCCAGGAATGGGCTTTAATGTGACATGTGTGCTGTGAGGTGTTCACACATATGTCATTTTGAGCCTTATCATCTTTCCTTCCCAATGCCCCTCCTTTCTCCTCTGGGCTCTGCTCTTCCTGCATAGTCATGCTTCTGTTTTCAAGGTAGTTAGTTTTTGCAGATGAGAGAATACGTGCAATATTAATGCTTTTTAATATCATTTGAAAATTATAATCCACATGTGTTAGACCTAGTGTTACCCTGAATTTCTTATTCTGT
The DNA here is from genome assembly GCF_018167655.1 of Microtus oregoni. Taxonomy (NCBI): domain Eukaryota; kingdom Metazoa; phylum Chordata; class Mammalia; order Rodentia; family Cricetidae; genus Microtus; species Microtus oregoni. Next base: position 14,164,157 of record NW_024543219.1, read on the forward strand.
CCTACAGATTTGCATGGATTTATGGTAGGCATCCAGTTAGAAGTGACAAAGCAATCTTAGATTGCAGAACTTTCCAGAGAAAGCTTGATTATTAGGTTTACGGAGATCACACAGCAGTGTTTATAAATGGTATTAGGCTGTCATATTACTCAGTGCTAGAAGACAGTGTTTGGAAAGAGAAATGATGAAATTTCATGTACATTAAAATTATGATGTTTCACACATAAGTTATGAGACAATATTACCTGGATATTTTGATACAGTTAAACTTCACTAACTTAAAATAAGAGATAAGAATTATTAATACAAAGTCCTTATGGGGAAGGCTGTATAAGAGTAAACCCAGGCCTTATGCATGCTAGAAGTGCATGGCCACTGAGATCATCCTCATGCCCTGAAAGTTGGATTGTACCGGAATGTATCAAGGTTTTCATCTGGGTACAAATACTTGTTCTCTCTAAACAAGGTACTAGTCAGATTCTTTGCTGAGTTTCTCATGAAGTTTGGGACTAGGATTATCAAGCTACCCTCCATCTCACACACACCCCCTTCCAGACAGGACCTTTCTGTATAACCTTGTCTTTTCTGGAACACACTGTGTAGACCAGGTTGGCCTCAAAGTCAAGATTCTGTCTGTGCCTCCTGAGTGCTGGGATTAAAGGCATGCACACTAGCCTTTTTTCTAGTCTTGATACATATAGTAGGGTGTGCCATAGAAATTAATATGACCTTAAAATGAGAAGCTATCTGTAAACATAAATGACTGATTTTGTACCTAGCGTAGGAAAGAAACTTCATTCACTTCTGGGTTGGCAAGCATGCAGAACGTTATAGGTTTAATCCCCAGCACTACTAAAACCAGGGCACGGACGTGCATACTGCCTAGGGAATCATTAGAGCCACCCCGGGCTTGATAGTGGTCAGTGCCTTTTATAAGAGTAATTCATCACTGTAGATAAAAATGAACTGCCCAAGAGCACTAATGATGGAAAAGGTTAGCTTCTGCTCTGACAGAAGTGGTTGGCGTTGTAGTAAATTTATAATTTCATCTCTTAGAAGCTTGAGGCGTGAGGATCCCGCATTCAGGGTTATTCTGGGCTATACAGTGAGATCTCATCTTAGAAGGCAACTTCAGAAAGATTAAACAAGAGTTAGCTAAAGGGTAGATGTAAAAAGTTTTCAATATTATCAGAGAAGACGTCATCCCTCCTCCCCCTTTTATTTGCCTGCCTGCCTGCCTTCCTTCCTTCCTTCCTTCTTTTTTTCAAGACAGGGTTTCTCTGTAGCTTTGGAGCCTGTCCTGGCTGGCCTCGAACTCACAGAGATCCTCCTGCCTCTGCCTCCCGAGTACTAGGATTAAAGGCGTGCGCCACCACCGCCCGACTGATATACCCCATTTTAAGATGACTTGAATGACTTAAGAATTTTAAGGTGTTACTCTCAAAGTCATATTAAATGATGAAGTGGGAATTTGAAACAAAATTGAGCTAATAGTAAAGATTTTAGAATCACTGCATTTGCAATTAAATTTACTTGTGCTGTGTATTGTTTACTCTGTTATAACAACTTAGTAATTATGATCTTATGACTTAAATTACAGTCTTGGTAGATGAGCCCTTTATTCATGCAACTACTTCCATTCCTTCGATGGATAATGCTAACTCAAATCTTGTGATGAACAAGAGAGAAATTATTGATATGATTAAACCAGACCATGTGGAAGGGATCCATAAATCTGGACATAAAAAGCTGAAGATTGAAACTGACAAAGGTAGTATGAGAAATGTGTTCTGTTACATTATAAAATTAGGATTTTGAGGCTTGGACTGGTATGCATTTTCTTATAGGCTCAGAAAATTGGAAAAGACTAGCAAACATTGAAGTAAAAGACTTCTATCTAGTTCAGGATTTTTTAACTTTTAAGTATCTGACCATCTTTCTCTTGAGAGATTTTTTTTTTAAATTTATTTATTTATTAAGGATTTCTGCCTCTTCGCAACTGCTTCCCATTTCCCTCCCCCTCCCCCGATCAAGTCCCCTTCCTCATCTGCTCGAAGAGCAATCAGGGTTCCCACCTCTATCTAGGTCTCCTAAGGTGAGCATCCAAACTGCCTAGGCTCCCCCAAAGCCAGTACGTGCAGTAGGATCAAAAACCAACTGCGATTGTTCTTGAGTTCTCAGTATTCCTCATTGTCCGCTATGTTCAGCTTGCAATTGTAGGTATATAAAACTGGTATGCCAACGAAACATTTACTGTTAATAAGTCAAAGGAATTTGTTTCCACAATTCTTTGGTATACATACAACTTTACCATTGATTAAAGCTGAAAGGAAATTTGTGTTTTAAGGAGATGGATATGCTTGTTTATTTTTACATAAAGAATTATGTTATTCTTAAATGTTAAATATTTGGTATTGCAGGACATCTGTATCTTTCTGAATTGGTTGATATTTTGATTTTAAAATTCTCTATGCTGAGAATGTGGCTTCATATAAATATGTAGTACAAAATGGCAGAAGTATATTTATTTAGGGCCATTTCAGAAATATTGGGAATTCTGTCCTAATCCTAAGCCAAAATTCATTTAGTACTAAAAAAATGAAACCTCAAGTTGGTAACTGAAACATGATTTTAAAAAAAATCAAGCATTCTAACAACATAATCTAGAGAACATTCTAGGAAATGACAGCGGGAAAGCACCAGTTCCTCGTCTTCTGTCACTAGACCATTGTGTCTGTAAGAGCAGAGGAACTGGTGTGTGCTGTAAAGACTCTGTGTTTCTTCCAGGCCTCTGCTGTGGTCTTTGTTTGTCTGTTTTGACATTTGTGTACAAGCTGGGGTCATTTAGGAAGAGGGTTCCTCAGTTGAGAAGGTACTTCCTCCATCAGATTGGCCTGTAGGCGAGTCTGTGGGGCATTTTCCTGATGGACGTGGACAGGTCTAGTTTTCTGTGGGCAGCGACACCCCAGGAGGGGGGCCCTTGGTTATATAAGAAAGTAGACTGAGCAAGCCATGGGGAACAAGACAGTAAGAGACATTTGTGCTGACTTCCTTCCCTGAAGAGGGTGTGTGATCTGGGACTGTTATAGATAGCTGTGAGCCTGTGTGTGGGTGCTGGGAACGGACCCTGGGTCTTCTGGAAGAATAGCCATTGCTCTTAACTACTGAGCCATCTCTTCAGCCCCTAAAAGACTGTGTTAGTTGGGCACATTCCTGTACTTTTAATACTCTAGAGAGTAAGAACGACCAACTGGGGCTACATAAAGAGATATGGTCTCTATATATTTAAGATCAGTTTTAAGTTTATATCAAAATTAAGTAGGAAATGCAGAGTTTTCATTTACTCTTCATTACACATATGCACACAATTATTATTTTAAACAAGTAGTGCAGCTGATGTGTAAGAGGCTTAGACTGGTTGCTTTGGGTCTCGGGTAGAAGTTCCTTGAAGAAAGGGAATTTGTTGCTTAACATGGAGTCCTAGGGAAATTAGAACAGGCAAACCCAGGAGACATTACTGCATACAATGTTTTAATATATATTTGTATTTATTAGATCTCTTTAGATGTAGATTGCCTTCTTATAATTATCTTAGACTTATTTCTCATCAGTGGAATTTGGTTTACAAAGTCACAGCTATTAGAGTTAAATGAGGATACTGTGACTATGCCTGGTACAGATGCTGGCGTGTACTAAGTGAGGATACTGTGACTAGACCTGGTACAGATGCTGGCGTGTACTAAATGAGGATACTGTGACTATGTCTGGTACAGATGCTGGCGTGTACTAAGTGAGGATACTGTGACTATGTCTGGTACAGATGCTGGCGTGTACTAAGTGAGGATACTGTGACTGTCTGGTACAGATGCTGGCGTGTACTAAGTGAGGATACTGTGACTATGTCTGATACAGATGCTGGCGTGTACTAAATGAGGATACTGTGACTATGTCTGGTACAGATGCTGGCGTGTACAAAATGAGGATACTGTGACTAGACCTGGTACAGATGCTGGCGTGTACAAAATGAGGATACTGTGACTAGACCTGGTACAGATGCTGGCGTGTACTAAATGAGGATACTGTGACTATGTCTGGTACAGATGCTGGCGTGTACTAAATGAGGATACTGTGACTAGACCTGGTAGATGCTGGCGTGTACTAAATGAGGATACTGTGACTAGACCTGGTGCAAGTGCTGGCGCATACTAAATGCCTAAATGTTTTTTAAAAGTGAGGTAGTACTAGTAGAATTCCTCAGTAGGTAAAGGTGTTTGTCAAGCCTGGTGACCTGAGTTCAAGCCTTGGGATTCAAACATGGTGGAAGGATAGAACCTCAAGCAAGTTGTCTTCTGAATTGCTCATGTTTGCTCCCCTCCTGAATAAACAAATAAATAAATAGAATAAAAAGCGAGAACATACTGGCCATTTAGTATCCTTCAGTCTGGGAAAACTTTTAGCTGATGTAACTTTTCCTAGGTGCAGATGATAAACACTTGCTTTCCCTCTTGACTAAAGTATCTATTGTTACTTGACCTGAAAAGTCCATTTTCTTGTGGTTATTGACTTTCTGGGTCAGGAATTTTTTTATGTTTACCTTTGCTCATAGTATTGCTTGGGTTGGGTCTCTACTGCTAACTTTCTCCTCCTTTTGTGTTTTGATTAAGAAAATGCTGAAGTGAAGTTTAAAGATTTCCTTCTGTCCCTGAAGACCATGGTGTTTTCTGACGATGAGGCTCTTTGTGTTGTAGACCTGCTGAAGGAGAAGTCTGGTGCCGTAAAAGATGCTTTAAAGCAGGTAAGCATAGCTTTCTATTATGGCACAGTTTTCCAAATGAGAGCTGCTATTGTAATTATTTGATATTTCTGTTTTTAATGCCCTTATAGTCACATCTAAATATTCAGGAATGCTTTAGAAATCATTTCATATATCCTAATTTATGCATAATTTATGCACTTGTTTAAGTCAAGCATCCTTTGAGTCATCTGCTGCTTTCACAAAAGCCAATTACTTAAAATTAGGCAAGATTTTTATGACTTTGAAGTCACTTGGCTCTTAAGTTGGATCCTGCTTTGCTTTAACTAGAAGTCCTGATGAAGTCAGCATCAGGTGATTTCTAGATAGAAAACAGATAGTACTTTTGTGATCCAAGATTTCACATTGGAAAGACCCTAGGACCTTGCGTACAGTGCTAGAGCCCCTCCCTCCCCCCCCCCCTCTCTCTATCTCTCTCTCTATCTCTATCTCGTTTCTCTTCAAGAACACATGGTTTTGGGCTGAGCAGGTGTCTTAGTCTGTAAACTGCTGATGCACAAGCGTAGAGTCTGAGTGTGATTTCTAGAACCCATCCCTGGGTACATGGAAACCACGATCATTTAATAAACGGTTAGTGCCCCAGTCTCTCATCGCTAGGACTTATGTTAAGTACTGAATGTGTGGCATGTCCTTACAGGCTTAGTGCCAGGGAGCCAAAGACAGGAGGTCCCTGTGGAGGATTTGCCGTGTTCACTAGTTTGCCAGCTGGCCAGCCTGGCTGAGTCTTTGAGCCCTAGGACTAAGGGAGAGACCCTGCCTCAAACAAACAAGGTTGATGACCTTCCTGAGAAGTATCATCTGATGACCTCTACACTTTTGTGTAACGCCCCTCCCCCGCTTAGACAGTCTACACTGCTGCGACTAACAAAAAATGTAAAATAAAAAACCTCCAAAACAAAACCCTTGCAACTAACATTGCGTTTATGGTCCATGCTCACTATACTGTTGTGTATGCTGTGTCATACGGAAAAAGTGGCAGGTTCGCAGCTATTAACTTGTATCAAAGATGACCTGGCGTTCTGGGGTTCAGTGTCCTGTGGTTGACTTAGTTTTCCTTACTTTCAGTCATGTACACTCACACATCTACCCACTTAGCTGGCTTTTAAACCCACTTGGGTTTTATCTGGAAGACCATGCCAGTGGGAGTTATCCCCTGTCACCTGCATCATCTAGCTAGTATTTTCTTAGACCTTTCGTTTGTTTTTCTGTGTATCTATGAGGTTATCTGCAAGAGGAAAACCAGGTTACTTACTCATCGTTTAAAAACCCCATTTTTACTTTTTTCTGCATGTAGACTAGTACACTTTTTTAAAAGGACTTTTTTATTTCTTATTTTCCCCTGCAGTGTTTCTCCTTTGTTATTTTTGAAATTTATGTTTTTTAAACTTTATTTTCCTTGAGAATGTTTGTTTGCTTTTACATCCCAAAGTTTCCCCTTTAGCTTCTCCTCCCACCCACCTCCTCCCATGGATATCAGCCAACCATTGTATGTCAAGTTGCAGTGAGACTAGGCACCTCTTCTATCAAGGCTGGATGAGGCAATCTGGTAGGAGGAATCTGCCTAGAAGCAGGCAGCAGAGTCAGAGACAGCCCCTACTCTCACTGTTAGGAGTCTCATGAGAAGGCCAAGTTGTAACACACGTGCAGAGGACCACGGTCAGTCCCATGCAAGCTCCCTGATGGTTGGTTCAGTCTCTGTGAGCCCAGGTTAGTTGGTCCTGTGGGTTTTCTTATGGTGTCCTTAACCCCATCTTCCACAGAATTCCCTGAGTTCCACTTAATGTTTGGCTTTGGATCTCTGCATCTGTTTCCATCAGTTGCTGGGTGAAAGCCTCTTTGATAACAGTTGGGCTAGGCATCAATCTGGGAGTATAGCAGAATATCATTAGGAATCATTTCATTGACTTTTTTTTTCTTCCAGTTGTGTTTGCTTCTATCCTAGGTCTCTGGGCTGTCCAGTCTCTGGGTCCTGGCCCTCAGGGGTGGGTTCCTTCTCAGGATATGGGCCTCCAGGTGGGCCAGTCATTAGTAGGCCATTCCCATAATTTCTGCACCTTGTTTACCACATCTTTCAGGCAGGACAAATTGTAGGTCAAAGGGCTTGTGGCTGCGTTAGTGTCCCAGTCCCTCCACTAGAAGTCTTGCCTGGATTTCTGTTGCTCTAGGTTTCTAGCTCATCCCAGAGATGCCTTCTGATTCCAGTTCTCTCCCAGTGCTCTCTCCCTCCATCCTTCCCTTACCTGATCCCTCCTGTTCCCATCCCCACTCTCCCTTCCAGCCCCTTCCACTAGCATTGTCTGCTCTGTTTCCCCTTCAGAGTGAGATTTATGCATCTTTTTTCTTTGTAGTTGTGTTTAGTGACATTTTTCTTAGCACCCATTGCATGGTACTTGAACCAGCTCTTTGACTCTTCCAGCACAGCAGTCTCTCCCCTCCTTGCCAATGTCACTTTCTCATGTGTGCCTAACTTGAGTGCTAATATTCGATTGCTGTTCTGTCAGAAACTATGGAGGGTTTCTTGTCACAGCTTTGCAAACCTGTCCGTACTTCTGGGTATGTGAACAGTGCATCTAGCAAATATGACATCTTACATTTTAGTGTGCTAGCTACATACAAACATGCATACATAATAAATACATGTAGTATGCTACCTAGACTGTGTGGTTGTACTAACAGTAGTCTAGTGTAAGTGACGTGTTTAAGACAATCAACAAATATAAGTTACTTTGAATCTAAACTCAGATTGTTCCATTGCAGTGAACTTCTTGGTATTCTTTTAGTTTTTTGTTTTTCCTGACAAGGTTTCTTAGTATAACCCCGGCTGTCCTGGAACTCATTTTGTAGACCAGGCTGGCCCAAACTTGGAGATGCACCTGCCTCAGCCTCTTGAGTGTTGATCAAAAGTGTGCACCACCACTGTTCAGCTTTCTTGGTATTCTTGGTTAAAGAATTTGTTCTTTGATTCATTTTTATTGTAGATGGGTAAATGTTTCTGAAGAGGTTTTAGTTATTTGTGGGATGTGGGAAGTTTGTAGCACATGAGTGATTTCAGGTGACATTACTACCTAGCTGTTTAAAATTACTGTCCTTAAAGTTACAATCAACTGCTTTTAAGTGTCTGTCTTATTAAGGATGTTGCTGCTGACATGTGAAGATAGTTATTTTATATGAAGCACTTTTGAAGTCTTAAAACTGAATGACAAGTCAGAGTACCTTTGATTTTTTTTTTTTTTTTAGTTTAGGTAGGCCTAGCTAGAAGTTAAGTAGTTATTAAGGAGAACATTTGATGGTAAAACTCAGAGTGGAAATAAAAGTAACATTGTTTGGTGGTCTGGTTGTAAACAGGCAGAAAAGGACACACTGGCATTCAGGTTCAGTGTCCATTGCTGATAGAAATAAATAAAAAGTAAAATTAACATTTTTTCATTTACATATTCAATTATCTTTTAAAAAAGAACTACGATATAAATTTCTTCCTCATATCAAATGGGACATTCTGGTTTTGCTTTTTTTTCTTCTATTGGGAATAGTGCCTGTTGATGTCAGAGAACTGGGCACTGGTGGCATCTGGGTGTGTTGTGATGAGAGTTGTTGAGCACTGTGTTTGATCTGCCCTGCTCTGTCTATTGTAGTTGGCATTTTAGTCTTTTGGCATTTTGGGGGCCCACCACCCAGCTCCCCAATAAATCATACACAGAGGCTTATTCTTAGTTTTGAATGCCTGGCCTTAGCTTGGCTTGTTTCTTGCCAGCTTCTCTTAAATTATCTCCTCTATGTTTGGCCTTGGGGCTTTTCTCTTTTTTCCATCTCTCTATACCTTTTCTTTACTAGTTCTTACCCCATATCTGTCTGTGTATTTGGGTGACTGGCCCCTGAAGTCCTCCTCATTGCTCCTTTTCTCTTTCAGATTTCTCCGATTCATCCTCTCTGCCCACTAGCCCTGCCTATCCTTGCTCCTTCCTTGCTATTGACCATTCCGCTCTATTAGACCATCAGGTGTTTTAGACAGGCAAAGAATCACAGCTTCACAGAGTTAAACAAATGCAGCATAACAAAAGTCACACACCCTAAAATAATATTCCTACAGCCTGTCTTTTCTTTACTAGGCTTTGGGAGGGCACATGATTGCTTTATGGTGAGAGGTCAAATTTGATTTCATAGTCTCTTAATCTTCTGGAAAAATAAGGAGGGAAATTGCTGGTTTTGACTTTTGGGCTTGTAAGTGTATACTTCTTTGTTAAAATATGTTTCTACTCTAATTGTCCTCTACTAATTTTAGGGTATGCACTGTGTTAGAATATGCACTATTGGAGTGACTGACTGGTATTTAGGAGTCATTCTATTTTAGATGTTGTCCTTCCCATTGACCCAAGGGCTCTGATGCCAGATAGCTCACTCTCAGTTTTCAGTGGGTCATGTTAACTTACTCATTCTATATTGATTTCCAATTACAGTCGAATAAAGGAGAATTGAGTTCTCTTGTGCATCAGCTTCAGGAAAAGGAAAGGCTGCTCTCTGCCGTGAAAGAGGACGCTGCTGCCACAAAGGAGCGCTGTAAGCAGTTAACGCAGGTGAAGACATTCTTAGTTAAGGGCTGAGCTTCCTGAGTCAGAGCAGTGAGATCTTAAAGAGCACCCACAACCCTTGATGTAACCCCCCCCCCCCCCCACACACACACAAGGTTTCTCTGTTGCTTTGGGGCCTGTCCTGGAACTAGGTCTTGTAGACCAGGCTGGCCTTGAATTCCCAGAGATCTGCCTGCCTCTGCCTCCCAAGTGCTGGGATTAAAGGCGTGCGCCCCGACCTGGCATGTGCCATCTCTTTACCACCCACTTGACAGTGTAAAGCCTTTGTGTGCTTCTGACTAATGAGAAGTCAGTGGGAGCACAGAGTCTGTAAGCCTGCTTCCTTATACTGAGCTTTAATATAGTTTGATGGTGAATATCATTTAATACTGTTGATTTAAGTTTAAAAAAATAGATAAGTTACTTTTTGACATTTTGGTTATGAGCCCAGTCTTTAATGGCTAATTATTTCCCCATCCCACTGAGCTGTTTTTAGTGACTAATCATCCTGTATACTGGGGATGTGTACATGTAAACAGACTGCTTTTTCCTTTCCCAGACACCCGAGCTGAATAATCACCCAGAAACTATATTAATTTCAACACTGTTTGGCCAATGGCTCAAGCATTTTCCTAACTAGCTCTTACATCTTAAATTAACCCATTTCTATTAGTTTATGTATTGCCATGTGGCCATGACATTGCCTCATTTTCTACATGTCTTATTTCTTTGGGGACAGGCTTGTGGCGTCTCTCTTTTTTGGCAGCTATGTGGAGTCTGCCTGACTCTGCCTTCTTTCTCCCTGCATTCAGTTTAGTTTTCCCATCTACCTATATTTTTCCGTTACATGTTAAAGCAGCATCTTTATTAACCAGTGCTAATAAAACATATTCATAGCATACAGAGGGGCATCCCACACCAGTTAAATAGCTGGTGAAAAAATTAATCTGACTTAATTACCTTTAAATAAAACTTACTAATGCTTTTGAGCACCATATTTTATGTGGAGTTAAATAAAGTGCAGTACTTTTTTTTCTGTTTTATTTTTGGACAGTCTTAGCTAAAACTGGCTGTATAGCTGAGAATAACCTTGAACTCTTGATCTCCTGACTCCACTTCCATATGCTGGGATTATAGATGTGTGCACCACCTACCTGGCTTTAGTATGGTGCTTTTGTGTAAATACATTTAGTGTAATTTTTTTTTGGAGACAGGTTTCTCTGTGTAACGGCTCTGGCTGTCCTGGAACTTAGACCAGCCTTGCCTCAAATTCAGAGTCTCACCTGCCTCCCAAGTGCTGGGATTAAAAGTGTGTGGCACCACCTCCTGGCTTAGTGTAGTTCTTTAAAAAGAAATTTTTATGTGTATTGTATGTTGATATAACAGCTTTTAAATATAAGTCTTAAAAATGAAGTGAAGTATATAAATAGCTTCATAAATTTTATGAAAACTTAATTTCTGCCCCAGTTTCTTAAAGCTGGACTCTAGTCATACCTTCAGGTAACTAAACTTGCTTTTGCTTCCTTACTTAGCTGTTTTCACGTCTCTTCTGCTGTAGACATACACTGTCCAAAGAGAGGCCTCCCTTGCTTTCCCCTTCTAGTATCCTTCCCGGTCTTTCACTGAACTTCAAAGGAGAGGAACAAACAATCACTATTTTGCCTCAAATTATATTTTTTAGGGTTTATTTTAGGTTTACAATCTTTAATTAGTAAATCAGAAAGTGCATTTGAAATAGAAGCACACTAATGAGTGTCTGTACTATGAAGGAGTTGGGAAGAGTGGGGAGATACAGAAGACTCCTGGTTTCTTGGTTTTTAATCCCAACTCTGCTTTGTGCCCAAGCTCTGATTGTGCATTCACGAGTTTGATACTCTTAAAACATTGCATCTTTGATAGTGTTATAATACCTTTTTCATAACAAGTTCTTCATAAATTTCTTTTCTGATTTTCTATTCTAGGAATTGATGACAGAGAAAGAAAGAAGCAGTGTAGTTATAGCAAGGATGAAAGATCGGATTGGAACACTAGAAAAGGAACATAATATATTTCAAAACAAAATGCACGTCAGTTACCAGGATGCTCAGCAGATGCAGATGAAGGTATGTTGAAGTCTTCGAAAGTAAGAGGAAATATTTCTGTCCATTTAATTTATAAACTTTTAAGTGCCTTGTACGGGGTGGGCATTGACATAGAGTGGCGAGTTAAACTCACTCTTCATGCTAAAGTAAGTAAGTGTTTTGTATGGAGGTAAGTAGGAAGGCTGGAACCTGATAGGGAAATACTCCATTGCAGTAGAGGTGAGCACCGGGTGCTTTGCCGCAGTGGAGGAGGGAAGGTGGGACAGTGTTGATAGTAGAGAGAAGAGTTTTTAGACACAGTATTCAGACTGTGTTGAGTCTTCTGAATTAACTTTGTCAAGAGAGACTCTTTGAACATGGCGGACAATGAGGGCTGATGAGACACCAAGGACAATGGCACGGGGTTTTGATCCTACTTCATGTTCTGGCTTTGTGGGAGCCTAGCCAGTTTGGATGTTCACCTTCCTAGATATGGACGGAGGGGGGAGGACCTAGGACTTACCACAGGGCAGGGAACCCGGACTGCTCTTTGGACTGGAGAGGGAGGGGGAGAGGAGGGGAAGAAGGGTGGGAGGAGGGGGAGGTAAATGGGAGGCTGGGAGGAGGTGGAAACTTGTTTGTTTTTTTTTTCTCCTTTTCTCAATAAAAACAAAACAAAACAAAAAACAAAAAAACTTTGGATGACTTGTGTACAATGCAGAGTCTATACTTGTATTAAAGATTATGTATTTTCAGAAAAAAAAACATTTTTATGTATTGACATATATTGTATTGATATATGTATATTGTATATAAATCTTATATTTTAAAATAGTTTCAGCAAGTTCGGGAGCAAATGGAAGCAGAGATAGCTCATCTGAAGCAGGAAAACGGTATACTGAGGGACGCTGTCAGCAACACTGCCAGCCAGCTGGAAAGCAAGTATGTCTCCAGTTCTCCTTCTCCACTAAATGGCAAGCTCTTTTCTTCTGTCGTCAAAAGGATCTTGATAGTAACTGGTTAGACTTGTTCCATTTGCTTCTAAACTTGTTCTAAGAACAACTGTTTCTCTGCGTGAAGGGCTCTGGCTCTTGGTAAGCCTCTGTGCAGCTGCAGCCCCCAGCATCGCTGTTGCTGTGGAGCAGCTCACACATGTTGGAGCCGTCTGTTTCCGGTCCAGCACTCCTGACTTCCATCACTAATTTAAAAGCATAGTCCTGGTCTTCCTGCCTCTATACAGATTGTGATCCAGGGGCCTAGAGTGGAGAAACCATTTCTTAGAGAGTCTAGTAGTTTTACACAAAGTAAGCACTTTTTTTTTCGAGATAGGGTTTCTCTGTGTAGCTTTGGAGACTGTACTGGAACTCGCTCTGTAGACTAGACTGGCTTCAAACTCACAGAGATCACCCTGTCTCTGCCTCCTGAGTGCTGGGATTAAAGGTGTGCGCCACCACCACCTGACCCAAAGTAAGCAGTCTTAACTGGTGAGTTTTTTCAATAATGAAGTAAAAGCTTATTCATTAGAATTCAAAATGCTCTCTTCTTCCTGACAATAGGACAAGTCCTGTTACAGTGATATTGGTATTAGGAAGGTGATTTTTTTTAAAAAGATTTAATTTAGTTTATGAGTATTTGCCTCTGTGTACCACATGTATGCTTGCTGCCTATGGGGGGTCAGAAAAGGGTGTTGAATTCCCTAAAACTAGAATTAAGGATGGTTTTGAACCAATGTGGGTGATGGGAACTAAACCTGGGCCTTCTTCAAAAGCAACAAGTGCTCTCTTAACCTCTGGTCTTTCTCTCCAACCTCCATTTTAGGAGCTTTTAGATTAGTTTAATGGCACCATTGTCTGTTCATGCTCCTGAGTTTTTGGTTTTCTGTTTTAAGAATATTTTATAATGATTTTCAAATTTAAAGTTATTTTGTTATTGTTCAGTATATGCCACAGCATGAGTTTCCTGTCCTGTGTTCCATGGTCTTTGTGTATGGCATTCACAAAATAGCTCTTGCCACCATGGAATCTGGGGATGGCACTCAGGTGGTTGGGCTGTGTAGCGTGTAGCTCTTACTCTCTTGGCTATCCTTTCTGCTCTGTAGCCTTCCTTTTAGAGTTTGCCATTTTGATTTGAATTATTTAGGAGTACACTAGTACACTTAGGGGAACAGTATTCCCAGTTAGTCACTTTCCTTTACATTTGCCTGTAAGTGGGGTGCTAGCTCAGCACAACTAGCATAGAATATGTTGTTCTTGTGAGTTCATTGTGTGTGTAACAATGCAAAGCCCCTAATCTAGCCACTGTTTTCAGGCAGTCTGCTGAGCTAAATAAACTGCGCCAGGACTGTGGGAGGCTGGTGAGTGAGCTGAATGAGAAGACAGGGAAGCTGCAGCAGGAGGGAGTTCAGAAGAAGAACGCCGAGCAAGCTGCTACCCAGCTGAAGGTGACACCATCCTGCCTCTTTATTCCATTTCGTCAGTGCTGTCGATGTCCAGCTTCATAACTTGAATGTGTATGTGGAGTTCAGAAACTTAGGATGGAGTTTAATGAGACCCATGCTGTACGGCTCTACTTCTTCAAAGTTTTATTTTGATAAAAGAATGTAGGCCTGGATTTGAAGCTAAAGACTGAAGATAATTAAAAATGAAATCAAGTGTTATACGCATAAGGGTAGAATTTTGTTTTATATAAGGTGGTTAGAGTCTACACATGTAAGGCAAAAATTATTTTAGAAAAGAACCTTTAGCATTGCTTTGATCATCTGTAACTTGAATTCCTCATCAATTTCGATAGAACCCCTCCCAGCATTGGAATTCCCCCAGTGTTGTAATAGTTTGTTTTTCCCTTCCTTTGAACACGGCACTAAAGTACTCCAGGGGTTTGCACTTGAGCCCATGGTGTACAAAAATCTTACTGTTTTCCCGATCCCAGAATGATGGTTTGTGTGCAGAGGTGCTTACACTCTCAGGAGTTGTGGAGGCTTGCCCAGGCTGACTGAAGGACGAGCAGACTTATTCTCTCATATTACATGAACTCTGTTATGTGTTTTGAGGAATGACAGCTACCCATTCCTCCTTTTACTGAGAAAACAGATTTTTTTTTAATTTATTTACTATGTATACAATATTCTGTGTGTATGCCTGTAGGCCAGAAGAGGGCACCAGACTTCATTACAGATGGTTGTGAGCCACCATGTGGTTGCCGGGAATTGAACTCAGGACCTTTGGAAAAGCAGGCAATGCCGTTAACCGCTGAGCCATCTCTCCAGCCCGCGAAAAAAGATTTTTAAAAATATGTATAGTTCAATTTATAGAGGTTATATGCAATCTCACTGTTAGATCCTTCATCCATATTGATATATAGTACACCCAGAGGCTGGTTCCAGATGGTTATATAATTACCTTTAGAAGTTATATAATTTGATTTCTTTCTTTTTTGTGTGTGTGTTTTGATGAACCCTTTGTGAAAATGATCTTTCCTTTAATACTGGGTTTCCTGGGGGATTTACTGCTGACGTGGATGAGGGAATGTGTTCTCTATAGATATGAATAAATAAGACATGGCATTACAATTAATAATCTTAGTTTTTGTCATATGTATATTTCTAAATAGGAATTTTAATATTGAGATTTAGCAATAAAGGTTCTAGCTTGTCTCCTAAAAGCTTATGGTAGGTCGTGCAGGTGGATGAGATAAGGACATAGTAGCAGCCTCTGTCTTGATCTGCCAGACATTGAGTGTCTGAGATGTTGGAGGAGATGGTGGATGTGCATAACAAATGCCCCCACTTTTTTTACAATTGAAATCTTGTCTGTTTGTGTTGACTTTCTTTTCCCCCTTTTTTCTTTCTCTCTTTAAATATCAAGGCTCAACTACAAGAAGCTGAGAGAAGGTGGGAAGAAGTTCAGAGCTACATCAGAAAGAGAACGGCAGAACACGAGGCTGCACAGCAAGGTGCATACTGGGAACTCCTGTCTCGTCTACCCGCGGAGAAGGGTTATTGTCATTTAGTAGAGCCAAATAATATTAGGTTTTGTCCTTTTGGATTGTCTTATCTTTTCAATATTTGTTAGGTATTTTAAAATGAGCAACCTTGTAGCCTTGTCTGCAGGAGAATGAGCACCTGATAGGGCAGAAAAGCATGGTCATGACATCCGTTTTTTCTGTGGTTTGCCTTTGGTCTTGTCAGGATTCTTAGACTTGGGAAGAAGCAAGTTGCTTTCTTGAATCTGTCTACCTTAGTAGTTGTTAACTTTGTCTTCTCATCCATAATTTGATGCATTCATGTCTGCTGTTTTTAGTCCTGCCATTGCCTTTTGTCTTAGTTAGGGTTTTGTTGCTGTTACCAAAGTCAGCTTGGGGAGGAAAGGGTTTATATCAGCTTAGAGCTGTAGTCTATCATGTGGGGCAGTCAGGGTAAGAATTTAAGGCAAGAACTGATGCAGAGGCCATGGATGAACACTGCTTACTGGCTTGCTTCTCATGATGTCTTTTTCTTCTTTGTTTTGGTTTTTCGAGACAGGGTTTCTCTGGGTAGGGCTGGCTATCCTGGAACTTGCTCTGTAGACCAGGCTGGCCTGCCTCTGCCTCCTGTGCCGGGATTAAAGATATGTGCCGCCACCACCACCTCGTCTCATTCTACCTTCTTATAGCACCCAGAACCACCAGCTCCATGGGGGCACCACCCTGGGCCCTTCCATATGAGTCATCAAACAAGAAAATACCCTATGGGTTTGTCCACAAGCCAGTCCTTTGGGAACAGTTGCTTATGATTTCTTTTTCCTAGGTGACTCCATCTTTGTTAGATGGACATGAAAACTAGCTAGCATATCTTTCGTGCTTGAATATGGCTCCACTTAGGGTAGATAAGAGTTCTGACTTGTCAGCTCTGTTTTCCTCTGAGTGCACACAATGTACTTTAAGACTTCTACTTTTATAGAAAGTTGGTATTTCTGTGAAGATACTTACTTAGAAATTTAACATTTTATCATTAAAACACAGGAATCTTGCTAAGAAAGCTGCCAGTATAAACCAAATAGCTATAGAGTAAAATGGCACTCTATTTAAAGATTTTCATAGGTTTATCTTCTTTATTGTATGTATGTATTTTGCATGCATGCATGCATACATACATATATATGTGTGTGTATGTGTATATGTGTGTGTGTATGTGTTGATGTGTATCATGTACATGCATGCATAGTGTCCAAAAAGGTCAGAAGAAGGCATGGAATCCCCTGGAGCTGGAGTTATAAATGGTTGTGAGCTGCTGTGTGCTGGAAACCAAAACTGGTCCTCTGTAAGAGCCACAAGTGCTCCTAACTCCTGAGCCACCCTCAGCCCCATAACTGTGCTCTTTTACTTTTTGTGATTTACCTCTTATTTTTATTTAACTGTTGTGCTCTAACTGATCTTGCTGTTAGAATCTCAGTATTTTACTCCATATTTTTAAACAAATGTAATCCTGATCCTTAGTATTCTTTTTTTTTTTTTTTTTGGTGTTTCTTTTTTAAAATAAACCTTATTATAGAAAAAAACCTTGTAAATCAAACAGATGCAATTTTATATTTCAATGAACTCAGAGTAGTTATTCCAGAGCTGAGGAGCTCTGTTTACACCTTCACTACCAAATACCTTTATATGCATTTATTCTCCACCAAAAAACCCCTTGTGCATGTGTGTGTATGTGCCATGATGGACATCTGGGTTGGTTTTGATTCTTTGCTATAGTGAGTAAAGCAACAATAAAGAAGTGCTTCCTCTCGACAGAAACTGACTTCTTGTTACAGAGAGTAAAGTCTTAATCTCACTCCTCTCCTTGTATCTTATTGTCCTGAACTGATGGATTTTCATGACATCAGGATTCATGTTTTTGTCAGCATAACAATAATGGGATGGTGATGTAGGATATTTGTTAAAACTGATTTGTTCCTTTGCTCTGTTTATTTCCTGAAGCTTATTATTACTTTGCTTTGCTCTTGCTTGATGCTATTTTATTTTAAAATTTTTGTCTAATGTTAAATATCTTTTAATCCACTGCCCCTCAACATCTTAGGTGCTAGAGGCAGGGAGTTGGGTTACATTTTCTTCATGGTCCTTTCTGGAGGTCGGTCTTCTGTAGTGCCTGTTACTTCCAGGTTCCTCCACAGGTGCCTTCCTAAGACTTTGTCCTCTCTCCATTCTGTTTGGAGTCTGTGTCGCTGCCATGGTCTCCTTCTTTCATTGAATAAAGCTTGGTTTTCACTAGCCACATATGAGTATGCCTGGAAGTGCATCTTTACCGTATTGGATTGGTTTGATTGTAGGCTCAGTTCTGTTCATTCTAGACCTTTTTGTGATGAGTTGTAAGTCAGCAATAATTTCATCTACAGAATTTTGACATCATGAACTTAATGCTTTAACTGGTGGTAGTAAATATCTTGAGTAATAATCCCAGATATGTCTATTATATTTTAATTTTCAGGAGTTCTTTTTGAGTTATTGTTTTATAGATATGAGAACTTACCTTTCTTAATGGAGACACATGCTCATGCTACATGTTTCTGTCTGTGGTAATGCTCCCTCCGACCTGTGGGCTTGTTTGTTCATGAGAAAGGCTGATGGTTCTCATGCTGCCTGCTATCTTCTCTCATTGATCTTTTTGATTTAGGGTGTTTCCCTTCTTCTTCTCTGCCAAGTTAGTGGTTGTCTTTAAATTTACTTTGTCCTCATTTATTGTGATTTTGCATTAGGATGGCTTATATGTAATTTTTTTTTGATATTTTTTTGGGGGGTGTTATCTGTGGGGAGGATGAAAAGCAAACAGAAAAGTTACCTTTCATTTCAAATTATTTAAATGGCATTTTAAATGTCAGCTTTTACATAGTAGATTTCCTTGGTGTCTTTCTGTGTGGCAAAGTTCAAGGAATTTACATGAATTGCTAGCATAATTATTCATATATCTCTGGGGGAAATAAAAAGTACTTTTAAGAACTGGTAGAATCATTTAAGATTTTTATATTCCATTTAGTTAATGTTTATTGAGCTTTGTGCTATGTCTTTGGGCACAGCTTTGGCTATAGAGGCAAGGCAATCTCTGACCCTTAAGAGCAACAGGAATTAGACAGGGTGGCTAGTGTTATACAGGGAAGGACAGTCTGCTGAGACTACAGAGGGGAAGGGGAAGGTCCATGCAAGTGCTCCAGAGAAGGTGACACATACCAGGGATGGAAGGGGTCAAAGAAAGGCATTTTGTAAGATTTAGTATTTTTGTTTGCTGCAGATTTACAAAGTAAATTTGTGGCCAAAGAAAATGAAGTCCAGAGTCTGCATAGTAAGCTCACAGACACCTTGGTATCAAAACAACAGTTGGAGCAAAGACTAATGCAATTAATGGAGTCAGAGCAAAAGAGGGTGAGCAAAGAAGAGTCTTTGCAAATTCAAGTTCAGGTATTTGTTTTTCTTTATTTAAAAATAAGGGGGTGTATTTATTTGTTTACATGTGTAACAGTAATAAAGAAAGATTATGAATTTGAGAGAGAGGGAGAGAAGCCTTTGGAGAGGTTGGGGGAATGGTGTAATTATATTTTAATTTAAAAATTGCAAAAAAGAAAATGTAAAACTTATATGAATACATTATATTCAAATAAACTTTTGTTTCAATGTCTAAATCATTAAGAAAATGGAATTAGGATAAATGTGATATATCTTAATTCTAAATAGTGGTAAATAATTAACATTTAATCTTTGAGCATTTGTTTAAAGATGAGCTCATCCACTTCCTTAGGACTTCTTGTGATAGTATCAGGGACAGTAAAACAGCCTAGATGTCTCCCTTGTAAATTAACAAAATGAAATGCTTAACTGCTTTAAATAAAGACAGTTTAAAGATATACCAAGAACATGTAAATCATCATGTTCATGTGCATGTGGATATTTATTAATAACACATTTGTCCCCTCTTTTTTTTCCTGTTGATGAAAAGGATATTTTGGAACAAAATGAGTCTTTGAAAGCTCAGATTCAGCAGTTTCATTCCCAGATAGCTGCCCAGGTAATGGTGCACTTTTACTTGCTTACCGTTAATCCTAACTCTCCAGCTGTTTGAACAATTATCTGAACACCTGTGTAGTGCAGCCTTCAGTAGTTGGGAGAACAGTCATTGAATCAGTATGTAGTGGCCCGTGTTTCAGACACTTAGTGCTTGGGAAGCACTAAGAACCCCAAATCTGTATAATTAGAAGGATTATGTGAAAGCACTCTCCCCTGGAAAAATGCTTCCAACTCTGTCACAGAGCAAAAGGGAGCCAAGTGGAGCCCAGAGTAGGGACTGCCACAGCACAGTAACTGAGCCTTAAGAATCTCCAGATGACAGAGGGCAGCTGTGTTAGCTACAGCTCCCAAAATGTATATAAAATGTGTGCTTCAGTTTAGTTAATGGTAAACATTGCACAGGTTTTTGTTTTTGCTTTTTTACGGTATGGTAAGACCTGTGATTTGACATCATTGCCCCATGCTTTGATTGATTGATATATCAATCAATGCTTTGGAATATAAGTGATAGAACATTTAGAAAAAGTAAAAGTTTCCACAAACACACATACCATAAATTTCTGTTCAACTTTTAAATTATCAAAATTATTTGTAGCAACAAATACTTGAAATTTGAGTCGTGGGCTGGAGAGGTGGCTCAGCTGTAGAATGTGCCTGCTGCTGTTCGAGAGGATCCGAGTTCAGTTCCCAGCACCTGTATTTGGCAATTCACAACTGCCTGTAACACCAACTCCAGGGGACTTAATGGCCCCCTCCATCTCTGAGCACATGTGTCCGTGCCCCCCCAACTTACAATATTCAAAATAAAAACAAATCTTTAAAAAAGAAATTTGACTCTTATGTTAAAAGTGAATAAAAGTGTCTTTTAGAGTTCAAACTCCAAAGTTTTTTGCACATAAACGTATTTTTCTGAATTGCTTTCTTTTAGAGGTGATAGTTTAAAATTCACTGAGGTTGGATTGAGATCTTTATCATCAGCTGGCCGACTTGGTCAGAAATGTTAGGGAGTGCTGAGAGCCGTTAGCAGGGGCAGGGGAGCACGTGCTTCCTCGCATTGTCTTAATCATTTCAGGAGACGTTGCTGAGGAAGAGATGCACAGGGGTAGTGATGGCCTTTGTGAATGGACCTGCGCCTTACGTACTTGTTGCGTGTCACTTTCATAGTTCCCAGCCTGCCCACTTGCTTAAATCTTATAGTCCATGATGTGGTGTGTAATTTCCTAATAGTGGCTGTTGGGGATCAGATGTGCTTTCAGAACGATGGCTACTCACCGTAGGCCAGATATGTCTTTAACAACTTTATATGTTAATTTCTCTTGTTTTTTTTAAAAGCTCTGTTGTGATTATTATTATACAGCTTTTAAGCTTTTTCTCAATTGCTCTTATGTTGATAATGTTTTTCTTTCTCAGACCTCCGCTTCAGTTCTAGCAGAAGAATTACATAAAGTGTAAGCGTGCATTCCACACTTCTATAACTGTGTCATAGTGACTAACATACTTGTTTGATACAATTCAGAATTAACTTCATGCTCTGATCTGTTTGAAAAATTACTCTAAACTCTATTTGCTCTTTTCTGTTAGCCTGTGTTTGTTTAGTCTCCAAACATTGCATGTTTTTGTTGTTATTGTAGAAAGAGCCTGGCAAATGTTCCTTCATTTGGTTATTGATGATTATGTGGAAGAGGCAATTGCGTTTTCAGAGTAGTAGAACGAAGTTAGTGCTTGTTGTGGCTCTTCTGCACTAGCCCTGTGACAGTAGCCTGTACACCAGGATATGCGTTGTTGTCTGGTGCATAACTACAGATACGGCTCAGTTGTTTGCAGAGATCTCTAATCTGGGTTTGATGCCAGACTTCTTAATGTATAAAACAGTGGATCTTTCTGTGTATCCATCTGTGTATTTGTGATTGAGTTTGTGCTGATCCTCCTGCCTTAGCCTCTTGAGTACAGGTGTGAGCCATCATCCTGCTATGAAAAAGGTCTATTTTGGACTGCAGGAATACCTTCACAAAAAAGGCTCTCACTGTCAAGTCTGATGACCCAGATTTTATCCTCTGGTCTCACATGCTGGAAGGAGGAAGCAGACTTTCGCAAATTGTCTTCTGCCACACACGTGTGCGCACACACATTGTCTTCTGTCACACACGCATGTGCATGCACCCACACACTGTCTTCTGTCACACACGCACTCAGACACACACTGTCTTCTGTCATGTACACACGTGCACACAGTCCTCTGGCGCACGCACGTGTACATACACAAACACTGTCTTATGTCACGCACGCATGTACACACACA
This sequence comes from Microtus oregoni, assembly GCF_018167655.1. Taxonomy (NCBI): domain Eukaryota; kingdom Metazoa; phylum Chordata; class Mammalia; order Rodentia; family Cricetidae; genus Microtus; species Microtus oregoni. Next base: position 14,185,922 of record NW_024543219.1, read on the forward strand.
GTCTTACGCATGCACACACATTGTCTTCTGTCACACATGCACACACATGCACGCACGCTTGATATTTTAGGGTGCTATGCTTTGTGACAGTTACTCGTAGACTAAGAGTGTAGAAAGAGAAACTTAAGTTATGTGATTAATAAGATTATTCTTTCTAGGTAATTCTCAGTCCTTTGGTAATGCTTATTAAAAGCACAAATGTATTTTCTTTTTGAAGGATTGCAGAAAAGGACAAGCAGCTAAAGCAGACTGAAGATTCTTTAGCAAGTGAACATGACCACTTAGCAAGCAAAGAGGAGGAGCTCAAGGTACAGTAACTCAGCTTCTGCTGCGGTATTTTATAGGACTCAGATTGAAGACTGTAGTCAGTATGTGTTATATAAAGGATGACAAAGGCTCTGGAATGCATCACAAAGTGCTTCTTATTTCTGAGCTATAAATACTTTAAGAGGAAAAACCCAAAAGGTTTTACTCAGATGATGCATTTCATAACAATTTCAGAAATTTGGCAAGTAACAGAAATTGATGATCTTTCTTTTTGTTTTAGGAAATTTGTAATTTCAGACTTTTACCTAACACTTAAAGTAGGACAGATATGCTGCCACAAGTTTAAAGTAAATTCTATCAAACTCTTTTAATACTGTGTACTTTTCTCTTGCTCTAGGATATACAGAATATGAATTTCTTATTAAAAGCTGAAGTGCAGAAATTGCAGTCCCTGGCTAATGAGCAGGTAGATTGGTATTGCTTATTTACCTCCGCAGAATTTTTTTTTAAATATTTATTTATTTACTTATTATATATACAATATTCTGTTTGTGTGTATGCCTGCAGGCCAGAAGAGGGCACCAGACCTCATTACAGATGGTTGTGAGCCACCATGTGGTTGCTGGGAGTTGAACTCAGAACTTTTGGAAGAGCGGGCAATGCTCTTAACCACTGAGCTATCTCTCCAGCCCCATCCTCTGCAGAATTTTGATTTGCCTTTTCTTGTTTGTTTGAGGCTGTGAGCCCAGCTTTCTGTGTATAAATACTGTCTATAATGGTTACTTATGTTTGGCTTTGGGATGTATTATTGAGATCCTCTGACAGACCACCTAGATGTCACCTATTCATATTGGAATGTTCATATGATACAATGAATTCCTCATTTCTGAGAGAAAAGAGATTGTTAAAACAGTCTTAATGTACTGCTTGCTTAGTGTTTTCCTTTTAATGTATAAAAGTGAAACTTTTTATTAGGAAAAATTGACCTCTGAGAAGTAAAAACTAAGGGACAATAATAAGACAAGCACATAGTTTTGTTATCTTTAACTCAAATGTATGGAAATACAGTTTTTGAATGGATAGATGAATAGTTTTATGGTTTTCTCAGAAATAATAAGGTTTTCCCTTTATTCTGCACACAGGCCGCTGCAGTGCATGAGGTAGAGAAGATGCAGAAGAGGTGAGTGCTCCATTCTGTGCAGAGAAACTGGTGCTCACATCCATGTGCCACGCCGCTTCAGCTGGTGGTAACTGCTGCTCTTCTCCTTGTAGCATCTATGTGAAGGATGACAAAATACGAGTGCTTGAGGAGCAGCTGCAGCGTCAGATTGCAAGCAAAATGGAGGAATTTAAGGTGTGTGATTAAGCTTGTGAACTCAGCTTTCTCAGAACAACTTCTTATGAGTTTAGTTATAATGACAAAAAATGCTATTTATTAACACAGCCATTTGGAAACATTATTTCCTTAGTTTATGTGGTGACTTAGTAATTTTTTTTGTTTTTGTTTTGTTTTTCGAGGCAGGGTTTCTCTGTACCTTGAGTTTGTCCTGGAACTAGCTCTTATAGACCAGGCTGGCCTTGAACTCACAGAGATCCGCCTGCTTCTGCCTCTGCCTCCTGAGTGCTGGGATTAAAGGTGTGCACTACTACCTGGCTGTGAATAGTGAATTTTTAATAGATTTTTTTTTTTTTTGATTTTTTGAGACAGGGTTTCTCTGTAGTTTTTGGTTCCTGTCCTGGAACTAGCCCTTGTGACCAGGCTGGCCTCGAACTCCCAGAGATCCGCCTGCCTCTGCCTCCCTAGTGCTGGGATTAAAGGCGCGCGCCACTACCGCCTGGCTTAGACTTTTTATCTTTAAATAAATGTTTGAAATTTATTTTGCCCCAAGCATTCCTTGGCAATCTTTAAATGAGTACTTTACATTTGTGCACAGTTTTTGATGTCTACGCTGTTGCTGAGGTGCTAATCTCTGTTGAGCTCTGAACTTTTATGTATGTATGTGTTATCTAAGGTCCTGTGGTCATTAAGTCCCAAAGAATCACACAGAGGTCTACATTATTTATAAGTTGATTGGCCCATTAGCTCAGGCTTCTTATTAACTAATTCTTATAACTTACATTAGCTCATAATTCTTGTCTTAGTTAGCCATGTGGCTTGGTACCTTTTTTGGTGAGGCAGTCACATCTTGCTTCCTCTGCAGCTGGGTCAGGACTGCAGAAAGAGCTTTCCTTTTCCCAGAATTCTACTTTTCTAGTTGCTCCCCCTTCCTGCCTGGTTGTCACCCCTATACTTCTTGCCTGGCTATTGGCCAATTAGCGCTTTTTTAAAATAAAATTGACAGGGTACAAACCATTGTCCCACAGCATGCATGTATGTAATTGTAGCATTGCTATGAACAGTATGGGGTTGCTTGTTGAAAATCTCAATTCAAATGATTACTGCCTTTCTCTTTCTCAAAAAGTAAATTGGGTTTTATCCCTCCAGATTCTGAACGACCAGAACAAAGCATTACAGTTGGAAGTTCAGAAGCTACAGGCTGCTGTTTCTCAACAGGTGAGGGTTTCCATGTAGTGTAAGAAGGTCTAGTGAGAAACCAACTGATGGAGAAATTGTGCTAAAGTTAGATGTGTCTTCCCATTGCACCTGCCCATTTTGTGCTTACCAGGTTTCAGAATTAAAGTTTTGTGTCTCTGAGATGAAGCAAATATTAATCTTTTCATTAAGTATTTTACAAAAAGAAAGAAAAGTCTGTTTTTGGAGCCTTAATCTTTTCATACAGGCAATATGTTTTCTCAAAAGGAGTGTGGGTTTGCAACTTTGGAGCATTTTGAAATTGCTAACATTTCTTTGTCCTTTCACTTAGTCTTTCACACCAGTGTGGTACTAAACGATCTCTTAGAATTGAATGACAAAACTTAAATACATTGCTTAGTCTCATTTTTTTGCATATAGGCCACATCCAAGTCATTTCTTTTTGTTTAAAATGTGTGTGTATGTGTGTGTACACATGTGTACGTACGTATGTATATAGTAGCAATTAGGATGATAAGGAATACGCACACACATGCTCCTTTTACAATTAATACACCACATATTCTTAAAAAGTAACATATGTATGTACACACACACACACACACACACACACACACACACACGCTCCCAGTCATCTAACTTACCAATATCTGTCTTCCTAACGAATGACACTGCTTCATAAGCCAACCTCTAGTGATGTCTTTTCTCTGCTGCTTCCCTGGTGTTGCTTTCACCTTTTTCTCACATAAACCCCTCAAGTTATAATTGTACAAAGTGTTCTCAGAGCTGGCTAGATAGCTTAGCAGATAAAAGTGTTTTCTACCCATCCATGAGTGACTTGTATGCTTATTTTAAAACTTAATATGTGCCTGAGGCCTTTGTCTTCGCAAGTCAGGACAGCTTGTCATTTGCTTTAAACATGTATCTAGTGCGCACACATAGAGAACAGCTTGCAGTGTAGTTGAGGAATCAGTTCTCCACCTTGAACCTGGGCATTAGCTTGGCGACAGGCACACTCACTTCTGGGCCGTCCTCCAGCCTTACTCTTCTACAACTTGCAGTCGCCTTTCTATTTTCACTGACTGTGAAATAAGAGATAAAGAAAGTGTCCCTAAGTTTCTTTTCATTTCCACCTTTCTTTAACCTCCCGCTTCCTGTCCAGCAGTTAGAATTCCAAATGACAGTTAAGAGAGAACGAGTTTGTGATGTAAGATTTCCCTCTCTCTTGCCGATGGTTTTATTCTGGAGGAAGAGGTTGAACTTATTGAAGGAGAAGCCGGTAACATCGCCATGTTGTTGTTTCTTCAGGTGTAGGAAGGCAAAGGCCAGAGCCCCAGGTATGGGAGTGTGCTCAGACACTGAGGAGAGGGAGGCTGAATGTGTGCAGGTTTGCGGCTCACTAGCTAATGCCTAGGGGTGACTGGGCGTGCTTGCAGATGTGATAGCCGAGCAGCAGCATGCCTTTATTTTTGCTCCAGAAGGTTTTTAAGAGTTGTGATCAGGGTTACTAAGTAAAAATCATGGGAAATTGCTTTTCTTTGCCTGACACCTATTCATGATCATACTGAATTATTGAAGGTTTAGGTTTATCGTGCTGGAGCAATAGGACTGGATTAGGATGATAAAGAATGTAGTAAAATAAAAATGTTGGTCAGTATTTGAACCAAAGAACCAGTGTACTTAACTAATTACAATTAGATTTTATTAGGGAAGTTGAGTTCCTTGAGTGTTTGTTGAGTGTACCCTAGATATTTATGTCTATGCTGAGGCTCTGAAGGTGCTTGGAACTTGATTCTTGGCTTGAGGCTATGACTTAATGTGCAGATAGCCGTGTATAGAAGAAAAGCATGGTGAGTTAGATTATTGAGCTGTATCTAGGTTTACAGTAAGATTTCATTTGAAGAGTGGAAAGGTAACATGGGACAGCTTAGCCAGGAGTTTGCTGAACATTGAGGGGCCGTGGCTGGGAGAAAACTCCCAACTGCATGCTGGTGTACAGCAGGAACATGCAGAGATGCTGTGTGAGTGCAGAGAATAGGGGTGGGGCTAGAGAAAGACTTGCTAGGGCCTAATTAGGAAAAGCTTTGTTCATTGTGTAAGGCTTGTGAACCCGATGTAACCATGAAGATCATTGCAAGGATGGACAAACATTTACTCTACGTGTGAGAGAACTCACAGTGATGGAAGTGAGGTGTCTGAAGGTAGGAGTCAGAGAAGCAGTAGGATCCAGTGAGAGCCTAGGACAACTAAATAGTTAAGGCACAGGTAAGCTGGGCTTTATAGTGTTGTCTGTTTTGTAAGGTGGGGTTCATTGATACAAATGCGGATTAAAGACTTTCCATGAGAGTTTTAAGTTTTTAAAAAGTAACCTGTCAGAGTTGTTTCTACACTATCATACTGGGAATTTCTTCTCTCCTTTTTTTCATAATGGAACAATTTTTCCTCATTGGGAAACTTTTCCTTTGCAGCTAACGAAACAATTTTTATGAAGTACAGACAGAATTTAGGGCATTGTTGTGTTCAGGATGAGTAAAGATGAGGACCTGCATTTAGGCACCAAAGAGAAGGGAATGATGTAAAAATATAGAAGAGGTGGAATCTTAGGCCTCAGATTTTGCAGTGGAACATTAGTTTTATTTTTGAAAATGAGTATAATGAGATAGACTTAAAAAATCGGAAATGAACAGAATTAGGAGATTGTTTAATGAGGTATGGATAGAAAACTCCAGACCTGTTTGGCCAGATACTAAATTGCCTGAGTAAGAATGCGGAGGGAGAAAGCTTTGCTTCCATACGTATATTAGTAACCCCAGACATTTGTAGGTGAGCACATGCTAGGTTCTAGGACTGAAAGGTCAAGTGCGTATGACCAGTTTTAATGTCATGTTTTCCATGCTTTATAAGGAGATGTATTGTGTACTGCTTCTGCAGTGCACACGCACTTTTTAATATAGTCTCTGTTGTGGTCTGGTAACTTTTATTATATCTATCTACTTGTTCAAAACCCACTGATTATAAACAAGATTTATGCAATTGAATTTGTGTTAGACTTCAGTGTTGGTTGGGTAAAACAGTTGAAAAAAGGAAAGGCCACGCCTGATGGTGGTGGCGCTCGCCTTTAATCCCAGCACTCGGGAGGCAGAGGCAGGCGGGTCTCTGGGAGTTCGAGGCCAGCCTGGTCTACAAGAGCTAGTTCCAGGACAGGCCAGAAAACTACAGAGAAACCCTGTCTCAAAAAAACCAAACCAAACCAACCAACCAAACAAACAAACAAACAAACAAAACCCTAAAAACAACAACAACAAAAAAAGAAACGGTCCCTTGTGACTTTAGCCTTTAAATGCCTAAATTTTTTTATATTTGAGGAAATCTTTCCATTGTCACTTAGTGACTGAAAATTACCCTTAAGTTGCTGATGCCATGTCCCTCCTTTTGTTTCCTGGACCTAGATGTTTTTTTCTGCTCCTTTGATTAAAAAATTTGTAATTGTTAAATTTAGTCCTCAAAGAAGGACTAAATTTTGGAATTACTTAGAATCCTGAAGTATTTCCACAGTCTTTTTCTAAATTGATCTTTTTTAAAATTATTTTTATTGAGCTATATATTTTTCTCTGCTCCCCTCTCTTCCTCTCCCTTTTCCTTTCCAGTCTACCCTCTCTCATGGTCCCCATGCTCCCAGTTTACTCAAGAGATCTTGTCTTTTCTACTTCCCATGTAGATTAGATCTATGTATGTCTCTTTCAGGATCCTCTTTGTTGTCTAGGTTCTCTGGGATTGTGAATTGTAAACTAATTTTATCTTATGCAAACTTGGTAGAATTAAGCCTTTTTGTTGTTTTTGTTTTTAGCCTAATAAAGATATTATGGAACAAATGGAAAAATGGTAAGAGTTTAACTTTTCATTACTTTAGTGACTCATTCCTACCAAATTTGTGGTGACAGAATAGTTAGCTGTAATAATCTAGGTTCTTAAAGTTCTATTTGTGTTTTGTGGTAGAAAAGGGTGTTCTGGACTGTGGTTTAGTCAGGGTTACTGTATGGTATGTTTGTGGGTGTCATGTGATATGGATTGACTTGTTCAGGCAGTTGTCATCCATATATTACCTGAGCATGTTTTAATTATTGGTGAGGAGTCCACCTTAACACCATGATTGAGATCCTCAGAAATCTTTCTAGAATGAAAAGTTCATAATGAATGAGGGACAGAGGGGCTGATCTATGTAAAATACTTAGGAATGATATTTACCTTGATCAAGTAGTTCATACATATATTTTAAATTTATAATTTCAGCATTCAAGAAAAAGATGAAAAGTTAAAGACGGTAGAAGAATTACTTGAAACTGGACTCATTCAGGTGGCCACGAAAGAGGAGGAGCTTAATGTAAAGCATTTTCCAGCTTGTTTTCCTTGTGTCATTTTGTCAGTATGGAGGGTTTCTCTGATTGTGTGCTGTATGTTACAAGTTCAGGAAAAATTTCATATAATTTAAATGGTAGTTCTTTAGAAACTGAAAATGGGTAGATGATTGTAGTATTCACCACCTCAGTTAGATAGATGCTGTCACTACAGTTTGTAGTGTGTGTGTTCCTCTGGCACCCGTGTTCAGATTATAACCAGCAGACATCCTAAGTCTGCGACTGGCTGTGGGGTGAGCAAGTCAGGTACAACTGCTCTGTGCTCACTGCCCCTTACTAAATTAACACGGACCTTTGGGAAAGTAGATTAAAAGATGTAATTGAATTTATAACTGCTGTGGCTTAGCTGAGAAATAGCACTCTGGGTCTTTGAGGGTGTCGGCACTTCAGTGGAAATGTATGTGGTGATAACTGAATTTCAGAATGGTTGACTAACTATCAGGTTATAGGGAAAAGGGTAGAAGAGGAAGAATAGACTAGCTTAGTTTGAACTAACGAGTGTTTTAAGAATAAAAAAGTATGTTGTGCTTATGGTTTTAAAACAGGCCATAAGAACAGAAAACTCAACCCTGACGAAAGAAGTTCAAGAATTAAAGGCCAAGCAGAGTGATCAGGTAATTCATATTGTGTAATGCATATTGTTGATCTTATACATTTCTCCTTATAGTAGGCACAGCTGGTGCTTGAATTGCAACACCCAGTTGTTTCTTTTCCAAGGCTGAATTTTTCAATTAAACTTTTAATCAATGAATCATTAGTGACTTGAGTGGTAATAGAAGCTGCTGTTTATTGAAAACTGTCTGCATGCTAGGTAGGCACTCTATGAACTACTCCAAATAGGATTTCATTTTTTTCTTTAACTAGTTAAATTTACTTATATTTTATGTATATGAGTGTTTTGCTTGTATATGTGTCCATGCATCACGTGCAGGCAGTGCCTCTTAGAGGTCAGTAGAGGGCATCAGATGTCCTGGGTCTGGAGTTTGAGATGGTTGTGAGCAGCTACGTGGGTGCTAGATACTGAACTTGGGTTCTCTGAAAGAGTAGCCAGTGCTTTCAACTTTTGAGCCATCCCTCCAGCCCAACTTTTTTTTTATTTAAAAAAAAATTATTGCCAGGCGGTGGTGGCACACGCCTTTAATTCCAGCACTCGGGAGGCAGAGGCAGGCGGATCTCTGGGAGTTCGAGGCCAGCCTGGTCTACAAGAGCTAGTTCCAGGACAGGAACCAAAGCTACAGAGAAACCCTGTCTTGAAAAAATCCCCCCCCCCCAAAAAAATTATTATTATTGTTGGTGTTGCTGTTTGTAGGATATATGAAGGTTCAAATGTACCAGGGATCGCTTGTGGAGGTCACAGGACAACTTAGGAAGTGCTCTCTCCATCCACATTCATGTACATCATCAGGCTTGGGTGACAAGCATTTACCCTCTGAGCCATCTTGCTGGCCATTTTCTTTTCTTTTCTTTTTTTTTTTTTAATACAACAACAAAGGGTTTTGACTACATATATAAATCAAGTCTAATGACGGCAAAAAGACTACAAGAATTGAGACAATTTCTTAGGTGTAATTTTTTCACCTGGTTAGAATGACTAAGTAATTAAGCATTTATCTAATGATTATTCTTCTGGGCCATGCTCAAATCTGCTTATTTTCACAATGTTCCTCACTTTTACCATTATGATGTTAAGAAAATCTAGAATTTCTGGGCTTTCTTTTTCCTTTTTGATTTGAATTTGTATAATAACAAATTTAAGGATTATGTATATTTCTCTGACTCATTCATAATTTTAAAAGTTACTAAATTATGCATCTTTCTATTTCTAGGTTTCTTTTGTGTCTCTAGTTGAAGAGCTTAGGAGAGTGTAAGTGATAACATTGTTATAAATTTTTTTTAACTTATTTTCTTAGTGCTATTAAATGGAATTTTATTTATTTGTAATAGTTGACATACATTATTATATCTATCTATCCATCCATCCATCCATATCTATCTCTCTGCCTACCTACCTACCTATCTTCTATAAGTGACATACATTACTCCCCAACTTCCCCCTATTTTTCACCCCCTCTGCCTTTCTAGTTCAGTCTGGCCGGGGTTTTCCCTTCCACTGGGGCCTGGTGTCTTAACTCCTACTGCTTTTCTGTCACCTTCCTGAGGGCTGAGAGAGTGCATACACCACTCCTGACTCGGTTGAACCTGCATTCTAGAATTTCTATCAGTGAACTAAGGGAGATTAGCAGTGCTATCCAAATTGAAAGATTTCATCTTTTTAAAATCCATTTTCATAATTGATTCTTTTTTTATGTGACATCAATTGTTAATTTTCCGTGTTTAGCAGAAGCTATTACAGATGAGCTTATGTTGCACACAGATACAGTTTCGAGCATGCGTTCCCCTTGTAAGGTACCTACCAGCTTTGATGTCATATTGTGTAGTAAGCTCAAAGTCCTATAAGCCCATGTCCTTGGATGGAGCTTGATCCTCCCTGGTGTTGGGATTTTAATGGCACACATGGTGGGTGTCCTGTGTATTTTGAAGCACACCACCATCTTCTTGTATGCACAGATTTCTAGTAGCTATTGATTACATTCTTCCTGAAAGAAGTGTTAAGTATTTTCTCTGCTTGTCTGTGAAGTTGGGTACTGTTTCACTTTCAATGATGGAGTTGGCTTGGAGAGTTCTCATGCCATGGTGCTGTTTTTATGCTTAGTTGGTGGGTCTCAGCAGTTTCTAGTCAAGTTAATATTTGATTTGTTTGTTTAAGGATCCATGAGAAAGATGGACAGATCAAGTCTGTGGAAGAGCTTCTAGAAGTTGAACTTCTCAAAGTTGCTAATAAGGAGAAAACTGTTCAGGTATTAGGAGAGAGAACAGTGTCTGGGCTTTCTGTTCAACTCTAGTTAATACCATTTGATTCCATGTGTTTATATGTTGTCAACTTCAGTGTGTTTTCCATTGTCCAATCTTGTCTGTTTTATCATTGTCAAGGCTTTGAAACAGGAAATAGAGGTTCTAAAAGAAGAAATAGGAAATGCCCAGCTTGAAAAGGCTCACCAGGTAAAAATCCCAGAGCCACAGCATGACAGACTCAGTAGTGCCTATGTTATATATGAGCTACTTTAAATTTGGTTCTTCTTGCTATTCAGAAAAGCCCTTTAATAGCTTACTACAAGTATATTTATTTTTATTCCTTTTTAAAACCTTTTACCAAGGCCCTCTTCTAGAACAAGTTCTCTGTATTAGTGTTTCATTTTAATCCATTTAAAAAATGCAAAATACAGAACACTGGTAAAACAAACTGCATGGACCAGAATGTGTTGTTATAGAATGTGTATTCATCCTCTGAATGTAGCAAAAAAAAAAAAAATGAGTTTCCTTGGAGATTCTAGAAGTAGACTTTACTTGGTAGATGGGTTTTATTAAATTTAATCTGATAAGTCTTCATTAAAATGATGAGATTGTGTGGAAGAGATGATTTGTTCATCCATTGGATTAATGCGACAGCCTGTCAAAGCCCCATGCTAGGATTGGAGATAGTGTTTTGTGACTGAACCTTCATGAGAGGCTCCTTCTGAGGAGCTGACATCTGAATCAAGGCCATGAGTGAATGGGATACAGTGTTAGATTGCCAGTGACTTTCTAGAAAGGAAGCCCAGGGCTGGGGAGGGTAAAGTGCTCATTGTACCAGCACAGGATTAGAATTCAGATCTCCCGCTTTTCTGTAGAAGCTGAGCATGGCAGTAGACAGCTGGAGGATAGAAACAGGAAGATCTTAGGACCTCCCTGGCCAGTCAGGTTAACCAGATCCAAGCATCAGGTTCAGTAAAGAGACTGTTTCAGAACATAACGTGAAGAACAGTAGATGAGTGTAGATTAACCATGTTGACCTCTGCCTCTTGCACATTTGTGGATGCATGCACATTTCAATCATAAACAAATAACATACATAAATAAGTAAGAAATTAAGGAAAACACAGAGCACTGTAGAGCAAACATTCCTGAGGACCAGGCTGGAAAACTCTGATAGTGCATGGAAGTGTGTGGAGATGGGAAGACTCATGTTCTTAACTGTGGTGATACCTCTTTAACCTCTTTATGCAGGTGTGCTATTTATAATAATCACTGTTACTTTGACCCTGCCCTATTATTATTTACTTTGTTAGTTTAACTGTCACTGGAACTAGAAGAGGTGAAATGTAAACTCATCTAATTTTGGCATGGACAATTTAGCTTGGAATTTATATTTTGAAGTATAACACATTTTAAAGATTTACAACATAAAGCTTGATTAGTTTAGAGAAAGAATTTTGAATTGCTTTTTCTGTCCTTTGTGTTTTAGTTATCTGTCACCTCTCAAGTTCAGGAGCTTCAGAACTTGTAAGTAACATTTATCTCATTTCCCTATAAATATCTCTTTTCTATAAGTTAAATTTAATGAAAATTGTAGCTTTTTTATAATTTGATTTCATTGTTCTGGAAAATACTGAGTTTTTTCAAAAGTCCTTAGGATTTTTGTTTTTGTTTTTTGTAAGTCTTTGGTTCTCATCATATTTTAACAGCTACTAGTTTTTTGTGGGAAGGAGGTGGTGGTATGAAAATCCCTATTCTTTGGAGTTATAATCGTAGTATACCTTAAATGGAGATGTTGCTTCTTGCATATTTTAATTACCATGTAAAACTGGCCATGGAATTGACACCTGAGCCGATTTGCTAAGCTGTGTGAATTTCTTGATACTGCCTAGATGGGATGGTGTGGTAAGAGTAGAGCTCCATTAATTCCTCCATTCAATGTTCAGTGATAGCTTGACTTTGCTTATCTTACCCTTTTTAATTTTATATCTCAAATCTTGTATTCCTTTATATTAAAATGGTTTGTAGAAATATTTATTTCTACAATAGTACAGTAGATGTGGACTACAAAAACACCTGGGTATTTAAGATCATGTAAAATTTTTACTTGTCCCTCTTAATAACTTGCCAGATTAAGAGGCAAGGAAGAAGAGGTGAACACTATGAAGGCTGCGTTAGAAGACAAAGACAGAGACCTGACAGATAGAGGAAAATGTATACAGGTGAGAAGCTGCAAACAGCAGTGAGAGCAACCCTTTCTCTGATAGTTGAGTATCAATTCATATCTATTCTTTTTAAGGATCTTCAAGAAGAAAACGAATCTTTAAAGGCTCATGTTCAGGAGGTGGCGCTGCCTGCTTTGTCAGAGGTACAGTAGAAACAAGAGTGCTACGGAAGCAGTGTGCATCCCATGTAACACTCTAGAGAGTAAGAGGGGAGATCTTCTCAGTTTGTGTGTTATTGCTCTTGTTAACTTTTATTACTGTCAAGCCAAGTTTAACTGCCTGATTTGTCAAGCTAATAGTGTAAGCATTTCTTTCTCCTTTCTTTGTCAGATAGACTTCAGGCTTATGCTTAACTGTGCTGCTTATTTGGTACACTAATCCAGGATCCCGGAACTCACTCTGTAGACCAGGCTGGCTTCCAACTCAGAGATCCTCTTGACTCTGCCTTCCAAGTGCTGGGATTAAAGGCCTGCACTGCCACCACATGGTTTAAAAAAATACTTTTTAAAAGATAAGTGTGATCAGGAAAACTCATTCCTCCTAGGCTTGTTGGCTCACACCTTGATCCCAAACCCTGGAAGGCTGAAGTAAAAGAGTCACTGTGGCCTTGAGCCAGCCTGGGCTACATAGTGAGCTCTGTTTCAAAAATCTACAGAAAGGGATAAATAAACAACCTAATCTTAAATTTAGCATGATTATATTTTTATTTTATAGTTGGGTATAATGTCGGCATGCATTTGTTTTGATGATGATTTGTTTTGATGCTAACATTAAAAGGTAAATCTGTTTCTTAGGTGTGTTCAACACCACGGTTTGAAGAACTTGAAAATATGTAAGTATGCTTTTAGCTAGTATTTTGATGAGGTGTGCCATAATGTGCTTAAAATTAATTTTTATGGGTCTCTGATTTCATGGTCATTGATTTCATGGTCAAGTATTAATTATAGTCTAGAGACAGATAAGAGAAATTCCTGCTTGCTGAGTAGTAAAGCAGAGACCCTTTATTTTTTTTTTTTTTTTTTTTTTTTTTTTTTTTTTTTCGAGATAGGGTTTCTTTGTGGCTTTGGAGCCTGTCCTGGAACTAGCTCTATAGACCAGGCTGGTCTCGAACTCACAGAGATCCGCCTACCTCTGCCTCCCGAGTGCTGGGATTAAAGGCGTGCGCCACCATCGCCCGGCTAGCAGAGACCCTTTAAATGTTTAAGAATACCTAAAGACTTGCCCATTTTCTCCAGTATTCTTTCTGTAAATATAGACTTTTTCCACAAGCAAATTGTTCAATTATTATAAAGAGGAAATCAGTTGATTTCCATTTAATCAGTAAATAATCCTAGCCATAACTGATCGTGGCCATATCATAATTGTACTTGCTTTTAGGAAGCATGGATCTTGTCAAGCTAGTTCCATGCTGAATAATAAAAATATCACCACCACTTAGATCATAGAGATCTGCCTTCTTAGGTGTTCATACCAGAATAGTATTATAGCATTGTTTTTATCCTGCAAAAGTCATTATTTTTTGAGACAGAGTCTCACTTTGTTGCCCAGGCTGGCTTCAGACTTACTCAGTAGATCACCACCACACCCAATAAATTTTTCCATGTTTCCTTCCTTCCTTTCTTCCTTCCTTCCTTCCTTCCTTCCTTCCGTTTTTGTTTTTGTTTTGTTTTTGTTTTTGTTTTGAGACAAGGTGTCCCTGTCTAGCTTTGGAGCCTGTCCTGGAACTAGCTCTTGCAGACCAGGCTGGCTTCAAAGGCACAGAGATCCGCCTGCCTCTCCCTCACGAGTGCTGAGATTATAGGTGTGCACTACCACCGCCCAGCTCACAGTTGTTTTTCTTAAACTACACCACAAACTAAAGAATTAAAACTAGGTCCCATGTTTTTGGAGAATCACTTTAAACATTCATTGTATGTGTACGTGTGGTTTTGTGAGCCATGGCGCATGTGTGTAGGCTGCAGGGACAACTTACAGGAATCAATTTTCTCCCTCAGCCATGTTATGTGAATCGAATTGAGGGTGTCAGGCTTGTTGTCAAGCGCCTCCACTTGTTTGATGGGCCATCTCATTGGCCAGAGGAGGATTACTTTTGTCAGCATTGATTGACATTTGTTTAAGAAGAGCCTTCTTTGAACAGTGTCTTTAAGATTATGAAGATTGCAGGTTGTGTTTTTGAATACAAGGGACTGGCTTTCTGGGCATCATGATTGTGTATGTATTTATAGACTGAGTAGCTATCAGGATATTTCTCTCTCATCTGCTAGTAGGAGCTTAGAGATACATTTATGGCCTCTTATAATCACTAAAGTATATAGTTTTAGGATTATTTTTATCCTTAATTTTTCTTGACCTGCCCTGTTATTACCTTTTTAAGACAGGGTCCCACTGTGTAGCATTGAGTGGCCTGGGGCTTAGACGATCTCCCTGTCTCTGCCTCCTAAGTTCTGGGACCTATAGGTGTGTACAGTGGTTCTTGACCTTTCCTTTGGTAAATAATAGACTTTATTTGGGGAGAAACCCTTTTAGATCTCCAGAAAAGATTGAGAAGTCTAGTTTCCATATTACCACTCCCGTTTCCTCCTGTTACTAACATGTCAACATTGATGCAGTATACCCCTTACCACCGCTGAACAAAAAGCTATGGTTGTTAGCAGCGGAACACTGTGTTTTCCATTAGCTCTCAGCAAAAGTTTAAGAAAAATGCATCATCACTGTGTCATGCAGGTCAAGTTTTCCTCTCCTTCAAGGATCCCTCTTGTTAACCTTTTCATCCCTCCCACCTTCTCCCCTCCCCATTCACTCTCCAACCAGTATCTCCCTTGAAACCTGGCATGCACGGACTGCCTTCCTCTGTAGATTACCGTCTCCGGAGGGAGGGACCTGGTTGGAGCCATACAGTACACACGACCTTCTTAGATTGACTTCACTTAGGGGAATGCATCTAAGACTCGCCCTGCCTTTTCCACCATCCATTCCTTTTTTTCCCTTTTCTTACTTTGTTTTTATTCCTCCCCTCCCCTCTTCTCTTCCTCCACCTTTTTCCTTCTTTCTTTTTCATTCAGGAAACAAGGTGTCCTCTGTAGCCCAGGCTGCAGGCTGGCCTTGAACGTACTTGTAGTCTTCTTACCTCAGCCTCTTTTTTTTTTTTTTTTTTTTTTTGATTTTCGAGACAGGGTTTCTCCGTAGCTTTTTGGAGCCTGTCCTGGAACTAGCTCTTGTAGACCAGGCTGGCCTCGAGCTACCTCAGCCTCTTGAATGCACTCATGTACCCATATGTCTGGCTTTCTTTGCATTTTTAAAAATTTTACTGTTTATGTATGCCTTTGTGTCATTTTTTTGTAAATACCTATAATTTCTTGATACTTTCTAAATTAATGAAGGATAAAAGTACTTGATGAGTCTAAAGACATATGTCTTTAGACACGGAGGATACTGAAAAGGATAAAGATAGGTTCTAGCCCTGAGAAAGTAGACACATCCTTTAGTGGTGTTAGGTGTTTTGAGAACTCTGTTGTTTAGAATGGAAAGGGCAGTTGGAATTGGCTTGGGCTAAATTGAAGCCTTACGTATGTGAGGGAAGGCTCACTGGGTAAAGGTGCTTGCTCCCAAGGCTAAAACTCTGGTTGAGAGAGAAACTGACTTCTTGGTACTATGGTACATAGTCACCCAGGGCATCATGCCCCACACCCGGTGGGAGATAATTGACTTCCTGTCAGTTATTTCCTGGCTTTTGGTGTGTGCCGTGGTGTCTGTATACCTACCTACCCTTCACTCTGTCTTTAGAAATAAACTACAAAGTTGAAAGAAGTAGAAGTATCAAATTAAACAGTATGTATATATCTTTAGTACAAGGATTGTTTTCTAACTTCTAGGGTTAATGAATTGTGGCTAAGACATTTTTTTACAGTAAGTAGCTGAAATGCTGTTTTGTATTTAGCATTTTAGTTTTTTCTCTTGTGCAATGCCATATTTACTTAAGAAGTATTAGAATAAAGTATGTTGTTTTAGATTGTTTTGGACGAGGAAATATAAAGCTCTTGGAAGTACTGTCTTTTAAAACAAATCCTAAGTAGATAGAATAGAGAAATGGCTGGTAGACATTGATTGTGCTGTCTTTTTCTCAGGGACGATAGCATAGTCTGGTTTTTCTTTGTACAGTACTAAATAAGGTCCTTGTAAAAATTCTAGGTTGAAAGAAAAGGAATATGAAATTAAGAGAATAGAAGCTATATTAAAAGATACAGAGAGTGATCTTTACAACAAATCAAAGCTGTTACAGGTAAGTGTGAGTACTTAAAATTAATTAGTAGATGAGTTCTTTGATTGTTCAGGTTGTGGGCTGGTTCTGTCTTTTGAGAACGTGCTCAGTTTAAGTTCTAGTGTTAAGACTTTTCATAGAAATGCCTTTCTTGATTTTTTTTTTTTAACAGTTTGTTTTGTTTCATATTGACCAAATCCAGGGAATCTAAGGCCTTGTACATGCAAGACAAATGCTCCATCTATACTTATCTACATCACTAGTTTTTGATTTTTAAAGTTTTTTTTGAGACAGTGTCTCAGCCTGGCCTTGAACTTGCTATGTAACCCTGGCTAGCCTCTAACTTGTGGTCCTCCTCTTACCTCTGAGCAGGAGTATTGGAATTAAAGGCATGTGAGTCAGCATGCCCAGCTGCCCTTTACCTTTAGTGAGTTTGTTCATTATGTACTGTATAAGCAATCACAGCTGATGAAGATACCTGGGTATTTAGGGTTGTTCTCTAGTTACAAGTACACTTCATTAGCTATTGTTGCAAACATATTTTGAATACTATTTGTCTTATACTTTCCTAGAAGTAACATTCTGTGTTAATGGTTTAAACAAGTTTACTTTGTTTTCAGAGCGATTAGTAGTTTAAAGAGAAACTCAGTTTGCACTTTCTGTGTACTTAATACTCAAAGTAGCCACGGACATTAGCCTGAAGGGGCAGTGAGTCTGTAGCAGCGTGCAGTACCTTGGAGCAGCCTGGTCCATGTTTGTGCTCTAGGTGGAGCCGTTGTTCTGTCACAAGCCCTCTCTCACTAAGTATGTTCAGTTTTGTTAGGCCATGCTGAAATGCTCCTTGAATGTGTTCTTACTTAAGCTACACTCTTGCCAACAGGACTGTTTCCCCTTCATGTCCAGCATTGGTGTAGACATGATGTCATACCTAAAAAGAAGGATCATTTTAAATGGCTTTAGATTGAGAGAAGTTGAGATTTCTTAGTATGTTTAAGTCATGTGTATGTTAATTGATCTTTTAATTTTGTTCCACAATTGTTCTTCTGGGATGACTTAAAAAAAGAACCTAACTTTAAGATCTTTTTGTATCATATTAAAAATTGAAAATGAATGTTTTGTTATTCTGTGAGGTTTGACTATCTTTGACTCCCGTCCTCTCTTCTAAAATTGAGTGTTTATACATTGAAATATAAGCAGTTCCTGTTTGAAGTCACAGGAAGAAAGCACTCTCATTTTGTGATTTTGAACACTTTTGTGTTTCCTTTTAATAAGTAGAATTTTATCATGTAGTTTACCACACTGAGTGGTGAGAATAGCGTTCTAACCTTAGGAAGGGAAGCTAACTGTGCAGTAAACTATCTGTCAGCACTGCAGTGTTCCACACGGGATTTTATAACGGTAGCAGCAGGCATCTCAGGTTGTCGCTGCCCCTGTCTGGAGTCTGTTTATATTACTAGATGACAGAAGAGCCTGCAACGATGGATGCTGCAGTGTGGTGCTTGAGAACCTTGCCCTGGCAGATGCATGCCACCCTATACTAGAGTCTTAAAGGTGTTGGGTCAGTTTATTCTACTGAAACATATCCCTTCCAAGACTAGAACTAAATAAAGTTACTGTATTTTAATTTAGTGGTGCTTTTTTGGTTTTTCGAGACAGGGTTTCTCTTACAGCCCTAGCTGTCCTGGAACTAGCTCTTATAAACCAGGCTGGCCTCAAACTCACAGAGATCCTCCTGCCTCTGCCGCCCGAGTGCTGAGATTAAAGGAGTGCGCCAACACTGCCTGGCTAGTAGTGCTTTTTAATTTGGACTTTTCCATCTTTTTTAAATTGTTACTGTTTTGGAGTTTTCCTAGACTGTATGACATTTTAAAACCTTATAGAAAAATAAAAATCTGTTTAGGTATTCATGTTTAATTTTTGTTTATAGGAAGTACAAGATGAAAATAAATTATTTAAATCCCAAGTTGAACAGCTTACTCAACAGAACCACCAACAGGTAGGGATTATTCCAAGTCTCACCTTTTCCTATATGGTAGCTGTTTCCAGTTACTCTTGTTTTTACATGTTCACGGAGAGTAAAAGTAATGTTACTATCAGTGTTCCAACTTGATTACATACATACACGTGTGTTCTCTGATCAGTGTTCCAAGTCTACTGTATGTGCACGCGTGTGGGAGTGTGCTTTGAATAGTGTTCTAGTTCTATTATATACATATGTGTGCGTGTGTGTTCTGATCAGTGTTCAAGTTCTATTATATTCATGTATGTACTTGTGTGCTCTGATCAGTGTTCCAACTCCATAATAATGTACACATGTATATGTATGCTCTGGTCAGTATTCCAGCTCAATTATATGTGTGTATGCTCTGATCAGTGTTCCAGCTCTATTATATACATATGTGCGTGTGTGTGTGCTCTGATTAGTGTTCTAGCTCTGCTGTATATGTGTATGTGCATGTGTGATCATTGTTTTAACTCTATTATAATATATATGTGTGCATATATGCTTTGATCAGTGGTCCAACTGTTATATACGTATATATGTATATATGTGTGTTCTAATTAGTGTTACAGCTCTATTATAATATACACATATGTGTGTACCCTGACCAATTACAGCTCTATTTTATATATATAATAATAAACATGTATGTGTGTGCCCTGACCAGCTCTATTATATTTATATATAATAATATACACATATGTGTGTGCCCTGATCAGTTATATATATGAGCTATAACTGGTCAGGACACACACACAATATAATATATATACATGCACATGTATGTCTGTGCCCTGATCAGTTACAGCTCTATTTTATATATAATAATATGCATGTATGTGTGTGCCCTGACCAGTTATAGTTCTAATATATATATATATATATATACATACACACACACACACATACACATATATTAAACATGTATGTGTGTGCTCTGACCAGTTATAGCTCTAATATATATGTGTGTGTATATATACACATGTATATATATATACATATATATACACATATATACACACACACACATACACACACACACACATATAAAATAATACGTATGTGTGTGCCCTGGCCAGCTCTATTATATTTATATCTATCTTTATGTATGTATATAAATATACGTGTGTGTGCTAATTAATGTTACAGCTCTTATATAAACATGTATGTATGTATATGCATTGATGAGTGTTCCAGTTCCATTATAATATACACACGTGTGCATGTGTACTCTGGTCAGTGTTCCAGCTTTATTACACTCATGTGTATGCTCTGATCAGTGTTCCAACTCTTGTTATATATAGACATGCTAATGTGCCTGCATATGCTCCAGTCTTACAGAATGCTTTTCTTAGGAAGTCAGCTAATGTCTAGGCCCAGGTGTGTTGAAATCTAAGTGCACGTCTATCTTTTCTCCTTAAACAAAACATCAATAATTGGAAAGAAACTGATAGATATATAAGATAGATGTTATAAGTAATGGGCTAGCATTAATATGCTCTTTAATATATAATACTGTTTGGTAAGAATAAACATAAGGTATTTTAAGAAGATATATATGATATGCACCTTTTTTTTTTTTTTGGCATTTTGGGCCTTGTGCATGCCAGGCACGTGCACCACCACTGAGAAAGTCCTAAGCCCTTCCTCATGTGTGCCACCCATTGTTCTCTGAACATGCATGGATAGATCAGAGACAGTCCGAGTCCCTGTTGACAAACTGGGCGGAGTTTGAGAAGACTAGTCAGCATACTGTGTTTCCTTCGCATGTTATAATAAAGTCACTTTTTCACTGGATGGGAGAAAAATCAGCTTTTTAAATTTTTGTTGTTGATTTTATTTAGTTTTAGGAGCCAATATGAAAAGTACCTTGGTGCTATACAAAGTAAACCCTTTATGGAATGATAATGAAACTTACCACTCAGTACACCTTATAAGTTTGTATATGCTTTTATTAAAACCTCTTGATAGGGATGCTGGCATAATAGAATATTTAATTTTGTTATGTTCTAGAAAGCTTTATTTTGAACTAATATTTAATTCTTTTAATAGGCATCTTTTTCCTCTCAGGAAGAATTACAAACCGTGTAAGTAATGCATTTATTCAAAGTTTGGTGTGTTATACAATGTTGAATTACCTTTAGACAAGGAATGTAATGTAATTTCATGATTGTCTAAATGCTCTGGACTTCTGGCTTGTGGGCAGTTATGCCTTTCTATCTAAAGCGCCTTTTGAGGTATGTCTCCCTTCCAGTTTTGTGGAGGGAGGTGTTTGTGCTTGCTTTCTTACTCTTGTCCTCTGTAGACGTTCAGAGAACTCAGATGGGGCGGAGCTGCACTCCGCAGGATTGCCTCAGGTCAGCACAGCCCTTAGCTCTTCTGCCTGCTCTTCCTTGGCCCACTCTGGACCCATGGTGCAGACTTTGGGTTTGTTGGAGTGGTTGCAGTTCTCTTGAAAGAGGCTTGTTTATTTGTTTATTGTTTTTAAAATACTGGAACACTCTTATTGCTCTTTGATTTATCTAAGAGGCTAATAATTGAAAGTCATTTCTGCTTACAGTTTGTTTGAAAATACGAACCATTTTAAGTATATCAATAAATGATAATAGTCTAAATGTTTTCCCATCTTGACTTATTTGCAAAGTTGCCCATTTAGTAGGCTAGTTGTTAGTTGTTTAACTGAGCTTTGAGTTCAACTGCAGACATTTTCTCTAATGAGCTGATAGTATTTTGGGCTTCAGGAACCATAGCAAGTCCAGTTTCATGCTGTTACTCTGTTTTGTGTACACGTGGGTTTATTCTTGTTTATATGTATGTGTGTTTGGCTGCTTGTCTGTCTGTGTTTCATGGAGGTCAGAAGAGGATGTTGGATTCCCTGAAACCTCAGAGTGGTTGTGAGTGGCCTGATGTGGGTGCTGGGAACTGAAGCTGTGTCCTCAGCAAGAGCAGCAAGTGCTCTTAACCACTGACCTATCTATCACTCTAGCCCCTATTTTAATTACTGACACAGTGGTGCACACCGTAATCCCAGCTATTGGCATGATGAGGCAGGTGGATTACTTGAGCAGTGAGTGTTGGACCGACCTTGGCAACATAGTCAGATTTTGTCTTAGCTCTTCCTCCCTTTCCCCCCCAAAAAAACCCACCCCTAAACCAAAACCAATAGTATTACTTTATTAGTCAGACTTGTTACTGCGACCAAGATACTTGATAGTCCATCATCCTTAGCTCTACTGATGCTGGACTATAATGGGAGAAGAGGATGTTAAGAACCCCATCTCAGAGGATCTGGACTGGGAACAAGGTAAACTTTTCAGTGGCCACTGCTAGTGATAATCTTTTCCCATATGGGTCTAACAGACCCTTTCAAAATAGCACCACCACGTGGGGCCAAACTCCCATCACTTGAGTCTTTTTGAGGAAGTAACTTCATGTCCAAAGTATAACAAACAGCTTTTAAGCTCCAGGACCAAGTTGGTTGTTAGTCAACACTTTAGTCGTCAGAAAGTTGTTTGTAATTAGATATTCTGCTGCAGTATAACACAAGTAAATTCTGAAATTTTGTCTTTGTTTCTGCATTTCTGGGAAATAACTAAGGCAGGACCAGGAGAACAACAAGCAAAATCAAAACCATGAATCCTAAGATTGGGTAAAAATAGCAGTAGATACCGGGTTACTTTAATATAATGTTGTTGGTTTAATGAGCTAATTAGTCATAACTGATTTCATTGCTTAAAGTAAAATTCTTTTAAAGACTCCTTTGTCTCAAACTCACTCCCAGCCCCCATTAAGACATTTCTACAGCTCAGACAGGTGCAGTTCAGTGCGGGTAACCTTGAGCTTCTGGTCTTCCTGGCTCTGCTACCCAATTGCTGGTATTGCAGGTGCTGCACAGTCACACATGTGGGTCATATGTGGGATTGAACCCAGGGCCTTATGCGTGCTTGGTGCAAGCCCTTTGCTGCTTCGGGAGCTACATCTCTAGCCCCAAAAATCAGTTTTGAAATTAAGAATTCATAGGATTGGTTCTTTATTTTACTTAGATCAGTAACTGATCTATCACATTTTTCACAGTATTACCTGTTTTTCTTTTGTATTATAAATATTGAAATGTAGGTATCTGAATGGTTTTATTGTTTAATATGTAAGTTGTGTTATTGTTTATTTTAGATGTTGTATATCTAAAATATATTCACATTCTGATTTAGAATTTCAGAAAATGAAAAAGAATTAACTGATCTTCGCAATGAGTTAGATTCTTTGAAGAATGCTGTTGAACATCAGAGGAAGAAAAACAATGTAAGCTACTATTCATGAACAACAGACTTTTCCATTGTAGAGCGTTAGTGTTGAAACGGCAGAGGTTTTTTTTTTTTTTTTGTGTGTGTGTGTGTGTGTGTGTCAATTTTTTTTTCCTTTTTAGATGTCTTGATCTTTGTTTGAAAGCCCTTTTGATTTCTTCCTGTCTTTGGGGATGTTACTAGAGCAATCATTTTATTGGAAAACAATTTTAGTAGTAAAATGATGAATTTTAATACCCAAAAATTCCAGTATGGAGCTTTAAAAAAAAAAAAAACCCAAATTGGTTGATTTTGTATTAAAATCTTTGCTCAGAAAAATAAATCTTTCAAACTTGTTATTTTAAAAACAAAGGTATTTCCTTTTACTTAAACAAGGTTAAACTTTGGTTGTTATTTTTGAGTTTTTTCTGATAGACTAAAAGAATTATTAGTTCAGTCTTTGTAATTCAGCTTGCAAAGCCTACCTTGACTGCTCTTTTTATTTCGAGTGAGAGGCAGTGAAAATATTGGTAATTAAGTTTGCTAGTGGTCTTAGAACTGAATGTATGTCTACTAAAATGGGAATGATTACCAAAAAAAAAAAAAAAAGTGCTGTTGGTTCCAGGACAGGCTCCAAAGCAACAGAGAAACCGTGTCTTGAAAACCCAACAACAAAGCAACAACAAAATGGGAATGAGTAGTTCTTTCCGATCATAAGTCCTGGTCCTTTACTGAGCAGACAGGTCCCCTCTTCCCAAAGGCAGTAACTTGTAGCTGTGAGTATTCCTGCTGGAGAAGTGTTCCACACGAGAATATGCTTGCTGATTGTAAGCAGGATCAAGATGTTCTTAGATGATAGGAGAATATCGATAATAAATGTATTTTTAATGTAAGTTAAATCTTTCAAAGCTTGTGTTGAATTGCTAACAAGTTGGCATTTTCTTGTACCCTGAGTTTGTCAAAATTAGGTATGTGACTGCTCTTTGTGTGTTATGTAATGTTAGTCATTAACCTAGCCACAAAATTTGGCATGGATGGTACACTATATTTCTAACATTGTAAATGCTTTATTGCCGGGATTCTGAAATAAGGAGGACACAATAATGGAGTTTAGTTTATTTACCATCGCAACAGCAGCTCTGCTGGTCTGGATTTCAAACCTGTGGACTTCCTAGGGCAGTGGAGGCCAGCAGGGTGCAGCATCAGCCCGCTCCAGTTCTGCCGCTCATTTGTTCCCCACATTGGCCAGATTTCTTAACTTTGAGCTGTAGTTTCCCATCTATAAAATGGGAATAAAAATCTCATAAATTATTATAAGGATTAATGAGAATTTGTTGCCTGCTAAATATGCAGTATTTGGCATCTAAACTTGCAATAAATGATAATTGTTGGCTTTTAACTTTTGTTTATTCCTAATTCTGAAGATGAATTATAGCATATCGTTTTTATTTGTGCTTGATAAGGAAATGCTTTCTTTCAGAGCTTGTGTTTAAATGGCCTCTGTTTCTCCTTAACGGAATGTGTTTTATCGTTTCTCTGCCTCATTTACTTAAGTCATCTGGCTAGTACAGTTGTGTCTGATTGCATGTGGGGTCCATGTTTGACCTTGCCAAGATATAGAACACAGAGGGTTACTTTGCTATTCCTAGGAAGACTGGAAATGTACCAGTTTTATTTAAAATAGAGTTAGAGGAAAAAAGTGTTATGCGGCAGTTTATAGTCCTGTGGGTGATATTGGACTTCACAGAAATTACAGAAGTATTTTCCAGTACTGTGTATTTGCTCTGTCCTTAGCTCTAATGCCTGCAATTGTGGTTGGTGTGTTTACCTTCAAATGCTTTCTTCTTTGTCACATTTATACAGTTAATTGTTCTTAAAAACTGGCATATTTGGTGTTGCATACTAAAACATGAGAAATGGGAATCTTTATTTTCTCATTCAAACTTCTAAACATTACTTTTGTTTTAGCTAATATACACATTTTTCCATTGAAATAATTTTGCAGTAACAAGCATTTAAATGCAGTGCAAAATATTGATGAAGTTAAAGGAGAAATCTTTCAATAATGGATAAACTGAAATCATTCTTTCTAAAAATGATTAGGAGCTTCGGGAGAAAAACTGGGAAGCAATGGAAGCATTGGCATCAACTGAAAAAATGCTGCAGGACAAAGTGAACAAGACTTCCAAGGTTGTAATTAACTCCCAGACACGCCCGTGCACAGAGAAGTCTGCAGCCTGTCTAGATCAGGGCAGAACTTTCCTTTCACTGCACTTTAAACACAGTCTCTCCTTGTCCACATTTGTCATCGTCACCATCTCTGCTTTCTTCTGTCTGCTCCTTGAGACCTTACTTCTGCCAGTCTGGTCTGTTGGGCAACCTTGTTGGTGTTTTGGTGAGCACAGCTGTAAGTGGTAGAGTCCAGACTCCTGCTGTGTGTGCAGACCTTCCTCCTTCCTTGTCAGATGCTGTGTGCCTCTGGTGTAGTTGAGAGAACTTTGATGAAGTCCCTCAATCAGAGAAGTTGATGTGAATGAATGGAACAGACTTAGAAACCCACCACGTGTCTGTGGTGCATAGTAAAGTGGGGTGTCTGACCATACCAGGAGGATTCAGGCAAGGTAGGATACAGCAAAATCTTAAATAGTACAGAAAAAGTTCCAATTCCAAGTATTTTACTGGGGATGATTCCTCAGAAGAGAGGGACTTAAAACTCTGTACTTTGAAGTGGCTGGGCAGTTGTGGCCCACATTTCCTGTAAAGTATGGAATATTAGTATGAATGGAGAATTCTCTTGATGAGTATATAAAATACTTCCAACAAAAATGTTCCCTTCATTTCCAAAACGACAAAGGACATTCTTCTTGAGCCCTGTTTGTCCACTAGGGAGAAGCGTCCTAATAGTGGAGTAATAGACAGTGGGACAACTGAGTATGAATGCAATATGAACATTGAATTTTGAAGCCAGGTTAATTAATGCCCCTATATGATCGCATATGTGTCCACATTCTGAAAGTGTTTGTGTGCCAAGGTAATCTATTGTGTTTTAATTACAAAGTCTTTTGATATTTGAAACAATTTCTTAGTAGCAGCATAATTTTATGATTTGCTAATTTTATATGTATTTATGTTTTCTAGTGCAGCAGATTTATGCTTACTGTGGTACTTAACCTGGTGAAAATTTTCATTCAGTTTTAGGTTGAGAGAGTTGGCAGCTATTACTGCCAGAGGGATTTAGGCCAGAGACTGAGGCTCTAGCCACACAGATGCAGTTTAATTGTGAAGGGTTCCTGTTGTTCAGTCACCTGTCACAAAGGGGACTTTCTAGTATGGGTTTTTCACTATTTAGAGCTAATGTGTTCTTCATGCATTTCCTGCACAAGGCATTGCTGCATCTTCTAATGCACAGAGGGAACTCCAGTCTGTGCATGCTGGCTTGATGCTAATGATTTATGGGGAATAGATTCCAGTCTTTCCTTAACAGAATTGAGTCCGTTCACAGCATGGATGTAAAGTGATGCGTGATTTACTAAGTGCTACACATTATGATGTGACTACATAAAGCACCTTTAGTGTTTTTAGGTGCTAGAAATAAAATCAAAATGAAGGATAGCTCACTGTTCTTAGATGTTTATTTATTTATTTATTTTGAAGCAGGCTTTCTTTGTATAGCTGTGACTGTAGATGTTTCGTTTTCTTTCTTTTCTTTGTTTCTTTCTTTCTTTTTTCTTTTTTGTTGTTTTGATTGGGTCTCAGTATGAAGTCCATGCTGGCCTGACACTTGAGATCCTTCTGCTTCAGCTTCCCAGGTTTGGAGATTGCAGACAAACTCTATCATACCAGCTTGTGGTTTTATTGTTATTGAGCTACCATACCTAGCCTAGAGTTACGTTTATAGTAATAGATACTTGTTAGAAACTGTAAATGACAGACTTACATAAAAGATACTTTGTATGTATTCTGATCAATGGAGGTTCTAAAGAAATAATTCAGTTTCTAAAATTAGATCCTTTTCAAGCATTGAATGGAAATTGCTATTTACAACCATATTTATGTCAAATGAAAACTTTGTAACTAAAACATTCTCTGTAGAATAGTTTGTGTGGTGGCTGTTGATTACAAGCCAATCTTTCTCCCTCTGTGGTTCAGGATGCTTCTATTTCATGTTACCTGTAGTCAGATGAGATCAGTCACCTTAATTATCTCTGAAATAGCAATTGTTTTCTTTAATTGCTATTTCATATACCTTACTTTGTGCAGTTAGGTATATACGTACAAGTTTTTGGACTTTTCTAAATTATTGAAAATACTTGGTAAAACAGCTATTCTAGAACATTACTACTAATCTTTAATAGTACAGCACCTTTTAGTGTGCATAGAATATGAAATTTCTAGTTTAGGTTAACATTTTCTTAAATTGTCTTAAGTCAGGGACAGATTTCAAAGAGTTGAGAGATGGTTGAGGTGCTGCTTGCTCCCCTCTTGTCATTTCCTGGACTCCAGTAGTGTGTGGAATGATTTTGTTGGCTTTGGTGTACATTTTTATAGGTTTATAGTGTCTTTCTCTTTGTTTGCTTTTGAATCTTACAGAAATAGTTTGAACATTAGATTTGAAGAGAAATGTGTGTGTGTGATCAGATTGTTTCCCTAATTTTGACAAACCATGATTCTGAGTTTATAATTGGAGTAAGAGTAAGAAATCAAGAAATTTAGATTAAACATTAGTAATAGTTGAAATTTACTGCCCACTGTGTATCAAAAGTATTCTTATTAATGTTTCTAATTAGCCCCTCCCCTCCCCCATTCTTACTTCCCATCACAATTTATTTTTCCCTTTTGTTTAACAGGACAGGATAGTGTCACTGCTCTTTTCGGTAACCTTTACTGGTCGCTAAGCCTCATTTATTTTTCCCAAGTACGTTTGTCTTGGTAAAGTCATCTGTGAGGTTTAGTTGATAGGAAGGGATGTGTGTGAAGTGTTCCTGGAGGGGCAAAGCACTTTATTTCTAATACCAAAGACAATCCATATTGTCAGTTACTGCTTTGGCTTGATGAACTCAAGGTATTATTTAATATTTAGGATGTTTTAGAGATTCTGCAGATTTTGTCTCTAAGGAAGTATGTTTTACTTCCTTAAAGTGACAAAATTATATTTTTTAATATTAAAGTAAGTTTTAAAAATTGACTTTTTTCTTAATAGAGTTTCAAAGGTCTTAGCTCCTCCCACCCCCTTGAAAAATTGTATAACCATGTAAGTTTTACCCGGTATGTCTTCTCTTTAGGAAAGGCAACAACATGTGGAAGCTGTTGAGTTAGAGGCCAAAGAACTTCTCCAAAGATTATTTCCAATGGTGTCTGTCCCTTCTAATTTGGTAAGATGAATCTGTTGATTTTTAACATTTAACGCTAATTATGTAGGAAGTTGTCTGTAGCAGCATTTCATTTCTGAGTTTGATTTGTTAGCGTGCTGAACCGCTCAGTGTCCCTGTGACTTACCAGACAGGTGCGCTTCCAAGTAACTTGGCTCAAAGCTCATCTGTCTGTGCCTGAAACTTTTGTTGTATTTTATCAAATTGAATGGCTTTAGATGTGTTTGGAAAAGAGTTTTTTTCTGAATGGAAAACAAAACCAACAATAAAGTGACTACTTCTTAGTTTTAACAGCTGTCCTTTAATGTATTCCACCCTACGACCATGATTTTCATCTATTCTTCACTCCAGGTATGAGGTTGAACATGGTTCTAGTAGGATAGGAAAGTAGCTTGCTCAGACATCAGCAAGTATTTGAGGGCAGAGACGATCAGGGAATGTCCCTGAAGTTGCTAAAATGGTGAGGTAGGCCTTCTTAAATTTTTAATAAAAAAATGTAGGCAATGGGATAACAGTCCCAGGACCGACTCACTTTGGGAGTCACTGTGCACACTCATGTTAATACATGAGTGTCTTTAGACTTCCCATTATCAGAGTTCTCAGCCTTCCTGTTGCTGTGTTGCCCTTCAGTAAATACAGTTCCTCGTGCTGTGGTGTCCCAGCCATAAAATTATTTCCTTGTTACTTCATAACTGTAATTTTGCTACTGCTATGTATTGTAATATAAATAGTTTTTTTGAGATAAAGATTTGGCTGAGGGCTTGTTACTTAATGTTGAGAACACATGGCTTGGTACATTTTCTTAGTAAGACATTCTCATCTTGTTTCCTCTGTGTCTGGCAGGTGACTGACTCTACACCTTTCTTCTTTCCGGAATTCTCTTAGTCTGCTTACCCTACCTATATTTTCTGTCTGACTATTGGCCAGTACTCATGACACAGTGTACAAGAGCATTATCCCACATCATTCCCTCATTTTTTCTGTTCAAAACAAGAACTCTGAATTTAATCTCCTTTGTTTAGCTTTGTTTTCCTGACCATTATCCATAACAATTTATAACCAATACTTGAAACAAACATCCATAATCCATTTTTTTGAGAATGTGCGTGTAGTTTTCTAGACTACTTCCTGCTGATTGGGGGCACTGATATTCTTATGGGGACCCAAAGGAAGTTTAGGATTTATGATTAAGTCCTGACTGAAGTCTTCTGTGAGGCTGGATCATCTCAGTCAGCAGTCTTGAGGCTGTTCTGAGTGTAGACCTCACAGGAAACTGCAGCAGAGGTGCTCTGGAACGTTGAATCACCTGGGTCATCTGCTCTATCAGATTTCTCAGGGCATCTTCCTTGATCAAACCTGATTTTTCTTAACCCAAAATGAATCCACAGCCTCCCATTTCCTGTGGAAACAAAAGCATGTTTTGTTTTTTAATTTGAAGGTGAACTTTGGAATACCCTCAAAGAATCTGAAATCCTCTGAACAGAACCCCTTTCATTAGACTTTGTATTTTTGAATTCTACTTCGTTTTAAGAATTGTTTCACCTGGAAAAGTTTTTGAAAAGCTGCTCATTCTAGATTTTGAGTTTCTTAGAGATTAAGCCCGGCAGCTTTTTGCTCATGCATACTTTTCTGGACAATAGAGCATGACATGAGTTCTGAGCTGAGGTCTGTTGCCATCGCTTCCAAAATTCAGTGGGAAGAACTTGGTGTGGTTAAAAAAACATTTCATTTTAGAGTAATGTGTGCATATTTAATTTTTAGTGAACATTAAATTATTTATTTACTTATTTATTGCTGGCCATGGTGGCATTTGTCTTTAATCGTAGCACTTGGGAGGCAGAGGCAGGAGAATTCTTTGTGAGTTCAAGCTTAGCTAGGCAACATATTGAGGCCCTGTTTCAATTTTTTTCCTTTCTCTTCTTCCCTTTTTTCCCTCCCTCCCTCCCTCCCTCTCTCCTTTGCTATAGTTTCCCTTTATAGCCTAGGTTGGCTTGAAACTCACAAGTATCCCAGGTTGGCCTTGAACTCAGTAGCTTCCTGTTCATGCTTTCTAGGCTGTGTAGCTATAAGCATGTGGCATCATTTGGCTTTTAGTGTTTTTTGTTGTTGTTGATGTTTATTTTTAAAAACTGGATTATGTTCAGTCTGTGAAAGTTATATCCTCCTCTGATATATGTATAACGACAGTGTATATAGCTTTCTTTTATAATGGTCTGATTTGGTGCTTTTAGATGCTTGAATATTTCTTTTAATAATCAGACTTTTTTGGAAATTGATGACCTGGACCTTTCTCCCCACAGAGTTACAGTGAATGGTTACGTGGCTTTGAAAAGAAGGCAAAGGCAAGTGTGGCTGGGACATCAGATGCGGAGACGGTCAAGGTCAGTTCAGGAGATAAACAGACTGTGAGGTGGAACAGTCAGACCTTGTTCTCAGTAACGTTGGGTGGTGAAAGGATGATGAAAAGATTAGTTGGGTAGTGAAAAGAATGTGGTTCCTTCAGTTTTAAAGCCAAATGTTTAATTACTGTTATTTCTTTTTAGTTTAATTTTTGAAAGTAAAGATCAGCTGAGATACGTAGCTAGTCTCACTGACTTCTGAAGCATCCCAGACAACTTCAGCCGCACTCAGAAACTGGCTTCTTTCTTAGCCTCGACCACAGAGAGTGCAGGCCTACTGTGTGGCATGAGCACTGTAGTGTTTATTGATGGGTCTCCTTAGTTGTTCCACTGTATAAAGAGTACATCCTTGCTGTAAATTTCAAGATGGATATCATGTAACCAAAAGGTCATCAGCGTGCATTGCTGCTTACGAAGGTTGAAATCTAATTCCTATCATAAGTCATTTCTCCCGATTATTATGTCCTCTGATATTGAAACTAATATGAAGTGTGGCCCTCCTAGTTGTCATTGTTTTTCTCTGCAGGTTTTGGAGCACAGGCTGAAAGAGGCTGATGAGATGCACACACTGCTGCAGCTAGAGTGTGAAAAGTACAAGTCCGTCCTCGCAGAAACGGTAGGAAATGACTTGAATTACATTTTGATTTTATGTATAAGTTGTTAATGTATTTCTCCTGGCCTATGTGATTTTATCTTGACACTAGAATATGAATTTTTCAGACTAATTCTGCTTTTGTCTACAGGAAGGGATCTTACAGAAGCTGCAGCGAAGTGTGGAACAAGAAGAAAGTAAATGGAAGGTTAAAGCTGACGAGTCACGGAGGACGATTAAGCAGGTATTTAAGGACAAGCTTAGAGCAGCTGTGCCGAGCAGTGGGGTCCCCACTAGTGTCCTCTGGGATCTGTGGTATATCAGCTATGCCTTAGACCATGCTGGGGTAGGGAATCATGTGAAGCAGCCCTGGCTGATTCTGTCTTCTGTGTGAAAACCACTCACTGGAGTGACCAACGGGCGGGGTAGCAGGCACAAGTACCTTGAAAGTGATGGTACCACACATGACAACAAAGTCAAGAAGCCCAGATTCAGAATTAGTCTTCAAATAGTGCTCTATCCATAGCATATTGTATTTAAGAAAAGACTGAGTCATTCTTCTGTTTGTGTTTTGTTTTTTTCTTGGTAGTCTTATCTTTTCTGCTATTTTCACGGGTGTAGTGAAGAAACAAATGCATGAGGTACCTTGCGTGTGCAAGCTGCAAGCAGGCTATAGGTTGTTCTCTCTAGCTTTGGAGCCTGTGCTGGAACTAGCCTGCTCTACAGAGTGAATTTCAGGAGGCTCAAGAACTACAGAAAAACCAAAACACACCTTTGGGGATTAGATATAGCGATTAGCTATTAATGTTAACAAAATTAAGTGATTCTAGCTGGCTCTTAATACAGGATCATATAAATAGGTAGGTTCTGAGCTTTATTGAAATGAAGTTGTATGTGAGTGAGGCTCTTATTTTTAAGAACAGTTCAGTATGGGGTGCATTTTGAAACCTCTAAGTGGGGTTGGCGAAAGGTTCGTAGGTAAAGGCAGCTGCCAAACCTGACAACCTGCTTCCATCCTCAGGACCCCTATGGAAGGAGAGAACTGATTCCTGCAAGTTGTCCTCTGACCTCAGATGCACAGTGCCTTATATTTGCCCCTTCCCCAAATAATATAAGTAAAAATTTAAAAAGCAAAACTAAAAAAACTCTAAGCTAGGATTTCTACCCTGTGATCTAGGATAGAACATTTATAGATGATACCATGTCCCAGTTCAGAATATGGACACCTGTGTGAGAGAGGGAGCTTGTGCAGTCCACTCTTGTGGTGAGAGTGGGGTGCCTCTGTCCCCAATGGCTCTCTTATGCTGTCTCATGTTTCAGATGCAATCCTCCTTTACGTCCTCAGAGCAAGAGCTGGAGCGACTAAGAAGAGAAAACCAAGATATGGAAAATGTATGTTATTTGATAGTTATACTTGTAACCTGTGAACCCATTTTTATCATTTTGGGTTGCCCAACTATCTATTTTAAGGCTACTTTTATATCTAATGATATAATTATGTTTTTATTCTCTTGAGTAGTTTGAGTTAATACAGTTTTAAATTCCTGAGTATCCTCACCTCCCATTATGGGAAAAACCATGGAAGGAAAATGTAAATGTATTGACTTTCTTGCTTTGTGTGACAGCTGAGAAGAGAACGAGAACACTTGGAAATGGAGCTAGAGAAGGCAGAGGTTGAACGGTCAACTTACGTGACAGAGGTCAGAGAGGTACGTGTGACAGAAGTTCTTTAAAGTGCTTTTCAATTCAAATTAAGTAGAGACAGAGTGTTTTATTTCCGTTTAAGTTGTGTAGAAGAGCTTCCAGGTAGCTACCAAGTATAGGTCCTCATGGCGCTCAATCTTAAACTTTAAACTTCATTGCAGCTGAAAGATCTGTTGACTGAGCTGCAGAGAAAGCTTGATGACTCATATTCTGAAGCAGTAAGACAGAATGAGGAGCTTAACTTGGTAAGCAGCTGGCCTTCCTCTGAGCGCCGGTGGGCTCTGGAGACACGCGTGCTGGGGTGGTGACCCCACCAGACTCCTGGCTAACACCTTTAGCTTGGCACTTCTGTTCAGTGGGAGCCAGTCTTCCTCTTCTGATGTCTCTGAAGATGGTTCTTCTTTTCTTAGCTCCTAATTATGGCATGTTTGGCTTTCAGCTATATTTCAAAGTTTCCTGCCTTTTCTATTCTAATTTCTCAAACAATGTATTACTTTTTGGTGAATAAAGAAACAAAAGATTGGAGGAGTAGCAAAGATTATTTTCTCAAGCTGTCACAGGTAACTGGACTTCCTAAGTGTCTGACCTGTAGGAAGCTTGTGAAAGTTTACAGATATGTGTTCTTCGTTCAAGGGAGTGACCTAAGCTTCTAACTAGTTGTTTTAAAAGTAAATTTCAGAACTTTTAAAAGTAATTTATTTGTTCTTTCTGTTTGTTCTTTTGAGACAGGGTCTATTTATTAACGTAGACTGATCTCGTACTCACAGTAATCCTTCTGTCTCATTTTAGCTGGGACTACAGACATGAGCCAGTATTCATTATCAATATATTGTCTAGCACATAATAACCTAAAATGACTGACTGATTCCCTCCTTCCCTTCTTTTTCTTTCTTGTGGTTCTAGGAATTAATCCTAGGACCTCATGCATAATAGTCAGGCATTCTATCTCTGAAGTATATCCTCAGCCCCTCCCCCCTTTTTATTTTGATAAAGGGTCTTGCTAAATTGTCTAAGGTAGCTGAGAGATTTTAATAGTCCAGGTCATCTCAGCCTCCCAAGAGGTGGGAGCTGTGCTACCAGGCCTAGCTACAGCTCAATATTTTAAGACATGAAGTTCTTTGCATTCCTGTTGTTAAAGTTTTAGGGATTTGTACCGATTGTTGACATGTTGAGCTGTTAGGTGGAAACAGCTGTCTTGTTCTGTTTTATAGCTAATCATTGTATCTTCCTGTGATGTAAAATTTTAGGAAGAATCCAGTAGGTTTCTCTTCACACTAGATTGTTTCATTGAGCTCTGCACAGGTTCAAGGAAAACCTCCACCTCATTTACTCCCATTCCTGGGCGCTCTTTGTCACCGCAGTTATGTTAGGGAATGCGTTTCTTTTTATGGTTAAAAGTTTTTAAGTTAACGCTTAATACTGTGTTTCAGCATAGCATCTTCATACATACCTCTCACCGTTCTCTTCCTCCCTACCCTTCCCTGTCTTCCCTTGTTTCCTCTACCTGGTTGTTTGCTCCTAATTGGCATTCTTGGCCACATAATCCAGGCTAGCCTTGAACTGGCAGCACTCTGCCTGCCCCCACTTGCAGAGCATTGTGATTTACTGAGACTTACAGGTGTGCACCATGGCGCCCAAGATGCATGCCAGTGATTTATTAGAGTTAGTTTCTAAGAGTTGTATGAGAAGTAAATACAGAGTACTATGTATATGTGTATGTATGTGTATAGTGGGCGCACCCACACACCCACCCACCCCTATTTTTAAAATTTGTTTTACTTACCAAACCCTTGTTTTAATTAGACCCATTTCCATTGCAATATAAGACTAGTTTTGTGCATGTATTTGCTGTATTTTACACCTGCCAGGCCTGTGGTATGCCACCGTGGTAAGCCTATAATGTGGTTTAGAAGGTTCCTTCTGCTATTAGGAGACCATTTTAAGTGATTGTAATAGTTGCCTTATTTTAAAATAAAATGAGTTTGCTTGGCCATATACACATCGTTGTGTTCTTGTGCCAAACGGTGACCTTCTCTGCCAAAGAGACTGAACTCTCAGTTAAGTAAGAAAAGCAAATAGCTTTAGGCATTCAAATTTGGTTCCCCAAATAAATTGTCCAAGTGGAAATTCCCCATTCCATTTTAAATGTCAGTGTATTTGTTTGCTTGTTACTTACTTGTTATTCTTATTTAGTCTCCAGAGGTGTTTGGAAAGTCATGCCTGTGGCTTGGAGGCAAAATCAGTAATTTTTTTTCTTTCCATTTTTGGGACAGGATTTCTGTGTAGCCCTGGGTATCCTAGAACTCACTCTGTAGACCAGGGTGGCCTCAAACTCAGAGATCTGTCTGCCGCTGCCTCCCAAATGCTGGAATTAAAGGTATACGTCACCATGCCTGGCATTAACTTTTGAGGCAATATGGATGATTTCCTTTCTATTGAATTAGCACAGTTGTGAGAGAAGAGTTAAAGTCAGTATATGGGTGCTGAGCATCAAACCAAGGTCCTCTCTAAGAGCAGCATATTCTCTTAAACACAGCTAACTCTTCAGTACCCCAACTGACTTTTGTATTTGGAGTTTTTCATCGGGCCACTGGCTCTCCAGTAAATGACACAGAGACTCACTATTATTTATGAAAGCTCAGCTATAGCTTAGGGTTGTTCCTAGCTCTTAGAACTTAAATTAACCCATTTCTGTTTTTCTACATCCTTCTATGTGGCTTGTGGCTCTTACCTCTCCTCCTGTACATCCTGCTTCCTCTGCTTCTGGCTGGCGACTCCGCCCTGCTTCTTCCCAGTGTCATCTATCCCCTGAAAATCCTGCCTAGCTATTCTATTGGCCATTCAGCTTTTTATTAAATCAATCTGAGTGACACATCTTTACAGTGTACAAAAAGATTATTTCACAGCATTTCCCTCTTTTTGTCTAAATAAAAAGGAACAATTTTAACTCTAACGTAGTAAAACTATATACAATAAGAATAATTATCAGACCGGGTGGCACTTTAATCCCAACACTTGGGAGGCAGAGGCAGGTGGGTCTCTGTGAGTTCGAGGTCAGCCTGGCCTGCAAAGCGAGTTCCAGGTCATACAGAGCTGTTACACTGAGAAACCCTATTTTTAAAAACAACAACAAAGAAAACAAAACAAAAAAATGAATGAATAAATAAATAAATAAATAGAAAAGAAAGGTATTAGCTTTAACAAATGAAACTATATACAATAAGAACAATTATCAAGTAAGAATTACATTTACAATGTCTAGTCCATTTGTATCTGGCATATTAGAAGAAAATAATGCCATTATTTATTCTATCTTGATGAGCCCAAAACTCTGTACCTAATTTACCTTGTGTCAAACTAAGGAAACTATACTATTACTACGTAGACTCTCCAAATCCGGGAAAGACTTGGGCAGTGCGAGCCACTTTCAAAACTAAGAAACGACAGAAACAGACACCTCAAGGTGACTAAGAACAGCTGGACAGTCACAAGATTTCTCAGCAATGCTGAGGAATCCATCTTGGCCTACAGGCCTAGAATATCTGACAGACTTTTCTGTGAAGCAGGAATTTTGAAGGACTGTCACACCATGTTTTGCCAGAGTTCAGCAGCTGCATTCCTGTGTGTCCTGCAGAATGTCTGGCAGACTTTTCTATGAAACAGGAGATTTCATGGACTGACCTGCCTTATCTTGGGCAAAGCTCCAAAGTTTTTTTCCTTTGTATACTGATTTTACAGTTTGGACAGCATACGGTCAGCAGTTAGGACAAATGCAGTTTCTTGCCCAAATGGCTAGCCTTGCCACATTGAAAGCAAACTCCATGTGGAGTTTCTTTGATGCCTACCATCTTCTCTGGAGTAAATCAGTGCTACCATGAGCAGACCTGTCTCATTGTCATAAAAAGCCCTATTTTAACCAAACATTTTAAATGCCATGTTTTGCCAGTCTTTGAAGTGTTTGAAGACCATCTATCTAAAATATATCTCTGTTTGACCTTGAAAACATACCTGACGTGACTACAAGTTATAGATGGCTAACTACTAACCTGCAGTTTTTTATTATCCTAAATAGTTTGTAATAATAACTTTCAGTGACTAGAAATTTACATTAAATTGTTAAGTGAGCTGCATAGGTACAATGCCCTAAACAAGACCAGAAATGTATTTGCAGTCTGTTCTAACAAAAATAACTTTTTAAAAAAACTTTATTTAACTTTATTTCATGCGCATTGGTATAACGATGTCAGATTCTCTGGAACTGGAGTTACAGACAGCTGCTAGCCACCATGTGGGTGCTGGGAATTGAACCCAGGTCCTCTGGAGGAGCAGTCAGTGCTCTTGACCACTGAGCCATCTCACCAGCCCCCCAGAATAACTTTAAATTTGTATTAATATACCAAAATCTTTATCGATGTAAGATATTTGAGACTAGTGGGTGTTCAAAAGTAGACTCAGCAATCCACCCTTTTATCCCATCCTATCTATATCATATCTATATTTTATCCCCCATCCTATCTATATCATATTTATATTTTATCCGCATCTTATTTATATCATATTTATATTTTATCCCCATCATATCTATATTATATCTATATTTTATCCCCATCATATCTATATTTTATCCCCCATCCTATCTATATCATATCTATATTTTATCCCCCATCCTATCTATATCATATTTATATTTTATACCCATCATATCTATATTTTATCCCCATCATATCTATATCATATCTATATTTTATCCCCCATCCTATCTATATCATATTTATATTTTATACCCATCATATCTATATTTTATCCCCATCATATCTATATCATATCTTTATTTTATCCCCCATCATATCTACATCATATCTATATTTTATCCCCCATCATATCTATATCATATCTATATTTTATCCCCCATCATATCTATATCACAACCCCCCTTTTGTAGTTGGAAGTCTTTTCTCTGTTGCATTAGATCCACTAGATCGGTTTCTCTTCTGCCCACCAGTCCCCACAGCCACTTATGGAATAATCATTTGGAGGCTTAATATTATAATTTGGTCAATGGCTCAGGCTTCTTACTGGCTAACTCTACGTATAAATAAACTAACTTCTAATTATCTATATATTGCCATGTTCCCCATGGCTTACCAATAATGTTCTCGTGTCTTAGTCCTATGGCCACTGCTGGTGTCTCCCCGACTATGCCTTCTTTCTCCCTGTCTCTCTTTTTTGGATTTCCTGCCTAGCTGTATTCTGTCCTTCTATAGGCCAAAGCAGCTTCTTTGTTAACCAATATAAAACATTCACAGTATATGGAGGGACCTCCTACATCACTTCTTCTCTTCAGAAAGAGGTCCCTGATTCGCCTTTTTCAGCTTTTTTTTTTTTTGATCTGACCGTGACCAATAATAATTTGAAATCAGTCCCACTAAACCACAACAAACATCCATAAGCCACTGAATGACCAAAAACCACCTGCCCCATCTCTTGGGAATATGGGCATTGTGTTCTCTAGACTATTTTCTGTTTTCTGGGGGTTCTGGAATCTTTGGGGGACCCTGAGAAAACTTAAGATAATGGTTATGTCTTGGCTAAAATAGTTTGTGAGGCTGGACCATCTCAGCCAGCAGTCTTGAAGTTCTTCTGTATGCAGAACTCTGGAGAGCCTTCAGCAGAGGCATTCTAAGGCTGGATCACCTTAGTCACCTGTTCTCATTGATGTCTGCCCCCTTGATCTTTAAACATACCTGACCTGAATTTTCAAGGGTAACGTACGTATGTACCTTAACACAAGTGTGGACTGTGCAGTGTGCAGAAGAAAGGTAAAGGTGATTTTTCTATGTCTGAGTAAGTAGAATAAATACATGCCACCTGTCTTATGGTTTAAGCTGTATTTCCTTAGTCTGTAGCAAGTATTTTCAGAGAGTCTTCCCTAATCAGATCTGATCTTCATCAACCTTCAGTGAATCCACACTCTTTTGTTTTCTGTAGAAACAAAGGTTTAGCCTCTTCTCCAATGTAAATAGTTTTTTGAATTCCATTTTCAAGTAAAGACATTTAAAAATATATAGGCTGCTTTAATTTAGTAGTTTTTATATTCCAGTGTCTCTCAGCAGCTGTTGTTTACTCATTAGCAATCAAAAAATTAAAAGTCAATACAATACCATACAGGATCCAGACTCTCTGTGTATTTTTCATCTTTATGTGGCTTTCCTTTTAATATTTTATCTTTTTCTTAAAAGCTTTTATCTTATTATATATAAACTATTGTTTTGCTTTGACTGTCTATACCCATTTACTTTTCTTAAGCCTATGCACATTTTAAATACACTATAACCTGTTTAGAGGTTTTCCCCCCCTGTCTTAGCCTGCTTTTATCTGTAACCTTTTCTGTTTGCACGAGCAAAATCTTAAATCACTGTGCAGCTTAGCTCTTGGTACGGTGCCCATAGGCAGTGACTGGGAGATGCAGACAGTGGCTAGGGGACATGTGTCTATACCATGGCCGAATGAGAGACTGAGGAACTAGGAAGCTTCATTTGGCTCTGTTTTTGTGTGTTAGAACCTTTTTAAGTTTCATGTGAAAATACATGCCTTCATGTTGGATGCTATTTCTAGTGGGACTCTTTGTACCGGCTCCCTGTATGGCACAGAGACTTATTATTAACTAGGAAAGCTCGGCCTATAGTTCAGACTTGTTTCTAGCTAGCCTTTGTAACTTAAGTTAGCCAATTTCTACTAATCTACGTCCTGTCGTGTTACCTCTCTTGCTGCATGTCCTGCTTCTTCTGCCTCTGGCTGGTGACTCCACCCTGCTTTTTCCCAGCATCCTCTGTATTAAACCACTCTGAGGGACACATCTTCACATTGTACAAAAAGGTTATTTCACAGCAGACTTTTTAAAGAACTTTAGATTAAAGGAGTGTTTTAAAGCCAATTGAAAATTTCCTCTTCTCCTTTTAGTTTGGAATAATTTCAGTAAGTATGATCAGTAACTCTCTTCAAAGGCACTTTCCTAGCCTCTGGCTGTGGTTTGGGGTTGACGGTTTCTACACTAAACTCTAGTTCACTCTGTAGCTTCTCTCAGGTTCTGCTCTGCAGATGGGACCTCTGCTGCCAGTTCTTCTGTGCTTTTGGTCTGCTCTTATCTAATCCACTTGGTGGAAAGGCTGTTAAGAGCTCATTCTGTATTCATGCTTCCTAAGCGAATTAGTATGCAAATTAAGTTAATTATTCTGTTCCTGTGTTTTTACAGTTGAAGACACAACTAAATGAAACACGTGCAAAACTTCAGAATGAACAAAGTGAGAGAAAGAAGGTGGCTGATGATTTGCATAAGGTAAGACACTGCCTGGCCAGGAAACTGCCCCGCCTATGCTGTGCACGCCTCCTGAGCAGACACTGGAAAACTGCTCTTGTCCTTTTGGGTCCTTAGAAGTTTAGGCTTCTGGTGCATGGGGGAAAAAACTTTCACATACTTCCCCATTTTATGTTAAAGTTTTTACTTTTTGTTTCTTTAGTTTTGAAAAATTCCTTAGAATTACTATTTGATGTGTATAACTGTTTTGTTGGCATGTATGTCTGCTTATCACATGGGTACTTGGTACCTCTGGAGACCAGAAGAGTGCCTTGGACCCCTGTAACTGGATTGCACATGGCTGTGAGCTTCATGTCCGTGCTGCAAACTAGACTCATGTCCTCTGGAAGAGCAGCCCCTGCTCCTAGTTGCTGAGCCACCTCTCTAGCCCTCCAAAGTTCTAAAATAAGATTTGCCATTGTCTTTACAAAGTACATTTGTTTGCTTATGAAGAAGAAGTGTACACATCTGTAGTTTCAGAAGTTTGTTCCTTTCATTCAGTTCTTTGTGCCAGCATTTGCCTTTCCTTCCATTTTCTCCTGAGACAGGGCCTCAATATGTATCTGAGGCTGGCCTTGAACTCAGGAACAGCTGGATTGCAGATGTGTGCTGCCAGGTTGAACACAAATGTTTTTCTTATTCTCATACTCAAATTGAGGATTTTGGGGTTGTTTCTTGCTCTTCATTTGGTTCCAGGTGATTTGTCACTCTGACATGTGTAGTTGTCCTAACATGTAAGCTTTAAAACAAAGATGGCGAGAACTATGCTGATATTTATGGGAGATTGTATATATATCATAAAAATCGCCTCTGTCACTTTCTTGGAATTGCAGAATCAAGTATTCACACAACTTAAATTTTGATACTTGCACCAATTACTGGGAACTGCTAA
This sequence comes from Microtus oregoni, assembly GCF_018167655.1. Lineage (NCBI taxonomy): Eukaryota > Metazoa > Chordata > Mammalia > Rodentia > Cricetidae > Microtus > Microtus oregoni. The sequence goes on from NW_024543219.1 coordinate 14,227,065, forward strand.
ATATTTAAATATGCTAACAGATCTTTTAAAAGTTTCTTATTTAAGTATCGTGCCGTATCATTTCATAAGAATAGGAAAAAGTTTTTGTTTTTCAAACTTAATGCTTATTGTTATTAATACAGAAGACTAAGAATTGAGAAATACTTGAAATATTTCAGATTACTTAAGTGCAGATGAAATGTTAACTGGGAATTCAGGAAGTTTGTGTTAAAGTGCAAACTCTGTTTTGTTTTGCTCTGAGATAGAGTCTGCTGTGTAGCCTTGGTTGGTCTGTAACTCTCCGTGTAGACCAACTACCCTCCAACTGCCTCCTGAGCTAGGATTAAAGGTGTGTGCCACCATGCCCAGAGAAAGTACAAACTCTTAATTTAATTTGGTCTGTTAAATTTTAAGTTTTGGCCTATGAATCAAAATATAAAATTTTAGCCTGGCAATGCAGTTTCTCAGACAGAACTTTGAGGATACTAAAGCAGGTGCTTAGAGACGTAGATAGGCCATAGTATGTGTGCTGATGAAATGACGAGGTCAGGTGGCGGCTGTCTGCCTCTGCTCCATTGGATACTTCTTTGGAATTGGAATGCACATCAACATTACAGACTGAAAGAGTTAACAAAACACTTTGGAAAACCTACAGTTGAAAACATAAAGCATGGTGGAGACCATTCACAGGACATTTCCTGCTAGTTTTCTCTAAATGTGTTTTATGTTCAAAGAAGGATTCAGACCAGGAGTCAGCAAACTCAGTTTAGGATTAGCGGTCTCCATGTGATATTCTTACGTGTTTCATTCGGTATTGAAAACTAGAAACATCAGAGACACAGAACTCCAGGTGTGGTGGCGCATGGACATGACTCAGCTACTCGGGCAGCAGGGCTAGAGCGTCCTTAGTTCAACATGAGCCTTATCCGAGCTATCAGGCTATCTCAGAATTAATTAAAACGTAAAACTTATTCTTAAATGTGAGCTGTAGAAAGCAGATAGTGGGTTGGATTTGGTGGACTTAATCTTTAATCTAGACTTTAATCTAGACTAAACCTAAATATCAGTGTTTTGATTTCTTTATACAGTTCTTGTATTTGAATTCTTGAAAGTGTGAATATATGTTTTTTTTAGCTTGTTGGAGATGTAGCTATTTTCATTTTTGTGAGGAAAGTTTTACGTTGCACACTGTGAGGAGCTTTAATTTTGTACACTACACATTGGGTTGTTTGTTCTGTGTGTTTTGATGTCTGTGTTCCCTGTTGGTTTGTTACAGGCTCAGCAGTCACTGAACTTTATCCACTCGAAAATCTCACTGAAAGCTGCAGGAGACAATGCCGTGATCGGGAACAGTGCTGTCTCCCCAGAAGTGGTGTGTATTTCCTGTAGCCCCAGCTTTCTAGGCCAGTTGTCCTGTGGATGTTTTGAAGAACAGACATGTGCAAGACCAGTCTTTGGCTCCAAGCTGTGCTTCCATGTTTGGGCGGGGGCAGACTCAGGGATCAAATGTTTCTTATTAACACTCTATGTGGCCTAGGGGAACCCTAGTTGTTCTGCTTCAGTAAAAGAAAATGGCAATACTACCTGTCCTAGGGTTGTCAGAGGGCACAACCTTGAAGAGGGGGTAGCTCTGGCACCCAGTCAGAGCCCGGTGTGTGGCGTTATGGTTAGAGTTGTTGGAGGCATGCTCTATTTTGTGGACAGGTGGCTTTTCTTTTTTATTTTATTTTTTTTTCACATAATTTTTTTGTCTTCTGAAAAGAAAAAATACATTATTTCCAGTATACATAGACTAGATTTTCCTCTGTGGTTGGTATTTTAAGCAGGATAGTTTCTTCTGTGCCAGATAGTGTATGCCACTAATCAGCAAGCATTTTTCTGTTCAATTTTTACTATTGCTAATTCTTTAAATAAATGTTCATATTTTCCACATTTATATTTTTTAAAATATCATCTCTTGTTTTTGTGTTTTCAGGAGGCTCCTGAGAAAGAGACAATGTCTGTGAGTCTCAATCAGACTGTGATTCAGTTACAGCAGCTGCTTCAGGAAGTCAATCAACAGCTCACGAAGGAGAAATGATCCTGGCTGCGGGTATGGACACTAAATCCTGCTGCTTCTTTATGAACACCATAGTGGGGGAGAAGTACGTCTAAATGTACTCTCATCAGATCAGTTCTCCTTCCCTGTAGAGAAGATCCCTTTCCATCCCTGTCGGTTTCCAGCTTTAGCTGTGACCTTTCTTGTTTGTTTCTCTCATGGTGTATTTTGAAGTCTTTTGGTCTAAAGGAAAAGCATCTTAGTATGGTTACTCAGCCTTCTGTCTAGCAGCTTCTCTGTGACTTGGCTACCTGCCTTGGCTGCCCGTCTGTTGTCATGATGCCTTCAATTGCTCATTAGTGGATTCTGATCCTAGGTTAGGGAAAGTGTCTCTGTGATATTTCCCTCCCTTTATGACTTGTGGTGCTTTTGGCTTTGTTTTCTCAATGCTGGACTGAAAATGAAGCCATCCTCACTTAGAAACATGAAATGTGTACACAGCATTTATTGTATACCTAAAGATGGCAGCGTCAGATTTCCATGGTTTCTGTAGATGGAAGGGGGTTTGGCATGTTTTGTTTTGTTTGTTTCTTGTTTTGTGGTGACTTGCTCCGCAGTTTTAGGCTAGGCCCCCACTGATCTGGAATTACAGCAGTACCACCACACCAAGTTGGTGTTTTGTTTGAGTTTGCTTTTGTAGATAATCCAAGAAATTTACTTTTTTATACTTTTTTTTTTTAATGAGAAAAGGAAAAAAAAAAGTTTCCCCCTCCTCCCAGCCTCCCATTTCCCTCCCCCTCCTCCCACCCTTCTTCCCCTCCCCCCACTCCTCTCTCCCTCCCTCTCCACTCCAAAGAGCAGTCAGGGTTCCCTGCCCTGTGGAAAGTCCAAGGTCCTCCCCCCTCCGTCCATGTCTAGGAAGGTGAACATCCAAACTGGCTAGGCTCCCACAAAGCCAGCACATTGCGTAGGATCAAAACCCCGTGCCATTGTCCTTGGGTTCTCATCATCCTTCATTGTTCGCCATGTTCAGAGAGTCCAGTTTTATCCCATGCTTTTTCAGTCATAGTCCAGCTGGCCTTGGTGAGCTCCCAATAGATCAGCCCCACTGTCTCAGTGGGTGGGTGCACCCCTCGTGGTCCTGACTTCCTTGCTCATCTTCTCCCTCCTTCTGCTCCTCCTTGGGACCTTGGGAGCTCAGTCCAGTGCTCCAGTGTGGGTCTCTGTCTCTATCTCCATCCATCACCAGATGAAGGTTCTATGGTGATATGCAAGATATTCGTCAGTATTGCTATAGGATAGGGTCGTTTCAGGTTCCCTATCCTCATCTGCCCAAGGAACTAACTGGGGACATCACCTTGGGCTCCTGGGAGCCATTCTAGGTTCAAGTCTCTTGGCAGCCCTAAGGTGGCTCCCTTAACTAAGAATTGTGCTTCCGTGCTCCCCTAGCCAGCCTTCCTTTATCCCAATCATCCTGTTTCCCCATGTTCCCCCCCATCCTCCCCTTCTCACTTTTCTCTCCCCATCTCCCCTTACCCTCAACCCACCCCATCCCAAAGATCCCACTTTCCTCTCCGGCAATTTTGTCTACTTCCCATAGGCAAGAGGATAACTATATGTTTTTCCTTGGGTTCACCTTCTTATTTAGCTTCTTTAGGTTCACCAATTGTAGACTCTGTGACCCTTATTTATGGCTAAAAACCAATTATGAGTAAGTACATCCCATGTTCATCTTTTTGGGTCTGGGTTACCTCACTCAGGATAGTGTTTTCTATTTCCATCCATTTGCATGCAAAATTCGAGAAGTCATTGTTTTTTACCGCAGCGTAGTACTCTAATGTGTAGATATTCCACACTTTCTTCATCCATTCTTCCATTGAGGGGCATCTAGGTTGTTTCCATGTTCTGGCTATTACAAATAATACTGCTATGAGCATAGTTGAACAAATGCTTTTGTCATATGATCAGGCATCTCTTGGGTATATTCCCAAGAGTGGTATTGCTGGGTCCAGGGGTAGGTTGATCCCGAATTTCCTGAGAAACTTTCTTCTATCTCTTGTATTCTGCTGGTTATGCTTGTTTCTGTAGTCTCTATTCGTTTACCTAGATTTTCCATGTCCAGCCGGCCCTCTGTTTGTGTTTTCTTCTTTGCCTCCATTTCAGTTTTCAGGTCTTGAACTGTTTCCATTATCTGTTTGATTGTTTTTCCTTGGTTTTCTATGGTATCATTCACTGATTTATTCAATTCTTCAAACTTTCTGTTATATTTCTCATCCATTTCTATAAGGGCGTTTTTTACATGCTGTTTAAGGGTGTCAATCACTTTCATGAAGTCAATCTTTTCTCCTTCTTCTTGATTAAGGTGTTCATGTCCTCCCGTTGTGAGGTCGCTGGTTTCTGGTTGCTTTTCAGCTTGTTGGGCGAATTTTTGCCTTGGTGTCTGCCCATCTCTTCTTCCAAATGCTCCCTTATGGATCTTCTTTTACCAGATCAGGTCTCCTAGCCTACCCAACGCTGGCTCTCCCCAATGTTGGCTCTCCTGGCGCGAAGAGATCAGGCCTCCGTGCTGGTTGTGCAGCTCGCAAACAAAGCGCCTACCCTGCTTGGTGCAGGCAGGCCACAGAAACAAAGGAACTGCAGCCCGCTTGGGCGCCCCGAGGATTCGGACACAGTGACCAGACAGGCTGGGCTGGGCGATGTCACGCACCAAAAGAGGGCGGTGGGGTCGAAGTGGGGAGGGCTCTGGACGGAAGCTGGGTGGGCCAGGAAGAAAGAGGCAGCACCCAGGGAGTAGAGGCCCTGCAGGGAGCCCAAGAAAAACAGGGTGCCAAGGAACCCCCGAGCTCCCCGTCCCCGACTGGCGCCGCGGGCCAGAAACTCACCCCAATGCTGGGTCTCCTTACTCCGAGAGATCAGGCCTCCGTGCTGGTTGGGCAGCTCGCAAACAAAGTGCCTACCCCGCTTGGTGCAGGCAGGCCACAGAAACAAAGGAACTGCAGCCCGCCCGGGCGCCCCGAGTACTCGGACCCAGCGCCCAGACAGCCCCAATTATTCTTAGGTTTGGTCTTTTTATTGTGTCCCAGATTTCCTGAATGTTTTGTGATGAGAATTTGTTGGCTTTGCTGTTTTCTTTGATCAGTGTGTTTATTTTCTCTATGGTATCTTCAGTGTCTGAAATTCTTTCTTCTATCTCTTGTAATCTGTTGTTAGTACTTGTCTCTGTATTTCCTGTTCGTTTACCCAGATTTTCCATCTCCATCCTTCCCTCGGTTTGTGTTTTCTTCATTGCCTCCATTTCATTCTTCATGTCTTCCCTTACCTGTTTGATTGCTTTTTCTTGTTTCTCTTGGTTTTCTTGGGTATCTTTGAGCGCTTTATTCATTTCCTCTACCTTTTTGTTTGTGATCTCTAATTGTTTATGGCAGTTTTTCTCCTCCTGTTTAAGGTCTTCTATTATTTTCATATAATTCACTTTTGAGTCAATTTCTTCTAATTCTTCTAGAGTAGGGTGTACAATTCTTCTTTTTTCGGGATCTCTGGATTCTGGTGATGTCATGTTGCCTTTCAGGTTGTTGGAGGAATTCTTGCCTTGGCGCCTTCCCATCTCTTCCTTCAAATGGAGCCAGGAGAGGCCTGGTGTCTTGGTCCAGTCTTTGCTGTGACTGACTCTCTGGTTGTAACTCTTCCGTGTAGAAGCAGGAACCATCCAGTCCAGATGGAACTTCTCAGCACAGAAACATAGATGCCTGGTAGTCCAATGACCTGCAGACAAAAGGGAGAACTTGGGGGGCAGGGTGGGGACGAGTAGAACACAGAACACCCTGCCGCAAAAGCTGAAGGTGCGCGTGCTCCCTTTGGGGGGGGGCAGTCCTTGAGGCCTGCCTGGTAGGCAGGCACTCACCTCTCTGGGTAGGTAGCCTTAGTGTAGGAGCAGAAAACTGTTCCTGAGCAAAGGACCTAGCAGATAATGCAGGCTTGTTGGGGGGGGGGGGGGGGGAGTGTAAGAAAGACAGCCCTGCAGAAGGAGCTGAGGGAGGGGGGGTTTGTGGTCTCTTCCGGGTCAATCCGCCCCTGGATCGCACACACTCGCCTGTCCAGATGGAACTCCTCAGTACCTAAACAGGGCTGCCTGGTAGCCCGATGATCCGGGGACAAAAGCTACTTTTTTTTTTAAATTTATTTATTTATTAAAGATTTCTGTCTCTTCCCAGCCACCGCCTCCCATTTCCCTCCCCCTCCCCTAATTAAGTCCCCCCCCCCCTCAGCCCGAAAAGCAATCAGGGTTCCCTAAAAGCTACTTTTTTATACTTTAAGTGAGAGTTTTGCTTTGGGAGAAATAATAAATCCATCATTAGATCATGGTATGCGCTCTTGTTGCTTACATAACTGTAGAAGCTCAGCTTTAGCAGCATTTAAAAATGCCTTGTATTCCTGCTGGTAAATGGAGGAGGCTTTGTTATCAGTGTTTTGATTTCTTTAAATGATTTAAATCATACTGCCTAGGGAAGAGCATTTGAATATACACAGAATATTTCAGATAGTCTTCTTTTGGGACTGTTTGCTCCAAAATAATGGTGATACCCTGTCCATATAAAGGGGCAACTCAAGGTGCCACTCAGAACCCATACCATAACACCCCATAGATGGGTTAGGTGTGTGAAAAAGTTGACAGACTTACTTGTGATGTGGCAGCCATGCCGGTCACACTTTCTATTCAGGAGACCTTTAGCCTACCTATGCTCATACTATTAGAAATGCTAACCTCCGCTCCGAAGACTGAGCAAACTGAACCGCCTCAGTGCTCACTCCTGACAGCGTAAGCTCCTTTTTCCGTTTTCTCAAGTCATGTTTCAGGCACTTTGCTCTCCCAGACGCCAGACAGCTTTGCTTTCTGTTTCTAGGGAGCGTCTTGCTTTCACCTCTTCTTCCTGTGGTTTCAGCCTCACTGCTTTGTTTCTGTATGACCACATTCCTTTCTTTAATCTTGTTTCTCCTGCAGATCATCAGTTGAAGTGTTTTGTTTGTTTGCTTGTTTAAATAAAACTTTTGTTTGTTTGTTTCTTTCACTTTTTTGAGACAGGGTTTCTCTGTATAGCTCTGACTGTTCTGGAACTCACTGTATGTAGCAAGCTAGCCTCGAATTTAACAGAGGTTTGCCCGTCTTTGCCTCCCGAGGGTTAGGATTAAAGGTGTGCACCATCATCACCTTGAAATTTTAAGTTTCTATTTCACTTATTAACAAGAATTCCTAATAAGTCATTTTTCTCATTCCGTTTTTTCTTTCCTTGCTATAATTTCTTCATCTACTCTAGAATAACTTCTATCTAAAACTACTTTGCCAACATCATTTATAATTTGCTGAAGCTTTTCTTTGCATATAGTGAGTGGTATAGATATCGGAAATATGGGCAAAAGATGCAAGTATGCAGATATGGTGCTATGAAAAGGGCTTTAAAAACATGTTTTGAGATTGGCTACTACTTCCTGACCCAGCGTGTGTTTGTGCTTATGTTGTGGTTTATGCATTCAGTCTGTTCAGCACGGGTGCCCTAGGTTTGCATTGTTCTGACCAACAGTAGTAAAATGACTTCTCAGGGTTGTTCTCTTTTTAAGACACACCTAAAAGTCTCCTGAATCCTGAGACTCTCATTTGGATTACCATCAGGGGGTAATCCATGAAACATGCATGGGATACAGCATGGGGGTCTCTTCTGGCTGTGTTCTAAATGGATTGCTTTCTTATCTTTTACAGAGTGAAGTCTTTGGGAAATTACTCCTTAGAAGTTAACAGAAGGCATTGTATTATATTTTGCCAAATTAAAGCCTTATTTATGTTTCACCCTTTCTACTTTGTCAGACACTGAACAGTTTTGTCTTTTCTAACCCTTGTTAGACTACTGACTTAAAGAGAAAACACTTTAAAAAGCCAACTCTGTAGACACCTCCAGAGTTTAGTTTTATAATAAAACTGTTTGAATAATTAGACCTTTACATTCCTAAATATAAAATAAATGTCATTGTTTACCTTGTTTTGCTCAGTTGTTCAGAAGATCAAAGTGGTGTAGACAACATGAAATTCAACATTTTAATACTGATGTTGTTCACTGCTTTACTCAACATTTGGGAAGTAACTGCCACTGACATCTGCTCCAGGAAACACTTTTGTTGCTAATGTACTCAGCAAATAAAGGGACACTTATTATTCAGATACGACCCACTCTGATTCTCGTTGAGTTTAACAGTGTCATTAGCACTTGGGATCATTTAGAATGCAGTTTCTAATTGCAGCCACCAAACAAGACAAGTCCTGTCTAGACCTTTGTGTCCTCTGTGGGACAGGGCTGTGTCAGGTACCATGGTGTGGGTGAAGACAAGGAAGGTGCAGGCATGCAGGTCCCACCCACCATGGGGGGTGAGGAGGCTCTGCTTTATTTTACCATCACTACTCTTGTTTTAAAGCAACATCTGGGAAATTTTCCTGTCCAAAGACTCTGTCATATTGTCATGCATTCTCTTTGCTGTTGGAAGGGTGTGTGTGTGTGTGTGTGTGTGTGTGTGTGTGTGTGTGTGAGAGAGAGAGAGAGAGAGAGAGAGAGAGAGAGAGAGAGAAGGGGCCGGCACTGTTTTCTTCAAATGGCAATAACAGTTGACAACTATCTTGTACCATCGAGCATTAAAGTACTTTTTAGTATTATTGGTGTTTCTTTTTTAAAAATTGTTTTTTATTTTTTTGTGCATGAGTGATTGTTTCCATGCACGTATGTGTAACACATGTATATAGTGCCTATGGAGGGCAGAAGATACTGAGTCTGCTAGAATTGGAGATTAAAGATTTGTGAGCTGCATGTGGGTGCTGGGAATCAAGGTCTCCTGGAAGAGCAGAAGTTCTCTTAACCACTAAGGTATCCTTCCAGCCCTTATTACTGTTTTCTTGGACAAAGAGTCATGCTTCTCCCACACAGAGGTTTTGCACTTCATGTTCTTTCTGTTTAGAGCTGTTTTATTTTGAAGTAGGTTTAGTGGTGTACGCCTATCTTAGCTAGGGTTTGTTTCTATGCTGTGAAGAGACACTGTGGCCATGACAGCTCTTATAAAGGAAAACATCTAATTGGGGTGGCTTGCAGTTTCAGAGGTGAGAAGCATGGCGGCATGTAGGCAGACATGGGGCTGGAGAAGGAGCTGAGAGTCCTACATCTTAATCTGCCGGCAGTAGGAAATGAACTGTGCTTTGGGAATAGCTTAAGCATATATGAGACCAATAGTGACACACTTCCTCCAACAAGGCCAAACCTTCTAATAATGCCATTCCCTAAGAGCCAGGCATCTAAAACATGAGTCTATGGGGCCGTACCAATTCAAACAACCACAGCACTCATCAAACTTCAGTTGATCAGTAGAGGCAAGAGGATCATGAGTTAGCTAGCCTAGGCTAGAAAGTAAGACCCAATCACAAAGCAACTGGCTTCTTTTGTTTTAAATGTCATCTTAACCCCCAATTACTTGCCCCCTCCCTCAATGTTGTAAGCACACATTCATGCATCTTTTGCCTTTGAAGTGGTGGGATATTCACGATAATGCTATTGGGGCATGTGTAATTTTTAATGATTTCTTATATAAAATCATATGAGAAATTTTTGTCACTGGAGAATGTCAGTCTAGCCAGCTTCTGGAGTAACAGGGAAAGGTGACCATGTTCCCATTCAGTGATGGCTCAGTTGGGCAGTTGTAGCTCTGTGCTCTCAGTCTTTGGCCTTAGGTTAAATATTCCTAGAGCTGCAGTCGTACAGGCAGTGAAAGGCTTTGCTAGTCCCAGTGCTCATCTTTCCACTGTCTTAGAACGTATGTGTTTGGGAGCAGACTTGTCGATACTCCGGAAGAGAATGGCGAGGTATGGAAGGAATGGGTGGGAATGCCCATGAATCAGCCCATTTCCCTTGGTGTGAGAAAGCGCACCAGTTTCCTAGAAGTCAGTGACACTGTGTAAAAGCCTAGGCTAGTGATGGAGTTCCTGTACTACCCACAGAACTGCAGCTATGACCGGTGCTGTGAGGACTTCCCTAGATGCTATATGCTATAGAAAGGAAATACAGCTCTCTTGCTCCCTAGGTCTGTGTGTTGAAGACTTGTCCCCAGCTGGTGGCCCTAGTGATAGGTGATGTATCATAAAGGTTCTCGCCTCCAGCAGGTGATGTATCATAAAGGTTCTCGCCTCCAGCAGGTGATGTATCATAAAGGTTCTCGCCTCCAGCAGGTGATATATCATAAAGGTTCTCGCCTCCAGCAGGTGATGTATCATAAAGGTTCTCACCTCCAGCAGGTGGGGTATCATAAAGGTTCTAGCCTCCAGCACACATTCACTTTGGCTTAATATTTATTCCCCAGTCAGTGAAGTCAGCCAATTAGAGACAGAAACCATTGTCCAAAATAAAACCCGCTGTAAGTGGCTTTTGTCATGTCCAGCAGTGGAAGGAGATTGCTGTGTGTGAGAGGAGCAGAGACCACCAGGAGAAGGCTGCCGGTAGCACCCTCTGTGAGAGTCCATTATCTGGCTCCTCACAGAAGACAAGAGAGTGTAGGAAGGAAAGTACAGTCTTTCTTACCAGAGCTGGGCTGCCAAGGTCAGTGTTTGTGTAAAACACAGGGCGAGGTGGAGACTGATTGGCTAAGAAGACTTAAGTTTAGGTGATGACAGACTGGTTGGTAGGTGTTTATCATTTCACTCAGGTTTTGCTTTCTGCTTCCCTGGAATAATTTCACGTTCGTTGGTAGAGTTATCTAGCAATATGCTCCAATTTATTGTGTACTAACTAGCTTAAAAGCACTTAACTTGGAGTGCATGTTTTATTCTTCACCAGGTTATATTGAGGTAGGCAAGGGATAGACCTCTGTCACCCTCTTCCTTGTAGATGTGAAAACCTGGTCTTGGCTTCTCAGGAGAGCCAGTCCTGAGCCTAAGCCTTCTGGCCTGTGTCTGACATGTGAACATATACATATCTACATACACATCTCTGTAATAATGTGCATGTAATTGTAGCTAGAGAAAATTTAAGATTGTGCAGGAAAGGTCAATTTAAAAAGAGAGATTTGTTCCTGGTGCCATTGTGCCTTCCTCGTCTTCTCCTGCCTACCTCAGTGGTTCTCCCAAGTGTGGCACCAGGGGCCTTGAAGGTCAAAACCAATTTCATAAGACACCATTTGCCCTTTTCACCGGGACACTTGTGCTACTCCAAGGAAGCAGTGTCTTCCAGCCATGACCGGACTGGTGCATATAGAGACTCGGAGACTGGCGGCCGCATGCTCCAGTTCTCGCCAGATGGAGTCGCAGCACTGCTGGGGGGAGGTGGACACGGCTCCTACCCCTAACCAAGAAACAATCTGCACTTGATACCCACTGGCAAAGGAAAACTATCTTTCTCCAATGGAGTCTCACTGAGTATATAAACTACACCTTAGGGTAGGTTCCATGCCCAGGCGTATCGTCATAAAATGAGCTCAGTGGTGTTCTTAGTTTGCTTTGTTTGGGTGTTTTTTGTCTTATTGATCTTTTGCTTGTATATTTTGGTTTCTGTTTTTTGGTGGGACTTTTTTTTTAAGAGGGTGTGGAGTTGGGTGGGTGGAGGGACGGGGAGGATTTGGAAGAAATCATGGGACGGAAAAGCATAATCAGCTATGCTATATGACAAAAAGGTTTTTAATAATTTTTTGGTTTTAATTTTAGTATATTAAATATTGTTACAGAATAGATTCTTAAATCTGAAGGAATTCTCAGACCAAAAAATTGGAGAGCCACTGTTTCTGCATACTGTTTCTTTCCTGTAGTTTTTTGATGGCATCTGGCAATTATCCATACTTTAAAAAGTGTATCTTGTTTTGTATTTTTATAATTTTCATTTTGCTCTTTGACAACTTTTGTGTAAAATTTGTTTTAAATAAATTAATTTTAAGCTGTTTTTGTCTGGACTACTTTGTTACAAGTTTTTATATGTACGGATTTGTTGTCTTTGAATATATTAAAACGGTACTTGACACCTATAGGAAATAAGAAGCAAAACAGCCTCCTCTCATTTATCAGTTATTAGCATGTTTATTTGACTTAAACAAGCCTGTACTTGAACTATCTTGTGTGAACATGTAATCCATGTTGTCATGTACCCAGAGAACTGCACATACCCTAACAATATGCTTTGTATGCTTTGAAAATGTGTGTAGGTCTTTGTGCCGTTTGTAGTTTAGCAGCAGACTTGAGGCTGTCTGCCGAGGGCTAAAGCTGGTTTGTGGTGTGTGCACATGGGTCCGTTAGGCGGTTTGCGTGCTGGTTAGTTTGCATTCCACAGGAAATAAACAGACAGATTGATCTAGATTGCTTTCATCAGCAACACGGGAGAGCACTGAGAGACCTTATGAACTTGTTTAACAGCAGTCTGTGTGGTACATGTATACCATTGGCTACATCTTGCTGTATCCCTACACTGTAGCACTACAGCTGAGAAAATGAACAAAAGCATTAACTGCAAAACATTTCTGTGTCTCTGCTTCCTTGTTCCCAGCAGTTCATATGCTTCTGTCACTGAGGTTACTTTGAACTTTCTCAAATTTATATATGGAATCAGGTATAGCTTTGTCTAGTTTCTTTGACTCACGGTAATAAACATAGTTCTATATTTCTGAGTGTATTGTACTATGTACACTGTATATTATAATTGGCTGGCCCACTCTGGGAATGAATGTTTGAATATATTCTTATTTGCATTCTGTTGCTATGGTAAACACTGACCAAACCCAGTTTACACGACATAATCCCAGGCCATCGCTGAGGGAATTCAGGGTGTGGAGTGGGTCTGGAGCAGACGAAGGAACACTGCTTGCTGACTCGGTCAGGCTCATCGCTCAGTTACCTTTCTCACACCTAGAATCACTTGCCCATAGGTGGTACTGGCCACAGGGGACTGGGCCCTTCTACATCAGGTAACAGTCAGGAGACATGACACAGACTTGCTTCCAGGACAGTCTGATGAACCTGTTTCCTCAGACTGGGCCGTTACAGAGAAAGCACGAGCGTTTATCTCTAAGACTTGTGTAACTAAGTGTACAGCCCAGCACGAAGCTCACGTGAGACGTCCAGAGTCGCCCTTCGGGATAGTGCACGTCAGCTTTGTCCCTGGTGCCCCTGTAGGGTCTGTTCAAACTCAGGGTTTATCCGCTTTGTGGGGGAGGTGAAGAGGCTAGGAGATAGGCTGGCAATGCTACTGGTGTCTGTCTGGACCTGATGTCCATGCGAGGAGCAGGGCAAGCATTTATGGTGGATGTCTTTCCTGGAAGAGAGCAGTGGGCTCTGAGTGGTTTATGCAAGAGTTGTAACTGCTGCCCGCAGCTGCTTTTGTGGATTAGGAAGAGAATAGATTGGTAGGGGAAGAGCTTCGGTGAGGCTCTGTTCTTACCCATGGGCTTTTGTTACCTAAGTCTAGGTTCACTGTACACATCTCCTATGATGCATCTGCTTTTAATCATACTCATGGTCTGTTATGCATAGGCATAAGATGGTAAATATGCATTCTCCTAAAGTTCATGTTGCCTAATTGTGCGTGTACCCTCAACCAGCTTACTATCCCTAGTTTCGGGAATGTTTTAGGCTTTGTTTGACCACTAAAAGGATTTCTAAGGAGGGAGCTACAGCTTGGAGTGACCTGATTGCTTTGTTTGGAGAGGGGTGTACTGTTTCTCCTTTCCCATGGAGTCCAAGGTTGTTGAGAGCACTATTGCATAACGACAACAAAGTTACAAGTATCTGAGACGCTTGTCTGAAACCTGCACAGTACAACGCTCCTCGGAACAGTGGCTGAATGTGCTTGAGATGGCATGTCTCAAGAGGATTCTAGACTTCACATGAAGAGATAAGAAACATCTCCAGCTACAGAAAGAAGTAAACTATAGGGTACAGCAACGGTGCTTGAGATACTTTGACCATGCTATGAGAATGAGTAACAGCAGAGACCCGAAGACAGCCCAGCTTGAAGGAGTGCACAGAATAAGGCAAAGAGGAAGCCCCCCCCCCCAAAAAAAAACAAACAAAACAAAACAAAAAAAAAAAACGCTGGATAGTCAGTCAGTATAAAGGAAGACTGTGGAACCTTGGGTGTGACAGTAACAAGCATCTAGGACTGCCCAGGATAGGAACAACTGGAGATCCGCCATAAACGGGCTGCCCATGTGTGCTTAAGCATTGCCGGGGCATAAATGATGACGAAAAATGATGTCTAGAGCATAAGGCAAGCAGTGGCCTGGGCTACTAAGCCTTCCCCATGCTTGCCTGCATCATGAGTACGTGCACTAATGTCATTTCTGCTCCCCTTCCTACTTCAAGTCCCAACACCCACTTCTTGACCACGCCAGACACCAGCTCCACGGTAGAACTATCTACTAGGTTTTCAATATTGTTCCTCCGATCCTGACTGTCAGATGCCAGGCACACAGGCTTGAGGGGAAATGTACCCTCATGGACTTCCTAAGGAAGCCTAAGTAATTGACAGAACAGTGGGAGCTTTGGCAGCCAGGCACAGTTGGGCAGCACAGAGTCTGAATGGCAGATTCTATTCCCACCATCTTTATGACGGCCGCAGTCTTCGATTTTCAGTATTTTAGTGATCTGTGTCATAGCACACTTGATGAACGCACCTGACTCCCAGCCTGTCTCATGGGATTCTGTTTACCTGCTTCCACCTGTGGAGCTGGCCGGAGGACTCTTAGCCAGAGCATTTAGGTGAAGAGTTTAGGAGGGTTGGAGGCTGGGACTGTTTGTTGTATGCCGGGATAGAGCCAGTGCCCTTCCCTGTGATTGTTGGCTAGTCTAGACGGGATGGAGTCCAGGAGAAGGAAGAGCAAGTGTAATTTGATGTCTTAGGCTCTTTAAGTGTTGGGGAGTATCTGGAAGTCCTTAGTGAATTAGGTGTTATTCACAAGTCTGGCCTTTGATGCTCCCCAGAGCCCAGCTTACCAAAGGCCTTTGGGTTTTCAGGTGTGCCTGGGTATGGCTTGGCCTGTGGTACACCAGATGACATCCACAGGTGGTGGCTGGCTCAGCTGCACACCGTCAAAGCCTCCAGCTCAGACCAGTGAGCTCACCAGCCTCGCGGAGCATCCTCCCTGCCTACTGCCCCAATGCCAGGCCGTTGCTGCGTGTTAGCTCTACGTATGCCTTTCGTTGTTCACGGGAAGGTAGATCTGGAGTCTTTCTTTAAAAAATTTTATTTATTCCATGTGTCTTTGCATCTGCCCTCCACCCCTGTTACACCCCCCCCCCGCGCCATAAAACAAAATTTAAGAGAAAAAAGGAAAGAAATAAAGGGGAAAAGTTAAAAAAATCTTGTCATGGAAGCTGCAGTGTGACTTAGTCATGCCGAAAACCCCTTCGTCCATGTATCTTCTAAGTGCTTATTGCAGAGTCATTGGTCTGCTTCAAGGCCTCTACACTGTCAATGCTGGGCCTTCACTAGGACTCTTCCTGTTGTTGCCCTGCTTTCTGGAGGCCCTGCAGCTTTGGGTCTGCGAGTCAGGTTCCTTCACGTGTTCCAGCAGGTCATAGGTGGGGTAGATGTAGGGGTGGGTCAAGTCTGAACTCTGGGTCTGGGCTTGGGCAGCTGTAAGGTTGGTCTGCCCAATGAGAAACGGGGACAACTCTTCTGTGTTTACATCTTCAGGGCTAGCTCACCCACACATTCGCCAATAGAGAGCTGAGTCTTAGAGCTTTCTCCGAAGTTGCTGCACTGAGTAACCTGTGTCAGCACAAAGTGTAGGAGGGATGTGGCCTGGGAGCACCTTCTCGTTCTGGAGGTTTCCATCTTGCTCCTGGACAACAGCTGTCAACAGCATGTGTGGGATGCATACACTGGTGCTCAGCCGTGCTGAGTGTCAGCTCCAGCCCCAGGAAGATTCTCCAGGCGATGGTGGACATCCCTTTGGCCAGCCCAGGGTAGAAGAGTGTTTCTTGACTTCTAGTATAGCAGACAGAATAATGGCCCCAGAGATGCGTGTGTTATAATCTCTGAGGAGGAAATAAAGTTGTGGGTAGAATTGAGGTGTTTGGCAGGTTATTCTGGATTATCGGGGTGGGGTGGGGGTGAAGTGGGCAATGAAATTATAAGAGTCCTTTAAATGCAGAAAGAGGGAGGAGGGATTCAAAGACAGGTGATAACAGAAGACTCTGAAGAAAGAAGGGCCACTAGAGGTGCAACAGCCACCCTGTGTCCAGGAAGACTCTGAAGAAAGAAGGGCCACTAGAGGTGCAACAGCCACCCTGTGTCCAGGAAGGAAAGGACCAAAATCTGCGGGAGAATCGCCATTGAAAATGTCCCATCTTAGAAACAGCTTACCTCCAGACTTCAGGGTATGCAAAAGAAAACACACACACACACACAAAAAAAACCCCACTAAAACATCACAGTGATTTCCACTCTGGTCAAGTCCTGCCATGCCACACTAGAAAAACAGTCTTCGTGGTTTGTTTCACACTTAACACAGCTTTCCATCCAGAGTCACTGATGGTACTCGTTTTTTTTTTTTTTTTTTTCAACTATCTTAGATTTCCTAATTCTGTGAGTACCTTGGCGCCAAAGACAATTATACTCATCTCAGTGACCCCCAAAGTCTACTGCTGAGCCTGGATCCTAAGAGCGTACTAACAACTTCCTGGTACTTTGTTCAATGAGTGAATGGGGGGAGGGGGAAACTGGTGGCAATGAGCCCAGCAGAGGGACAGTAGCAACTGAGAATCCAGGCCAGAGGGAACCAGCCTCCAATCAGAGAAATGGGTGGATGAGGCCAGTAAAGGAGGACACTACAGGATGGAGATTACTGGCAGATCTTGAAAGTGAGGTGGGTTTGGGAATCCACTAGCTTATGACTGGGGCAAGACCTTCAGCCATGTGAGTTTCTCTCTCATCTGCAGACTGAACAGGAGGAGAGTGAACCGTGTACAGAATGCTCATTCTGTGGTAGAGTACACCTTGTACAGAATGCTCGTCCTGTGGTAGAGTGCACCCTGTACAGAATGCTCGTCCTGTGGTAGAGTGCAGTGTGTACAGAATGCTCGTCCTGTGGTAGAGTGCACCCTGTACAGAATGCTCGTCCTGTGGTAGAGTGCACTGTGTACAGAATGCTCGTCCTGTGCTAGAGTGCTCCTTGTACAGAATGCTCGTCCTGTGGTAGAGTGCAGTGTGTACAGAATGCTCATCCTGTGGTAGAGTGCACTGTGTACAGAATGCTCGTCCTGTGGTAGAGTGCACCATGTACAGAATGCTCGTCCTGTGGTAGAGTGCACTGTGTACAGAATGCTCATCCTGTGGTAGAGTGCACCTTGTACAGAATGCTCGTCCTGTGGTAGAGTGCAGTGTGTACAGAATGCTCGTCCTGTGGTAGACTGCACCATGTACAGAATGCTCGTCCTGTGGTAGAGTGCAGTGTGTACAGAATGCTCGTCCTGTGCTAGAGTGCAGTGTGTACAGAATGCTCGTCCTGTGGTAGGGTGCAGTGTGTACAGAATGCTCGTCCTGTGGTAGAGTGCAGTGTGTACAGAATGCTCGTCCTGTGCTAGAGTGCACCCTGTACAGAATGCTCGTCCTGTGGTAGAGTGCACTGTGTACAGAATGCTCGTCCTGTGCTAGAGTGCTCCTTGTACAGAATGCTCGTCCTGTGGTAGAGTGCAGTGTGTACAGAATGCTCATCCTGTGGTAGAGTGCACTGTGTACAGAATGCTCGTCCTGTGGTAGAGTGCACCATGTACAGAATGCTCATCCTGTGGTAGAGTGCACTGTGTACAGAATGCTCATCCTGTGGTAGAGTGCACCTTGTACAGAATGCTCGTCCTGTGGTAGAGTGCAGTGTGTACAGAATGCTCGTCCTGTGCTAGAGTGCACCTTGTACAGAATGCTCGTCCTGTGGTAGACTGCACCATGTACAGAATGCTCGTCCTGTGGTAGACTGCACCATGTACAGAATGTTCGTCCTGTGCTAGAGTGCACCTTGTACAGAATGCTTGTCCTGTGGTAGAGTGCAGTGTGTACAGAATGCTCGTCCTGTGGTAGAGTGCACTGTGTACAGAATGCTCGTCCTGTGGTAGAGTGCAGTGTGTACAGAATGCTCGTCCTGTGCTAGAGTGCAGTGTGTACAGAATGCTCGTCCTGTGCTAGAGTGCACTGTGTACAGAATGCTCGTCCTGTGGTAGACTGCACCATGTACAGAATGCTCGTCCTGTGGTAGAGTGCAGTGTGTACAGAATGCTCGTCCTGTGCTACAGTGCACCTTGTACAGAATGCTCGTCCTGTGGTAGAGTGCAGTGTGTACAGAATGCTCGTCCTGTGCTAGAGTGCACCTTGTACAGAATGCTTGTCCTGTGGTAGAGTGCAGTGTGTACAGAATGCTCATCCTGTGGTAGAGTGCAGTGTGTACAGAATGCTTGTCCTGTGGTAGACTGCACCGTGTACAGAATGCTCGTCCTGTGCTAGAGTGCAGTGTGTACAGAATGCTCATCCTGTGGTAGGGTGCAGTGTGTACAGAATGCTCGTCCTGTGGTAGAGTGCAGTGTGTACAGAATGCTCGTCCTGTGGTAGACTGCACCATGTACAGAATGCTCGTCCTGTGGTAGAGTGCACCATGTACAGAATGCTCGTCCTGTGGTAGAGTACACCTTGTACAGAATGCTCGTCCTGTGGTAGAGTGCAGTGTGTACAGAATGCTCGTCCTGTGGTAGAGTACGCCTGCTTAGTCACACAGGTCATTGCTGGCCAGACTGTAGAGAAGGAAGAAGCGTTTTTCAACTGTCTATCCAAGATAAGATTAGATAGTAGGGAAGTGTGAAGGTTATGGAGAAAAGAAGGTGAGAATTCACAGGAGCGGGGAATCCAACTGGTGGGAGTGTGCAGAGTAACTTCAAGATGTTAGCATCCTTCTCTATCCCTGGAAAGAAAGACTATTTAAGTGAGCTGAAGCCTTTTAGGAAGCTTAAGAGAAACAGAATTAGAGGCAGCCTGCCCTTAGTTGGCTTGTGCCAACTGCTTATACGGCTTTGATTATAGTTTTCAATGAGTCCCAGGAGGCTTGGGGTCAGAAAAAAAGAGTCAGACGTATTCAGGTTTAATATGAAGACTTGAACGCCACTCTGGGGGCACAGTAGAAGTCTCGAGAGGGCTGTGCCTAGCAGATTTCTACAGTTAATGAAGCCCAACAGCTAGATAACAGGAATTGTGATGGAGGGCCATCATCCACAAGAGAGCAAAGGATGCTGCAGGGCCAGGCAGGTGACACAGCAGAGGGGAGGATCCTTTACCAGATCACTGGGGACAGTGACAAAACCCCTCTTTACTGAGGTCCTCAGGGGTCAAGTGTTGCTTTAATCTTGATTTCTTTTTTGTGGGGTGGCCCGATTATGTGCTCATTTTTAGGAGGAGATTAACACCTACCAACAGGAGGAGGTAGAATCAGGGTTCTGGTGCATGTGGTTGCCAGATGTAGCCATTTCTTCCTCTGTCACCCAGTGCATAGTATCGCTGCACAGATGTTCATCTGGGCAGTGTGTGTATGCATCTGCATTCAGAAGGACCTTCCTGCTTCATACTCATCTGGAAGTCTGCTAATCAGAAGGAACAGAGCATCATGGCTATCCTGAGCTGAAGATGAGAAAGCCAGGGAGAATGCTCAGGCAGAGCTCAGTGAAGAAAGCCCGCCGCACACGAGGCTAGACATGGGGCACATTATTCTGGACGTTGCTGTGAGTGTGAGCCCAGGTAAGACAAGCTTTTAAGTTGATGGGCTGTTTTTTCTAACACTCTGCACTAGTGAGGGTGGGTTCCACTCATAAAACTGAAAACTTGAATGGAGCAAGGACACCACACCACCTGAGAGGCTCCCACCCCCAGCCACCTGGCTTGGGCAGAGCAGATGACACCAGAGAGGTCCTCTATCTACACCTCATGTCCCATGGGTGCCACTTCAGTAAGCAAGTATGTGTTAGAGAGATGGGAGAGGAGAAGTAGAAGGGTTTGTGCACTATGAGGAGAGGTGGAGCTGGAGATGAGAGGGTGATGAGGGACAGCCTGATGTGATAGCCTATGCTGCCACCTGAGGCCATGAAGTTGCCCTGGCTTGTGCTGCCACCAAGAGCCATGTCCAGGTCCATGACCCTGCAGCAGCGGGGGGCCTAGATCAATATCCGTGGCCCACGTTACCATCAACGGTCATGTGGATATTCCTGTCTAGGCTGCCCATGTCAGGGAACTGTGTAGAATGGTCCCACCTCTCATTAACTGGTTGGTGATGTGTGGGCATAGGAGAGATGCCCCTCACTACCTGTGTTAGGTGGAGAGACAGCCCTGCCCCTCACTAGCTACAGCACTCAGGACAGTGGGCCCTGGTCAGCATGATGGATCTGATCCTGTTGATGGGGGGAGCTGGCCCCAAGAGCATGAGAGTGGGTGAGCTGGTCCTGCCCCTCACCAGGGCCCAGATCCAAGGCTTTGAGTTGGTCCACCCCAATATCTGCCTCGTCTAAAAACCGCTGGAGCTGACTGAAGGGGCCAGTCCTACAGACCCCAAACTGCAGGATCTCCAAGACACAGGGATACTTGAGGAGCACCAGTGAGGATCCAGTACAGATGGTGCAGCAGAAGCCAGAGGCCTGGAGCCAGACCAATCATCACAGTGAACGTTTGTGAGGAAAGCTGTTTGGGCTGACGGGGGCGGGGGGGGGACTGCGTGAAGCACCGTGACACACCCTAGCTTCCACGGCTAGATTTTTGTTTGTTTTAATTGAATTTTAATTGATTGATCTTGTTTGTTTTTGTTTTCTTGGGGGGAAGGTTGCAAGGGCAGAGGGAAGATATGGAAGGATGGGGAGATGAGTGGGATTGGGGTGAACGGTGTGAAATTGACAAACAATAAAAAGTTAAACAAACAAAAGCACTATACCAACCTAGGCGAATTGATGAGGTTCAAATTCAGTGAGAGGACCTGTCTCAAAGACTGAAGTTGGAAGAACTAGAGAGCTGTACTCGTTCAGAGCCCTGGCTGCTCTCCCAGAGGACCCAGGTTCAAGTCTCAGCACTCACATGGGTGGCTCATGACTGTCTAACTCAGTGTCCTTCTCTGGCCTTCAAGGGCACTGGGCACTCACATGGTGTAGATACACATACGGGAGAAATGTCCACACTCATAAATTAACAGCCATAACACAGAAGGTGGAGAGCGATCAAAAAGAAACGGACACCTGATGCCCACCTCTGGCCTCACGTGCACCCACACACACCTGCACACACTAAAAGTAGCAAGCACACACACCACACCATATACACATGCAAATAAATCCTAACAGGTTTTGTTTGCAATTTAAAAATGTGTATGTGCCTTATATGTATAAGTGTATGTAAAATATGTATGAGTATGTGAAAAATAAATATGTGTGTATATGTATAAGGTTTCTAATGTGAAGGAACACCATGACCACGGCAACTCTTATAAAGGAAAACATTTAACTGGGTGGCTTGCAGTTTAGAGGTTTAGTTCATTATTGTCATGGTGGGGCATGGCAGCACACAGGCAGATGTGGTGCTGGAGGAGCTGAGGATTCTACATCTTGATCCCAAGGCGATGGGAAGCGAACTGACTGTCACACTGAGCAAAGCGTGAGCAAAGGGGACCTCAAAACTCACCCCCACTGTGGCATGCTTCCTCCAACAAGACCACACCTTCTAATAGTGCCACTTTCTATGGGCTTGTGCGGAGTCGATTTCATCCAAACCGCAGTATGTATGTATACCATGCACATGCCTGCACCTTGGGGCTAGACAAGGGCACAGAGCCCTTGGAGCACCTGATGTGGGTGTTGGGAACCAAACTAGGGTCCTCTGTAAAGTAGAAAGTGCCCTTAAATGATGAAGCCATCTCTCCAACCCCATGTTTGTGATTTTTTTTTTCTTGGAACTTGATCACACAGTTCTCAAGTGTCAATTTGGAGATGATAACGTTGGTTTCTGATATCAAAAGACCGAAGGAGCCTGAGTCTAAAGCAGTGATCAAGTGAGATGTGTGGGTGGGAGAACATGTCCTGTTCTCCAGAGCTGCCCAGATACATGGGGTTACCTGCAGAAGCACACCCAGGGACCTACAACACCACAGGAGCAAAAAGAAGCCTTCTTACCACCACCAGCGACATCACCTTCCTGGGGTCCTTTAACTTCCAATGCCTCCGACATTCCCGTGTTCAGACACTAGGGGGAGGTAAGAGACAATGCATATAAGCAAACTTGGTCTTGGAGGGAAAACAGTTTTCTTGAAAACAATGCTTAGGAACTTAGCATAGGGGAGCAGAGGTTTGATTTCAGGGCTGCTGCCCTCCTTATCAAGGTTAGAGCTTTGGTCACACAAAGGCATCTTCCACTGTCTCCAGTGTTTTAGATCTGCAGCCTTCCTATTCTCTGACTTCTTGCCTGTCTCCCTGTGGAGCGCTACCCGTGGCCATTTCGGTTTTCTCTGGGGTGCCTCAGTCTCCATTCCACTGCGTTGCCATCTTAGCAACTGTCCTGCAAGGTTCCAAGTGGTGGCTAGCATGGGGTCCCTGAGCTTGGCCTGTCTGGATACTGTGTATTCTATTCTGGATGGTTCCAGGTCATTTCATCCCCACTTCTCTTCCTGTAGCGATTCGTTCTTTTCTCGTTCCATTGTTCTGAAATTCTACATCTGTTTTCATTTCCATTCTACCTGGTGAAAGAATTGCCAGGCTGTGTTCCAGACCTGTGATACCAACCAGCTCGTGCCTAGTTAGCTGTGAGGTATGGCAGAACCCTGCCACGCCAGGAGAGGTCGTAACTAGAGGCTGACCTGCTCTGCTGCTGGGAAAGGGCTGCTTACTTTGTAGCATTGATTTGCTGTCTCTTGGCTCAGTTGTTCTTGTGGCTGGCTACAGTCTCTTTTCTCTGTCCTTCAAAAGTTCTGTGACCATGCCCTCACTGCGGGGAATGCTCCGCTCCCCCAGGTACGCGTGACACCCCCATCGCAGCCTCAGTGGCTTCTCTGTGGTTTTCCTGGACTAAAGCCACACAGCATGCCTGGTCTGCTATTGCTCTTAGCGCCGTTCTGTGGACAGGTATAAACACCAGGACTGTGTTCTGGGTGTGAGACACCTGAGATTAAGGCAGGCATGGCTATGGCCTGGTGAGGGCCTCTTTTGGGTTGCAGATGGCCTGCTTCTTGTCTCCATGAAAATAGGTGCCCGCCCACTTCTCTTTCTGTGCTAAAAAAGAAAGCAAGATGGCACCTGGCCCCTTTCGCTTGGGTACCAATCCCACTAATAAGGGCTTGACTTTCATGACCTGTTCATCTCCCAGAGCCCACACTTCTCCTTTTGTTTTGTTATTTGAGACCGGTTCTTTCTATGTAGTTCTAGCTGTCCTGGAACTTGCCGTGTAGATCAGGCTGGCCTCAAACTCATAGAGATCCATCTCCCTCTGCATTACAGGTGCTGGGATTAAAGGTCTGTGCCACCACACCCAGTCCCAAGGCCGTCACACCCAGCCCAAGGCCTACACCTCTTAACAGATCACATCAGGAGTTAGAATCTGGGGAACACTGGTATCTAATCCCTAACAGGCTGTCCAAGGGAAGCATGGCTGTTCTTTTTCTCTTTTTTTCTTTTTTTTTCTTTTTGTTTCAGTGAAATGAGTCAGTTTGCTTGAGCCTCCATGAACTGCAGGGCTCAGCTTCCTCTTGGTTGCCTCCCTTACCTCAGGGCTAGCAGAGGTCGGCTTGCATAGTGGCCCCAGATTTCTCTTGAAAACCCCTGCTCTTCCTAGACAATTGTCCTAGTTAGGTTTAATTGTCAGTTTGACAAAGCCCAGAGTCAGCTGAAGGAGTGCTTCTAGTTTTATGTCAGCTCGACACAAGCTAGAGCCATCTGAAAGAGGGAACCTCTATTGAGAAAAATGCCCCCTGAAGATCCACCTGAAAGGCATTTTCTTAATTGGCAATAAATGGGGGAGGTCTCAGCCTATTGTGACTGGTGCCATCCCTGGGCTGGTGGTTCTGGGTTCTATAAGAAATCAGATTGAGCAAGCCGGTAGGCAGCATTCCTTCAGGGCCTCTGCGTCAGCTCCTACCTCCAGTTCCTGCCTTGCTTGAGTTCCCGTCTTGACTGTTCAGTGATGAACAATGATGTGGAGATGTGAGTGAAATAAACCCTGTCCTCACCTTGCTTTGGTCACGGTATCACCACAGCTATAGCAGCGCTAACTAGGAAGCCTCATCTGAGATACTGGCTAAATCAGATTGGCCTGTGACCATGTCTCTGGGGGGATTGTTGAAGGGGGCGATCTCAGCCCACTGTGGGTGGTACCCTTTCCTGAGCCTGCTCGTTCATTCCTGCCTTCCCAGACCCAAATAATCACATAGAAACTATATTAATTGCAACACTGTTTGGCCTATTATGTCAGACTTCTTATTAACTAACTCTTACATCTTAAGTTAACCCATTTCTATTAATCTGTATATTGCCATGAGGCTCCAGGTATGGCCTACAGGTATGGTTCTGGCAGCATCTTTCTCCTTCAGCAGCTACATGGCATTGCTTCGACTCTGCCTACTCTGGCTATATTCTGCCCTGCCATAGGCCAAAGTAGCTTTATTCATTAATCAATAAAAGCAACACATATACAGAAGGACATCACTATGGTCCCTATATCCAGTTCCTGTTTGAATTCTTCCTTGATTTCCTTCAGTGATGAGCTGTAACTGAAACAAATCCTTTTCTCCCTAAGTTGCTTTTGGTCAGAATGTTTTTAGAAGCAACAGAAAAGAAACTACAACGACAACTGAGGATCCAATGGTTGTGCTGCTGTGCTTGCTTTCCGTGTCTTTCTGGATTATTTGCCAAGCAGATAGTCGTCGTCTTCTTCTTCTTCTCCTTCTTCTTCTCCTTCTTCTTCTTCTTCTTCTTCTTCTTCTTCTTCTTCTTCTTCTTCTTCTTCTTCTCCTCCTCCTCCTCCTCCTCCTCCTCTTCTTCTTCTTCTTCTTTTTGGTTTTTCGAGACAGGGTTTCTCTGTAGCTTTGGAGCCTGTCCTGGAACTAGCTCTTGTAGACCAGGTTGGCCTTGAACTCACAGAGATCCGCCTGCCTCTGCCTCCAAGTGCTGTATTAAAGGTCTGCACCACCACCGCCAGGCTGCAGATGGTATTCTTAAGCCCACCGGTAAATACTGCATGTATGTCGACCATGGCCATGTCTTCATGGCTTGGCCAAGGGTGAGTCTCTGTTGGCTTGTCATTTTTATAGCTCTTTCTGTTATCAGTCCTTCAAGGTCCTTTCTGTTTATTTCTTCAAGCTATTACTTCCATTTTAAATACCATTATACTGTGCTCAAAACTGAAGGGTATGGGATTTACTTAAGGTGTTCTTGTGGCCAACCAAACGAAACTCTCAGTTCATACTTGTACCAAATAAAAGAGAGGAGAGAAGGGAACACCTTCTTCAAAAAATAAGTATTCTTATTTTATGTGTATGGGTATTTTACCTGCACAGATTTGTGTGCACCACGTGTGCACACAGAAGCCAGAGGAGGGTGCTAGATCCCCGGGAACTATATTTCCCGCCAATTGGGAAGCACCTTGTGGGTACTGGGAACTGAATTTTGGTCCTCTGTAAGAGCAGCCAGTGGTTTCAGCCACTGAGCCATCAGTCCCTGGAAGGCACCCCCACCCCCACTACCCCCTCCCTTTTTTGTAGAAGAATGGCAGTTAATCAATACAAAGGAATGGTAGAATTGAAAAGTGCCATTTCAACCATCTTTATAATAATTCAGGAAAGAATTTTTAGTATACGCTAAAGTCACTGAGTGAAAGGTTGTTTAGAGGAGCATATTCAGTCTCAAAGTATTGTCTCATAGAAGCTTACTAAGTACACAAGAAAAGGCAACCTTTGGTGCTGGTGAAATCTGGCAGACACTGCTTACTTAAATGACCAGACTTCACTTCTGTGGTGGCGGTGTGTGGACACAACACTTCCTACATAAGATTCCTGCCCCAAATGCAAATCTGAACCTAACAGAGAAGAAACAATTACAGAAATCCAAATCAAGGGATATTCTGAAAAACAGCTGACCTAGACATTTCAAAAAGTCATTGGTAAATCCACAACCAATCAAAATGCAAAGTTGTGGAACACAGTCTCTATGGAAACATCTACAGAACACTCCCACACCTAAGGCTCAGGAAACATTAAGGAAGAGGGGCCGGAAAGGTTGTATCAGAGGGATTGGTGAGCTTGCTATGAGAGTGTGTCTCATAGTAATATTAGAAGCTACACACATAATGTTTCAACCACACAGCTGCTCATACATGACCTAAACAAAGACAACAACAGACTGGCCAAAGTGGATAAAGAAAAGTCCATGGGGGCAACCCTGCACAAAGACATGCAGGCAACTAAGGAGTGAATGCTGGGAGTAGCAGAAACCATCTTCCTTGGGAAGAGCATGGCAACTGGTTACCCAACATCACATGGTCCGTCCCCGAAACATACCTACATGTACAGTTACATGCAACACCAAATGGTCCATCCCTAAAACATGTACAGTTATACCCAACACCACATGGTCTGTCCCTAAAACATACGTACATGTACAGTTACACTGACTGAGTAGGTTGTATTTAGGAAAAAATGTATGCATATATATATATATATATATATTTTATACCTATAGCAACAATAAATGAAAAAAGAGGCCTTGAATTTGAAAGAGAGCACGGAGAGGTATATGAGAGGGTTTGGAGGGAGGAGAGGGTTAGGATAAATGATCTAATTATATTATAGTTACACAAAAAAGTCAGTGGTATAAAAGTCCCACATTACGAGAGATCAGCAAGGCATTCAATAACTGTTGTCTAAGCCATTATCAGAAGAAAAGTGTAAGGAAAATTGAGGAAATCACAGTAGTATATCCATACTCAAAATCACAGTTTAGTTAATAAGGGAAAAATTAAAAATAAACAAAACATAATTCATTGTTTATGTATGTTCTTACCCCTAGTCCTCAGTAATTATTGAGAGACAGCACCCATGGTTCCAAAGATTTTGATAACTCACCACATTAGCAGGTCACTGATGGATTAGAGCTGCAGGACAAGGACTCAGAAGCCTTGTTCTCACAGCCCTGAGCAGGGGCAGAAGTGGGGTTCATAAGCACAAAACCCACAAATAGTTGTTGCCAAGTTACAGTTACAATTTTCACCAATCAGGACATAGATGTTAGGGGCTTCCTTGAATGTTCCATCATTGTCAACTGATATGAACGCCTTTCAGTTCAACCAATCAAATTTATCTCTCCTTACAGTTGTTAGGAGCAGCCATGATGTTCCTAAAGAACAAAATGTGCATACCGACTATTCCTGTGGTTTAGGGAGGAGATTGGTCAGTCATTGGGAAGTCCTCAGCTCCCCTAGGGCTTGGGAACCTGAACTCGATTTCACCATGCAGGTAAAATGGAGCCTGAGGTCAAAATGGCAGTATTCAGACCAAGGTGCTTTTGCCTGCTTGGATTGCTTGGTTTCTCAGGATTGTGAGACTCGCCCTTTATGTCTCCCTGTTCTCCCAGATTCCTACTGAAGACAAGGACAGAGGGTTCTTTACAGTCGGTCCTCACCTCATGGCCAGCCTCAGTCTGTACCCAATCACCTGAGCTAATGCATGATGGGGATGGCAAAACCACAGTCTCCCCTCCAGGTTCCTGCCTTGAGTTCCTGCTCCAGTATCTCTCGGTAATGGATTGTTGTCTGGAATGGGAAGCTGAAGTGAACTCCTTTGTTGCTTAAATTGGTGCTTATCTCAGTAACAGACAAGTAAGCATCAGCCACTCAGAGAGGCAGACACATAAGGACCCTTTGATCCCTAATCTTCAGATTCTGTCCATCCCGGTGATGGGTTAAAAGCTGAAGACAACTATGTTGACAATAACTGTCTGGGACTGAGGGGAAATGGTTTCCTTTCGCCAAGTATCCTGTCATTTTCTCGGACGCATCTCAGGTGCCTTTATTCTCTTGCCCTCATTAATTCTCCAAGGATTGCACTGTCTAGGTCTTGAATATTGATTCTGGCAAGGCTCTGATGTAAAGCTGATGCCTGAGGCTAACATTCAGAGTCTCTGCTTCTGCTACCTTCTGGACATGATTGAACATCATGCCACAGGGTGTGGGATCCTGGCTTCTCTAGGGCAATGGGATATTTGATGCCACTCAGAAATTACCTGTTGGCAGAGACTGTTCTTTCATTTCCCAGCTGCCAGACTGAATAATCACTCAGAAACTCTATCCCTTACAACACTGTTTGGCTTATTAGTTCAGGCTTCTTATTAACTAACTTTTACATCTTAAATTAACCCATTTCTATTAATTTGTGTATTGCCACGGAGCTGTGGCTTACCGGGTAAGGTTCTATTCTGGCATCTTTCTCCTTCAGCAGCTACATGGCGTCTCCTTGACTCTGCCTACTTTCTCACTATATCTTTGTTTGGATTTCCCATCTGGCTTTTCCCTGCTAAGCCATTGGCTGAAATAGCTTTATTCATTTACCAATGGTAATAAAACATATTCACAGCATACAGAGGGGAATCCCATATCAATTACTCAACAAGACTGAAGATGAGTAAATACATTCTCTCTCCAGTCTTCCCTTGGATAGATTAATCAGATGATGCTTCTTTCTTCTCTACAGTTTGGCCAGCGATGACCTGTGTGGCCAAGCAAGTGTACTCATCAAGACATAGCTGCATCTCCTTGAGACTTGTTGGAAAATAGTGGACAGCATACTACAGCATCCAAGCGCACTAACTCCCTTCCTAGCCCGACACCCCCTCTCCCTGTCTTGCCACTGTATGTCCCTATATAAGGAATCCAGAGTGGGGATCACTGGCATGGGCTTTAGTGTTTAGAGTGAAGTTTTGTCTCAACTCTATTGTGGTCTATACATTTCAGTTTAAGACCAGGCTGGCTAAACAGCAGAGCCCGGTAGCTCTCAAGGGAGAGGGATGATCTCTGCATGGGGCCTTTTTTCCACTCTCTTCCTGGCCAGTTGGGTGGGATGGAGAACCCAGTAGTAGAGAATCATGTTACTGGCTACTGTCTTTCATTCCTTGCTTACCCAGTGCTGGTTTGGTAGCCTCACTTTTTTTTCTTTGTCTGTGCACTTGGAGGCATACCCTTGGCCTTCACATGGCATTGTATTGAGTCTATCCACATTCCTTTGGCCAAGCTTTGTGTTTTTCCATCCTAATATGCTAAATGGTGACTCAGTCTCCTGGGACCTCAAATCCCTGCTGTGAATTGGTGGTATTAGAAAATTATGGCCATAACTTTCCATTCTAATCTCGCTGAGTTCCTTTGCTCTGATGTGACTGCCAAGTTCCCGCAAGATCCTTCCCAGATGAGTTCCAGAGAGCTGAGGACTTTTGTCAACAGACAGAAATGAAAATTAGAACTTTGAACCTACTGGGCTAGAGGAATGTGAAGAGTAGAACACGATGACACTGTTCCCTCTTAGCTAGGCATTTGGCCGTCTACTGGCCCCTGGCTATGGAGCAATCGCATTGTGAGAAGCCATGGGGTTACCAGAGGCCTCTATTTCAGATCTCAGTGACATAACCCAAGATATTATGGATTCATAAATCTTGAAAACCCAGTACATGCCTTTGGAGTTTAGAAAATGTCCCCAAGTTCTTCTGCAAATATCACAGGGAGGAGTCCTGTAACCCAGCTGTGGAACCAAGCCTTTGCAATTGTATAAAAGAAGTTGCTTTATTTGAGGAAGAAGGATTCATCTATGGCTTTAGGGTCCCTTAGGTTGGGTAGGAATAGGTCTTTGATGGTCCGAGTAAGTGGGGAATGATGACAAAAGGCCAGACAGAAAAGGTCCTGATGGTCAGAGCAAGTGAACCACAGTACACAGTCCACCTGAAAATCTCAGGCAGTCAGTTCCAAGGAGCTGTGTGGGGATCAGGCCCTCTGAACAGAGCATCTCTGGAAGCCACGATCTCCTAAGAAGCCCCAGTCTGAGAGGTACCTGCGGAACAGTAGGAGGTGTGAAAGGGATAGAAAACGGTGATGACCCAGGCTGTCTGAGACTTAAACCTCAGTTTCTACATGAAAGAGCTTCTCAGAAACAGGCTGAGTTCCGAGGCTCCACTGTCCAAGCCCTGGGTCTCTTTCTCCATCTACTTGCCAACTCTAATGCCACTTTGGCCCTCTGGATTGTTTAACTAACTGCCTTTGTCTGATTTCCAAAAGAGACAGGATAGATTTGGGAGCCTTGGGGACAGAATGGTTCCCATGCAGAGGTTTTTAGAATGAAGAGGATTCTTTTAGGATCCGGAGTCTGATTCTTTTGGAAGGAGAATTCCCTTCCTCCATGGTGGTTACCACTTCTATGCTTTAGGGATGCAGGCACATGTCTATTTCCAGGGACAACCAAGGTTAAAGCAGACCGATGCATCTGGAATCGAAGACTTTTTATTAAAGGGCTCTTTGGGGACCACAGACTTGTAAACAGAGACGTGTCCTCAACATTTTCTTGGTCATATCTTTGGTGCCAGGGTGTCTGGCTGCTGTTTTGTTGGGAGTTGCGTCCAGAATTAACTACAGATTACTCAGCCCGGGTCTGGTTTCTCTGCCTTAGTAGACAGCGTGACTAGGAGTTGATGGTCCCCAAAGGCCCTCTAAATGCAGACACAGCATCTCCTCGGCCCTTTGCTCCACTCTGTGTGCGTTTGTAATAGCTGGGCTGGGTCATCCTTCAGCGATGGTGACTGGGTAAGTCCCAGAAAGCAGGGGACAGATAGTTTTTTTTTTTTATGGTGTCCCAATTTTGGTGGTTTTCTGAGGTATATGTTATCTTTTCTCTCTGACTTCCTTCCTGTTTTTCTTTTCCTTTTCAGGTGGGTTAATGGATAAAGGTTCTGTCAGGGCACCCAGCAGAGCTGGGGTGCTGGTAGGGTACCCAGGATCAGTGCTGAGAAAGGAAAGTCCTTCACAAAGGACACTCAAGACATTTTTGTAAGACAGCTCTTCTCCATCTTAGGTCACACTCAATACAAGTCCATCTCTCCAGCTTTCAGGCAGCTCTTGGGACAGCGATTTTTCAAACAATTTTAGCTGCCATCTCCCCAGACGGAAGCCCACAGTCCTGCGTATTCAAGAGAGAAGTTAGAGGGATGGGGTAGTATGGGTCCCCATCCTTTTGACCGTCTCTCTCCCCCTTTTCTTGGCGGTGCTCTACAGGACTTTCCAGAGCACCCTGCACCCACAGAACAGTGGACAGCTCTAACAGTAGTCGTAAATGTAAAGATGCTGTCCACATCACGACACTGTTAAAGTCTAGGTAGAGACCTTGGTTTCACAAAAGCCTTTGGGGTATCACCAACCTCAGTGCTTGTCTCTGCAAAGCCGTTTGATGCTGAGCTATTTGCTCCCTGGAAGAAAGGGACAAGCTCTGTTCTATAAGGGCACGTAGGACATGTGTATGGTGGTGACAGAGGCACCCATTCTCACCACAGCCTCTGCCCAAGCTCAGAACAGCACAGGAAGCAGAAAGGTGACTTCTTGGAAGCTACAAACCTGCTCCAGACACAAGCAGAAGTTTCTTCCATCACTTCCGAACCAAGGATCTGTAACCGTCAAAAGCTGTTGGAACTCCGTGTATCTCCTGGCTCTCTTGTACAGGGGATGCCTTGAAGGGCATTGACAGCAAATTGGGAACTTTGGTGACTTACATAATTGGTGTAGGGATTATGAGTTTGGATATGCCTCTACCTTCTGCAAGACTTCTCCATACCCCTGAGTCCTAGTGGGTCCACAGACTACTCACGAACCTCGCTGGTTGCTGAGGCTTTCTCTACAAGCATAGCTAGGGAGGCAGGGCAGCAGATAGGTCCCATGTTGTTGTTGGCTGATAGGCCTGTGCGGGATTCTAGCTGCTATGGTTGAAAGCTTATCTTAGATGCTGATGCGTAAGAAGCTTCCACTCTAGTGTGGCAGCGGGGTGGGGTACTGCCTGGGGTACTGCCCCAGACAGGCACTGAGTCTGTCTGGAAAGTTCTTAGCCGTTATAAAGAAGCAACACCTTCCTTCCTAGGGTCCCTGGCTTCCTGTCTCACAATACCATCTCATTTTCACAGCCATTCCCACCCTGATGGGCTGTTAATCTCTAAAGCCATCACAAACCTCTTGTCTTTGTAAAGTAGCCAGCTTCAAGTATTATTCGAGCAACAGCAAAGGGACTGCCCTGGAGGACTGCCGTCAGCCCTGCAGTCTCTGTTTACCAGAGGTGACATTCTTTATGACGACAAAATTGTTCATGTTGTCATGCAAGAGAAAAAAATTAAGCCATGGGGTTAAAAATGGCTTATGGGGGGCTGGAGAGATTGTTCAGGGGTTAAGACACTGACTGCTCTTCCAAAGGCACTGAGTTTAGTTCCCAGCAACCACATGGTAGCTCACAGCCCTCTAGAATGAGATCTGGTGCTGTCGTCTGCTGGTATACAGGCATACATGCAGCCAGAACATGGCATACATAGTAAACAAACAAATAAAAAAGAAATGGCCTATGGGCTTACTCTAATAAGTTCCATCTCATTTAATTGCAATTATTTCTGAGAATTCAGGAAGGGGGAACCCAGAAATTTCTATTACTTCACCCTTGAGTAACTGTTAATGGTTTTGCATCTAAAACACACAGAGAATTACATTACATTAAATATATTTTTCACCTGTGAAGAGATTTGTTTTGCTTGACAGAATATAGCCTTGACATCTTGGGGCTTGTGTAAGCTACTGGGTCCTTCTTGACAAATATATAAATACAGCATTAAAATCTTTATTTAGTGTGTGTTAAAATAAGATGTACTAAATTGTGACTTCCATTTTTTGGTCCTTTAACACTGATAGCAACTGTGGACAAGATGGAGTCTCTACTCCACCTGCGGGGTGTCCCCTGTCCCGCTGTGCTTCTCTCTGGACATTTCCCTAGTGTTAGACCTTGGTCCAGAAGAAGGCTGTGCTGTAATGAGGTTTAAGATGTGGAGTCTGGCGGGAGTATCTTGTGTTAAAGTGCTGACATGAGATAATGACCCTCGTGATGAAAGGGATGTTGTTAAGTACCACTTTCAGCTGGCGACGGTTTCCCATCACATTCACCAAGCTGCAGCCATGGGTTAGAATCTGCCCCGTTTTCCTGGTCTGTCTTGTTCAAGTGCATATCTCTGAGTTAGTTGTTATTGCTAGAGAGATGCCGAGTGTGGCCCTGGATAGGGGTGAAACAGTACGTCTGAATGAACAGACAATTCCTAGTACAACCTTTTAAACCGTGGACCAATTGCATTTCCTAACACGCCTTTTCCATTTACTAAGATTCCAGAATACAGGCTGTGTGTGACAGCCGTACTGAGGGGGCTAAGAACACAGGCTTCTTCATAAACAGTAAGCCTCGATCCTGTTTCTGCTGTTACATGGAGCCCACTAGAGACGTCCACTCGGACACTGTGTAGTCGCTGAAAGTCTTTACTCCAGGTGGTGTGACCTCACCCAGGGTTCAGGGACCTGGGTATAGACCCAAGGGCCCAGAACATGGGGTTTTAAAAGGTGGAAACCACATCTTGGCGTCTGGCTCAGCAGCTGCGGGTGTCTTTACAGAAGTACGCAATTTGAAACAAGCAGTTTGAACAGAAGCTGAGAAGAGTGATGTCACACTGCCGTCGTGTCACACGATCCTGTCCCACCGTCGTCCAGTCACACGATCCTGTCACACCGTCGTCCTGTCCCACCGTCGTCCTGTCACACCTACGTCCTGTCACACCGTCGTCCTGTCCCACCGTCGTCCTGTCCCACCGTCGTCCTGTCCCACCGTCGTCCTGTCCCACCGTCGTCCTGTCCCACCGTCGTCCTGTCCCACCGTCGTCCTGTCCCACCGTCGTCCTGTCCCACCGTCGTCCTGTCACACCGTCGTCCTGTCCCACCGTCGTCCTGTCCCACCGTCGTCCTGTCACACCGTCCTGTCACACCGTCGTCCTGTCACACCGTCCTGTCACACCGTCGTCCTGTCCCACCGTCGTCCTGTCACACCATCCTGTCACACCGTCGTCCTGTCCCACCGTCGTCCTGTCACACCATCCTGTCACACCGTCGTCCTGTCCCACCGTCGTCCTGTCCCACCGTCGTCCTGTCCCACCGTCGTCCTGTCCCACCGTCGTCCTGTCCCACCGTCGTCCTGTCACACCTACGTCCTGTCACACCGTCGTCCTGTCACACGATCCTGTCCCACCGTCGTCCTGTCACACCTACGTCCTGTCACACCGTCGTCCTGTCAAACGATCCTGTCCCACCGTCGTCCTGTCACACCGTCGTCCTGTCACACCGTCGTCCTGTCACACCATCCTGTCACACCGTCGTCCTGTCCCACCGTCGTCCTGTCCCACCGTCGTCCTGTCCCACCGTCGTCCTGTCCCACCGTCGTCCTGTCCCACCGTCGTCCTGTCACACCTACGTCCTGTCACACGATCCTGTCCCACCGTCGTCCTGTCCCACCGTCGTCCTGTCACACCGTCGTCCTGTCACACCGTCGTCCTGTCACACGATCCTGTCCCACCGTCGTCCTGTCACACCGTCGTCCTGTCACACCGTCGTCCTGTCACACCATCCTGTCACACCGTCGTCCTGTCCCACCGTCGTCCTGTCCCACCGTCGTCCTGTCCCACCGTCGTCCTGTCCCACCGTCGTCCTGTCACACGATCCTGTCCCACCGTCGTCCTGTCCCACCGTCATCCTGTCCCACCGTCGTCCTGTCACACCTACGTCCTGTCACACCGTCGTCCTGTCACACGATCCTGTCCCACCGTCGTCCTGTCACACCTACGTCCTGTCACACCGTCGTCCTGTCACACGATCCTGTCCCACCGTCGTCCTGTCCCACCGTCGTCCTGTCCCACCGTCGTCCTGTCACACCATCCTGTCACACCGTCGTCCTGTCCCACCGTCGTCCTGTCCCACCGTCGTCCTGTCCCACCGTCGTCCTGTCCCACCATCATCCTGTCCCACCGTCGTCCTGTCACACGATCCTGTCCCACCGTCGTCCTGTCCCACCGTCGTCCTGTCCCACCGTCGTCCTGTCACACCTACGTCCTGTCACACCGTCGTCCTGTCACACGATCCTGTCCCACCGTCGTCCTGTCACACCTACGTCCTGTCACACCGTCGTCCTGTCACACGATCCTGTCCCACCGTCGTCCTGTCACACCGTCGTCCTGTCACACCGTCGTCCTGTCACACCATCCTGTCACACCGTCGTCCTGTCCCACCGTCGTCCTGTCCCACCGTCGTCCTGTCCCACCGTCGTCCTGTCCCACCGTCGTCCTGTCCCACCGTCGTCCTGTCACACCTACGTCCTGTCACACGATCCTGTCCCACCGTCGTCCTGTCCCACCGTCGTCCTGTCACACCGTCGTCCTGTCACACCGTCGTCCTGTCACACGATCCTGTCCCACCGTCGTCCTGTCACACCGTCGTCCTGTCACACCGTCGTCCTGTCACACCATCCTGTCCCACCGTCGTCCTGTCCCACCGTCGTCCTGTCCCACCGTCGTCCTGTCCCACCGTCGTCCTGTCCCACCGTCGTCCTGTCACACGATCCTGTCCCACCGTCGTCCTGTCCCACCGTCGTCCTGTCCCACCGTCGTCCTGTCACACCTACGTCCTGTCACACCGTCGTCCTGTCACACGATCCTGTCCCACCGTCGTCCTGTCACACCTACGTCCTGTCACACCGTCGTCCTGTCACACGATCCTGTCCCACCGTCGTCCTGTCACACCGTCGTCCTGTCACACCGTCGTCCTGTCACACCATCCTGTCACACCGTCGTCCTGTCCCACCGTCGTCCTGTCCCACCGTCGTCCTGTCCCACCGTCGTCCTGTCCCACCGTCGTCCTGTCCCACCGTCGTCCTGTCCCACCGTCGTCCTGTCCCACCGTCGTCCTGTCACACCTACGTCCTGTCACACGATCCTGTCCCACCGTCGTCCTGTCCCACCGTCGTCCTGTCACCCCGTCGTCCTGTCACACCGTCGTCCTGTCACACGATCCTGTCCCACCGTCGTCCTGTCCCACCGTCGTCCTGTCACACCGTCGTCCTGTCACACCATCCTGTCCCACCGTCGTCCTGTCCCACCGTCGTCCTGTCCCACCGTCGTCCTGTCACACCTACGTCCTGTCACACCGTCGTCCTGTCCCACCGTCGTCCTGTCCCACCGTCGTCCTGTCACACCTACGTCCTGTCACACGATCCTGTCCCACCGTCGTCCTGTCCCACCGTCGTCCTGTCACACCGTCGTCCTGTCACACCGTCGTCCTGTCACACGATCCTGTCCCACCGTCGTCCTGTCCCACCGTCGTCCTGTCCCACCGTCGTCCTGTCACACCGTCGTCCTGTCACACCTACGTCCTGTCACACGATCCTGTCACACCGTCGTCCTGTCCCACCGTCGTCCTGTCACACGATCCTGTCACACCGTCGTCCTGTCCCACCGTCGTCCTGTCACACCTACGTCCTGTCACACCGTCGTCCTGTCACACCTACGTCCTGTCCCACCGTCGTCCTGTCACACCGTCGTCCTGTCACACGATCCTGTCACACCGTCGTCCTGTCACACCTACGTCCTGTCACACCGTCGTCCTGTCACACGATCCTGTCCCACCGTCGTCCTGTCACACCGTCGTCCTGTCCCACCGTCGTCCTGTCACACCGTCGTCCTGTCACACCATCCTGTCACACCGTCGTCCTGTCCCACTGTCGTCCTGTCACACCGTCGTCCTGTCACACCATCCTGTCACACCGTCGTCCTGTCACACCGTCGTCCTGTCACACCGTCGTCCTGTCACACCGTCGTCCTGTCACACCGTCGTCCTGTCCCACCGTCGTCCTGTCACACCGTCGTCCTGTCCCACCGTCGTCCTGTCACACTGTCGTCCTGTCACACTGTCGTCCTGTCACACTGTCGTCCTGTCACACCGTCCTGTCACACTGTCGTCCTGTCACACTGTCGTCCTGTCACACTGTCGTCCTGTCACACTGTCGTCCTGTCACACTGCCGTCCTGTCACACCGTCCTGTCACACTGTCCTGTCACACTGTCGTCCTGTCACACTGTCGTCCTGTCACACTGTCGTCCTGTCACACTGCCGTCCTGTCACACTGCCGTCCTGTCACACTGCCGTCCTGTCACACTGCCGTCCTGTCACACCGTCCTGTCACACTGTCGTCCTGTCACACTGTCGTCCTGTCACACTGCCGTCCTGTCACACCATCCTGTCACACTGTCGTCCTGTCACACTGTCGTCCTGTCACACTGTCGTCCTGTCACACCGTCGTCCTGTCACACCGTCCTGTCACACTGTCACTCAATGCACAGGAGATCTTGAGCTCCTGACGCCACGGTTCTCTCTGCTATAATGTGAATCTCATAAGCAGATTTTTGTTGGGACCGTCAGCCCCCCATAATGACACAGAGACTTGTCATTAGCTATGAAAGCTCAGCCTTACCTTGGGCTTGTTTGTACCTAGCTCCTACAGCTTAAATTAACCCATTTCTATTTACTTACATTCTGTCTTAGGCATTATTACCTCATCTCCGAATTGCCCATCCTGCTTGCTCTGAATCTCCTGGTTTCTCTGCCTTCTTCTTCCCAGAGTTCTGTGAACCTGGCCATCCTGCCTAGCTTTTGGCCATTCAGCTTTTTATTAGACCAATCAGTAGCACATTTTTACAGTGTACAAAATTATTATTCCGGAAGAGTAGCTCAGATGAGGTAGATGATCCTTCAAAGGCTTGCAGAATGTTAGCCAGCTCTCCTAGTTAGGCTGCTATTGCTGCCATGAAACACCATGGCCATAGCAGCTCAGGGAGAGAAGGGTTTGTTTAGCTCTCACTTCCACAGCACTGCTCATCACTGAAGGAATCAGGACAGGAGCTCCAGCAGGGTAGGAACTCAGAGGCAGGAGCTGATGCAGAGGCCATGGAGGGTGCTGCTTACTGGCTTGCTCTCCATGGCTCGCCCAGCCTGCTCTCTTATAGATCCCAGGACACCAGCCCAGGGATGACCTCACTGACAGTGTTCTGGGTCCTCCCTCATCAATCATTAAGAAAGTGCCCTACAGGCTGCCTACAACCCGATCTTAGCTTCTCAGTCGAGGTTCTCCTGTCAGACAACGCCAGCTTGTGTTAAGTTGATATATAACTGTCCAACACACCAACCTTTATTATGGTTCTTAAAATTATAATCATAGTCATTTTTTAGTCTCTAGCTTTTTCGGTTATCAAGATACATTTGTGCGAAGTTATTACTACATAAAAATGGCAATACCCCTTGTGGCAGTTTGATTAGAAATGGCCCACATAGACTCATGTGTGTGAATGTCTGGCCCGTAGGGAGTGGCATTACTGGGAGGTATGGCCTTGTTGGACTGGGTGTGGCCTTGTTGGAGTGGGTGTGGCCTTGGGGGATTAGGTGTGGCCTTGGGGGAGGAAGTGTGTCACTGTGGAGGTGGCTGTTGGTGTCTCATATGCTCAAGCTACCCCAGTGTGGTGTACTCAGTCTCCTTCTGCTGCCTGAGCGTCAAGATATAGAACTCTCATCTGTTTCTCCAGCACCTTGTCTATCTGCAGGCTGTCATGTCCCACCATGATGATAATGGACTAAACCTCTGAAACTGTAAGCCAGCTCCAATTAAATGTGTTCTTTTATAAGAGTTGTTGTGATCATTGTGTCTCTTCACAGCAACAGGAGCCCTAAGACTCCCCTGGGCAATGGTGGCTCTTCATTGTCAGCTTGCTGGTGTTGTTGGCTGTTTATTCGCACTCCTGGAGGAGTGGGGAGGGTCACTAGGCCCTCAGCTGAGTGTCCAGTAGCTCCTGCTCCTTCCCACCCATGGTGTGCGACTCTGTCTTAATTGCAGGAATCCTTGGGGAAGGCTGGCGTATCTAGGCCAGGGGAGAGGAGGGGCGGGGGCTACGTGACTATGGGGAAGCCCTCACCGCTTCTGATGTGGCCTTTTGTGGGAGGAGCACCACATTTCTTTAGGTAACCCCTCAACTGTGCTCTGTAAGAAAGCCCAGTAAAGTCACTGGTTCCTCAGAATGAACTTTGGCAGAATTTTGCCTTGGTTTGCCATTGGGAGCATACGAGGCAGGGAAGACCCTGCTTACCTCTCCCCCTGGGAAGGAATTTTGGCAATAGCTGGATTTGGGATCACTGTGAAAACACCCCTATGGGCGTGTCAGTGAGAGTGTTATCAGAGGGTGTGGTGGAGGGAAGAACTACCCACACTGATGGTGCCACACCATGAACTGGAAACCCATACTGGATAAAAGGAGTGGAAGGAACAGCAGCATCCACCTGCCTCTGCTGCCTGACTCCTGACACAGTGCGACCAGCTGCCTCCTGCTGTGACAGCCTTGGAGTGGTGAGAATTCCCCACTCCCCAGTCTGGGAGCAGCTCAGAAGAGTTGATTTACGTGTGTAATGGGGTGAACACTCACTGACACAGGACACGCTTGATGTGGCTGCCCAGAGGGAAAGAGCACCAACAGCTGCCTGCTCTGCTCCTATTGTCCAAGCCAGCGCAGGAGCAAGAGAGAGCGTGACAGCCTCCCTCTTTCCTTATGAGAGATCACTGTACCTCCACACTGTGATGTAAAATAAACCCATAATCCTTTACATCGCTGTCAGTCAGGTGTTTGGTCAGAACAGTGAGAAAAGTAACTAATACTGTCACCTACCTTCTCCCCTCCGAGAAAGGGTCTCAGGATACAGTACAGACTGGCCTCTGGAGAGCTGGGACAGCAAGTGTCTGCCAGCAGGTCTACCTGATAATCTACTGGTTCTTGTTGGGCACAGCTCATTCTTCTTCCTTCTTTCCTCTCATACAGAATACCTTGGAGGATCATCATGGACGCAGAGTCGGCTGCTGCATCTTCAGAACCAAGGAGCAGCCTTGGTGTTGATTCATGAGACACTCGCAGCTTGCCGTCCTGTGTAGGAAGGCACGGCCTGTGGCAGTGAGCGTGTTGAGGTGCATGTCCACACTGTCGGTGCACACTTCCAGCATCCTTGTGTGAAATGAAGGAGACAAGGAAAAGCGGAGCTCACGCTATGCAGCCCTGGCTGTCCTGGAACTCGCTCTGCAGACCAGACTGATCTCCAGCTCACAGAGATCCTGCTGAATCTGTCTCCAGGGTGTTGGATTAAAGGCGTGCACCACTAGGCTCAACTTCCATGGAAACTTTGAACACAGCGCAAAGCCGAGTCCTGTTCCTTACTGAGGCCCTCCTGTGCTTGGATCTATATATTTATCATGTCATTTATTCTCCAGGGCAGCTTGGTGAGTAAATGATTTTATTCTCATTTTTAAGATAAGACTCAGCCTCCAAGAATTTTAGCAAACAGTTCAAATTCATAAGGAGAAGCAGTGTTGCAATTCAGACCCTACTTTCAACCTGACTCAGAGCAGCCACCAGCCCTGTAGGCTTCCAGGCCAGAACACTTTTCTGTGAGCACTTTTGCAGCCCTACTGACTTTGACCCCAGACTGCGTCCTTGACTGACACCTGTGCCCGAGATGGACCTACAGAGCATGACCTTTGACCTCAGACTGTGTCCGTGACTGACACCAACACCTGAGATGGACTTACAGAGCATGACCTGTGACCTCAGGCTGCGTCCTTGACTGACACCCATGCCTGAGATGGACCCACAGAGCATGACCTTTGACCTCAGACTGTGTCCGTGACTGACACCCATGCCTGAGATGGACCCACAGAGCATGACCTTTGACCTCAGACTGTGTCCGTGACTGACACCCATGCCTGAGATGGACCTACAAACCATGACCTTTGACCTCAGGCTACATCCTTGACCGACACCCATGCCCGAGATGGACGAACAGAGCATGACGGGAGCCTTCATACTTTCACTGGGATGCTGGAGTTGTTACTGCAGCAGAGCTTGGAAGATTTTTTTTGTTAGTTTTTAAGTATTTTCTAAAATTAGTTTTACGTTAGCATACAAAGTAACAGTTTTCACTGTGGCGTCTCCTTTTAGGCTTTGCTCCAGTTTGTGCCCCTCCCTCAACACGATCCCTGTCTCCTGGGCACCTTGCTGGGCTTTTTCATCCCAGTACACAGACCTTTTCTGTTTCATGTACACATATTGCTTTGTTTCTCTCCCTCCCTCCTTTAGTCTGCCATGTTTTCCTTTCTCATTTCATCACCACACACACATGCATGCACACACGCACACACACATGCATGTACACAGGCACATAAGTACATTCATGCACACACTCACGTACACACACATGTGCACGCACACATGCATACACACCCATGCACACACGCACACATGTGTACACACATGCACACATGTACACACACGCACGCATGTACACACATGCACACATGCACACACACATACACACATGCGCACACACATGCACACACATATACACACATGCGCACACATGCACATGCTTGCACACATGCACACACGCGTGCATGCACACATACACATAAGTACACATGTACACACACTCACACGCGTGAATTCATGCGCACACACAAACACATGCACACGCATGCACGCACACATTAATTTAAATCTAGGTTCTAGGTTCTTCATACAAGGGAGGTTTTTTTCTCTTTTTGAGTCTGGCTCATTTTTCTTTTTCTTTTTTTTGGGTTTTTCGAGACAGGGTTTCTCTGTGGCTTTGGAGCCTGTCCTGGAACTAGCTCTTGTAGACCAGGCAGGCCTCGAACTCACAGAGATCCGCCTGCCTCTGCCTCCCGAGTGCTGGGATTAAAGGCGTGCGCCACCACTGCCCGGCTGGCTCATTTTTCTTAATGTGATTTCCTGTTCAACCAACCTTCCTGTAAATGCCATGATTTCTTTATGATTAAATAAAATCCCATTGTGTATGTGCACCACATTTTCAGTACTCGTTCTATTGATACCTATGCTGGTTCCATTTCTTAGCTGTTGTGACCAGAGCAGCAATGAACATGGATGGGCAGGATCACTATGGTGGGACTCAGAGTCCTTTGGGCGTGTGCCCAGCAGTGATATAGCTGGGTCATACGGCAGTTCTAGTTACGGAGTTTTAGAGACACTTCCACACTGGTTCCCATAGTGACTGCACCAGTGTCTACTCCTACCGAAGAAGAGGTGTATGTGGGCTACTCTCTCCCAACATCCTTGCCAGTGTTTGTTGCTGTTTGTTTTCTTGATGGCCATTTTGACAAGAATGAGATGGAATCTCAAGGTACATTTAATTTGCATTCCCCTAGTGAAGACTTTCAGAAATATTGGTTGGCCATTTGTATTTCTTCTTCTGAGACCTGTTTACTCTTCAATCTGTTTATAGGTAAGCAGCTTTGCATTTTCGAGGTTCATTGTTTGAAATTCTTTATATACCCTAGATATTAATCGTCTATCTAGTGTATAGCTAACAATGATTTTTCCATTCTGTAGGCCACTTCTTCACTCAATTATTTCATTTGTTGTGTTGAAGCTTTTCAATTCCCTGCAATCCTCCAAGTCATGGTATTATTTTCAGTGCTGCTAGATTACTGTTCAGAAACCTTTGTGTGTGCCTACACTGAAGTTGCTGCCTATACTTTTCTTTAACAGTTTTAAAGCTCCAAGTCTTATGCTAAAGTGTCCGATCCATTGAACTGATTTTTGTGCAAGGTGAGAGCTATGAGTCTAATTTTGGTCTCCTGCATGTGGATTCCACTAATCTGCACTATTTGTAGAAGAGACTTTCCTTTACTGCATGGTTTTTGATACTGACATCAAGAGTTCAGTGGTTATAGCTGTGCAGACGTATTTTGAGTCCCTTATCCTATTCCATTGATCTACATGTCTCCCGTGAGCCTGGCAGATGTTGACTTCCACATCTTAGTGACCTGTAGGCCAATCGAACACCTGGTGCATGGTAGCACTTAGATATTTTTGGGAGGAGGGGATTGATGCAGAACACGAGGAGGCAGAAGACTGAATTCCAAATTCTCTCTCTTCAGTTGACAATCTGGTAAAAGAGGCAGACAAAACACATGAAGCAAACAATTTGTCTTTCCAACCAGAAAACTATGTCCTAACTTCCTCATTGTCGAGATCCTCAGGGTCTTTCGTCCTCCAGCTCTGTGGCCCAAGGAGGATCCTGCCAAGGATACGGCTTCGCGTGTGAAGGCAGATTGCATTTCTTTCTAGTTCAGCTCAGGCCTATCTGTCACCAGGCTATCATCAATAAATATTTTAACATCAGGCCAGCAGCCCCAGAATGGCACCCTGGCTGTTGGGCCTTTCTGAGTCCCAGCTGATCGTTATTAATTCAATGACTGTTGGAAGCTGGCTAAGAGGCACGGACAGCGATTCCAGGCACTGCTGCCCGTGTGTGTTCCCTCCACTGGGAGATGTTGCAGACTTGATGTTGCCTTACTCCAAGATGATATGAGAGGCAATTTGCTTCAAACCAGGCACTCCGTTAGTTTCTTGCCCAAATATTAAACAAAAATGAAGCAGGTTAGAGGCCCCATCCCTACAGTGTTTGTTCTGAATGAATTGGAGGTTCATGGGTTCACCCTGTGAGCTAACGTGAATTGGCCAGCAAAATGCCTTCCAATGAGATAAATTATGTGCTTGGAGTTACCTACTTTTTTTTTTTTTTTTAAAGTCTGAGTTAGGTTGGAGTAGATAAAAATGAAATAACGCATTATCAAATAATCAATGAAAAAGCTACATTACTGCAATGTTTCTGGATCAATATACAAGTTACCTTTGAGATACATGATTTATTCCTGGGTAGCTCAGAGCTGAACAAAGCCCACTTCCGGTTGCCTCATCCAAAGCACCATGCAGAGAAAGAAGTTTTTAATTCAGCGGGGATGAACCAAACGGCCCCTCTACCTAACAGCCTGGCCAAAACAGTGCCCCGTGGGCTGCACCAGGGAACTGGTCTGGAGGCACAAGTTGGGGAAGGTTCAGGATTATGTGTGGTGAAGCCTTGGGTAAAGGGTAACCTCATGCTGCAGGGGCAGGAGGATACATCTGCAAAGACTCTTTGATAAAACCAACTGGAATTTGAATTGCTATACTCATTGACCTTGCAATTCAATTCCAAGAATTTATGCTCAGTTGTAGTTATACTTCATAGTATATGAAAATGGTTTTATGAGGGTATTTCTTGTTTGTGATAAAGATAAAAATATAACTTGAAAATAGCCATCAAAATGGTAATGCCGAGGTAAATTGTAGTAAGTCAATATTGTTGAACATCATAAAACATCCTGGTCTACAAGAGCTAGTTCCAGGACAGGCTCCAAAACCACAGAGAAACCCTGTCTCGAAAAACCAAAAAAAAAAAAAAAAAAAAAAAAAAAAAAAACATCAAAAATGAGATAAACACACATGTGCCAATATTAGGACTTTTGGAAGTTATTCAGACTCTCATTGCATATCTTATTTGTAAAATATGGATAATGGCATTCAATAATCACTTGATGAGTGCAAGACATATACTAAACTTTATAAAAGTATCTGGAAACCTACTACATAGAGCCAAGATTAGTATCCCAACTCTTAGGGAGAGCTAGGGAGATGAAGGAGCATGGCAAACAGCCTTTTTTGGACGTGATAGTGTGTCAGGTTGTCTGCTATCAACTCACACAATCATCTTTGGTCTAGAGAATCTGGTCAGTTTCAGGGACTTCCTGGAGCTGTGTTGAGTCATTTCCCTTCCTACTTAAGGAGCTTCCACGCAGGATGGAATGCTTCAGTTTTGGAGGAAACTATGTAACGACTCTTTGCTCAGAAGTGCCCCCTTGCCATCCTTTTCCCATTC
Organism: Microtus oregoni; assembly: GCF_018167655.1. Classification (NCBI taxonomy): domain Eukaryota; kingdom Metazoa; phylum Chordata; class Mammalia; order Rodentia; family Cricetidae; genus Microtus; species Microtus oregoni. The sequence goes on from NW_024543219.1 coordinate 14,272,037, forward strand.
CACAAGCCAGTGAGTCAGATTACCAAACACACTGATTTGGGCAGAATTTAGTCTTCCAATGGAAGTGTGAAAGTCCAGCAAGAAGTATGTGGCAAGACAGGTAGCAAGTGTATCAAACAGTGATGCAGTATAACCTATCACTACACACAAATCAATTGTAAGTTCTTTGAAGCAGACACTGGGGTTCCTACTGCCATTTGACTCAGTATTTAGGATGCAACTTTCTGTAACCCAAGCACCTTCTTTTCAAAGTAGTAACTTACTTTTCTTTTTAAACTTCTTTCAGAACCAGCAGTTAGCAAAGTATGTTAAGGGAACCTTAGTAAAAGCCTGAAGCGTTTTCAGTGGGACTGTGAGTTCAGTCCTACCAATTAGAACATGAAGATGGGTGTCTTAGTTGGGGTTTCTATTACTGTAAGGAGACACCATGACCATGGCAACTCTTAAAAAGGAAAACATTTAACTGGGGCTGGCTTACAGTTTCAGAAATTTAGTCCATTTTCATTATGGTGAGAAGCATGGCAGCATGCAGGCAGACATGGTGCTGGAGAAGGAGCTGAGAGTTCTGTATGTTGATCTGTGTGCAACAGGAGACTGTGTGCCACACTGGGCATAGCCTAAGCATATGAGACCTCAAAGCTTGCCCCCACAGTAACAAACCTCCTCTAACAAGGCCACTTCACAAAGGGTAGACACTTGCTGTCACACGCCCCATGCAAGACCCATGCTTCAAAAGGTTCTTTAGAGCCACGTAATTCCTGGCACTTCCATCATGTTCTCCTTACCCAGATGACTCTGACTCCCTTGAACCTTCCTGGGTCTGCCCATCTTTGTCCCGCCTTACAATAACCCACCTAGCCTCAAAGACCATCTTTTATTACTTGACCAAGGGGTCCTGGTTGTAAGACAATTGAATAATTAAAAAGTTCAGCTATAAAGACCCCCACCCCGCTCTTCATGCTGCTGGTTGTTTAGACTCTTCGCTGACTTCCAGCTATAGCCCTGGTATAAATCAGGCACGAGCTTGGGAACACAAATGGAAAGCCCACTAAGGCTTTTTGCATTGCATTCTTCTGCGTGGGTCATTTCTCATGCGGCAGCAGGATGAATCTGCTTCTGCAGAGAAGGCAATGGCTCCCTCCAAGTATCAATTAACTGTATGCATGAGTTTGCTTTTTTTTTTTCCAAACACCGAGAAAATATCCGTTTTGGGCTCCAGGAGTTGCATGCAAGGCACAGGTGAAACAAGCAAAGGACGCCTTGGGGTTTGGGAGCTGACAGGTTAAACAAACATTTACATTCCTCACGGTAAGTCAATAGTAGTAACATTTGTGTGGCGTGCTCAGATTCGGCTCAACCTGCAGCTGCACCTGAGGGAGGCCGGTCTGGAAGAGCTCCCCAGCTATGATTCAGGCGTTTTCTAAGTGCAGAGGGGAAGGATGGGAACACCATACAAAAACAAGTATAATATGTAGTTCAGTGACGGTCCTCCCCGCAATGAAGATGATTTATTGGGAGGGAGAAAGAAAACACCTCATGCTCTTTATTTTTTGACGTAAAAATTACCATTACTAATATTTAGTATGTGACTTACATTTGGATACATATTGTTTATCAGCAAGATGACGTCCACCGTATGACAGCCTGACGTGGGGTATTTGAACTTTTAAAGGTACAGAGGCCATACACAGTCTTATCTTTTCCCAGGTTGGTGGCAGACAGGGGCATAGGCCCTGATAGCACTGGGCAAAGGGCAGAGAGGAGCAGTTCCGGGTCAGCCTCCGTATTACAGGGAGAGATACTGAAGTTAAGATGGCCAGCAGGCTAGGTGTAGGCAACGATGGGATATTTTCCACTCCTGGAAGGAACCCTACCACAGGCCAAGAAACATCTGTGTCTCTGGCAGGGTGCATGCTTGAAAGTGCTTGGCTAAGAGAGGATTGGTGCAATCAGCCCAAACTGGCTACCACTGCCTGGAAAAATTAGAGGTTCAATTTCTGGCCCCTGTCGGGCTTTGACAGTGTCGAGGATAATGCTGTGTGTGTGTGTGTGTGTGTGTGTGTGTGTGTGTGCATATGTGTGTATATGAGTGTGTATATGCGTACACACACATGCTAGCGTGAATATGGAGGTCAGAGGCTGATGGCAGGCATTCCTCTATTTCCCCGTCTTGGTTTTTAGAAACGTAGTTCTCGGTGACAGTTCCGTACAAGTGTATCATGTATTCTGGTCAGTTTTACCCTCATCATTCCCTCTCACCCACCCACCTCCCACAGAATCCACCTCTTGTTCCCAACAGGTCCCTACTTTAATGTCTTTCCTTTTGTTTTTTGTTAAACAATTCTGATACAGAGTCTCTCACCAAACCTGGAGCTCATTCACTTGGCTACTCTGGCTGGCCTGCAGGCTCCTGAGATCTGCCTGTCTCTGCATTTGCAGCACTGGGATTCAAAGCAAAGCAGTTGGGGCTGGAGAGATGACTCAGCGGTTAAGGGCACTGGCTGCTTTCACAGAGGACAGGATTCGGTTCCCAGCACTGACATGGCGGCTCATGATCTGCCTATGACTGCAGCCGGGCCCTCTACTAGCCTCTGCACACAGCACATAGACACACATGTACCCATATACATAAAATTGATAATAATAATAATAATAATAATAATAAATCAGTGAAATTACTTTTAGTGTGTGATTAGTTAAATTTAAAGTATTCTAAGTATCCAGTCAGGATAAAAGATTATTAGAACTTTTTATCTTTTGTAGTGCTGGGGGCAAAGCCAGAGCCCCACTCACACCAGGCAAGTACTCTACCACTGAACCACATCCTAACCCCATCATAGCATAAAAGTTATTAAAAGAGAACCTTTTTGAGAAATCTTTGAAATTCTGTATGGTTTAATCCGACACATAGAGCAATCCTGATTTGAAACAGCCAGATTTCAAGGGCTCAGGGGTCACTGTGGTGAGGGGTTAGCCACCCTCTGGTTCAGCACTGCCAGACTTCTGGCTCAGCTCTGCTTGAGGAGGCTGCTAGGACAAGGGAGTGGAAAAACAGGCCTCAAATGACACCAAGAGAAGGCTTTGTGATTCTAATCGGCCCAGGAATGTCTGGTCAACAGGACTCTCCTTTCACGGGTAGCTTAAACTGCAAGCAGAGGATGGAAGCAGAGGATGGAAGCTCTCCTCTTAGCAGAGGTAGAGATTGTCCCTATTCAACATTCTGCCGCCAGTTACATGACACACCCACCCATAACCTGCTGGAACTGGCTGACAGGGGATCATTTGCTCTTCAATTAAAACTGAAGCTTCCTTTGAGCTACCACCCTCAGCTGTGATGCTCAACCCCCCCCCCCCCCCAACCTTCCCTAACTCTCCAATAAATGACATGTCAAAGGCCCAGAACTGGCTTTCACCCGCGAGGAGCAGGCTGACCCTGCAACAGCCCCCTTCAGACCAAACAGCGTTTGTGTAGTAGCGCTGGGAGCTGGCGGAGGGCCTGGAGAAGTTTAGCTGGCTAGCAAAGGCCATAAACTGATCAGGGGTGAATATCATCGGTCATTTACAAGGTCAAGCCTGGGGTTCCCAGATGTGATGCTGGTGTTGTGCTGTCTTAACCCACTAGACTCCCAGAGTTCACGGTTATTTCAGAGACATCAGCTTGTTTTTCTTTTAGGAGGAACTTGGAATATTTGTCTGGAAAAGAAGAGCTGTGGGGAGGGCACCCTTATATATTTGAGGGATCGCTCACTCTATATGATCAAATCAGGGCAGACTTAGGACACATCTTTATCTTTAATAAGCAAAAAGGCTTTTAAAATGAGATCATAATGACATAATTCATAAGGCATAGACATCAGATCGTTTCCCCCAAGGAAACAGTCCTTAAGTATCTACCTTGGATCGAGTACCATTGCTTACAGTTTTCCGGTTTTCCATTACGTATGCAGTATACTTGCAGATGAAGAGGCTGAAGCCCCAGGAGTGCAGCAGGTGCTCTTGGCACAGGTCCCAGACTCCAGGCATGTTGAAGGGAAGAGTCCCTTATCTCTATGAGCGGGCACTGTCAGCCATCTTGACAAACTATTCATTGTCTTCTTTAATTATGTTTGTTTTGAGATAAAAATTATTACAGACTTTGACATAGGCATTAAAATGATCTGGCCAAAAAGACAATAGGCAAACTGACTCACATTTCTTTTGAGAAGATAAAGTCTTTTTTTTTTCTCCTTCCTCCACTTGGAAGTCTCAGCCACAGGAGCTGCCTCATCCAGCTGAAGAACAAGATGAGGCTCAGTTGTCTGCTATCTGCTCCCTCAAGGGTCTCACCTGCAATCTTCCCAGTATCCCAAGGGCTCTGGGAAGCTCAATTTCCAAGCAGTGAACTAGGGTTTGGGTTTTTCCAATAAGGCAAGTATATGCCTGGCTAATTGTATGCCCTTGTTTTTAAATTGCCAATAATAATAATAATAATGATGCTGATAACTGGGCCAGACTTTTGGCATGCATTGTCTTGGTTTAATTTCCACAGCAGCTCCACAGTGTAGGAATGATGACTGTGCACATCATAGTATAAAGAATCCAAGACTCAGAGTGCTCAGTTATCTGCTCAAAGTTGTGCTGTCCATGTGGAGGCAAAAGTCGTCTTCATCCAGTTCCCGGGAAAACCTGCTGCCATCCATGTTCAGAAGAAGAAAGAACTTTTACCTTTTCTTCTTCTTCTTCTTCTTCTTCTTCTTCTTCTTCTTCTTCTTCTCCTCCTCCTCCTCCTCCTCCTCCTCCTTCTCCTCCTCCTCCTCCTCCTTCTTCCTTCTCCTCCTCCTCCTTCTTCCTTCTCCTCCTCCTCCTTCTTCCTTCTCCTCCTTCTTCCTTCTCCTCCTCCTCCTCCTTCTTCCTTCTCCTCCTCCTCCTCTTCCTTCCTCTCCTCTTCTCTTCTCTCTCTCTCTCTCTCTCTCTCTCTCTCTCTCTCCAGTCTCACTATGTAGTCCAGGCTGCCTCTTGTGAAGCATTCTTCCTGCCTAGGTGTCCATCCTTAGTGTTAAAAGAACAGGCATAGACCCCTGATGGCTAGCTAAATAATAATTTTTAGGTAAAATCTGTGTGGTGGCTTGAAGAAAAATGGCCCCATAGGCTCATATATTCGAATGCTTGGTCATTAGGGAGCAGCACTGCTTAAGAGGGATTAGGAGATGTGGTCTTGTTGGAGGGAGTCTGTCACTGGGGCTGGGTTTTGAGTTTTCAAGGACCCAAGCCAGGCCCAGTGTCTTTCTCTTCCTGCTGCCTGCTGATCTGGATTTGGAACTCTCAGGGTCTGCCTGTGCGCAGTCAGATGCCATGGCTGGAGGAATGGACTAAATGTCTGAAACTGTAAGCAAACACCAATTAAATGCTTTCTTTTATAAGAATTGCCGTGGTCTCTTCATAGCAATAGGACACTGGCTAAGACAACTTGTCCCTAGTTTGTGATGGTTCCATTTGCAATTTCTCACCTATAAAACTTTGTGCCAGATGGGCACAGTGGCATACACCTTTAACCATAGCACTTGAGAATCAGGGACCAACTGTGCATTTGAGGTCAGTATGGTCTATATAGCGAGTTCTATGCCAGCCGGGGCTACATAGTGAGAACTTGCTTCAAGAGAAAATAAATAAAAAGAATAGAAGATGGTGGAATTTGGGGGGTTGGTGAGATGGCCAAAGCATTAAGAGCATTGGTTGCTTTTGCAAACAATTGGGGTTTGGTTCCCAGTATCCACATGGAGGGCCACAAATGTCGGTAACCCCAGTTCTAGTTAGGGTGACGGTTTGTAAGCATATGGAGCACCTAAGTGCAGAAAAAACAAAAACACTCATACCCATAAAATAAAACTAAGAAATAAACCTTTTATAAGTCTGCCAAGCAATTTACTCTTAGGAACTCTGATACGGGGGCAAGGCAGCTGAATTACAGGGCTAGGACTCTGCAGTGGGCTGCACTGCTCACTAGCGTGTTCAGCAGGTTAGGGGCACTCAGGGAGACTGCAGTGGGCTGCGCTGCTCGCTAGCATGCTCAACAGGTTAGGGACACTCAGAGAATTTCGACTTCCTGATATCATCAACTTACCATGAGTGACTGGAATAAGGTCCTAGCATAAGTGGAGGAACATCTGTGTATTAGGTTAAATAACATATAATTGGCAATTAATTTCTCCTCCCCTCCTCTTCCTGCCCCTCCCCTCTCCTCGCTCCTTTTCTCTTTTTCTCCATTTCTCCCTCTTTCAACCCAGTCTTTGGCTCAAGGGTTCAAGTGACAGTCCTGTCTCAGCCTCCTGAGTAACTGAGATTCTATCACACTTGGCTTTTTCTCCAAAACTCCTAAAGTTTAAAATGTGACTTAGGAAATTTAAAATGAGCATGGTTTGAGTTTGTGGCTAGCATTTTCTTTTCTTTTTTAAATAAATAATTAAAAATATATTGAATTGTTTTTAAAAGGAAATGAAGTTAGGAGTAAGGACTGGAAAGGGGATCCTGGAGGAGTTTGGGAAGCAAGCATAAATGACAAATATAATCGAGACATATCATATACATGTCCGGAATCCTCTCTTTCTAAAAAACAAGCTTCAGTTTTGCAAATGTACAAACATCACATCAAAATTAATGGCTAGCATTTTCATTGTGCGGCACTGGCCTGGACAATTAGTCTATTTCTGTGTTCCTCCCCCCACAAACCTGTGCTGGCCCTGGGAATGCCAGCAGTGGCTAGATCCTGAGGCTACTGCTGTTATCAGATCAGATTGGTCTCCAGTTCTCAAGAGGCTTACTATCCCAGAAAGGCAGGTAGGAACAAACCATGAGCAATAGCTCCTTGAGTAGCTAACTGGTCACAATCATTTGTGTTAAAAGGATTAGCTGGGGAGACTGGGCGCCAGTGGTACACATCAGAAAGCATTTGCTGGGCGAATGAATGAGTCCCGGCTTGGAGGAAGCCTCTCCTGAGGAATGATCCTCAGAATTCTGAAGACTCAGGAGGAAGTCATATAAAACGATGGTGGCTTCTGCTGTGACCACAGGTCCTGCACGGTGCTGTTGGCTGCTCTTCCCTTGATAACAGGTCTCAGGCACACAGACATGTCCAGGAGTTTTGGTCTGGGCAGAGGCATGGGAGCTGTGTTACTTGATACTCAGCGGAGTGCTGCCTCAGTTTCTCAGGTGGAAACTCTCTGTTGCAGGCAGTGTTTGTCATCCTCCGTCCCCCACCAACCCCCACCCCGTTTGCCTCTTCGGATTTGCTCCGTATTTCACAATCCATTTGACTGAGTTTTATTTGGCTGTTGTTTCTGCCCTGTCTAAATGAGACCTCCAGTCGGGAGAATGACTTTTAAATCTTTTGTGGCCCTGGAGCACAAAATGTTCTCAATTCTTCCCCTGAGCAGTTTCACTGTCAGGGCAAGCTACCCTAGAGTGCCTTTCCCCTGTGAAACAGTACAGCTGCTTGGAGAGTAGGGGAGGGAGGGGAGCGGTAGGGGGAGGGAGGGGAGCGGTAAGGGGAGGAAGGGGAGAGGGAGGGGGAGGGAGAGGTGCGGGAGGGGAGGGAGCAGCAGGGGGAGGGAGGGGAGCGGGAGGGGAGGGAGGGGAGCGGTAAGGGGAGAGAGGGGAGTGGGAGGGGAGGTAGGCCACCTGGCTATGTTGAGGGTGGAATTCGCTGCCCTTTAACTAGCCTAATGTAGGTGGCAGCGGTTGGAGCCAAGCCTGGCCAAGAAATGGGTGGAAGGAAGCTTTGGTCAGTCTGGGAGGATGCCCAGATTGTGCCTTTGGGTTCCTCTGCAGCCCATGCAGAAGTGGTCTTGGGTGAGCTTCCTTTGGTTCTGTGCAGATCTGCTCCCAGGTGGTCAGGGTATTCAATGAGCCAGCAAGCAATAAAGCCATCCTGTCTCAGCAGGGGGTGATTTCCTCAGGGCCCCAGGCCTGTGACTCTCATCTGGATGGCATATTGGGCTTGAGCACAAAGAGGCCCATCTCCCTGTGAGCAACAAGTTCATTTTAGAAATTGGGTGCCATTTCTTGAACTTACCAGGTTCTTAACGAATATTTTGTAAGTCAGGGAATAAGGATTTGCAGTGGGGACACCGGTTTTGATATGTCTCTACTGTGCACCGCCTATGCTGGAAGACAAGCCAGCGAGGTATGATAATGTGATCACTGTAAGTATCACGTGGCTTTGTTCTGGAATAGTTCTGAAAACCTAGTCAGGCCCTGGCAGACTGGCTGTCTCTACAGCCTCAGCTTTGGTGACTCTGGAAAAGGTTAGTTAGGGAGGGACAGGCTTCTAAAAGGCTAAAGGGATGGCGACTCTCAAGGTTTCCTGTCTGTCTCCTGTACCCATTGCAGGGTGTCCCCTTGCAGCTGCTGACATTTGGGCTGGAGAGGCTGCCCGAGTGCTATAGGATGCTTCACCACCAGGTTTCCCATTCAACTGGTTTTGTTTTTGTTTTTGTGTTGTCTCCCCCCCCTACCCCCCCCCCCCCGCCCATAGGATTTCTCTGTAGCTTTGGAGGCTGTCCTGGGACTAGCTCTTGTTGACTGGGCTGGCCTAGAACTCAGAGATTCCTCTGCCTCTGCCTCTGCCTCCCGAATGCTGGGATTAAAGGAGTGCACCATCATCACCAGCTCCCATTCAATTGTTGGCACCAGGTGGCACATTTTCTTATAGCTTTCAGGTAATTTACCTGTGCGGCTGTGAGGCATGATTAATAAAAACTCAGGGATAGAAATTGGGGTTCAACCTGAAGGTCAGAAAAGCAAAACAGCTAGCCACTGGTGTAGAGAGAGCTGCGGGCAGGCCTGCTTTTCGTCTTGCCCTGCTTCTGCATGGCTAGCTTTACACCCGAAATAGCAACATACAAATCATATTCATAACACTGCCTGGCCCATTATATCTAGCCTCTTCTTGGCTAACTCTCATATCTTGCTTAACCCATTTCTAATAATCTGTGTAGCACCATGAGGTGGTGTCTTCCGGGAAAGATTCAAGTGTACGGCCATCTTGGGCTGGAGCTTCATCGCGTCTGACCCAGAGAGGAGAGGCATGGCAATTGCCTCACTTCCTCCCAGCATTCTGTTCTGTCTACTCCACTCACCTAAGGGCTGGCCTATCAAATGGGCCAAGGCAATTTTTTTATTAACCAAGGAAATCAACAGATTGACATATGACCTTCCCACATCACACTGGCTCTTACCTCTACCTCAGTTGAGATGGTGATCCTGCCTCCAGGAGTCCTCGGAATGAGACAGTGTGTGAGAGCTGTCTCTTCCCATTTTATATTCCCTCTAGTTCTGGGATTACTGCTGGTTTCTATGACAAGCTAGTGTGGCTCCTGGTATTAAAGGTCATTGTATCATTGCTGCCTGGTCTGTAAAGTTGGCCAGTGTGACTGCTTTACTTTTCTGATCCTCAGGCAAGCTTTATTTACAAATTAAATGCCACTACCCAGCTGGACCCAGAACCCTGGTGTGCAAACTGTGTGGGCTTTACAAAGAGCACACCTAACTTCTGTGTCGTGGGCCAGGATTCTGAAACTAGGATAATAGAAACTCAAGTTGTGGTGACAAGCAAGAAGGTGAAATTGATAGGATTGTCTGATGGGGTGCAGGACTAAATGCTCCTGTCCCCTGCACCCCAGTGTCCAGGATTGTCTGATGGGATGCAGGACTAATGCTCCTGTCCCCTGCACCCCAGTGTCCAGGACTGTCTAATGGGATCTAGGACTAATGCTCCTGTCCCCTGCACCCCAGTGTCCAGTTTCAGACCTTTCTTTCCTTCTCTACTTTTTCAGGTAGCTTCATGCAGTTGATGGAAGGTCGTCTTTCTCGACACTCCATACACAACAAAACTTGAAACTTTTTTTTTGAGACACCAAGGCTTTGGGGGCCTTTTAGAAGGATGTTCCCCGAAAGCCCACAGTGAGCTACCACATCCCTGGTCAGGGCTGTGTCTCCATGACCCCTCCTGTCCCAACCTCTTTCAAATGAGGGCTGGGTGGTTGATGTAGGGTTTTAGCACCCCACAGTCAGGGTCGCACAGGTCAGCTGAAGATGACTTGAACAGCCTATGTGCTGGCCATTCTTCTGCTCATCTATCTTTGTCATTTATTGTCCTTTGGAGAGGCCCTTGCAGACGAGGGGCAGAGCTTTGCCTGTGTTGAACTGGGGAGTAATAAATAACCTTGGAAAGCAGAGAGCTGTGTGTCTGCTGGCCCTTGTGAGGGGGCTGACCCAGGGCAAGGGAATCCTGGGGACGTCTGGCCTGTGTCCGAGGCATAGCCTGCTCTCCCTGCTGGTCCCTACCACCATTTTATCAAACAGAAAATCAGTAGCCAGGACCTATAATTATAGTGTGAAAAGCTCATCTAAATAAATGCAAGTGTTCAATTATCTTCCCAGCAGCTCTACCACACAAGGCTTATGAAATGTGTAAAATGTCTTTTCAGAAACAGAGCAGTTGGAGTCTAACCAGAAGTTCTGAAGAGTGGATTCTTAGATGCTGCCTAAGAAATCCATTACAAACATTTCATTAGACTAGGGTTTCTCAAATGGGCCTGATTTTGCTTCCCAGAGGACACTTGGCAACACCTGGAGATATTTTTACCATCACAGCTAGAGAGAAGCTTGCTTCTGCCTTATGAGTAGAAACTAGGCATGTTGCTGAGTATTCCCAAATGCTCAGGGCAGCCACAAGAACAAATAGGTCACCCAGTCTAAAACGTCAGTGGAGCTGAGGTTAGACGCATCGCTGGCACTGGCCTAGGAATCAGCGCCTCTACCCAAGCAAACTCAGCTCCTCTGTGGAAACAGCTGGCATGGCTCGGGGACAGCCCTGGCTACACTGGCCACACTGTCCAGGGCCTGGTGAGATAGCTGTGCTCAGAACTCTATGTGGAGTCCAGAGCTGGGGGTCCCACATTGCTTTCCCATTGGATACTCAACTCACGGTCTTCTTGGGTGATGAAGATGAAGGAACAGTGCCTCACACAGGTGAAACTGCCCGGCTCAGGCAACACAGCCCCAAGCACAGGAGAGTCCTTGCTTGTACCTTTGAAGGAGTCTAGATCACCTGTGCCTAAGGCGACTTAGGAAGAGGTAGTGGCTGAGCACCATGTCCCAAAGTTGTCTCCTCCACCTTTTCCTCCAGGAAATCTGCTCTGGGGACAAGGCCCTATCCTTGTAACTTTTAACGCTTTACCTCATCCAGGTTTTGTAGACGGTGAACATGTCAGCATTTTTTCAGAGGCCTCTGCAGCCTTACTTCACCCAAGGGCTGGTAAGCTCATTTCTGAAATTCTAGGCTTGCTGAGGAAAATGGGTGGCCAAGCAATGGCTTACTCTGGATGATTCCAGAAGTTTCTATCTGCAGGGTAATGTCCCTTCTTGACAGTAATGTGATGAGGGAGGAAACGTTGACATATTTTTGTCTACTATAGGAAGAAGGAGACATGAGAAGACAGTCAAGGACACAGTGGGATAAAAGACACAGGGATCCTACTCAGGGACCTTAGGGAAAGAGGGTAACCTGGGCAAATCTTCTGGGCTATGATGAATTGGAGCTCAAGGATACTTGAAGCTGACCAGGCCTGGTGTCAGGAAGGTGCCTGCCACTTCTATGACCCTGAGGAGTCCTCTGGGCAGCTACAGAGAGGTCTCATGGGGCACTGGGTCACTAGGCCAACTACAGCCATGTATGGTTTAATAATGGAGACACATTCTGGGAGGCGTACTGCTTTGTGAGCATCACAGAATACACACAGATCCGAGAAGGTTCTGCCGACTATGCAAGGCTATGGTGTATATATGGTATAGCTATAGGGATATGATGAGGGAATAACATGGGATTGGATACACGGAAATGTTCAATAAGGTCAGGGTTTGCATTTGCATTGCCTTAATTTGCCTTCTATTGCTGTGATAAACACCATGATCAAAAGCAACTTGGGGAGGAAAGGGTTTATTTCAGCTTATAGTTCACAGTTCATCTTGAAGGGAATGGAGGAGAGCTGCTTACTGGCTTGCTTCACATGGCTTGCTCAGCCTATTATGCACCCAGTACCACCTGTCCAGGGTTGGTACCACCCACAGTGAATTTCACATCAAACATTAATCAAGAACATGCCTGACGGACTTGCCTACTGGCTATCTGATGGAGGTATTTTCTCAACTGAAGTTCCGTCTTTCAGATGGCTTTTGTTTGTATCAAGTTGAAACAATTTGATTCCGGACAAGATAGAACCTGGAGGATCTGGAGAGGTCATTTCTGTCCTGATTCTTTTCCATAGGGCTACCTAAATCAGGGCAGACTAAACCAGTTAGACAAGTGCTCTGCCTTCAGCCTCCAGTCACTAGGGGCTCGGCAGGCAGAGAGCCTCTAGCAGGATGTTTTCTGACTGGCTGTCTATTAGGAGTCTTTTGGTACAAGTGGGAATTTGGGCTTCAGGAAAAAGAATGAAAGTAAAATCCAATCTTGAAAGTGCATCTGGAGGCAGAGACAGAACCGTGATATCCATGAATCTGGAGACCCTTTCTTCCAAGGACGGGTGTTACTCTCCCACACAACCTCTCTCTGGGAGAACAAGTGGCCTTAAACCAAAGAAAGAACTGCAATCTTAAGATTGTCGTTAGCACAAAGCAGAGCACACTACAAATGAATATAGCCTGTAGTTAGCATCTTCTGTACACTCAGAAGCCATGGTTAGCACCTTGCCGCCTCCCGGCTGGCGGAATCCTGCTGTCCCTGGTGACTCCACAGCCTTGTGCATCCCAGTGCGAGAGGGATGCTTGTTGCCTTGGTTTAATTCAAGTGTCCATGGAGTCCTCTGCTCAAGGTTTGGTTTAGGCCTAGTAATAGCCAGTCTACCTCAATGGGACAAGCAAAACAGACTGTCTCTCGGGAAAAATCTGTACTTCTGTTTCCTTGCCGACTGCCACAGGACACGCTGCTGCTCTACACCTATGTCTAGCAAGGGAGAGGCAGTGAAGATGGAGAAACAGAACAATGAAAGTCTCTTCAGCCTTAGGAATATTAAAACACCTTGCCAAGCCAGCTGTGATGGCATATGCCTGCTATCCCAGTACTTAAGAGCCTAAGGCAGGAAGATCATGAGTTTGAGGCCAGCCTCAACCAAGTAGTGAGTTATATACGATATCAAAACAAAGCCAAATCTGCTCAACAGCCTTGGAACTCCCTGAACAGCAAATTCATCACATATATATTTTTGTGATAGTTTTTGTCAGGTCTTCTGTTATTTGAGCCAAATACACCCTAATAAAGCCCATCCTAAACACTAAGACCATTTCACTCTATTCTTAGAGCTTTGTATTGAGAAACTGGGAACTTAGAGAGTTGGAGTAATTTTCCTCAACTCCCACAAGCGGCGCCTGGGGCCATACATGCAGACACCTATCTCCAGAGGCCCCTACTGCTCTGCCTGCTACTGTAAGCGCATTGCCTCGTCCCTCTACTTGGGCAACCAGAGTCTCTTACCTTTGCTGGGTGTCAGTTTCTCATCCATGAGGCAGGAGACTGAACCGCATGGCCTTCAGTGTCTTCTCCAGCCCTGAAAGTCTAGGAATAAAATTTGGACTCTAAAATTGTTTGGTCTCCTATAAGGCACAGGTTCAGACATAACCCGTAAAACAGGTTCTTGTCAATACTGTTTGTTGACAATAGGATAATCTACTTCTGGATAATAGCAGAAAACAAGAATTATTAGAACATATTAGAGAGATCTCAATTAACATCATGTCCCAGGAATGGTCTGGAGAGAAGTCTCTGCCATTCTTACTTTGCCCTTTATATTCTGCGGCTGGTGCCAATGCTACCACCTCACTGGTCATTGGAAGGACCTCCTTGGTGGTCCTAGTTTGCATTCTAGACTGTTCTAGATTCTCTACTAGCTTAGGGTTAGAGCTAGGGTTAGGGTTAGGTGCTACGGGAGTTAGGGTTAGGTCAGGTGGACTCAAGCTGTAGGCCCTAGTTGCCAAGAGATCAAGTGTCTCAGGCTGGCTCCCCCAGAAACAACTTTGGAATGTTCGGGAGACAATGCAAGATAACACTTGGTGATGGGATGGGAGGGCAGGGAAGGAAATGAAGCAGTGAACGGCTGCCATTGGACAAGCTCTGTGAGTAACTCTAGTGTAGTTCTGCTGGGGAATTTCAGAAGACAAAGCAGGCCATCCCCCCAGTTGTCCCACTGAGAGGCAAGGGAGCAAGTGTTGTGAAATAGTATTTGGAGATGTGTTGCATTTGTTTATGCTGTGGAGCATTAGTTTAATGTTGCAAAGATGTGCTGCATTCTTTTATGTTGCATTTGTTTAACTCTGTGAAGCTGTGTTACTGTGCCTGCCTAAAACACCTGATGGTCTAATAAAGAGTTGAACAGCCAATAGAGAGGCAGGAGCAAGGATAGGCGGGGCTGGCAGGCAGAGAGAATAAATAGGAAGAGAAGTCTGGGAGGAAAAGAAAGGGCAAGATAGAACAAAGAGAGGAGGACATCAGGGCCCAGGTACCCAGCTACTCAGCTACACAACAAGCCACGTAATAAGAAGTAAATAAAGGTATACAGAAATAGAGAAAGATAAAAGCCCAGAGGCAAAAGGTAGATGAGATAATTTAAGGAAAGCTGCTAGAACAAGCCAAGCTAAGATCAGGCACTTATAATTAATAATAAGCCTTTGTATATTTATTTGGGAGCTGGGTGGTAGGCCCCCCAAAAAGTAAAGAGTAAGAGAATAACTACAAGCAAGGTTGACAGCAATTGACTGAGGGTTGCTGTATAGAGGGAGGGTGGTGAAGTGGCATCCCCAGATCTCCTTGCTTGTCCTATGAGGTGTATGAGCACATCGGATCATGAGAATTCAAAGTTTGAGGCATAGAAGCTGCCAGTCAGAGTCCGATGTTGTATGAACACCTGTACTACTGCCTCTTTTTCTTCTTTCTCTCCTTCCTTCCTTCCTTCCTTCCTTCCTCTCTTCCTCCATCCCTTCTCTCCTGCCCTCCTCCCTTCCTCTCTCCCTCCCTCCCTCTCTCTCTTTCCTCCTTCCTTCCTTCCTTCCTTTCTCTCTCTTTCCTCCTTCCTTTCTTCCTTTCTTCCTTCCCCTCCCTCTCTCCCTCCCTCTCTCCTTCCCTCTCTCCTTCCCTCCCTCCCTCCCTTCTTTCCTTCCTTCCTTTCTTTCTTCTACTGTTCAGAGAAAACAGAAAGAGATGTGAGGAATTGGGCAGCCCCAAATGAGCAACAGGTCTTGGGAGCTGTGCCGATAGAGTCTGCATTGGATACAGTGCAGACCCACAGATAGGCCCTTCAGGTACTGAAGCTGAGGCCTGGCCTACATGCTAGCAGTGTAGGCTTGTAGACCTACAGAGCCTGGGAACCAACTTCATGTCACCTCAGAGGGGGGACCATAAGCTTCTGGAGGACAGAAACATCCTCAATAGTCTTGACTCCTTTCCTTTGATTAAACGCATTTTTAAAACACCAGGCACATGTCAGGCGGTAGTGGCTCTTGAATTTAATCCCAGCACTCAGGAGGCAGAGACAGGTGGATTTCTTTGAGTTCAAGGCCAGCCTGCTCTACAAAGTGAGTTCCAGGACAACCAGGGCTATACAAAGAAAGCCTATCTCAAAAAACCAAAAACCAAACCAAACCAAACAACCAAAACCAAAACCCCAACTCCCACCCCAAACAAAAAGAAAATAAAAATAACCAGGCGCACATCTGTCAGGGAACTTTTGAAAATTAAGTCCAATGTTTTTTACAGTCTACATATATTGTTGGAAACTAGGAACACTGGTGTCGTAGTGGAACGCTGTCTTTTTTTTACTTTTCGTTTGTGGTACAGGAACTAACCAAATATACCAAACTGCCCTTGACCAAGCAGAGATCCAGCTGCCTCTGTGTTGGGACTAAAGGCAGGTGCCACCATACCCACACAAGCATCACCATGCTAACTAGAGAATCTGAGACTGTTTCCATGCCCTCCCCACAAAGAAGGTGTAGTGCAGGCCATTAGGTCCCTGTGTCCCCTTCTGTACCTCTTTCCTAGCTGTCCCCTATACTTTCCCAGCTATACGTGGCCTTAGGTGTTGTTGGAGGATCTAGGAGGGTGGGCGCTGAGAAACTCCATCTGTGGCCCTGTCACCATCCACACCGGGGTGAGATGTCCCCGTGATGTGGCTGTGTCGAGTCACTCACACTCCTCTAAGTAAGTTCGATACACTCGTTGTTCAAATGATTGTACTTGGGTGGACTCCCTGGCCCATCACGGACGCTGTAGCCCTGTCTGGCAGGGGAGCAGATATTTGTGATGCCTCTACAGGTGCCTTGGTCACTGCTCCACTGTGGTGAAGAGACACCACGACCAGGACACCCTTAGGAAAGACAGCCTTTAACACAGCTTGCTTCCAGTTTCAGAGGCTTAGCCCATTACCAGCATGGCAGGGAGCATGGTGGGACACAGGCAGGTGCTGGAGAGGTGACTGAGAGCTACATCCTGATCTGCAGGCGGGTGGGGGTCGGGGAGAGGGGAACAGACAGAGACTCTGGGCCTTGCATGGCTTTTGAGACCTCAAACCCACCCCCAGTGACAACATACTTCTCCAGCAAGGTCGCACCTCCTAATCCCCCTCATTCTTTCCAGCAGTGACACTCCCTGGTGACTCAGAATTTGAGAAGATGAGCCCATGGGGGGACATTCTTGTCCAAACCACAGCAGGAAAAGTTCAGGCAACACTTGGGAGTCATGTAGAGTGTATCTGTCCTGCCCTGAAGCTCTTCCTATGGGGTCCCTGTCACTTACTATACATGGTGTCGTGGTGGGGAAGGGGCCCGGCAGTTAGTCTTCCTGCCTATGAGCCCTGGCTGAGAGACTTGCTGTGTGGATGGCCATAGGTAACTAATGTTCTCAACCTGAGTTATCCTATAGACAAACAGACCTGGCAATATTTCCCCACATGAAGTTATAAGGATTAAATAGAAAAATAAATATAAATAGGGATAAAATAAGTATTATACAGATAACTTTAATGTATCCCTGATGTGTATCTATGTAGAGTCACCAACCAGTAAATGCGCTGTCATGGTGGCTCCCCCTGTATCCAGATCCCTCGTCCATCTTCCCTATGTGGACTCAATAGCCGCTATCAACAGCAATCGCTTCACTTCATCTTCTGAGGTGCTTTTGGCCTCTAAGTTCAACACAAAGGTTCAACATAGAAACAAAAATTTCAGTCCCACTCTCTCGGAGGAATCATTTAAAAGCCTATGGTGATATTGTTTTGCCTTGTGAAATTATAGCTGGCGATTTGATTTTTGTTTTGCATGACTTGCCTCCAGATATGAGGGGTGAGATATTATCCTTACGCCAGTGGTCCCCAGAGTGTCTTCTGGAAGCTCTGCTCTCCAGGGGAAGGAAGTCACAGTGCCTGTCGTTATTGCCAAAGGCTCCCAAGATATCACATGGGAGATGATTTCCTGAACAAATCTGACTAAGAATCATTTCCTTTTGTGATATCTGTTATTAATGGTCTGTCAATCCCCTGGCTTCAATTCTGATTTGTTTGCCTCCTGTTCATCAAGACCTTGGCCACTCATCCTGCAGGAGCTAGGAATAAGCACTTTATTTTCAGAAAATAAATAAATAAAAGCTTCTTTCCCTTCCTTCCTTCATTCTTTCCTTCCTTCCTTCCATCCTTCCTTCCTTCCTTCCTTCCTTCCGTTCTTTTCTTTTCTTTTTCCGAGACAAGGTCTCTCTGTATCTTTGGCTGTCCTAGAACTAGCTCTTGTAGAGTAGGCTGGCCTTGAACTCACAGAGATCCACCTGCCTCTGCCTCTTGAGTGCTGGGATTAAAGGTGTGTGCATGCCACCACCGCCTGGCACAAAGTTTCTTTTTTCATTTTTTAAATGTGAGTCCATATGTGTGTCTGTGATGGGTGCTAAAAGAGGCCCAAGAGGGTGTGGAATCTTTTGGATCTACAGTTACAGGTGGTTGTAGAACTGGAGGCTTCTCTCCCACCTGCCTGCCAGTTACTGAATAACAACTCTGAGGCTTAATACTAATTGTAAACTTTTAACCTATTAGTTCAGGCTTCTTACTGGCTAGCTTTACATATAAATTAACCCATTTCTAATAATCTGTATATTGCCATGTGCCCCATGCTTACTGACATCTTACTCCTCTTGTGGTTGCTGGCGTCTCCCTGACTCTGCCTTATTTCTCCCTTTGTCTTTGCTTGGATTTCCCACCTGGCTCTATTCTGCCTGGCTATTGGCCAAGCCAGCTTCTTTATTAACCAGTAGTACTAAGACATATTCACAGCATGCAGAAGGACATCCTACATCAAGTTGTGAGTTGCTTGATGTGGGTACTGGGAACAGAGGGTAGATCCTTTGCAAGAGCAGTAAGTGATCTTAATTATAGAATCATCTTTCCAACCCATATATAGCTTGCCTCCCCCCATTCCCTCCTGTCTTAGTTATTGCTGTGAAGAGACACCATGATCACAGCAACTCATAAGGAAAACAGCCAATTGAGGGAGCTTGCTTACAGTTCAGAGGTTCATTCTGTTCTCACCATGGTGGGGAGTATGATGTTGTGCACACAGACATGGTGTTGGAAAAAGAGCTGAGCGTTCTACGCCTTGCAAGCAGTAGGAAATGGATTGAAAGTCACACTGAGGGAAGCTTGAGCAAAGGAAACCTCAAAGCTTGCCCCCCCCCCCCACAGTGACACACTTGGGCCAATGAAGCCACACCTACTTCAACAAGGTCACACATCCTAATAGTGCCACTCCCTTTGGGGTCATTTTCTTTCAAACCATCACACCTCCTAAACACTTTTTTTTTTAAAGGATAGTTTTTATTCTCTACATGACTGGACAGACAAGGTCAGGGATCAGATGGCTGGCTGGCCCTTTCCCCTCCCCTGTCTCAGAAGTCTCACCCCAAGACACCAGAGACGGAGATTCCACAGGGCCGAATCCTGGCCGCCGGCTTGTGCCTCCATTGGGCTCAAAATTTAGCATGTCTCTGCTGCTGTGAGCACGGTTATAGCCCACACAGGGGACGATTTTCACCAGAACTCTCTTATCTTTAACCTCTTCTCCATGCTTTTATGAACCATAAGTGTCTAGTCTACTTGCCCCGAAGGCAGGGATCACAGAAGCAGTCACTTTTATGATGTGAACGATGGCCCTTTTCAGTTGTGCCTGCCCTGGGAAAGGCTGGCAGGCACTCCTGCAGTCCAGTTCTGCCCATTAGCTTCAGGGCAGCGCTCTGTGATGTGCTTTAGTTTAGAGAGGGTAACTGTGTAGATTCAAGTCACAAAGGGCAACACCACCTTTCTATGCTCTCCTTCAAGCTGCTTTGTGTTGTGGGGTTACGGGGTGATGGCACACGGAGGGGGGGTCAGGATTGAATTCACAGGTAAGATTTTTACTTTTTTCTGCTTTCTGCCAAGAAATATCTTGCTGTGCTTAAGGTCTTGTTTATTCATTCAATTAATATTTATTAAGTGCTTACTGGGTGCCAGGCAGTATGCCAAGACATTTTTCCGCCAAGTCTGTTAAACACACACCATTTATCGTCCTCTGGAGCTGTAGAATGAGGCCCTAGGTCAGCTGCTGTGTGTACAAAACATACCTTAGTGTACTGTGGGGGTTCGTGGAACCAGACCCTTTGGTTCCAGTCACAAAAGAGCCCCTCTGTTTCCAGTCCCCTGCTATGTCTTGATCCAGGATAGTCTGTATTGGAGGCCATTGACTTGAAGCTTATACAGAGATGGCTCATAGCCTCTCCATGTGTCTGTTTCTTTGCAGAGGCATGAACAATGGTCCCTCTCTTGAACATTACAGTAGCCCAGGGCAGTCCAATAGAGGGCCACTCCTGTGCCAGCCCTTATCTTCACAGTGTAAGGATTTGACTAAGCTGAGTCCTTCCCAGCTTGCCTGAGCTAGGAAGAAAGAAAGGGAGGTACCTCTTCTGAGCTATAGGAGGTCACCTCTAGGGTGGGTCTTAACGTTGAACTTAAGTTCGGTCACTATCACGCGGCAACTTCCATCTGTCGGTAGCTGTTGGGCCTCATGAGGTCTGGACATGAGGCTCAGTATAACTTCCTGAGCCTAACTTGAGTTTCGTGAGGCCCAGTGTTACTTCCTGAGCCTAACTTGAGTTTGGAGAGGAGTGACCCAGCACAGCCTGACCTAGGCCCACCTCTGCCCAGTCACCGCTGATGTAGCAGGATATTATTGGCTCTTATTCCTTACTCCACCTCACCCCATCCCAAGACTCCTGCCCCCTACCTCAGCCCTATATAACTTCCTGCCCTGATGCAATAAAGTGAGTTCCTGCTTTGACAGACTCCTGGCTCAGTGTGTGTTTCTCCCAGTGGCCAGTGGGGAGGTCTGGACGATACTCACCATCCTGCTCAGCCCCAGGGAGAGACGGGCAGGACTGGCTCTTCCTCAGCCTTATCTGCTGGAGAACCCAGCAAGTTGACTCTCTAGGAACCAGACAGGTTGAAATCTTTGCCCTTGTGGTTTGCAAAGAGGGGCAGGGATGGCACCTTCCTGCTGCTAGCTCAAAAGAGTTAGGTACAGGGCAGGTTCCTGAGGCTGCCTAGCAGGAAGAACAAAGAAGAAACACTAGGGCTTAATGTTTGTGGTGCCTGCATCTTTTACAGCTTGCCAGCAGCTGTAAGAGCAGGTAAGGCTCTTTAGTGATTGACCCATGTGCTCAACTCTCTGCCAGCATGATAAAGGGAGTCTAGAAGGATACTCTTAGGGCATCCTATAGCTCACAGATATCAAAGACCACTCTTATCCTGCCCAACTATGTCAGAAGACCATAAAAGTTGTTCCAGTAGTCAGTTTTTTTCTCTTTTAAAGGTTAAAATTGATTTTTGTTTTATACAGATGGGCTTTTACCTTTTCCTGTCTCTGGGTACCGTATGCATGCAGTACTCTTGGCGGCCAGAGGAGGGCACTGGATCCTCGGAACTGGAGTTAGAGACGGTGGTGAGCTGCCATGTGGATGGTGGGAGTCTAACGCTGGTCCGCTGTAAGAGTGGACAGTGCTCTTTATCACCGAGCCGCCTCTCCAGTGCCCAGACTCAGTGTTTCCAGAAGCATGGTTTTATTGAGCGGCAGCCTCACTCCAGCCGGTGCTGGTTCTATGTTGCTAATTAGAAATCTACTTCAAGACTCGTGACTTAAGACAGCAAATATTTCTTAGTTCATAAAATTCTGGCTGTGGTTCATCTGGAAACCTTAGCCTCAAGATGTCTCACGAGGTTATAGTCAAGCTGTCTGCAGGGTTATGTCCCGTGGGAAGGCTCTCCCTCGGGTGGGGGTGTACTGCCAAACCAGGATTCACTTCCACATCAGTCCGTTGTCATGCGAGGTACTTTATAACTCGGCAGCAGATGTTCCCAGGGAAATGGTGAGAGTGGGGACGGTAAGAAGCACTACATACAGAGCTTTGTGGTTTCTGTCACCCAAATCTGGACTTGATATCCACCACTTCTGCCGTGCAGTAAGAAGGCGTGAAAAGCGTGCCGCCTTCGCTCGACAGAGTTCCATACATGAGTGAACACTGGGAGAAAGTGTTGATTGCTGGTCATTTTAGGGGACTCCTCTCATTCCTGGGAACTTGTTAGATATGCCAACCCTTGGGCTCCATCCCAGACCTACTGAGTGAGAAACTCCAGAAGTAGGCTCTTGAATATGTGCTCTAACAAGACTCCCAGGCAATCCCAACAACGCTTTAGTCTGAAGACCACCACCTTAGGGTAAGGCTTGACAAACTTCATTTCAGGCATTGTAGTCTCCCTATCTCTGCCTCAGCGCCTCAGTTCTGCCAAGGGTCGGGAGCATATTACACAAGACATGTAAATGAATGGACATGGTCATGTGCCAATAAAACTTCATTTACAGTGACAGATTCAGGTACAGGAGATCCTTTAA
The DNA here is from genome assembly GCF_018167655.1 of Microtus oregoni. NCBI lineage: Eukaryota > Metazoa > Chordata > Mammalia > Rodentia > Cricetidae > Microtus > Microtus oregoni. The sequence goes on from NW_024543219.1 coordinate 14,294,018, forward strand.
TCCCCAGTTTATGGTTTTATCTTTTTTTTTTTTTTGGTTTTTCGAGACAGGGTTTCTCTGTGGCTTTGGAGCCTGTCCTGGAACTAGCTCTGTAGACCAGGCTGGTCTCGAACTCACAGAGATCTGCCTGCCTCTGCCTCCCGAGTGCTGGGATTAAAGGCGTGCGCCACCATCGCCCGGCATTATCTTTTTATTCCTTAGAGTAGCAAGGAAGTTTGATATGATCAGGATTGCATAGGGTTACCACCACGTGTCTTTTTTCTTCCTCTAGGCAGGGTTTCTCTGTGTAACAGCCCTGATTGTCTTGTAACTCACTCTGTAGACCAGGCTGGCCTTGAACTCAGAGTTCCACCTGCCTCTGCCTTCCAAGTGCTGGGATTACAGGCGTGAGCCACCATCACATGGTTCACATGTCTTTTTTACACCAGGCAAAGTTGTTTTCTCTTTTTCTTTCCAGGTTAGTCAGAGGTAAAGCCGCTCCTCAGCTCTTGAGTGATTATCCGGACTCAGAACAGAGTTGTCCATGTAGCTGGGTTCTAACAATGGTTTTGGTTAAGCCTGTCGTGGTGGACACCGATAAACCTCCACCTCCCTGAGACAGGGTGACCAGACAGTCTTTGATTCAGACAGACATGAGGTTGGAAGCTAGTTTTGATCAGTTTGTGAATGTGGTAAGTTACATACATGCTCCATGTCCCAGTGTCTCCAGCTGTTAAAAAGATAATAAAAGCGTGCACACCACATGGTTATCAAGAAGAGTTAGACTTTTAAAAATGTTACTCTGTGTGTGTATGTGCCACAATGCACGTCTGTATGTCTGATGACGACTGTGTGTGTGTGTGTGTGTGTGTGCGTGCAAGTATATGTGTGTATGCCACAATGTACATCAGGAGTTTAGAGGACAACTGTGTGTGTGTCAACAGAGGACAACTCTGTGTGTGTGTGTGTGTGTGTGAGTGTGTGTGAGTGTATGTGTATGCAAGTGTATGTGTGTGTGTCATGATGCACATCTGGAGGTCCGAGGACAACTGTGTATGTGTGTGTGTGTGTGTGTGTGTGTGTGTGTGTGTGTGAGTGTATGTGTATGCAAGTGTATGTGTGTGTCATGAGTATATGTGTGGATGCCACAATCCACATCTGGAGGTCAGAGGACAAATTCTGTGTGCGTGTGTGTGGGGGGGTCAGAGGACAAATTCTGAGTGCGTGTGTGTGTGGGGGTCAGAGGACAAATTCTGGGAGTCGGCTCATTTTCCACTATGTGGTCTTGAGATCCAGCTCCTGCCACCGGGTTTGTGGAGCGAGCACTTTTACCCCTTGAGCCATCTCACTGACTCAAGGGGTTGTCCTGATTAATCACCTACTGTCATGTGATAGATCACCCCAAATTTAGCAGTTTAAATCCGTAGCAGCTGGGCAGGTCTTCTGCTCCAGCCCTGTCATCTGTCTCGCATGCCTTGGCTGTTGTCTTCATGGCTTCTCCGTACTCCTGGGTGTTTCACACACAGCATGGCATGGTGGCCGGCTTCCAAGAGGGAGCATTCCAAGAGCACACAAGCTTGGGGGACTGCACCCCATCTTACTTCTTCAACAAGTCACAGTACCAGCTCAAACTCTAAGTTCTAACAAATCCGCACCCACCTTTAGGCCACTCTAGGAAGAGGAGAAATTAATTTCACAAAATGCTTGTCAGGGAGCCTCGACTGTGACAGACCCATGTATTCCGTGCTTGCACAGAGGAAGCAGGGACTCTCCTGGCACATGAGAGCTTGGACTTGCTGGTACACATGTGTTTCAAGGCTTGGTGGATGTGTTTGGCTGGTCCCCAGGACGCTGCTTCTCCTCTCTAGAGCGCTGTTTGTTTAGTCTCCTACAGCGGCTCTCGGAACATTTTAATTTTCCAAGAGCTCTGTAGGCCTAGTACCCTTCAATGAGCTATGGGGAAAAAAGGAGAGGAGGCCTCTGAAGTGACCACCTCAAGGGTCTTGCCCCCTCTCTTCTGGGCCATGGACCTTGGCCACTGGTAGAACAGAGCGTGCGAAGAGAAAGAGAATCAAAGTGGGTGTCACAGGAGAAAACGCTGTCCCAAATCTGCCTCTTCCTTAGGGGTCAGTGGGGAGGGACAAGGGCCAGTATAGGTTTTCCCTTTCTTGGGAGTGAGTAGACCCTCGGTTTCACAGCCCAGAAAATGAAGAGTCCAATTGGAAAGCTGGCGCCTACAGTAAAGAAACAACTACGGAGGTGTGAGAGATGGTCAGCTGGTGATACCCCAAGTGTGTGACAGGGCCTGAGGCAGTAGGACCCGCTGAGAATGTTAAAGGAAGCGGGGCGGGGAAGTGAAGTCTGTCTTTTCTGGGCCACAGAGACAGTTGTCCACACATCTGCATTATCTCCCAAAAAGCACCTGAAATCCAAACCCACTGAAAGTCCCTGTTTACAAACATTGGAACCAACTATTTCAAAAATTAAAAATGCAGTTGTGGCCCATTAAACCCATAAACACACATCAGCTGGCGAATTGTTCCTGGTCAGAGATGTGGGCCAGAGATGGCTGCTGTTCCTGAGTGGTAGCTCTCCTCACATCTGCCAGAGCGCCTCACTGAGGAACTGAGAGAAGGGCAAGGGGGTTGTGGGCATCAATGGGATCTTGTAACGTGAAGGACTTCCAAAATAATACCAACCCTTTGTCCTTCCTGGGTCTCCGAGGAGGCAAGGTTGCCTTGCTCAGAGCTAATCTCCAAGGTACCACGAAGTGGTGAAACAGTCTGCTGAGCCAGCTAGGAAAACACGAAGGTCTTGTCTTCTTCAAGGATGTCTGAGGGTCCCTTAGAAAGAAGCTCTGAGGCCACTTCAGGAGCTAACAGAGGTCAGCATCTGGTAGAGTCTAGAAGAGCTGTGATGTAGGCTGGACGGAACTGGCAGGAAGGAGCCAGGAGCTCTAGGTAGGCATAGGGAGTGTTTTGAGCTCACAAGGATTAAAGGGAGAGTCAAAGCTTTCTTCGGTTTTGTTTTTAAATTTGAGAGCTGGAGTTTCTAAAAGGAAAAGGTCATAGCATCTCCTGATCTCTTCTTCATGACACCCAGCTCAGAGGGGGTGCGGCGGGGGGGACACCCTGCTCAGAGGGGATGGGCCTGTGGGCAACACCCTGCTCAGAGAGGGTGGGCCAAGAGGGTGGGGCTGGGGGGACACCCTGCTCAAAGGGGACGGGCCTGGGGGGGACACCCCGCTCAGAGAGGGCGGGCCTGGGGGGGACACCCTGCTCAGAGGGGTGGGCCTGGGGGACACCCTCAGGATTATTTTCCATCTTGTGTCTCCTTCCTGCGCCCACAAACAAAGGCCTCCCAATTTACTAACTCACAAAATGATTTACCAGCTGCCTCTTCCCTGAGGAGGTAAACAGGCAATAAAATAAATGAAATTCCTATTCTTTATTACTTGACTCCCATAAATCATCACCCTGGCTGAACATTTATCTCTCCAGCATCCCGAAATATTTAAAATGCTATTTCCTTTATTTCCAACAAAATAGAAGAAATAAGAAGTCAATGATGATGTGTTTTAGGGGTAGTTCTGCTAGCAATAACTGTTGGATTGCAGAGAGTGGGGAGGGGAGTAAGATTTTGGGGTCTTTTTGTTTCTTCTCCATGCCTCACTGTTCCTGGGTTTAGATTCACACTTAGAACTCTTGTTTCTCACAGGGCTGGATAAAATCATGTAGGATATTATTAGAACTCTCAGTTCTCACAGGGCTGGATAAGATCATGTAGGATATTATTGGCCGTACTTGGTTACTTGTAAAGTCCATCTTGAGCTAAAAGCTTTTTGTGCCCAAATAGGGGACTTCTGTGTGGTGCCAGGGAACAGAGGGAGCGCTATTGTGTCACCATGACAACAAGCATTTGCATTAAGAGCAGGCTCCTCAGACCACATTACATGCACATGATCTGGGAAGGGACCACTTTGAAGCCCCTGTGATTGTTCCCTAAGTCCGATTGTTAACGTCTCCTGAACATAATCATTAGCCATGTTCTGGAACGGATAACTCCCCACTGGGGTTAGCATTTTCTCCTCCGTGAGTGCTCTGGGAATCTCAGAGTGAGAACCACTCTGCTGCTCCCTTAACTAACCAAGGAGAATACAGCGATTCGCTTTCTCCTGGAAATCCTGGAAAGTTTGCCTTTTACTAAAAGACATCGTGTTCCTGCCAACATCCTGGATATCGGCTCCATGGCCCTGGGGTGTCCTTTGCCCCTCTTTTTGCTATGCATCTAGCAGGTGCCTTCCCAGGACTGTGGGCTCCCTGGGCTGCCCTCCCCAGGACTGTGGGCTCCCTGGGCTGCCCTCCCCAGGACTGTAGGCTCCCTAGGCTGCCCTCCCCAAGACTGTGGGCTCCCTGGGCTGCCCTCCCCAGGACTGTAGGCTCCCTGGGCTGCCCTCCCCAGGACTGTAGGCTCCCTAGGCTGCCCTCCCCAGGATTGTGGGCTCCTTGGGCTGTTCGCAGTCCCTCTTTCCCCCAGAGGACTGGACAGGGCTAGTTTGTGCTTTGGGCGGTTGCTGTCACTTCTCAGGACACAGGGATTTGTGAGTTTCTCTTTACGGGATCTTATGTGATCTAAGTTGGGTCTCACGAAGTCCCTGTATCCAAAAATGAACTCAAGCTGAACTGTAGAAGGATTTCTGGTGGTTAGATAAAAGCTAACCCCCCTCAGGAAATAGGGTCCCCCCTACCTCTGGTGGAAAGAGCATATGGCTACCTGTGGTGTTGTATCAAAGCCCATGCTGGCCGCTGGGCTCCCTCAGTCCCTGTTCATAAGTACTTTTCATACATTTGTAAGTTCACACTTATGCCCTGACCAGGTCCAGTCTGCTTCTTTCTCTCTGCTCTGGAGTCTTCCAGATGCCTCTGGATAGTTTTTCTCCCTTAAAATAAAAAGCTTCTTCCTAATAATGGAAGGATCATGTTGGTAGTTTTTTTTTTTACTGTGTTCCTAACCCAGGGTATTCAGTATCAAGGTTTATGTTGGGGTTCCAGTCCCCTTAAACCTCTCACGATTTAGAAAGAAAGCTATAGCAAGCGAAAACTGACGAAAAGAGGTCTGAGTGTAAACAAATTACCTCAATACGTCTTTTCATCATGTCCTGCTTATTCTTCCCATGCTTTCCCCAGTGCTCTCTTATGCTCTTTCTATGTTCTCCCATTAATCTCTCTCCATGTTCCTTCCAATCCTACAAGGTTTCCAGTTTATATATCCACACAGACCATACCTAACAATTCTTTGGTAAATAACAATGACACCAAGCACACATTTCTTAGGGCTAACGAGACAGGTAAGGTTGATAGAGCGGGCACCTTATGTCTCATAGTAGACATGGCTGTGAAGCTCCCCCACAGATACTGGGAAAATTAATTAAATCAGTACAGAATTCCAAGAAGAAGGACAAGGGAGTTTGTGTGTTTACATTTGTGTGGTTGCTTAAGCTGGATTTTGCAGTTGGTAAATGTAGAGAAGGGAAGACAAATGCTACAATGTTGCGCATGCTCTAAACATTTCTGCTCCAGTCTCTAAGTGGTGGCTGGGTGGTTCTGATCTGCTGGCACCCAGGTACCCAGGTGAGAAGGAATTTCTTTCTCTGGGGCTGGTTTAGTGCTCTAAACTTTCCCCCCCCCCTGTATTTCTATGGGTATATTAACAGTCAATTTTCCAGACAAAGAGCTTGTGTCAATGAAACCAAGGTGGAGGTAAATACAGAATATTAGTAACTTGTTAGGGTACAACCAGTAGGTTATACTGAGTGTTAGAGACTTTAGGGCCACTCAGATCTGTGTATCAGTAAGGGCAGACATGCTGCCTCTCTGCTCAATGTCTGCCTTTTAAGGTTCTATGTGATCTATTTGCAAGGTTTCTTTCCTGGTCAGATGTCCTGCCATAGAGAATAATTGTGGGGAGGGGCTAGCTTTATGTAGATTTAGCTATGAGAACAAAGGTTTCTTTGACTGAGGGAATACTTTCACAGTAGAAGCCCGCAGTATGAGAAAAGGTCATCCAGTTGCCAGCACAGAAAGAAGTTATGCCCAATAATTAATACACTGTTAGGGTTGTTTGGGACAAATCCCATTATGGAAAAAGAGGGGTATTATGACTTCCTAAGGTTTTACAGAAATGACAGCAACTATTCAAAAGACAGGTGTTCCCGAAGCTCTGAAAATTCGGGTTTCTCTCGACCATTATTTGTCAAGGAAACCTTCCCTTCCCCAGTTCCTACACCCCATTTTATCACTGAGGGATGTGCTCAAGTTCTCAGAAAGTTAGAAGAAATGGATATTTAAAAGAGTACACGAGAAGCTGGAGAAATGGCTCATTGCCTGAATATGTCGACTACTCTTCCAGAGGACCCAGGTTCAAGTCCCAGCACCCACATGGCAGCTCACAACTGTCTAGAAATATCCTGTTCCAGAGTATCCCACACTCTCACACAGACATACATATGGGCAAAATACCAATGTATATAGAATACAAATAATTTTTTTTAAAAAAAAAAGAGTACACGAGAGAAAAGAAAAGAAGAAGCAGATCTGCCCGCTAAACTGTGGCAGAGATTAGCCTCCTAACCGTGTTTCAGGGGTGTGCAGGCCTTGCACTCTGCCCCTTAAACTGTGGCAGAGATTAGCCTCCTAATTGTGTTTCAGGGGTGTGCAGGCCTTGCACTCTGCCCCTTAAACTGTGGCAGAGATTAGCCTCCTAACTGTGTTTCAGGGGTGTGCAGGCCTTGCACTCTGCTTCCCTCATATAGGTGGGACACGCCATCAAGAAGATGACAGTGCCCTAGGTGTTTTGGATGTTATAGGCTGGAGGTTGTGGGTTCTGGCTGGGAAAATGGGACTGCGGAGTGGGAACGTGAACACAAAACATCCCCATGAGGGCCCTTGCCCGCCTCATCTTCCCTTGCCAATAAAATTTAACCAAAGTAAGCTTCCTGAGTCACGGGGCACCATCACGTCTCAACTTCAAATCAAGACCCATGGCAAAACTATCATGCTTGTGTTGGTGAAGGAACTTATGTTTGCAAAATTGTGATGAGAGGAAGTAGGTCAAGGCTCTGCTCTAAAGGGGAGACGTCCTGGGGAATGTAGTGGGAGCTGTGGGGCTGCATTCTGCCACCCAGCTCCTGCCACCGGCTAGCTTATGCCCGAAATAACAACACACAAACTGTATTCATTTAAACACTGCTTGGTCCATTTCTATCTAGCCTCTTCTAGGCTAATTCTCACATATTAATTTAGCCCATTTCTAAACATCTGTGTAGCACCGGTCTTACGGGGAAGATTCTAGCCTACGTCCATCCTGGGTCGGAGCTTCATTGTGTGCATCTTCCGGGGAGCTGGGAGCATGGCATCTCTCTGAGGCGTCTGCCCCCGAGAGGAGAGCTGTCAAGTCTGAGCTCACTTCCTCTTCCTCCCAGCATTCTGTTCTGTTTTCTCCACCCACCTGTGTTCTAACCTATGAGGGCCAGCCAAGCAGTTTCTTTATTGCTTAACCAATGAAATCAACAGAGTGATATATGACACTCCCACATCAGGGGAAAGGAGGGGAAAGGTCAGTCCGCTGGAGAAGGGATACGGTGAGATAAGGGGTTCTGTGGTGCTGAATCTGTGTGTGTATGAATATGTGTATATATTATGATATATGTGCATGTGTGTCTAAAATATGTGCGTATGAGTATATGCATATCGGCTATACACATGTGTGACTGGGCACACATACATACACAGATACTTATGACTCACTAAGATCTTTCAAACAGCAGCTGGCAGGACGGCCACTGTCTCTTCAGTGTTCTTTCAGCTCCAGCTGCTTGTCACTAGAGCATTAAAGCTTTCTTCCCTCCATCCAAGAGCAGAGAAACGGGGTCAGTCCCGGATGCTGTGCACTCCAGCCAATGCTTATTTCATAACGAGGTCCCCGGTGACACAGAAACTGAGGAGTTTCTACCACGAGTGTCACTCGTGGAGCAAATTATTTATATCTCTTTCTTAATTAAGCACCATTTTATTTAGCATGCAGTGGTAGGTCTAAATTTGTGACATGTATGGGAAAAACATACTAAGTTTTGGTAGCTTGTGTGAGTGTGTGTGGTAAACTCTTTTTACCATACAACCGTGGGTGACCTCATCTGGTCAAATTTCAGGAGGCCTGAGGCAGAATGAGTTCTTAACATATAGAATACAATTTCTCCAAATGGAAGGTGGCCAGAGGCCAGCGTTGAGACTGCTGTCCTCATCCACAGTGGGCATTTCAACAGACTCCCTTGTCATAATTGATAGGACACAATTTTCAGGGATGAATGGCAATGTGCTAGGGCAGGCAGACGGCAGCTGCTGTGTTTGGCATAGCCTCCAGTGTCCTGCATTAATTTGGCTTTTTTTTTTTTATGTCAGACTCCTGGTAGAGAGGGTTCATTTTAGCCTCTGCCTGCCACATGTCAGGCCAGGCCAGGAATATTCCCGAGCACGGTGGTGTTAGTTAAGCAGCATGTGTTCCAGAACAACCGACTGAATCTGATCAATGTAGATAAACTTTATCCACGGGCAAAAATAATCAGCAGTCTGTGCCTTGAGCCAGTAAGGAGGCTGCTTATTTGTAGCAGTGCAGTGCCTGTGGGATGGACGGCTTTGCTTCTTGTTTGCCTCGGCACAACAATTGTTGTACTGTGCACACTCGTCCATGTGGCGTGGTCCTGGGAGATGCTGTCGCAGCTCTGCCCTAATAGCATCAGATAAGCTGATTAAATCTGCATTAATCATGGGGCCCTGTGCAAGCACCATCAGTGCTCTTGAATGCTGCCAGCATGATCAATTGCTTTGGCGTGGAAGAATAGATGCATTTCTATCACCTATGGAAGCCACCGCCTGGTGACAATGGCCTGGTACGTTGCTATTATGTTTTTATTAATGAACACTGGGGACCACAAAGGCACACACATCTGCTCAGAGAGCAGAGAGACAGAGACACTGAATGCCAAAGTCCTTTCTATGCCCTGCAAGACTTGGTGTTACTGACTGTCCATGGCTTGGTCTTCAACTCTCCTCCTCCTTCAAGGGCTGTACCTCCCTGATGCTTGCCTTCCTTCCTGTCTAGGATCACGTCTGATAGCCTCTGCCCGGAATGCAGGGTTCCTCAAATATCTGCATGATTGGCTCCTTCTGGTCATTCACATTTCTACTTAAATGTCACCTCTCTGTGGAAACCTTTCTTGGTTACCATCTCACTCCAAACCACACTGTCCTAGTGTGTGTCCCTCACCACACTCGCCACCTGGAGGTCACCTGTTCCTGTCCTAGTGTGTGTCCCTCACCACACTCCCCACCTGGAAGTCACCTGTTCCTGTCCTAGTGTGTGTCCCTCACCACACTCGCCACCTGGAGGTCACCTGTTCCTGTCCTAGTGTGTGTCCCTCACCACACTCCCCACCTGGAAGTCACCTGTTCCTGTCCTAGTGTGTGTCCCTTACTGCATTCACCACCTGGAAGTCACCTGTTCCTGTCCTCGTGTGTGTCCCTCACCGCACTCCCCACCTGGAAGTCACCTGTTCCTGTCCTAGTGTGTGTCCCTCACCGCACTCCCCACCTGGAAGTCACCTGTTCCTGTCCTCGTGTGTGTCCCTGACTGCACTCACCACCTGGAAGTCACCTGTTCCTGTCCTCGTGTGTGTCCCTGACTGCACTCACCACCTGGAAGTCACCTGTTCCTGTCCTAGTGTGTGTCCCTCACCGCACTCCCCACCTGGAAGTCACCTGTTCCTGTCCTAGTGTGTGTCCCTCACCGCACTCACCACCTGGAAGTCACCTGTTCCTGTCCTCGTGTGTGTCCCTCACCACACTCCCCACCTGGAAGTCACCTGTTCCTGTCCTCGTGTGTGTCCCTCACCACACTCCCCACCTGGAAGTCACCTGTTCCTGTCCTAGTGTGTGTCCCTCACCGCACTCCCCACCTGGAAGTCACCTGTTCCTGTCCTAGTGTGTGTCCCTCACCGCACTCCCCACCTGGAAGTCACCTGTTCCTGTCCTAGTGTGTGTCCCTCACCACACTCACCACCTGGAAGTCACCTGCTGAGTAGTGTTTGTCTGTATAGGAAGTCAGTAGCAAACAAACAAACAAAAAGAGCACAGCCGTGTTTAAAAACCTTGTTGAGTGGCCAGTGCTCTTTGGTTTCTGTGCTGCATTTGGATAAGTCAGTGGATGCAGAGTTCAGAGGGAAGAACGCATAGCCAGTGGGCTTCCAGGCTCCCCGGTCTGCCTCTGCTTTGAACTTACAAAGTGGTCCTTCCAAACCAATCAACCTTTTTGGGAAAATGGGCCAATTCAGGGCCCCTCGGCTCTGAGACAGGGTTTCCATCCAGATATTTGTTTTCCTTTGAACATGGAGTCAATTTGGAAATGGGGTGTGTTTGGTTGGTTTTGTTTGTTCGTTTTTTTTTTTTTTCTGTTTGGTAGAGTTTTTCCCCCTTGGAAGGGACAGGAGTAAGCTACAGCAGTTTATCTAGAGGAGACGACATGGATATCCTTCTGAAGGCTCCAGCCTGTGAAGTCTTGCGGACTTTGCTCATAAGCAACCAGGACTCCCCTCCGGGGAGGACTCTTCGGCTGACCTGTGACCCAGTGCATATTAATAAGTCAGGACATCAGATTAGTAGGAAATGAAGACACTAGCACTCTCCACATAGTAGTTTCTGCTTAAACTTCTACAGGCCAGCTTTTCTCACTCGGAATGACAAGAGCTTATGCAGAGAGAGCTCCATGTGACAGGAAGATGAAAGGTCCCCAGGCACCCTCCAGCTGGGGACAAAGAGCTGCCCTTTTGCTCCACACTGATGAAATCCTTGTCCTCTCTCTTTCCCCACACCTTCAGGCTCAGGAGACCTTAGAAAGCACATCACCACCAGGGTGTAAGGCCAGGCAATCTAAAAGGAAGCACAATGGGCTTTGGCAGAGTGGATGTGAACATGGGTTATGACCATCCCCATAAAACGTGAGGCTACGAATTAAAACCAAGGACAGGATGGTCAAGCCCATATAAATTCTTCAGTGAAAGTAAGACGTGATTTTCAATGATTTTGGAAGAACAGTGTGGTTTCAAAAGTTATCCGCTGCACTGAAGCTGTTTTCTGATGTGGCTGTTTTATTTATGGCTTTGTAACTCTTCAACCTGTGCCCACATTGTGTTGCCCAGTGAGATACACCCCATCTGGGAATATTTTCTGGGAATGAAAATAGTGATTCTCCTTCCTTCTGTTCTTATTTTTTCTATATAAAAAATTTAGATCTTTTAATAAACTTGAAAACAAAAAGTTCCAATTTCAAAATAAGATGAAGTCCCCGGTCACAGAGAAGTTTACAGTGATTATATTTTCCCCAGGAACGTGAATACACGTTCAGTTGTAAGATGCTAATTAAATATGAGACAACTAAACTTCAAAAATACTGATTTTATTTATTATATATTCATTTATTTTTGGTGTATGTATATAAGCATGTCGGGGGGGGAGTGTTACAGGTGCTATGGTACTTGGGGCAGAGGTCAGAGGTCAACTTCAGAAGTCGACTCAGTTCTTCCACATTATTGTAAGGTAGTCTTTAACTTCTAAAATTGTTTTTATGTGTATGGTTGTTGCCTGAATGTATACCTGTGCTGTATTCATGCCTGGTGTCCACAGAGGGCCTCCATTCTCCGCAACTAGAGTTAAGGACACAAGATACCATGTAGGAGCTGGGAATAAAAGCCAGGTCCTCTGGGAGAGCAGCCAGTGCTTGGAACTGCCGAGCATCTCTCTGGAGCATCTCTCCAGCCCTTTTAACTGCCAAGCATCTCTCTGGAGCATCTCTCTAGCCCTTGTAACTGCCGAGCATCTCTCTAGAGCATCTCTCTAGCCCTTGTAAACGCCAAGCATCTCTCTGGAGCATCTCTCTAGCCCTCAAGGTAGCATCTTTCTCGCCATCTCTGCCGCTCTGCATACTCAAGGAAGACTGGTCCAGGAGATTGCCTGGTTGCCGCCTCCCACCTCAAAGAAGGAATCATGAAATTGGAGGTGTGTGTCACCATTTCCAGCTACTTTTTAAGTGACACTTTCGTTTTGACTTGTGTGTGGGGGTGCCCTTACACGCAACAGTGTGCTTGTAGGGGACAAGATTCGGCCAGGAAACAGGAAGCCTGAGGACTCCTATCCCAGTGATGTCCCCAAGGTCTCTGGCTGCCATAGATTCTGGAACCATTTGTCACACTCAGCAGGACTGTGTGCGTCCCAGGTTTTGCATTTAAAGGAAAGCCCTACTTTTCTCTGCTCTTTCTTTGTGTGCCCAGCCACACAAGCATGGGGAACAGAACTCCACATACTACTCAGAAGCCTGGAAGACCAGCGCCGCTTACCTCCACCAGAGATCACCTGGTGATCTCTTTTTTTCAAGACTAGGCTGACCTCCCGAGATTTGTCTGCTTCTGCCTCTCGAGTGTTGGGATTAAAGACATGCTTCCAGGGAAGAAGGGTGCCAGGGGCCATCAGAAAGGCTCTCAGGGCTTTTGCAATGGTCACCAGGTGATCTCTGGTGGAGGTAAGCGGCGCTGGTCTTCCAGGCTTCTGAGTAGTGTGTGGAGTTCTGTTCCCCATGCTTGTGTGGCTGGGCGCCCTGCGCTGGGTGCCAAGGAAGGAAATGTGCTGGGGTGGTGTGCAGCCCCGTCTGACCCAGGCACCTGCTGTTTCGCAAAACTGAAGAGCAATTAAAAGACTTTAAGAGTTGGCAACAGTGTTAATTCCTTTGCTGTTTTATGCAGGCAGGAGGATTAATTAGTGTCGGCTCTCTGGTTATATCTGAATGAATGTTTTGAATTAGATACTTCTGCTAGAGGACTTAGGTTTTTCCCAACTGTGAAACCTCCCTCATGGGATGCATCTGTGTCTGCAACTGTGAGGCCTACCTCATGGGATGCATCTGTGCCTGCAACTGTGAAGCCTACCTCATGGGATGCATCTGTACCTGCAACTGTGAAGCCTCCCTCATGGGATGCATCTGTATCTGCAACTGTGAAGCCCACCTCATGGGATGCATCTGTACCTGCAACTGTGAAGCCCACCTCATGGGATGCATCTGTACCTGCAACTGTGAGGCCTACCTCATGGGATGCATCTGTGCCTGCCAAAAGCTTGTTGTTTGCTATAATGTGTTAACCGGGCTGACACCTGAGCCCCGCACAAGGAGGCTAACTGTCCTTATTTGAAAATATAAATTAGAAGAAAAATGGGGAAGGATTCAGAATATAAGAGCAGACAAGGTCGTCGCAGAATTTCTTCTGATTTTTTTCTTCCAATTTCTCAAATGACTATTTAAAAGTCTTATTCTTCTAATCACAACTCCTTGATGTTTTTCTTTTTCTTTTTGTCTTAATGCCTTTGCAGGAAAGAAACTGAATTCTTTGTAGTAAGGGTAACTTTTAATGTAGCCACCCCTCATTATCCAGACCTCGGCGGTACTCAAACCCTTCCCTGGGATGGCCTCACTTCTTCCTTCTCTCCCTTAAGTCATAATTAGAAGAGTTTTTCAATGATGCTCAAGTGACCCTGGAAATTTAGGCTATCCGTCCTACTGTTCAGTGCTGTAGGGAATGAAGGTATGCCATCTGTTTGTGGAACACATGGATGCTTGGGCCAGGCGGTCGTGGCACACATCTTTAATCCCAGCAGAGACAGAGGCAGGCGGATCTCTGAGTGAGAGACCAGCCTGGTCTACAGAGCAAGTTCCAGGACAGCCAGGGTTACACAGAGAAACTCTGCCTTGAAAAAAATCAAACAAATCTAAAAAAAAAAAAACAAAACAAATAAGGGCTTGACTTGGATCTTGGGCCAGCTTAGCTACCCAACTGATCAGATGAGCTCTTTATCTTTGGTTTGACAGCCATAGGATCATTCCCATACCTCATCTTTCCACACTGTCCCCCATATACAGCCCTGTAGCCAATATCCCTTTTCTGCAATGATGCTAGCCACCATGGACGAGGGGCATACTCCATTTTAATAGGATCTTGTCTTGATCAGTCACCTCTGCAGTGATCAAGGAAGTTCCAGTTTTGAGGTGCTGATGGCAGGGACACCACCTATGGATTTGGGCGCTCTGACTGTGTTAGCACGGGCAACAGTATCCACTTGTAAGGCAAACTGGCTGGGTTAACTCCCTGGTGTCCGGCTCTCCTACTCTACTTGCATTGATCATTCAGTCTCATCTCTAGATAATGTGTGTTAAATGTCATAGAGTCGTAATAATAAAACAGCTATCGGAAAAGGGTAAGAGCTAAAATCTCCAGAGAACAGAAAGATTAAAACGAATCATTGTCCTCATGCCATCCTTTATGCATCTGCCTACTTTCTCGCTGGACCAGCAATTGGAAACCACAGCCACGCAACTGCGAAACGGCATCAAAGCCTTCACCTGGAAGCCGACAAACCAGCAACACCGTGGGGCTCCTGAGCTCCGTGCTCATGAGAACGTCAGGTAACTCTAGTTGTTTATGGAATTCAGACTAGTGCAGTCATCAAATTAATTTTCCAAACATTCATATTTCCTACTAAACACTTGTGTTTAGGATTGGCCATGGAGAACACATGGAGAAGTGAGTTTATTTCTTTCAGAAGTTTGGTGACTATGCATATATTAAAACTCATGAATATTTAAAGACTGTTCTGAGCGATAAGTGTTATCATATAACATTCTTCTCTTACAGCAACTCGATCGGGCTGCTCTTTTTTTTTCATTGCAAGGCTCACTTTCAAGAAGATAAGAATATGGCTTACTCTCCCTCAACCTAAAACCTTCTAGAATTTACCAAGAGGCATTCTATGAAGAGAAGAGAGAACAGAGAGGGTGTATAAGACATCATTATGTTAGGTTAAGTTGTTGTGAGTTTTTAAGTTGTAGCTGCTGTTCTTTGGGGCCTTCCAGTGAGTGCTCGTGGGAGGCAGGGTATTTGTAGGAAGAAGGCATCTGTCTTGTGGTGTGTATCTGACCTAGGAAGCAAAAGCAGGTGGTGAGCCTGGAGGAGCTGGCTCTGCTGAGCTGCACGCTGTGACACGGGAGGGGAGCCATGGTAGCGCTTCTGTGTTCTTGGTACCAAGGACTCAGGAGCGCTTTCGCCTGGGTGTGGCCTCTGTGCAAACAATCTTCTGCAAGGAGACATCTGTCCAGCAAAGCTGTCCTAAGTGATTGACAGTCAGGGTCAGTAGAGTGGCCCTGCATCTCTGAACTCTTGGTGAATTTTGTTTGCTTCCAGCACAGGAACGTAGGAACATCCATATGACGTTGGCTATGGGGTGGGGGGTGGAGAGGAAGCTGACAGGAAGTTCAATGGGCCCTTTTCACGCTCTCAGCTCAGTGGTGTTTATACAGTCCCAGAACTGTGCGAACACGATCCATTCTTCCAGACATTTTCATCACCCTATATGGGACTCCATACCTACTGAGGGCCAGTCCTACTCTCCCCCAGGCCCCTAGCAACCACTAATATGATTTTTGTCTTTATGATTTTACCTGCTTTGAGTATTCGATATGGATGGAGTCATATAAAATATGCCTTTGATGTACAGTTTTTCATGCTTACCATATTTTGGAGGTTATTCATGTTGTAGCATGTATCAGTCTTCGTTCCTTTGAATGGCCAAATAATATTTATTTTATGGATACACCACATTGATTTTTTGTATTAAAAATAAGCTATTTTTATTTATGTGTGGCTGTTTTGCTTGCATGCACATCTGTGTGCCGTGGGCAGTGCCTGCAGTGACCAGAGGAGGGTTGGGTCCTCCAGAGTGAGAGTTGAGATGACTATGAACTGCCATGTGGGTGCTTGTGAGAACACCCTCTAACCCGGGTCCTCTCTAACCTGGGTCCTCTGCAAGAGCAGCAAGTGGCTCAGCCTCTGAGTTATCTCTCCAGCTCCATTCCACATTTTATTGAGACAGGTTCTCACTGTGTATTGTTGGTTGGCATATGTCCGGTCCACACAGTTTAATTCCACCTCTGATTGATGGACAGCTGAGCTGTTCCCATACTTTGACTGCTGCCATAACATGTATTTTCTAAAGGTCGTTTTTCTTGTTTCCTTCCGTTTTGGGGTGGAGACTCCTAGGATAAAGGCATTGGCTATGGGCATATGGAGGTTTTGTAAAGGTCAGGTGTGCAGCGGACAGACTCTAATGCTCTGAACGTCAATTCCTTCAGAAAGTGCTCCCCTGCCCCTCTTGAAGGACTTCCTAACAGCTGCTGCCTGAGTCTAGCGGTGCTTGCAGCCTTCCTCCTGTCTCGAGGTAGCTTGCACAGCCTTGGGATGAGTCAGCCCCGCGGTGGCTCGTTGTCACTAAATGTCTCTTGCAGGTTGCCTTTCCTGTCTTGTAAGCTGGCCTTTCACTTCTCATGGCTTCCCAGTCAGTCCACGGGCTCAGTCTCCGTTTGCTTCATCCACACAACTAGGATTCAGAGCTTTCAATACAAGCCTGACCAAGTGGTTGGCTCTCTCTGGTCCTTAATTCTCCTCCGTTAGATACAGGATGTATGAGAACACGAAGGTGCCTTGTGGGCTTGCACAGGCTAGTGGTACAATGAGCGCTGAATGGAAGACAAAGTGTGATTTTAGAAGCCTCGGCTGTTGAGCTCCAGTGAATGGCAGCCACGACTGCTGCCCATGATACTTCCAGTGATGGAAGTAACTTTTGCTTGGGGGTTCTGCTGACTCCCCAAGCCACCCCGGCTCTGTCCTGAGTTTTATAGTATCACCAGGAGCCCCACTGCTATTACAGCCCACGGCTGCTCGAGATCCCCCTCTATGAATCATGTCAAGTGTGTCCCATGAGATTTCACCCCGGTTCCCGAGTCCTGGTGTTAGCATGTGTTTTGACTTGCTCGCCACGCCAAGGCAGTTTAGTCTCACCCACAACTGACCCCACACATCTGCAAAGCCCTGGTCTGCTGACATGATTAAGTGATAACTTTTTAAGCCACACGGTTTTCTACCATGAAGCCTAGATAGACCCGGATGAAATAAGGGGACATCCCTTCTGGCTGCACAGTACCTTTGGGAGAGTTGCTGGCTTGTTGCTACCCATATCGCTCATGGCCTCTCTAGTCTGTGCTTGTGACTTCACTGGAACCAGAGTGTCACCTCACAAAAGAAATGACTTTTTATTTTTTAGCTCCATTCTAGATGAAATAAAACTTCACCCTAACCCCACCCAAGCATGCCTCATGAGCTAGAAACAAAACCCATAATGTTTTCCTGTCACTGCGAGACCTCATTCACCTGTTTATTCAGGCTTTTCCTGAAACTCGGTTACTGATGCTAGCGTCAGGCAGGAGGCCTCATGGAAGGCCGTGGGGGGTCTTCTGGGCTAGTTTTAGGACAATGGCCATTTAGCTCAGACACGTGGGCAGGGAGGACTGTTTCCATCCCGGGGCTCTGTGCAGCTTTGTGAGCAAAGGAACCTGGGCACACCTTCCTCTCCCTGACTACCCTGTAGGTGCAGGACCACACCCACGCCTCTGGGGCATTGCTTCTGAGTAAAACCAAGCAGAAATTCTCCTCTACTGCCTTCTCCATGTTATCTCCAGACCACCCTTCAGAAAGACGGTGTGGGGCCAGGGCCAACAGGATTTATAGGATCCGTGTCTCATGACTCGAAAAGGAAGGAATTTTAGGCTCTGTGCTCACAAGCTCATGTCAAAAAGGTCAACTGGTATTGAAAACAGGGCAGGGAACTCTGACAATAAATGGGAGGAAGTAAGATTTGGGACTGCTTTTCTGACCTGATTAAATAGAGAGCTCAGCCTTGGTCCTAGGGTACAGCTCTCCCCTGCCGGGCTCTGACCTTAATGGTCTGTTCTGGACAACAGCCAGCACTAAAGGTTATTCCTCTGTGAAAGAGGACCCAAGGCTCCGAGTCCTTTCGCTAGGCATGGAAGGAAGCAGGGAGATGGGGAGGGTGCTGGGGTGGGCAGCTCCAGTCGGTCCTTCCCGTGCTGCTCCAGGCATGAAAAGATGATGCAAGAGAACTGTATCTCATCTTCGGAATGCTGTGATTGGGTGAGAGGCATGGCGTCACTAGTTTTTAGATGAAGGAATATGTTCTTAGAGAGCTTATGCTAGTCCTTCATCAGAAGCATTTGACAGAAGAGCTTATGAGTCTGAAGGAAAATAATCAAAACTTGATACAGAGAGATAGAAGGAAGGAAAAGCGTGGCAAGGACCCAGAAATACGAGTTGTGAGAGGTGCCACGCACTTGGGTCAGGGGTTCCTAGAAACTAGCACAGAAGGGACAGACTGTATATAGACGAGGGAGGAGGCTTGCGCAGGGAGCGGAGGAGCCAGCCTCGGAAGCCTGCTTTGTCTCATGCCAAAGCTCTCTCCTTATTTATTCATCAGATGGGATGTGTGCTATGGTCCTGAATGGAGGCTAGAACCCAAGCCTGAAACAAGACATTTAGTGTAGTCTTACAGTGAAGAAAGTTGCCGCTGTTCCCCAAATCTGGGTGAGACCCCCGCCTAAGGAGCAGTGGGGGCACCCACTGTTTTCCAGGTTCCTTTCAGTGGGAGACTCAGCCCTGGGTGTGCTGGGGTTCCCAATGCCAGTGTAAATGCTAGGGGCCTTGAGGAGGACCGACAGCAGCTGGCGGTGTGCTGAGCTGGGAGTCAGCAGGTTCACTTTGTGTGTCACCAAGGCAAGCATGACAGGGAAGTTTCTGGAAGGCATCCTGGACTGTCTGGAGAGAGAGAACCCATACTTGAGAGTTTCTTGGAAAGTTCAACCCAGCAACCAGACCTTCCTCTTCTAAAAACTAGATATTTTTTTAGAAGTCGGTAAAACGGACTAAACTTTCAATTTTGTCACCCATAAAATGGTCACAGGATTGATGCCACTTCCTGCTCCATAGATTTTGTGAGTCTCCAGGGGAGTTGGTATAGCGTGTGTCTCACATACCTGCCTTATAGACAGGACGCCCGAGCATGGCTGCAGAATCTGTTGCCTGGACGCAGTTCCATCCCTTCATCCTACTTCCTTTCTTTGGTCCACATGTCCCCAGGGACCTTGAGGTTTCTGTGAAAGACTTTTAAATTGCCTTTTCTATCTACTGTTCTAACCTGTGGGAGGATTTCAAAACCTGGTCCCTGGTCCCTCCAGGCATTCCTGGAGGCTGAGAAAAAGTTCTGCAGTGGTCAGAAGGGCTAAAAGCCCCCAGGCGGTTCTGCTTTGTAAGTAAGTGGGAAGGAACACTGCTGCCTTGTGCTCTACTCGGAAACCCTGATTTTTTTGTAGGATTTTAATCTAGCTCTGTTCAACTCTGTTTGGTTCTGTAACATAGGAGCATCCTCTCAAGTCTCTCACCGCTGGTATTTGTAAAGGCAGGAGCAGAGAGCCACCGTTCACAGCTAATACATATCTCAGCAGCTTTCAAAGCCAGCCTCACAGGTCCCAGCCAACCCATGATCAGTACAGATGTCCTCTGATGGCATCTGCCCTCTAATGATGGCAAGAGGATAATGACAACTTCTAGCCCCATAATGTTATCTGGGAGACCAGGGGACGGTCTTGGAAGTGCAGGACACAGAAGAACTTACAAGAAGGAAGCAAGAAGGACAGAAAGGGAAGAAGCTATCTCCCATTTAATAACCACTTATATCATCAACGTCCCTTTTTAAAATTTAAAATAAACTTTAGGTTTACAAAAACATTACAAAGAAAAGTATACACCTCTGCTCTGCTCCTTCAAAAGTTAACTTCCCTGTAGTAACCTTTGTCATGGGCCACCAGCTCACAAATAACAACAAGGAAACTTATTATTAATTATGAAAGCTTGGCCTTGAGCTTGTCTCAACTAGCTCTTTTAACTTAAATTAATCCATTTCTATTAATCTATGTTCTGCCATGTGGCCTTATGTCTCTTCTATCTTGTATCTCCTGTTTCCTCTCTGTGTCTGGCTGGCAACTCCACCTTTCTCCTTCCCAGAGTTCCCTCTTCCCCAGAAGTCCATCCTATACCTCTATCCTAGGTATTGGCTAGGTATTAGCTAGCTATTGGCTGTTCAGCTTTTTATTACACCCATTACAGCAATACACCTTCACACAGTGTACAAATATCCCACGACACTCCCCAGAAACCAGTGTAGTGATCACAATCAGGAAATGGGGGTTTGCTACAAATCTATTAGCTATTCAACAGATTAATTTTATATAATTAAATGCAGATTTAATTTCAAATTAAATAATTCAGATCTCTCCAGTTGCCCCATGAATGACCCCTTTCAGTGCCAAGATAAGTCCATGGTCCCACAGTATAGTTAACTGTCACTTTCTCTTCAGCTCCTTCAACCAGGACTAGTTTTTCTGCTTTGCACTTGGTGGTCCTGAGTGATAGAAGAAGGCCTTAAATCCTCTGGGACTAGAGTTACAGACAGTTTTGTGCTTGAACCTGGGTCCTCTGGAAGGGCAGCCAGTACTCTTAACTGCTGAGCCATCACTCCATCCCCGAGGGATACCTTTGATGTTTATAATTCTGGATTTGTCTTGTGTCTCTTTATGACTAATTTCAGGTATTATAAGCAAGGAAATCATAAGAAATATAAGTCCGTCTACATCACTGCATTTTTTTACCTAAGAAAATACTTAAGAGCAAATGCTGTATACATGACAGAGGCTTAATTTGTATTTTGAGTATCTGTAGAGTCTAAGATTGGGTTGCTTCATCAAATTGGACTCTGGTGAGAGTCTCCTGGACAAATAATGGCATCTGGTGATATGGTGGGAAGATGGCCAGAGGGAGAAAGTTCATGGAGATACCAGAAGCCAGAGAGGCCAGGAGAAAGCCAGGCTTAGTCTTGTATACCAACCTTTTTGAACAACTAGCAGGGCTCCACAAACATGGCATCAGTCTTGGGGTGGTTTGAATGAAAATGGACCCCATTGGGAGTGGTACAACAAAGCCGTGTGGCCTTGTTGGAGGAAGTGTGTCGCTGGGTGTGGGTTTTGAGGTTTCAGATGCTTAAGCCAGGCCCAGTGTCTTACTCTCTACTTGCTGCCTGCTGATTCTTTTTTTTTTTTTTTTTTTTTTTTTGGTTTTTCGAGACAGGGTTTCTCTGTGGTTTTGGAGCCTGTCCTGGAACTAGCTCTTGTAGACCAGGCTGGTCTCGAACTCACAGAGATCCGCCTGCCTCTGCCTCCCGAGTGCTGGGATTAAAGGCGTGCGCCACCACGGCCCGGCCGTTTTTTTTTTTTTTTCGATCTGTAGCTAGCAGTTAAAAGGACCGCCCGCGATGGGCAGGCGGCCCCAGTTATGTGCCAGCAATGATATGGCGCTGCAGCTTAACCCCCGGCGCCACGTGGAAGAGCGCCGGGGGGCTGCCTGCTGATTCTGGTGTAGAGCTCTTACACCTCTCCAGCACATACTGTCTGCATGCAGCCATGCTTCGCTCCAGGGTGATTATGGACTAAACCTTTAAATTGTAAGCCAGTCCCTGATGTGGAAGGTCCTTCTGTATATGTGCTGCTTTTATTGGTTGATGAATAAAGCTATTTTGGCCAATGGCTTAGCAGCAAAAGCCAGGCAGGAAATCCGGGGGGGGGGGGGGAGGAGGAGGAGGAGGAGGAGGAGGAGAGAGGTGTAATAGAAGGAGATGCCATGTAGCTGCTGAAGGAAAAAGATACCAGAATATTACTGGTAAGCCACAGCCTTGTGGCAATACATAGATTAATAGAAATGAGTTAATTTAAGATGTAATAACTAGCTAGACTGGTTTTTCTTTGCTTTATGTCTAAAAGTCACTTATGAATAAATACATATTATATTTGTCTTTCTGGGTCTGGGTTACCTCAGTCAATATGTTTTTTTCTAGATCCATCCATTTACATGAAAATTTCAAGATGTCATTATTATTATTTTTTTTTTTACCACTGAGTATACTCCATTGTATAAATGTACCATATTTTCATTACCAGTTCCTCAGTTTAGGGACATTCAGCTTGTTTCCAGGTTCTGGATATGACAAACAATGTTTCTATGAACATAGATGAGCACATGTGCTTGTAGTATGATTGAACATTCTTTGGAAATATACCCAAAAGTGGTATTGCTTGGTCTTGAGGTAGATTGTTTCTTAATTTTCTGAGAAATTGCCATGCTGATTTCTAAAGTGGCTGTAAAAGTTTGTACTCCCACGAGCAATGGAGGAGTGTTCTCCTTACCCCACAACAACCGCAGAGAACCTAGACAACAAAGAGGACCCTAAGAGAGGGTACACAGAACTACACAGGAAGGAGAAAAAGACAAGATCTCCTGAGTAAATTGGGAATATGGAAGTCACAGAAGAGGGTAGAAGGAGAGAGGGAAGGAAGTAGGGCAACAGACAAAATGTATAGCTCAATAAAAACAATAAAAAAGAGTGTTATCTAGGAATATTCCTAGGCCATTGGTCAAACAATGTTGTAATTAATGCAGTTTCTGTGTGATTATTCAGGTTTGGGCAGCTGGGAAGTGAAAACGCAGTCTCTCCTTACATAATGGTACCCAACATTCAGCAACGTAATTCCACAAAAGCCTAAGAAAGCTTTAAAAAAAACACAATTGCAGCTTCTTGGTAGTCACATTTTTTTCAGATAAGCTTTGTTTGTTGGCAGTGAGCTGAGGTGTGGCTACTTTAAGAGCTGGCTTCCTGGTTTGTGCTGAAAGCACTAAGAATTCTGGCTCTTTTGGGAGGTCCTGCTACGGAGCACTTAAATGGGGTTTGTGAGCTGTGTGCTACTTGTTGCTTAATGGCAACATAGACCCCCTGTAGTGCTGGAGCTGGGGGGTGAGCACAGCTCACAGAGGTGATAAACATACCTCTGCCATATTGGATGAGGCAGAGCCAACAGACAAAACTGCAGTGTTAGCCATGTCCACTTAGCATTATAAAAATGTTCCTGGTCTAAAAAAGATTACAGATCCACAATAGGCAAATTCAGACATGAAAGACCTTTAAACGCATCACAATGTGTTTAAATAATATATGCAAATTTGAGAGAGAGTGAGAGGGAAAAAGAATATAGACAGTTATAAAAACATAGTTTAGAAATAAAATGGTCTTTAAAGAGACAGTAAAAATAATATAAAACAAAAAGCCACATAAAGATGGCTGGTAAGCTAAACCAACATATATATTTTAAAGGTATCTTGACTTCAAAATTTGAGTGTAAGGATATGTTATTGGCAAAAGAAGTTCTGCTTTTGTTTCTGTGGAGACTGGGAACCTGTGGATTCCTTCTAGGCTAATGAGGTTTGATAGAACAAATCCCCCTAAAGGTCTCTGTGTACCCTAAACATACTTTGACAAACAAACAGCAGAAAGCAGTTTGGAGAAAACTATACCCAGCTTCCCAAAATGATTGTTTATAAATATTTATTTTCATTTTAAAAGGGTGAGTTATAAATGGTTAATGGTCACAGTCAATTTCTAAAAAAAAGAGGGGGATATGATATATAGATAAATACTTTACATTAGTATGGATTTGGTCTATTGATGCAAATTTGAGGTTGATTTTGTTACTATCTATCTATCTATACTTTTCTTTAAGGTATTGTGCTTATGCAGCTCATTTAAAAATGTTATGTATAGTTAAAATGTAGATTAATAGTCATCTATGATAATCAAACTTCTAATTATGTTAATTAGGTTTTTTAGATATACAGAGATATATTTCAGTTAGATAGATAATCTTCAACACTTCAAAGATTTATGAAATGTGGCATTTAAAATGTTTTAAGAACTTAGACTTTCCTCAACAGTGAGACAGAACCAATTATATCAGAGAGGTTAATGAGCATCCAGGAAACTTGTTATGGAATTTGCCTTCTATGTGACAAGGTTAGCTATCTGGGCAAGAAACTTCTCTTACCTGGACTGCTTGATAGTATGCTGTGTGAACTTGACATGCAGAACCCATAAAAAATGACTGCTGAACTTACCAAAAGAAGGTGAGATGATCCTTCAGCATTCCTGATTTATGAAAGAGTCTGCCAGACATTCTGCAGGACATAGAAGAAAGTGACTGACAAACTGCCAATATAGGCAAAATAGTCTTTCAAATTTCCTGCTTCATGGAAAAATCTGTCAGATACTATGGACATATAGGCTGACGATGGATGTCCCAACACCACAGAAGAACTCTGGGTGACTGTCTGGGCAGTGAGATGTCTCTGTCAATTCTAGAGTTTTGCAAGTTGCTTAAATGCACTTTCTGTTTACTTAGGTAATTTTATATCCTTCTGGAGTCTTTTATGGAATTGAAGAAAGCTAGTTATAGTTATAGTTTTTTAAATTATAATAAAAAATAAATTAGATATGAAAGTTTAACTCACAAAGATAGGATAAATGATAGGATATTTTTAATTTTTTGCCTAATACAAATAGACTAAATATTATAACTGTAATTTGTGCTTGATAACTGTTTTGTATATGTAATTTTACTATGTTAAAGTTAAATTCTTCCTTTTTAACTTGAAAAAAAGGAGAGATGATGTGGGATGTTCTTCTGTATATGTGCTTCTTTTATTGGCTGACAAAGAAAGTTATTTTGGTAAATGACTTAACAGAGTAAAGCCAGGCAGGAAATCCAGACAGAGAGCAGACAGAGTTGAGGAAGATACCATGTAGCTGCTTAAGGAGAAAGATGCCATAGCCTCATGATGTACATAGATTAATAGAAATGGTTAGCTAGGAATATGCCTAAGTCATTGGCCAACAGTATTGTAATTAATACAGTTTCTGTGTGATTATGCAGGTCTGTGCAGCCAGGAAATGAAAGCACAGTCTCTGAATACAAGTCCCAGTTAAATGTTTTTCTTTATAAGGCTGCCATGGTCATGCAACCTTATGTCTCTTCATAGAGCCAGAACTTTGACTAAGAAAAGTTTCTTCAGGGAGGAATATCCTCAATGATTTAACAACGTTCCAGCGCATCCTTCTTAAAGTTCCCTCACCTCTTGCATTGCTGCAGTGCACACCATACATCTGGCACACAAACCCAGGAGGGAAAAACCACATCTAACCTGTAGCATCCTCTTAGACCCTACAGGAGATGGTAAGTGACTGGAAATTTACATTTTCTAGAAAATCACTTTAGAAAAACATATACCCTTTTGAAAATTAACAAAGAATTTTTATTGAGCCAGGAGAGTGAAGCCACCCCCATCTCTTGCATTCTATGGCCTACTGTGCTTTCCTGCATTATCTCTCAGCCCCTTGTTTTCAAATGCTTCATATCACCCGCAGTAGTCTTGCCCACCCACCACGGGTAGGAGGATCGTCTTGGCTTGGTCCTTTGGGAAAGATCCATATAATTGCCCATGACAATAGATCTAAAAAGAAATAAAAATCTGGCTACTATCTATTGTCAAGCAAACATATTTTTCCCCTCTGGAAAGAAATCTGGATCTAACAAAAAGAACCAAATATGGTTGAGTAGACAAAGACACACATGCTTTGGCATGTGTGAGATTTGCCAGCAAGGGAAACATTAAACAAACTACAGAAGGCACCACTGCTAAAACAGAACTTACTCATGAATCAAAGGGGTGGGAGAGAGAGGAGGCTGAGTGGGATTGTGGGGAAGAACAAGGGCTGGAATGCTTTGGCCTGCACTGTGAGAACTGGTGGATTCCTGATGTGCTGTTTGAGTGACAGAGGCCAGAATGTGCTTGTCTTACACCAACACCATCTGCTTTGCTATGGCTGTTGTGGAATAAACTAAGGGTGTTAGCCAAGGAAAGTATTTAGAGTGTCTAAGATCAACTTGTTTGTTCATTTGGCTCTGGCCACTGAGGCAGAGAAGGAGAACAGAGAACAAGAGGCTTTTATTCTTAGACCTTGATGCGATGATCTTGTTCTTGGACAAAACCATGTTTATTCGACTTGTTTGAGAGAAACAAAGAGAAGAGGTGGGCTAGAGAGATGGCCCAAAGTTCAAGAGTATTTACTACCTTTATAGTGAACCAAGTTTCAGGTCTTAGTACCTGCATAGTAGGTTACAACTGTCTGTAACTCCAGGGGATCAATGCCATCTTCTGGCTTCCTCAGGCACCAGGTTCACACATGGGGTGCACACACACATACAGGCAAAACACTGATGGGCATCTGTCTTATGTGACTCATCCCACTTCACCTCCATCCCATCTGGAATGTGTGACACTGTGTACTCCATTTATTTACTACTATGGTTTGTGTAGGAGGTACCCCTAACCTTCTGTGTTGGAAGTTTGGTCCCCAGCTAAGGTAGCTATTTGGAGAAGTTCCTGGATCTTGAGGAAGAGGAGCCAAGCTTGAGGAAGTCACTGGAGTCTTTGGGTGTTGCATCTTGTCCTGATCCCATCTCTGTTCACCATCATGATGTACTGTTCATTACCCAGAAACACAGAGTCAAGTGACCTTAGACTAACCCTGAAGTCCTGAGTTGTTCTTTTGGGTGTTTGTAGATCTGTGCAAGCATGACTAAATTTACCTGCCATGGCCACACAATGCTCACTGTTCCTTAGACCAAAGGTCCCTCCCTGTCTCCTGACCTCTTGTCCAGAGTCCTCTCTACATTCCAGGTGTGTTTCTCACACATGACTCCTTCTCCCGTTTCAGCTTGGCTAGTTCCTTCCTTCTGTGGGTTTTCTCTCAGGTTCACTATATATTTCTTATAATATCAACTTTCATATTGGTGCCCAACTAGTTCTTCTAGGGCAACCACAGCAAAGTGTCAGTAAGTGGGTCACTTAAGACAGAAATGGATATAGTTCTGAGGCTAGACATCCAATATCAAGGTCCTGGTGGGCCCATGTTCTCTCTTCCAGGCCTTGTGGGTTGTAGGTGTATCACTCTAGTGTCTACTTCAGTTTCACATGCCCATCACCCTTGGGTATTCCTTTCTGTACTGACATATGCCATCTTACTCTCTGTGCTTTTGTTCAAATTTCCCTCTTAGTGATACCCAGGTATTGTATGACTTTCCTTCATTTGACTAATCACATTTGTAAAAGTTGGCTTCTAATTAAGGGGACATTCTGAGGGTTTGGGTGGACAAGAATTTGGAAGAGAGACACATTTCAACCCAGAACACTATTTCAAATTTATCATATCCCTTACCTTTTAGACATTTGTTTGTAGGTGAGACATAGATACCTTCAACTCAATATGTGGAATGCTGGGCTTAATATTGTACTGTTCCTTTAAGTGGAACTGACTCTCTCTGAGAAGATGGCTGTGAGCCTCTTCCTTTCAGTTACTCAGGCTGGAAATCTTGGCATCATCTTCCTTTCCCACCAATAGAGTCTTCTAGCCTCTTGCCTCATGCATCCACCATGTTCATATCTAGCCTCTCTGTTAAAGCCATGGTTCATTGTCTAAATGGATTCTTCAGCTTCTGGGTGCTGGAGGGTCAGGAAGAGATTGCTAATAGTTCATGTGGGAGCTGGGGCCCAAGAAGGAGTGGGTAAGGGCTCTGGGGTGTGGGGAGCTGGTCTCGTCTCTACATACTGATGCTCACACTTACCATTTCTTCCAATATTCTGTAGGGACTCACTATCTTCCTGCAATTTGAGGATTCAGACTCTTTGCCTCTGGCCTGGACTAAATCAGTAGTGTCCTTGAATATATTAACCTGTGATATTCCTGTCACATTCATGACAGTGAGAGCATCTTAAAACACACCTTGGAACTTGCCATTTGCTCAAAGGACTTCATTATCTGAGTTGGCAGCTGGCTTCCAAGATAGTGGTCCCCATGTTAAGCCATGTGTAAGAATGGTTAGGAGAAAAAATTTGGAACTGTGTATATATTCACATATTAAAGTAGAAGGAACATAAACTGTATTAGCATTCATTTATTGTGTGTGTGTGTGTATGTGTGTGCATGTGAAAACATGTGGAGGCCAGAAGGTGACATTGGGCATTTTTCTTCATTGCTCTCCTTCTTAGTTTTTGAGGCAGGGTCTCTCTTGGACCTGGCGCTTGCTGTTTCAGTTGTACTGACTGTCTACCCCCACATGACCACCACCTGCTTGGATTACATACGTGATTAGGTGTTTACATAGGTAAGAGGTCCTCACACTTGGACAGCAAGCACCTTACCTACTGAGCCGTATCTTCAGCGCCACACATTTATTATGTGGACAGATAGCCCAGCAGTGTCTATGAGTATCTATGTGTCACCGTGGCTCCAGGGAGACTGAAGGAGTCAAAGCTCCACCATGCAAAGAGGGTGGCGGTGGGATTCCTTCTGTGCAAACAGTTACCTAGTCCAGGGCAGAAGGTTTCGTATCCAGTTTTAACTAAACTTGAAGTTTGAATGAAAGGCTTAAAACTGTTTCAAAGATTAAGGAACAAATAAAAAGACTAAAAAGATACTTTGGCCTGGCCACACACCCTTTGTCAGATGCTTTATGAGGTCATAGGAATGGCAGTTCGTGGAGTCCTGGCAAGAAACTGGCAAAAAAACCTTGTAGAGAAGATTCATTTTAGAGAGAAGATTAGTTTTTTTTTCATTCTTGATTTTCCAGCCTTAGGTTCCCAAGTTCTGTGATTACAGGCCTATGACTCAATGCAAATTGGAGATAACACTTTGACACTTAAATTTATATGTGATTACTACAAACTGTACTTTGAAGATGTGGTTCTGCCAGTGTGAACCCATCACAACCAGCGAGACACTGAAGCAGCCTTTACGTATGCTTACATAACCCTTCACTAGATATGTAGCATGCACAGCAATATGGTAGCCCTGGTATGTGAGTGTGTGCACACATGTGTGCATGTATGTGAGTGAGTGTGTGTGCATGTGCTATAGGAATTCCTACAGCCAGTAGCCTTTAAGTTACCCGCCCACTTGGGTGTGGCTTCTTATACTATAAATGCTGATGCAAAGTGCATGTCCGGGCTCTATTCCTGTGGCATGATTCGGTTCTTGTTCCCTGTTCGTGCAGAGGATTGTGATCTGTGAGTCCACCCCTAGATAAATACCCCTTTATTATACTCAATTCTGAGCTAGTGTAGGCTTTCCTTTTAGTGCCCTTCTTCATCTGGTGCCCACGTGGATCTGGACTCCACACCTACCAAATGGACCAGCTTAAAAGACTAACCGGTCCACAGCCCAGAAAGTCTCCCACCTCCACCTGCTAGGCTTGCTTTTACCTTAGTGGTTTTTGTAAGACCCCTGCCACAGCAGAGCTAACTGCATGCGGCAACTTGGAAATTTCCCAAGCTCGCACACATCCCACCCCTCTACTGCCTCCTTCCCTGCTGTGTGGCAACTTACACAGCTTCCAGTTTGTGCTTCCTCCCCATGAGTTCTGGGCTTCTTGCTTCATGTACGGAATTGATTTAATTGCTTTTAATTTGTTAAGCAAAGCATATTTCTCAGTATTTAACCAGCACCAAGGAAAAAAAAAATGAAGCGGCTCAGGACTGTTTGTGGCAACAGGTTGCACCTCTGTAACCATAACGCCTGATGGACAATTAAGATTATTACACCTAAAACAATTTACCGAACCTTGTAACATAACATAAGGTAAATATTTTATTAATTAATAAATCAATAAACTTGAAAGTTATACAATGGCAGACAATATTACCATAGAGGATTTTAGTAACATTTTTGCTAATGCTATGGATTGTATTCTGCAAAGCTTTCTTATAAAGACTTATAATATAGTCTTTACAGAGTAATAAGGAACAGCTAGCTGACAGGATTAATACCATCTAAAATCAAAAGTCACCTGAAAAAATTAATACTATTGAAAAAGATAACATTGATTTCACAGACAAAATTGAATCCATGTAAGGGTAATGGGAAATTATCTGAAAGAATTCATACTGTTGAATTTGACAATCAAAATTTGTTAAAAATTTATGATAGGTTAGCAGATAGAGTATATCTCCAGGAAGGTAATCTGCATGCTATCCAAATAATGTCCAAGGATGAGATGTTATCTTTAAAGGAAAAACTTCAGACCTTGGAATTACATGTACAGTGTGAGGACCAGAGGCTTGGTGCCTCAATGAAATCACTAGAGATATATACAGGCCAGGATAGTTAGGCTTTAAAAGACAGTAGTAAAAAGCTTTGAAATGATTGAGGAAATTATTGGAGCTGATGAGCAGGGAAAGAAGGTACAAGGACAGGATTCAGCATCACCAGTAGCTGTCAGAGATGACTTACCCAGGGTTTTAGCTTCCTATTCTGAATCTACTCTGACAAAGCATGAAATTCTGAAGGCCCTGAAGGATCCAAAGAAGGTAGATGGATACTTACAGGAATGAATGATCTAAATGAAATTAAACAAGTTGTAGTAACTTATGGCTTGCATTCCATATTTTTTAGGGAGATGATAAAGACATGGACTTCTAGCATTAAAGCCATGCAACAAGACTGGTTTCAGTTAGTTTCAGCAGTCCTGGATGATGGGCCTCAACTGATGTTTAAATGCTATTTCAGAAAAGAGGCTAAAATTTTAGAACAACAGGGAAAAGCAAAGGACTTGAGATTTCCCAAGGTCAAATTCTTGGCAAGGACACTCATGCTGACCCATAGGCTCAAACTCTTTATGATGAACAAATTTTGTCCCTATGCCACAAAACAGTCTTAAATGCTTGGGACAGGATTCAAGAACCAAGAAAACTAATTGAAACATATATCAGGGTTAAACAAACAGGGCCAAAGAGAATCCCTTAGTGACTTTTTACAAAGATTAACTAAGGCTATACAAATAGGAGCAACAGATCCAGATGCTGGATGAGTTCTTATTGAATCTCTAGCTTTTGAAAATGCCAACTTAGAATTCAAAAAGATACTTGTGCCTTTAAAGGTTAGATCAGCACCAATGGATGAATGGATCCTGCATACAATGAACATTGAGGCATTTGACCATAATACTGAATCTTGGGTAGGAGAAGCAATTTCAAAAGGTATGAGGAGATATCAAAATGCCAAATGTTTAAATTGTGGTAGAATAGGACATCTGAGAAGGGATTGAAGACAATGATTTCCTAGGAATAATATCTACTCTGAGAATGTCAAGAATAGAAGGATTCAGCCTTTAGTTATATGTAGAAGGCAAAGGTTGACATTGAACCAATGAATGCAGATCAACAAAAGACAGACAAGGCAATCTGATACTATTGTAAAACTCTTTGGGCAGCCTCTTGCAGGCCCCCAAGCCAAAAGTGGTCCAGTCATTTCCAGTCACTGTGGAGGACATCTCTCACCAGGAAAATTAAAAAAATTCAGAGCCTTCTGTAATAGACCACACTATTCTGGATGATGGAATAAGCATGGAGGATAAATCAAAAATTCTAATAGGAAATAGGAAGCATATATTCTGGCAGACTTCTATAAAAGACCAAAGCTAAGAGTGTTTATAAATGACATTGTAATTGTGGGTTTAATAGACATGGGTACGGACATGAGTATCATTACTTCAGAATCTTGGCATCCAAATTGGCCTCTTTAAGAGGTAGATGTTCAATTTCTAGGAATTGGAACCCTACTTCAAGTGAAATAAAACACAAGATGGGTTGAATGCATAGAGCCAAAAGGACAAAGAGGAAGACGGAGGCCATATGTGGCTAATATTGCAGTGAACTTATGGGGGCCATGATCTGGTGCAGCAATGGAATACCCAGATTAAAATTTCTGCAGTCCCAGAAACTCATAATTTCGGAAAGGATATTATAAGGTATTATATACAAAGGTCACCAGCCATTCAGGCTGTACAAAAATATAAAGCAACTAGCAAATATTTAGAGGTACCAACAGCCCTATCTTTAAAATGATCAACTGAGAAACCAATATGGGTAAAACAGTGATCGTTAACAGAAGACAAACTGCAGGCTTTAGAAAAGCTGGTACAAGAGCAACTAGATGCTCACCATATTAAAGAATCAAACATCCCTTGAAATTCTCCTGTATTTGTTGTAAAAAAGAAATCTGGTAAATGGAGAATGGTGACAGATCTAACAGCTGTCAACAAAATAATTCAATCTATGGGCCCTTACAATCTGGAATTCCTCTGCCTTCTCTGTTATCAAAGGATGGCCTCTCATAGTTATTGATTTAAAGGATTGTTTCGTCACTCTACCTTTACAAGAAAAAGACAGAGAAAACTTGCCTTCACAGTACCTACTTAATAGTAATTCTCAACCTACTGTGAGAGATCAATGGACTATCCTTCCACAGGAAATGCTCAATAGCCCAACCCTATGCCAATACTTTGTAAGTCAGCCATTGGAAATAATATGTAAAAAATTCCCTAAATCTATAATTTATCTTTACATGCATGATATTTTGTTATCTGATTCAAATATAGATACTTTAGAAAGAATGTTTGAAGAAGTAAAGAAAGTTTTGTCAAAAATGTGGATTACAGATTGTTCCTGAAAAAAAAATATAGAGAGAAGATTCTGTCAATTACCTAGGTTATAAAATAGATTTGTAGGAAATTAGAACACAAAAGGCACAATTTAGGAGAGATATATTATGGACTCTTAATGACTTTCAAAGGTTGTTAGGAGACATTTCCAGTCTATGACCTATTGTGATCTAACAGTTCATTTAAACAAAACCTCATATGGCAACAAAGAATTAAATAGTCCCAGAGAATTAACAGCTGAAATGGAAAAGGAATTGGTTGTCATTGAAGAAAAATTACAGGAGGCACATGTGGATAGGGTGAATCCAAATCTTAATTGCATTCCTGTCACATTGCCTTCCAGAATTTCCCCCACAGGAATTTTAATGCAAAGGGAAGGTATTATCTTAGAATGGATCTTTTACCACATAAACCAAGTAAAAAAAATTAAAAACTTATGTGGAAAAGTCTCTGAATTAATTATAAAAGGAAAATGGACTACATCAACTAGCAGGCATAGATTATAGTGCCTTTTACTTCTGGTGAGATTAAAAAATTATGGAAAGACAATGAACCTTGTAAAGAGCTTGTGCTATTTTTTAGAGAGTTTAATACCAATTAATAACAAGTATCCCCAAAGTGATAGAATTAACCTCATAAAGAAAACAACTTGGATCTTTCCTCGCATTGTACAAAACACACCAATAACTGGAGCCCATACATTCTATACTGGTGCAAATAAATCAGGAAAGGCAGGCTACAAATCATAAGATTTAAGTAAAATGGAACAAAGTCCTTTTAATTCTGTCCAAAAGGCAAAATTATATGCTATTCTCATGGTACTAAGGGATTTTAAAGAACCTCTTAATATATTACTGACTCACAATATGCAGAAAGACTTGTTTTGCATATTGAAACCACTGAATTTATACCAGATGATACAGAAATGACTTTCAGGTTCATACTATAATCAGGAATAGACTTTGTCCCATATTCATAACACACATTAGATTCCATATGGGTCTGCCAGGTCCTCTAGCACAAGGACAGGTTTCTAGCACCGAAACTGATTGATTATTGATTGGAAATGTGTTGAAGGCCTCTGAATTTCATAATAAACATCATGTCAAAAGCAAAGATTTAAAGAAAGAGTTTTCCATTACATGGCAACGAGCTAAGGAGATTATAGAGTTGTCCTACTTACTCTTTCTCTAACCAAACACTGCCACCTGAAGGGAGTAACCCAAAGGGTACTCAAAGGAACAAAATCTGGCAGATGGCTGTGTTCCACTTTGCAGAAATTGGAAAATTAAAATATGTATACCACATCATTGACATTTATTCAGGTTTTCAATGGGCAACTGCTTTGAGCTCAGAAAAGGCTGATTCAGTAATCACACATTTTTTAGAAGTTATGACCATCATGGGTATATCTGCACAAATAAAGGCAGATAATGGTCTAGCATATGTATCTAAGAAAATGAAACAGTTTTTTGCTTATTATAATATAAAGCATATTATAGGTATACCGAACAATCCTACAGGTCAGGCAGTTACAGAAAGATCAAATCAAACTATAAATGATATGTTAAATAAACAGAAAGGGATGGAAAATACCTCCAGAGGCTGACTGAGAAGCCATTGATAAAGGCACTGGGACTTGTTTCTACTACATGTACTGGCTTTTTGGGACTCTAGTCTATTTGTCTATTTGAATGCGAAGCTTCCTAGGACTGGATGTGAGGGGGGCTTGGACTTCCACACAGGGCAGGGTTCCCTGCCCTCTCTTAAGAAGGGAGGGGGAGGGAGGAGGGTGAGAGGGGGAGTGGGAGGGGAATGGGAGGAGGAGAGGAAGTGTAAATTTTTAATGGAAAAATAAAAAAAGAAAATACCCCCAGAAATAGATTATATAATGCCTTATTAACCTTGAATTTTCTTAACACTAATGAGAAAGGGATAACAGCAGCAGAAAGACATTGGATAATAGAAAAGTCTTCTAAATTAAATCAGCCAGTTTATTTCAATGATGTGTGGTCCCCATAATGGAAGACAGGAGATGTGCTATGTTGGGGAAGGGGGTTTGCTTTTGTTTCAACAGGAAAAGTTATGGATACCATCAAAATTAATAAAGAGTCTGTTTGAAAAAGAGAAACCTCTTGAGAAAGAGCAATGATGGCTCATCCACAGAGGTGATAACCATACAGGTGGTAAGGAAACCATATAGGGTTGGGGCAGGGTTCTGCTCTTGTCTTTACAGGAAAATACACATCTTCAAAAATTCAAGAGACCCTGGATGTTTGGATGATGAAAGAAGGAAAAATAACTATTCAATAAGGATTATCAAGAAAAAGGAATACAATTTATAAGGGCAAGTGATCAAGATATATATAGCTGGTTTTAGAGTTAGACAATGGCTCTGTCCTTCTCTAAATCCAAGCATCTTGTTAAAATACAAATTAAGAGTTTCTGTCTCATGTCAGGAGCCATGGTATGGGACAGAAAGAAGAAAGAATTTAGAAAAACAATTTACTTCTCTTCATACCTATTTTTGTCTCTATTGTACCTTTCATTAAATATATGTCTGTATAAATAATTGTTAAAGTTTTCCACAATGAACAAAGAATTTTCCTGCAGTAATTTTTGAAGTTTCTAGGAAGAAGATGGGGCCTCACAGCAACAACTCCACCTGGTTGATGCTGATAGCACTACTGTAAGACCTGTTTTTGGGTACCAGTTGCTCAAGATGGTTGCACCCTGGTTAGCTGAAATGGTGAACTTTTTACAACGTTCTGGTCAGAACTCCAAATAGGAACCTCAGAAAAACCCTACTGAATACTCAGACTATTTGCAGTATACCAGACTGTAATCTTGGAACTTGATCATCATTTTACTTTCACAGGATCCTATAGAAAGAACTTCAATCCCATGACAGCTGGAAGTAATTTTAGAAGATGACGTCTCCTCTCCCAACAAAGTTTTTCCTCAGGGTTAGGGACATAATTTAGGGGTTGGGGGTTGGGAGGAAATTTTGTAAGCTCAGGGATCTCTTTGAAAAACAAAGGAAATTGGATGGGATAATAGATTAGTATGAGCTTACTCACACTAAGAATAATAGTGAGTAATGGAGTGAATACTTGTGAGTTATTATTTATAGGCAATTTACATTGGTATAGATTCTTGTATATTGATACAAACTTAAATTATATTGAATATGTTCCTATTTTCATCTAAGATATTTGTATACCTAGGCAAAGTTATTTTTAATATTGTATGCATGTATGCTTCTACCTCTGCTTAAGACATTTTGTATATTGATACAAGATATATTCATCATATTACAATATACATTTCTACCTCTGATCAAGATACTTATATATTGTTTACATTTTGAGGTCATTGTCCTCATTTGTTGCACAGCTGTTTAAAAATTGTTTAATATTCTAATATGACGTCTTAGTCTTTAAGTTATATAGGTATTAAGAATTATAGGTCAATAGTCATCCATGTTTGTCATACTTATAGTTAGACTAATTAGGTTCTTTAGATACATAGGGATTGTATTCTGCATAGATAGGTGATCTTCAACCACTTCAAAAGAGCTGTAGAATATGGCATTTAAATAACTTAGGGTTCTGTTTGACATGAGACATAATTGCTCTCAGCAGCACCAATCTATTCCAGAGAGAATGTTGAGCACCAAAGACACTCCACTTGGAGTTTGTTTTCTTGGCAAAAGAAAATGCCCATGCCTCGACCACTGACAAAATGAATGATGTGCAGACAGGACAAGCAGTATACAAGAAAAAAGACTGTCAAATCTTGCCAAGACAGGGTAAGACAGTGTTGAAATAAGAGCAGCGGGGCTGCGTCCTCGGCACTCAGCCACCCGCGTGGCTAGCTTATGCCCCGAAATCATTACACGGAAACTGTATTCTTTTAAACACTGCTTGGCCCATTAGCTCTAGCCTCTTACTGGCTAGCTCTCACATCATGCTTTAACCCATTTCTAATAATGTGTGTAGCCCCACGAGGTGTGGCTTACCAGGAAAGATCTTCACCTGCGTCTGTCTGGAGTGGGAGAGTCATGGCGACTGCCTGACTCGGCTTCTTTCTCCCAGCATTCTGTTCTGTTTACTCCACCTACCTAAGGGCTGGCCTATCGAAGACAAAGGCAGTTTTTTTTTAATTAATTAACCAATGAAAGCAACATATAGATACAGACACTCCCACATCAAGACAGTTTTGAAAATTTCTTGCCTCTGAAAATGTTCTGTCAGTCATTTTAGGCCTTAGCCAAAGTTGGTTGCTCCAACATTGCAAATGAGACTTTGGGTGATTGCCCAAGTAGTCAGTTGTCTCCGTCATGTTTTGTACATTTTGAAAGTTGCTTGATTGTACTTCCTGCTTACTCAAGTAATATTATTTTCCTTCTTGGGTCTTCAATGGGGTTGAAGACTAGATAGTTGTAGTTACTTTCCTCTCATGACTTGACCAAGTTATTTATAATACAAGTCTTGAACTCTTGAGGATAGGATAATTATTGAAACATTTATCACGTATTTCTTTCTTGATATTGTTTATGCTGGTTATAATTCTAATTTTTATACCTGATATTTTTTCTTATTGTATATAGTTTTGTATTAGGCTTAGAACTTTCCTATTTAAACTAAAGGGGGAGGTGCTGTAGAAATTCCTACAGCCAGTAGCCTTTAAGTTACCTGCCCACTTGGGCATGGCCTCTTATACTATAAATGCAGATGTAAAGTGGTGGTCTGGGCTCTCTTCAGGCAATGTGATTCCAGAGGTGTTCTTGTTCCTCATTTGTGTAGAGGATTGTGATCTGTGAGTCTACCCCTAAATAAATAATAAATAGTATATATTTAATTATTATACTAAATTCTGAGCTAGTGTGGGGTTTCTTTTTAGCATCCTACTTCATGCATATTCATGTAAGTGTGTACGTGTGCACGTGCATGCATGCATGTGAATTGTGCATGTGTCGTGACTCTGCTCTAGATGTCTGTTCTTCATTCTGTCACTCTCTTTTCTAATTCAATAAGGGGCTTACTATCCAGTCTATAATACACACACACACACACACACACACACACACACATACACACACACACACACACACACACACGTGTGGAGAGAGAGAAAGACAGAGAGATAGAGACAGAAACCCCTGGATCTCCTAGACCAGCCTGGATCTCTCACTATAGATCAGGCTCAGAATCTTCCTGTCTCAGTTTCCCAAGAGCTGGAGTTGCAGGAATGGACCATCAAACCCAACCTCATTGCTCATGTTTTTTCATAATCGATTTACTGTGTAAAAGTTCACAAGGTAATGGTTTTTGATACTTGAGCATTGCCTATGTTTTCTGTACAAGTGACAGGGGCCAGTAGTACCCGAGGAAATGACACACTGTCAGTTTCAACTCGGTTTCATATGTGGAACCTCTCTTTTTGTCCTCTCTGGAATTGCTTATGAGGGACAATTTCACAATAACTGAACATGGCAGAGAGCAGAGGACACAATCTCATATAAAACAACAAGATAAAGAAAGAAGATTTTCCATTCTTTTTGTTACAAAAGCCTGGTTTCAAAAGCAATCTTTCCTGTCTTTCCCACCAATCAATAGCAGTTCTCTTTTCTCCTAGATGGAAAAACATCTTTGTTTCTTGGAAACTTATGTTTAATCCATTTTTAGCTGTTTTTTTCAAATGTATCACTTTTTTAAAACCATCATTAATAAATTTTAAATATTAAATGTAAGATAAATATGACTT
Organism: Microtus oregoni; assembly: GCF_018167655.1. Lineage (NCBI taxonomy): Eukaryota > Metazoa > Chordata > Mammalia > Rodentia > Cricetidae > Microtus > Microtus oregoni. The sequence continues at coordinate 14,332,250 of NW_024543219.1, forward strand.
ATAGTCAATAGAGTCCACATTTGGACTTGTCTCAGAGATGGCTACTGAGGGAATAGTATGTTGCAATAACTCGTATTATATGACTTTCATGTTTGCTCACTTCATTCGTTCCAAGCATCACCTAGAATGACTTTCATTGTTTGTGTAGAACAGGCAGAAGAGCAATTTTCAATCATGTCTCATAGTATTTTCAAGCAAAAAAAACACCCAGACACATATGTGTCATGTAAAAATGCTTAGAGATACATTTTGGATAAATGAGGCTGATTCTTGTTGGCAAGAGTTTGAATTGTTTGAATTGTTCTGAAACTGTATTAAATATTCATAAAATGTGCATATCTTTAGATCTCATAATTTCATTTCTTGCAGTATATTCTGAAGGTTTTCATCTGGAGATTTGGGAACAAGGGTGTTCCCTTCAGCATTGTTTATGAGAGCGGTAAACATTAAGAGACAAATCACATGATCCATAAGAGGAAATTGATCAAATGAACAACTTTCTCCACATCATGGACTTGTCAGCAGCCAGGACACATTGTATCATAGGAAGATAGTTAATGATGCAACATGTTGCTAAGGGCACCATGTAAGCTCTACAGGGTATGTTCAGCTTGATTGCAGTTGGTTATAAAAAAACGTGTGGGCAAATTTGATTTCCTAGCTTCCTTTAGGGCACGGAGCCTCACTTGTTTTTAATACCTATATCCTGTGACTCTAACCTCCATCTAGTTTGATTGCACAACCTTTTTTCTCCCAACATTGCCCTCCTCCGACTCTCATTATCTTGGCCTGTTATCTTATTCCCTCGCATGCCACCTCTTGTCTTGGGAGGCCAACTTCTCCAGGCAAGTCTCTCTCCTTACCAAGATTTTGCAAAACATAAACAATCAATCCTTTAATTTCCCACAGCCAGAAGGGTTGGGACTGCAGTGATGCCCACCCCAGCTCTCCAGAGGGCTTGTGTGGAATGGTGTGGGAACTGCAAGTCCACAAAAGGGGATATTAAATACATTTTCTCCCAGAAACCATCCTCTCTGGTTGTTAGTTTCCTTCGCCTCAGGCCTATCACCGTTTTGTAAGAACAGATGTTTTCTTCTTCAGCTCCTGCCCCTCCTGGAACCTTTTCGAAACCCTGAGAGGGGAGAGCAGTATTTCTAAAGAAAACACGTAACACAGAAATGAATACTGCCCACACTGCGGATGATAACATTGCTGCATGGAGTCCCTCAGCCTCGTGACTGAAGCTGTTCCATTTCAGAGAGGGCTCTCAGGTATGAGCATCTAAGAAGCCTTGAAAGATGTCCCTTCCTCTCAGTGCTGCAGATCCACCAAACAGAGGGGTAATTTGATGCCCAAAGAAAGACTAGATATTATCCTTAGTTGCAAAGCCTGCTTGGCAACAAAGGGAATACCTTGTCCAATGCCTTTGTACTTACTGATAATGTCAATGGCAGCCTTGGAGAAGGAACTCAGGTTATTTTCCTTCTTTCTCCTTGTACAGGTTGTAGACAACCCCAGATAACTCTCCAATCCTGACAGTCTGAGGCCCTCTAGGTCTCCAGGGTTTCATTGCTGTGGAACAAACTAAAGCTCCACGGCAGTTTAAAACATTACATTACTATCTTGTGGCTTCTGTGAGTCAGGAGTCTAGTGTGGCTCAGCTAGGGTTCTCTGGCTCAGACTCTCTCTCAAGGCTGCCATCTGAGTGGTGGCTGGGTCTTATTGAGCCTCAGACTCCACTGGGGGCAACGTGCATTTCTGTCCTGGGGACTCAGTAAGGCTTCATACTTTGGCAATCCTGGCACTCCGGAGGGACAGTCAGGAAGGTCAGCAAATTAATCTCTGCTACATTGTGAGTTCAAGGCTAGCCTGCTTTAGCATGCCCCTAAAGATCTCATGATGCCATGGTAGAGTTGAGACGCTCAGAGACGTCATGGGGTCCACAGGTTCCTCTCTTCTGTTGGTGGGTGGATCAGTGTTTGCACAGCTAAGGTTTATGTTCTCAGGGTTGGGAGGCCCCACAGGGTGAGCAAAGGCGTAATGAGAGCGGGCTGGGAGACGTTCTAGTGTGACTAAGCACAGCATCTGCCCTGGAGAAGTCACTGGGAGGACCCATACCGCTTTGCTGACCCTGTGGCATCTGTGGGACACAGGGCATCTGCCTGCAGTGCGGTGAGCTGCGGGCAGGAGGAGGCATGACAGAGACTCTCTGGCCTGTAAGGCCACCGGTTAGTTTCTTGTGAAAACTCAGAGGCCTCGTGGGAGAGCCAGATACACCAGATCCCAGCACATGGTGGTTTTGTTTGCCAGGGAGAGGCTTAGGCCACTGTGGACTGTGGTCACAGCCAGAGCAGGCTGCTCTTCCTTCTTCCCTCCCTGTATCTAATGCTGGAAAGTGCCGTTTGTCATCCGTCTTTATTCTTCCCTCTGTGAAGTAGCACAGCCACGAGGGACTGTCTCCTACGCAGACTGGAGCACCGAGTTACCACATCTGTAGAACATCACCCTAAGTTTTGCTCCCTGTGGCATGGGGCTCAGGCCTGTGCTATTGGTAGGGATAAGAGGAGAAAGAAAGGGGGAAAAGAGAAATAGTTCTTTTGTTTTATTTTTATTAGTTCTTTGAAGAGTTTGTAAAATGCATTTTGAGCATATTCATCCAATCCCCTAACTCGTTCTAGATCCCCCTTTCTTCCCTACCTACCCGATTTTGCAGTCTCTCTGTTTTAAATTCTTCCGTCAAGGCCAGTTTGTGTTCTCTATGTATTGTTGAATGTTGAGCCTTACTTTGCAGAGCGGTGGGCTTAGCAGGGGCAATAGCCTTGAAAACCACTCCTCCTTTCCCAGCTGCTGCCAGTAGCTGCTTGGGAGGGGTCTCCATGCCCACCGCTCCCCGTGTTGCAGTTTGCTGCGGCTCGAGCTTGTGCAGGTCCTGTGTACATCTGTCAGGCTGTGTGCTCATCTGAGAAAGGAAGTTTCTTTTCTGGCCTGATTCCCTGAGCTTTGCTAGATGTGTCTCCCTTTCCTGACCTGGGGTCTCCTCCTGCACCTGGTCTTCCTCATGAAAGCCCGCTGAGAACCAAGTGACCACTGCATGGTGACAAACACAGTGGACTCACAGGTCGATGACGACAACAGTTAATTTTGTCGAGTGTCCACTCTATGCTAGATATTCGCTGAGGACTGTACAGGGATGGTCTTGACTAAGCTCAATAGCCACAGGAATCAAATAGTATTAATTATTTTCTCTTTTTAATGAGAGGAAACCATGACACAACACATTTAAGCAATGTTCCCAAGGTTACAGAGGTATCAAGGAGGGGCCAATCTGCTTTCAGTAAACCTTCACCCAGCACCTACTGTGTACCGGACACTTGTGATGAGGACAGACTCCCTCCAGTAGGCAGTCAGGGGCAAACCTAAGATGCACATCTCTAAGCAAGCGCTCCCCCAGCAGTTAGGGTCTCAGCGGGAACTAAGAGAAACCAATGTGATGAAGCCCCCAGTGACTATTTTAACTTGTGGGGCAGCCAGAAATGGAAGCATGACATTTAAATTGCAATCTTCTATTTTATTTTATTTGTTTTCAACAGTCCTTTTAAAATTAAAATTTAGATTTTTTTTGTGACATTTTCATCCATACTTTTTTATTATACTTTGCTCCAGCCTCTGGACCTGATGGAGGAGAGAATTTCAGCAAATGGTGCAGACAAAACCATCAGAGCAAAAGCAGAAAAGGAGGAGCCGTGGGAGGAGAAGCAGAGGGGCGCTTCCAGGCCTGTCAATCAATATTCCTCATTTAAGCAGCACAAAGGGTTACCTGTACAGATTTGGAAAACCAGAGAGATCTTCTCACTCAGTGATATGTCCTACTTTCTTTCTGATGCCGTGGTAAGTACCACGGCTGAGAACAAGGTGGGCGAGGAAAGCGTTTATTTCATCTTACATCGCCCAGTCCATCAGCAAGGGAAGTCAGGCCAGCAACCTGGAGGCTGGGACCGAAGCAGAGACAGCAGTGGAATGCTACTTACCAGCTTGCTCCCTATGTCTCGCTCAGGTTTTTGTTTTATTTTTATGCAACCCAGGACCATCTGCCCAGGACTGGCACCACCACAGTGGCCTGGGTCCTCCTACATCAGCTGCTAATTTATAAAATGCCCAGTAAGCTTGCCTACAGGTCAGTCTGATGGAGGCGTTTTTCCAGGTGAGTTACCCTCTCTCTAGACAACCTTAGCTCCTGTCAAGTTGACAAGCTGACTAACCAGCACGTGATGCCAGCCTTTTAGATGGGACAGGAGGATGATAATGTTAACACCACAACTCCTAAGCCTGTTCCTTGTTTCCCCCTCTACCCTCCTGCAGGAAGCACGCAGGGTGGGAGTTGTGGGGAGGCGGGAGGATTTTGAATCATCTACGTGCCTGGCAGCACAAAGCAGGGCCTTGCTGCCTCCTCCTCTCACAGAAAAGGCGCTCAATGGATGGCAACGATGTTTTGCAAGGAAACAAGGGAGCCAACGTGATGTGGGCAGAGACTAAAGCTCTCAGCATTTCAGGCCCAGGCTCGTTCCAGAAACATGGTTCTAACAACTCCCCGAGAGGGTTTCCAGGAAACCCCAGGGTGTGAAGCTGGCCAGCCAGATGGTCTAGTAAAAGAAGAAAAAAAAAACCCTCCCAGAATAAATAATAACAATAACAGGAGGACCAATTAATCCTGCAGGGAGGAGACATACAGAGGCTGTGGGTAGGAAGGGGAGGTGGAGGAAGGGTGGGAGGAGCCGGGGCACCTGGCATCCGGTGTTTTGGAACTCCATATGCCACAGGTCTTGTTTTTCACCCTGAATCCCTCTCGCTGTGACTTATGGCCAAACTCTGCAGCTTTGCCGGGATAGGGATTGTGAAGGTTAGGACAAGAAATCTGCAGCTTCTCACAAACAACCCATTTCACTCATGCGGGAAGCTTTTGCTACTGGCCTGCGTAGATTTCACAGCCAAGACTGAGCTCACTGTCTGCTGAGAACTGGAATCCCAGGGCCGGCCGCGCATGGTACCTAAGACAAACTCATCCTAGTGTGTCCGCATGGAACACCTGACTCCAAAGAGACCGAGAGGAGAGTGAGTTGCCTTAAGGAACAAATACCCAAGTAAAAGAAAATATCCATGCAAGGCAAGACGTTATGAAGCATCTTTAACACAACTTCATCTACTGTGTCTGCTTTAAAAATGGTCCAGAGATGGTCATGCTCACACCAGTGCCCCTGTGAACCAGGTTTCCCTTTATGCTTAAATCTTGTGTTCTAGAAAAAAAAACTTGCTCTAATTTGGGCTGGAGTTAACATTTTGTTGGTGAAGTAAGAACAACAAAGGCGTCACAGATTTACGTGGGTCAGACAGGGCTGCTGTAGAGTGTGAGGTTGTTTCTTGAGTTGTTGCCTATGGAAGACCAGACGGAGGGGGAAGTTGTAGTTGAAAACCGCCCAGCACTGTTGCTAAAGCTGTTTGTGTAGGTGTCACTTATAGGAAGGGCTACAAGGAGGGGGAGGGTTTGTTTCTTTATTTTTCTAGTTATTTTATTATTTTATGTGTATGGGTGTACCTGGTGCTAGAGGAGGCCAGAAGAGGGTGTCATATCCCATGAAATTTGGGTTGCAGACAGTTTTGAGCTGTCACGTGGGTGCTGGGAATCCACCAGGGTCTTTGAAAGAGCAGCCAGTGCTCTTAACCACTGAGCCATCTAACAAGCTGCTTGTCTTCAATTCCCAGGAAGATGGGGTTGTGTGAGTCTTATGGCCAAAGAAAATGTTTCCCTTTCTCCTCCCCTGGGCTCCTTCACTGTCTACTGTTTCTCCCTAACAGTCTTCTCAAGGTGTCTCCATAAAGTTAGTTATATAAGACTCCATGGTAAAATACAATTGAGAAATTCTGGGTTCACCATGAAGAGATTCATCTGAACATGAAAGACATGGAACATAGGATCTAGTTCATGAATCTCCAAGAGTTAGTTTTTGTGATTGCTATCATGTTCTCTGAAGTCCAGGTGGGAACTTAAAGCCCAATATAAGAACATTAAGAAGCACAGACTTAGCCAGTCTGAAGCCTGCCCCCCCTCCACACAAACAGGTTGATCTAATGCCATAAAAGCATCTTGGGAGACTGATGTATTGTTGATGCCCACATGGTTTTATGTCATTGGTACTTCATTCTCTGGACTCACGTTTGGAGCAAAATTGTCTGAGAAGTTTACTACTATTATTTTATCAAGTGATTCAACCCAAATTCCAACCAACAATCTTGATTTCCTAATCGTGGGCTTCCTGGTGGAAGAGACGTCATGCTTACAGGCAGCCTTTTACATAGGATGGGACGCCTCGGATAGAGGTGTGCCGTTAACACCACTGCAGGTGGACTCTTGTATTACATAGGATGGGACACCTCGGATAGAGGTGTGCAGTTAACACCACTGCAGGTGGACTCCTGTATTACATAGGATGGGACACCTCGGATAGAGGTGTGCAGTTAACACCACTGCAGTGGACTCTTGTATTACATAGGATGGGACGCCTCGGATAGAGGTGTGCCGTTAACACCACTGCAGTGGACTTTTGTAAAAGCACCATTGGCAGAGGTAGGTGCTTGAAAATGAAGAGATTTGAGAAAGGTCATTTAAAACTTTCTAAAAAGATTTGTTTTATGTGTCTGAATGCTTTTCCTGCAGGTATGACTGTGTACCAGACATATGCCTGGTGCTCATGGAGGCAGAAGAGGGCATTAGATCTCCTGGGAAATGGAGTTACAGATGTTGTGAACCACCAGTGCTGGGCATTGAACCTTGGTCTGCTGCAAGAGCAACAAGTGCTCCAAACGTCTGCCACCGCCCATCATTTAAGAAAGATAACAGGAAAGATAGCAAAATAAAGAATTCTAAAAGACAGAACACGAGTTTAAAACTTGCTGCCAATAAGGAATTGAGCAGACTATAACAGATGATTTCTTTCTCATGAATCTTCTAATGTAGAGAAACATTTGTGATCTTCCCCGAATCCCCAATCCACTAAGAAAAGGGGTCAGGACTCCTCTGCTCCTCGATGCCTTCTGCATTTCCTTGTAGCAGCCACTGGAGGCTTGAGAGGCCTTTGTGGAGGCTCAGGAGTTGGTAACTGAACTCAGAGGACAGTTCTCCTTGAGGCCTGGGTGGAAGGGACCTGGATGCCGAGTGGGCACGAGTTGGCTTCAGGAGCGCAAGTTTTATGCTCCGTGGATCATGAATGGTTAGAGGCCCAGTCTGGGCTCCCCCAGAGAATGAAATGGGGAAATGTGCCAGGCGCTAAGCTGTCACACCTGGAAAGTTGGTAAGTTTCATGTCTCAGAGAGCTTGAGATGTTTCAGATAAGCCTTTGAATTACATGTGGAGGTGGGCTATTCTTTCTAAATCTGGATGGAATTACTTGTTTTTCATTTATTTATTTATGTTTTATGCTACTCATTCAACTGTGATTCATGTACACCAGAAACATCCTAGCCCAGAAAAAAAAATCATCGAAAATATATCTGCTTCCTTGTTGTTTGCTAAAATATTCATTTTGGCTTGTTCTCTTATAGCTTTGGAAATAGCAAAGCCCAAACAAAACCAAAACAAAAAAACCAGCCAACCGACAAACAACCCCCTCCCCCAAACCCTTAAGCGACAGAAGGGTAATAGCGGCATGCCATTGAGAGGTGCTTCTGGCTGTGTGTGGAGGAGGATTCCTGACATTGATGGGAAAAGCAGAGGCAGGGAGGTGCAAACCCTGGCTAAGAGTAGGATCAGCGCAGAGGCACGGTGCAGCCATGTGAACACCCACTTCACCTTGCCTGTTGAAAGTCAGACAAGAAGTTAGGAAGCTTGAAAGGTTTTCTTTTTGTACTTCAAACTAGCTCTGTGGGAGATGTTTTACAAATTTATGAGGAGAGTGACTGCGTGTTTTTGTTTGTCTGCTGGTCTTGGTTGACACTTGCTAATTGTTAATTATTTTTGACTCCCCATTTCACTCTCCCAGATGTCCCATCTGAGTGACAGATTATGAGTAGGTATTCCTATTCCTGAGAGGGAGACATGGGGGCTGGAGAGATGGCTCAGCGCTTAAGAGCACTTGTTACTCTTGCAGACAACCTAGGCTTAGGTCCTGGTACCACATGGTGATGCACAACCATCTGTCACTCCAGTTCCAGGGAATACATCGGAAGCCCTCTTTTGACCTCTGTGGGAACCAGGCATGCGTGTGGTCACATATATACCTGACACTCATACGTATAAAACACATAAGTCTAAATAAATAAATGAAGAGAAACAAGCAGGTGGATGGGAGAGCTGGTGCAAGTCTCTAAGAGCTGAAGCTTTTCAAAGGTACTATAGGCCACCGGGTAGGACTGAAATGGAGAGGTTTGGGTTTCTGGACATGGAAAGAGAAACACTTCTCAATTGATATGAGTGTGCTGTAGAGAACTGGAGGGGCCAGCTGGGATGTCTAAGCAGCTATGGCGGCATTATATCTAATCTCATGACCAAGTATCTTTCCATTCCTATGGTTTGCTGCCCATCGAACTGTAGGTGTATAAGTAATATTGACAGAAGCCCCAATGGTGGGAAACATTTGGCTGTGCGAGCCATCCTGTCCTAGCAAGTCTGTTCTTAGCCGTTCTTGATCTGAACTTCAAGGCTCCCCAACTCCCTCCTTGGCAGATGCTTTTGTTGAGCATTGAACAGGGCTATGTGCAGGAGGCTGGGCCCGTGCCTTGCAATCTGACTTCCACTGTTGAGAAGGCCATTATACGAGTCTCATCTGATGGGTTTGCAGCTGTGACTCTTGGTTCTCCCTTTAGTATCTTGTATGCAATCACGGATGCAATCACTTCACTATTCACTTCTCCTAGCATGGAGCTCTGCTGAGCCTCCTTCTTAAAGGTGCTGACTGGGCACTGCAGGAGCATTTTCTGCCTGCTTTCTGTTGCTGCGTATATGATGCTGAGTGGTTTTGCTGTGAGGACTGACATCTGGACCTCTGTCTCTTCCAAGATCATCCTTCCATAGTGCTCCCCAATCAGCCCTCGGGCATTCTTCAAAATTCTTATGGAAAATTTCCTATTATGGCTCAATAACTGTTCATGGTAAGGATCCCATAGGTTTGAGGCATGTTAGCATTGTATTGCTAGAAACAAAAATTTAAAATATGCATTTTTATGGTGATAAATGCGAACACTGTACATAGTACAAATGAACAAATCTCTTACAACCAAATGTGGATGTATTTATTAATTTTTTATGTATGAAATAAGCAACATAGAGCACCCCAACTTTCCTCAATTTCCATTTCCCCTGCCCTGCCTGAGCCTTGGGATTCATTACACTGCTTTCACACTGTCTGGGAGAACATTGGTTAGCTCTGGGTGTGTTCCGCTGCATAACTACAGTCAAGCCTTCTGCTGGTAGATTCTGAAGTTGAAATGCAGTGGATAACATTTATAATACTATAATTAAGTAATTATGATTCCCGGTAGAAGCAGCTGTTACGAATGAAGCTTTGAAAAGGCAGTGTCGTGGTGTGCCACAAACAAGGAAAATGTCTCAAGTCACCGCATGTCTTTCCTGACATTGTGATAATTGCTCATTTGAGTCACATTTTAATTTGCATTGCATTCATTTGAGGTGGTTTCTTCTGAGCATGCTCTCCCCAGCTTCAGGGTTCCTAATTACCTTTCTTTCATTCCCGTTGACTTAAGACACATATCCTCAGAGCTTCCAGGTTCGGACCATAGATGGGACCACTTAGATCTTGAAGACCTTCAAGGTCTTGCTCTAATTTGGGTCAGGCACTTTCTAAGTCAACTGTGAAATTGTCACCCTCATTTTCTCACTGGTTCTTCTCTCCCCAGGAAGCATTTATTATTATTCTTTCTTAGATTTTTGGTCATTGTTTTTTAGTTAAGGTTATCGTCACATATAATAATTATGGAAATAATGTATAGTAGGATTTTCTGCATTGCTAGATATCTTTTAAAAAGATTTATTTTTTATTTTTGGATTTTCGAGACAGGGTTTCTCTTTAGCTTTGGTGCCTGTCCTGGAACTAGCTCTTGTAGATCAGGCTGGCCTCGAACTCACAGAGATCCGCCTGCCTCTGCCTCTCAAGTGCTGGAATTAAAGGCGTGCGCCACCACCACCCGGCTCTTTTTTATTTTTAATTATGTATGTGTGTCTGTATGTGGGTACGTGCACATGAATATAGGCTTGGAGTATCTTCACAGCAATAGAATGCTATAGAAACCAGCTTGGAAATTTTCCTGTAAGTTTTTATTTCTTGTTTTTCTTTTGTTTTTATTTCTGAGGGGTAAAGTTTTGTGTATGTATAAAGTTCTACCTTTAAAGCATATCAATTTGCTCTGAGTAAAAGGCAAGGGAAGCCTTCCGAACAGATTTTCGAATGGGACACTGGCCTTTAGAGCAAAGTCTTCCAGAACTAGGCCATTGTGCCCTCTGCCTGGGGTACAAACTGCATTCTATGAAGTGAGGTGCAAGTGCCGAGCCTTCCAACCTTCAGTTGGAATCTTGGGATTCTTCAACTTTAGTGATTTTATATGCCTAAGTTGTGTTGGGGCTGGAGATGGCTCAGTGGTTAAGAGCACTGGCTACTCTTGAAGAGGACCTGGGTTTGGTTTCTAGCACCCACATGGCATCCACATGTAATTCTAGTCCCAGGGGACCTGACTTTTTCTTCTGCCTCCTCAGGCAGCAGTCATGAAAGTGGTACACAAACATATCCATGTTGGCCAAACCACCAATAACTTAAAATAACGAAGGGTACTGATTTTATTTTCTTTGATCAATTTTTATACTTCAATTTGTATTTGAGATATCTTTGATAATATATACACATAGGAAAATTACTAAGAGCATGACAAATGGTATCAGTGTGACTGTGACCATACCTGGCAGTTGTGCTAACCCAGTAGTTAGCCAAGGCTTTGGAATCAGCTCAGTCACTTGTACCGTTCAAGTCTCTGCCCACAGGGAACCACTGGGTTTAGAGAGGCAGGACTCAGTCCCCCAGAGAGCTCATTCCTCAGTCACTGTATTCGCTGGCTGAGGCTTCCCATTGGCCAGAAACCATGGCAAGCCCTCTAATGCATATTTCAAATCACTTTTCACAACTTCATAAAAGCACCCACTGGCTCCCTAGGTCTTGCCGAGGTATGCCGTGTTAATTGCACAATTGTGGATATTCTGAAATTCTTTTACTTATACATTTTACATGGGGTGGGAATGGTGGACTTATGGCTTGTGAATCAGATCTCAATATAGCTGTTACTTTTTGTTTTAATTTGAATTGGAAGTGCTTAAAATTATGAACAGAGTTATCTTCTCTTACATTTAAATAGTATTTTTCCTGCTTCTTTTCTTTAAAAATTGGGGTTTAGGGAGGTAGGTGAGTGGGTAAGGCATGCAACACAAGCAAAAGGTTCTGAGTCTGGGTCTTCAGAATGTGCACGGGACATAGGTGTGCACAGGACACAGGTGTGCACCTGTAGTGTTTGTACCTGGGGCAGGCTCCCTGGAGCTGGTGCCTGGGCCAGATTCCTAAACACCAGTTCCAAGTGTAGTGAGAGAACTTTCCTCAAAGAGTGTGAGATGGAGAGTGACAGAGAAAGACTCCAGATGTTGACCTCTGGCCTCCCTACCCAAGCAAGTACCTGCAAACACACATGCACACACATGCACACACATACATACCCCGGTTTCCACCCAGTTTTTCAAATGTTGGTTGTTGGCTTTATGCTTCCTGATTCATAGGAGCTCAAAGTTGGCGCATCTTGTAAGTTATGAATAATTTTCTATGTTGTTACTTTAATTTTTGTTTTTACTTCCTTCATGGTCTTTTTGCCTAGGAGAAAATACAAATTTTTATTGAGGAAAACTCATCAAACATGTCTTTATGGGGTCAGGGTTTATTTCATGGTTATAAAGTCCTCTTAACCTCACAATCAACATAAAGGTGATAAGGAAAATAGCACCCGTGATTTCTTCGATTGTATTTGTGATGTCTTTTTAAAATATTTAATGTTTTCTCCATCTGGGATGAGAGGGAAGTGTAGAAATATAGCTGATTTTTCTTCCAGATGGTTGACCAGATGTTCCAACATCACTTAATGATTAATATATCTTAGCTTCATCCATTAGAAATGTCACCTCTATCATGTGTTAGACGCTCACGTGTGTCTGGTTTTATCTTTATAACCTTTATTCCAGCTCATTGGTGTTAATATCAGCTCATTCATCAGCACCCTGCTTTTTGTTGCTTTTGGTTTATACTCAGCTTAATGCATGCTAGGGTTTGTTCTTCCATTTCAGATTTTTATGGTGGTATTTGTGTTTATTTTATCCTAACATAACATTCCAATTTATTCTTTGAGAAGTTCATACGTGCGCACAATGTATTTTTATTACGTCCCCACACTACTCTTCCTTGCTTCAACTCCTTCCACACACTCCCTTCCCCAACTTCATGTTTTATTTTTAAGAAGTTCTTTTTTAATTACTAGGTTCAATTAGTGCTGCCTATATAAACATAATGCCTTTATTTTATTTATCTATTTATTTGTTTGTTTGTTTTTTGAGACAGGGTTTCTCTGTAGCTTTGGAGCCTGTCCTGGAACTAACTCTTACAGACCAGGCTGGCCTTGAACTCACAGAGATCCACCTGCCTCTGCCTCCTGAGTGCTAGGATTAAAAGGTGTGTGCCACCACTGCCCAACTCATAATGTTTATTTTTTAATAAGTGATTTTTTTTTACTCTTTTGGGGGTCTACCAAATAAGTCACATACATGGAGGCCTGTTATTACTTATAAATGCCTTGCCTTACCTTGGCTTGTTTCTAGCCAGCTTTTCTTAAATAATCCTGTCAATCTTTTGCCTCTGGGCTTTTATCTTTTTCTGTTTCTGTATACATTTTCTTTACTTCTTCCTCCATGTCTGCTGTGTAGCTGGGTGGCTGCCCCTGCTGTCCTCCTCTCCTTGTTCTATCATTCCTCCTTTTTCCCAGATTTATCCTTCTATTTATACTCTCTGCCTGCCTGCCCCTCCTATCCTTTCTCTTGCCTTGTTATTGGCTGTTCATCTCTTTATCAGATTACCACGTGTTATAGACAGGCAAAATATCACAGCTTCATAGAGTTAAACAAATGCAGTGTAAACAAAAGTAACGCACATTAAGATAATATTCCACAGCATTTCTCCATTTTTGTCTAAATAAAATAAAAAGTTTTTTTTTTAAATTTTTATTGAGGTCTACAGTTTTTCTCTGCTTCCCCCTGCCTGTCCCCTATCCCTTCAACACTCCCCGAAGGTTCCCATGCTTCCAATTTACTCAGGAGATCTTGTCTTTTTCTACTTCTCATGTGGATTAGATCTATGTATGTCTCTCCTAGGGTCCTCATTGCTGTCTAGGTTCTCTGGGATTGTGGTTTGTAGGCTGTTTTTCTTTGCTTTATGTTTAAAAACCACCTATGAGTGAGTACATGTGATAATTGTCTTTCTGTGTCTGGGTTACCTCACTCAAAATAATGTTTTCTAGCTCAATACATTTTCCTGCAAAGTTCAAAATGTCGTTATTTTTTAACTTTAATATAGTGCAACTGTACACAACAAAAAGAGCTATCAAGTAAGAATTACATTTATAATATTCAATTCATTTGTATTTAGCAAATTCAGAGAAAATACTGTTATTTATCTTATCTTAGTAAACCCAAAGTTTTATATCTAGCTTACTTTCTTTCATAATTAAAAACTGCAACTATAAGTATCTAGTCTTCAACTCCATCCAAAACCCCAAAAGTAAACAGGAAGTACATTGCAAACAACTTCCAAACTCTTGAAATGACAAAGACATCTGATTGCCTGGACAGTCACCTCTGTAACTCTGAAGCATCCATCTTCAGCCTATAGGCTTAGCACATCTTTCAGACTTTTCAGTGAAGCAGGAATTTTGAAGTACTGTTCTGCCTTTTTTGGGCACAGTTTGACAATCCTTTTCTTGTGTGACCTGCATGTCTAGTCTGCACAGCACATTGTCAGTAGTCAAAGGCAAGAGCAGTTTCTCTGCACAGTGAAACTCCATAAGGAGTTTCTTAGATGCCCATCATTTCTGAAGTAAATTGGAGCAGATGCATGTCATTGTCATGAAAAACCCTATGTTAACAAAACATTTAAATGCCATATTCTATAGGTCCTTGAAGTGTTTGCAAAGCACATGTTTATCTAAAATATACCTATTTAACCTTGAAAACATGCCTAATGTGACTACAAGTTTAATTATTATAGATTAACTCTTAACTTCATTTCTTATTTATACATTGCATTTTTAAATAAACTGCATAAGCACAATACCCCAACAAGAGTAGAAACATATACACAGTCTAGCAAAATTAACTTTAAATTTGTATCAATATAATAAAATCCATGCCAATGCAAAAGTCTGACATTAATAGTTGTCTATTTATCCTATGCTTCTGTATTTCTATATTCCCCTAAATATAACAAATATCCATGATCCACCAAATAACGAAAATCACAACCCAACTCTTGGGAGTATGGATAGTGTTTTCTCTAGACTGCTTCCTGTTGTCTGTGGATGAAATATCTTTGGGGTCCCTGAGAAAATTTGAGATAATGATCAAGTCCTGGAAAGACCAGAGGTAACCTTTGTTGATTTATATCACCTGTAAAATTTCAGGAGGTCTCCCTTTATCAGTTGTGATCCATATTAACTCAGGAACAAATCCACAGCCTCTTGTTTCCTCTAGAAACAAAAGCAAAATTGCTTCTCCAAAGCAACGTATCTCTTAAGTTCCATTTTACAAAGACATTTCTTTTGGCTTTTATTTTAAAGTTAAGGCATTCTTACAATATTTAGGCTGGCTTATTTCAGCCATTCTTTCAATCCCATGTCTCTTAGCAGCTGTTGTTTTGCTTATCAGCATTAAAAAAAAATCAAAATCAACACAATACTATATAGGATCCTACTTCCTGTGTATTTCCCATCTTACACGGCGTTTTTCTTTTATATTATAACAATTTTACTGTCACTTTAAAGACTTTCATAATTTTAAACTATTTGCTTCTTTCTATTACTGTACATACTATTTTTCTCTCTTTTTTAAGTCTACACATGTTGTAAAACACACTAAAACCTGTTTAGAGTTTTTTTTCCTGCCTGGACCTCTTTAATTGCGTATCTTTTAGCCTTTTTTGATCACATGAGCAAACTTTAGACTATTAAGCTACACTTGGATCCTTCACGTGCTCTATAGGCTAGCTCTGCCTGTATTTGGGTCAGCTAAAGCTAAAGAGGTACATGACCAAGAACTGCATCCATTCACCCCCAGCTCCAGAATGCCTATGCTTGTCTTGTTTTTGTTCCTACTTAACATACTGGCTGTTCAAGGGCTCACCAGCAGGCAGAAACTCTTTATTTTATTTGTTTTGTTTTTATGTTTTTATTTTTTCTTTTTATTGATTTTTTTATTGATCTCTACATTTTCCTCTGCTCCCCTCCCTGCCTCTCCCCTCCCCTTCAACACTCCCCCAAAATCCCCTGTCTTTTTCTACTTCCCATGAAGATTAGATGTATGTAAATCACTCTTAGTGTCCTCACTGTTGTCTAAGTTCTCTAGGATTGTGGTTTGGAGGCTGACTTTCTTGGCTTTATCTTTAAAAACCATTTATGAGTGAGTACATGTGATAATTGTCTTTCTATATCTGGATTACCTCACTCAAAATAATGTTTTCTAGCTCCATCCATTTTCCTGCAAAATTCAAGCTGTCATTATTTCTTTCTGCGATGTAGTACTCCATTGTGTAAATGTACCACATTTTCCTTATCTATTCTTTGATTGAGGGTCATTTAGGTTGTTTCCAGGTTCTGGCTATGACAAACAATGCTGCTATGAACATAGTTGAGCACATGTCCTTGTGGTATGATTGATCATCCTTTGAATATATACCCAAAAGTGGTATTACTGGGTCTTGAAGAAGGTTGTTTCCTAATTTTCTGAGAAATCGCCACACTGACATCCAAAGGGGCTGTACCAGCTTGCATTCCCACCAGCAATGCGGAAGTGTTCCCTTTTCCCCACAACCTCTCCAGCATAAGTTGTCATCAGTGTTTTTGATCTTGACCATTCCTACAGGTGTAAGATGGAATCTTAGAGTTGTTTCAATTTGCATTTCTCTGATGACTAAGGATGTTGAACATTTCCTTAAGTGTCTTTCAGTCATTTTTTATTCATTCCTTTGTTGAGAGTTCTCTGTTTAGGTCTGTGTTCTTTTGATGACCAATTTCTTGAGTTCTTTGTATATTTTGGAGAACAGATCCCTGTCTGATGTGGGGTTGGTGAAGACCTTTTCCCATTCTGTAGGCCGCCATTTTGTCTTGTTGGTTGTATCCTTTGCTTTATAGAAGTTTTTCAGCTGGATTTCAACATGTAGAAGAATGAAAATAGACCCATATCTATCACCATGCACAAAACTCAAGTCCAAATGGAACAAAGATCTCAACATAAAGCCAGCCACACTAAACCTGATAAAAGAGAAAGTGGGAAGCACACTAGAACACAGTGGCACAGGAGACCACTTCCTAAATAGAACACCAGCAGCACAGACACTGAGAGAAACAATTAACAAATGGGCTCTCCTGAAGCTGAAAAGCTTCTGTAATGCAGAAACTCTTTTTTTAAAAAAAATTTATTTATTTATTAAGGATTTCTGCCTCCTCCCCGCCACCGCCTCCCATTTCCCTCCCCCTCCCCCGATCAAGTCCCTCTCCTGCATCAGCTCAAAGAGCAATCAGGGTTCCCTGACCTGTGGGAAGTCCAAGGACCACCCACCTCCATCCAGGTTTAGTAAGGTGAGCATCCAAACTACCTAGGCTCCCCCAAAGCCAGTATGTGCAGTAGGATCAAAAACCTATTGCCATTGTTCTTGGGTTCTCAGTAGTCCTCATTGTCCGCTATGTTCAGCGAGTCCGGTTTTATCCCAGGCTTTTTCAGATCCAGGCCAGCTGGCCTTGGTGAATTCCCAATAGAACATCCCCATTGTCTCAGTGTGTGGGTGTACCCCACGCTGTCCTGAGTTCCTTGCTCGTGCTTCCTCTCCTTCTGCTCCTGATTTGGGCCTTGAGATTTCTGTCCGGTGCTCCAATGTGGATCTCTGTCTCTGTCGCCTTTCATCGCCTGATGAAGGTTAATATTCAGGAGCCTCAGGCCCTACATGGACTTATGGTCCCACATTGGTACACCAAAATGTTGGGTTTTCTTTTACTCTAGCCCAATGTTTGGTGTCAAAATGTTGTTGTTTGTTTTTTACTCCTTTGGGGGGGGGGGTCCAAAACCCAGCTCCCAAATAGATCACACACACGCAGAGGCTTATTATTGGTTATGAAGGCCCAGCCCTAGCTTGACTTGTTTCTAGCCAGCTTTTCTTAAATTATCCCATCTATCTTTTGACTCTGGGCTTTATCTTTTTCTATTCCTGTATACCTTTTCTTTACTTCTTTCTCTATGCCTCCTGTGTAGCTGGGTGGCTGCCCCTGCTGTCCTCCTCTCCTTATTCTATCATTCTTCCTCCCCCCCCTCAGATTTCTCCTTCTATTTATACTCTCTGCTTGCCTGCCCCTCCTATCCTTTTACTTGCCTTGCTACTGGCTGTTCGGCTCTTTATCAGACATGTTATAGACAGGCAAAATATCACAGCTTCATAGAGTTAAACAAATGCAGTGTAAAAAAAAAGCAAGACACCTTAAAATAATATTCCATAACAGATTTTATTTTATT
Organism: Microtus oregoni; assembly: GCF_018167655.1. Classification (NCBI taxonomy): domain Eukaryota; kingdom Metazoa; phylum Chordata; class Mammalia; order Rodentia; family Cricetidae; genus Microtus; species Microtus oregoni. Next base: position 14,350,104 of record NW_024543219.1, read on the forward strand.
TATTTATTTTTGCTTTTTAAAAGATTTTTATTTATTAATTATATATACAGCATTTTCCCTACATATATGCTGCAGACCAGAAGAGGGCACCAGATCTCATTACAGATGGCTGGGAATTGAACTCGGGACCTCTGGAAGACAGTCAGTGCTTTTAACCTCTGAGCCATCTCTCCAGCCCAATGCATTGCTTTTTAAGTAATACAATAGCACAAAATGATCAGATAGTCCACACTGACATTAAGATCATACTCCAATGTAAACTATAATGTTAAAATACTAATAAATACTTTTTGCAAGTAACAAATAATCCATTTATTTTTACATAAAGTTTATTTCTCCTTTTTGGTCCTACTATAATAACAATATTTACTACTTTTTTATTTTTCCATTCAAAATTTCCACTTCCTCTCCTCCTCCTATTCTCCTCCCACTCCCCCACTCACTTTCCCTTTCTCCCTTCATTCCTAAGAGAGGGCTGGGTACCCTGCCCTGTGGGAAGTCCAAGGCCCTCCCCCCTCCATCCAGACTTAGAAAGGTGTGCATCCAAACAGACTAGGATCCCAAAAAAGCCAGCACATGCAGTAGAAACAAATCCCGGTGTCATTATCATTGGCTTCTCAGTCTATCCCAATTATCAGCCACATTCAGAGAGTCCGGTTTGATCACATGCTCGTTCAGTCCCAGTCCAGCTGGATTTGGTGAGCTCCCATTAGATCAGGCACACCGTCTCAGTGGGTGGACCAACCCCTCACAGTCCTACCTATTTTTTTTAATTTATTTATTTTTATTTATTTATTTATTAAAGATTTCTGCCTCCTCCCTGCCACTGCCTCCCATTTCCCTCCCCCTTCCCCGATCAAGTCCCCTTTCCTCATCAGCTCGAAGAGCAATCAGGGTTCCCTGCCCTGTGGGAAGTCCAAGGACCACCCACCTCCATCCAGGTCTAGTAAGGTGAGCATCCAAACTGCTTAGGCTCCCACAAAGCCAGTACATGCAGTAGGATCAAAAACCCATTGTCATTGTTCTTGAGTTCTCAGTAGTCCTCATTGTCCACTATGTTCAGCAAGTCCGGTTTTATCCCATGCTTTTTCAGATCCAGGCCAACTGGCTTTGGTGAGTTGCCTATAGAACATCCCCATTGTCTCAGTGTGTGGGTGCATCCCTCGTGGTCCTGAGTTCCTATCTCATGCTCTCTCTCCTTCTGCTCCTGATTTGGACCTTGAGATTTCTGTCCGGTGCCCCAATGTGGGTCTCTGTCTCTATCTCCTTTCATTGCCTGATGAAGGTTAATATTCAGGAGGATGCCTATATGTTTTTCTTTGGGTTCACCTTCTTATTTAGGTTCTCTAGGATCACGAATTATAGGCTCAATGTCCTTTATTTATGGCTAGAAACCAAATATGAGTGAATACATCCCATGTTCATCTTTTTGAGTCTGGCTTACCTCACTCAGGATAGTGTTTTCTATTTCCATCCATTTGCATGCATAATTCAAGAAGTCCTTGTTTTTTATTGCTGAGTAGTACTCTAATATGTGTATACTCAATATTTTCTTCATCCATTCTTCCATTGAAGGGCATCTAGGTTGTTTCCAGGTTCTGGCTATTACAAATAATGCTGCTATGAACATAGTTGAGCATATACTTTTGTTGTATAATAGGGCATCTCTTGGGTATATTCCCAAGAGTGGTATTGCTGGGTCCAGGGGTAGGTTGATCCCGAATTTCCTGAGAAACTGCCACACTGCTTTCCAAAGTGGTTGCACAAGTTTATATTTCCACCAGCAATGGATGAGTGTACCCCTTTCTCCACAACCTCTCCAGCAAAGGCTGTCATTGGTGTTTTTTATTTTAGCCATTCTGACAGGTGTAAGATGGTATCTTAAAGTTGTCTTGATTTGCATTTCCCTGATCGCTAAGGAGGTTGAGCATGACCTTAAGTGTCTTTTGGCCATTTGAACTTCATCTGTTGCGAATTCTCTGTTCAGCTCAGTGCCCCAATTTATAATTGGGTTGATTAGCCTTTTACGGTCTAGTTTCTTGAGTTCTTTATATATTTTGGAGATCAGACCTTTGTCTGTTGCGGGGTTGGTGAAGATCTTCTCCCTGTCAGTGGGTTGCCTTTTTGTCTTAGTGACAGTGTCCTTTGCTTTACAGAAGCTTGTCAGTCTCAGGAGGTCCCGTTTATTCAATGATGCCCTTAATGTCTGTGCTGCAGGGGTTATACGTAGGAAGTGGTCTCCTGTGCCCATGTGTTGTAGAGTACTTCCCACTTTCTCTTCTATCAGGTTCAGTGTGTTCGGGCTGATTTTGAGGTCTTTTATCCATTTGGACTTGAGTTTTGTGCATGGTGATAGATGCATCTATTTTCATTCTTCTACAGATTGACATCCAGTTTTGCCAGCACAGTTTGTTGAAGATGCTCTCTTTTTTCCATTGTATACTTTTAGCTCCTTTATCGAAAATCAGGTGTTCATAGGTTTGTGGGTTAAAGTCAGGGTCTTCTATTCGATTCCATTGGTCGACTTCTCTGTTTTTATGCCAATACCAAGCTGTTTTCACTATTGTAGCTCTGTAATAGAGTTGAAGTCAGGGATGGCAATGCCTCCAGACAATCTTTTATTGTATAAGATTGTTTTGGCTATCCTGGGTTTTTTGTTTTTCCATATAAAGTTGATTATTGTCTTTTCCAGATCTGTGAAGAATGTTGATGGGGATTGCATTGAATCTATAGATTGCTTTTGGTAGAATTGCCATTTTTACTATGTTGATCCTCCCAATCCAAGAGCAAGGGAGATCCTTCCATTTTCTGGTGTCCTCTTCAATTTCTATCTTCAATGACTTAAAGTTCTTGTCAAAAACCCCAAGATATTTTATGCTATTTGTGGCTATCATGAAAGGTGATGCTTCTCTGATTTCCCTCTCTGCTTCCTTATCCTTAGTGTATAGGAAGGCAACTGATTTCTTGGAGTTGATATTGTATCTTGCCACATTACCAAAGGTGTTTATCAGCTGTAGGAGTTCTTTGGTAGAGTTTTTGGGGTCGCTTATGTATACTATCATATCATCTGCAAATAACGAAAGCTTAACTTCTTCCTTTCCAATTCGAATCCCCTTGATCCCCTTATGTTGTCTTATTGCTATTGCTAGAACTTCAAGCACTATATTGAAGAGGTATGGAGAGAGTGGACAACCTTGTCGTGTTCCTGATTTTTGTGGGATGGCTTTGAGTTTTTCTCTGTTTAATTTAATGTTAGCTGTTGGCTTGCTGTAAATAGCTTTTATTATATTTAGGTATGACCCTTGTATCCCTAATCTCTTCAAGACCTTTATCATAAAGGGGTGTTGAATTTTGTCGAATGCTTTTTCAGCATCTAATGAAATGATCATATGGTTTTTTTTCTTTCAGTTTATTTATATGGTGAATTACCTTGATAGATTTGCGTATGTTGAACCAGCCCTGCATCTCAGGAATGAAGCCTACTTGATCATAATGGATAATCTTTCTAATGTGTTTTTGGATTCGGTTTGCCAGTATTTTATTGAGAATTTTTGCATTGATATTTATGAGTGAGATGGGCCTGTAATTCTCTTTCTTGGTTGGGTCTTTGTGTGGTTTTGGTATCAGGGTAACTGTAGCTTCATAAAAGGAATTTGGCAGTGACTCTTCTGTTTCTATATTGTGAAATACATTAAGGAGTATAGGTATTAGCTCTTCTTGGAAGTTCTGGTAGAATTCTGCATTGAAACCATCTGGTCCTGAGCTTTTTTTGTAAGGGAGATTTTTGATAACAGTTTCTAATTTTTCGCGACTAACAGGTCTATTTAGATCGTTCACCTGGTTTTGGTTTAGCTTTGGTATATGGTTCTTATCTAAAAAAATGTCCATTTCTTTTGCATTTTTCAGTTTTGTGGCATACAGGCTTTTGTAGTAAGATCTAGTGATTCTCTGAATTTCCTCTGTGTCTGTGGTTATGTCCCCCTTTTTCTTCTGATCTTATTTATTTGCATGTTCTCTCTCTGTCGTTTAATTAGTTTGGATAGAGGTTTGTCGATCTTGTTGATTTTCTCCAAGAACCAACTTTTTGTTTCATTGATTCTTTGGACTGTTTTCTCTGTTTCTATTTCGTTGATTTCCGCCCTCAGTTTGATTATTTCCAGTCTTCTACTCCTCCTGGGCACATCTGCTTCTTTTTTTTCTAGAGCTTTCAGGTGTGCTGTTAAGTCCCCAATGTAAGCTTTCTCTGTTTTCTTTAAGTGGGCACTTAGTGCTATGAACTTTCCTCTTAGCACTGCTTTCATCGTGTCCCATAGGTTTGCGTATGTTGTCTCTTTATTTTCATTAAATTCAAGGAAAACTTTAATTTCTTTCTTTAATTTCTTCCTTGACCCAGGTGTGGTTTAGTAGTTGACTGTTCTGTTTCCATGAGTTTGTTGGCTTTCTGGGGGTAGCATTGTTGTTGAATTCTTACTTTAATCCGTGGTGATCTGATAAGACACAGGTGGACACTGATATTTATTTGTATCTGTGGAGGTTTCCTTTGTTTCTGAGTATGTTGTCGATTTTCGAGAAGGTTCCATGAGCTGCAGAGAAGAAGGTATATTCTTTCCTATTTGGGTGGAGTGTTCTATAGATGTCTGTTAAGTCCATTTCCTTCATTACCTCCAACAATTCTCTTAATTCTCTATTTGCTTTCTGTCTGATTGACCTGTCCATTGCTGAGAGCGGTGTGTTGAAGTTGCCTACTACTTGTGTGTTTGGTTTGATGTCTGCCTTGAGTTTTAGTAATTTTTTTTTTTACATAAGTGGGTGCTTTTATATTAGGGGTATAGATATTCAGGATTGAGACTTCATCCTTATGAATTGTTCCTGTTGTGAGTATATAGTGTCCATCTTGATCTCTTCTGATTGATTTTAGTTTGAAGTCAGTTTTGTTAGAAATTAGTATGGCCACACCTGCTTTTTTCTTAGGATCATTTGCTTGAAAAACCTTTTCTCAACCCTTTACTCTGAGTAGATGCCTGTCTTTGTGGTTGAGATATGTTTCTTGCAAACAGCAGAATGATGGATCCTGTTTTCGTAACCAATCTCTTAGCCTGTGCCTTTTTATAGGTGAATTGAGACCATTAATATTAAGTGATATTAATTACCAGTGGTTGTTTACTCCGGTTATTCTTATTGTTTTTGGTAGTGGAGTTCGTGTGTCTCCTTCTTTGAGTTGTGCTGGTGAAGGGTTGCTAGATGCCTGAGTTATTGTAGGCGGTGTTGGCTATGTTGGTTTCCTTGGTTTGTGATTTTTCTTCTATTACTTTCTGTAGAGCTGGATTTGTGGCTACGTATTGTTTAAATTTGTTCTTATCTTGGAATGTCTTGTTTTCTCCATTGATAGTGAATGATAGCTTGGCTGGGTATAGTAGTTTGGGTTTGCATCCATGGTCTCTTAGTTTCTGCAGTACCTCTATCCAGGACCTTCTGGCTTTCATGGTTTCCATAGAGAAGTCAGGTGTAAGTCTGATTGGTTTACCTTTAGAGGTTACTTGCCCTTTTTCCTTTGCAGCTCTTAATATTCTTTCTTTAATCTGTATATTTTGTGTTTTGATTATTATATAGCGAGGGGATTTTTTTTTATCCAGTCTGTTTGGTGTTCTGTATGCTTCTTGAATAGTCAAAGGAATATCTTTCTTTATGTTGGGAAAGTTTTCTTCCATAATTTTGTTAAAAATATTTTCTGGGCCTTTGAGCTGTGACTCTTCTCCTTCTTCTATTCCTATTATTCTTAGGTTTAGTCTTTTTTATTGTGTCCCAGATTTCCTGAATGTTTTGTGATGAGAATTTGTTGGCTTTGCTGTTTTCTTTGATCAGTGCATTTATTTTCTCTATGGTGTCTTCAGAATCTGAGATTCTTTCTTCAATCTCTTGTATTCTATTGATTATGCTTGTTTCTGTAGTCTCTGCTCATTGACCTAGATTTTCCATATCCAGCTGGTCCTCAGTTTGTGTTTTCTTCCTTGCTTCCATTTCAGTTTTCAATTCTTGAACTGTTTCCATTACCTGTTTGATTGTTTTTTTTTTCTTGGTTTCCCAGGGTATCATTTACGTATTTACTCATTTCTTCAAACTTTTTGTTATACTTCTCATCCATTTCTATAAGGGCGTTTTTTACATGTTGTTTAAGGGACTCTATTGCTTTCATAAAGTCAATTTTTTCTGCTTCTTCTTTGTTAGGGTGTTCAAGTCCTTCTGTTGTAAGATCATTGGGTTCTGATGTTTTCATGTTGTTTTTCAGATTGTTGGGTGAATTCTTGCCTTGGCGCCTGCCCATCTCCTCCTATCAATGCTATCTAATGGGTCTTTTAAAACAGGAACAGGTTTCCCTGCTGGTCAGTGGCCCCGCTTACACAATGCCCTTGCTCTGTTCCCTGGCTCCTACTGTGGGCCAAGATCTCTCTCACCACTCAGAAGGGTCTTCAGGACCAGAGCCAGGATCCCCGTTCGCCAGGGACCTCGCCAACAAAAGGCCTACTCCTCTGCAGGGTAGCCACCAAAACAGAGAAACTTCCATTGCCCTCTGCCCCGAGCTCCCGACCCAGTGCCCAAACAGGCTAAACTGGGTGATCCTGCCGCCCCGCGGAAGGGAGGGGGAGTGAAGGAGGCCCCTGGGCGCAAGCTGGGATGTGCCAGGATGAGAGGAGTCGCAGCGGAGGAGGAGCAGCCCCAGCAGAGGGTACCAGCCCTCGCAGGCTAATGGGGGGGGGGTCAAGTGGGTCGGGGAATGCCCCCGCTCCGTTTCCTGTGTCCCTCCATGGGCCAAGAACACTCTCCCCACTCAGGGTGGTCTTCAGGGACAGGACCAGGCTCCCCGTTTGCCCGTGGACCTCGCCAATAAAAGGCCTACCACTCTGCAGGCCAGGCCCTAACAAACCTACAAGATTTAATTATAGTGGGGCGATCTGCTCTCAGTGTGGGCTTCACTGTTTCATGCTTGGACTATCCTGCATCCTCCGCGTCTCCGGCGCTTGCCAACAGATTTTATTTTAAATGATCCCATTTTAGTAAAAATTTTTGTTGGGGCTGCTTGCTAGCTTAGAATTTATATGTTTATTAGAGACTAGTTTTTACATGACTAAGCTGCTCTCCTACCTGGTTTCTTCTCATGCTTTGCTATGCTTGTAGAGTCTCCTTTGCTCTTTGCTTGCTGACTCCCAGGTTGGAGAACTATTAATTTATTATCAATGCTGGGATACAAGATGTAGCATTTGTTATAGATGATGATATTGGGATGTCATATGTTAACTAGGACAAACCTAGATGTTCCTCTGGCCATTGGTCTTCTTTCAACTTTTAACTCTTTCTATCCTGTCTATTGCCATGGTACCAAGTATGACTCACATGTTAGT